>NC_087372.1:38547748-39791480 GCF_031761385.1 Necator americanus
TCTGTAGTAAAAAATGATGAAGAATAACACTTTTATTCATATATTTCACTTCAACGCGAACTTTTCTTTAAACAAAAACCTGGCCTTTTTTCGTGAGAATCATTTCCTGGATACTTAAGAAGATCCTGTAGTAAAAAAAATGATGAAAAATAACACTTTTAAAACAAAATTTTCTTCAACACGAACTTTTCTTTCAACAAAACCTGGCCATCCACAGAAAATTCATGGAAAATTTCGTAGAAATTCCATGAAACACCTGGTGAACTTTCTAAAAACAAATTTTCTGTATATACATGCATTTTACCATTACATTTATGTTAATCGCAAGATTCCTCCTGAGCTACTCGTTTCCTTTCGGCAAGGTAATCCTGGACTTGCTCTGTACTTATACATTTCCTACAGCAGTCGCATCTCACCTCCTATTTCTCTGTAATTTTCTGCAACTTTGAATACGTTACCCAAAGCTATTACTTTTTTTGTACCAGTACAAAGAGGAAATACAATAACCTTACAAAGAGCCTAGTTCATACTACATTTAATAATAATTGACATCAATAACAAAATTTTCATTAGGAACGTTTACATCTAAGTAAATCACAGTAATACGATAAAGAAAAGAATTTGAGATTTTCATATTTTTACCAGAGATATTTTCAACGTAGAGATGTTTCTTATTAGTGATTATTTCTGTAATAGAATAAAAGTTTTTCCAATCATGTAAATAAAGATTATTTTGTTCATGGATCGAGGTGGGAATATTTGAGAGCTAAGGTTTTTTCTGACATTCATATACACCCTTTTCGAATCTGGGATAATTTTCTGTGGAATTTTTACCGAGTTTTTGAAAGGATGTCGTCAATGAATAAGTGGCTATTGTCATTTAAGCATAGTAATCCATAATTTTTCTTTTCTGTTTTGCAAAAATGAGGTCGATAAGTTTTAAAAGCTGTTGGCAGGAAACAATATGAATCAAAAACAAGGAATTTCGAGTATATTGTGTGCTTTAAAAAATTTGGTTCCTCTTTTCCCATAAAAGTGTAGTACTTAACTATTCTGATTAAGAGTAAAACACTACCGACTGAGATTATTTGAATATTTGCCGCAATTTTTCTAATGATGCTGATCACGTCAAATAAGAAAAATCTCATCTCTATGGAATACGCTGAATGAAGGAGAATTTCTACAGTTTTTCCTACAGTTTTTCGTCTTTTTCCTTTGAATAACTAGAAGTCAACATGCCAGGTTTAACAGGAAGGAAAGCCAGGTGTTTTACACAATTTCTGCGAAGGTTTTCCATGAATTTTCTGTGAATTTTCACTAACGGCACGCACGCTATGCCATTTAATTCCTCCATGTCAATTTTCTTTTCATTTATGGAGCACTGGGAAAAAAGTTAAGTCACCTGAATGAATTTTGTAGAAACTCAAAAGCATACAGATTTTTAACGGGGTGGGCAACCAGCGGAATCATGGATTTCTTGGTGTTTCAAACCGTTCTGTGGCGAATTTCAATCTATTTCACGAATTTGATTTTAATTGATGAGAATTCTGCTTGGGATATTCTTTCACTTTTCCAAATTTTATTTGAAGTGGCCACTTTGAAGTCTTCCGTAAAGAGCCCTTCAAAATGACCGTCTAATCTTTTCTTACAGCATATAAAACCGTCACAGCGGCGAAAACTTTTTATCTGGAAATCGTGAGCGTAGAACTTCCTGGTCACTGGGAAAACACATTCTTAATTTATGTGGTCTCCTGGTGCAGATGCAATCGATTATACTTCAATTTTTCAAATGTTAGGCTACTTGAAACAATTGAGGAACTAAATAAAAATTTTAAAAAAATGAAAAATAGCTTAGTAATTGAAAAAAAATTCCGTTCATTGTTCACTATGTACAGTTACCGCTGAACGTATTCTGTCGAACTGTCGGGGTCGGAATGCCCTCGCTGAGCGCTGGCAGCGACCCCATCGATCGATGAGATGATAATCGATAAAAGAATTATGGCGCTAATAACCTTTTCTGGGATGTTTTTCCTGTTTTTTTTTCCTGCGGTAGATCCCTCTTTCTTAACTCCATCCATTTGATTATCGTCCTATACTTTGAGCAACAATGTATCTCCCACCGTCGTAGAAAAATTAGTGCGTCTGATAAGCGAAATGCGTTTGGTGGCGACCGTGCGCTGGGATTATTCCCTGAAAACATGATCTA
Organism: Necator americanus; assembly: GCF_031761385.1. NCBI lineage: Eukaryota > Metazoa > Nematoda > Chromadorea > Rhabditida > Ancylostomatidae > Necator > Necator americanus. The sequence goes on from NC_087372.1 coordinate 38,549,955, forward strand.
TTCAAATCAATAAATTCCTAACTGTAAAGTTTTATTCCTTTAATTGTCAGGTATGATGTAATGAATGCGTGCCAATTATGCTACGTCGATACAGTTCACGTAATTTGGAAACGATCCCAATACAATCAAAGGTCCTTACCATTGGGACCGAAAAATGTGACGTCAAGCTTAATGTGAGTTTGTTTTTTCTGAATATTTCCCTCAAATAACTCTAAAATGGATGTCATACCAAAAAATTTCCTTGATTCAGCTCAAAGAAAAATAAAATTTACGCTCGAACTGCAATAACAACATAAATCCAACGTTTATGTGTGTTTAAAAAACTTGAGAGTGGATTTAACGGATTGTGTGATTTCATTTCTGGGCCTTATCTTCTCCATAAATACAGTTTGAAAAATATAAATTTAAGGAAACATCACCCAAAACTACCTGAATTTTTTTGCAATGTATCTCTAACATATTTTTTTGTGTTGGACCCTTCGCATACCATTTCCGATCCATTTGAACCCCTTTAAATAGTCAACCTAGCCAAGAAACCTCCATAAATAGTTTCCAAGCGGGTGATCGCGATGCGATTTTGATTCGAGTCCCGCACACGGAAGAGGGAATGGATGTGGAACGGAAAATGAGGTCGCGTCGGAACTTTCTGTGTCGCGGTCACCTGCGTGGCGAAGATACTTGGCGCGGAGTATAGTCGGGGGCTTTATTTCCCTTTTAAAATCATTTTTCTTTATTCCATCACCTATTTCTATTTTTATTTTTTTTCACTCTCTATGAAAAAATGCAAAGTAAATATTTTCTTTCCGCCAGAACTTTATCTTTTAGTTTAGAATAACTTTCCCTTAGTCCATTTCTTATTTCCACCTTTTTTATTCTCTAAGAGAACATGGAACGTAAATATTTCTTTCCAGGCAAAAGGAGTACATCCCATCCACGCATCTATCGAACAAAGTCCAACATCTGGTTCTTTTTGGCTAAGAGATCATTCATTGGCTGGACATACTTCTGTTAACGGACATACAGTGAACGGACAGGTGATTCCAACGAGTCTCTGAGGACCACTTAAGTGTTGTCACCGGCGTTTTTTTTTCGGTTTTTCATGTTAGGCCACTTCTGGATGATTGAATTTGAATGTTTCTTTTCTTGTGAAATGGTAGCAAGACTGTCGAGCACGTCCTCGACTCCTGCACCAGAGGATGGGACAAGTAAGGCCGTAGGCAATCACGTTGGAGCTTCTCCTAGAACCATGATTCATTCATTTATTTGTTGTTTCTGCTGCTCCAGGACTAACGCTCTTCTTCATTATTTATTATTTATTTATTTATTTATTTAAAATCTGCTTGTTCTTACTTGCGTGTGTATGGATGTGCTACAATCTGTGCATGCAAATTTCATCCTCTAGGTCCCCTAGGTATTTCTGGACTAAAGTTAGTTATCAAGTGTCAGGAACTCGTAAGAGAAGGTCTCTGGACCCCCAGCCAATAGAAATAGCTATAATAACGAATAGCTCCACCGCTCCACTCCGGAAGGGAATGTCAGGAAACCGTTAAGATCACCTAACACTGCAAGCTGTTGCTGAATGAGACTCCTGCAAGTTTTTTCCTCGACACATCAGCAGTAAAGGGTAAAGGATAAAGTATGAGGTGTCTGGCGTTAATCAATCCGCTTGGGACCTTCGCCACCACGTCCACTTCAATTGAGAATCGTTTGAGGTTTACCAAGTAACTGGCCCGTATGATGACCTGTGGGGCTAGCCGATGTGTCAAGTCAGTGTTTTTATCCTCCCAGACAAGTCTGGTACCAACTTATCGATCCCGGAGGGATGAAAGACTTGGTGAGCACTAGAGCGGATTCGAACCTCCGATCGATCGCGCAGACAGTGGATCCTCTAGCCGACTGCGCTGCACCTCAGCAATGAAGAGTATTTTCTAAACCTTATGCAACATCATCTGATGCACCTGGAGAGTATGGTGGCGATCTATACCTACAAGAAAAGTTACGAAAGCTGTGCGTCCGAAGCTTGCAGATCTTTCCCAGGTGCAAACCGACTGAAAAGATCAGGAACGTTATCATCGGTTTTACCAAACTGATTACGTCTACAAAATACTGGAGACAAACTTTCCCTGTGAGATGTTGAACAGGAAAGTTTCTGCAGCTTTCACCCTTCATCGATATAAGTATGACAGTGAACATTGACTATGGCTGGCACGTCCTGACGACGTCCTAGTCTGACGCTTATCAAAATGTTGGTCAATGTCACTTTGGGAATTTTCCTCATCAAATTCAGAAGTGAAAGAAAGATATGGCACAATTTCTTCGGTTTGAAGAACTCTTCGGCTTCGGAAAGGAAACTGCAGCTAAATTTTTTTAAATAATTTTTTTTTCATTCTTCAGAGCATCAAAATCAGCGTTTGATTAACTGGATTGGATAGGATGATGTAACCTCGGAAAAAAAATTCAATATTACTCTCAAGAATATATCGCGATGTCTGGGACTGAATAAAATTCGAGGCTAAAATGTAGTGTTCTGTAGGAGCTTATACTAGCTTCATCTACATTTCAACTACTTTCTCTGACGACGTCGTCGTTGTGACAGTAAACGCTAGTGAAGCGGAAAGAATTCTAACCGATTTCGACAAAACCATCAAAAAGACTGGTTCGTAGCTGAACATTAAGAAAATGATGTCCATGAGAAACGTGTACATCGCTTCTGCCCCATTCAAGTTTATTGGAACTTGTGTAGCCGAATGGATTCGTTATGGCATACAGATGGCTAAACTACATACCTAGATGGACGACGCGGATCGATCCAGAGTTGAAAAGAGAAAACGAGCAGCTTGCGGGAATGTAGGAGGATCGAGAACGTTGTGAAGAGCTCTAGGAACATCCGAGGGAGGAAAATGTGATCAGTTTCATTACTTGTGGAAATAGTACCTCATTTTAACGCAGGTTAAGAGGTTTTAGCGTTCTACTCCCTGTCAACAATCGAAAATCGTGAACATAGTAGTTTTCCAGACGAAGAAAAAAAAATTATATGGGCCGTAGACGTGGCGAAGTTATGTGTAACGGGTTGCCACGAGACGTGGCAGATTCCCCGTTGGATCTGCCGCCTTTACGAAAATTCGGGAATTATTCCTCGAGTTTTAGAATTTGTATTTTGTTTGTTTTTGACTTCACGTTTACAGGATTATTTCTTGGGAATTATTTTTGATTATTTCAATTAAACCTGTGGGAATAATTTTCTCGATGGCTGTGTTTTCCAATCATTAATGTGATTTTTCAGGTGGAGCTACGCAACGGAGATCTAGTCCGTATCGGTCGTGCTCAACCGTACGTATTTGAGAAGAGGAACATTCTGCCTTTAGTAAACGTTAGTCATCTTAATAGTAACTTTTTAAAATCTTTTTTTAATCTCAAATTTTAAATTTTTCATTTTCTTAATTTTTTTTCCAAATTTCTAAATTCAGGGGAATATGCCGAGCGAAGAACGTATCGCAAATGGCAGCCTAGGTGACGGTCTACCAATACTAGGAGTAAGTCCTTAACCCATATACTTTCTTCTAAGGAACTCATCCACTCATAAGGATCAATTTTCCAGAAGCGTATCTCACCATTGCCACATCAATCGAAGGTTAACACTAGGAGAGCGGTGACAGCAGTGACAAAAACGAAACGAAGTGCAACAGTTGGTTCCAAACCGACAGGAAAAGGTCTTCTAAACCACTTCAAAATTCACTTCCACAAAGTTCTCCACAAAATTATCCATCGTCATTTTAAGGAATTGAGCTAAAAGAAGAGATCCGTGCTATATCTCCTCCGTCATCGATTGAAACTGCTTCTGAATGTTCAACACGTTCAGGTAATTTTTATTTTTATTATTACTAATATTTTTTAATATTTTTATTATCACGGAATAAATAATTCAATGTGTTAAATTCCATTAAAAAGAAATAAGGGACCAAACATTTCCAAATTTTCTGTAAGACTACAATCTTTTATTCTTTAACTTTTATTTGTTGTAATATTTCAAGATTAAACTTTAGCAGTGGAAATGGGAATTTATCCATATCCTACTTTTTAAGAGCAAAAACTGTTAATGCAGAAAATTTACGGAGATACTCAAATCCTATCAAATATCGTAGTACGTTGTTCCGACGGTGTTTACTTTTAAATTTAAAGCAGAATGCTTTTTTTTGAAATCATTTCAACTGTTGGCAAAATTTGTCCGAATGCGAAACGACGGCACTAATTTCCGACGATATTTTATTTTCCACGACTAATTTTGGTTTACCATTAACCTCAGCGCTCTCTCGGGTCAAATCTTATTTAAATTATTTCATTTTGTTACTACCACTGTTTATTTATTTTATTTTGTTTTTTTTTACACTGCACTTGCACATTCTTCACTATTCTTCTGAGTTGAATGTAATGAAATCCATGAGCAACAGTTCTTTTGTCCTTAAAGCAGGTAATTTTTTTCTAATAAATTCAAAAATATGCCTCAGAAATTTCTACACTGTGTTCTTATTTTGATTTACAGCCGGACGTTTCGACGCCCACGTGTTCTTCTCAAGCCAGAAACTGTTGCTTTGATATATCCATATATTTGTTATTTATTATTATTGTTTATTTATTATTTATTTATTTATAATTATATTATTCATATTAATGACATTATTCATATTAATTACATTATATACTTTTTCTTTTCTTCTTCTACTTTTTCTTTCTTTTTTCTTTATTCTAATTTTTCTACTGACATTGATCCACCTTCCCTAATAGTATGAAAACGTAAAAAAAAACAACTTCCAAAAAAAAAAAACCTAAAAATAGCACCATGTCGATGTCGATACAGTTGAGAAGCTCTAGGCGTATGTACACAAGAACCATTCATAGCAAGAAAAAAAAAGAATCTAATCCCCTCGGGCCATTCTTGCCACTTTTTAGAGGGTAAGTCCACAAATGAACTACACTAATGTAGAGAAGATCCAGGAAGGCTTTAAAGATGAATTTTGTCAATTAACGCAAGTGTAGCACTACCAGTTTTCCTGTTTTCACTGTTTAGGCGTTTAAAGGGTCCTTTGAGAGCTAGGAACACGATAGGAAAATATTTATATTTTGACAACATTGTTTTCTTATTTTTTTTAAAAAAGTACATCAAAACTAATTCACTTTTACTCTACTTAATTACAGACTAACAAATCCTTAACTGACCATTAAAGCGTTAAATTTTCAAAGACCATTCGAGACTCAGAAAGGAACATTGTTTACTACCAACTCCTTTCTAGCAAGAGTAAATTATCTATAACTGAGGTACTTCGTAATGCAGATCAAAGTCCTGACGTCATACGTTATTAGGTGCCTTGTAGGGGAATTCAGGGCTACAGGATCAAGTGGCGATTAATCGTAAGGGATCTAAGTAAAAAAATAGCCGAGAAAGCGAATTTTTTTGCGTTAAGCCATAGTTTCCTCAGATTTTTTAGTGTTGTAAGAATTTGAAAGGAGATGGGAATGAAGGGAATTCTGTCCTTGCAGACAACAGAGCTCCCGTCAAGGACTGTGATTTCCGGGAAATCAATGGAATTCTTCTCAAGAAAAAAATATGTGTGGTGCTGGTGGTGTTATTGATATCAATTTATTGTTTTCCTTGCCTCCGTAGACAATGTAGCCATGTTTATTAGGTCTAAAGAAACCTAGAAGCCAAAAATCCTAGCGAGCAACGGTGATGATCTAAGGTGACTCCACTTTTTTTTAATAGAAAAATAAAACTTTTAACGACACTGAAATAAAATTACTCGCTCTCCACATTCAATCCACTGAAACTTGGAAAAGATTGATTGTAGTGTGAAAAGCATTGACTATCAATGTGTTTTCCACGATAAGTTGTTATTCCTTGCATTATTCAATATCAGACATCACAAAATTGTGAATGCGAAAAATGTATGCGAACAATTTTTCCCGCGAAGCCTCATGGGAAAAGGGACTTCGTCAGTCTCTCCGTTTAGGGATCAAACCAGGAAGAAAAATTAACTCTTAAGAAAATATGAAGTGAACAGTAAAAATGTAAAGTAAAAATATAAAAATAAAATAATAAATAAAATAAATAAAATACAATAAATATCAAAAATAAATAAAATAATATGAATAAGAAATGGGAAGACTCATTACTTCCAGGACTCAAACAAACCATTCATACTCGCGGTTCCGTTGGTAACCACCTACTTCAACGGGTAGTTCGACTCCAAGACGAAGTTGCTAGGAAAAATGCTGAGGTATGCCAGGATTGCTCTGAGGAAATAAAAAGAAATAAATATAATAGTATAATAATATATAATATAATAAGACAACAATATATAAATATAAATATATAATAATATAATAATAAAATAAAAACAAATAAAAATATATCTGACAATCGATTTATAGATTGAAGAGCTGCGAAGGAATCGATGCACTTGTCAGGATATTCCCCCGTCACCTATTCGACAAAGCTATTTTGTAAGTTTTCAACAAAACAAAGTGGGTTCTAAGTTAAAATTGAGTCGCAAAACATTTCCATGAAATCCTAAACGAAAAGTACAGTACAGTTAAAAGAGTACAGTAGGCATGAAACATTTCTATATAATCCTCTTCCTATATTCCTATATTAAGATGGTGAAAAAGGTACTGTAGGTCCTGTTTCTCTTCCCAGATCCCAAAGAAACCGACAACTTCTACATTTCAGCATTTCGCAAGATCACCACTTCCACCGGTGGGAAACTCATATTTCGGGAGAAACTTCGAGCTGGAAGCCTATCGAACTTTTATGGGAACAGTGGCAGCGAAAATACGATCTTTTAATAATTAGTGAGTCGACTCTACGAGTAGATAGGAATAAATTTCTACAAAAAATGGAGAGCACCGGTTTCTTTCCTCCTCCTACTTTTTCTAGTCATCACAGCTATGTATACACAGCTATATTTAACTAATCTTAATTAATCGTAATCTTTTCTTTTGAAATCTAATTTTTTTCACTCAAAATTTTAATTTTTTTAAATTTTAATTTCATCTTCAAATTTTAATCAGCTTTTTCAATCAGCTATGAAGAAAAGTTCGCTATAATTCTAATTTATTCATTTGTACTGCACAGTTCTGCTCCTCACTTCCTTCTAAGCCCCCTAAAAACCCACAAAATTTCTTGTCCATAGGTATTTTTACCTATTTCATATTTTCAACGGAATAAAAATGGACTTGAATTACAGTATCCTTCGAAGTCGAAACGCAAACTACTCGGACGTTTTCTCAGCCTTCTACAACATCACTAACGAGTCATTTTCTCAACAGATGCTTGTAAGTACGGTTGGTACCACTGACATCATGAAATATACATACGCCATATTATATTATGATATCATATTTTATTTTATTATATTATTATACATAAATATTACATTGAGTGATTATAAATATTACTATATTATATTACTGTACATACATTTTATATTATATTATTACATAAACTCACATATTCCTATATTATATTATATTATATTTCATGATGTCAGTATTATATATTTATTATTATATATTGATCTAACTAAATTTAACATTAAAGGAAATCGAGAGAGAATGCGACTTTGACCTGGAGAGAAAAGGTTTCAGCCCAATTCAACGAACACAGTTGGCAGAATTTTTTCGAAGCGATAGAAGAGAATGTATCTCGGTAAGGAATTGGGCCTTCCAGATCCGTTTGTGAATCCTGAAAACAATCCAAACTTCCAAAAAAGAAACTATTAAAGTTAAGCGGTGGTAAATTGAGTCATTAATCACTAATGAGTGATTTTTAACACTTCCAAATGTTTCTATTCAAATTATCATCAATCGATTGGTCGTTGTTATCAAGCAATCAATGCGCTCATTTACTCATTTTTATTTATTCGCTAACTTATTTATTTGTTTGCTTTTTTAAATTTCAGTTATTTACCTCATTTAATTGCAAATCAGCTCTTTATTTTCATCGTCACTACCGGATTTTCCTACCTTGAACCGTTCCATTGGTTTTAGGAAAGAACCGTATGATTTCTGTGAGACATATTTTCATTTATCTCGGATATTAAAGATTTTTAAACAGTGAAATATTACCAGAACCTTCTATCTTAGAGTATCAGTAATTTTCGCCCAAAAAAGGGGGTGGATTTGGCGGCTTAAGTATTGGAAAACCCTGCTCTATTGTTCAACCTGTATGTAGATCAAACAAGGAATAATTGAATGAGATGAGTGCCTCTAACAAACTATAGCGGATAGAAATCTAAGAATTACTACCGTAACCTATGTGGACAAGTATTGGAATCAATTCAAAAAATTGTCCAATTTGATAAATTTGTGAACCCTTAATTTGTTCTTATTGAAAGTTCCTCATGACTGCAGAATAACTAAATAAATTAATAACAAATATTAAGAAATGTTGTGAAGTTCTTCACATAACATCAATGTTCAACGCTTTATTTTTTTTTATTCGGATTTTCCAAATAATAACACATTTTTAATACTGTCATGTAGTGATCATAGCCGCTATCGCATCCGGATAAAAGTAAATCTACGAATGATTCCATAATCGTGTACACTGCGCTCCGTGTTGCTTTCTAGAACTTCGTGTTTGACCTCCCATACTCGGATCGTAATTTCTCGGATAATCGGATAAGGACGACCTCGGCTAGGTCTTTTCCTGTAATGTGGGAGAACTTGATGATTGAAAAGATGTTCACCGCGTAGAAGCATAGATGTATGAGAATTTTTTGAGAACATTCAAAAAGAAAAACAAATGAACAACAAAACAAAAACAAAACAAAAATAACAGAAAAAAAAACAAACAGAAATGAAACAAATTTAAAATTTAACAATGCGAATCCTAGGAAGGGTGGCTTAGAAATTGGTAGAGAATAGATGAAAAGACAAAAATAATCTTCATTATTTAAACTCTGCGGTCGCCATCAGAAGGCGTGGAGCTAGAAAATAGTATAAATGCTAAATTAACCCACCTACGTCAGTGTTCTTTGATCCAGTCAAGAGATTTGATTTGTACAGTTCGCTACGCAATGTGCCTTCTTTTTTCTCCACTTCTTTTTTGGCAAAATCTCCAAGATCTTGCAATAATTCCAATACAACTGGATAAACTAATTCATTTAACCGTTGCCATGTTGATCCTTTAGAAGAGGGACCCTAAACTAAATTGTCATAAAGACCATAATAAAAGGGAGAACTCAATAATAGTTTAACTTCATACTGTAAGGTAATTACTGAGCCCTTTGGGGATATTCTTAAACGCAGGCTTGATTAAGTCGGATACTCCTTCGAAGGCTCCTTCTTCACCGCTTCTTGTCGTCCATTTCGGTTTCATCGAAGCTGGATTCTTCTCAGTGACAGATTCCGTTAACGATTCTGTGGTCAGAGGATGATGAGGGCAGATAAACGAGAGTCGAACGGGAATTAGCAAATGTAAAGTTCTCCACATATTTCAAAACTTAATTCAAAATTATCCAGGATTTAGTTCACCGTAAATTCGCCGTAAATTAAAATCAAAAAATTCGGAATCAAAACACGCGGTGGACATTACATTCGTGTCATGCGTGCGCACGTCTATACTGTCCCCAGTTTAGGGTCCCGTCGCCACGTTCCTCCTTGCAAACGTGAACATAGAGGGGAGAGCCCAATAAGGCTGCATAGCCCATCTCTATCCTCTATGAATAAGACATTTTTCAAAAATATTAGCAAAAAAGATGTTTTTTCCGAAGTAGCCAGTCCAGCGGAAGTCACTTCGTGCTTTCCGCATTCTTTTTGCACAACAGGGATAAGGAGGGATGAGGATATTCTAAGACCGTCATCATTTCACTAGTACATTTAATTTTTGTGCATTTAACATCAATAAAATGTTAAAATAGTGTACTGTTCGTATGTTTTTAAAGTAATTTTTCAACATAAAGTAATTATTTTAGTATCGTAATCTACTTACTTGAAAAAAAGAAGTTCACGATACTAAAATTATTAGTTTATGTTTGAAAATTAAAAAAAATTATTTATTAATAAACATTATTTATTTATTATTTATTATCATATTTGTTTCAAAATTACTTATTAAAATTATTTATTTATCATTAAAACTAAAAATTATTAAAAATAAAAATTAAAAATATACATAGTACCCTTTTGAACATTTAATTGATACTATGAGAGCGTATTATATTTTATTTTATTTCTTTTGGATGGGACGGGTGTAGTGTAGCGGTTAGAGGTTCCGCTACCTGCACGATCAATCGGAGGTTCGAATCCCCCTTAGTGCTCACCAAACCTTTCATCCCTCCCGGGCCGATCGAAATTGGTACCAGACTTGTCTGGGAGGATAAAAACGCTGACTTGACACATCGGCTAGCCACCGCAAGTCATTGTTGAGGCCAGTTACACGTTCGTGAACCTCAAACGATTCTTGAGGTGAACGTGGTGGCGGATCCCAAGCGGATTAATTCACGTCAGGGACTTTATCCTTTATCCTTTATCGTTAACTACCAACTATCTCAGTATTTCGGCTACAGAACTACAGTCAACCCACTTACCACTATCATCGGGTCCAAAGTAAAGTTCTTTTGCTCCTTCCAACATGTATAAATTCAACGCCGCATCCATATCATCAATCCAGACGGTCAAAATAGCTGTGTTAATAGCCGGTTCTGGTACTTTTATCTGAAAACCACCAGTCATTGTTCCTGAAATTGTCCAGCACTAAGTTATAGACTCTGTTCCAACACTCAGATGTTTGAATTCCCCTTTTCGGACTCGACCCTTGCCATGTGTACAACGAAAATGTTCCAAATGTTCTTTGTGACAACTACAACGAATTTTATATGCATGATCCTCGTCTGCAAAAAAAAACAATATTGATCGGGATTTATAACCGTAAGCTAGAATCTACCACGCACTCGCCTAAGGAAACTTACTGGTATTTGTAGCGTCCAAACGAAGAGTACCATTCCAGATTCGTATTCCTTCATCACTATACGGCCATAGTCCAATATTTGTGAACACTTTCACACCGTAAAGATCAGTAAAATCAACACCCATAACCTAAAGAATATGCTGTATCGATTGAATATCTGGAAATTCTGGAAAAATCCCGCGTAACGCAACCGTCTTACCGGCAAAAACACTCACATGAGGTCGTCTTTGTTAGTGCAAAAATGAGAAGCATCGATCGATGTCCTCTAAAAAGAAGAATGAAATAATCTCACAATTCAGCTGTGATAAGTCCTCTGATAACCTCAAACATGATTCAATTACCATCTTTTCCTGCCTAAAAATAATTTAATGGTTTTTGATTCCGAAGAAAAGAAAAAAAATAGGGATCTGTATGGAAAAAAAACGACTTCTATCCAGGCTGTTGCCAGTGAAATGGAACTTCTGGTCCCGATCATCCGAGATGCATGCGCCACAGCAGGAGAATCAATCCGTGTTTGTAGTGTGTTTACAGACTGGAGTCGACAGTTAGGAGTTAGTTTATTGTTTATTTACTTAGTAGTATTTTGAACAAATAATGTAAGGAAGCAATAAGGTGAAAGTATTAGTGAACTCCTTTCAAAGCACTACTACAACATTCTGGAGCATTTGATATTTTGGGAGTGATTACCTCAGGCTACCTAGGGCAACAGTATAACAACAGTGTTTTATCCTAGAATCAAATCCGAGTTGGTGGATTGACCGGCACTCAACTACTACAAGCCATCGATGAACTGAAGGTTCGAGAAATTACTTTAAACACGACTTTTTTTTTGTTTAATGGACGACCGTGTTCTTAAGAAAGAATTTTCTCAAAACCATATGGACGACCATTGGCTTCTTCCAAGCATATCTCCTCTACTAGCTCTCACCGCCCAGGAACTTGAGAAAAGTCAAGGAGGTTCATCGTTAGGGGATACACAAACGGCTACTGGTGCGAATTTTGTTCGGTTGCAAAGAAGTAGAGTGTTTAAAATCTTGAAAAAATCTTGGATTTCCAGTTGATGGCTCGTTCTCAAAAGCGCTCTTGCAGCAGCAGACTGCTAAGGTTCGATTTTAATTTAAAGGCATCACCCCACGAATCTGAGGTGGTACGAATTTCAGGTGGACTATTCGTATACGGGATCGTAGATTATGGAGAGAAGGGTGATTCCGTCCATTTCTTCCTAATTGCCCTAAAAAACGACCTGGAAGATACGGTCTCAAGCGTTGCGGCGCACTATTTTCTATGAGTTCGATTGGAGCGCGCCAGCCTTGTACACGCGCCGCATCTTCCTGGCCGTTTTCTACGGCAATTAGGAAGAAATGGACGGAATCACCCTCTTCTCCATAATCTACCATTCCGTATACGAATGCTCCACCCGAAATCCGTACCACCTCAGATTCGTGGGGTGATGCCTTTAAATCTAATTAAAATTTGATTTGCCTTGAGGTATCGACTTATTGCTTCAAATCTCAAAACGTTTCAGAACGGAGATGGAAAATCTGAAGAAAATAGTGACACAAGTGATGGAGTAGCGGCGGCGTCGTTGGATCGCATCCTTGTCGATGTGGAGGAGAAATCAGTGCAACTAGAAGACCAACTTTCAGCTCTGGAAAGGAAGATAAGCGAGACTAAGGTCTGTCATACTTCATTCCTGTCCCGGAATTTTCCATCTTTATTACAAAATACACTAGTATATACTTCGATATGTCTGAGTTCGGAATCGATATATAATATCATACTCAGACACCGAATAACTACTAAAAATACCCTAGACGAGAAATTCATGTCATCAGCAAATACTACTGTGATTAAAAAGTAGTAAGACTTTTCAATTTAAAACTCCAGCGTTTATCCAAGTGCATATTTTTTTTTCTTATGTTGACAGAAGCGTTGTTAAGTAGTTATTAGGTTACGCTTGTTGACGTTTGGCTCCAAAAATTCATTTATCGATCCGCCATCTCACACGGTTTTGGTTCTTCGCGACTTTTTCATCAAAAATTCCATTCATATCGTTCTGCAACCACCAGGTTCGCCACATTTGGCTCCATCTGGATTCTCGGTGTTCCCCTGAAACTGAAAAAAACCACTTCGTGGTCATAGTTTTGAATCGATTGAGGAGATAAAAGATAAAATAGATATAATAGATAAATACATAAAAGATAAGTAAAAAATCGAAGAAGGCGCTCAAGTCCATCCCGGGGATCAAGTATAAACAAATGTTCCAAAGATTGGAAGAAGTGTTGGGATCACTGTATTGCTGCCGAAAGGAAGTACTTTGAAGGAGATGGGACAAATTTTAAGGAATAGTATAACGTTTTTGTTTTATTTTAAATTTCTTATTATCTTTTGATCACATTATTTTGGTATAATAAAAAATTGCGGATGTTGTCTGCTTTTTCTCAATTTTGTTTTGATACAGCAATTTTCGCCCATTCATTTTAAGCACTTCCTCACGGCTCGTATCATTTACAGTCCAGCAGAAATCAGCACTGTGTTCAGGATATCAACGCAAGTACGAGGGAAAGAATCAATCAATTACTCCTACGGCTGAACACCTCCTCATGTCTTATCCAGAGAACGTGCACTGGAGAAAGCGACGATGACATGAGTACTGTTTCAAAACAATAGAAATAGTTTCTAGTTATCTGCGTAATTCACTAAATAAATTCTTACAGAGCGTAAACAATCGTCTGCATCGGTCCTTTCCCTGGAGGTAACTGAAAATGATATCAACCAAGCCAGACAAACGACCTCTGACAAATCTGCTATGGTACTTCAACTTAGATGCCCAATTTTTCTCAAAACAATTACATGTGTTGAGGCAGGAACCTATCGATATGAGTGAAAATTCCGATTTGGAGAAATCCGTGAAAGGAGCCGCACTTGCACCACCAACGCAATTCCTACAATCCACAGAAACCGAGGAAGCAGCGGAAACGGATGTTTGTGGATTGAATACATCTCTAGTAAATTTCTTCCTTGATATTTTCCAGAGTAGTATAGGATTTTTTCAGAAGTCAATGGTTAATTTGCACACTTCTACGGAAAATACGGAAGTAGAAGACGTCCATGAAGGGCAAGTAGAAGAAAAATTCAAGAAGGTAGCCACCGAGGTGCTGGAAAAAGAACCTGAGATGAGAGAGGAGGCTCATGAAGAAGTCGAGAACCAACCGCAAGATGGAGAGTCAGAAAAAGTAGCAGAGGGTGAAGCTGGATATGAAGTTAGGGAAGAAACACCTCATCCACAGGATGGTCATAACGATGAAGAAGAAGCGCAGCTAAAGCAAATTAACGAGGAAACGGCAGAAATCCGTAGTCGACGTAGTACAAACAGTGAATTGACTCCACAAGAGATCGAAGATCAAAACAGAGAAGTGGATCGAACCCATTCGGAAGAAGAACACGATAACTCCAGTCAGAAAAGTTTGGACGCTCATCCTGAAAGCGAAAATGGGAACAATGATGAAGAAGGTGAACGATTTGGTGATGACGGTAGTGAGCTGGGAAAGGCTAGTCCAGATAAACTAAGTGTTGTTCCTGAGATGCTGGAGGATACAGAAGAAGATAAGAATGATGAAGATGAATATAACAGCTCAAGGACTAACCAAAGAACAAGGAAGAATTCAAATAACAGTCCCACAAACAGTGAAGAGCCTGAGGAATCTGATGAAATGAAAGCACGATCGGAGAAGGCACAAGAAAACGGGGGCGTAAATGAGCCGAACTACATTTCAGATCAACATGAGAACGGGGAAAAAGGTGAACTTGAAGATTCTCTGAAGGAGAATACACAAGAAAAAGCTTATGATGATGGCGTATCAGAATTGTTGGAAAACAATAAACAAGAAGAAGACTCACTGGATGACAACCTAGAACAAAATGAGAAACAACAAAACCAGACTGACCTGAATGAATCTAACGAACAACAAGCCGACGAGGATGTATCCAGTGAGCGGAAACTTTCGCAGGACTCTCTGGAGCAGATGGTGGGTCAAAGCACTGAGAATGCACAGGAAAAAGATCAAGAACAATCTGTGGACGCTGATGGAGGTCATAGTGCACGAAGTCAGGACGAAGTAGAACAGAAAGTGGGGGGAACTTTCCTAGAGCATGCCAATGATCCCGTTCACAGTGCTTTGAACGAGACCAATGGTCCAAGAGAAGAGGATTTAGACAAGAACGAACGAACTGACTTACGGGGTTCTATGTACAATGATAATGTTGCTGAAGAAATAAAAAACGATGAGGACACCAACGCTATCTCAAACGGAGACCCCAAAGAAAATCAAGAAAACAACCTCGCACTGGATTTACGAGCCGTTGATCCATCTGTGGATGACGATTACAGTAGTACTAGATCACAGTCCACCTACGCCACAATATCGAAAGGTGATGAGGGACATCTGACGCACATCTACGACCATGATCTAAACCCTGGCAACGTTCCGGAGCTAAAACAAGGAATCACTCATCAATCCACATTAAGGTAATTGTTTTATGCTTACTTAATTTCGCTAAACAAAAAAATTTCTCCAGAGATGCTACTCTGTCGACAAAGCATTCAGAGACTTTGTCTTCATTGGGTATAATTGGTGCCCTCCCGGAAGTGGGTGATATTCGTTCTTTTAAAGGAGACTAAAAATGCGAGCAAAAAACAAGTACGTTTCATAGTAAGACTAATAGAAATTTTTTAATTTTTCAGTTCGAGATGACACACAAATACCATATTCAATCACATATCAACACTGCTACAAGAATCCCTGTCATCAGCCAGCCGGTAAATGATGGACTTATAGCACATCACGCTAATCTATTCACCGAGAATGCTTGCACAGATCGCGTAATACTGTACGGGTGATTACATTGGCCTATGGAACCGCCCATGGTCGGTGGCGAACACCACGAGATCACAGGTCTATTCCCAGCATCGAGCAAAAACAAACCCCGTCTCCCATCATAGTTCGTGTTAAATGACAACTTATCACGCTTTTTATGCCACAATAGCCTCTTTCATCTCTTTTTTTTTTGCATAGCTCATGAATGTTCTGAGGTTCTCCTCACGTCAATAATCGGTTGTTGAAGCCGGGGTCAGGCGATAGATCGGGTCTGGAGCGACATCGTCGTGTACATACGTGGTCATCCGCGACAAATATGAGCAATCGAACTATTCACTCTGACACTTCCAGATCCGTCCAGATCAAGGTGGAAGAAACTATGTTTGAAATGCAAAATTTGCCATAAATTCAGATGCTATAAGGGATGCGATGCAAGGTATTTCCTTTTTCATCCACTCTGAAAGAGACGGAATAGAGGTCATTGAGTTCGATAATCGGGTTAGAACGACCTAAAGCCTTGCGGAGCTGTGCAAGCTAACGCACTGAAGGTGGCACGATGGACCTTTGGGATTTGAATTAGAACTTTTGCTAGCTCTGTACTCCGGGTGACGGTCCCGTCTCGATCAGAGCCGCTGGCTCGATCGCTCCGCTTTGAGCGCATCCACTTACGCAATTGCCCCAAGCACATGCCGTTTTGACCCGGCAGACTCCCGTTCGACAGAAACCCAACCCAATGAGCCTATTATTCTCTGGTTCAGCACAAATATTCGCCTGATCTACAAAAACACCACATATGACAGTTAGCACAGGATTGCAAGTACTATCTAAGCAACATAGGACAGTCCCGAGTAACATACAGTATATTCAGTCGATTACTTAGCATGAAGATACTCCTTTGAATCTTTGTTGATGCAAGAAATGACGATCAACGACGGTGTTACTGGACCGACCGCTCTAGCTCGACTTCCATCTTATAACTGTTCTCAGTGTCAGAACTGTTTCTAAGAAAATACAACAGAGGTGAATTTAGGTCGTTTCAACCCGGTTATAACTCCGGAAAGGCAGAAACTCAGCAGACGTATAAGAACACAACTAATTTCTTAAATCACACACCCACGAGTAAGAAAAAGTGACAAAGTGTAACGATCTCTTTCGATTTTTCATGCCACCGTTCTTCCTTCTTGTCCATAACGCTTCGGTAGCATGACCAAGCGACTCAAGAGCCGTGGACAACAGGATCATAGAGAAGAACGCTACTGATACTCACTTGAGGAAACAGACGTCGAACACGAAGGCGTCTGGTACTCGTGACTTCCGATCTATAGGTGATGCCAAAACCTCTAAAATGATTGTTAATGTTTTTGTTTTCAAATATCAAGCAGTCCTAATTTAACACTCGATTAACTCGGTAGCGATTAATCTGTTTCCCAGCAGGTTCAGTCAAAACCGGGAAGAGTGGTTCTTTTCCTTGTGCTTCAAGAATATTCACACACATACACACAAAATATTGCTGTGCTCTCGTTCTAGGTGACTAGAAGAGCGAAACGCGTGTTTTGGCTGCAGAATCACAATGCAAGTGAAAGCACTTGCACGCATACAAAAAGAACATTAGAATTTTTAGATGCACCTCGATTCCACAGCACATATGTCAAGACCACACGTTGAATCTAGTATGCATGAAAAATGTTACTGTTTAATACAGGTTCCACTACAAAAAAATCAATTCCGATCGCCACCACTTAAGAAGAAAAATTCAACAGAACCGCCGGGAAAGGACACAAAGAAGCAATTTTATCAGCCTCGTTTCGTATATTAATTTTTGCTCAAATTTATGTACTGTATACATATTTGTGATCACAATAAATAGCACTGAGTTCTAACAAATGTGTTTAGCTTTGATTTCAACTCCGGACAATGCAAATCGAAACAATTTCAAAGCTGTTGCTCGGTACTACTGATTGTGTTGTTCAGACTTAGATGCATGATTCAAATTTTTGAACTTAAAATAAATAAAAATAATAACTAAATAGTAACAATTAAATTGAATAAAAACTCAAAATTTCAACCTTAAGACATCATTGCACACTGAAAAGAAGTTACCTGTCGTTCCCATTGCTTTATTGTATCGGAACAATGTGTATCCACAACGAATCAATGTAAATCCTTAAAAGAGAGTTTATTCTGTGATTTCAACGAACAACAACGAAGGAGATGCTCGGGCTCTGCTGAGGTTGATGTGGAAAGCTTCCAAGCTAATTTAACCCATTTTCAGTAAAAGATTTAGTATTATTGCGCTATACACGGAATGTATGACAAAATTACCTGAAGTACTTGAAATACGATCGATACGTCTTTCATCTGATCGACAGCAGGATTTTCTTATATTGTTTCCTTTTCCTTTACGTCGCAGAGTAGCATACTAATCCATTTCTGAGACAATTCTTCACAAAATAAATGTACTGCTATAATTCTGAATCTAAGGGTAGGACATCGAACCAACAATACAATTTTAGGCATCCATGCTCTTCTGGAGAAGGAACAGGGGGAAACATCCAGAATTCACACTACACCTTAGTAGCTTTACCCTAAGATCATGAATCTACATATCATCGATCCTCTAGTAGCAATGGTTGGGTTTTAGAGGCACGATCTTACTAGCTTCACACCACATTTAGTAGCTTTAACGCTGATCCTAGAAAGTTCTGCCTCTTCCACATCAGGATTGAGACCTCCCTTCTCTGTACGCCTTCCCCGACCCCCGAGGCACATTACGCCCAATTTTAACCTTCACGTACATATAAACGCTCTGCTTCGACCTCGGATACGACGCAAAAACTGTCTGCATCGGATTTTTGAACACGAAACGATTATGTTCACGTATACAACATCAATAAAAGGTTACCTTGAACAGTGGATATGGTTCTTAGTCAAGGAATCCTTCGAATGTAGTGTCTTTAAGCAATTAAAAAATAATTATCATCAAAACGACGGGTTGCTATCGTTAAGCGCCTAAAACCTGTTGTAGCTGTTTGCCTCATGGGTAAAACGAAAACACATCTGGTAGTAATGGGTTGTCGCTACCTAAATCCAGTGCAAAATCACAAATCCACAAAACCACCTAAATCCAGTCTTGGTCGAAGTGCAAAGGTACAAGAGAAATCACTCAACACTGCTCTAATCGAACAGTACTCGAACTGTGCTTAGAGCGCAAAAAAATCCTTCATGACTGTCAAATACGGACGCCGGAGGAACCATTTGTTTGGACATTTTCAGTACTTTTTCTTCATTATAAGTATTAAAATGTACAACTTACTTATTCACTTCCACTAAAACTTTCTGGAGAGTTTGGTGAAGTAAAGCATTCGTAGATGAAGCTATATCTTCCTTTTTTTCTCCCAGTAGCTTTAGCATACATGATATGGATCCTCCAGAACTAATTCCTAATTTTTAAGGTCCCAACTGACTCAACTATTTATCTCCAGTGATGTACTGTCTAGTGATGTACTATGGGCTTCTCAAACAGGAAATCAAATTCACACTTATGAACGGTTTCTATGCTCTAGAAACGATTCTGCGCTCTCGAAAGTACAGTACGATTAGAGCACTGTTAGGTGTCCGCTCCCCATCCCTACAAGTTTTGCACTCTAAATTCATTAAATGTGGCATAATAGCGTCTACACGGGTCAGAATAGATGATCGTTAAATCCTCGACTCTACTTTGTGTTACCGGCGGACATCAGGAACACGTATAAGCGCACCTCGACTTTGTTCCCTTAGAATGTTCGAGAAAATCTGGAAAGAGAAGCCATCGGTCCCTCATACATAGAGTATTTCTGATCGAAATTTAGTAAGAACGTACGCTACTAGTAGTATTAAACAAGATCTATTTATAACCATATTTTAACTATATATTACTATTATTATATATTTTAACTAATTATAACAAGCTCGAATACATTAAGGATTAAAGGCATCACCCCACAAATCTGGGATGGTATGGCTAATGACTTTACGGGGTCGCGGATTGCAGAAACGGGTGGGACCCAAGATTTTCATGGGGTGATGCCTTTAATTGTGCGACGTACTGTTAATGCTATCCGTAGTGTAACTTTGGATGCTGGTAACAACCAAACTAGCGACAGAAGCTTTCTCTTCTGTGACAATCATCTCTTCGTATAACTTCGGGAATGAGTATAGCTCTGAGCTTGGCTGTGAACGTTTCCTGGAACAAATATTGAACGACACGATATATGGAGCACAGCAACGATGATCCTTAGCACCATTCGAAACAAACATTGGGAACAGTCTCGCCTTTAACAGTGAGGCTAATTTCGCCCTCGGAAGGTCCCGCCACGATGGGAATGCGGAAACACGGAATGTACGTCGTAATTTCTAGCCCAAACACGCGAGTGAGGTCTGTATCAACACAATTACGAAGTCGTCCATTGCCATGCGAAAGGTCTTCTTTTTTTCATTTTTTTTCCTTTTCTGGTGAAATTGTCGTCGTTTTGAACTCATCAGCATTACGTAGAATTGCGTGTGAGTGATGGTTATCCGCATTCAAAATCCATGGGGAAATCTCCGACTCTCCTTTATTGTTCAGATATGCTGCTTAAATTCCTCATTTTAGGTGAGAAATGGTACTCACATTTTTATTGTTCATTATTCTGCTACAAGGTATCTTCCCTTCAACGCCAAAGGAAATTTCATTTGATCATATTCTGAGGACGAATCAATATTTGTTGATATACCAGTATAGATGCCAGACGACTTTCGAAACAAATGTACGAAAAGGCAGCTGTCCAAGAGGATTCGCAAGCACATTGAGGTCTGGTCTTCTCTTTTTTTCCTTGAACTCTTCTCTTGTTGTATGTAAGAAGTGTACAGTCCGAAAAGCTTGGATTTTGATTTGACTTCTTTTGATCTTGTCCCGACTCTTGTTATGGAGTCGGACAGCTACACTACTTTCTTGTTATTTCCTACAAAGTTACGTAAATTAATCTCTGTTCTCCTTTCTGTTTTTTGCTCCTGTTTAGTACGCTTTTTTAAAGAAATTTTTTTATCCTCAATTAATTCGCTTTTACGGACCTGTTTTAGTATTGAATCTAAGCAGGGTTTACAAAGAATGCTCAAAATGCTGTTTTATACACTATTTCAAACTTAAAGTGATTGGACCATAAACTTGCATGAGCTCACATTTATATTCACAAATCAGATTTTGCATAGGAGCGAATTTAACTAGTCAGTGAAATGAGGCAGGGATTGCAAGAATAACTGGAAAGGTCAGACATGAACGTAAGGCGCTCTCTTCTATGAATTTGTTCTCACTTTTTTGGCACTATTAACTAGTTAAGTCTTCGATTTCCAGCTTGGCTGCATTGGATTACAATAATACTAGTAATAAAAGTGTTTTTGTCGCTAATAACCTAAAATCAGTTATTAGCGATGGCTCCCAGACATTGACGTTAGTTCCGTTCAAAATTTTCCGACTTATCTCCTTTTTGCTAGAGCACTGTACCATTGTTTCAATTTACAACCAGAAAGTTTTGAAATGTAGAACGCATATTTTTATGCCAAATTCTGAAAAATGCGATAAAAAAACCACATAATTTATTTAGAGCTTAGAATTTTGAGCTCTCTATTTAGCATTTTTTGCTTTGTGCCCTTTTTTCACACATTTCACATAATATTCTTGTGGCATATCTTTTCAATAGTAACAGTCAACTTTCTCCGTTGCAATTAGTCTGTGATGAATATGAAGCTCTTTATTAAGGGTAAGATGCTTTGTAGGATGGAAGTTTTAAGTAGATTTATACTGAATATTCTCTTTTAATGCTTCTAAAGCTCCTAGAACTTGCTCAGCGATTTCTTTATTTGAGGCAAAACAGATAGATTCCTGATTTTCAGAGAGTGGCGAAAAACTACCGCTTTTTGCGATCATCCTGTACGAGTTCATCTCATTCGTGATCCAGAACGAAGGAGACCACCTCGAGCTCTTTATATAGGCCGAAGCAAGACAGACCATACTGTTGCGTTTATAGAAGATATAGAGGTTTGATTCGATGATGATAACGAAGTGAATTTAATTACCTATCGTTTTTTTTTAGTTACCACAACCATCTCATCTAAATACCACTTCATTGATGTATTCACGTGTTATCGATTTCCCCAACAGGATACACAAACATCTGGATCAGCTAAAAACGGTGAACTTGTAGTTAAAAACCAATTATTTGAACTTCCATGCAAACACGGCACTAACAGGAATTTACGGTATACGACCAGTCATACCAGCTCCTGTATCTCGTCAATCGTGATTCACTTGGAACTCAGCATTGCACGATCTACCGTCTTTCGAACCTTTTTCCGGGTGGGTTATATTTTTTGTTTCTCTTGCTTGAACTTTTTAATTTCTAAACTTTTCTACGAATAGAAATTCTATCATATTTTCTAATCGCTACGAACAGTTGCCAGCTAGTTCAGAAATGAAGCGAATCGAAACTCTGTAGACGAAGCTTTCATTAGTTGTGCTTACTTCCTAAAAGTACACGGCATGAATGCTTGTTATTTACGGCAGCCGTGACTCATCTGAATATATACTTTCGTAGCATATGCTTCCCTACTTTCTTGTTAACTTATTACTTGTTTATGTTTTTATATTGTTTATGTTCTATTTGCTTGTTTATGTATTCAATCCCTCTCAACTACAAAGTTTTCTTCTCAGTCCGAAATTACTTTAGACTGTGATGGTTCCTACTTTCTCTCAAATCTGTCTTTTTATGGAATCGTCATATTCATTTTCTATTCAAATTATGAATATGTAAAGCGCTTTACGGTAAGCCCTTGAAGCGAAGGATGGATAGCAAACTATGACCAAACTTGATGAACATCTCGTGTTAAACGCTGCTCGGGTGGTATTAAGACAACCGCATCGTTTTACAGCAGTTTATTGGGCGCCCGATTTTGTCTGTTTTGCTTTATTTCTGTAGAAATGTTACTTTTTCAAGGCATTTTGTATCATTTGGATGGCTTGATTAAAGTGACTCCGCGCTGCAGTCACGAACACTTGTGTTATTGACCGAGAAGACAGGAAGTTAACCCTTAATAGGGAGTCTAACTCTCAATAACAGTTCCAGACATTGGCACCTAGCGTTTTTAGGATTTATGGAGCTTGACAGACACAAAAATATATGTAGTTTGTTCGTAAGTTCAATTTCTTGAGTTTTCACCTGAACCGTATCTGAAAATTACCTTTATAAATGGAAATACAGCTTTCTAACTTCGCTTATCATTTTGTCATGCATGTCTTGCTAACGAGTGCATACATGCATCATAATGAAAGTGAATTCATTTAATTTCTTCATTTCTATCTTTGTTCCAGCTTTTCCACAACCACCAATTATTAAACACTTAAAATTTGGGGGTAAAAACACATGCTTTTTTCTTTTATACTGAATAGAGGCTTGGTAACTAAAAAACTTTGTTGGTACTTTGTTTCGTTGATTTAAAATATTACAGAAATTATTTTAAAAAAAGTTTTTTTTTGCATAGGCAATAACGATCGCTCGTTTTTCATGGCTACCTATGTCTACGAATTCATCCCTCATGCTCTAAACAAAGCACGTTCCGGCTGGACAGAAGATCCATATAGTGAAGAGGTAGGTTCTGAAAATGACCGCTTCTCTCGTTACTGTTCATTTTGGTACACAATGCAAGGGATTAAGTAAGTATAAACAATTAGTAGCTGTTTCTGCATATACAACGTGTAGCAAGCTTTTTTTTTTTGACTGTCCGCGTAGTTTTTTAATCCTTCAACCTAGTTTTTCCCTGAGATTGCGTTCGTATCGCAAATTCTTCGGGAACAGCGCGTAGATCACTCTATTAGTGTTGTTTGACTTCGAATCTGGACGTCAGCAATTGAGCAAACGAAATGCGTCATTCGCGCAATTTGCTGACGTACGTATCTATCTGTAGCTTAAATAAAAAGTTTGTATATCCACGCTACAAGTTTGAGAAGAAGGAAGATTAAAGGTTTCTCATGTATTGCCCATGTTCCTATATAAAACCCTTGTGACTCGTAGTTGTGGTACGTGGTGGTCTGTTGTGTTAACAAGTCTAGCTAATGAGATAAGTACTAGCCTATGTGTTGCTGTTGAGTTTGCTTATCGTTTGAATGCTCTCTGTAGAGTGATGAGGCGCTTGAGGGGATAAGTCACTAATGGCTTTGAGTTTTCCAGGTTCTGACGAAGGCGGTAACGCCGAAACGTTAGCCGTTGTTAAATAAAGACGATCAATACCAATCTTGGCTACAGCTCAAAGAAATCAATTAAAACTACGGTTTCTCATGTTATTATTAACTTTTTTATTTCGTTGCTGCTTCTGCCCTCAGCTCAGCGAGAGTTCATAGATATTCGGATCCTGTGACGTACAATGTTCCGAAGAACACGTGAGCTTCACAGATAATCTATCCGGACAGAGTTCAGTTTTTTCAAAACAAGATGAGATGACATATAATTATGAATTGTTCTACTAGATGATTCTTGAAAAAAGGTGTATCCAAAGTTGTCATGAGCTGTTTATTAGTGAATAACGTCACAGGCTTCGATATCTGCCCATATTCTTGTGATACACACACGACTGCCACGGATGTTTTGCACGAGGACTCCCGGAACTGCTGTATTATTGCCAAAACTTGTCACGCTTTAAGGAAAATGTAATGTGCACGTTCTTTCGTAACTGCCGGTATAAAATACTTTGTACTTCACAGCGTTTTTGAAGGACTTTGTTCTCTTAGTGGCGAAATGTGTCCATGTCGTGCTCCTGCTCTGCTTGTTCTACTGCTCGAGTTTTGAAAAGGAACACACCGTCAGACTAGTGGCGTTCTCAAGGCAACTTCCAAAAAAAACTATCTGATTAGAGAATGATATTTTAAGGCTAAAAGCTAGCCTTGAAAGAGATTTTTTACAGTTTTTGAGTATTATAAATAGGTATTCTACGTGACAACGAATGGAGAAATAACTTCAATACATGTGCTTTCTTCAAATCGCCTGATGTCGGCTCTTCAAGACGGTGCATCTGGAAGACGGGTATTTTCATATGATGCCGCTCAACGCAATTTCATCAGGTTCGTTGTTGATTTTTCTTTCGGAATTTCTCCGGGATCTCTTTTCAAGCTTTTTTGTTCTTCCTTCTATTACATACAAGTTTTCAGCATGTCAGGAGGTGTCCTTTTCAGCCAGTATCATAAGGACGACCATACTACCATTTATATTAGGTGCGTTGTTTGTTTAGTTTTTTTTAAACAATATACCCTGTGCTATCGGCGCCACAGGCCATTTTGGCTAACACTAATTTTGCATGGTGTTCCGGAGGATAAAACCATGCCGGGTTCGATTTTTGCAGAAGTGAATGAAATCAGATCCATTCATTTTCAAGAAGATGAGGCTGAAGAGGTCCTAATTTCTGGCAGTTTTCTACTTCTCATTTAGGCCCTTCGAAAACTTCAATCAACAGTCGCTTGGATTATCATGCGGTTTCTTCGGCTACGGTCAGAATAGTGGATATGGTTCCCCATCTGTCATCATTGTGCGGTATGTTCCTCATATTCCTTTTTATTTATTTTTACGTTGTGTCAAATGTTCGTTTTACTAACTGTAAGCTGAGAAAAACTTCCTGTGAGACCTGGAAAGAAAGTAAGAACATTCTGGAGGAGATGTGTACAAATAAATAGAAGATGATACTCATTCATTTATAGTTTTTTTTCTTGTACATTGTCGCCTTAGATTTTGTTTGTATTGCAATTGTAGTTCCGTACAGCATTGTAGAACTCATGGAGAAGTCCTCTTTTAGAGATTGGGACTACTGTCGAATTCGAGATGGATCGAATGCAAATGAAGAGTCATGTCAACTTGAAAGAGACAACTGGATGATCCAAGAAGGTTTGGTGAGTGTTGTTCGATATCTGATCATGCACCTAAGGTGATTTATTCATGCGTGTATCTATATTTTCAGCTAGCTGAGCCGAAAAGCTGGTGGTTCACAACTCTGATCGTAAGCCTTGTCATTCTTGTTACAGTAAGTTTCTGAATGTCGTATGTTCTTATGCGTACAACAAGAGTGCACTTAAGTGTAGGTACTTCATTCACATCGCCAACAAATAAGGAAAGAAACGGAAGTGAACAGCTATAGTCGGATCAAGACGACACGAAGCATGGTGCATTTGTGCACGCGCTCGAAACGGCGTGGTGAAGGCAGCAGTTGGAACCGAGAAGGGACCATCGCAAACTGCAGCTATGGGTGGTGCTAGCAAGGGTCCCAGTACGCTCCTAACCGCTACGCTCAACTGCACTACCTCGAGAAAAGCCAAGCATACGCAATTGCACCGTTCTTCATGTCGTTTGATCCTACTATACGTATTCCGTAACTGGTTTTTTTCCTTTTGCTTCTGTTGTAGAAAAGAGAAATAAGCAGGAGAGACAATCACGAGCTTGGTACATCTCCGTTTCTTTCAAGGATCTTCATGTTAACACATTACAGACAGTGTGATGTACGTTGTGCATCAACCTTTTCACTTCGGAACGTTTTCGTCCTAAGAGATAAAATATCAAATCTTAGAATTTTGTTTCTATTTTCACAAAGAGATTTTAAAAGTAGTTCCAACAGCATAAGATCTCTATTGTGGTGCACCAACCGCCATGGTGCACTTTAAACTTCCTTCAATTTCACATAATTTGTTAAAGTTTTTCTTTCAGTTGCTTTTTCTGTTAGTAATATACATTTGCTGGCTGAGACGCAGTCTCGACGATACCTATGACGGAGTGGGTGTCTTGATGAATTATTCATTGACATTTTTTCTTTCTCCTTATAATCTTCAAGTTTTTAAGGATCAAACCACCAATCTTCAATATTACCCCGGCCAGTATCCAGATATGGACATTTCTGTCGACAGATGGAATTACTAGGAATTATTGTACGATGTGAAGCAGTTGAGTCTGATCTCAAGAGTCAAAGGTTTTGTTTGTTGTTTCAAATGTTCTGATGAATCTATATTGCCTTCCCTACTTAAAGAAATTTTATCTACGATAAGCAGCTACTGCCTTACACTTCACCAGTCACTATTTAGTTCCATTCATTTCGTATTTTCCTCAACAATTCATTTTTAATTTGTACCATTGTGCTTCGGTTTGCATGTTATCCTGATTCTCAGAACATTCGCTCAATTATGCGATGATAGATTTGCAAAAGATTTGTGTAAGCGGTGCAAGAAAAATCGAAGTGTTTCAATAGAGCACAATAATTTTCGAGAAAGACAATTCGTTTTGCTGGAGTTCTGGGAAAAATTTTTGCGAATACCATTGGTGAAGCTGTTTTGACATTGATAGTATTATTATCGAAACTTCTGGGAATTCTTCGTCCCATAATTTCACGAATACGACACGTATAGGTAAGAATAGGAGGGAAAGTGCAAGACTATGAAGTCCTGAAAATACAATGCTGTAAACGACTAAAATCTGTGTATTTGTTTTCTTTTTGCCCCTGTATATCATCGTTACTTGCGCTACTGGCGCTTGTTTTGTTTACATAGTTTATTTTCGCGTTTATATGTACATTATCCCTTCGCATGATAATACTATCATTAATGAATGCATGCCATTTTGTTTTGTTTCTAATAATAATAAAAATGCTATTTCCAAGTGCCTGATTATCTGTACTAGATTTGAAAATCTATATAGCTATATGAGGGTGGATGTAGCGCAGTCGGCAAGAGGTTCCGCTGTCTGCACGATCGATCGGAGGTTCGAATCCGCCCTAGTACTCGCCAATCCTTTCATCCCTATGAGATCTACGAATTGGTACCAGACAAGTCATTGTAAAGGCTAGTTACACGTTCATAAACCACAAACGATTCTGAATTGAAGTGAATGTGGTGGCGAAGGTCCCAAGCGGATTGATTAACGCCGGACACTTTACTTTTACACTTTATACATTTACATATGGAAGCTTCAGTAGTTGGAGTTCTCATAGGCTGGATTTAAAGGTAAACATCTTTTTCTTTCCTCCAGTGTAGTTTACGCTTCGGCTGCGTTTATGTGTCTCATTACGAAACATATACGTTGAGGAAAGCTAGGCTACTCTTTTTTGTCTGTTTTAAAAATACGTATCTGCACATGTAATATATGTAAACATATATTTGATATTCCGCTGAGAAAATTCCGGAGTAACATATCCAGGGAGAGCTAAATTCCCGTTCTTGGTCACATGAGACAATTGGGTCTTAGATGAGCTAGACATTGAGCCACACCCACGACCCAATTACATACCTAATCGGGGGTTGATGATGCGATTGTGCGCGTCATGACCGGAATGTTTTCCCCAAGCGAATCCACCCGTCGCTATGTCATCAGTTCTGAATTCAGTTCCTGCTTTGTCTCTAGGTTGCCAGATCCAGAAGTGCCGACGGTTCTGCATGGCAAAACTGGCGCTTGTGTAGAGGAACTCGTGTTCCCTCAGAGAACTGGACCTTGTATCGGCCCTGACAGTATGCTGGAGAACGTCATCATCGTCGAATAGTTGGAATTTAACCATTAATCGCGAATAGATATAAGTGATGCTGTGGAGAACACTGATTACTGAAGTTGTGCGAGCGTGGATAGAAAATCCGGCTAATTCCAGTGAACTATATGATTTGTGGAACTAGGACATCAAACGGTTCTATTGGTATGTTCTGAGAGAAGAAAAATTAGTGAACTTTTTCGCTCTGGGTGTCCCTTGTCACTCCGTTCCGATCTTGAATTGAGTTGGTCATGTCTACAGTTGTAGAAATCGTTACCGTACCATCGTAGAAACGACTTGACGTAGTCGGACCAAGGCGGCACGAAGTTCGGTGCAGTTCTGCAGACGGCTGCGCTCGAAGCAGCGTGTTGAAGCCAGCGGTTCGGATCGGGGTGAACCATCGTGAACTGTAACGATAAGTGATGCTAGCAAGGGTCCTTCGTCCGCTACGCTTCACCGTACCGCTTCGAGCGCTTACGCACGCAGCGCCGCTTACGCAACTGCACCGAGCTTCACGTCGTTTTGACCTAATGAAAAGCATGAAAAGATCCAAATTTGGACCGGAAAAAGAATCCGTTGTGCTATCTGCGATCCAATCGTTGCCCTCAATCGTGAGCAGATAGACAGACACAGGTAAATAAAAATGTGACATTACTATTTAATATCAGCAAACTCGTGAAAATTTGATGTTAGCAAACATACAATGGCGGATGGTGTCCTGACGATTTCTTGCAGCTACAGTTTCTGTTTTTTTTTTAACAAGATCGGACTTAAAAACTGATTGGATTCGGCCCGAAATTCTTATTTTACAGAATCCTATTGAAAAAAGAATTCTTTAGCAGCAATTCACGATTTATTCCTTTGCAAAAGGCACTTAATATACAAACATGCAATATAAAATCGAGCAATAAAAATCTTTCAGTAAATCTAAGATGTCTAAATGAGTACCCGTGTAATGTTTACATTCTATTCATGAAATAAAAAAAACAAGGAAAAAAAACAGAACAAAAATGAGGTCAATTATGCGAAGACGTCGTGGTGAAGAAAAACACAAAAGGAAAAGATTTGAATGGTACAACTACAGTTGATGTTTTGTTTTTCTTTCTTTTGATGTAAAAAAAAGAAACCCGTCCAACGGAGCATTCGAGCACAATGCAAAAAAAAAATGTAAATCGTTGATCAGAACTGAAAGGCTTGAGAACTGATAGTGGTAAGGAGAGAAAAAAAAACACACTACACTTTGCTTCATCGCTCTACGATCGGCGCTGCACTAGAAGTCCGACTCCGCTATGGTGTCGTCGTCCTCGAACACTGGATTCTGATGCAATTCACCACTGGTTGCGGCATTTGAGCGATCCGTAGCTCTCGTTTCAATAGCGTGAAGAATACAATGATGAATGAAGATATATTGTTGCTGTAAATATTTATCTTAAAATGTGGATGTCATTTTTTTCTTACTCAAAATTAATTCCTTTTCCTGTTTGAAACGTTAAGGAAGCAGTTAACACTGTAGTTAGCTGTTTTTTTTTCTTTCGTAAATAGCTAACCCTTTACCAAAAGTCAGGATTAGTAGACGGTTTGGGTTAGAGTGTTTATCCAGGAAATTTAGTAAATACAGCTAAACAGCAGAATCAGAAATTTTTCATTGAAAAAAGTCTTTTTTTCAATGAAAAATTTTAATTTAAATCAAAATTTCTAAATAATAGAATAAATACATATAATGTATAAATAAATATAAATAATGTATAAATATAATATGAATAAATTTAGAAATAAAAATTTTTTAAAATGATTTATCAGAAGTTGCAGATGGCTACGATCAAAAATAATTTTTTCCAAAATAGACAAACTTTTTCATCATCTCAACTATAAGCAAGCTGGAAAATTCTGGAAAACAACCCGATAAAAATTATATTTCATCGCAATAGCATGTAATTCTGGATATGAATTGTTGAAAAAATTAGTAGAATGTTGATTTGATGTTTGAATACTGGAGAAACCCAGAAAAAAAGAACACCGGTAGCAACATATGGAAACTCGTTCAACGTGAAAAAAATGGAAAACTCTCAAAAAAAAAAAAAGACTTAGATCACCAACTCGAAGAAAAAAACGAGGAAGTTAAGCATAGCTGCTGTGGATTATTACATTTGACTAAGTAAAGAAACCTTTTTAAGAAAAAAAGAATGAGCTGGAATTTTTGAATGTCAAAGTATTTCCCTCATAATATGCCCTTAGCAGGAAGAAATCTAAGGGAAGAGATTAGTAGTTTTTTTTCATTATTTTTTTCTTTAAACCCCTGAAACGATGTTTTTTGATGTTGTTTCAATCACATGTTTACTTAAATCTTCACTTCTTTTCTTGGCGTGGGAGGGAGGCGGGAAGGACGAGGACGAGGAGGAATTCTTTATGCGCCATATGTCAGATGCGTTTAAAAGCCCAACGTCTACAGCATAAACATAACATTTCCGAAGCTTAACTGAAGATTAACGTACGGCTGCTATTTTTTTGAACATAAAAAAGCTAAAATTTTAGAAAAACAAAATCCTATTGTAGTCAGGAGAATTCCGGTCCTAATTCAAACGAAAAACAACGTTTATATGCTCCGAATGCTTTTTAGTTTGCTGGAAAAAGAAAATATCCACTCCATTTGTGGATAACTTCCAATTTTTCGAAATCGCCTATTAATCTCAGGCAGCGCGAAGAAAGCAAAAAGCTCTAATTAATGGAATTTTCATATTAATTAGATCTCTTAGCTTTCTTTGCTTTGCAGTACGTGGAAAATATTTTAGCAGAATTTTGCAGAAAATATATATTTGTAGAAAACAGCATCGTTTTAAAACCTGCTCCTCATTTTATCATTGAAAAAAACGAAAGAAAAGAAAGAAAAAGGAAAAGGAAACGTCTTCTAGGGGAATGATTTGATGACTGGCCTCTTTCGTTTTCATTTAAAGCCATCACCAGAGAAATGAACTTATATTAAAAATTATAATTTTACTTTGGTTTCCCTAAATCCTAGACAGATGATGACTTCATGGAAGTAACAATCTGCGACATGTTAGTGGTGTTATTTCTGTGATTTATAATTCACAAATTAAAATAATAATATAATTAAAATATAAAATGTAAATTTCTAAATTTATAATAGAACAAAATTTATATTGTGAATTCCCTCAAGGGATATAGCCGTGTACTTTTCCGAGAACGTCTCCGAAAAATCCTATTCCCTCGGTTGCTCGGTACTTCGAGAGGATCTACTAGCTCTAGCATCGCCTCGCCTGAGGGTGTTTTCACGCCAGAATATCAACTATAGTCGTTCTTCATGTCCTCGCATAAATAATCAGATAGCGTCGCGGGGCCGCCGTCTCTCAATGACGAATTCTTCGTGCATTCATGCAGTTGAGGACGAAATGAGGTGATTCGACGACGCATGTCATTCTGACGAAAAAAAAATGTTCGAACACCTTTCATCATATCCTCATGAGTCTCATGAGTGACGTGAAGTGAAATAGGAGAGAAATATATATAGGGCCTAGAAAAAAGTTCTAAGCGTTTTCGCTAGATCCTTAGTCTTTAGTGACCCGAACGATGTAAAACTCAAATTATAAAATTCCCATTAAAATTAACAAAAGTTAGCGAGAAAAACGGACATTTTCGATCTACATCGGCTAATCCTAACTATGTTAATTTCATCGAGGTGAAATAAATCGAAAAAAATCGCTCAGAAGTTTTTACTTCACCCTATATACATATATGTAGCGGAACGAGACGCGTCATACTGTTCCTACTGTGCCAAACCTCAGCGGAATTATGTTGACCTTAATAAATAAATTCATAATAATAATTCATGCAAATTCGATAGCTGTCGCCTGTAGGACTATTCCTAGGAAGAAAGTGTACAAATCGATCGATTATATCATTTCCTTAACGTCAACGAAAATAAAACCTGTATATCAAGATGTTGTAGAACAACGCCGAGAAGGTCCAACGCGACGGGACTATTATTATTTATTATTTATTTATGTTATTATTATTTATACTAATTATTATTTATTTTTGACAGGGATTGTTCTGAGCGATTGAGCGATCCTAGAAATCACGATCAATAAGATCGGAAATAAACACTAAATAGCATCATCGTCGTTGATCGTCATTAAGGACAATTTTTCCTTTCTCAACGCCTGGTTCTTTATTCTTTGTTTAATTTATTATTTTTCTTTATTTTTCTTTATTTTATTACTTATTTTTTATTTTCCCAGTTCCTCCTGGTAGCTAATGATTACAAAGCAACTAAAGTGAGGAAAGAATTGGCTGGTTCTTCACGAATAATTGATATTTTGATTATTTTCCAAGTGAATTCAATAAATTTCTGACTTATTCATTGCGAGTAAGTTAGAAAATTCTATATTTAATTATTTCCACAGTGAGTTTTGGGAATTTCTTCCAGATCCTGGTGTGATTCCTCGAAGGAATAGCTTCGATCTGTCTACAACTCGAGGGTGTACCTTTTCCTTAGTGACTATTGTCAACAGGTAAACATTGTTTGATTGGACAGGGATACATGTTTTAAAAAAATTAACCATTCCTCTTTCTAAAGGAGAAATTTTCCTCATTTTAATGATAATTATTGTTCATAGGATGGTTTGAGAAATAATCGGATCGCTCTAGTGATTAGGGATGTGCGGGAGAACCCACATGCAGATATATGAGTACTTTTTCCTCTTCTTTTCCAGAAAATCTTATCTATTTGTCAAATTTTTTTCTCATGGATGACCTTAGTTACCGCCCCGTTACCAGATAAACCGCAATAAAAAAGAGTCACTAAGGAAATTTTTTTACTAGTTTTTCTTGTCGGTAACTAGTTAGCTGACCTCATTTTGAACCATATGACATCGTTCTAATCGCATTTCATGTACAATTCCAAACACATCGATCGGTCGATCGATTTGTATCGTTTGAAGTAGACGATCAATAGCGATGAATGTACCCGATCTTCCGACACCAGCGCTAGAATGATGAGAAGAATTTTATCTATAAATAAACCGAAAATTTCCCTTCCCGCTGGTATCCTAAAGAAAATAATAAAAGTTCTTAAGTGTCGGAGCCTCTGAGCGCCTTTTACCTCCCCATTAAGAGAATCGGTTACTCACCTGCAATGTACAATGGTGGGCCGGTTTTGAGATGAATGAGGTATTCTTGAACGATACTTCAATGCGAATCTGAAAAAGAAAGAGAAGAGGTTTTGTTTTTATTCTCAGTCGAAAAACTTTCTACTGTCACAAAGACATTTAGTTGAATGGAATAGTTTAAGAATTCTGGTTCTGGAGAACGTACGAATAAAACGTGAACATTCAAGGTTATCGAGAAACTCGTACAACTAAAAGAACTAAGCAAACGTTGCTCTCTTTTTAATAAAAGAAAACTTTTTTTTCCTACAAAAAAAAGAAAAATAATCAAACCTAATAATCCCTTCCGGATGATCAGGTACACCAAAATCTGGCCATGCCATATAATGAAAATGTCGTATAATTCTTGGTGGTGTTGATTCGTGAAGTTTTTTCATACGAAGTTCTCTCACAATAAAATCATCGAAAGGAGATTCGCTTAGTACCGTAACCTAGACAAAGTGTAGCGTTTCTGCTGGGCTATTAGCGCCACATTAACCACTGCGACTTACTTCAATATCAGCGTAAACAACACTGGAATGTTCATTGTCGGGCCAATACTGATGACATTTGTCGCGTCCTTTCTCCACACATTTCGTCAACGCTATTATAGCCGGACAGCCTTGTTCCCATGCCATCTGGAAGATTGTGGATAGAGAAGAGGACACGACACGCATTACCGTCGAATCGTTACGCTTACGTAGGGATGGACCTCTCACCTGCCAAAAAGAATCCCTTGTCGTCGGCAGCGGTCCCTGCGCAGCGATAAATTCCCGTCGTGATGAGAATCCCTGAAAGGAAAAAATCGTCTAGGATGTGAGGATTTTTTTTTAATCTTCGCAAAAAATACGAAGGGAAAACCCCTCTCAAAAGCAGCGCGAATGGATTTAATCCAAATTCTTAAACTATTTGAATATATGAGACAAGCTATGAAAAGTGGCATCGCAATGGCTAAGCTGAAATTTTCATTCTTAAAATCCCCGCAAATCCTAGGATAATCCTTAGAGCAATTATGAGATAGTTTCTCATGTTTTGAACAGAATATTTGCAGATACACGAATCCATAAGAGCGAAAATTCGGAGAAAAAAAGAGGAGAAGTAGGTCGAAAATTAATTCGAAGAGTCTTAGATTAAGAACGTAAGTCCGTACGATTTCTATTCAATTTGAATTTCCCGGCTATCGATAGGATTAGGAGAACTCTTCCCTTCCCATAGAAACCTTTACGGAAATGAGATCAAAAAAAATAATCTACCGTAATCAAATAAAGCTGTCCCTTAGAATGAGTAAACAACCCTTTAAACCTTTTGTCCTTTATAGTGAAGTGTTTTGCACACTGTACTTAGATACATGTGTTTTTTTTTGTGTTCGCTTTGTTTGGGTGGCGAATAAAAAGCGAAAGGAAACGGAAAATATCAGGAGATTCATCTTCAAAGGACAGGAAGTCCTACTGTAACAGTAAACAAAAAGTTCCGATAAGTTCAATAGAAAAAAAAACTACCCTTCAATAAACATTTTAATATTTATTTACTAGATATTTCACTAGTGATGTAATGTGTAAAGAAAAATCCGCAGATTTTTCTATCCGACATCAAATCAGTGTTCAAATTTTCCTCGCCTCCTCTCTTTTTTTGCGTGAGTGTAGATCGTAAACAACACAACATAATTACCGGTATATAGTTGGCGTTCACGTAGTCAGCGCCTTCCTGGTCGGAAATTTGCGTCAATCTTACACGGGAATGATCGTAAGGAAGAATGTTGGTGAATCTAAACGATACGAAATCGAAATCTGACGTGGTTCCCCGGAAATTCGAATCTGATATCCTGAAATTTTAAACGAACCTATTTTTAGGCTTATTTGTAGGAAGTTCGGCCGCGTTATACGATTGTCCACATCCAACGTTTCTCAGAATCTGTAACACAATCATCCGAAAAAAAAAGTGCTTCGCACGCTATTCGATTTCCCCCTGCCGACAACTCTATGTACCTCGTACTCTTCCGAGAACCGGAAATCCGAATCAGCCGCCATCATTCGTACGTGTTCCCCGAAATCCTCGATTTTTACCGGTCGACTGAAGCGTGAAACATTGAAAATATGTAAGCGACGGTGGAGAGCGATTTTTCCAAATATTCAGTGAACTATTTTAATAAAATTTAGGAATGAGGAAGAAAAAACGAAAAAAAAAAGCCGGACCTCACATTACTTCCGAATTAACCCACAAAAAGCACTTCAGACACTTTTTCGACAAGATTTTCAAGTCTTCCCAAAGAATTGTGACTCAGTTGGTTACTGTAACCCCCTGTGACATAACAGTTTTCAAAATATTGAAAACTGTTGCGTCACAAGAATGTTTTGAGAACGATTAGCATCTTAAAAGCGATTTGTGGACATTTTCGATATCAAAATCCCTCTTGTTTTCAAAATTCTCAGGACCTAATCAGTATTTTTACCGCATCAAAAGTTTTTTTTTAAATTTTTGCCAGATCAATAAAATAATAATTATAGGCGGTTATTCGCTTCAAGACCCCACCTTTTATTTGTGTTAACACCCGTCATTACAGTATAGAGTGGAGTTTTATGAATGGGACCGCTGGGAAGACGTTCGAGACGATGATCAACGCCTGTTCTTTCCCTCAAACTTCGACATCTGCAAGAGAATGATTGATGAAAATTAAGAAAAAAAATAAATTATGTAGAATTTTTTCTTCGAAATTTCCCTTCACATTCAATGAGAAATCTTAAGATGTTCCAGAGGGTGACGTTGGTTTAGGACTCGTCATAGTCCTTGTTTTTTTTTTTCAAAACAAGGAAACTGTGGAATGTTGATGCATCATGCGAGTATAACTAAACTTACGCCCACGTATTTTCATACAGTCAGAAATTGTGGTTGATTTTAGAAGCGGGAAATTAGTCACCGTTTCCGTCATCGGCAAATCGGAAGTACGTAGTGTATGTAGATGGTTTTAAGCATCATATTTAAGTTAATTAACGATTAACGAATTTATTAAGAATAACGTAACTGGTTTTTCCCGCAACAATCTTATCGAGAAAAACAATTCAAAAAAATTCCATTACAAAATTGAATTTAATAATCACAGCTAGAAATATTCTTTCCTCTATTCAAAGGGGAACTTACTAGAGGTTTTCTACTTCTTAAAAGACTATAAGTTATAAGATAATGTCGCTATTTAATGACACACACAACAATTATTGTTTTAAGAAAATGTAACTGTATTGTTTTTTCGTGTGTTTTCCAGTATATGTGATGGAATCGACAAAAAAAAGTGGAAAAAAAACACAAATAAGAAGATTTCCTGTACTTTTGTGTATATTCTGTTTGAGATGTTCTCAAACACACGTATGTGTGCTATATGAACAAAATATGTATTATGTATTACGTATATGTAATATGTATTATGTTAAAATGTATTAAAATTATTAAAATTGTATTTGCATTAAAATTTCTAAATGAACTTGAATTTTACGGAAAACTTTAGGATAAGCAATCCCTCGTTTACGTTCGGTGGAAGATAACAATTTTAATTTCACTCGTATACAGTAAAAAATATTTTTGTAACACCTGATGACCGCGAACGCAATTCGCTTGCGATGCGCGATCCCTCCTCTGTTGTGCGCTGCGGTTGAAAATGCAGGATCGAGTTCACAGGTTCAGCGGGGTTATCATTTTCTGAGTAGATGCAAAAAGAAAAAATCCAGCGCTTTTTATTGGAGAAATCTAGTTTTTTTTCCCGCAGAGAATATATGAATGCTTGGAATATTTCGGTTAAATTTCTGATATTTAATTTTTGTTGTGTTCGAAAATCATTTTCTTAGAAGTTTCCACGTATCCCGGATCACCATGAAAATATAAGAAATTTCCCCGTTTCTCTCGTATTACTTATAGGATTCGCTGGTCCACATCTTGTTACTCTGGTCCACAGAACGGCACCAATGGTGGGATTCGTGGGAAGATGAGAGGTTAGATTACATTTTCAGATATTTTTTTACTCTAAATATTTACAATATATATATATATATATTCCGTTATACTTATGTTATATTTATGTTATATTATGTTTTCATACAGATATGTTGTTATTTTCGAACATCTTTTCAAATTTCCACATATTTACATCCCATTATATTTATGTTATATTATATTTTTATATTTATATTGTAATTATTCTTTTATTAACAATATTTACCATTATATATTTAATTTTATGTAGCGTATAGCAACAAATCCACGTATACGTATCAAAGTATAATTTTTCACTTCAATGCATAAACGCTCCATCTATAAACTAAGAAAATTCCATTAAAATATGTTTTTATGGTGAGTTTTAGGTTTTTCGTAGTTATTTTTGTTCCTGCAAAATGTCGCTGTATTTAATAAATGTAGATTTATCTTTAATGTTATATAAAGCTTAATAAATTCATAATAATAATAATAATTCATGCGATAGCAGGGCGAACTATTTTTCTAACTTTTTATTTGATTAAATTCTTAGAAATTCTTAGAAAAAAAATTAATTCTTACAAAAAGATAATGATAACTTCTGCAAAGTTGCAATAACGCCTGTAATCAATTTTTTTCTGGAAAGTTAAAGTTCTTGGTGAAATGCTTCTCATTTCTCCTATTCACCCTCAATTAAAATTTTTTATTAGGTTAAACACTGGGATCGTAGCTTCGTTAGATATGAAGGTCTATGAGAATTTAAAAAAAATTAATTTAAAGAAGTTCAAAAAACACTGAGACGGAAAATTTAAATGCTTTAATTACTTCGAAACCTGACAAAATTGGAAATTTCTAGCTTGTGCTACTTGTAAATTTAAAGAATCAAAAGACCGCCATGGACGAGTTTCACTTACCTTCGATGATGTCCGAATGAGGCTTGTAGGTGACCGGGTTCAGCTGAAAGGCTACCGTTATGCATGGAACCATCGAGTCCCAGCTTTGCTAGACAGTCGGCTGCTCGCTCCGCCATTATCATTTTGAGTGCAGCCCACTGCGATTCTTTTGATGAAGCGTACGCGGCTCTGAAACGTTCCTTTTTTGTAGTAAAAATAAAAGTTACCGACAACTCGTGGGAAAAAATCCAAGAAAAAAAATCAGCTGATCAGGAGGAGGAGTTTTAGAAATGAACTCAGCCCATTGCGATTTTTTTCAATGAAACGTACGCTGTTCTAAAATCCCTTATGTATGTTGATCAGGAGCAGGAGTTCCAGAAATAAAAGAGGAGGAGCAGGAGTTCCAGAAATAAATGAAGAAGTCTAGGAATAAGCAATAAAGCATAGAAACGTAAATTATGCTAATTTGGGACACTTTGTGTTAAAAATTTATGAAAAAATCAAATGATCAGAAGAAGTAGGAGTTTTAGGAACAAACTACAGCCCATTACGATTTTTTTTGATGAAGCTCTAAAATCCCTTATGTAGTAAATGTAAATTGTGTTAAGTTGGAACAATTTGAGATAAAATTTCAAGGAAAAAAAACCAGTTGATCAGGAGGAGGAGTTCAGGAAATAAATGAAGAAGTCTAGGATTGAGCGATAAGCGATGGAAAACGGCTGAGCATTTTCTAATAAAGACAAATACAGAGGAAATTGGGAGTGGGAAAAATATATGACCAAGAAAGAAGGAGAAATAAACAAACTGTTCAAGGAAATGGAAAAAGTGCTCTTCACAGTTTGTTTACGTTTTGTGAGAAAGAAAATGTGAGAAATTGTGAGAAAATACAATTGGGAAAAAAAGGAATTATATTTTCTAAAAGAAAATCGGAAAAATGTGCCATGATCGCTAATAGCCGAACAGCCGTGTCAGTCAGGAAGGGACTTTTCGATGGAATAAAGGAGACAGAGGCTATAGTTCCTACATACTCCGTACAAATGATAATTTTCAAAACTTATTACTGGTCCAGAATCAAAGAAAAATCGGATATTTTTTGGATACAAAAAAAGTAGTAGAACTTTTAAAAATTTGCAAAATTTTGAAATCCACAAATATTGATCCACGATGATTCTTTTATACACGAGATGTTTTGTAGAATTTTTCCATATTACAGCCGTAGTGTTCGTGTTCGAATTATTCATGAACCCGCTAAAAAAAGCCTCACACGTACATACATATTGTGTGGGCAGCTACATAAACTACGAATTACAATTTTATTTCAAGAAAATTATCAATCAATAAGTTTTTTTCCTTTAGTTTTCTCTTCCTTCTACAGTGCTAGTTGAGAATTAAGCGGTTATTTTTTCTAGCCAGAAATATCTCGAACTTTCAAACTTTTAAAAACCACCTACGAGAGCTAAGAAATATTATTATTTATTTTATTGTTTTATTATTTTTCTTAGTTTTTGTTTATGCGTGGGAAAATTGTAATGTTCAACTATTTTTACTTGATTTACATAAATATGCGTTTGTCCGCGAGTGAATTGCTCCGTAACAATTAGAGCCATGGATCATTGGAACAAACATCGGGGGTTGTTTACGAAAAACAAATAGAGTGTTTTTTTCTTCTTCTTCAAGGATGATTCAGGTGTCTGTCGCTTTCTCTCCACGTCAGCCAGCATGGAACAGCTGTGGTCATTGTTATTGTTTTTAAAATATTGTTAGCTCAATGTTGATTTATTATTTTTAGAATAAACACAAGAACTTCTAAGTAGCAAATATCAGGACAGCTAGGAAGACTGTTTATGGAAGCTTTAGATCTTAAAAAAATCAAAATTTCCACATATTTCTTAGAAATAATCTTTAAAAAACAGAAAAATTGGTTTGAAATCGTCTTTTAGTACTATTTAAGAGTACGATGGTTTTTAGCACTATTTTTAAATTAAGATTTTTTTAAAGTATCAAAATTTCCGGATACTTCTACGAAATAATCTTTAAAAAACAAAAAAAATTAGTTTGAAATCGTCTTCTAGTATTTTTATTTAAGAGTACGATGGTTTTTAGTGCTATTTTCAAAATAAGATTTCTTAAAATATCAAAATTTCCGGATACTTCTACGAAATAATCTTTAAAAAACAGAAAAATTCATTTGAAATCGTCTTTTGGTACTATTTAAGAGTACGATAGTTTTAAGTATTATTTTTAAAATAAGATTTCTCTGATGTTGAAGCAGATACGAAATGATTCGTTCAAGAGATCACAATTATCCAAGAGGTAGTGAGGAAATGTGGATAAAATGGCTACCTCGGTGAGGTAGGTGAAATAATTTCTAGTTTCAGCGTTGAGTAAGTAATTACATGAAACATGAGTTATGTAGTTATGCGATTCGTCTAATGCAGAATTCGTCATTTTCCCCCGGGGCGGGGGTGACGGGGGGACGAGAAACATGAGATCAACATATGAAATGACGAAGACAGCGTATCGTATCGTTCGCCGGGAGAAAATGTGATGATGTGAAATGAAATCTCTAATGAAGTAATAGATGATGTAATTGTAACTCGTTAACTCTTAAATGAGATCATTTTGAGGTAGGCTGCGTAGTAGACGTGTCTGAGTCAAATAACTCCCTTTTTCTTTCGTTAGAATGAGATTGGAAAGGGTATCGTTGGTGAGTTATTAGGGTAAGAGCAGCTGAAGAATTGAAGGTTAACTTCAGCACAAAAAAATTCCCCCTTTAATTTTCAAAAATGAAGGTGTATGTGGCAGAAAAATAGAGAAATACATAAAGAAAGAGAGGATAAAAAAGAGAAATAAGGAGGAAAAAAAAGAGCGATAGACCTAAAAATGTCTCGAAGAAATCCGAATCGGACGATCGTAGTATAGAATGTAATGTAATGGATAATTATAATATGATAATAATTTAGAGTGTAATGTAATGTAGAATACATAGAAAATTCATGGATATCAACAACAACATTAATTTCTCCAGGTTTTTAATTAAAATTAAAATAAAAGAGAGAAAATAAAAGAGAAATTTGAAGAAAAAACGAGAAAAAAGGAGAGATAGACCTCAAAGTGTCTCAAAGAAACTCATATCAGACGATCGGAGTTTTTTTTTTTCTGGAACCACGTTATTCCGTTAGCCTTTAACACTTAAACAGTATTTCCGTAAAACATGTACGCAATCGAAAAAGACACGTGTATTTAATTTTTAATAACGTGTATGTAATTTTAGTTGCGAAAAATAGAATACCAACGACGTCATGTCGATTCCGCCCACGTTCCTGAAATCAAAAATGAATCGCTTTTCATGGAATTGAAAATCAACTTTAAAATACTTCAAAAACTTTAAAATATCATCTATAATTATTTCCTGCGGAGAATTTTTCCTTTCTGAACTTTCACAAAGATAGCAAATTGCACAATTATATGCAATTTTTAT
This sequence comes from Necator americanus, assembly GCF_031761385.1. Lineage (NCBI taxonomy): Eukaryota > Metazoa > Nematoda > Chromadorea > Rhabditida > Ancylostomatidae > Necator > Necator americanus. The sequence goes on from NC_087372.1 coordinate 38,591,843, forward strand.
TTTTATTATTATTAACTATTTTTATTATTATTGAAGGTTTTTATTTTATTATTATTATTATTAGCTTTTTTTCTAATTTCTTTGAATCTTCACTCAAAGTAGGAGTCAGTCTCGAGCTTGTTATAAAGGAGGATCAAGAAAGACGTGAGTTATATTCGTTTGTGTTTCGAACGACATAAAAATTGCAAAATTTTAATTTCTAGTAGGTAAAGGAACGCGTTATCTGCCTCAGTTCTGGCGCTAGATTTAAATCTACGTTTGTTAAAAGTTTTTCAGGTGGGTGAAAATTAATTCACAAGCGAATTCACGTAGGGAAAGGTGTGGATTTCGGATACACGCCAGTTGTTGACGTAATGGTTACCCGGGTTGCGCTGGTTTTTTCTTTCTCCCACCAAGCAATGTCTCGAATTACATCGAGAACGTCATGATGTTGAAGGTTCAAGGATTTTTTCTACAAGAGAAAATCCCAGAAAATACAATTAATAAGTACTCTTAGTACATAATTTTGACCTCATCATTAGAATCAGTGAGTGATTCATGGATGCCCAGCAGAACATCCTGAAATCTTCGTAATGAATGGTGCTGAGGAAGGTGTCGAGAAATCGAGGTAAGAATTGGAAAACACCGCATTGCATAGGTTTTGAGCCTAATTAATCAGTTTTCGTGAATTACACTACAAAATAATCCGAGAGAATGTTTTCCAAGAATGTTTATCCGAGAAACGCTCGGGCTGCGAAACCTCACACGAAGCAATCATGTAGCAGCTCGAGGATGAATAACGAAGAAGAGAAGAGGCGGAGTGACGCGTTAGCGCAGCCGAGTGTGCGTGGGTGGAAAGATCGAAAGAGCGTGAAGAAGCGGCTCGGCGGGGGGAAAAAAGAAACGAGCGCTAGCTCTGCAGCAGCAGCAGCAGCACATCCTAATAAGGGGCGAATTCACGCCACCATGGGGCCCAGGCAGGCAGCGCTACAACAACAATAAGCGCCGAGCGGATACGGAAATGTCGTCGGCACTTGTGTGCAAAACGGTCGGCAGCGGAACAAACGATTGTTCAGAGGCACAAAAGAGGTGCAGATCGAACAAAACGGTGCGGATGAAATGACGTCGGCACCAATTCATCGCAATTCAGCCCTGCTTCCCAGCGCCGTGCCTTCTAATCGTCGCGGGCAAAGTGCGTGCTACGTAGGTGTGTGTGGGGGCGAAGAAATCCCTTCACGAACTACCGTAAGCCGAGCCGAGATTTTGGATCGCCGAGCTGTTCAGGGCATCTTCATCGTAGCAGCGGTTATTGGAAGCGACGAGGTTTTGTGATAGTGACGTCCTACGTACGCCTTCGTCGAAGGGAAATTATAGGGAAGAATTCGTAGGGCTTAGAAGAGATCCTAGGAATGGGAGGAATTGAGGATGAACGGGTGAATCGTCCAGAAATTTCTTTTGGAACATATTATGAACCTTTTTTTTCGCTAGGAACCCCGTTAAGAAATCCAGTAAGGTATGCAATGAGGTGTTGTCGAACTTTTTCAGAGTCAACACCCCCGGGAAAACAATCCAAGTGGAATAATGTGAATTTGAATGATTTATGGATATGAACTAAGTAATATGAACTGGTGCCGCTGAGAAAAAACCCCCTCAAAAACCCCTTCATTTCGATTGAATTCCCTATTAGGTTGGCTTAGTGTGCGAGTTTACAGCACCTCAACAACACGATGAGTCACGTGAGATTCGTTCACGAATGTACAAGTACTGTAGCACGTGCAAGCAGTGGAAAATAATGCGGAAAACTCGTCCAACTCGTCGTACAGTCCAAGATTCCTGTGGTCCGAGATTGCTTCGCTTGACGTGCTGCGAGTAATCCTCGTATAAATGAGTTGGTTTCAATTTAAATATTCTGATTGCTCTGGGAGGGAGATTTCATGACAGAGGCTGGGAGTCCAGAGCAGATCCAGAACGCCAAAATTTTCTCTAAATATAGTCTCTAAATATCCCTGGATACCATGAAATTGCGCTTTGCAGTAGAACATCTAGAGCACACGAAAACAAAATTTTTTTGAACAGACACAAATCCGAAAAAAAAACCCGAGTCGATATATTCACGAATTATTCGGGGCCGATAGAAACAGGACATGGAAGCGGCTTAGCATTTTTAAATACCTAAAATAAGCAATGATGAAAAAAAAAACTCAAATAAATTTCTTTCATAGCGGGGGAGAGGAGAAGGAAACCACAGAGAGGAGAAAAAAACGTTCCGGTGGTACGAATTTCAAAAGTAATCACATTAAATGAAGGAAAACTTTTCTTTCGTACTCTACATCTCATTGGAAATCGTGGAAGAACGTTGAAGAACACCCGTTTAGCTCGATAGCAGCTTCAAAATGATCGTATGACATGAAATATCGTATGGATTGGCATTTTTCTATTCCGAAAATCGCTGAAAACGTTTTTTTTTTGGTTCAGTAAAGTAGAGTAAAGCGTAAAGTAAAGAAAAGAAAGAAAAGAAAGTAAAGAGTAAAGTATCAGTAAAGCAAGGGAAGCGTGTTGTTTGATGGAAAATTGCATTGATGGAGAATTGCTCAAGGAGCGACGAATGATTTCAGCAGTACACTAAACACTTTTCCATAAAGTGCACACTTACTTTATGGAAAAGTGTGAAAGCACGTATAGGAGAGCAATTAAGGATGATGTGAGCGGAACTTACTTACAAGTACAATGCACCTAGTTACTGTGGGGGAAAAAACATCCATCCATAGGCGAATAAGAAGAACACGATGTGGGAAGAAGGATCGAGAAAGAGGGCGAGAAAAGAAAAGAAAAAACGAGAGCGAGAGAGAGAGAGAGAGAAAAGTTGAAGAGATCCCCGAGGCATTGCGTGGGCTCAGCGACGACGACGACGATAAGCGACGAGACGTGGACGAAAATGGAAGCGATGCGAGAAGCGCATAGTGTTGGATAAGCGAAGATTAGAACGTGCCCGCGTAGCTCTCCCTCTCCCCTCCCTTAGGGACCGCGACGCCTCCTCATTCGGGGGCGGGGCAATCGGCACCACCACCACCACCACCACCATCGCTCCTGCTGATTCTCTTCGTTACGTACTACAAATTCAACGTTCGTATCTGGTAGCGAGCGATGAAATTTCGGGATGAGAGAGAGAGAAATGAGAGAGAGAAGACGAATTAAACACTCTCAATCAACGATTCCTTGATTAGGTTGCCTTAGATGGATTTTTTTGACTCCAAACCATAGTTCTCCATGGTCGATGTTAGTGATTCGAAACCGTACTCTTGGATGTTCGTACAGAAATATTCATACAGAAGTATCAACGCCGACTGCAAGTCCCCACTAGTCCCCGAATTTCCCAGAATACAAAATAACTGCACAATGAAGACAGTTCCCGCCGTAGTTATCCAAGAAAGAATCCACATTCGTTACGTACATTTCGGAGTAAGGAGAACGGGGATGATGGTAAATACTAAATACTTTCAGAGATAGCATTTCTATTTTTTTTCCATTTACTGTTTTCGATTTGGATTTAAAAAGTTTGCTTTGGGTTTTAAAAAAATTAAACTAGATAGCATTTCTATTTTTTTTGTTGTTTTGGATTTAAAAAGTTTGTTTTGAATTTTAAAGGAACTTAAACTTCAAAACTAGATACCATTTCTATTTTTTAAATGTACTCTTTTTGATTTGAATTTAAAAAGTTTCTTTTGGATTTTAAAAGAACTTAAACCTCAAAACTAGATAGCATTTCTATTTTTTTTTATTTACCCTTTTTGATTTGGGTTTAAAAGGTATGTTTTGGATTTCAAAAGAACTTAAACTTCAAAACTAGATAAAACTAGATAACATTTCTATTTTTTTAAATTCACTGTTTTGAATCCAAAAAGTTTGTTTTGAATTTTTTTTCAAAAAAAAAAGAGTTGAAATTTCTCCAAAAGTCTGATATGACGATATTTGAAGTGTGAATTTTGCTGAACATGATGTTAGAGCTTTCCTCAGACGCAGAGAAAAAAAGGTGTAGGAATAAATTTCACGACGAGATTCATAGCACCATAATTACGACGTAAAAAATGCGGCTTTTAAATTCAAATGAATTATAATGTTTTCCGAGTGTACACTCAATTTCTGCACTAAAATTTTGCACTCAAAAAAAGCGTGTTTCGAGCAAAAAAAAGAATAATAAATGAGAATCTGTGGAAAAATAGGAAAGAAAGCGTGGATTTAGTAGTAAACAATGAATAAAACATGGATTTCACATAAGCCTCTTTGTTCTGTATCACGGAGAAAACTTGTTTTCTCTGTTCCCTTTAGAGAATCCTAGAACTGAAGGAAATCATTTGAGTCGAGTTGGTCAACCTCAAAAAATTTGAGAATGATGCAGTGGTTTTTTGCTGATCACTCAGGGAAAAGAAAAGTATCAAAACAGAAAGGAATACATATCCCAGCTAATTATTGCTTAAAAATTCTTTTCTAAAGATCCAGGAACGGTAAACAATTTCTGAATACGAGATAGTTTCTCGTCAAAGCTTCATCAGTTCCCAATTCAATTAAGTATGGTCTTAAAAATAACCCCTTTTCTAAATTGTTGTTCCTTCCCGATGTGAAATGAATTGTACGATGGCTGTTCGGATGAAGATTTTCACAGGTTTTTTTTTGAGAAAATAATTATTTTCCCACTTAGAATTCTGGATGAAAAATATACGCTATGAAATTCGCAATGAAACTATCGTGATAGATAGGATTAAAGAGGAAAAAAACTGAATAAGAAGGATTTGAGGATGCGATTTGGGAAAATTCTGCACCATGTATGACTCTGAAAGAGGGGTACAGTACGGGCTACAGTGTACAGTCATACAGTGAGGGTTATACAGGTGAGGTAAACCCAACCATAACGTCTACGTATCTTAATTCTTGATCCTCGGAACTCAGAAAGTAAGCTACCAGACTTATCCAGAGAGCTCAAGAAAATAATGAATACGAGCAAAAAAAACCCTAAGAATCCAGGAAAATTGTTCCCGAGCTCAGCCGACACTCCAAGAGTTTTTCCTTGAGATTTAGCAATGTCGTAATTTTCCGGGAACTCAGGATCAGAGCACAAAGTGGTCTTGAAAATGTGCACAATTTCCTAGAAACCTATGGAAAGGGAGCGGAACTGGGTTCCGGATCACCTGCTTATTATTCAGCAGAGAAAATTTCGAAAGCCATTTCGGTGACGGGAAGGCTCCTATGCAAAGGAGGAGGACAGCGACCTCATGAGTGTGGTGAATGAATGAATGAATAAAAGAATGAATGAATAAATGAATGAGTGAATGAACGGATAATTCAATATTTATAGAAAAAAGAAGATGACGACACGTGAAAGACGAGGGATCCGTTTCTACGCAGAGGAGGACAGCAACCTCATAAGTGTAGTGAATGAATGAATAAATAAAAGAATGAGTGAATGAATAAATAAATGAATGAATGAATGAATGAATGAATGAATGAACGAATAAGCTAATATTTATAGAAAAAAAGACGATGACGACTCCATAAAATAAATCCGCTTCAGGAATCGATTCAAAAACAGCGTGAAAAGTTGACGCCGAAGAGGAGATTTTTCCCTCCTAGACCTCACAGAGATGAAATACTAGACGAATTGGTGGTGGTAAACTGAAGCTTCACGTACCTGGCCTTCTTGGATCGATTCCAGTAGGTGGTGAATAGAACACCAAGTACACCGAATAGAACGGCCACAACAAGCACAAGTACGGCAAGTTTTAATGTTGTTCCACGAGGGGATGGATCTATAAAGAGGAGATACGATACGATACGAAAAAAAAAACATGTAAACATAGGCAGAGAGTGAGTAAATTTTAGCCGCTGACGTAATTGTAATGTCAATAGATGACTAATAAATGACTTTGTTTACGTCATCGATGAGGACATCAGAATCCGGTGAGGAAAAAAAACCCGAAAGATTAGAAAACTAGCATCCAGTGTAGAGATAATTCTTCGTTCCGGTAGAAAAAAGGACTCGGAAGATTATTAAACAATAGAAAACAACCCCATTTAGAGAAAATTCCTCGCTATAACTTATCCTCCAAAGCAGCAATTCCTACAATTCCTTAGAAAAACCAAATCCTAAGAAGTGCAAAGTAAAGATAAATCCTAAGAAAAGCAAAATAAAGAAGATGTGGATTTTTAGGAGGAGAAAAAGATAAAAAGAAAGGTAAAAAGAGCAGAAAAAAGCGGACAATTTCTGGAAAAGGGAAGAAGCAGAGTTTCTGGAGCAGCTCTTCGCTTCTCCATATTGGTTCAACGGTTCTTTCCAGGCGTCTCCCAGCCATATTTCCGAAAACAATGAGGCAAAACATATATAGTATTTATTGAGAAAGCAATAATAAACGACTATGAGGTGAACGAACACGGATAGGATTACAATAGCGACAATAATAGCCAGGCAATGGAGCTGTAAAAAAAAAAACAATGGGTTTTTTTCCCTGCCAATGTTCAAAGTTCTACTGGGATCCAAGTAATTCAGGATTTAGAAATGTCGAAAAAGTAGCTTTATCTCTAAATCTCTGGATAACGGATAAATTAACCCTGAGAAAAATTGTTTCAACTAAATTTCGACATCTAAACAAGCGGAATTCTTAGAATTTTTTTTTCTTAACAGAAACTGTTCGTATTCGGGATGATGACAACGATCCGATGATCCTTAAAGCTCCTAGTTCGTTCACAAAATCGATCACATATTTATATAATTACTAAATTAGGATTTAAAAAATGTTTCGTCACAATTAAGCAGGGATTTTCAAAGAGTTTGTCCAGAATGCTTGCTGAAATACACTACAATTTGCAACATATCGTCGTCGATTGAAAAAAAAATGAGTAGCGGAAAAAAAACGAAATAAAAAGAATGATGATGAAAAACATGTAGTACTCGAGCAAATGCAGTTTTTTTTCCCCTCAAAAATAGCGTAGAGAAAAGTTTGCAGACGCTAAATTAAATTCGATAAATTACGCCGAGCAAAGAATATGATGTTGGATTTTTTCTGGATCACAGCTAAGGTACTGTATTGTTTTTTTTTTCTGCAGAGAACAAGAGAGCTGGCTGATAATCCCGAGGTTTTTCTGGAAAAATTCGGTCTATACCTCGTAATTTTCTCGAGACATGAGGGGAGAATTAACCTATATTGGGGTAAGGTTGTATATTTTATAATACTATACTTTATATTTATTTTTATTGTTATTTTCCCATCTCAGCGCAAGGTAGAAAAGTAGAAAAAAAATCAGAGACGCGCATATGTAGCACAGCAACGACGATAACTTTATTTGGAGTGAGAATAGGTGACAAAGAAAATTTTCCAGTGATTCCGGATGCTGAGATTCACCTATGAATGCGAACTTTTTTACTTTCAAAAAGTTCTTTTTCGATATTCATTTTATAAAATGGAGAGATTTCCAACGGAGAAAATCCTCTTTTCATTTATTTTTATAATATATTATTAAAAAACTGGGTTGATCCTCCGATTTGCCTTGTGACGACAGCGTATTTGCGAGAAATGAACTTATGGACTGCTGCTAAGTTTGGATTATGATCTCATACGTAATCCATGGGATTAGCTGTTCACGCCTCTGCTACGGTCATCAATCCGTGTACAATCACATCCTAACATCTCTAAATATTTATAATCGTTTGGCTAGCGGAGGATGATGATGGATGCACAAAGATAAAAGATTTCTTGGCGTTAAGGGACTGTTTATTCTCATCCCAATCCTAAAAGATGTTTTTTTTCGGATTAAATTCGAACAGAAAATGTTTTTTTGGATTAAATTTGAACTGAAAATGTTTTTGTTTTGGATCACATTTGATCTGAAACCTTTGGAGAACAATAGCGGCGCTTAGAAATATTTATGAAAACAAAAATACTTCATTATTCATATTTATTCTTCTTATTCTTTATTCTACTTTATTCTTATTTTTCTTCTGTTTTATTCTTCTTTTCTCGAGCCTCTTACTGAGAATGTAGAAGAAATGAATCCACTAACTGCTGCGTTTCAGGTTGTATCTCTCGGTATTCCTGTACTTTAAGAGAGGAAAAAAAGAAAAATAAAAATAAAGGTAACAAAAAATTTGAAAAATAAAGAACAAAGACATCGTTCGTACTAAAATAGAGCCAAAAATAGAAAACGATCATACTTTTCTGGAACCGGAAAGGAGTTCCAGGTTTGCCTAAGCGCTCCTATTCTACAGCACCTAACAATTAGAGTGTCATCATTCGGAATGCAGTTTCTTTCGACGTCCTCTATTGCAAAGCGTCACTCTTGCGTCCCACCCCTGCCTGCGATTCGTCGAATTGCTATGAATTCCCTATCGGGGCACTCGAATGGATTTTCGACGAATCACAGGCGGAGGCGGTGCGCAAGGGTGGCGCATTGCAATAGAGGACAATCGTAAGGACCGGCAACACCGATTTACAGTGAAGCAGGGAGGGATGAGCGGGACCAGCCCTGCTGCCTTCATAATCTACGACCCTATATAGGTATACACCAATGAAAATCTATACCGTGCGTGGAATGATGCCTTTAAGAGCAAGAAATTATCCACGCCGAATTTTCGCACGCAAAACTGCAAAAATATTCTAAATATAGCCTGTTCCCAGGAAAAGTTTTGCAATGCGTGAATCAAATGACGCAATAAAACTGGGATGAGGGATGCGAAAAAAGCGAACGATGATAATCGTAACATTTCTCATTTCATTTGCAACGCTACGGAAATTTTCCCCTTAGGGAAAAAAGAGGGAATGGATTGTCTGAGGGGTCAACATGGCGATATCGCCTAGAAATCAATCTCAACGGATCTGCATCCATCATTTTTATAATTATAACTATATTTCCATGAGTCTGCAGAGCATTTTTTTTTTGGATTTTTCCAATCCTCAACATTTTATCCTTAAACTTGGCGGTGATGATGCTGTAAGAACTCTAAGAACTCTGAGAACTCTAAGAAAACGAAACCTCAAGAAATGTGTGAAGAACTGATGTTTTCTTCAAGTTCCACTTCATCAACAAAAAATTGAAGCAAAGCGAAACGAAGGAAAGAAGAAAAATGTTGAGGTGGAAAAAAAAATTTTCTGCAAATCATTTTGCAAACATATTTCTAAGAAATAATTTCCATTAGTCCGTAATTTCCTCGAATGTTCTTGGGAATTAAGATGACGTTCATTGAGGTTTTCATTCATGAGGGGTTGGGGAAGAAAAAAACTTTGCTCTGCAGAATTGCAATTTCTATTCTATTATTGGAAATGCAGCAGCAAGGAGAATTGCAGAAATGATGCATGGAATTTTTTTCCGTTCTCAATGTGCAAATATAAGGTTATGAAGGCACACGTACTTCAATTCATGCACATAATTTTTTTATACTCCAGAAAAAACCTGCTAACGATGATATAAATAGATAATTTAGAATTTGCGTAGTCACCTATAGAGCATGCCCTTTGTTTGAGCAAAGAAAAGAAAAGAATTCAGGGAAAAAAAAATCCCCTAAGAAAATAGCTAATGTCATACCCGAATAGATCACTTAGCTTTAGTACTTAATTTCTGTTCATAGATTAGTTCTTCTTACGATTATGTAGAAGAAAAATTTGAAGAAATTTGAAGAATTTAATTTAAAATATAATTTAAAATTTCAGTAGTGGGAGGTGGGAAAAATTTCCCTCAAAGACGCTCCTAGTTCTTGAAGGACGGATTTCCCAGAAAAAAAAAACTATTTAACATGATTAAGGAATATTATGCACTTAAAGTACGAATTTCCAAGAAAAAAGAACTATTTAATATAATTAGGGGAATAAAATATGAATAAAAATAATTTCTCAGAATTAATAAACAAAAAAACAAAAACAAAAACATAAACTTAACAAACTAAACAAATAAGCTAGACATAAACTTTTCAAAAGCCATTTTTACGAGGTAAATTTTCGCTTGGGAGACTGATGATTCGGGAACGTACGCCGAGATTTCGTGGATATTAGTAATAATATTAATTTTTCCAGATTTGTAGTTAATTCAGAGGTTTATCCGGTGTTCCTTCTTTAAAAGTGAAGCAGAAAGAGCTAGAAGTGTCATTTTATGTCCGAATTTCAACATTTTCCCTGGATATGAAAACTTTGAAGTAACTTGCGGGTTAGAAATTTGTTTGGATCCAGGTTTATGGTCGATAGTTAATGGTTCCAGCTAAACAGCTGTTTCGAAGTGTCCTCCTGGCCATAAAATTGGAGCGGTAGCAAATTATAAATAAATGTGCTCATAAAACAATTCAACGCTTTGAAATCCTGGAAAAAGTAAGAAAATGGAAAAACGATGATTTCATTCCACATTCCAGAACCCTATAAAACATCTGGATACCCCATAACATCACCAGAGATTGCAAAATTAATCTATTCACCAGGAGAAATATGGGAAAATTTATGGATAATTTACGTTAATCGGAAAAGGAAAAAAATCCATTAAATATTGCTGCCGCCGAGAAGTTTTTGAACAACTTCCGGACTCAGCATCTATCCAGAGAAAAAGTGTCTGCATTATTATTCCTTGGATTTCTCTATGAATGACTCATTGAATCTTTTTTTCGGTGTCCTCAGAGTTAAAATAACTCCATAACTGGAACATCTACCGTTTCCAAGTTTTTTCAACGGATGTGAACTTAAGGGGTGAGGAAGTCGGAAATGTTTTTATCGATGTAAAAAAAACTGTCAAAGATTCTGCAAGTTAATCTATTTTCACATTTTCCTCTTAACTTTTGCGGAAAAAGCTGTGAAGAGGCACAAAATGCAAATCTACGGTATTCAGAGACTTCACTATATGTACGTTCAACATTAAAAAAATTAGAAAAAAAAATTAAAGAAAAAAAATAAAGACACTTCTGTTTCATTTTTTTTGCTGGAAGAAATATTTAGAAATAATGGAAATATCGAGGAAGGTGGTTTCGAGGACCGTCTCGATTCTAATAACTTTAAAAAATACGTTAGGAGAGTTTCAAGAAGGATGATAGGAACGTTTTTTTATTAGATATTTTTACTTTTGTTTTATAATATATATTAGATATTAAATTTTATCAGACATTTTCATAATTATAGCAATTATTTGTTGCGCTGAGCCAAAAAAAAAACATGGTAGATGCTTTTTTCCCCTCAACAAAATACGACAAATGAAAATTGATCAATGTCGATCGTTTTCTCGGAATAAACTCGCATTTGGCTACAGTAGCAGAGGAGGAAAAAACGAGTTCTGAGCAGATAGTCGCCACATGTATAGAATTCACGGAAGTAAACACAAGAGAAACGTGTTCTTTAGACGAGGCGTAGCGTGAGAGAAGAAAAAAACGTTCCGTGGGAGAAAAAAAAACCCAATCCCAATCACAATCCCTTCATAATTACTCGGTCAAGCAAAAAAAAAAACGAAACTGAGACGTCAGAGATTTTCCCGTGGATAAAGTGGATTCATTCTTCTACAATTCAAAAATGGAAATGTTAAATATTCGATTCTGTTAGTTGAAATCCAGCGGCAAGTTAGAAAAAATTTCTGTTTCGATTTCCTGGACGGAGGAAGCGCTGTATGTATTTCTGGAATGAACTCAGAAAAAATAAACAATTGTCCAAAAATTGAATAAAATTAAACATCAATCAAAGATCTTATTCAATTCTTACTAGAAAGACGCCATGGGAACTGCGAATCTCAAGGAAAAATTAAGTTAAATTAAATTAAATATTATTCGAAAATCTTACTGGATTTTCAGTAGAAAAGCATCATGGGGCAACCAAATTCAAAAGAAATTCTCGTCGACCTCCATCAACCTACGACGGACGCAACGTGAAAGCAAAAAAGAAACAATGATCCATGAATGCAAATAAAATCCAAAGAAGAGACACAATGTCTAGTGTGACAGCGCTTTTTTGCTCACCGCAAGAGTAAATGGAGAAATTTTTCCGAGGAGGAGATTACGAATGATCGAATCGGGTCCACAATGGATCACACCGAGACCAACATAACGTCTTTGTTTGTTTTTTGGATCAATGGCACAGATTTTTCTCCCTCGTTACCGAAGTTCCTTTTTTTCTAGGGGAAAAATTCCATCGGTTGAGATTTTGCACTTTGGAATCTCGGACCAATACGGAAAGGTTAGCTAATCCAAAAATGAGTTGTCTTAATCCACAAAAAAGAAAGAAACCAAGCGCTATTTTTCCTGGATTTTTCCTGGTTCACAAGTCCAGAACCTCACTTAAGGCGCTTACAGAATAAGGTTGAGATCATTCCTTAAGTCAATGATCCAACCTTCGGATAGGATAAAAGGGCTGAAGTAAACTGGAGTTGAAGTGAAAATCCGATTTTTTTTCTGGGCGGAAGGGGAAAGGTTAAAAGCTTTTTTCAAGGAATTTCAAAGGATTTTGAATTTTCAAGAAATCTGGAGCAAAAACTCAACTCGTATAGGTACCCAAATTTAAAAAAAAAATGTTTAAAGAGAAAAAAAGAGAGAAGAGCGAGTTTTTTTTTTGGAGAGGAAAAAATATGAGAGTTCGAGGGTGCAGCGCGAGCGTCGAGTTCTTCCCAAGCACCGTTTGACATCAATGGTGTTCGCGGGAAGTTTATGGCGGAAAAGTTCGTAATGAAAGATGCGGCAGATGCGATCGATAGAAGGGGCCGAGTGGAGAACAAAATGAGGAGCGGAGAGGAAAATTTTATATAAAAATACACGCATGGAGGAGATACACACACACGCAAATGGGGCCGAGGATTCTGATGGAAACGTCGTGCGCGCGTCGAAGCAGTCGAGCCGTGTCGGCTGCGCTGTCGCTGAATCGAAGTGAACGAGCGAGCGAACGAGCCGTCGGCGAACACACCGAACCTATGTTTACGTTCGAGTAACCATGCTTCAACGAATCCGAGTGATGGTTGAATGTTCGTTGAGGTCTGCGGTGTTCTCACATAGTCGACAAAGAGGAAAATATAGGAAAAAAAAAAAAAAAAACGACAGCTCAGTCAACGAAAACAGTGAGTCAGGAGGAACGAACAGTGAGGAGCGCCTCGTAGAAATGTAGGGGCAGAGCAGGGCAGAGGAAGAAGATGAGGGTAGGAGGATTCAAAATTTCGACTTGGTTGACGTAAGCGTAGAGACCCACTATAGCCGCTATCCGCCCACCGAATCCTATCCTAGTTTTTTTACGGGAGGAAAAAAAAAACAAGGTAACGGTCGGATTTTTAGGTCCCCCACCCCCGCAATCAAAGTTTCCATCAGTTTTTCATCGTAAAAATTTCTTGGATCAGCCGCCGAAACGGGAAAAGAAGCAAAAGCAGCGAGCTTCACTTCACTTCAACAAGTGCATCGTTTCCAGGAAAAGCTGCGTTCTTTTAGAGGATGCGCGTAGGAGGACGTGTGCACAAAGCGGCCATACCCCCACTTGCGCATATTGAGTTACCGCCGCCGCCCTCCTCGTCGCATTTTTGAATCGCGGTGAAATTTTCGCCACCCAGAGAAAAAAAGGTGACTGCAAATTTTAAATAGGTACGCTTTATAGTTGTGCTTTCTTGACAAAAGGGAACATCACTGTGAGAAAAAAACACGAATATGAACGGTACTACGTAATTTGCGAAACAAGAAAACATTTTAAAAAAATAACTAAATTTTAAAATTCAAGAAAATAAAAATCGGGTAAAAGGGAAATTATTGCAATTTTTGCAATTATTAAAAACTTAAAAAACTTAAACTGCAAACTTAAAAAAATATTGCAAATTTTTTAAGTTCAAATATAAAAATTAATAAATGGAGTTTAAATTAAATCTTATAGAAAAAATTGTTCTACAAAGATAAATCCCTAGGAAACTAAACCCGCTCAATACGAGGCTACAGACGTACATTTGAATGTACGTAGTCCAGAAAAATGCACAAGAAATATGTGGAAATTTCTAGGATATGACCGTCGTAAACCCCTCATGTCATTAACAACTAATATCATAAAATTGTAGAATTTTCAGGACAAAAAAAAACTCCATAAAACTCCGGAATAAATGAGATCAATGTATATTTCAGCAATTAAAAATCTAGTAAAAGGGAATGTTTTTTCGAATAACATTAAATTCAGGAAAAAACGATGTGTTCGCGTGTATGCGCTGGAAAAAAAAGCTCCTATTTAGTTGAAAAGTTTTCAGAGAGTTTTTTCTCTTCTATACCGATTCCGATATCATTCAGATCAAAAATTTTCACTTTTCATTTTTCTATAAGATGAGGTTTTCAACAAAACAAAAAAATTATCCATCTCGCCAGAATCCCGAAGAACTTTCTGGAAATTTGTGCCGTGGATAGTTGGTGACCTTTCCAGAATATCGTTTCGAATAACATTACAATTTTCAAAAAAAAAAGATGTGTGTCGCGTGTATGTGCTGTGCCAGAAAAGAAAAAACTCGGTTATGAGTTCACCGCAAACACGTACGCAATCAATGGGACACGGTAATTTCTTTCCGTGAAATTAATTCACGAAGAAAATCGGATAGATCAGAGGAAGGAAAAAAATTCGAAGAAATATGAGATGAAAATCGGTGAATGATGCGATGGTGAAAAAAAGTTTTGTGGTGGAATTTGAAAAGTGATGAGTAAGCAGATTCCGGAGAAATATGTTCCCATCAAGCAAAAAAGATGCAATATGACCCTTGGGGGAAAAAAAAACAAGCCCGGTTTTTTTTAGCTTCGCACACAAGCACGGCGTGCTCGAATTTCGTTGTTTTGTCGTCGTCGTCGTCGTCGTCGACTGACGGTCATCGTGCTGCTCTCTCTATGTCAACAAAGCAAGCGCGTGCGTGGGCGTGGGGAGGGCGAGCGGCGAGTCGAGCCGGACCGAGCCGGAACGAACGGACGGGCGGGTTCGCCACATCGCCTTCCTTCTTTCCCCGACTCAACAGGGTGACAGAAAACAGGGAACAACGTAAAAGTTGTAGAAAGGATTCTCAGCAAATAGGAAAAGCGAGAAAAAAAGAATCCGTGAATGGAAAAGGCCGCAACCGGGAATCCGAGACTGCTCCCAGCGGATGTGATCACTCGGGGAGGAGGAACTGCGTTGCGGCGCTGCGGTCGCTGAACAAACGCTATTCGTTTGAACTGCGTTTAAAGAAACGAACGGATGGTTTGATGGCGAGCGACGACGGGAGACAATCGCCCGACCGGAAATGACTGAATGACAGCCGGCGGGGCCAGGCGATAAAATATCGGAAGGCGCGGAGATCGGAAACGACTCATCGCACACACTCACACACACACACACACACACACCGACAAACATACACACATGAAACGCACCTGTGCTGACAACGTCGCTGAAATTCGTGTCCGAGAAGAGATTTGGCGCGGTGAACAGACGTAGCTTAAATTTATAATTTGTCCCAGATTTCAACGGACCATTACACACCGTATCAGCCGGAAGATCTTCACAAGTTTGATCGACACCAACGGACTGAAATATAATGGAGTAAGATTTGTGGAGCAAGATTTTCTGCAACTATTTTTTCAGCCACAAGACATATTATTCTTGAAAATCCTTCGCTCTCTGGATTTTGGATTTTTCTGGATCCATTTGTCCTTGTCCACAGAACAATTCATCCTTGAAAATCCCTCGCTTATCTGCTCAGTATAAAAAGTAGATCGAAAAAATTCCCTCCGTAACTAGAGGTCAATGAAATTATTTAATCATAAAGTTAAGATATTACTAACTATTACAACCATAATTAATTTCTTTTTTTGAAAAAAAAAACTATTTTGTCAATAAAATGGTCGGTGTTTACCTGGGAAATTTCTATAGGGCTCTTTTTACTGGATTTCTCAACGAAAAAAAAAACTCTAAATTAGTTGGAAAAGACCAAAAAATTCTCCACTCCGCGGCAGCTCTGGATGACAAAGAATTTCTGCAGTACTCTCATCTTTTTACATGGCATTAAACCTAATTTTTTTAATTTTTAATTTTTTAATTTTTTGAGATTTTCTTATTGATTTTTTTATTCAATACCTCCACATTTAACAATTAAGAAATAAAGATTAAGAATTCATTTAAGAACTTCTTATTGGAAACAAATGTCTCCGAGAATAACTGCGCTTACGATTTCTTTTCTTTATAAAAATTAACCTAATTAATTACTAAAAGAGAACAATAACCGATTGTTAATTGCCATTTTCACGGAAAGTGTAGGTGTTAATCCATTAAGTGGGGCGACTTCATATGAGTGCACCGTTTTTTTTTCCTCCGAACGGCGACTACAGTAGAATGACGGAATTAATTTTCGTAAGAAAGCGCCGGAAAAAGCGTCGCACTCAACGCACTATTAATCCGTTGCAAGAGCGATATAAAATTCGCCCCGTGCAAGAAAAAATTCTTTATAAAATATTATAAGGGAGATTTATGGTGCATAATAGTTGGCCAAGGGGGGGACGGGGAAATTCTTTGCGATTACAGAATTTTCACATGAAATGCTGAAAGCACGGTGATCCCCGGGGAGGAGGGGAGGGGGTTCGGGGGATACGGCTACGTTTCACTTCAATTCAGTTTTGTGCACTCGAATAATAAATAATAAATAATAAATAATAATAACAATAAAGTGGGGGCAAGCCGGTGTTATGTCAATTCAGCGGTTTTTCACCACTCACAGAAACCTGTATTCAATTTATCAACCTCTGTACAGAATAAAAATGTTGGTTGGCACGAGAGCGATTTCGAACCGTTGACGGCGATAACAGCGACAGTTGAACCTCTTACCGAATGCACTACACCCACGCCTTGTTTAATTTTCTTTCTTTTATTTTGGGTCAGAAAAAAAAGAGGAAAGAAGGAACTTTCTGCACGAGAAGAGCAAAGATGCATAAATCATTATAAAAATAAATACAGGCGATTATTAGATTTCTTTCTGCCTTAGTAGACACGATCTAATAGTGATCGCTGCGCTGCTTAATATCAAAATAAGGTCCAGAGATCCAGAGATTGTCTTCTGGAGCACAGAGTGCTCTATATTTTTGAATCCTCGTAGATTCCGTAGCTCTCTTATCATCATCCCCGCAACCTAGTGTCTTTTTCTTCGAAACAATCGAAATTCTTTTAAATTTAACTGTTTTTTTTATGGGTTTTCAGAAATTTCCTTTTTTCATCATCTTCATTGTTTAATGATTATATTTATTATTTTTATAATTTAATTGATGATTAATTTATGTTTGATTTTTTGACTTCCATTCGAAAAGTCACCATAAGATGACGGTTTCGGATGAATCAGAACGTGTAGTTTAATTTTTATTTTTCCGTTTTCGTTGAGATAAAAATAAAAAAAACTGCAGAAGTTAAATGCACATGTGGATACGGTAGTGGAATGTGGAAAAACAAAGGTCAGAGAAAAAACCAAATTTTATAGTTTCTGTTAAGATTTCCACAAATTCTTTTAGTTCCGACTGTGTCAGGACAAATAAAATCACAAATCCTTCAAAAACAATAATTATTTAAGAGATTGACAATCACAATGGGACCCTAGTGATCGATTTTGAATGGAATGCCCTCAATTATGCACACTATGTATGTCATAAAAGACTGTAAATTTGTACAATAAATAGGATATACGAGAGACGTGGATTCGATCCAACAAAACAGATCCAAAATGAATGTTTTTCGTACGTGGGACGTGATGTGATTTTATGTTTGCAGAGCAAACACTACAATTTTTTCTCAGTTCCATAGCGATACACAAAAATAGAATTGGATATATACATATGTTTATTTATAGAATTTTAAAGTTAAAATTTAAAATTAAATTAAAAATTTTTATATGATGTTCAACCTTGCCACATTGTTTTTTTTTGCGTAATAAATAAATAAATAAATAGATACATATAAATAAGAATTAAGTAATAATATAGTAGCAAATAATATAATAAATAATAGAATAACAAATAAAAAATAATACAATAATAAATAAAAAATAAATAATATAATAATGAAAATAATAAATATAGATACACAGCCACATTGTTTTGGCAAGCCATTGAGCATAATAAATAAATGCATACATATAAATAATAATAAGTAAATAATAATGTAATAACAAATAACGCAATAAATAACAAATAACATGATAACAAATAAAAAATAATATAATAATAAATGCAAAATAAAAAATAAAATAGTGAATATAATAAATATAGATGCACAAAAATAATAGGAATAAAATGAATTCTTAAAAATGAATCTGCATTTGATTTCACTACAATAGTAGCGGCTACCGTACTGCAGAAGAATAGCACCATCGCTTTCCCCCCCCCTTCCATCGATGTCATGCTGCGAAAATTTCAAGGTAAAACACGGTGACCTTCTGGGAATCTCTTTCACTCCGGCTGGACGAAAACAACGGGGCGCCAGTGTTCCTATCATTGTGGCGCTTAGCCGGACACAAGAAACAAGGACCACCATTTTTGTGCAATTACGGTATTCATTGTGAACATACCATATTTATTACATATAGTTTTTTTTATATGAGCGTTTAATTTTTAATTAATACATTTAATTTCGCGTTTCGGGCCACTTTCCCATGCTTCTGTGTTATTGAGGTACTGAGATTACATAATGAGGCACAATATATCAACTCGTTATGGTAAAAAAAATTAATTTAATCGTTATGGTGAAAAAAATAGATATGTTAGAGCGGTTAGCAGCTCCATTAAGTATTTTTTTTTTTTGATAAATAAATATCGATTCAATTTGTATTTTTTCTACTGGTGGCGGAAAATTGGAACAGAAAACAAGTGTGAATCCGGAAAAAAAGTAGGGAAATTAAAACAGAAAAGCAAAATGAAGGAAAAAGGACCATAATGCACCGGCTTACGATGGTCTCTAAGGGGTACAACATATTAAATCCGTAAATCTCCGTCGACTATCATGTCCAGAATATTGATTTCATCACTTCGTAGATCGATTCTTCCTTCTTTCTCTTTTTTCTTTTGATTTTTTGAACTTCTCAATCTCAATAAATCAAAATCAATCAAATCAGAAAATTAATCAATCAAATTAATCAATTAAAATCTCAATTAAACAAAAAAAAACCGTATCACATGGGTACGGATACGTCTCTAAGCGTATATCATATCTAATCCACAAATTTCTATCCACTCATGTCCAAGAGATTAATTTTACCGCTATTTCAATTTTTTTCATCCTCTGTTTTAGCGTTTTGAAGTTCAATTTTCATCCTTTAAAGTTATTTTGCTAGGATTTGAAATTTCAAGGATTTAAAATTTATTATTAATATAATCACTGTCGTTACGGCAAAATCAATTGTTAGTGTTTATTATGGATGCCATTAGGGCCAGGAAGCCACTAAGGCTGTGTGATTGTGGATTCATTGTTTACCGGGAAGCCAGAGTCGAGTGAACTTATCGCAATGTCACCTCGAATCCATCCACGTCACTGATTTATTGTCGCCATATGCTTAGCACAAAATCTAACGTATCTAAGTGTAAATATTTGTGCCAGCGACGGAGGAAACGTTGTCGTTTCCGGATGACGCGCGATTGTTTTCAATTACTTCCGCTCATTATTTTTACATGATTGTTGAGGGTGGGTCGAGGTCCCACACACACACAAGTTCTCCTTCGTGGAAAACAGGATTTGGTGAGCTGGGCGATATTACTTCGGATTGCACTCACCTGACTATGGATACCGGATGACTGGGAGCTAGGAGATGACTCGTCCACGACGGCCGTGTACAAAGGCCAGACATCAAATCGTTGCACTTGCATCCATGTCTGGAAGGAAATATAAGCAAATAATATTAAAAAATATAAATAAATGTATATAATATAACAAATATAAGGGTATAATATGGGACTAAAAATGTAAATATAAAACACAATAGATATAAGCATGAAATATAAAAATAAAGAGAAATTTTTAAGAAAAAATACATTAAGAAATTTAAACAAATGAAGGAAAGATCTAAAATTATAAATACACGTATATAATGTAACAAATATAAAGGTATAATACGAAAAATAAAAATGTAAATATAAAAAATATAAATACACGTATATTTATATTTTTTAAATTTACATTTTTTAGTATAACAAATATAAGGGCATAATACGAAAAAGAAAAATGTTAACATAAAACACTATAAATATAAGCATAAAATATAAAAAATAAGAAAAAATTATAAGGAAACATATAGTGAGAAATTTCAACAAATCAAAAAAAACTCACATAAGTGACATTTTCCGAATTCATCCACGTTTCACTGACCTGACCATCCTCAGTCACTTCAGCAACCAACAAGGCATATCTGAATGAGAAATTTTTGTTCCCCTGGAGGGTTCCTTGAACGACTATAGGACTCACTTGGAAATTTTCCCATGTTTTGGATTGAACATTGCCGAAGAGTATTTCACTGTTAGAGAATGGCTGGTGATGGATTCCATAGCAACACTGGGGACCAAATTTGTTCGTGGAGGAGCTGAAAGAAAAAACCTTTTTCAGGGAGAACTTTTCAGGAGCTTTTCCGGAGTTTTATCTATACGAAAATTTGAGAATTTTTGAAAAATTCACTTAAAAAGAGTAATAATATCTCAGAATCATCACTTTAAAACTGTAAATCAATCAGGGTTACCATTGATTGTCATATTAAATAAAATTAAGATATTTTCCAGCTACAATAAATAAATTCAGGACAACTTTCAGGCTTTCAGGCTATTCTATGTACATTAACAACGCATAGAGGATTTGCTAACTGTTCTAGTATGGCAGGAGAGTAAAAATCGTATTAATAATTCAATCAGATATTAAAAGAAGATGAGCGAAAATTTATAAATGGAAATAGTTGGTTACTTCCTGAGCTATTAAACTTTTCTTACAAGGATTGAGTTATGGAAATGATTTCGAAAAGATCCTGATAGTGAGTGTTTTATGCTGAAGTCAGGAAAACCCCCATAATAAAAAAAACAAAAAAAAATTTTAAAATTTATGAATACTTGGAGATCATTCTTCGATTATTCTCATTATCCGTCTTTTCCTAAGCTCTTCCTTAAGAATCTTTGAGGAACCCAAGATTCAGACCGGAGAATGTCATTTCTTATTTCTTTTCTTGCAAGAAAAAGCTTATCATTTAATTAATGTAACGATTAGTTTGATAAAAAAAAAGAGAAAAAAGAAGAGTACTGGAAAAAATAAGTGGGAAATGGAGTCGAATCGAAGAAATACCTTATGGAATTTTGGAAAAATAAAACCACTCCAGTTAGCAAATTTTGAGGGAAAATTCGAGGTAAGATAGGTAATTTTATTGGGAAATTTATTGGGAAGGAAATTCTATTGTGTTTACTTCTTCAGGGGATATGAATGATCATTTCAATAATTATTCCATTCTAAAAATCATTTGTAAAATACAAAGCACTGCCCCTCCTGATCGAAATTACATCCGTGACATAAAAACAAAATAATATATTCTATTATCTTACCCATAATCGGCATTAGGACGGGATCTGGAGGATTTGCTGGCAGATCACCAGATCCGGCTTCCGTCACTGCACGTACCACAAAATTATACCTAATATAGTCCAAGTTACACGGGGAGAATAAATAAGGACCAATTTTTTTTTAAGAATATAAAGAAGAGTGATTACCGTTCTCCTCCAGAAAGTCCGTCAATAACAGTCTCCACAAAATGATCCGCTCGATCCGTACCTACTCCCACGTTCAACGATCGTGGAGTTGTGGAATCGGTCTGGAAAAAAATGAGAAAATGTGGTAAAAGTCATGAGATGAGCGCAGATGGAAATATTCCGAAAATATTTCGGATACCTCTGGTTGTACGTCGACGATGTAGTGGGTCAAAATTCCGTTCGGTAAAGCCGGAGGGAGCCAACTTAACTGGACAGAGTACGGATTAAGTGGACGAACTGGAAAGAAGTTGCTATTTTTTTTGTACAGTACTATATTGTAATCCTATTAATCCTTTTTGTAAATGGGTAATTTCAGGTAAAATATTTTACCCGTAAGCGAAAGAACAGGTCCTGGCCGATCCTGCATCGTGGAGAATGTCAACTGCCGCATAGATCGTGAAGCCGGTAAGCAGTCAGCCGGACCGGAAGGGCACGTGACCTGCAAGGATCGACACTTATGAAGGATTATTCCAGGGTTATAGTGTTTGTATTGTTATATTTATTTATTTATTATATTTTTTGTATTATTGATTACACAGATTTTGTCAACGTTTTTCACTGGGACACACACATGCAAACAAAAGCTCCAGGGTACCGTAAAAAAAAATTCCACTAAAAAATTTAAGTAAAGCCAAACAAACGCTTTAGGGAACCGTAGCAAATCCTCCTCTAAAATAAAAAAAAATCAAAAACCCAAATGGTTTCCTTTGTTAAGGTTTTGCTCTAAAATATCAGGTTTTCCATATTTTTAAAAAAAATAATACAAAAATAAAATGGCAGAATTTTCTCATAACTTGTAATATAGTGAACATATTATATTACGCACTAATCTGACCAGAAAAATAATTTTTTTTTCTATTTTTTTTCAAAAAGATCCAAGTCGATTCAAAAAGCATCAGATTTGTTTTGAGCTCGATTTAGTTTCACTAATTTTATCCTAACTATTTAAGAAAAAGATCTCTAACAACACCTAGAATGTTCAGTGTTGTGCATTTAAGGGCAAAACAATTAAATTGACGTCAGTTTTCATGCAACTACTTATCCGCGCCTGCAAAATCTACGAAATCCACTTTAAACGAGTACAGCAAATCAATTCTATGGATGTAAGAAGTTGTATCGTCTGATAAATTGAAACATCATGAGTTTCTTATTGATTTTCTTCATGGATTTGTTAGGAAAATTTGAAATTTTATTGTGATATTTACAAACTATTTCAAAAATATTACTACTTATTCTGGAGAGTCCAACAACGGAAATTTTCACGAAAACTGTGTTCTAAAAGAAAAGATTCATATTGACATTTATATTTGCATTTTATGTGCTTTCTTCATTCCAGGAAATTCTGAGGATGAGAATTCTGTAGATTATACGACGTATAGGGAGTTCAGGATTTGGGGAGAATTCCTGTCCAGATTTCCCAAACAGAGATCAAATTGAGACGAGTTACGGGTAAAAAAAAAGCCGGGAAAAACACAAATCCGCGATCTGTTTTTCATGTTCAGTCGAAGAATCAGCGATTCTACTGCATTACTTATATTTACATGTTTATTTCTTGTAAACATATTCGTAAATACCTTATTTCTTACCTTACTGTTTACGGTGTACTTATGGAAAGGACGCAGCCCATTCAACTCTATACTCGGTAACGACTTCGAGCGTGTACGCAGAGTTTTATCCAGAACCACATGCGAATGCATATCCAACACCACAACATTTAAAAAACATTCACCATCAGCTTCTTCCTGAAAAAAAAATTTATTAAGCGTTGATTTTTTCCAGAAAAAAATAAAACTGCAACTATCGATGAACTCCTCACCGCGGATATGAAGGAACTATGAAGTGTAGCCGAGGTTCGTGTGATCCCATGAACAGATACGTTCACCGGTGGAGCGGACAGGCGGAAATGCTCATTGAATCTTGTCTCGGACACAATTCCAGACTTGGTGACGGTGAAAATTTGAATCTGTAACATTTTCATGCACGAGATACGGTAAATTATTATAAATCCTCAACCAATATTAAATTATATTTGAAATATTATATAATGATACAATTCGCGAATTATCAACCAATATCAAAAAAAATATTTTATGTATTATTTAGTATAATACAATTTGATGTTGGTTTAGAAGCAATAAAAAACTATATAATTAGATTATTGTTCAAACTATATAAATAAGACTTAGTATAATTATATTATATTGTTTATATTATCATATAAAATAAATATCATCATTATATCCAGAATATTATGTTTGGCGACATTACAGTAGGACCGCGAGTTCAACTCAAAAAAACTCTACTGTAAACGATAATTAGGGAAGAAAAAAAATTCCATGTAGACGTAAAATATTCCTTTTCTGTTCTTTCCATCCGTTTTTATATTTTTTTTTCTATTTTTGAGCGTGACTAGCAGATAAAAATCATTTGCAATAATTGTACGATTTCTTGGGTTTTCCAGGATTAGTTGAGAACGATCAAAAACTACTTCTCGTCAGAGCAACACTAAAAAATCAATCCATCCTAAAAACTCCATCCTCCATCGAAATTCATGGTGGGAAAATTTCCAGTGACTGGGAGAAAAGGAGTTTGAAATCACTTGATGTTCATCCTCTTCCCGCTCGCTTTACTTTTTTAATTCAAATTTTACTTTTGATGCGCTAAATCTAAAGGAGTCGGAATTTCAAAAAAAAAAACAGTTTTTTTTTACAAATGTCCCTCCCAATTCCCCCGATTATGGTGGAGAAAGAAATTTTTCAGGAAAAAATATCACGTGTCAAAAATTTTGCGTAAAACCCGCGTTTTTTCCAGACATAACCTTTTTTCACCCGCTACAATTACCGCCCCTCTTTTTTTTTCTTTAGATTACTGTAATTGTGAGTTTATACATTGAATAGAAATTAAATATGCACATTACTCGGCATTCTACTACATCTACGTAGTAATTATAATATATTTATATATATACAGGGAAAAAGTAGACTAATATTTAAAACTTCAATATTCAATTTACGAATTCACCAGAATTTACCCAAAAATATCGTGTGTTGAATGCCAATTTCTCGGGAAAAATACAAAATTTTCAGTTAAAAAAGAATTTTAGTGGACTATTTTTAACTATTTCACAGAGAAAAAAAATTGCCCATTACCCTATAGTACAAATCACATGGGTCCTATTATTTAAATCTGTCAATCACATAAAGATGAGCAACTGTTGATAATTATCGGGCTAGGATCTTCAAAACAAGTTCGACCAGCTCGTATTGTTAGTCAACATCAACGCGGAAGAAATTCGGCATTCGAGTGAAAAACTTGAGGGAAAAGTAAGAGGAGGAAGTTGTGAGTTCTCGGAACGAATGATTTTATTTCGAGAAGCAAATATCGCTCTGATCCCTGGATTTGTAGCGCTGGTATTTCACGTCTTTTCTTTTCATTTCTTTATTTATTTCTATTTATTTCTATTTCTTTCTCATTTATTTTAATCATTATTTTTGTTATTTTTATTTTTTTTACATTTTATTTATTTAGCCTTACAACTAGAACACTAGCACTAGAACAGAACTAAAAGGCAAAAAATCTACTAGTAATAATTAATTATTATCTAATTAAAATAAATTACAAATTATAAAATTATCCGAAAAGATAAATAAAATAAAATATTCGCATTTAACACGGTTATTGTTGTCATTTGCTGCCAGAAAGGGAGGAACAGTGGAAACAAATTAAAATAAATTATAACTTATAAAATAAAAAATTTAAAAAAAAAATAGATCAAGAAAACATACGCATTTTGGAACGGTTATTGTTGTCATTTGAGGCCAGAAAGCGTGGAACAAAAATAAAATAAAATAAATTATTTGTCAATTTTCAAAATTATTTTCAAAAAATAAATCAATAAAATAACCGCATTATTTACTAATTTATTTAAGCATGCTACGCTATACTTTATTTAAGTACGGTTATTGTTTGGGAATTATGGGTGGAGAGGTCCAGAGACAAACCCTAAACACATAGTTACCTAACAGTTGCTTGGAACAGGCCCGAGTAGTAGATTGGAAATTGTGAAAAATGGATTTTCAGGATCAAAATGAGGATAATGTTTTTTAAAAAAAAATATAAAAAGTCTTATAAACCTTATAGCAAGATCCTTTTGTCAGCGCACCGAAGACGAGCGGTGTGGCATGGAATGGGTCACCGCTCAGTCGATTTCCATTCCCAACCGCATTTGTGGGAATAAGACGCATTTCAAGTTTTGACTCAAGTCCCACAACCTGTAAAATAACAAATAAATAAACAAATAAATAAGTAATAATAAATATGTGGTGGCTGATAATCGAAAAGTTTGCTTGTTTCAGGAAGAACTAGTCGATTTTGTGCTCTCACCTTGTTCCAAATGTCTTTCATCCTTGACATAAAGACATCACTTTGAGGCCAAGTGAGTTCAATCCCGTTTTTTGACTCCTATAAATTATTTGATTCAGTTCATATTTTTTCTATTTTTCGTTGATAGCTCATGAAAATAAAAAAATAGCAAAAGCAGTAGTAGAGCAGTGTAAAAAATTAAAGTTAAATAATAATAAATAATAATAATGGAATAGTAATGAATAATAATCAATTAATTAAAAAGTTCTTTTCTTCTAGGAAAATAGGAACTTGATCCTCAATAAAGGACTAACGTCATGGAAACATTCCGGATTCTCTATTCATCGACCCAACAACCATTTAAGAGTACGGTATTCTTATTCATTTCATCAGCGCCTTCATCCACTTCCTCTTGACATTTATCCTTTTTTATTTTTCTCTTTTTCTTTTATTCCACTTTCAACTCTATCAGGATGAAATTTCTCACCTGCAAATGAAGTCCGAATCCAGACATGTCGAATGCTGGAGAAAGCACGACACTTCGATGAAGTTTTGAGCTACTGACATTGTTCGAAATTGTTGAAATTGTGAACTCGAATCGTTCTCCAGGAATTAGTGAGAGAAGTACGGAACAGCTGAAAAGGAACTCCAAGAAATTTAAATTATAACAGAATGAGAGAAAGAGAAAAATACCCTTTTTCAATTCCTTTTTTTTGAAAAAAAAACAAAAAGAAAAATAAAGAAAATAAAGACAGAGTTCTTAACGCCGGGAAATACTAACATAGAAAAATGAAAAGAAAGAAATCAGACCTCTTCGCTCTCGAATATCCAAGGAAACAAGAACTTTTGAATAAAAGTGACAAAAAAAACAGCAACATAATAAAAATAATAATAAAACATAATGAAAATTTGAATTAAGCAAAATAACCAATTTTTTCTATGCATGGTAGATCAAACAAAAATCTGAAAAGAAGGGAATCACCTCTTATTTTCACTATCATCACTCAATTCCCCATCTGCTTCGACTTTTTCCAAAGTTTCACTGACGACCGTAACATGACATCCATCGTATTTCGATTCGGCGGACAGTTCAGCGGTTAAACGGTACTTTCCCTTGGTGATATCCGGGAAAACCTGGAAATCATGGAAAATCATATCGGAGATCACTGCACGTGTTTGAAGATCAGAATCCTCACCTTAAATCCAACAGGCATCAACGGACGTACGGCGTAGGTCACTGACTTCTCCTCGGAAACGATATTTCGCTTCTTTGCCGCTAATGAGATAGTGTAAACGGTTCCTGGTGAGATCCCGTTACAAAGATGGATCGAGCGATCCTTCTCCGACAATGTAACCTGTATAAAAATACCATATAATAATATATAATAAAAATATATAATAAATCGCATATTTCAGTGATGGCTGAGTTGTGCCACCTCGAAAAACCTACCGTATTTTTCGCGCCTATGTGAAGCTGAGCGTAACGAAGTATGAACGAGTCAGCACCGCTACTTGAGGGCAGGTCCCACTCGACCGTCAAGCATGTGGTGTCATTTTCGGATACTGTCAACGTTGATACTGCGCTTGGCACTAAAATGTATCGCGAAAAAATTGAAGGATCATAAAAAATAGTAATAAAAATAATTGTTGTTGGCTGCGGTGTGCGCAGTTTAGGAAACCATGTCAAAAATAAGCTTGGACAACTGGGATCAATTTTTCCGGAGAAGAAAAACCGAATGATTAGCACTAACAGCAAAAAAAAGTAAAAATAAAAATTCATATCAAAAAGTACGGAAAACACTCGGGTTGCATTTTTGTTTTGTGAGAGCTCAAAGACAATTTTCTTTTTTCAATAAAATCCTCGATATTGGATTTTTCCACAAATACACAAATAGATGTTGTCCAGAACGCAGTTCGCAAGCGATGCAGCGGAAACGCAAAAAACCAGGATCTTGGGGATCAATTTACCCAACGACGCTCCATACCCGTAGGATTGGCTAAATGAAAGCTCGTAGTGTGGATTTCCTTCTCGTATGGATTTAAAGGGTTTTTTGAGAATATTTTCATATCCATTCCACGCGCTTTCATCCCATCAATTCTATAGGTGTAAAGGGTAGCTTCGTTGAGTGAACTGATCTCTCTGACTTGATTTGTAAATTTGATTTGATTTCAGATTTACAGCGCTGGTATTTTAAGTCCTTATTTATTTATATATACTTTTATTTATTCTAATTATTATTTTTACTATTTTCTTTATTCATTTTTTTACATTTTATTTATTTATTTATTTATTTCATAAATTTTCATTCATTTCACTTTGAAACTTAGAAAATAACCCTACTTACATACTTCTAGGAGGAAACTTACATAGAAACGTTCTTCCTAACAATGGCTTGAAGTCTCCGCATCCGTGAACTTTTTCCCAAACTTTGTTAGCTAGGACGTATTGCGGATAGCTGGATCCCCCAACGAAACGAATGCACTGCGTGCTTTTAAGCGAAAAAAAAGTTACGGTACGGCCAGTTTACAATCACATCAGGAAGTGTCAGAAAAATCTGGACGGCAGATGGATCCAACTGATGCATCGGATCAGATAAAGAAGTTCGACCGGCTAGCTAGTCTGCGGTCTACGCACATCATCTTCAAGCTGATTTCCTCGGATCACTTTTTGCGCCATCCAGACTACGGTTGTTTAGATCTGAGAAAGCTCAAACCACTAAATATACGATGCACTACGACTTGCTATATTCATTGAAAAGAAATGAGGAAGAATTGTTTTTTTCCGCATATTAATAACTTCGAAAAATTGGAGTCAGATGAAAAATCCAGGAAAGTTAAAAATAGAGCGTAGCCGAGCGTGAATTCGTAAAAATTCATTATGGAACCATCAACTCTGAATCAATAGCTGCGAAAAATGACGCAAAAAGAAAGAAAAAAATGAACTCATCCAAAGATTCCTCGTTTTTTCTAGGAATAAGTTTTTTTAGGAATCTATTACTAAGCTATTTGCTCTACATAAAGTAAATATGCATGTAATTAAATAAATAAAAATAAATAATTATCCATAAAAAATAAAAACAAATAAATATCTAAAAAAATAAATAAATTATTTGTTTAATCCTTTAATTAATTTAATGTAATTAATTAAATTTAATAGTAAATGTACATGTACACGTACATTTACAATATTAATTTACTATAAATTAGTATCTAATATATAGTAAATATACATGTAATTAATATATATTTATAAAAAATATTTTAAATTTTAAAATCCTATAGAAATTGGTACCGAAGACAGGTAAGAACTAGACTAACTTGTGGATAAAGTTGTTGACCATGGTTTACTCTTCAATCCAGACTTCACCGCAATCACTTGCACATGATAATCTCGGCCAGGATTTAGGTTACCTACAAAAGACTTTTTTTTAAAAAAAAAAACTCCTATCCTCATTTCCCCTTGAACAGTACCAAGGTAAACTTCCAGTTTTCTTTCTTCCGGAATATCTAACACCTCCAACACTGGATATCGTTGTTCAGGTTCCAGTTGACGGTATTCGACCAGGAATGAGTCCTAAAAACTCTTATAGGCAACAGTACTATCTCCTATATAAAAATTTTATTATATTATCGTATTACATCATTATATATTATTATTATTTTAATTTTATTAAATTTTGTAAAACTCTTATAACTCTTAAAACTCCTGAAATTCCGTCCTAAAAACTCTTATAGGCTACAGTACTATCTCCTATATAAAAATTTTATTAAATTATCGTATTATATTACTATATATTATTATTGTTTTAATTTTATTAAATTTTGTAAAACTCTTATAACTCTTAAAACTCCTAAAATTTTGTCCTAAAAACTCTTATATGTAGGCTACAGTACTATCTCCTATATAAAAATTTCATTAAATTATCGTATTATATTACTATATATTATTGTTATTTTAATTTTATTAAATTTTCCACAATTTTCAAACCAAGAAGAGCAGAGCAGGAGCGAACACAAATCACAAAATGAAACCTACAGTCTCTACATCATACCGTACCGTTCCACTAAGCACGAACCTGCACGTTTTTCTCGGGTTTTTCCGCTTTCAATGTCATATTATTCATAGTGATCTCGATATTTTCCGTTGAAAAATGTGGTGTCCGTGGATCCATGGTCACAGCTTCTTCCTTGATTAACGACGAACTCTCACCTTGTCGGCCAATTACGGCCACACTGAAATTTATGTCACGTCAATCTTTGTGACGGTAATCTCTACCGTAATGCCGCTGGTTGTGTAATTAATCTAGTCAGGATGGTTGGTAGAGTAAGATCAAATAGAAGCAATCCAGAAACACGGGACCTCAGATGATCGGCTCCGCTTAATGTAGCAGAAAATAATATTCCGAGGTGTACAGATTTCAGGAGTATTCGTATACGGGATAGTAGATTATGGAGAGGGGTGTGATTCCGTCCATTCCTTCCTAATTGCCCTAAAAAACGGGCCGGAAGATACGGCGCGTGCACAAGGCTGGCGCGCTCTAATCGAACTCCTTGTAGAAAATAGCGCGCCGAGACGCCCGAAGCCGTATCTTCCGAGCCGTTTTTTACGGCAATTAGGAAGAAATAGACGGAATTACCCCGCTCTCCTTGATCTACGATCCCGTATACAAATACTCCACCTAAAATCCGTCCCACCTCAGATTCGTGGAGTGATGCCTTTAACGTTGCAGAAAATAATATTCCGAAAAAAAATCCTCGCGTTTTTTTTACACTTTATTTATCATGTGTAAAAATTTAAAGACCGAAATTTCATCCACTTATTCTTTTGCTATTAATTCTACGATATTTTCTTGTAAAGCGAGGAATCAGATGCCTCATGGATGCCCTCTATGAATCAATACACTTTGAGGTATCCTAAATGAGTAAATGAAACTAGTAAAAGTCGCAGAATTTCACTAATAGGGCATCCACTAGAATACAGAAAATGATTTATGATTTAAATAGTTTCAAATATATTTCAATCTCAAACAATCAAACAACAACAAATTAAACAACACAAACAATATAACAAACAATTTCATAGGCCGCTTTAAAAAAGTTGATTTTTCCTCCTCAAATGAGAAAAAAAAAGCTCTTAAGAAAAATTAAGGTAACCTAGCTCAGAGATGATCTATGTAATATCTGTCTATACGGGATCAACACTACGATAGATAGAAAAAATCACAAATAAATGTTTTAAAAAAAGAAAAGAAAGAGAAATCAAGAAAAATAATAAGCTACAGTAGTGATGAAAAATATAATAAAATCTCACCAAATCCTAAAGAATTTAAAAGGGTTAGAAAATAGAATTTTGGATAAAAGCACATACCTGTACTTGTGACCAGGATGTAGCGTATGGATTCGAATCATTCCCGTTCCATCGGTAGACTCCAGAAATGTCCGATTCACATCTCGTATTGAAGGATCTCTACAAGAATTGGGAATTTAATTTAAAAATTAGTAATTAGTAAAAAATTAGCAACGTAATTTAAAAAAAAACTTGAAAAGATCAAAAAATCATGAACATTTCCATAACTTATTTACGAATTGTTAACCACTAACTGTATTAACTATATATTTTTTGTTTTTTCAGTCATTGTTTGTTATAAAAAAAAATGTCAATTTCAAAAAAAAAAATCAAAAACATCACTCCATGGTAGTTTTCAAATAAGCCGCTGAGGTAATTTTCGTAAATAAGGTTCTAAGCTAAAAAAATCACCTTTCCAGACCTCTCAGAGAGAAAGAAAGATTTTTTTAGGACATTTCCGATCGAAGCGAAAAATTTACCACCTTTGTACCAATGATCCAAAGAAATCCAGGACTGCGACTCTTCTCATGTCAGACGAGATCTCAGTTTCAAAAAAAAACCTGCCTCCAAGTTACACATTGAGGATGCGATCAAAATACAAGTATGTATGGAAAAATCCAGGAAAAATCCGTACATCTATTTATTTATTTATTTGTCTATTTATCTATTTATTTATTGAAAACACCTTTTATGGCACACTGCAGGTGTGCCATAAAACAAAAAAAAACAAGATGGAGCAGAGCTCACTAAGATTTCCCCTGAATTTTACACAACAAGACTTTCTCAGGATTTCTGAGAACAAACTGGTCCAGCTTACAATGTTTTCGCACAGCTTAACTCCACATAATTACTGCTGAAACCTTGAAGCACCGAGAAGAACGCACAATCCCCTCCACCCCCATGTAGAAAATTCCAGAACATTCTGGAAAGAATGTCACCGCAACTCAGCAGAAAAAGAACGAGCGCTCATTCTATACGCCTGCTTACATAACGAAAAAGTGCATGCACTTTTGAATAGAAAATCCATCCCGTAACCGCACCTACTACGGTTTTATGAGGATGTAAATAATAAAATCGCAAGTCACGATCCCACTCATACATAGAATTCCAGAGAAAATTTAGCACAACGTTTGCAGAGAGTGAGAGAAAAAAAGGAATTCCCTAACCATAGGTTTAAATAAACCAGTCGAGACTGTGTTCATAGAAATTTCACTGGATTTTTTCTGGTGTTCACCTTATTTTTCTTTTCCAGAATTCCCAATGGTTCCATGTAGACGTCATGAAATCATCCGGTAGGTAATACTTCGGAGAAATTTCAAGATCAAATGCTACAGAAGGACTCGAACTCCCACAAACGTAATCTATATATTATTTATATTCTTATTATTATATTTGTAAAAAATTAGGATTGCGTGAGAATAATGGGACAGTTTATTACATGGGTACTCAGCCCCAAGCCGAAAATCTGGGTCCCATCTAAACAAAATCTTCGTCAAAACACCATTAAAGGGATTTCCGGACTAGTATAGGGTATCCAGAAAGTGCAAAAATGAAAACAGCCGATTTTAGAAACTACTAATTCCCATAGGACGGTGAATAACTACAGAATTAAAAAAAAAATACAAATAAATAAACAATTAAAATGCACCACCATACACTAAACTACACGAAATACACCATCAAAACATTGAAATGATATCCAAAATATCAGAAACCTGGATCCCACTTAGGATGGTGTTTATAGTCTCCTACGGATGGTGCACTTAACATTTCTTTAAAGCTGACAACATCCTAAAGGTAAATTTTCAGCTACTTAACTTTTTTCAAGCTGATAACTTTTTATTTTAAATTATTAAATTTTAAAGGTGAATTTTCAGCATAAAAAACACGCTTATAACAATTTTCATACGAAATTGTTCCATAAAAACTGTGGAAATCCAATCCGGCGCCTTTGATTTGCTCCTGGATGGTTACGTTAAGTTACGTACTAAACCCACTACTCCGTTAGCCATGTAAGAATTCTACCGTAACACATAAATCTATGGTTTCTTGATTTGTTAAATCAAAAGTGACAAAAAATACAGAAGAAAAATTCTTTAGGACATGGAATGGGAAGGATTTTATGAAAAATAAAAAAAACCTCTGAGATTCACACCATTCTCTTCAGTTACAGGGTTATTTTGCGCTTAAAATTGAATGTACTCGTCATAAATCCATACTTATTTATTTAATTTTTTTTTATAAACCACAAAATTCTCAACTACTCACTGTAAACAATGTCAAAAGTCGATCTGGACCAATTTTATTCCCATCGGTTAGTCCTCGTTCAATTATATATGTATAGTGAGGTTTTTCCGTGGAAATAAACGAAAACTAGATATATTCCGGAGACCTTCCAGAAAAATAATAAACGCTCAAATTACAAGTTGTGTTTGTTCTCCTATGTTCCACATGAACAATCGTAACGTTCTATAAGTTCTCGAATTAATGCTGGAAAAGAAAAATCCAGACTAGGAGCCCCCGCATACGTTTTGTTACCGTTTAAAAACAAATCTTTTGAAAAAAATTGAAAATATTCGCTCACATTCCTGTGGAGATGTCCACGACTTTTGCGATGAACTGATCATATGAGGGATGATGTCGTGGTAATTCAACTGTCAACTGTGAATGTGGTAGTCGTGTGTCCTTTTTCACCACAAATTGTGATTTATCCAACTGTAAAAAAAGAAAAAATTCCCCCGCACCTGTCTTAATTCGTAAACACATAAACACGTGAACAATAACAGAAAAGATGGAAAATCTTCCAGGCACGTGGTGCTCACCTCATCCTCAGCCGTCGATCTGTCAGATTGAGCGTCTTGTACAGCTGAAACGAAAAATAGAGGTTCGAATGGATTTCGCTCTACCGTTTTTTTTTTCATGGAACTGGGCAGAACTACAGTAACGAAAATACAGTAACTGTTTCTGTCAGTGAGTTTAGCCCAATTATTCTAAGGCTAGCTAGGCCCAACGATTCCCCCGTTCTGGATATTGAGGGCTAATCAGTTGGATTTACGGGGTAGATTTGTTGGGGATAACTTTAGGACAAATTCTGCCCCAGCCCCAGGAAGGTCAATTGTAAATAGTGAGGATGTTGGAATTCACTCATAAAAATAGAAATTAAGGAAAAAATGGGAATAAAATAGAGAATAAGTCAAGAAAAGTATGAAAAAATAAGTAATAAATATGAAAAAAAGCTGTAGGTCAGGAAAATCAAATGAAAAAAATTAGAGGCATAAAGTCAACAAAATCAAGTCATTCTTTCAAAGAAAATATGGCTCTTCATCCAGAAAAATAATTATAGTATAATAGTAAATGAATAACTAATAACTAAACTAATAAATAAACTACAAATCTAACCTAATTACTAAAGAAAAATTACAGATAAACAGAAAAAAAAACAAAATAAACAGAATAGAACCATCATACCTTGTGAGTCGGCACCATGTAGGACAATGGCAAATGCCAAAGTCAACACTTTACTAGTAATCACCATAACCACCTCTGTTCCAACATCTAAAAATAGGGGTAGAAGTTGAAAAATGTCGAAAAAAACAAAAAACACATGGAAATTCGTTCGATTTTGAGATCATTCGAGATATGTCGATTCGAGAAATGAGATGGCGAAGAAATGAAGAAGAACGCGCAGCACGTACACCACACCTATCCATATATGATTTGTCTGTTGATGTTTTTTTTTTTCAGGATAACACTTCAAAATGGGTCAAGTAGCGGTGATGACGAGGGTTATGTAGCTGTGGGACACTGGTGGTGGTCTGGCTAGCTGCTTAGCCTTGAATGGATGTGGATCATCACCAACGACGTGTACGACGGCACGTGCCATGTGCCAACGTCTGCTTCCGGAGAGGTCTGCCGGACAAAAATAAACATACACAGAGAGAGATGAGATAGAGAGAGGGAGATAAAAACCATACGAGGAGAAGGGAGGAGATCGTTTGAGATTTTTTCCATCAACCGAAGTAGGAAGGAGGACTACTCCACATCCAGAACCGTCTACTCCATATTCTAGCGGAACAAAACGCGGAACGAGGAGTGAAGAATATGAGGATCGCGACGATGATAAGGGGGAGGAACAGGTGGAATGATGATGATGATGATGATGATGATGACTGCGCAAATGTCATCCAGTCATCATCCGACAGCATAATGTCAAACACAAATGATGAGAAGTGTGATACATGATATCTGTCACTATTACATTCACGGCTCGTACGTGACTGACTGGTCATCGCACGTATGCACGTACGTACATACGTACACACGTACGTACATACGCACGTACATAAATGACAAGGATTTTTGATCATTGATCGATAGAATCCATTTTAAAAAAAAAGTAGAAATAGCGTTCTCCTGGTGGCTCACCGCTTCCACCCAACCGAATTCATCGATTCGCGCTTATCAAATCAGAATTCGCAGTTTGTTTCAATTTGCACGTGAATTGCGTTGTTTTTCTTTGTGTTCTGAGTTATAAGGGAAATAATTTAGTTGTAATGTTTGAATATACAGTTCTATGATGAGATTTTTTGCACAAATAAGGGATTTTTGACTATCGATCGATAGAATCCACGAAAAAAATAGAAAGAATCCATAAAGAATCCATCTATATGACTTTCCTTTCCATCCACTCATCCTAAACTTTGTGGTATAATTTAGTTATAATGTATAAATATCCAGTTTTATGGTGAGAATAATTGCATAAATAACGGTTTTTTGATCATCGATCGATAGAATCCATGAAAAATGCAACCTGATCTATCTATGTGTCTTCCCTTTTCATCCATTCATCCTCTGAACTCGTTGAACCTTTGTGGTACTTCATTTATCCACTTATTTATTTATTTTTATTTCGAAACTCTAACTCAAGAGGAATAGACTTGTTATTTTAATAAATAAATATATATTAAGTCATATATAAATATTTTTCCTGGGTGTTTCCAAATTCCGCCCGATTTCACCAAAGAAACGAAAGGAGGAGGTGAAATGGAAAAAGTTGGGTCCGTCTACTACCGCCCAATCACTGGAAATTAAATTTCTCCTTGTTTTAATCAATAGCCGATAAGAATATGTACCTGCACTATTATCATCCGAAGAGCAAATTCTCTTCTTTTATTGGCTTCATCAAAACAAAATACCCTTTATTTTCTTAGAATTAAATGGTAGTTATTATCGCATCAACAAGCGACAATAACAAGAGAAAAAAAAACGAAAAAAAAAGAAAGGAAAAGAAGTCGAGAACGATAGGAAAAGAACATTCTCAAAAAAAAATATCTTGTATACTATATACATTCAGGAATTCTTGCATGGATACGTGGATATTTAAACATATATTATATTATAAATATTTAAATATATATTATTTGTAGATATTTAAATATGCTAGAATAGATGTGTTCTAGTTCAGCTACTAGGAGATTCATAGGGCACATGGAGGAGATTATCCCTAAAATTCCCTAAATTCGGACAAGCTCACTATCAAACCTTGAATACTCTTACAAAAAATTACAATTATAAATTTATTTGTTTTTTAGTTGTTTGCTAGGTAAAATTTGTTAGTAAATACGATGGTGAGCCACATAGAAGACATTGTTGTCGTTGAAATGAGTATCTGGTACAAGAGCGCGTCCTATTCTCCACGACCAAGGCCAAACGATGAATGAAGGAATGAAAACCACTTACATTCCTAGGATCATTCGTTGGGATGGTAATTTCCTTTTTTTTGTAATCATTGCGAGCTTAATTTAAAATTAAAATCAATCAATCAATCAAAAAAAACGTCTCATGAATCCTAAGAAAAAAAGAGGAGAAGAAAACTAGACAAATGTTTTATTCATTGAATGATTGTGAGGTGGTTCGGGAAGATAAAAACAGGAGGAGGAAAAAAACAGACACATATTCATTGGAAACGATTCGGTCAACGTTAAAATGTCGAGCTACAAAGATCTAGGATCGGGCGTACGTCGTCCTTAAGGACAACCGGCGCGCGGATCGCTTGATCCCCTTCGCTCGCTCGCCCGGTCGCGTTCGTTCGTTCGTTCGTTCGTTCGCTCGTTCATTCGTTCCCACAAACGGGTACGGACGGACGGAGCTTCAATGCGGTCAGCCGCGTAATGGGACTACTTCACATAAAAACTGACGGAACTTATATAATGATCAACGACGCGACGCGACGTGTACGGGCCTTTAACCTAATGTGATTCTAGGATATTAAAGCCCTTAATCCTATCTTGAACCACATTCTTAACCGTTATTAATCATAATTACTTACAATTTTTTTTAAGGACGGGTGTGGCGCAGTCGGTTAGAGGTCCGTTGTAGCCACACACGGTCAAGGGTTCGAAACCGCCCTAGTGCAAACCAGACCTTTCATCCCTCCGGGGTCGATAAATTGATACCAGACTTCCATTAAGAAAATGCGTTGGCGCATCCCAAGTGGATTGATGGACGCCAGTGATTTTATCCTTTTTACTTATAATTTACTTATACTCATAATTTTAAGTCAAGTACAAGTCTTTGATTCCCTCTAATCCTAGCCTTAAATGGATCAAAGGTGGATTTCCATATAACAGATGGGGTTTTTTTTAGGATCTGGTAAATAAGGAGAGCTAAAAACCCACCACCCCTCATGCTTCGAAGGGCCAGTTGTTTGTTGTGTAAAATTCAGGCGAAATTCTAGTGAGCTGCGTTCCATCTTGTTTGCTTTTTTTTGTTTTATGGCACACCTGCAGATGTTTTCAATAAATAAATAAACAATAAAAAAGGAGGTTATTTGAGTTCTGGCTTTTTTTCTCCTCATCGAACCGATCCCCATTCAAAAACTCTACTCTTCAGCTAGTGAGCCCGGGGAATAGCACGATTTTGTGTACGATCACGATAGTCGCTTGGCTGTTAAGGACACTTACAGGAAACACTTCAGATCATCACTCCTTAAGTGTTGAGGGAAATCCCACGCTTGATGGATTGCCTCACCAAAGCCAACCTCAATCGTATCTTGCTGATGTATGTATAATCATTATATGCGTAGGCGACTCGTCCGCTGAAACCTACAAAGTCGTCCTTGACGGACGGATGAGGTTCAGCGAGTTAAAACTGAGATCGCTAGAGATTATAGTTGAGATTCAGAACCTAACTCTAACTAAAACTAAATAAAACTAAATTTTTAATCTTCCACCTCATCAAAAAAGATTTTTGTGGATTTTTTTGGATCAAAAAGTAGATTTTTGGGGCCCCGCCATAGATACGGGGACTTTATGGTGAAGATCAAATTTTTTCAGGATTTTCTCCCAACGAATAAGTGAGAAAAATTCTGAATGTTACAGCATTTTGCTGTATCTATATACCGATTGTATATTGTACACTTATTGTGTAAATTGTACTTATTACGCACATTAACGTATATTTATTTTTAGAAATTGTCCAGAAATTTCCTTAACTGGGCCTTACGGTGATCTGTGTACCGAATCGCTTGATTTTCAGGCAACTTTAAACTCAAGCAAACAAATTCAAGTGAAGGCACAGAAGAAATACACGGACTGTATATTGTACTTATTATGCACATTAATATTAATAACTTATTTGCAGGTGTCCAGAAATTTCCTTAACTCCACCTTACGGTGACCTGTGGACCAAATCGCTCGATTTTCAGGCAACTTCAAACTCATAACAAACGGTGAAAACACAGAAAAAATAGAAGAAATTGCAGAGAGGATGAAAAATTGAGTTCGAGGCGGAAAAGGAGGAAATTCACAGGAACATAAGATCAAACTGACTGCGTACCAAGGCATTTATGCACGGAAACAGCAAAGAAGTATAAAATATGCAGACTCGATCCAAGATTTCTACCAATTTGATCTCTCTTGATTGAAAATGTTAAATAATAAATATAAATAATGTAAATACTCCGGTATGGGACCATAATTATCTCCACAAATACTCAGACGTCAAATGCTTTAGTAAAAAGAGAAGAAAAGAAAAGAAATTACCTAGAAATAGTCAATTGGAGTCAAGTCAGTTCTGTGAAGCTACTGTCGTTTCCTTTAAAACAAAATTAAACAAATAAATAAGCAAAAAAATGCATGTGGAAGAGAAGTTTTACAATTTAATTTGATTATTTAATTTATAAATGTACTCTTTATTGTTTAAAAAATAAAAATATCTACTACATATGTATATCTTTCAATTTATTTTTCTTTTTTTTCTTTTCTGATTAAAAACTTTAGCCTCTATACCGGTATCAATGAGCTTTTTCCCGGGCAAATTTATATCAAATAATTTATAATTTAAGATTTCCTATACAGAATCTAAAATTAAATGGTAGATGTCTTTTTAGAGAAGCCAGGACATCAGTGGAGCATATTTGGATGCACTTGAACTCAGACGTTGGAACAGACGTTTACAAACAAAGAATAAACTCACTAGGAATAAAATAAACATTTGGTTCGGGAAGAGGCCGGAGGTTTTATGATCGCCAGAAGTTTCGCTTAACACTTCCGTTACACGGCTGAGCATGCGGTTTCTTATCCAGCTTTGTAGGAAATTTCCTGCTTTATTTTTTTGCATGATGTAAAGTGAAAAAAGCACCGGAAACTGTTTATAAAGTGGAAAAAGCACCGGAAACTGTTTAAAATATTATTGTGGAGAGAAAAAATGTCGAAGAAATAGTTCCAGTGGGTTGTAGGCAGTGGTTGAAAGCACTGGAAATGTTCATTTCGGATACGGTAGGTGTCGGAGCTTGTTTCCTCTCCACGAGTTTCGAATTCTTCACGAATTCACGTACAATTCATTTAATTACGTTAATTTTAAAGGGAATCTGCAAAAATATTCTGAACAACACTCAGAATTTCTTTTTTTTACCGATAACAAATTAATACTCATTGAAAAATAAAGGTGAAATTTTTCCAAAGAGAGAGAGAGAGATCTGTTCCATAGACTTTTAAAAGGAAAATATCCATGAATTCCATATTTATTGGGAAAAAAATCTCGATATTTTGTGGACGATGATGAAAAGCACTGAGACCACCGTGAAATTTTAACAGAACCCATAAGAGCTTCTCTAACGTTCCCCAATAATTTTTCCACTTTTTTCCTTTTTTTTTCTTTTTTAATACACATTGGAATTAAATTAATTAATACACATTGGAAAATGAAGGTGCAGTTTTTCCAGAGAGAGAGAGAGATCTCTGTTTTGTAGACTTTTAGAAGGAAAATATCCATAAATTCCATAACTTTGGGAAGAAAAACTCCCGATATTTTGCTGACGATGATGAAAAGCACTGAGGCGACCGTGAAATTTTACAGAACCTATCAGAACTTCTCTGATGTTCCCCATTAATTTCTCTTCTTTTTTTTTTCTTTTTTTTTTGAATCGTCCTATTCGTCGTCGTATACAGCAGCAGCACTGTTGGGTGTCATTTCTCTCATCCGTAAATGGAGATGTGATGTGAGAATAGATAAATCATATTTGCACGTGGAAAAATAAATAAAAAGGACAGTATCGTCAGAGTTTTTCCCCCCTCCCCGCATTCAATGAAACATATTGGGTTTCATTCGTTGCACACCACCCGAACATTAAGTGCAATTGACGGACGAGTTCCTCATTCATTGTAACAACACGACGACAACTGAACGAAACTGGATTCCCAATCGAATAGCAAAAGAAAAAAATTCAAACGCTTCCTTAGATGATGAGGAAAGGTATGTAGGAAAGTAAGGTAAGGTAAGGTAAGGTAAGGAGGTGGAAAAATTTTTCAAAAATTTCATTCTCTTTTTTTCCTCTTTTTTTTGCCATCACTTTCCTCATGACGGCATTCAGAAGTTAAAACTTCTTCCAACTTTCAAAAATGCAAGGATTAAAATTGTCGGAAAAAAAATCTATATAATTGGATGAAAGAATTGTTTCAAATAAGTGTGTGATTGCAAAAAAAAAGAAGAAAAGAGAATGAAATTTCTTGAAGAATTTTTCTACCTCATCATCTAAGGAAGCATTTGAATTTTTTACCCATTCGATTGGGAATCCAATGCAAAATTTTCTACTCATGGGCGAGAAATCCATGGAAATTATCCTT
Source organism: Necator americanus (assembly GCF_031761385.1). NCBI lineage: Eukaryota > Metazoa > Nematoda > Chromadorea > Rhabditida > Ancylostomatidae > Necator > Necator americanus. Next base: position 38,633,373 of record NC_087372.1, read on the forward strand.
ACAGGACCATCATTCCACGGATGACGTATGTAAGTATGACTGTTACAGTATTTTTCAGTCAGAAATCTGAAGCCCATAAAAAAATCGACGGGAAAAAAAATAAATCTCCAATTCTCGTTACTCGTTAGAATGGCAAATTATTTAAATCTGCAAAACTTTTAAACTATTTTTTTAGAAAAACTTGACCACGGATCGATACAGTATCCACACGGGACACATCTACAGTGTCAATATTCGCGGTATTCACTGTACGGTACAGTAAAAGTTGAACAGCAAACAACTAGACTAGAAATAGAATCCAACAAAAGGCCTCGCGTAGAACAAAGATGGTAAGTATGTGTATGGTTTGTGTTCACACCTCGCCGCGCCAGTACGCAGTTATTCTCAAATTTCAAAACGGTTGTTTTGCGAGCGCTGAGTAAAAAAAACAAATAAATAAATAATATACTATAAATTGACCGTGAATAAACACAATGGATTCATAGAGGCGATGCAAATATTTTTGTAGCATAACATATACGAAGCAGAGGAACCCACATATACGAAGCAGTCGAATTCAGTTTACATATTAAATCATATCTGAATATATTTATGCATTTCAGTAAGTAAAAATAGCCGAAAAGTTCAATAAAATCAAATCGGCGAAGTCTGGTGCCTGACGCAATATTTTTTCCAAAAATAAGTCGTTGAGTTCCCAGGAAAAAAGACCACTCTCCTAGTTGCATACAGTTTTATTTCAGAAATATGCTCTCGCTGTTAATTTTTTATCTACTTGGATCATTTCAGAATATTTCTTACTGAATTACGCATACATAGTGTGTTCAAAATGAGTTTATTTATTTATTTATTTATTTATTTATTTATTTAATGCGTCCATCTTCCTGTTTATGTTTAAAAATCACCTACTAGACATGAACTGAAAAATAGGATGATTAAATAGGAAAATAAATAAAAATGAAACAATTATTATAGGTGAATAAATCAAAATCCCTATTATATTCTTTTTGGGGAATTCCTATGGGATTTTCGTGCTAATATTTTCCGCCGCTGTTCACTAATGGGTCTCTCCATGACCATCTTAACGGTCATCGATGTCGCGAAGGAAACTATGTACACAAACGAGTCTCGAAGTCCTCCGACTAATCAGCTTAACCGTAGAAATTACGATCCGAATGAAGGAAAAGAATAAGGATTTGTTCCGGGCGGTTGAATATAAATTCTAAATAAAATAAATGGAGCGAGAGAAAATGAATTGGAGTTGGATACAAGTTCCAGACGCGGGTGTCTGAGAGAGAAGTGAGAACGTTCACTTATGAGATGAAATCGTAACCACCGCCACCAACGTAAACGAGATTGGAAGAGAGCGATAATGAGCGCGAGCGGGGGAGGTCGGGGGGAGGTGAAGGGAGTATGGTATGTATGTAGTAGGAAAGGGAAAAGAAAGGAAACCAGAGAAGAACAATGCCGACGTGGATCGAGAAATGGAACCCGCTATTACATCGACACATTCGATCCGAAAAACATCACCTCACAGATCTGTATCGTTGCTGTTTTCTCCAGCAATTCACTTGTTCACATGTATACGTCGTTGATTTACAGTGAGTAAGGAAAACTTCTTCAAATTTTCACTATGAATAACATGATTATGTACATGGGAAAATCCTAAAAGACATATTTAAATAAAGAATTTTAAGCTGTTTTAGGAAAAGAATTTAAGTTGTTCTAAAAAAAATTTAATTTAAGAATTTTAAATATGGAATGTTAAAAACGATTTGCAACGTAACCTCCGCTTCAATTTTTGTGAAACATAGCTCGAGGATTTTTTCAGCAAAGAACACATAATAAGATAGTGAAAAATAGATCAAAAAATTGTCGTATATGGTAGGTAGTAGTTATGATTTTTTCCATAGTATAGTAACTGAAGATTCTAATCGTTGATGAGAAGAAGGTGATCAGCCAAGAACAATTAAATCAACAAAACTCTAGAAAAATCAGGAGAGAAAACTGTTCCAATCAGGATTTGTGAAATTAAAACTTAGAAACCTATGTAGAAATAATTATATAGGAATTTAGTGGAGTTTTGTTCTAGTGTAAATTAAAAACATTATTATTTTTTTGTCCAAAATAAAAGTCTACAGTTTTCGCATTACAGCAGGTCTTAAAAAAACTAAAATAAAATTAATAAAATAAGTAGAAATAAATATACAAAACATAAATATAATAAATAAAAATAAACTATTTATAGTAAATATTACATATAATGTTATCAGTTGTATATGTATGTAAATATACTAAATGCAAACCATGTCAATATAAGTTGCACATTATTCCTAAAATCCAGAAATCACTCTTTTTACTAACCATCGTGAACGACTAATACGCGGACTCGTAGAAGAAAAATCGAAGGAGAAAAATCACTCCAGAAGTCCAATGATGATGGCATAATTAAAATTTTCAAAATGATTCAAGCCGATAACAGTAACTAATAGAATTATTTCTTTTAAAGAGACTAAAAATTTCGTACATATTGACGACGTTTGCATTACAAATGGAGTTGGTGATTTTGTTATTATTGACGATTTTTATTCGTCGCGAACGATTAGTATTCGCATGAATAATTCTATCGTTCATTCTGTAAAATACGAATATATTCGATATTTCGAGGAGAAATAATTAGTAACAGATTTAGTAACGTAAGTAAGGAATGGAATTAGTGACGAATCCTAAAATCCTGTGTTATGTAGCCTGTGCAAATAATGGGACTAGGGATTTTTTCTCATTTCTACTCATGTTCATGCTATTCAATCCTTACACGTACATAAAATATGATTTAGCGAAACCGGGCACACTGATCCATAACTTAATAAATAAATAAGTAAATAAATAAATAACAGCCAGAAAAAGAGATTGGAAGAGAACTTCATTACTTCTTAACCCCACCACAAAAAGAAAAAATTCAAAGAAAAAAAAGAAAATAAAATTTTCATTGAATGAAATAAAATTTTCATTGAATGAATGAATGATCTATGAATTTTACGAAAACTGCCTTCCGTAGATTTTCTTTTTTTTTCCTTTAATTTAAAGTAATTTTATTTTGAAGTAATTTTCGATTATTAGGTGCTGAAAGTCAGCGAAAACGTCGGAGCGAAACCCATATTCTCGGAAAAATCCTCTCTACTTGCTCTCCCTCGATTGTTATTTCCACGTCGATGAAAATGTTGGGCAGAATACTGCAATATTATCCACAAAATAATTTTTTTTTTCAAAAATCCCAGACACACATCCAATGTAACACCACTACAAATGTTTCCTACTACTACTCAGCACACCACTACTACATTTTATGTTTACGTCAAGGATCGGCTTTGACTGTTTAGTCATTTATTGACGACGCCCAAGGATGTCGTAAAGCCTATCCGGTTGCTTACCACACCACGAATGTATAAATAGTAAATTTACAGCTGTCCAACATTAAGAAATCAGAATTACTTTGACATTTAGAATGGATTTCCTGAAAATACAGGAAACAAAAGGGAAATGAAAGATTTCAGAGAATTTACGCTGTCGTGGCTACGTACATGTACATATAGATAGAATGAACAAAATAATTTCCGACAGCTCCTTCACATAGTCTAATTATAATGCAAAGGATGTGATTTAAAGGATTTAAGAAGATTCTAATGGAGCTCTGAGTCTTAAAGAAGAGGAGTTCATGACAAAAATTAACTAAGAATTCTTTAAAAAAATGTAAACATGATTAAAATGAATTTAGGGAGTGTTGTTAGACCGAGCAAGGAAAAAGAATCCATGTCTTACGGAAACTGTAAAAAATACAGAGATACCCGACGAATTAAGCATCTACAGACATACTTTTACTTCCGCAAAGGACACCAGGAATTTTTAGGAAAATCTTATTGGAATATTTTTTTATTAAAAAATCAGAAATGTGACTTGATGAAGGTTTGAATTTGAAGAAATGGTGGAAAACAGCAAAATAGACACGTTTGTGATGGAAGTGAATCAAATAAAAAGATAAAACATAAGATATAAAATAATAAAACATAAAAATAGACATGGAAAATGTGAGGGGATTCTAGAATTCTGAAAAAAAAATTCACAAACTTTCCAAAATTTTTTCAACAGCTCTAACACTTTTTCTTGTGAAGCCGTAACCACGGAAGAAGTAGATGAAGCTTTGAAGTGTTTTCAATTAAGTGCGTACACATACAAACATTCTGGAAAACCTGTATACTTCCTTCCTTCGTTTGTTTACTTCCACTTTTTTGCGTGTAAACAAAGCATGCAAACAAAGTAAAACAGCTGTAGAAAACAAAAAAAAATGAAATTGAAACGGAAACGAAATAAAGGGAATAGCAAGAAAGAGGGTACATACATAGATGTAAATCCTGAAGGTAAATCGCCCATTCATTCACAAATTAACAAACTCTACAGCTATAAAACAAATAGAAGACCTTATTTTAGAAGAAAATCACTAAGCAACATATTATTTTTGCCATTTTATCTTCAAAAATTGTTTTAAAAAAAGAAGTACAGCGAAATTACTCCCTAATAAAAAGAAATATTGTCTACAGCAGATCCATTGGTGATTTTCATCTGGCTATGCCACCTCTAGTAGAAAATCGCCGTAGTGCTGACATTAGCGCTAAGTAATTAGGCATAATCAATTTAAAAAATACGAAAAAATATGTATAAAATAAGATAAAAGTAAATTGAATTAAAATATGTTAATACAGCAAATACAATATATAATGATATACAATATATACTCTAAATATATTAACGCACACTTTAGGAAACAGTTTCTCGATTTTAATTGATTGATTATAACAAAAATTAATAAATTTAAATCCCATTTCATAAATTAAATTAAAGCGATAATTTCCATGAAATTTGTATTTTATTCAAGCACGATTTATGCGCGAAATCTTTCTGTTCAGTTCAAGTCAAAGACAATTTTCTTTTCCAAATCTAAGGCCGAGATCAAATGTCAAATGTATTGGTCGTAGAGGATAACACGTAAAAATCAATCATTCATGATCTCGTGCCTTGATCCCTAAATCGGAACCAACGGGAACGGATATCAATCCATAAATATTCTCGGTGATAACGGGAACGGAACATCAAGAATCGCAGGGTAATAATATCTTATGGGTTTATCTTTTAAAAAAAAAAAGACAAAAATTTTGCCGTGATCAATTAATGATTTTAGAAATTGTTCCTTAAAGTGTGTTTTGTTAAATTTTATTTATATACGTATTTTAAATTATTATAACATCGTATAGTTATATAACTAGGAGCTACGTGAAAAAATGTGAACCACAGCAGAAGAATCTGGATGAATCATTCCGGATGACTGTACCAGGAGCGAATGAATGTTCAAAGAGCGTTGTGATCAACACGATTGATCTCGATGAAATGAAGAATGTGGTGGGAGTGGAGAAATTTACAAAAGAAATAGAAATGGAAATAATGGAGGAAGAATCCTGGAATACATAGCGATAGCTGCGGATCCAGCCCCAACGAAAAATTCCGACGTTTTCCTCTTTAAAAAAAACACTACGAAAAAATCAGGAAGAATCGGAGAATTTCCACGGTAGAAAGCAGATGAGAGACAGACACATTTCACAAACGACCACATTAGTGAACGAGGTCAACCCCGGTTGTGTCCTTGTGAGGGGGAACGCGACGTGAGTCCGATTGACAATTATCGATCGATCCAATGCACACTTGAACCGATAATCGATTAACAACGCTCTTCGGAGTTCAATGCTATTAATAATTCTTCTAGGGAACGATATTTTGAAAATAGAATGAGAACTGGTTGCAAATCCAAGCCAAAATTCTCCTTGACAGTTCACACTGGACAATAACGACCAGCGGACACCCGCCTCCCGTGTAAATCAAACAAACAAACACACACAGACACGATGCAAAGATCAATAAATGAATGATTCGGGAATAAATCAATATCGATGATCTTTGGATTAAGAAACGATAATTCACGGGTGAATATATGCGACCGAAGAACGCTAGGAATGACCGCTTGGATACCGCGCGTGGAATAATGCGATGCGTGGAGTGTGTAGGTGACGGACAGACGGACGGTCATCATTCCCCCCCCCCTCGCCTCCGTAAATGGGAGTAGAGAATACCCGCAACTCGTTCTGGTCAACACTTGCGTGCGGCGGAGGTTGCGCGCGAGGCTCGTTTTGAGGCACCGACTAAGAAGACACAAGGACAGGTTCCTTACCACCATGGATGGATCACCACCATGATCGGCATGGAACTGATCCTGAAACAAGCTACGACAACCATGAACAGTATCGAGAAGGAGTTTTTCTTCTCCTTGTTTTTTCTCGCCGGAAATGCACGTCAACGGCTACACTTCGCGTAGGAAGAATGCAGTTCCTACGAGACTCAAAAACTCGACCGCAGCTTTCGTTAATAAGCTCTCGAATTTCGGGAAGAAAATTCCTGCGCGGATAATCTGGATGTCTCTTGTACATAATTGGCGGATATCCATCATCATTCGTAGAGGAGGCTTTGAAGTGTGTGCGTGTGGTGTAGATGGAATCCGTACGCGAGCTGACTGCAATTAGGTTGAATGGAGGATGGGGAACGAGGACCCCCACGAGGAGTCGAGAAATAAACTAGTCAACTTGACGGTATCCAAAGGCTGCGTAGAAAAGAAATGGTATAAATTCCTGGATGAGGACAGATGAGGACAACACCGCTTCATAAATAAATAAAAACTCCAAAGAAGCGTTAAGAAAATAGAAATATATAGGGAAAAAAGGAAAAAAGTAAGATAGAATAAGAAAATAAAAAAAGAAAAAAATTAGAGGAGGAGAAATATTTGTGTATTCAATGAACTAAACGAATGAACTAAACTAACTAACTACGAACTAACTGAACTAATGGATTACTGTAACTCCTTCTCGGAATCTATGAACGATAAAGAACGCCACAGAAATCCGTAGCTATGATGATGTGACAAAGTAATGAGCTAATGGAATGTTGTGGAATTATTCCTGAGAAGAAAAATACCTTTTCTTTTTTAAATATTATTTTAAAAAAAAAAGTTTTTTCATGTAGAAATTGTGACATTCTCGCTGCTTTTTAGACTCGGACGAGGCTTTGAAGAGTTGTTCGATCGTGGATCGTGTTTTGAGATTTTTTTTTTGAGAATTGTGAGATATAGTGAAGAAAATAGTTTCCGTTATAGTTTCCAGTGCATATAGTACATAAATTGGTAAAATCTTAGAAAAACCATGTGTATACCTGAAGAGAATTAAATAGAGGATTGAGAGCTGAATCAGAGCTACCGTCTATAAGTCAGTGGTGGATGTGGATCACATCTGCTTAGGAACAACACGAACGAGCCACTACAATGGTCAAAAATAGCCACTATAACATATGTACGGAACATTGAACGCGGCTGAATGTGAGTTTAGAGTTCGGCGAGATAAATAGCTGAGGTCGGGAGGCGAAAACGGTGCGAGAGCCGGGAAAAAAAACGCCCGAGTGACACGACGGAGACGACAACGACGGCGACGACGACAACGTCGTTGTTTGTACTATGTGAGGTGTGTGCGTTAATGGTGGCGGGTGAGAGAACAACAAAGGCGACGACGACGAGGACTACGACGGCCGTACATTTTGACCACGCCGATCGATCAGTGTTCGTTTCGGATCGGATTCGGAGAGCAGATCCATCGAGTGAGATGGTATTTGCTGTCGATTTCATACGTTTATCTCGAGAACTCGAGTAATCCTGGCGCTTAAGGAGGAGGATAAGTGACGTCAGAGGAAAAAAATGAGGAGGAATCACTTAAAGCTTTTTTTTGAAAAAAACTGCACTAGAATCAATGAATAAGGATCATGGCCGTGGAATCATCGCTTTACGATTACGAGTAAATGGAGTGGATTTCAAGTCGTCGCCGACGTCCTCATCCATCCTTCCTAGGTAATGCGGGTAAGATGACGATGATTGCTCTAGCGTTAACCGAAAAGAATCTGGTTCTCGGATTCTTCTCCAGGAACACACACACACATACACCCACATACATGCGTACATGTATCTTCTCCCTCCAGAGAAACAAGTTTTCGGTTGTACGGGGGCGAAAAAAAAACCGAGGCGGCGGCCGGCGATGAGTAAAAGAATGAACAAACGAAAGTGGAACGAGGATTTATGTGTGTGTGTGTGTGTGTGTGTGTAAATGGGTAGATTGGAGCAGTGAAGCGTTACCAACACGCATGGGTCCCACATACAATTGTTACCCCGAAAAAAAATGAGTGCGATTCACGCATGCGTTACGCACGTAACGTATCACGTGCGAATTTCGCCCGGTCACGTCACAGTTTTTTGGGCTACCGGATAAACGATAAAGTTTCTGGCATTGATCAATCCGCTTGGGATCCGCCACCACGTTCACTTCAATTCAGAATCGGTTTTAATCCTCCCAGACAAGTTTGGTACCAATTTATCGACTTCGGATGGATAAAAGGCTTGGTGAACACTAGGGCGGATTCGAACCTTCGACCGAATCGCGCAGGAAGAGGAAACTCTAACCGCTACACTACGCCTGCCATTGAGCTACTGATCTACATAAATACATTTTAAAAGGAGACAGAGATTAAGTCAGAATCAAAGTTATCAACTACCTTACAACCTAAAATCCTAGAGAGATTTGGAGCATGTTTTAAGGATAATATAATCCACTAGCAGCTTCACATAGAGCATTTCACATATCGACGTCCACTTAGAGCTCAACTCAAGGACAATCGCTCCTCCACCGCTCCCTCTCTTTCTCCTTCTATCCGGTCCTCATCAAACGCTTCCGTCTCTTACCACACATACTTACGTACTGTGACGAGGATCAACGTGGATCTGAGTGCGCTTGCATTTGTTTACCGCCTTCTTTATTGATTCTGGATACGAAATGACGGTAGGTAACTGAGTAAATAAAATAAATAAATAATAAAAATAATAAATAATAAATAAAATAGTAAATTTCCTACAGTTTTTATAGTAAACAGTAGTCTAAACGTCGAGACTTCAGACTTTTCCGGGGCTCACTGCAGTTCTTCTCAGTTATGTATGTATAAAAATCCAAAGCTGGAGAATTCCCGTAAATTTCTTCCATGCAATTAAAAACCCTTTTTTTTTAAACAAAGCTAATTTCGACATCTTTTTTAAACACCCATTCATGAATGATTTTTAAAGTAGGAGAATTTCCCGTAAATTTTTGCCAGGGAATTAAAAATTCTTTTTTAATTCAATTTAATTTTTTTTTTCAAACGAACCAAATTTCGATTTTTTTTTCAGGAATACGCATTCATAAAAGATTTTTTTCTTGTAATAATTTTACTATAAGTTTCTGAATATTCTACATTTAGAAGATACATTCAAGTCTGATTTTACATCCATATTCCATCGATACCGTAGTGGATCATGATTGATCTGTCGATAATCACCAAATGACTCACAAATATGCAGGTTTATTTCCCTTTTTTCCGGATCCAATACATTTTTGCCGAGCTCTTCACACACAATCGGATCAATGAACACTTGATCGCTTGGGAATCCAGAAGAAAGAGGGAGTTGTACCGCTCTCTCATTCGGCAAAATTTACGTAAATTCAAAAATTTACAAATTAGAATTAAAATTAAACTGATTAAATTAAAATATATGTATAAATAAATAAATTTAATTAAAGGCAAAATTCTCGGAAATTTTCGATGTCTCCGCATTAGAGGGCAGACGTTCGGATACAGTTCACAAGTATTACAGAGTGGAAATCCGTAACTCCTCCAGAAATCTGGAGAGAAATGAGTGAAAATTGGAAATTTTGTAATTTGTAATTTTTAGAAGAATGAGGATTAGAAAAAAATCGAAGAAACATTAATAGTCTGTGTGATCTCACTACGTCGTAACTCTTTACAGTCGCAAAGGTCGTAAAATCTGCTTCAAGGTCCTTAGCAACCGGCGGAGGGATCTCCAAATTGAAAATTTTCACTACCTCTACCTCTGAAGGGGCAATTGAGCAGAAACATAAGGTCATATAACTGTTTTCTGGATGTTATTTTATTTCTTTAATTTCTATTCAGATAGAAATACCCCTAGACCCCGAACACCATACACCGAGGCTGCGCGTAAGTGAATTTCTGGTTTCAACCGGTCCGTACATCCATGATATTAGTGTAAAAAGGGAAAAACACTTTCCAACGTTCTTCTTTCCCGTATTTAAAACAGATGTTAAAGTTTAAATGGATTTAAACCATCTGTGATGTGAGGAAAAGATTTTTCCCGGGTTTTTCGGACCATTTACTTAAGGTTTGGCTTAGAGAGAAAGCTGATGAGGTGAAGCCGCCGCCTTAGCGTTTGATGTTCGCAATGACTGATTATACCACATGTTAGACATATGAATATGACATTTCGATGGCTGGATTTTCAAAAAAAAATAAATGGCGAAAAATGGACTTTTTTCTTGTATTCGTAAATACTCTACGTAAATACTTCTGCATTCCAATGGAAAGATATGAATTTAAGCTGTTTTTTTTCTCTTTTTTGTAGCATTTCTAACTGTTTTTGTTTTTTTTTTTCAGAATCATGAAATCCATACGGTTTGACTTTTCTTATCGACAAACGGAAGAAGAAAAAAAAAGAGAAAGAGAGAGAAATTTTGAAAAATTGAGTTGAATGAGATACGAGGAGCGGCAAGACGCTTTCGAAACCTCAAATCCGTAACGTAACGTAACGTAACGTATTTATTATATGTATTATATTATATTTATTACATTTTATTCAAAAAAATGGTAGCCAAAAAATAATTGAAGTTATTTCATTGATTATAAAAAATTCATTAAATCTCAATAATTTCAAAAATGAAAAGCAGCACTTCCAACGTACTGTAAACCTAAAATATTTAGATAATACTTAGAATTTAATGTATAATACATAACATAATATATAATATAATACAATTAACAAATAATATTTGATATTTCTAAAAATCCATAATTTAATAACTGAAGATAATTTGTGGTCGGAAAGCTAGGAAGCGTGGAAACAGTTGTGTTAATTTTTATAAATAACGCCAAAAAAAGAAAAATCCCATTGAATTAGTATAGTTGCAAGGATAAACATAGATTATTTCAGGGAACTTGACCCAGCACCTCCCTTTTACTCTATAACCTCCTGTTGACCTTGACTAAATTGGCAGCGTAAGGTCACTAAGAATTATTTGCAGCGAACCAGAAAGTGACCGAACACTCAGCTGTGCCTGAACGTTTGAATCAAGAAATCCAGGAATTGTAACCTGTATGTATGAATTTTGCGTTTTACTAAGTTTTTCGGATGTTTTCCACGGATTTCTACGGAAATTGCGTTTCATATTGATTTATTTCGTGAATTGCTATAATTTTAGAAAATATATTGATATTAAAGGTATGATATGACATTATTTATTTATTCCCTAAATGGGACCTTGTACTGGTGCTTCTGCATGAGTTTGCACTAATTGATGTGTTCTAATCGAAACACGACTTTAACTGAGACATATTTTTTAAAAGGTATAATTTTTTCAACTTTCAAAATTAATCGTGAAGGTAGAAGATTTTGGAGAGGTGTTTTTTTTTCGTTTCGCATGAAATTTAAATGCAAGTCCTGACTCATCTCTCCCACGACTCTCCGCGATTGCTGGCGAATGCAGTGCAAATTTTGGGCCATTGAGGGGACAAGGGCGTTTTCGAGTGAGGATCATGAAATCCACATGAAGTTGACTTCTCACACGAAATCCACAACACTCTATGTGAGAACTTTCATATTGGGGCTAACTCAAACTTATTTAAAATTCGGTTAATCATTTCAGTTTTGAACAGTTGTACAGGTCTTGTTCGAGAGATTTGCATCATTCCTCCAGAACCGAGTTTCTTTTCTACAGAAAAGTTTCTGGATTTCTTGAAATGAAACTTGGCTAGATTAACTGAAGCTGATTTTAATTCTAACTGTTTTTGTTTTTTTTAAATTTTATTTCTGGATTTTAATAGTTTTTCATCTGTAAAAAGTGATCTGAAAGTGAACAATACATGTGTGAATCTATGCAGAACGGACATCATCTGTCGGAAATCCTTAGCTGAACCCGGTTCCGCGGTTTACGTTTCCCCCCGGTGGTGATTACTTTCCTTCGTGTTCTTTGAATAATTTTATTTGTTTTGCAAAACTTCGCCTTATCCTATACAAAGTCAGATCTATGGATTTTCGTTGTGTTGATGTGATCGAAGCGATAAAAACGTTGAAGTCGTTTATTCGAACCTCGGCTACGGAAATGCAAGGATAGTGCTTGGTTATACAGAGGCTAACGTTGATGAGCTCTCTGTTTATGCCGGGATATCTCGAGATAATTCAATAGAATAGATTAAATTTATCAGAATTAATTTTATATCTAAATCCTACTAAAGCCAGAACACACCAAAAGAAATAATACAGGATCCAGGAGATGAGTAGTATTAATGAGAAATTAAAAAAAAATTCCTTCCCGCTCTTTGGTCTTTGCAAAAAAAATGTCGTCGTGTCACAAACATCATAAAATTTACTGGTGGTTAATTCGTCTAAAGAGAACAGCTAAAACTACGTCTTAAAAAAAAACAAGAAATTGAACCTGTGCTGTTAATTCCATGAAAAAAAGCGTTTTTATTTCAACATCCTAACAATTTTGGAATGAACATTAAAAAATTCAACCAGAAAACAGTTACCTGTTCTGGACTACAACTTTGTTCTATTAATTCTTCGGAGCATACATATTTGAAAGATCCAGTGAATTTTTTTCTTCTCGGCAGCTAGCCGTGCTAAGATGGCCTTCAAAATACTTCACATCATAAATTTTAGTGGTTTGCGTGAATGGGTTCTAGCTGAAGAAGATTTTTACATTACGAGACATCGTAGATTTTCGTAGTGTAAAAATTGTAGCGAGAAATACAAAGCATGCCCGGGGGTTCGCGATTGTTTTACACATTTATTTATACATTTAACTAAATTATTGCTTAATTATTTTATTATTTTTATCTCCTCATTTCTTCACTTCTTTACTATCTCAATTTTTAATTGGGGTATGATGCACAAAGAAAAAAAAAACGTTTAAAAATCTGTACCTACTCAGAATATCGTAGAAAAATTTGCTTGTGGATCTTTAAAAGAAAAACAAGGAGAACCGATGTTACCAAAAAAATATTTGTGTATTTGTATTTATTTTGTATTTATTAAATATTTGTGCATTAGAAGTATTTGTGTTAGAAGATCGTAAAGGATAAAGAAAAAAGTAGAATAAAGTGTAATGAATATGATAAAGGGCACGACGTCGGTTTATACCTACATATAGAGATACGCCCACGCATTCGACTTCAATTCGGAATCTGTTTGGGGTTTACGAAAGCGTGTGGAGCCCTGCGAGGACTTGTGGGAACAGGCTAATGTGTCAATCCGGTGTTTTTATCCTTCCAGACAACCTTGGTGCCAATTTATTGACCCTACAGAGACGAAAATTCTGGTTGGCCCCGAGCGGTTTAGAACCTTACGGACCACATAGTTATATTTACTCGATCGAGTACGGTGAGACCGTGATAAGACTTTAAGGAAAAGAACTTAAAATGGAGTTGTGGAGGTCTCTAGGCTCTTCATAAGCACTGGCGAAGCAATTTTTACAATTTTTTACTCTCAAAAATCTTTCAATGACTATCTATCTAACATAATTGCTTTATTATGTATTCTATGTTCCAACAACATTCATTACCGTACCTTATTCGAATACTACATATTTTAAAGACATCACCCCACGAATCTGAGGTGGTACGGATTTCAGGTGGAGTATTCGTATACGGGATGGGAGACTATGGAGAGGTGGGTGATTCCGTCCATTTCTTCCTAATTGCCGTAAAAAACGGCCCGGAAGATACGACTTCAGGCGTACTGGCGCACTATTTTCTACTGAGAGTGCGACTGGAGCGCGCCAGCATTGTGCGGCGCCGCATCTTCCGGACCGTTTTTTACGGCAATTAGGAAGAAATGGACGGAATCACCCTCCTCTCCATAGTCTCCCATCCCGTATACGAATACTCCGCCTGAAATCTGCACCACCTCAGATTCGTGGGGTGATGCCTTTAACGAAGGTGGCCACTAAATCCAAAGAAAACTACTCTTTGATCTTTCTGATCTATAACACACAGTATACTCGTGCGGTACATATGTATACTGTTTGAAACAGTGATTTAAATGAAATCTGACTCTGGTTGTGATGCATACATACAGGCATCGGTTACAGTACCGCTAATGAAGCAATATTTATCAAGAAATGCGGGGTTCCTTTACTGGTTAGGAAAATCTATGATAGGATAGGATACGATAGAATACGATAGAAGAGGATACAGGCCAGAATGATCTAGAACTCCGACGGTACAGTATTCTCCTTTTGTAAACCAACACGAACGTTCCTCTTTAAGTTCCAAAAATTACAGTGTGATCCTGTACGGAATTATTAATTTAATGATGGAGCATGACATAACGAATGTGAATCGAATATCGAATAATAATAAAATCGAATAATATTTGAGGAAAACGGCAGGGTAAGAAAAGGAATGAGTGATCGGCGACGGAGAGAGAGAGAGAGAGAGAAAACCATGTCTATTCCTCTGACGTTAAAGGGAAAGCCGAAATACATCTACGAATGGAGGGATCCTATATGTATCGAACTTTTCCTCATGGAAAAGAACTCGCATAGCAATTAGGCCAAGGAATGGAAGCAATCGATGAACTGAGGCGAAACTTGTTTCGTTGTTGTACAGTTTGAGGTTGCAACGAACAGAAACTCGATGTATCTGGGGGAGGTATTCAGCTGCACCTACACCAACACACATATCTGAACAACACACATATCTGAACAAATCTAATTCGTAAATTATTTGATCAGCGAGAGATGAAATACTAAAATACATACAAAAATACAATAGAAAAATACACAGAAACAAGGTTAATTTTAAACAAACAATCATATGAAACAAATGAAATAGTCTAACTTTAAAAAAATCTAATTAACCATAGGCACGAGGTAGTGTCCTTTTTGTTTTTTTTTTTCAATTTAACTCTTTACCTAACCATTTAGGTAAAACGAAAAATGGAAGTTATTGTCTAGCATCGAGCATTTTTTTTTCAAACTTTTTCACTTTTTTCAGTTGAATTTTCAAAACATTTACAGAGTGGATATAGATTCCAACAGAAAACAGCAGGTATCCTGTACTATGTACCACGAATAGAAAAAGGAAATCACTGCCTCTGTCGAAAATTTCCAACTCCACTGCTTCATCGTACATATCCGCCAGATTTTCTTCCTTATTTTCATCGTATTTTTCGAACATTCATGTGTCATTCAGGCTAAATATTTCTTTTTCTTTGGAGAGAAGTACGTTATATAGTATAATGCTGTCCTACCTTGAAACTACTTACGCTTCTTTTTTTCCAGCTCCCAGAGGATCTGCAAGCCAGGAAACTCTCAGATTCGCGGATGTCGAATTATTTTCCGATTTTTCTTTAAGTTACTCTGGCGTCGATTGTTGTAAAAAGTCACGTTACGTTTAGGTACTGTCTTTAAAGACTCGTATTAAAATATTCTAATAGAAACGCAAAAAAACCCAGGTCTATAAAAAATGAGAAGAAATTTTTGTCGTCTACCCACTTACCTGTTTAATGTTAAGTGATCTTTTGAGAATACATGGACATTTTCCAACTTTATCTCTCTGCCTCTCCATAAGGAAGTGTAAATCCATGCGTCTCCATGAGAATATCGCAGATGCTCGTGAATAATTAACTCATAATTGTTAAGTGCGGTAAGTAAATAGCAAATGTCAACAGGAGATCTCAAGTGGCAATTTTCTTTGTGAGCGGAGAGCACTTCTCTGTGTATGGATGTAGTTTATTGTGCTGGATCAAATGACAACATCATGGTTCAGAACATTTAGAGGTCATGTAGGTAAGATTCCGCCGAGTCTGGCAGGACCCGTTCGCGTAAATAACAGAGTAGCAACGCGAAGAACGTATAATTTCCGACCTAGTACCTGGTCTATTTATCATTTCCTCAACGATTTCTGGAAAAACTTTTATTAATCCATGTAATTTATTCTCTTCGAGGCAAACATGGAAGGTCTAGTCAATCTGGAAAGTTCCTAAGAAAGAATTTCACAATAAAATAAATTTTCCAACCGAAACGAATGATTTTCCCGATTGGAAAAAAATATTTTCATCAACTTTTGCTTCTTCCTACTACTTCACCAAGTAAATATGTAAATATACAATATAATATTTGATCTACATGATCTCCTTGACCTAACACTTATTCATGTAGTGATCTTTTTTGGCGCCTTAGCTGGCTATAAATAGCAGGCTCTACCATATCAATCCCACATTCTGTTCACTCTTCCTTACTGAAGAGCCTCGGGAGTGAATAGCACCTATTATTCCTACTTATTCTGTACTTCCTATTCTGTATTCTACTTCTTCCGTCTAAGGATAGAGGCGAAACGGAAGTAAATAGTATATTCTGAGTTACTCCCCTAACATTCAGCTATTTACTAATCTATTTTCTATTATTCTACTGAATTAAAAAAGGATAAAGTCCAAGGCGTTTTACTGGAAATCGTAATCGATGAGGTTTTTGGAACGCGTACTGGCCTATACAATGACTTCCGGAGCCAGTCGATGATCATTCGGTGTTTTTATCCTCCCAGACAAGTCCGGTACCAATCTATCGACCCCGGCGGGATGAAAGGCTTGGTTTGCACTAGGGCGATTTCGAACCCTTGACCGTGTGGCTACAACGGACCTCTAACCGACTGCGCCACACCCGCCTTCTGATGATTTAGACCTACTAATACAACAAATAAACAAAAAAACAAAAAAACACTCGTATGATCCTAAATCTAGCGATTTGCTCGAAAATCCAACAGAATGTTGACGGAAATCAACAAATTACAGAGGTGTTACAGTGAATTCGCTTGTAATTGGGGCCTCCATTGACCCCATATTAAATCACCTCAACAAACTCCTTAGCATTTTGAGGTCATATTGGAAAGATATAGCAGGGTCTGGCCCCACTACAACCCCTAAATATTTGTTAATATTGTAGTATTCACTAGAATTATCATTGAAGGTAAGGAAATTCGCATATGTAGGTTAGACAACGTTGGCGTTGTCGTCGCTATGGTGACTGCGCTACGGCAGTCACCATAGCGGGTCTCCCAGCCCGCTTCTACTTCTGGAACTGTTTCTTGGAAGTTAGCAGCAATCCCAACCCTGCCATTCAATAATTACCAATCAAATAATGTATTTATTATTAATGTGTTGTGTTTTATTCTGAGAATAAATGGGTTTTTGTTAAGAATTCAGTTTTGGTGTTAAAAAAAAGTCGCCGGCGTTCCCCTTGGGATGCGCCATACGCCGTTCGACCGCAATTTGGAATCGTTGAGGTTTATGAACTCATATCTAGCCTAAAGCATGACTTTTTTAAACTGAAAATTGTCTAAAGTGCAGTGTTTTTGTCCATTTTTTTAATATTACCTTAGCATTTTCATTTTTCAAGTCTTAATTGATACATAAAATTGCATTTTCATAATCTATAGCGCATTCTGAAGTGATTTCTCAAATGAGTAAATTTTTCACAGGTTCCATTGCATCATTTTACTACGTTGCCTCATTTTCATTCATTCCTTTTTCTCACTTTTTTGACAATTTGAGCTCGGTTAATGATATTGATATCGAGTAGGATTAATGCAAATTTGTTCTTCATGGAATCCGTGAATAAACGTAGGATATCAAAGGCCACTGTGACTAATTTCTCGTTCTAAATTATTTTTTGAAGATCTGTGAAGATCCATTGAAGATGAAGTATTCGCCCCACACATTATGTGACCATTCTCGGCTGCTTAGGGTTTTCCAGAGATGAGGATGAGGTTCTCGCGTATGTGCGAGACTTGGCCATCGCAGTCATCAGCCCATGCATGTTCCGATGACCCCCGTGGTAGCACCCGAAAGGGTCCATCTCCTTCAAATAGGAGCTGGGAACATATCTGTTTTGTTTCAGCGTCACTACCTAGTTGAAAAATAGAAAGAAATAGGAAAAATTTGAGACACTGGCACTAAAGGTACGCATCTAAACTCGAAAAAACTCCAAAATTGAGTCTAGGATTATCTAAAAGGATCGTAGAACGAAGAAAAGTTCAACTTTTGCTTAAAAAACTTCCCGGGAACTGATCATGGATCGGAAAACAATGGCGACGACCGTTGTAGACACTTATTACTCTAAAGCACAATCGCAATACAGCGAAACCTGCTGCGGACGGTTTTACGACGAGGGTCGTGACCTGATCATCAACCCATAAAGTTTTGTTGTTCTTTTCATTTCCATACGAGTCTCATGCACCGTAAGCAATAAACATTTCTTTTTTGGTGCTATTTATTACGAGATAACGTCTTCGATCATTGTTTTCTTCCTAATGCCATTCTTTTCTCAGACCTACAACGAGGAGAAACAAAAACAGTGACCACGTTCCATCCAGACAAAGTCATAAGAGACTGCAATGTTAGGTTACGCATTTAAGGGGTTTTCCATTGTCGCAATATCAGAGCACTTATGAAATAATAAACAAATAAATAAGGGATAAAAGATAAAGTGTGTCTGGCGTAAATCAATCCGCTTGGGGCCTACCACCACGTTCATTTCATTTCAGAATCGTTTGAGGTTGATAATGGTTGGTTGATACAATGACTTTCGAGGGTTAGCCGATGAGTCAAGTCAGTGGTATTATCCTCTTAGGCTTGGTGAGCACTACGGCGGATTCAAACCTCCGATCGATCGTGCTGTCGTGGCGGAACCTCTTACCGACTGCGCTACACTCGCCCCCAATAAATAAATAAAACCAAAAGTAAGTAGAATACTGAATAAAAACAAAATAACCGAAATATTGAAAGGGACAAAATCGTTTCTTTTTTGAAGATGGATTTTTAAGACTCTTATAAAATTAAAAAATAAGTAAAGTACTGAATGAAAACAAGACAACTGAAATATTGAGAGAATCAAAGTCGCTTTTTTCTGAAGATGGAGATTTAAGACTCTTGAGCCGCTGTTCACCGAATTTTTTTGTGTATTTTCGCTCCACTAGTAGTAAAAATTGAATGCAAATAAAAAATTGTGATAAATTTCTTTAAATTCTATATATTCCCCTATTTTTGTAGCTATGCGTCTGAAAGTGTCGTTAGCACGTACTCCACGACATCTCGACACCGTCTCCGCTGTTGGTTGGGCTGGAGGCGAAGAAATCTACTCATTCGCGGATGATCACTGTTTATTGAGGTATATCAATGGGGGAATTTTCTGCGAATATTCATCAGTTTCTCTTTTCTTTTTGTTCTATTGTTTTTTTCTCTTCTTTTTTTTTTCTTTTTTCAAGAATTTATTGAGTATTAGTCGTTCATACTTCCTCTCTTAAAATATACAGAACGCAAAATTGTACACTTTTCCAAAGGATTTATTTTACGATGCTAGTGATTTCAATTAGACTTTTTTTTCATCCTAGATGGAATCTCGCCACCATGGATGCCAACACAGTTGCCGAAATGCCAAAGTAAGTTTACCCACTCAACTATTTTATTCTTTTTTATTTTTATTTTTAGAAACATCTATTATAATTAGACAGACGGAAAAATTCTTTACAGTAATCTCTTCGCCACATCGATGCAATGGTTTCCTCGTACAGCAAAACGCGATGGGGCCAATGACATCTTCGTTTTGTCGGGCACGGATGGTGAGTCGAATCCTAAACAGACAAAAAAAACCATTCTGAGACATTTATTCTTCCGAAACAGGACGTCTCCATTTCGTTAACAAAATGGGAAAGCTTGAGAAGTCGTTCGATGCACATAAAGGAGCAGCGCTACAAGCAAAATGGAGCCCGGATGGAACTGGCCTGCTCAGCAGTGAGTACTGTATTTTGTGGATCATTCTCGAATAATAGATGATTTTATGGCTCAAAATTAACTATTCATTCATAGGTGGTGAAGATGGTGCAGTGAAATTGTGGTCACGGAATGGTTTACTTCGTTCCGTCATTGCACAGATGCCTAGTCCTGTCTATTGGTCAGTTGTCCAGGGAATAAAAAATTTTTTCCTTTGCGACGATTTTCTTTTGAGTAATAAAAAAAGCATAAAGTAAAGGGAAAAATACTTGGTTGAAAGGGAAAAATGTTGGTTTAATCCTTTTGGGACCCACCTTCGTGTTCGATTACAATTCGGAAACGTTGGGGTTCGTCAATGTACATGCGGTAATCTATACAATGACTTGCAAGAGGAAACCGATATAACAAATAAATTTTAAC
Organism: Necator americanus; assembly: GCF_031761385.1. Taxonomy (NCBI): domain Eukaryota; kingdom Metazoa; phylum Nematoda; class Chromadorea; order Rhabditida; family Ancylostomatidae; genus Necator; species Necator americanus. Next base: position 38,653,810 of record NC_087372.1, read on the forward strand.
GTGACCTGGAAAAAATCATTGAATTTAAGATTTGTTTTAATTAATTAATTTATTTTTATTTTTATTGATTTCGGAGGGATGAAAGTTTTGGTTGGCCTTAAGAGGTTTAGAACCATCGACCATCGCTCACTCATAGCCGAACCTCTTACCACTAAGCGACACTCACTCCTTGAATAATAAAACTGAAAATGGTAGTGGTTGCGAAAATAATGCTTCAAACACGAAAAACCGGGATTCAAAACAAATATTTGTTTATTTTTAGAATTTATATTCTCCCAAAAAAAATAAAAATGTTTTTTAGCATATCGTTCGATTCGTTATCAGACAACATACTTTTCTCGAACAATGAATACTGTTATATTAAATCCCTCAAAACACAGGTGACTTGCTTTATTTGTAAATAATAAACACATTATATCAACAATCAATAACAACATATTATATCAAACTTCCTTGAATGAATACAGGCGCCTCCGCTCAAATGGAAAGCCCACGACGGCCTAGTTCTGTGCTCTGATTGGTCCGTGATTTCTGATCATATTGTGACTGGTGGAGAGGATTGTAAATTTAAGGTAAATTCCTTCCAAGTTCCTTCCTGATAAGATAGAGGAAAAGGAGAGAAAAGAAGAAGAAAGAGAAAAGAGAAAAGAAAAGGATAGGAGAAAAGATCGAGGAGAACAGTGGACTACGAAGGTTTTCATCCGGATGAGCTCGATACATCTTCGGTTCATCTTCTTCACAACGATCCACCTTTTCATTTTAGCCTCTATCTTTTTTTTATTATCTGACCTTTACGAACGAATCATGACAGAGAAATGTGGGACTATGTCCCAAGCAGAGGAAGAACGTATGGAGCCGGAGATGCGCAGTGCTCACCCATTTGAATTTATTCATCGCCGACTACGTCCGGTAAAACGGTAGTGTGTATAAAATCGAAAAATAATGCGCTATCCAGCGTGTGAATTTCTGGATTCTTTCTGGAGAATTCTGAATTTCTGGAGAAATATTCTTTCTCAATAAACCATCGCGTCGTACCTCTAACCAGACCCTGCTTTGACCTTATCTCTGGAACTAAGAATAGAAGAAGAGCTTGTCACTATGGGCTAACTAGACGGCATAGACGTTTATAATGCTGAAAGAAATGTATGTCACATTGATGATGGAAAATTATTTTAAGAAAAAGAGAAAAAGATGAAAATCACAGTGGTAAAGCCATGAGGCGTTCAGCTGATTGGGATATGAGATAATGGGCATAAGCTCAATATTTGCTAGGGCATATGTTTTAAAAAATCATGGGAAATCCAAAAAAAATGGAGCCTCGCTAAGCCCTATAAGTCTTATTTTACTCAAACTAGATTAATCTCTTCGATTCAGGTATGGGACAGATTCGGACGCAGTCTCTTCATTTCAATTTCATGCGATTTCCCCATAACCTCCGTCGCATGGAGTCCTGACGGTCAATGTTTCGTTGTTGGTTCACAGAACATCCTACGACTATGCGACAAAGCCGGGGTTTGTGTCTGTTTCCTAGGATCTATACTGTATCACCAGTAACAAAGCCGATCGCATATTTTTACTGGATTTTTATTTTTATTTTTAGTGGCCACACTCTCTGGAGAAGCTGAACAGTGGTTCATTGCTTTCCTTGTGTTGGTTCGACGATTCCACACAGTTAGTAGCCGGAAGTGGAAGTGGACAGGTTATCCACGCACAAATAGTTGGAAGGTAAATTTCTTTTAGAATCATTTCCTCCCACACGGTGATCAGGCGACGTTGTCGACAGACTTATCCTCGAATAAATTTTCGTTCCTCTACTTCGCCAGTAACCATTGAAAGACGCAACTTCATTAGGAAAAATTGACCGTAGAAGATAGGCTTACGAAGAACTATCATACGAATAACTTGTGAATTTCATGTACAATTAGGAAATAAAATATATCTTCCACATTTTCTAATTACGATTTCTTTGAAAAGCCTGATTCTGTGAACACCTGGTGGTCACAGGAATTCATCTCGGGATAAAACAAGTCTTTGAAAACGAATGATGTTAAGTAAAAATAAATATCCGGAAAACCCGTTAGGAAACAGTGAGAGGAAGCTGGGACATAAATCATTTTCTGAATTTTTGGATATGGATAGAATGTTATAATGCATCCGATTTGCGATATTAATATATATATACATGTATATACTCTAGTAAAAAAAATCTAAATACTCTAAATAAACTTAGAATCTGATCTAGTGTACCATTAGCGCCCGCAGGAGTTCACCTCGGGACAGAACAAATCCTTAAAGGCATCAATCCACGAATCTGAGATGGTACGGGTTTCAGGTGGAGTATTCTTATAAGGGATAGTAAATTATGGAGAGGGGGGTGATTCCGTCCATTTCTTCCTAATTGCCGTAAAAAATGGGCCGGAAGATACGGCTTCAGGCGGTCTGGCGAACTATTTTCTACAGGGAGTTCGACTGGAGCGCGCCAGCCGTGGGTGGCGCCGCCTCTTCCGGGCCGTTTCTTACGGCAATTAGGAAGAAATGGACGGAATCACCCCTCTCTCCATAATCTACTATCCATTATAAGAAAGAACACCACCTGAAACTTGCATTACCTCAGATTCGTGGGGTGATGCCTTTAAAAACGGGTGCTATTGAGCAGAATTAGGAAAAGTTTTCAAAAAAAAAAACCTGATGAGCCTTTAAACAAACCGCAGTAATAGAAAATAAATTCATGGAAAAATTACTGAAAAACACAAACAAAAACAAACAGTGGAAGAAAGCTCTGCTCCAAACCTCAGCATTTTATGAGAATTCTTCCATTTTCTTATATTTTTATGTGCATAGAACGTTGTAATGAAACCAATTTATGATGTTAATATATGAATACATGAAAAAAAAACTCAATTACCAAAGAATGATCCCTGAAATACCCCTCTAAATTCAGGACAGTAGAACAAGGTGGTTTGGAAGTAGTGCAGACGAAACGAAACTTGCTGGAAGTACGTGACCTGAATGTTGACCTCGCTCGAGAGAGTCTGGAAACTCGTGACAGAATAACTCGAGCTGTTCTCGCATACAATCAACTTGTTGTGGTCACAACGCTACAGTTGTACATCTACAGGTATTTTTTTTAAACTATTCTGTAGATTATTTTTTTTTTGCTCTACATTTTCCTTGTCATCGTCATTTTTGAAGGACGCTCCCGCGGTAAAAAAAAAGCAAATATCTTTTGTTTAGCTCAAAAAATTGGAACACTCCTGTTATCGTTGATCTGAAAGACAAAACAGTCTCACTCATACTTCAATCCAGCAAGTAACTGTTTGCCTGATTGGTTTACTTTGATTTTTTTTTCTTTTTTAAACAATTAATGAAGAATAATCTAGGATGTTTGCTGTATCTGACGGACAAACTTTGTACATTTTCAACTACGATGGACGAAGTCTCTGCGAAATAAAGGTCCCAGGAACTGGAACGACGGCAATGAGTAAGTAGTTTTCTCATCAAAAATTTGAAACATTTTTGATCTTTTTTCTTAAATTTGCCTCATCCTCGTTTCCCTGAAATTTGAGAGATTAACGAATATGTAGGGACAGAACTACAATATCTTTTAACAACTACTTACCACTTTGCTTTGGCCGGAGGTCAAAATTTATGAAATCGACAATATTTCTTCCTGAAACGTTTCTTAAACGATCCTTTCCCAACCCTCATCGTCGAATTCTTATCGTCTTCATTCAGGCGAAAGAATAACTTCTCTTTCCAACGATGTGATCGCTGTCAGAGATCGTGGAGAAACGGGAACTGTTTGCTTCTTCGATCCCACGTCCGGAAAACCGCTTGGAGACGAGAAAATTGTCCATGAGGTTCGAGTACAAGCAGTCCTAAACAAATCCTTTTATCCAGGGCCCTTTTCTGCTGAGCATTCCTTCGCTTCAGTCACTTCAGTGCTGGTAAAGATTCTCTCTCAAAAAAAATCCTTTTTTTAGCGCGAAATATTGGAGCTGACCTTATCTCAATGTGGGAAACTTACCGAGAGAATTCTTGCATTTCGTGACAGTGATGCGGCAGTGTTGGTGGCGAAAGTGAAAACATACGGTATCGCGCAACGGATTGCAAAAATTGGTATTTTTTAATGTATCTCTTTTTAAAATTCGATTTTTTAATACTTTCACGAAATACTAGGATCTTCCGTGGAACATCTTCATTTCAACGATACTACAAATATGTTGGCAGGAGTGGGAGAAGGTCGAGTAAGTAAGTGGCTGTCCAGGATGTGTTTTCGTTGGTCTCTGGATTAATTTCTCATCAATCACTACACCTCAGTTGTTTGGCCAGCGGTCGAAATCGTTTTCATCGATCGAACGTTGCTACAGCGATCAATTATCGATAAGCCAGTGTCCGCGCTCGGAAAATTTCCAATTTTACGCAGGTTCTACCAAAAACATGAATATTCCCTTACAAAATAAGTAGAATTTTCAAATTTAGACTTTTTTTAAAGATTCACCGACAATATGGTCAGCTTGCGTAGATCGGATGGTTCTATTGTGGCAACGACAATCCCACCATTTGCCGGATCACTTCTACGGTATACGGCTGAATCCAAATGGGATCAAGCAATTCGACTATGCCGTCACATTAAAGTCAGTAGTTCCTCGGGAATGTTGTTCTCAAGAGTATTTTCGGATTTTTTTTTTTGAAATAAATCTTTTATTCAGAGTGAAGTCACCTGGGCAGTGCTTGCTGGTCTGGCGACAGCCGCACAGAACATCTTCGCAGCCGAAATTGCTTACGGTTCTTTGGAAGAGGTATACGGTGACTTATTTTGACCTAAAGGTATTTATTTTCTTCGCAATAAGAGTAAAGGGATGTTCTGGGAAGATGGGAACTCCCCTTTATCCTTATGGCGGTCGACCTGCACTCAGTGGTTGGTGAAGGATAGAAGATAATACATTCATGGATAGTCAGGTTACCGATTCATCAGCAAATTATTAAGAAGATCCACGATCATATTCAAAGCGATCAGGAAAGATTATCCCTATTTACAATATTTCATTATATTTCTACAATATTTGTCGAACATAAGACTTTAAATATATATCCATTATAAATCCATATCCAAAAAAGTATGGCAACCATCAGCCTAAAGCTCGGCGTTTTGGGAGTCCTGATTGGAGGTTTTCTTAAAAAAAGAAAAAATTCCAATTTTTTCTTTTTTTCTTTCTTTTTCTTTTTCCTACTGAAACAACCTCTTATTTTCATCATGGTGCCCTAGTTATAATTTTCAAACGCAGATCTTCCGAAAAAATTACGTTCCCAGCTATATCTTTCAAAATACACAAAAAAAAGTCGGCACAGGGATTTCAGTCATAAGTAAGTAAATAAAAGGGAGTAATTCATGAATGCGACACGATAGAGCACAATCTTACCAGTTATGCCTCCTAGATAACTCCAAATAAAGAGTATGAAAATAATAAATAGTAATAGTAAATAGTAAAATAGTAATAAAGAGCAGTAGAGATAATAAAGCTAAGCTTAGATTGTTCTTCTGGAACGGGGCATTGTTAGATTTACTAGCAATGCCCCGTTCCAGAAGGAGCAGATCTGAAAGTCGTAGTCGAAGTCGTTCGGCGCGATCGGAAAGCAGAAGTGATTTGAAATGCTAAGCTTAGAAATTTTCTAGGCAGAGAAGGTAAAATTGCTGGCCGAAGCAAGGGCGCATCCAAACAAAGAGGTTCGTAATGCAATGATGGTACTGCTTGCTGGGAAAGTAAGTCAATTAATCATACTACATTCTGGAGCACAAAAATCCTTGAAATCTCCTTCGTTTACAGGTGTCCGAAGCAGATTCATTGCTTGAGAAAGGCGGTAGTGTTTATCAAGCAATAATGCTAAATGTAATTATGCTAAGGTGGTCGCGGTAGGTTGTTTACTGCCACAATTTACGAATTCCTTAAAAATTCGAAGAGAGTTTCATGGAGAAATGGTATTCGCTGGAAATTTATGGGCTTTCAAATTTAGAAATAGCCTCTATTTTACTTTTTGCTTCATCTTATTCATTTTGTTTTCTCTTTTTTTCTAGAGAAAAAGTAAAACTGTGAAATTTTTTCTGCAAAATGCTAATTTCTTGATTTCTTTTTAACAGAGTTTCATATTGCAGAGCGCTTGATCTTGCAATCAAATATAAATCTTTTCTCGAAATTGTAATGGGATTCCGACAACGATATTTGGAGAAACTCGGTCGTGAGGAAACCGATGAGAAATTTCTTCGTCACAAAGGAGACGTAAGTTATTAAATAATTTGGTGTACATGAGGTTATTATGAACTTAGACGGGGGGCTTTCTACGAAAAATTCGTTCTACTACCTTTCATTTCGGGAAAAAAGTGAAAACACCGCTTCACTTTATCCATTTTCAATTTAGGAATGGAACTTGTAGATTTGATCGATAGAAGTTTGAAAGAAATCCATAAAAAAGGGGAAACAAATAACGATTTCCATAAACCAAACAAATTAAGGAGATTTCGAAACGGTTTGCTTCTGCAGAAAAAAAAAAACCACAAGGTTTGCAACCTCCACTGTTAACATATGTATGTATATAAATATATAAAGAGTTGAGTTAACAAATAGACAGTTGAGAAATGAAAATTGGGTTTTGAAAATCCCGTACATATGGATGATCCCTCTATGTAGAATTTTTGCATTTTTTATTTTAAAAAAATAAGTAACGGTAAATTTTCACGAGTTTCAGCTGTTCCCAGTTAAAAATTGACTACTTATTTCAGGTGGAAATCGATTTCGATCATATTCGAGAGGTGATGGAAGAAGCGGAAGCAGCGCAAGGATTGAAAAAATGATTACGCATGGAAGTGGAACAATTCAAAACAATAACAGAAGCGTAGATTCCTACATTTCCGTTCAAACTACAAACTGCCAGATGGGAACAAATGTACAGAGGGAATGAAGGAAGCCACTGGCGACATTGGCTGTGAAGGAGAGATACATAAATTGTTTATTCCGGTGCCTTTTAACAATTTGGACTATCATTCTGACTTCGCGAACTTTGTTGACTGTTGAACTCACTCCTGAACCTTTAAAGGCCCACGAATCTGAGGTGGTACGGATTTCAGGTGGAGTATTCGTATATGGGATAGTAGACCACGGAAGGGTGGGGGGAGAGGGGGTGGTTCCGTCCATTTCTTCCTAATTGGCGTAAAAAACGGCCCGGAAGATGCGGCGCGCGTACAGGGCTGGCGCGCTCCAATCGAACTCCTTGTAGAAAATAGCGCGCCGGAACGCCAGAAGCCGTATTTTCCGGGTCGTTTCTTACGGCAATTAGGAAGAAATGGACAGAATCACCCGCTCTCCATAATCTACGATTCCGTATACGAATATTCCACCTGAAATCCGCACCACCTCAGTTTCGTGGAGTGATGTCTTTGAATCTACCAAAGAATTGAGGTGAGTTCAAGTCAACAAGTAAAAAAATACGATTTTTCTTTGCTATTTATAAAAAAACTTTTTATTAGTATAATCTGCTAATTTAGGAGAAAAACTTACATGAACTATATATATCTGAGACATTACCTTGTTTCTGAAATCCCTTGATTACTTCTTTTCTTATATTTCTTTTTCATCCAACATTTCTCGTCTCTTGTAACAATGTTGTGTCATTCCATACGAGTATTATTGGTTTAACCATGGAACTCTTTATTTTTTATCCAACTAATTATTTTGTCAATGTTTCTTTCTCTTTTTCATGTTTGAAGTGTCACTTGAGATGACCTCTCATCATATTATGTGCTGAGAAATGTAGTTGTTTTGTCAAGATCATAAATCATTTGCGTCAAAACAACTTCTAACTTTTTTTATAGAGATTATTTGAGACAGTAAAAATAGAGTAGTAGTATAAAGTAAAAATATTCCTGTAGGATGTTTTCATCATTTTTAGTTTCAAGAAAGCTTCTTTCTTTTATATATTGTTTTTTATCCGTTTTTTTTTCATCTTCTAGTTGTTTTTGAAATAAAGCCTCAGTAATTTTGAATAGGAGCAATAATTCCCTGGAACCTAAAAATTACAGAAAAATCCTGCAGGAATAGAACCCGGGATTATAGCAATTCTAATCAAGGGTTATGCTCGAGAAAAGAGTGTGATCACAGCGAAAATTGGGCTTGACTTTGAAAAAAATGCGGCATAAATTTAAAGTGATAAATGGTCAAAAATATGAATAAATTAGAGAATTGAAAAGGTGTCGAACATAACTCACAATCACTCCTCAAGAAATCCCTGGAAAATTCCAATCTATTCCTAGAGGCTGAGTGATATGAACCTCCTTCTCCTCACTCCCTCGGGCGCTAATTGTTTAGCGAAATAGAAGTAGGGTGATACCGCCCGAGAAGACGATTTCCATCTTCTCATAAATAGCTAATAAGGAAAAAAATACGAAAAACTACCGGACACCTAACAGCATGTTTTATGCAGAAAAACGCTTCTACGAGGTTTACTAATAATTGATTTATTGTTTTTTGATTGATCCACTTCGAAACTTTGCTTCGTCTGAATCCACATAAATCTGAATCTTCGAAATCGAAGTTTATGTGGTTTCAGAGGGAGAGTTCATCAACGTATGAAGAACTCAAACTCAAAGAGTAGATCATCCAAAACTCATGATTAGAAGAGATTTCTTCTGAGAAGACAAATTCTGCGTACTGTACTCAGCAGGTCAATAATGCACACAATTAGATGATTAGAAAGTTCAAATATTAAATATATTAAGCTCAAATATTGTGCAGTAGCAGCGAGGTTGTGTGAAGCATTCTCACTGGAAAATTTACGAATGGTCATTGTAGTTTTTTTTGTTCTACTTGACATATAGTCGGGTCAAAACGACATGAAACACGGACATTTGCGCACGCAAGCGGCTGCGTTCAAAGCGGAGCGGTGGAGCGTAGCGGTTGGGATCGTGTAAGGATCCACGCTAGCGCCACACACCTCTGCAGTTCGCCATGGTCCCACCTCGATTCCAACCGTTGTCCCCACCGCATCGCTTCCGAGCGCGGCCGCTTGCGCAGCGGTCAGTGCTTCATGTCGTTTTGACCCAACCATATTTGAAAAAATGTGTTGGCTTAGCGCAATGGTAAGAGGTTCCGCTGCGACTGCACAATCGATAGTTCGAATCCGGCCTAAGCCAACCATGCCTTCCATTTCTTTGGGTCGATAAAGTGGTGTCAGATTGTCTGGGAAGGTAAAAACACTGAATTGATGCTTCTGTTGATCCACACAAGTCACTGTAGAGCGCGTTGATAAACCTTGAGCGATTCTGACTAGATGTCGAACGCGTAAGAACACCCTAAGGAGGTTGATTAACGTTTCGCACCCCATCCACCCCTTTTTTCATCTTTTATCTCCAAAGGAAAACATTATGGTAGCGTATTATTATATATATGGTAGCATAGCAGTATTGTGTATGTATATATACTATATTGTATTATAGTATTATTTACTGTACAACATAACGCAAGGAAGCAACGGCGTAAATGCCCTCTTCTCACGAGAAGTATAAACGTCACGCTTGATCTATGAGCTATTTTCTCTGGTACTTCCAGCGATCCTACAGTAGACATATGCGCACCGGGACCCTCACCTAGCATTGACATCGGGTCGGGAGCCACCCGCAACCTGCGTTCGAGTTCGGTTCAGCTGCGAACACAGCCGCGGACGTGATTTTACACCATGGGTCGAGTAATTTTAACCGGAAAGTACTATTCATCACAGGATGGGTGGGTAGGATGCGGGAGAATTTCAGCACTTTATCATCTTCTCTTAAAGGTTAGGGGAGAAAAAAAGCTGTCCAGCCAAGTCGAACAACACTTTTTCGAGGGAAAGGAGCACAAAAGTAGCTAGTGGTATTGATATTTTAATTGGATTCCCCTAATAAAACATTTAATCATTCATTACAACAAATAAATACAAACAAACAATCATTCAATTCATTCATTGAAACATTCGATGCATAAACAGTTCCTGAAAAGTTCCTGGAAACAGTTCGATGTGCCTGAAAACACACTCTTAATACCAGAGAGATTACTGTAACCTGATGAATACTGATCCTATACTGTGACAACTGTAAAAACTGTAAAAATGCGGCATACTGTAAAAATGACGTGAACTCGACCTAATCTAGGATATTGAGGAGCAAAATGTGAGATTAGTTGCTCTAAAACACGGATGGCCGCAGCGCGCGGTTGCGTTACTCCCGAAAAACTCTCTGGCGGAGCCAGCTGTTTGTGCCGGGGTTCGTGTTTGTTTTTCATCGTCACAGGGGCACAGCTGATCAAGAAGAATGCTCATGAAGCGGTTCAGCACGGCAGCGAAGAGAATCACACAGGCGGTAAGTGCGCACATCACCTCGTTCTCTAGTATTTTATTCGATTAATTACAATTTGATTTCGATGTCGAATAGATTTCGATTCATCGAATAGATCGATGTTTTCGATTTCGATTCATCGAATTGATCGATGTTTTGTCACGAACTTTAGGCAATTTGGAAAATTCTACATCGAAGACCTTCATTGTATCGTTTATTACCACGAATTCTTCAAGCAACTTACAAACTAGACGTTGTTATTGGAAGAACTGCGTTACCGTTGGCAAGAAATCCGCTATACCGTGTGGTGAGTTTATTTTTTATTGCTCATCACATATTTGGAAAGGGTTCTTGAAATATTAGAACGAATACAGCGGCTCAAACCCCATAAATCTTCTAAGATCCTTAAGAAATTATTCCCGGATGCAACAAGTTCCTTTTTTTTCCATTCCATTTTGAGACCCCTAGTAGTGAAGTAAGGGGAATCGCATCAAATTGGCGTCTTTTTTTCTTTTCTTTTTTTTTTTTGAAACACCCATGATGAGAAGGTGTCACATTCTCCTCCAAAGGAAAAAAGAGGAAACACATGATTCTCGACCAGTTTCACCACTTTTTTTTAAGATGTTGTCGTTTAGTGGATGTACTATTTATCAAGTCATAAGTTTTGTTACGGATGCCTTACTAGAGAAAATAACTATTTTCAGACATGAAAACACTGAGTGAAACATCTTTGATGTTTTGCTCAGAAACAGGTATGGATTTTTTCTTGATGACTGAGATGTTGATAGTTTTGTGGGTGTGTAACAACGAATATGAATCCATAATTTCAAAGAAAAGAAAAAAAAAGTACATGCGCACCTCGGATTACTCAAATCCATTTTTGAATCACATATTATATGCGCTTCTATCTTTAGGCACAACTTGTACTTCGCGGTGGACGAGGATTCCGTCCTCTCTCATCGCTGGCTGTTCATCACCGTCGCTTCTACCAGGAAAGGCTCCATATCCACCGCTTCAGCGGATTCATTATCAAGAAACGAAATACTGTAGGAGTGGTGGAAAGGATCCGTGTGAGTATTGCAATTGTGTTTGATAGTTCCCATCGTTGAATCTTGAGAGAGATTAAAACATAAGCGATAAAGTGTAGTTTGGGGTGTGGGGGAGTCGCGCTCTTGATTCTGGAAGTAAACTAGGTCAATTGGGACCTTATGACCTAAGCATTAGTCTTAGAAGATCTATGACATGTAGGCTAACTAAGAGAAAAAAGGAAGATAGAGTTTCCACAAATAAGAGGGTAGCTGAGTTCTCCCCCGACCCCCTCTCAACCAAATTTTCCCTAATAACTCATCATTTAGTGCAGGTTATTTACAAATCTTTGAATTTTTGGTGTTTAATCAATCACTGAGTAATAGGTACGTTTTACGATTAATTTAGTTGTGTAAAATGGTGCGTTATTGAGCGGAGGCTTTTTTTTTGCAAATCGTATGCTTGACAGCTCATCACTGATCACTGTCCTACTGCAAAATGTATTGTTTGATATTTTTTCTTACCACTAATTCCGATTTGCATCAAGAGTTTTCCTGAAGTTTTTTTGGTCTTATAGTCATTAAAGAAGAATTTGCCTTTTCCTGAGAGCTTTTTTTCCTATTTACATAAATACTGTTTAAATTAGACTAGCTTTCTAGGATGTGTTTTCCACGAATGTGAGGTACAATGCTGACTTAGCGAGAGGAGTGTTCCCTAACACTATCGACGGGTATGAGATAGGTACGCAGTTTGTTCTCTCAACAGGGCTTTTATTGAGCGTGTTTCTTCGCAATTTTAGGACAGAATATTGGTTATGGATGTAATGCGGCTGTTTATGCTCTGCGTGTTCGCGATGTTGAAAATCTTCGTCAGTCACGTTCGAATGTCTTCAACAATTGCTTCACCCAGAGGAGCCAAGATTCGCGAGCTGTACTGATATTGAAGAGATTATTTTGTATTTTCTTACTATTTTACTTTCATCCGCGCACTTTTGCAGAAATATCCACTCGCTCTGAAATTGATGTATAATTTCGCGTTGGATATGTGCCCTCGTCTGGGTGACAACTACTTGTGGCGATCAATGGGAGCAGAACTTGTGCCGCTTCCAGGAAGTGCAGGACTTTTAAGTGGGAGAATGGGCAGGTGCGCGCTTTTCTTCTTCTAGGAGTTCCAATATCTACTCTAAAATAACAGAAATATGTTTAAAATGTCAAGAAAGAAAAACTCGTTCGTTTATACTTTTTAAAGTAAGCAAATTTAACGCCTTCATCTAAACTACTCTTTTTCTTTCCTACTGTTGGCTTAAATCAATTTTTTGTTTCTTTAGAACCTAAAAAAGCGCAGATAAAACGTCTAGTTTATGATTCCCTTTACTTCGTTAACTTTCAAACTAACCTATGAGAGTAGTGGAAAAACAGCAAAAGAGATAGACAACAACAAGGATTCATTATCTTCACTATTTTTTTGTACTTAGAACAAACATTCATAACGATTGCAATTGATTGTTTGATTTTAGTTATCGGCCACTTCCGGATTTTCATCCTAACGTTGTACGAGTCCTAACGGCTTTCGTTGACCGAATGCCAATTCTGGATGATGCGAAACACGTCTATCCGGATGCTCTGCCAACAGCTCTATTCTACGAAACAGTCATCAGTGAGCCCAGGACGATGTTTATCGTGATGAAAAGGTCATTAATCATTTTTTTCTAGCTCTTACTTCTTAGAATATCTTTTTGTTCACTTTCAAAGGCTTTAAAACAGTAAATGTGCCGAGATTTAATTTTGAGTTTCAACGCACTTTGTAATTCTGGAGAAGTTTCGCATCCTCACCACTTTTCTGCAAAAAAATTCTAATATTAGATCTATTTTTGAGTGAACCGGCAACCATTGATGCTATTTGGTTTTCAAATAGCTAGTGGAGTTCGCACTTGCCATCATTAAGCGATGAAGAAATGCAAAAGAAATACTACAAAGATAAAAAGGAAGAAATCATCAAAGAGCAGCATATACGAGTTAACTGGCTCAAGAAAACGGAACATTTTGTGCATCCAACATATTTGATGAATAAGAAAACATTAGAGCTTCCTAAAACCGCGTCATAGTCAGAATAGATTCCAAATAATTCCACATGTATGCTGAGAATTCAGCTGTTCACGAGGCAATGCGAGAAATGATGCAAACTGTGGACAGGCGAATCTCGTCACTGTTTCGAAATGTTGGAAAGTGCGTCTTTCACGCGTAGACTTAGACGCATCCTGTTCAAATGTTCAGCTCGTGCATATAAAGTGGCATCGCTAAATGTTTCCTTTTCCTTCAATCTTCAATTCTATAGCAATGCTCTTAATATTGAGCGCTTTCGAATTATTTGGAAATTCGTTTTTATTGCATTGAAATACACATAGGGGGAGAGGATGGAGTCAAGCTACTTTCCCTTATCCCCAGGACTAGGGAAAGTAGTTTATCTCCAATATTGGAGCAGGTTTTTCTTTGATGAAACTGTGACCAATCAGTGGAACATATCTGTCAATCTACTGAGGGGTTACAGTTTCACCTAGTGAGGTTCTTTTGACCATCTGCTTAAGTCAACTGAAACTATTTTTGCTGGATCGGAGTCGGACCATTTTTTCGTGGACCATACTGTAGCTGATCAGCCCAAGATATATGTGTATGCGTATATATCGGGCGTTGTTGCAAAGCTGAGCGGAATTATATTTGCATATTTCAAAACTAATCGCTACAAGCTGCATCACATTCTTCGGTGGAAAGTATTCAATCGAAGGATGTGAGCAGCTTTTCCTCGCCTGTGAAAAATAGAGCAGCTACACGCTTTCAATCACAAAATGACAACTGGTCAGGCATATTTTCTCTGCTGCAATCACATTCTTCTACAGCAACGTGCGAAGTTGAGTTGAAGCTGTGGTATTGTGTATATTTTACATTGTATTCTTCACATTCATTGCTAATACATCTTCAGGTACCACATGACTTTGCGCTCCTACTTGGTGGATCTGAAAAGGAAGTGCTCGGACCGTGTCGCCCGCATTCTCTTTGGTCAACTTTTGGAAGGATGTGTATTTTTATACGACAATATTGTAGCGCAACGAGATATGAAGAGCGACAACATATTGCTCGAATTTGATGATCCAGGTGTGAATCATAACATTATTGTAATTCTTACGTTCCTGATTATGATGATTAGTAGCGCTATTTTGTGAGTGTAACGTAGGAGTAGATTACGTATGTTCAGAAGAGGTCCCGCATCTCGTTATATCCGATTTTGGCTGCGCTTTGGCAACAGGCAGTTGGCTAGTGAAGTACGTCGACGATACAATTGATTTGGGAGGAAACAGAAGAACACGGGCGCCGGAAATCGTTGTAGCGGAACCTAGCACGGACTGGTATGCTTTTGGAAAAAAATATTTAATTAGTTTGTGTTAATCAGTATTATCCTTGAACATTGTTGAGTTACTTTTGGACAGATTCTGTTACTATTTCAGCGTTTTGGATTTCCGCATGGCTGATACGTGGGCAGTTGGAACCTTAGGTTATGAAATATTCACCAGGTACGGTAATGTAACTCAAACTTTATATGCACTATTATTTTGAGAAGTTACAAGAATTTTTTTCGTTTATTTAGAAAATATGATGTAGCATATCCATTCTTCTTTAGGGTGAATCCTTTTTATTCTCGTTTGGATAGTGCTAAGTATAAAGAAGAGGATCTGCCAAGTTTGCCTCGTTTAACGGCAAAGCCTGTTTGTGCCGTTGTTCACGATCTTTTAAAGCGGAATCCAACAGAGGTTTGTTTTGTTCGGCTTTTCTCATTTGTTCATGTAACCGGGATTTGTGCATCACCGTCTTGCACTGCGTTTTCGCTGTATTCACAATATCTTAGTTCACTTCTGTAATCTTTTGCTACTCTGTATTCTTTTTTTGTTTTTATCTTCTAGCTCACAGAATACATTAGAAAACAATTAGCCACGTCATGTGGGACACTTAGTCTTCAAGGCTTTTTTAGTAACACTGCCCTTTCGTTTTTCTCTTCGACTAAGACATGAATTTACTCTATTCCGCTTTCTCATATCTGTACCTGTATTCTTTGTTTTAAAAATCTCAAAGTACATTATCGGAGAGGTGATCTGATATGAGATTACTTGTGGATACATTAAAAGTTCTCATTTCAGCGACTACTGCCACATATTGCTGCGAATGTAATTTCCCTTTCTTTATTGCGACTTGGTGGAGATTTTCAAACATTTCTTTCATCTATTGGACTCACCAACATCGTAAACCCCCTCGTGATCCGTGAAAATGCAGCAGCTTCGCTGGAGAAGGTTTGTTACCCTTTACAGAATAATGTGTAGAAAGGTTTATTAGTAGCACTTATTTTCGTCGAAGTTGAATGTTGTGAATATCTCATGCTCTCCGATGGGTCACTTTTCTTTTTCATTTTCGTTCTATAGCTAATTATTGCAGTTGAGTCTCACAGCCGAGAAGGTTTTGGATGATGTCCTATTCTTGATCTCGGCTGAAACCATGGCTTCACGAGCCTCTTCCAAAATCATAAGTAAGGCGGAGAGACAGGTTGGAATTCGACATATTTGTGCAAATTTTACTCAGTAACATATGATTGCATAAATTTTAAAAAATTTAGCTTCGAGCGACGTTCCTCTCACGTCTAAACCGAAACCACCTTTGGGCTGCAGCTTCATATTTCCTCCCCAAACATGGAAATCAGAATGGAGTTGCGGATGATACCGGATATTCTTCTCTTGCTGCTGCCGTTGACAAAATTTCGCTCGACACTGGAATCGTCCACAGATGTCGATCCGCGATATACTGATTTGATTATCGTAGTACGTGAATGTAGTGAACGTACGAAAGGTTATCATGTATTTGCTCCTGCATGTTTGTGCCTTTTTTAGCACTCTAAAATTTTTGTGAATAGATTACCTCTAGTTGAATTTTTTTCGCTCTACTTTTTTATGTTACGACTTCGCTTTGTCATGTATTTTGTAAAAAAAAAATGTAGCATAGAACTACAGGGTTTAATCATAGTCCATAGAATCATTGTTACAAGTAGTCTACGGGTGACTTTCTTGCTGGAAGTTAGATCTTTTTTTGACAATTTCATAAAGTGCCATTAATTTTGCATGTTGTACAAATTACTACTGTATTAATTTTGACAGCCAAGCTGATTGTATAAAGCCTGACTAGTGTCATCTTCTTTGAAGTCAATCGGTTGTACCGCTATCTTGGTCCATAACGTAGAAATTATTGAAAGATTCGTGTGTGTATGTGTGGAATTTTAGCACGCGTATGAGCTTCTATCAACCGCTTATTCTGCGATTGGAAGTGAAAAACGGTAGCCATCATATTTCATTCAACGAATCGTCGAAGCTTGATATTGGTTAGTCATAGTGTGTTCGGTTTATCAAAGTAGGTTTCCGAGTGAAACCAGTTGATAGGACCACAATTACGCGGAATTGTATGCCCTAACCTCGCTTTCTCATAGTAAATCCGCAGTTGGTAGAAGGTCCTTTGAGAGCCTTGCCTGGTGCGTTAGCGGTGCTTGTCGGATGTCCAAAGTAGCAACGAATGAGAAAGTAGTGGTGAATAAAAATGAGAGGGGTGCGTAACAGATAGAGCACGAATAACCCGCAGTTTTTGGTTCTGGACGTTAGTAACGATTTGAGTTGTGCACCTAAGACGAAGCCCAATGTTGCTGTTGCTCTTTTAATTCGATCTCAAAGTTAATCATGACCTGTAAACAGCGTAGGGATCCAGTTCAACTTTTCTAAGTGGATTTTCGAAAGTTTTAACTAGTCAATTTTTTTTTTGGGTAACCTAACGAAATGAACGTTGTTTGATTCGATCATTGAGGTATCTGTGAAGTCGTGTAATTGTATCTTGGCATCTTGGCATGTTAGTTTTCTAGAACAGTCTCCATCAACTATCGAAAGAAACAGAAGGCGTATAATGTCTGGTCTCAAGAAGCGCAGTCCACCTGGAATAAGCAACAGGAACGACGGAACAGATGATGCTCCCATTGCTCCAACAACTGCAGATAAGCATGTTCATCATGTGAGTAGATGTGTTTATTGGCGTAATTGGTGGGGGAATTTCTATTTCCTTAAATGATATTATTCTGTCGTGACATTTCACGTTATTTCAGAGTAAGTGTTGTACGTTTTTAACATCGAACAGGTGCATAACGCAGTATAATTGAAAATGTGCATCCCCACAGTGCAGCGAATAACCAACGAACGTTTTCAGGCAACTGCTACTCTTAATTCAATGAAAAATTAATGAAATGTTGATATATGATGCGCTGGTATCCAAATATTCCATTCATTGCATACTAAAAACTTCCGTGACGATAAGAATTGACATTCAAATTTCCCCGATTACAAGAAAATGTGACTTAAAAGACGAAAACCCGATTCATTCATTGACATTAGTCATCTGGTATATGTAACGAAAGGTCTTATCAGTAGTATTTATCATATTTCATAATATCGGCAGATCCTTTCGAATCCTCACACTAATTCTGATTCAATGATCTTCGAGAAATGTCCAATCATGCTGGTATCAAATCATCTGATTTGTGAAATAATCAGATGAAGAAACAAGGTGATTTTTTTTTTGTTTTTTAGGAGCTTCCGCAACAGTCTTCAAATTTTCGAGGACGTCGCACTTATTCAGAGGTGGTCGTAGAATCTCTTGATGGAGATCGATGTGTTGATGTTGTAAGCTGCACTTCTGATGCCGAAGTATTCCCACAGTCATCGCGATCTTCCAAAGCAGGATCCGAAATTTTGCAAGGTGCTTCACATTTCGATTATTCTATAGTTCATACTTCCATTATTCTGTCATCTTCTTCGTTCACATTTAGTTTTTTTTTTTCTTTTAGCTCCTGATCATGTTACCTATTATTACGGCAATCCTTTTGTGGAGAAGACTGAAGGAATACTTCATTTTTTCAAGTATAAGTAGGTAATTTTATTAATTAGTGAGAGACATAGCTGTTGTTACATTTTTAGTGATGAACTCATGGGTAGAGAGATCCAGTGCCGAATGCTTTGTATGATTGGTGTGCCTTCTCAGATCACACTTCGAGAGATCTTGCTGTTTATCGGTATTTTTTTTTGTTTTCCTTATTCTTTTTTACTTGACTTGACTTTACTACGTTTTTATCTTATTTTTGATTTAAGGAGGATCTATACAAACTATAGAGCGAATTAAGGTCATCAGAGATTCGACTCCGAATGAATATATGATTATTTTAAAGTTTAAGTCTCATGTAAGTAAAATAAATTGCTTCTTCGTTATTTTGCTCGTCAAAATACATGTAGGTATATGTCGGCATATTTCAGAACGATGCAATTGTATTCTATGAGGATTTCAATGGTACACGGTTCAACAGCTTAGAGCCAAACCAGTGTAGATTGTTATTTGTGGATCGAATAGAATGCGTTAGTTGTTTTGCTACTATTTCGTTGGTTTTCGAATTCAAAATAATCTTATAGTTCACATATCGATGGTATAATAATAATAAAATCCCTCTGATTTTTTTTATTTATCGAACTTTAATTTCATGGTATCAATTGTCTACCACCCTGCAGGCAATTACTGTTCTGCCATATTATATTTTTTTTGGGGAGTTGAGGATGGGAAATATTGATGGATCATTATTGAAGTTTTGGGAAAACTCATAAATACTGTCCAATACTCATAAAATTGAAGGTAAAGATTGCCCGGGAGTGTCCTAGCTGCAGGCGGGAGGAAGCCTTTTGTGTGGAATACACCACGCCTTTAGCAGAGGTGAAGGTCCATGTGCTCATGTGAATTGAATATATTTTTTAGTTTCATCTTAGTTAATCGCCACAGGCATCTTAAAAAACGCATTGGGGTTTTTGAAAATCCAGCACGTCTTGTTGACTTAGTGAAAGATGCAGCTTTCCATGCATAACTTGCCAACAGATATCCATGTATTTACGACCGCAAGCTCGCTATCGCTAACGAAACCACACATCTGTTTGCAGATAAGTGAAGCAGTCTACTGATTTAGAATGTAGCGATCTATTTCCTCTTAGGCATCAGAAGATGAAGTGACAGCTTTGTGCACCGCCTCATCCACGTACAATGAAGCATCATCTTCAAACCACCTCACTGAACTTCCGACTTGTGCTGTTTGTTTGGAACGTATGGATGACAGCGTTGTATCGATTCTGTGCAATCACACATTCCATGCGGGGTGCCTTGAGCAATGGACTGATACTACGTGAGTGATTTTTATTGTAACCACACACGTTTTTAGAGAAATAACACCTGTCTTCGTAGTAATTTAGTTTTTAATAACACATATAGTTCGCTATTTTATGGTTTGCTTTCTTTTTTAACTCCTCTAGACCGTGTAACATGAGTTTCTTTGCAAGCGTCATATTCTATTTTCTGATTTTGTGGTTTATTTTTCAACGGTAGATATAGTTGATCACGTTTTGCTACACTATGTTTAATTTTTTTTTCTCATTTTCTAGTCGATATCATATGTGGAAAATCTAGAACTATAGAGTTCTCGTCAGAGTTCTTCATTTGACTATGGTTGGCTTAAGAGCATTACTGTAGCTACTCTAATTATGAAAAATTTGTAATATGAGTCTTGCGTTGAGTAAGCGAACTCATCCCAAAAACTAGTTAATAACTCATAGCACTGAGAGATAAATTTGCAAGAGATCTGGTATCTTATTTTCCTTCTAATTCTATCTATATTCTCGAAAATTACCTCGTGTTTTGCTTCGTACATGCTTAAGCAGTGTTCTGTTGATCTCCGAACGCAACTATTAGTTGAGGGTGAATATTAACCGTTGTAATTTCATAATAACGATATTTATTTTTGCAGATGTCCAGTGTGCCGTTATATCCAGACTCCAGAGCTTGTGGCCGAACAACGCTGCTCCATTTGTGGGCAAAGTTCGGATCTTTGGATTTGTCTGATATGTGGAAATATAGGATGTGGACGATACGCTGAGGGACACGCTTACAGGTATAGTTAGAACTGACTATTCCAGTACAGTGAAGTATTTGGTGATTTTCCAGACACTTCGAATTAACGTCCCATACATTTTGTCTACAAGTTGGAGGTCAGAGAGTTTGGGACTATGCTGGAGATAATTATGTTCATCGTCTCATTCAATCGGACACCGAGGGAAAAGTTGTCGAGTACCAGAGAGGAGACCCAGAGGTAAACAGACCATCGATGGCAGCCGTGAATCCCGCATTTTTTTCAAATTTATTTAGGGTGAATCTGAGGAGAAAAAAGACAAACTTGATGGAATTAAATTGGAGTACACGTGTCTCCTCACAAGCCAACTGGAAAGTCAACGAATGTATTTTGAGGTACAAATTTGGCGATTTTCTATATTTCTGAATGCTTTGGAATCTTTTCTGGATGCTAATACGTATAGGCACGACTGGCTGATATGGAACGAGCAATGAATAACATGGAAAAGATGGCTCAAGCACAGGTGTAGACATTTGCATCATTTTGTACGTAAATATAAATCTTTAATGAATTTTGGAGATTGACGATTTGGAAACAAAGTTATCGCAATCGTCGACGGAGTGCAAATCTTTAAAAAGGCAACTGCAAGAAGTGAATGCCGCGAAACAAGCCAACGAAAAGAAATGCTCACAAACCGTGAGCAAACTTACGAAGGTAATATTTGTTTACTTCAGTTTATACCATCTTTCATGTGTACTAACGCACAAAATCCGGATATTTTAGGTCACATCTGAACTGAAAGAAGAACGGGAGATGAATGAAATGTTGCGTAGCGACCAGCAACAATGGAAACACAAGGTTGACGAGCTTGAAAAGAAATGTGCATCTTGTGAGCTACAGTTTTCTCAGGTAATCATAACCTTTCTGCTAGGATAATGCTTTTGAAAGTATTTTTATTTGGTGGCTAAGAAAAATCATTCCTTATTGCTTTTAACATAGAACTTTTCTGGATACTGCATAGAATTTACTAGTGCTATTAGTAGATAGTACTCATGAAAGAATTGGTAATTTTTGTAGTACAGTTTTTCATTTGATAATGTTACTGCTGCTTAAAATTACTGTTACTGTTGTTATTAACTATTGTTACTGTTATTATTAGCCGTCTTCTTCGCTGCGAAAGGAGCTTCGTTTTTCTGTCTGTTTTTCTGTTTCTGTTTTTCTCAACCTTTCTCATCTTTATTATATTGCGTTGTGAGCCTTTGGTACGGTAATGGTACGCGATAGTAGTATACGTTTTGTAATAACCTATTGGTCCACTCTAAGTATGGACATACATGTTTTGATGCGAAAAAAAAAACACACTCGTCCTTTTATTCGCCACATCTTTCTATTCCATAATCACAAGGTCCAGACTTAAAACAGTGTGAGCAATTAAATCCGTTGTACCCTAGAACTACACTATTACCTCTAAGCCTCAAACATGTCCCCAGTTGATCTCCCAACCATTAAGTTTGGATTTGAGAAAAAATCGGGCGCCAATGTTCAAGTAAATGGCTAGTAATTCCTTGTAAAGGCAGATGTTACGTAGGTTTAATTGCTTTCCCTACGCTTCGGGACAACTTTTGTGAACAATCATGCCTTTTTTTGCCTAACATAAATACTTCCCGTTTTACTTTGACCTTGACAAGTGCATGACGCGACGCTTGTGAAAACGCAGAGAAATATTTGATAATTTTTGGATTTTTTCCTTCGTTGCTTCTCATTCTTTCATCTTTATTTTTCAGATGATTTCATCTGCTCATTTCACATTTATTTTAGCGAATCAACGAACTACAAGAACAGGTCTCAGATCTTATGTTGCATTTTGAAGCTCAAACTAAAATTCAAGCACAACTCGATAGCGCACAAGTTTCCAAGGAGGTATCGTTATTTCTTCTTATGATTTTTTAAATGTAGTGTACACAAAGCAGAACGATTACAGGAAATCGAATCTGGTCAGGTGGGTGTGTCCATGAATACGCCAGAAAGAAAGCAACGACGAAAAAACAAGAGATGAGTTTTTTTCCGGTGCTGAACCGTTTTTACCCAAACATTTTGCATGTTTTTTTTCTCATGAATCCGATGAGCTTGTCTTGATCGTATAAATCCTAAGTAGTACTGTTTTCGAGTTTTTGTCTACAGAAAGTAGCACCACATCATCAATTGTCTGTTCTTTGCACCTTTTTATTGCTTTATTTTCACCTACTGGTTCAGATGTTCATTCCTCGATACGTATAGTTTTCTAATGTATCGTGTAGCTCTAGCTTAGCTTAATGCAAGTCATTTTTTTTCCAACGGTGCTGATCTCGAAGATGTTATGGTTTGTAAACTGATTACAATTGAAAAGTGTTGATTTTCTTAGACCTGTTTCTTGTAGGAGATCTTCCTCTCTAAGGGCTTAGGGCTTTTTTTTTTTGAAGGAGAGAAAGAAGAATTGTGTTTAAAAAAATTGAAAGTATGATAGACTCAGCCGTAATATCGTTGCTGGTATTATTTGTAGAACAATTAATACTCTTTGAATGTTCAATTTGTAGGATTTCTCACGGAATTCTTGAAAACAAGCTATATTTTTCTGGGGAATGGAGGGGATGTTTTGTATAAAATCGCTTTTACACATGTACGGTGGTAATCTAGTGCTATTAAGATGCTCCTGCTCTGATATTCCATGTATTTACCAATCATTTCATCCTTTGATTTATTGGATTTTGATAGGTAAAGCCGTCTTACTATCCTATCACTGTCTTTTGTGATTTTGTATTACTGGTACATCGCATCACTGATATCTACAAAACCAGTTTCTTTTGAAATACTTCCTGGTTTTTTTTTTGTATTCTGTAATAAAAAATTGTGTAGCTGTTGTTTTGTTCTAGCAGCACTGTACCGATTCGTGTGTGTTGATTATACGTCAAAGAATAATTTCATGAAACATTCGAACATTCGAGAAATTAGTCATCGAAAAAGTAGCATTGGATAGTAAAAATATTTGCGAAAAAAAATATAACGTCCAAAACGTGAATGTTTCAAGTTGTCGAATCCCGAAATAATAAAATCGTTCATTTTTTTAAATTCATGATTAAAATCTACCCCTTATCGATAAATATTCGAAAGCTGATTTTTTTTTTCTAGAAAATACTCATAAAATTCACTGCATCTCAGGTGAACAACTCGATATCTAAAGAACTTTACTTCCACTAGGGCACAGCTGTGTCTTCTTAAAATAGTTTCACTTCGAGTTCAGTCGCATTGCTGCGATACCATACTCGATATCAATCTGTTTTGATCTAAAATATTCGAATATTCGAAATCCCCAAATTCCCCCACTCCTTAAAATGTTAGCTAAATTAATTCTTTCAACACTATACGTTCTGACAGACGGGTAACTAAGGAGTTCGCACGACACAAATAGAATTTTCGATGTTACCCAGTGGTTTTCCGTATAGAAAGTGGGCTCAGAGGAGAAATTTGAGAAAAGAAACCCACAAACCTATATTTTTCTGTTTCAACCACAACAAAAAAATGACCGAAAATTTTATCAAATTATTATGCACACAAGAAACACGTTCAACAATTGTTGATGATGGAATGAACATATTTACAAACAGTAGTCTCAGCTGAGCATTGAGAATCGCCTTGCGGTGGCGGCACTGCGCGACGGTGGCACCTACTCGAACGACGCTTAAAGCAAAAAGAAGAAAAAAAAAGAAGAAGAAATACTAGCAACGCTAAGCACGATTCCACCTATTACGGAACTTCTCCGTGTTTGACTTGTGCCTAAGTTAGTTATCCAAGGGATCCGCAACGATCCGCTGAGTCCCAATCGAACGAAGCGGTGGCTACGTTGACGTTGACGACTCGCAGCTCGGGATGATTTTCATTTTTGTGAAAGAGAGGTGCTTTCACGAACTCGTTTGACGGAATCTTGTCTCCTAATCGTTTACGAGATCATGTCATATTTGACCTGTACCTTTTTGGACTGCATCCGACCCGTTACTTCACCGTCGGCACAGTGAATCAGCACTAATCACTGACACTGTGTCGCTGAATCGTGTTCGTTTCGAATCTATGGAGGAATTTTTTCGTGTCTGCTCCACTACAGTTGTGCTAGGCTGCTGTTCTTTCTCCTCTTTCACCTCACCGGCTGTGGACCCTTCACCCTCGGTTCGCACTGACCAAAGGCTTTCTCGTCTTGCTTCGATATACGATACAACGGTGGAGAATTTTGTTCGTGTGGAGTCCTTGCGTTGCACGTAACCATCTCGAAATTCCAGCTCCATCTCTTCTGAATTCATTTGACTTCGCTTCTTTGACATCGGGAAAGAAGATAGGAAGTCATCCGGCAATTTTCCTGAAAAGAAAAATGTTCTGGATTAATTACATTACTTCCATTTCATGATAAATTTCCATTTCATAAATTGGAATCGAAACAATGTGGATCCGTTCACGAATGTATTTGTTACTGCAATGGTTTACTTTTTGGTAGCGGCGGTTATGCCAGGAAATCGGGTCACCCACGCATAACCATCTTGGAAATGGTTCGCATGATTTGACGCTACTAGACAAACACCCTCGC
Organism: Necator americanus; assembly: GCF_031761385.1. Classification (NCBI taxonomy): domain Eukaryota; kingdom Metazoa; phylum Nematoda; class Chromadorea; order Rhabditida; family Ancylostomatidae; genus Necator; species Necator americanus. The sequence goes on from NC_087372.1 coordinate 38,678,811, forward strand.
ACCTCCTCAATGAGTCACAAATGTTTTGAGGTATGAAACTGGTACGGAAATACACTGTGACGTTTTAGCCTACATTGTGTGGGTTTAGTGCGAAATAGTTACGATGAGATTAGGCTTACGGACTGTGTCAAACTCCTGGATTTTCTCATTTTCATCGAGTCAGCTACGAGAGTGATGAGTCAAATTCTGATTCTAGGAGTAAATCTTCATGGAAAGCTCTGAGGATTTTAATTCCTGACGAGAATGTTTTAGAGCGGAAAAGAGGCGCCGTACGTGAATAATTGGCAAAAATCCAAATTTTTCGTTGTACCAAAATCTTGTTTTTCCAAGTTTTCCAAGAGTAAACGCTACATTTCTTGAATTCTTGCGAATCAGTTGATGAATATTTGATCAGATGGACAGATTCATTTGCAAAAATTATTTCGAAAAGTCAAATATTCGAAGAATGCTTGAAATTTAGAATTAACAGATGGATATTCGAGAAAGTACATGGATACTGAGTAGCTTGAATATTGAGGAGATGTTGAAAATTCAGAAATTTTATCGTTGACCTTGAAATGGTTGAGAAAACGAAGATATTAGCATAGAATTCAAAATTCAAACCGCATTCAAAAACTAAGCTTTTTGTTTCGCTGTCTGTTTGCAGTTAGGTCCATTTTTTAGCTTCTAGTTCGTTCTTTTAGTATTTAGTACGTAGTACTGGAATAGATCGATATTATTTTGCTGTATTTTTTTAAAATTATAATTCCAGAATATTTTTGTGAAGACGATTTTAAGATGAAGATTGTTAACTGGCTTGTTTTGATCATTCATTCATTCATTGTGTGTATTCATTCATAATTCATTCATTATCAAAACTATTCACAATGTTAATCCTTGAAGAACGTATGAGGAACCTTCTACAATTTTTGTTTGTTCATTACTTGCACATACTTTTTCAGTGCACTTCTGTTTTTTTAAAGAGCCTATTATATCGTTCGATTTGATTGGAAAATCGTTGTCGTTTCTCTTATGGCAATGACCTTCAAGCAATGAAAGAAAAGATTTCCGGTAACGATCCTGAACAGTAGAACTTTTTTTCCTTTGAAAAATTCACCGGAAAGAAAGTGTATAGAAGCTTCTAGTCGGTTATCTGTTGCTACTGTCAATTTAAAAAATCCGTGTTTCTCGTGTTAATGTAAAATAAAAAATGTAAATGTGCTGTGATTAAAAATGCAAACAAAATGTAAAATTGTCGTTTTAACAGCTATGTAAAATATGTTGATATTAGACCCAGATTAGAATGAAATATTTGAACGAGTATTCGTATTCGAGAATCAAAAAATAAAAGTTCTCGAATGTACAAGGAAATTTGAGGATTCAAGAAACTTTCAAATTTATCCTATTATTTGGATATGCAGAAAATTTCTAGAGTTTTCCGGGTATTCTACGGGAAGAAAAGTTTTTATTCAAGTGGACGGATTGGATGATAATGACCTTGTCAATTTCCTTCTAGGGACCATTATTGAGGGGTTTTCCGGAAAGTCACATTTCTTTTAATGGGAACTCGGGAAATCACCTGTTTTTAGTTCAAAATTAATCCAATCTGGAGATTATCTTGGTTTTCTGCGCTCTTTGAGAAATTTTCTTTCCTTTTCGCAAACAAAAACTATTAAAGGAAAAAAACTAATAGCTAAGTATAAGACCTAGAAACAACTATAGTTTAGGAGTGAACCACAATTTTATGCTTTTCTGTAGGTTGATTAAGGGAAAATTCCTAAACATAATTCGTTTCTGGATTTCTAGGTGTGAAACCCGATCGAATGTCAACATTTCTCATCTCAATATGCTTGCTTCTAATAATTTTAATAATTTTTTCGCGTACTAAGGCTCTGAACGCCTGAAATTTCTTTGGCTCCTAATTCGTTCTTTTAGTACTTAATGAGCTATATTGGGATAGATCAATCATCTTTTCTTGTGATTTTTTTTTTCAAATTATAATTCCAGTATATTTTAGTGAAGAGGGGATTCCTAATAATAGGTTTTGTTACATTTTTCCGGAAGTTTTGGGATCTGGAGTAGGTGGTGGAAATATGTGTATGTAGGTTACTGTAGAAAAGAAGAAACTTAACTATTAAGAGATTAAAAAAACTGGTAGAAATTCAAAACGGTAGCTCTCGTTTGGTGGTAAAAAGTGGTTAACCCTTTAGAAAATATTTGTAATTTCTAAAAATAAATAAATACGAACCTCTGGATTCCTTCGGACCACAACAACATGTGCACATTATTAATGAGCACAATATAATGGGTATCATAGCGATCGACAACGGTATCAGCAACATTTCGATCTGGAATCGTGAACATGCACGAAACTCCACTTCCGTCTCACGTTTACGTCTATGGATCGTTTCAATATCGTCTAGGAGATCCGTATCGGTGCTGAAATAAGCATATAAGTCAAGTTTTTTTTCTCCTCGCCGGAAATTCTCTCCATTCACATTCATATAAATCGTCTATCGTTTCTTTATCGATAAATGTCTGTTCTGCATCCACATCACTGCAACGATTTGCTAACAAAATGGAAAAATGATTGCACATCTAGTTGAACGGGGGAGGTTTTTTTTTCTCTCTGTCCACGTCCGAATCTACTTCGCCTATCTCTCTCTCTCTCTCTCTTAAATGTTATCTCTTCCGGTCTTTTTCGTCTTTTTTTTTCTAGCATTTCCGTCACAATCGCCAATTTATGATCACGGTCGTCAGCCATCCTTTAAAAAGGTCAACCACATCTCTGATAATAAATCGTTTCTTATAGTTGTCAGAAACGATAGTTAATAGGGATTGGAAAGATTTTCTATACATTTAAATCACTAATTCGTGTCTTCCGGAAATGGAAGCGTTCACTGAGAAAAAAAAAACAGATTATCCCAAATCCTACGGTTTTTATTTTCTCACACTGTGATTCCTGTTGGATCACGTTGAAAGAGAGAGAGAAAAGAACTGGAGGAAATGTGTTTCGGAAACGTAACAGGCTTACGCTTACGCTATATGGTTTCGATACGGAGCTTATGCGTGCTGATTACGTGCCGTAATTCCGCACGTACAACCAACGAAATTAGTTCTGTACAGAACTATTTACATGCACACACACATACACACGCACACAGATACCGCTGTGCACTTTCAAGGTGAACCATCCGCTATCGGAGATAGCAAGAAAGAAAAAAAAAAGAAAAAAGAAACTAGTAAAACTGAAATCAATGAAAAACAAAGTGAGATTTCGGTTGCAATCGCTAGCGGAACGCTTCTTTTTATGCGTTTTAGGTGGAACAGTTTACAGGAAACCCACGCCACATCGGAAATCATGAAATCTGTTAAAATACTTAGCAACTGTTAAGAGGTAAGGCAGATCAAGTCACAGTTAACGATCCAGGGTTTTTAAGAATTAACTTTAGGAGCTAAGGAGTCCCGCAGCTAAGCGTGAAGAATTTCTCCCTATGAAGCACTGGGGAAGGCATAGTAATCCTCATGTTTGATTACGTCAAGAACATAATTTTTCCTGATCAAAAACTGAATACGGTCGTTCTCTTTTGTTTTTCTGGAAAATCGCTAGTAATTAGTTTACTTGATCATGATTATTTTTATTTTTTGTGTTTGAACAGTAGTACTCCTCATATTTCTAGAATTTAATCGGGATCAATTATGGGAAATTGGTATTTTTTACTGTTCAATTGAAAAATCCAACAGTGCAAATGGTCTTCCTGACCAGAAACTGAATACGGTCGTTCTTTATTTTTCTGGAAAATCGCTAGTAGTTGTCCCTCTGTAAAGATTTTTATCTCTAATTTCTACGATTGTAATTTCTAGAATTTCACCAGCGTCAATTATGAGAAATTGGTATTTTTGAATTGCTTTTTTATTTTTGCTCAATTGAAAAATACAACAGTGCCGTTCTTTATTCTTCTGGAAAATAGTTAGTAAAGATTTTTACTGAGACTTTTACTTTTTTTTTTTTTTTTTGATTTTTTTACTCAAAGTCTGTAAAGATTTTTATCTTTAATTTCTAGAATAGTAACTTCTAGAATTTCATCAGCATCTAGCATGAGAAATTGGTTTTTTTCTGTTCAATTGAAAAAAACAAAAACCGAGCAGTTGGATCGTTTAGTCATAAACGCAGAACGTTCGTTTCAACAGTCAAACATCAAAACGAACGTTACCCCTGTAAATCACAAACCATCATCGAGTGCAAAGAACAGAAAAAGAATTTTCCGGAAGATGTTATTCAATCAAACAATCGTTGTCATTCGATGAATGATAATTTGTTTGCATTTTACAGCGGCAGCACCAGCACCAGCACCAGCAGCAGCGGTAGCCATTTGCAATGTATCATTCATTTTTACGGGAATAACTTCAAACTTGTCCTGCTTTTCAGGTTTTCAATGGCATGTTATTATCACATTCGACATTTCATATCATTTCTTAGAATGACTTTTGCTGTAAAAGGTTTCGCATGAAAATTTCCGGAAATTCCTATCAAGTTTCTAAGTGGAACTTTCAAATATTCTCCCTCTTTTTTGGTATATTGTTGTTGTCTTCAGAAAATTGCTTTCTCTTGTCCGAAATGATTAGAAAGATGGTAATCGGAGCGGAGGATGAAGAAATCTGGAATTTTCCGAGGTAAATTTATAATTTCAAACACGTAGGATGTATAATCCAGTGCATAAACTGCTAGTTATATTTTATCCAAAGAGAAAATGATTTTTGTGGCATTTTTGCTAAAAGATTTCACCTTTCTTCAGTATAAGTAGGACTAGAAACGCTATGGCTTTTATTTCAATGACCCAAATTTCCTTTGTTGTGAGTGTGTGAGTTTTAGAATTATAGATTCAGCAAGAAAATATTCGATTGAAATTTTTAATAAGCTGTGTACATAGAATTTCTAGAATTTTTCTTAGAAACAGAATGAGGATCGAAAAGAAGGAGTAGCGTTTCGGAAATACAGTAAATTTCTCGAGAAATCCACGTCTTGGGGGATAGGAGCTCATTCTAAGTTTTGAAATCAACTTTTCACATGTTACATGGAAAAACATTGGAAAATTTATAGTCATTAGAAGTGTTTGAAAAAAAATTAGGGTAGAAATGATAGGTGTTTTTGTTTTGATCTTCTCCGTGCCAGTATTTTCAAGAAAATAAAAAGTCTCTAAGCTGCATAAATAGAATTTTTAGAATCATAGAATTTTTAGTGTCATCGATTCGTCAAGAAAATATTGGATTGAAATGAAAATTATGCCTAGATATAGCTAGAACTTTGTGCATAATTTTTAGTTAGGAACGTTACATGCGATTTTTTTGCGTCCCATTCATTCCTAACTGAATGATTGTGGAACACACTTTATCTATGCAATCTATGCAGAAATGATGCTCGGAGATTCGCGCGAATGGCGCCCGTATGTCGACACGATCCATCTTTGTCCGTTATGCGTACATTCGGACGTTTTCACTGATCTAACTGCTCTCTAAGGACATATCCATTAACGATACGGCACCTATCAACAAATCAATTTGCATACTGGTGGTGCTAAATAGCAATTAAATCTTGAAATATAAATCTATGTATATAATCTATATATAAATCTATACATAAAAAGATATATATATATATATATATATATATGAATAAATCTATATATAAATCTTAATTTCCTTACAGATTAAAATTCGCTTCAATTAGAACTAAAAAAGGTTGCAAAAAAGTAATCTTAGAGTTTCTCTGTTTATTTTTTTATGTAAACAGATTTGGTCGTTTGGATTCCGCATTGAGTTCCCGATTTCAGGCTCTAAATAAGGGGATTTTGCTGAAATGTTAGCCAATAAAATTATTTAACAACCTCGCGCGTAAAACCTTATTGAAACCAGCTAATCAAAAAATCAACACTATGGGATGTTTCCTACTTTCCCGAGTGACTAAATCCGTAGGGAAAATTACAAAACGTCGAGAAAATTCCACCACGAAACGCGCACACGTGAACGCTGATCTGCTGATGCAATACGATGCATGTTTTCATGATGACAGTATACATACATACGCAAACCTGTCGTTTTTACGCCGTAGCCGCTAATTTAAACACAACTCGATCATATCATACGGAGACCTACGGATATGACGTATAAAAATCTATCAAATCATTTTCCTGTAAGTACGATTACGCTGCACATAGGAAACTTTTGTGTTGAAATGAATTCGGTTGCAAAAAATCCGAGAAAAACGGCACTTAAACAGATTTTCATACCATTTAAATTTGATTTTAATAATTTTCATTTAAATAAAATATGTCACCAGAGAAATTAGAGAATGTCAGAGATTTTTGATGATTTTCCTAGTTCTTTTTTTTCGGTGGTACCATTTTTCGGTGGTATAATTTTTTGTTGGTATCATCTTTTGTGTCGAAGTGACTTTGGTTGTGAAAGATCCGAGAAAAGTGGGACTTAAAGAGATTTTCATCATTTCTAAATAGGTAATTTGAGAAATCAGCAGGGACAGCTGAATTTTTAGCAATGAAAAAGATTTTTAATGGTTTTCCTGATATTTTTTCTCCGCATGGAGTCATTGTATAATCTTTCTATTTCTATTCCTTGTTTTATTCATCTGTTTCTTCCTATCCTCTTTTTAAAATCTTTCTCATTTTATAGTCTCATTTATTTTATTATTATTTGAATAGTTCTATAGAAGTCTATAGCCGAGGTACATTCGTCTCAACCCCGATATTCGTGACCGAATTCGGATGAAAAAATTAGTCTTACTGTAAGTAAATAATCATATATTTTGGTGGTGGGACCGCTGTTCGAAAATGTCGAAAATGTTAGCGTGCATCCGTCCGTCCGTCCATCCGTCCGTTGTTGATCGGTTTCAATCTTTTAGGACGCAGTGCGATGTGATCCATCAAGAATTATACCGGCGAGAATCTAGAGACACAACTGAGAGGATCTGTCACCGCGTTTTTTTCCCCACACTTTTGGAGCGGCGCTCCGAATGAGCGCAATTCTCCTTCACGGGCTCCACGGATGGATTACATCAAATTGATCTTTATGCTCTCTAGAATCGGTTGACCTTGTCCTAGGCTGCTAGAGAATGGGAGGAACTAGGAACATTAGGTTTTTTCTATGATGATGATGATGATGATGATGGTGTATGTAGTAGTAGAGGTGATTACGATAGTTGTAGTTGCCCGATGATGATGATGATGATGGTTTGAGAGAGAGTGTGACATCTATGCTTCTTGTCTGTATCCAGTTTGCCTGCCAGACGAGATCATGTACGATGTCCCGAAGCGTTATCGATGTTACAATTCATATACACACACCGCACACACACACACACAAACAGACAGACTGACGACTTGCACAGCTGGTTCACAGACAGACCTCAAGGTGAAGGTCTTGGAACTAATCACCATCTGAGAAATGTAATGGCATCCCCTCTGGAACACATCACATCCATCTGGCGGATTTTTGCTATTTTTACATCGTACTAGTCTACTCGTCTACAATAAATCAACAATAAATAAATAAATCAATAAATAATAAATCAAATGACAAGTCGCACTCTATAAATTGTAATTAACTGTAATGTAATTAGTTGTAATGTAATTCTGCTCTGCTTGGTTCGTTGGGAACGTTTAGAGCCACCCAGGAACAATCCTGAGATTCAGGGAAGAATTGGGAAGTGGAGAAATTATCAAAAATACTGAAACATTTCATTGTAGATAATGCTTTGAGAACTTTTGCTCGAAACTTGCTAAGAACTTTGAGAATGTAAATAAAAGTGAAAAACACGTCTTAATGAATCTAGGATCTCTTTTCAAGAAAGAAACTTTAAGGAAATTCACTTATGTTTCGTGCAAAAATAAAAAACAAAATAGTTATTCACATTGTAAAAATTAAATGAGAAAAAAAATTGACACACCTTGTTTGTGAGGTCAGTTCTATTCTATCCGCCTTTTTCCTCCTCATTTCGGAACAGGAAATTTTTTCCATGTTTGTTTTTTGCTCTACACCACTCCTAGACCCCTTAGACTCCGTTTCCCCACCAAATTCAGATCGTTCAATATTCTTTTTGTGGCGAATATCTTTCGGGATTCGTTAATTCGCTAACGATTATAACACTTCCCAGATATGCAACAAACAACAAACAAACAAACAACTTGTACTATTCCCTTCAAAAGTTCATTGTGTCGTCAAATTTTGAGCTGATCGTAATTGATTAAATTATATCCCATCGAGAGTTTCTTGTTAGTAATTAGTAGTAAAGTTAAAATTTTCTAAAATAAAATCTTGTAAAAGAAATGAAAAAATTCTTTTAAAGCAGCGATTTCCTCTTGCCGCGAGGTCTATGTGACCTCCGATTACTCCTTATAACTTTTTAAGTTACAATTTTATTTGACATTTTTCAAAATTTTCAAATTTTTTGAGACTAGAACATTACTTGATACTTAGTCCTTCTGGTCAATCATTTTAAAACAAATGTCATGTTAAAAAAAAAGTGTGTAATTAGTAAATACCACACAGACTCGTATCGTTCTGGCCGTTTTCAAAGAAAACTAGACAGAACAGGGGTTAGAAACAAGGATACTATATGATATTGAAGGTATCCTAGGATACTTGCTTGTTTTCTGGTTCTTCCAGACCTTGCAGATCGTTGTGGTGGTGCGGTGGAACCCAAATTCAGTTCTACAAAACCTGTTCCAGCAACACTAACTATTGTCAAATAGCAGAACAAAAGCTCTGGAAGTAGCCCAGCAGTCAGGATCCACAACTGTACGAGTTGACGTGTGTGGGAGGGGGAACTCGTACACACAGACTCAACATAACCGAAAGATGAATACTACTCGGAACTATAACTTTAGCTGAATATGGGAAAAAAGGAGGGGGGTGGAGGGGGTGGAGGGGGGTGGAGGGGTCCATCCTACCGGGGATCCAACATCCCTTTCATACCTGGTCGGTCGGTGGGGTAGCCACACTACGTCTACGCGACTTACGCGCGACTGTTGGAGAGGACTGGCTTCAGCGTTATCGTCATGCCGTCATTGATCGAAATGATTAATTGATTGACCGATTTGAACGAATATGTAGCAACGAAGCGGTTCAACACGAGTTCTACGATTTTTTGTTACTAGGAAAAAGTTTCAGGATGATCGTGATTAGCACGGCTGATAGATTATTGCAGTGCACGCTGCGCTACAGTAGTTTAACATGATTACATGATTCAGGAACGGCTACACGAACTTTTTTCTTATGGATCACAACAAAATGTGTTTGAGGATTTTTTTCTAGAAAAGAAATATCCTTACCTATTCATAGGGCCGGATGTATCGTTTTGATAGCAATGTTTCGTACATGATCGACATATTGGAGAAGAATTTGACAGTCGCCATACAATAAAAAATGTAACCACTATTGAAATCAATCGTCCCATACCCTAAAAATACGACAATTATTGATTTTTTGAAAAGGATCACATAAAATCGATTGACATTGAACGATTCGAAACCATACGAATAGGCGTATAGATGTTAAATGATGAACATAGATGGATTAAAGGGCGGTCGTCAAGGAATAAGGTGTGTGTGTGCGTGTTCTTCTCGTCGTGGCGACGAGAACGGAAACGGTTCTTCTTCGTCGTCGTCGTCAACCGCGTCGTCGTTGCCTTCATCGTCGTCTAATCGCCGCGATTTTTCTAATCGCTGAACCCCATCCATCTCTCCATAACAAACTGTGAAATTTTAGCCGTCGCGCGGGCGCGATAGATCATTTAGAAAAATCGCGTTCAATTTAAAATGTCGGAAAAATGTCGATTTAAGAACGTGTTTAGATATTAGAGCTACTGGAACGTATAAAATATGGGAAATTTATTAGAAATTCAGAAGATAGGAGGGAAACGAGAATTGAATTGAGTCAAACACGAATGAATCATCATTCTGTGGAAAGATTTTTCTCGGCTGTCAGCTACTGTTTTTTTTTACACGAGTGGGAAAAAAAACCCCCGCAGACTTGTCATGTTTTTTTCCTGCCCATTAAAACCTATAGGATTTTTTCCACGGTTTTTTTTTTTGCTTCTGTTCTTTCGAGAGAAATCGGTGTGGTTTCACTCACATCTCACCACTCAAGGTTACGATCACAATCACTCAACAAGCAAATTGTCTATAATTGCACTAGAAATTTGTGGTTCTAGTGCAATTATAGACAATTAATAATAGACATGTTGTAAATGTATTCCTAATAGACATGTTGTAAATGTATTTCTAGCGGATAAAATGAGCCTAGTTTTGCAACAGATTCGAAGGGTAGAAAGAAAAAATTCCCAGGAAGTGGATTGGATGGAAAATTGTCTGAGGAAATGAAACAAACGAGTGTGAGCGTATGGGAAAGAGATCAATTGTTTCTACGAATAAGTCATCGGAAAAAAGAAGGTTATTTGAAGGAAATTAAATAATATATAATAATAAACAATAATGTTAAATAGTACAATAATATTAATTTATAATTAAATATTAATTTCTGAGCTGAAAAGAGCCATCAACCTTCGCCTGATAACCCAAAATGTGAAAAGTCCTAAAAAAAAAGTCATATAGAAAAAGGATCCTCCGATCCAAGAAGAATGGGAACCTGTAGAAAAAACATAGAACATCTCAGCCCACAATCAACCCAGGATGAATTGATTTTACGGCTGAGCCGAGCTTAAACGTTTGCAAGAACGTACGTTGATGTGTGTTCCATTAGGTGTGTTGCCCTTAAGTGACTGAGTGAGTGACTTGACTTAAAAGAGTGCAAGATGCACCCAAGAAAGAGGCCGAACACGGGGAACAAGTTCAACGCATTTCAGCGGCCATCCATCGCTAAAGGACGCTAAAATGAGAAACGGTGTTTCGAGAGCCGTGGGCGATTTAAAGGAAACAACCCACGAATCTGAGGTGGTACGGATTTTAGGCGGAGTATTCACATATGGGATCGTAGATTATGGAGAGAGGTGTGATTCCGTCAATTTCTTCCTAATTGCCGTAAAAAATGGCCCGGAAGATACGGCTTCGGGCGTTCCGGTGCACTACTTCCCACAAGGAGTTCGATTGGAGCGCGCCAGCCTTGTGCACGCGCCACATCTTCCGGGCCGTTTTTTACGGCAATTAGGAAGAAATGGACGGAATCACCTCCCTCTACATAATCTACTATCCCGTATAAGAATACTCCACCTGAAATCCGTACCACCTCAGATTCGTGGAGTGATGCCTTTATGGTAACACATCAAGGACGACGCAGGTCCCATTCGCTTCAAACACGGTCAGGAGATTACAGATTCGGAAACGCTATGAGATTACTTTGAGGTAAACGCAATCGTAATCGACAAACAGTATCCACCGAAATCCGTGGCTACATTGTCTGGTTCACCACCTTCCGGTTTTCTATCATAGTTTTTGTTTGGTCGTAGGAATAGGACAGGAATTCAGAGGACGAGGATGTAAGGATGGCTTAGGCGAATGAGAAGGGCAAGAAGATGAGTAAGTAGCAGGAAATTTTGAGGGATTATTTTGTAATTTCAAATTTTACGCGTTTTTTTCGTCGAGAAACTGGGAAAAAAGAAGTGATTCGTTTCTATTCTGGGCAGACAAATTAGTTTTTCGCTGATCCTATGGTCGTTTTTGGGAGGTGTTTGTGAAAATGAACTGATCCAGAAGTACGACAGTTAAGCGTAGCTGCACCTACACCAGTATGAACGATGACTCCAGTAAATTATTGCGAAGGTCCTGAGCAGAGCGTATTCCGTGGTGGTACTGTAAACATGCGTTCATGTAATTGGTTTCAAATCAATAGAGCTACGAATCCAGATGATGTGACCACTCGAATTCACTTTCACTTTGATAACGCGTCCAACGAATGTCCTTCTGTGCCACCACATGATTCCAAGCTCAGCTGATACGGTTGAAGTCACTACCGTCGTAAAGCGTGGCCTCATTCGTGTATCCGGAAAAAAATTTGCGAAAAGTTAACGATTTTTCTAGCTCTCATGCTACCTGAGATCAGATGTTTCTGTGGTGCGTAACTTAGTAGCCGAAGTATCTGAAACCGGATTAAACGACACATTTCGTCCGCATGGTCTGCTAGATGTGGACGGCCGGTGAGGTTTAGTGGAACCTCGGATCACTCCGAATCTGTACGAGTAGTTGTTCTCTCCTTCTTATGGATCCTACAGGTAGTTGGAAGGAGAAACCATCTCTTTATTTCAACGATTTTTTTTGTGGCGCATGAGATTACCTCGGATCACATGGAAAATTAATTTCAATTTTTTGCACGAAAAAAAAAATTGGGATGGAGTGTGAACGGAGCTAAACCGAATGGGCGGGGTTTGTAGGCTCCAGCAGAGGATTGACCAATAACATGCTTCTTGGACCGCCTCCCACATGATGAAGTAGCCAACCAATGGTGGGAGGTGTGCTCTAACCCAACAACCAATAATTGCTCCACTTCAACTTTTTTGGATAATCCTATATAGGACAACAACGTTACCGTCCATTCATAAATATATCTAAACAAGTTGGTCCTCAGCCGAAGAAAAAAAAAATATGTGCGTGAGAGCCGCTATAAGGAGCACCAGGATGTTAGAAAGCATGGAAAAACTAAATGGGGACGGCAAATAGGAGTAGCGTGCTTGGAAGTTGTTTGTTTGCACTTTAGAAACGACGATACAACCAGCCACACTTGTCCAGTAGTAACTTTTTTTCTGGATGTTCACAGACGATGACAAAGTCACTGGATGTGTCCTAACATTTTCGCGGAGAAGCTTTCATAGGACTATTTTTCTACTATTCGCTGAGAAAATATGAAAACTCGCGAAAATATCATGCAAATTTTCTCTACGATGAAAAATATAGGGATGTTTGTGGTATTTTTTAAACATATTTCAAGCCCTAACTTCCTTTATTTTTACTGTTTACAAAAATAAATTTAAATGTCACCAACGAATACTCCGAAAATGAAGATTTTTGAGAAATTTCCCTATGAGACCGTTTTCAAGTCTTTTCATACAATTATTTAATCGCCAACCTCTTTTTCTAACTTCTTTTCTGCTTCCTTACTTCTTTCTTTCTCTAACTCCTTTTTTTTTGCTAAGAGTTATGAATGATGGATGCTTTCCGACAGCTAACTGCCAGTCCCATCATAACGAAATCCTCTCGGAAAAAAAAGGATGGAAAGAAAAAAAGAAAGAGAATCCTAAAAGAACGGAAACAGCGCCGATTTGGAAATGCACTTTGTATAGTGTTATAGGTCGCACTTCGAATTTCTACGTGATAATTTCATTGATTCTTTCTCTTGCACGAGATGATATCACGAAAATTTACACACTTTTAACTTTACCATTGAAGAAAAAAAAAAGAACCAGTGGTGAGAAACTCTGACTGGGTTCTGTCAGTCATTGTGGTCATTCTAAAATAAAATTGAATTAAAATTTAAAAATTGAAATTATCTTTTTTGGGATATTTGCACCTTACAAATATGGAGCAGGAATGATGGAAAACTTCCGAAAACTCAAATTTTCACAGCAACCGAAAAATATCGAGATCCGCTGCTAATTTTAGAGTGACAGATACGTTGCGAACCTCCCTGGATGTGCTGAGGTGAATTCGTGAGTTTTTTTTAACTCGGACAGTAAATAAATCGATAGCGGAACTGAAAATAGTTCAGATTAAATCTGTAGGTGTTGTTTGTGAATGAACGAACTTTGAAAAAGAAATGAGGTCAGTGGTTTTGTTTTCTTCCTGCATTAACCTGTCACGTGTTCTACAGCGGGTTAAAAGTTTGAAAAATACATGTAGTCCTCTTAGGACCCACGTGATACTTGTGCATTACCAGAGTGTGGGTGCCGGACGTAAGTGGGCGTTCGAGTTCAGGATACGATCGAGGCACGGCTATGGATATTAGCATCGTTATTCTTTTCTGATAAGGATCGTTTATACTTCGGGTACGTGGAATGACGACCGCCCTCGGATCGGAAATTTTCCATCACATTCGATTTTTCAATTTAAAAATCAACAGGTTTTCTGTATGCGATGTGAGGTTTCGACGATCATCAACCTAATACGCGACAAATAAAAAGTTATTTCAAGCAGATTTCTGTCAAAAAAAAGTAGGAACAAACGAGACTTCTGTGGAAATGTATAAGAGTGGAAAAAATGCAAAATTGGCAGAAAAGGTAGAATTTTCGAGGCGATACCCTGCTTCTTTTTAGTAGAATTGAGCTCAACAGATCCAGAAAACGAAGAAATCAAGCGTATTTCATTCGAGAATTAGACTTCTCTGGAAAACTTATCGAATCCTAGGCAGTTATCCTCGGTACTCCTCTCACTGTTGGTTTTTTGTTTTGTAGATCAACGCTTCTAGGATTCTTTTTTGACCCAACTGGAGGAGAGCAATCATGATTGAATAAAAATGAAGTAATACATTTTTAACGTGACATTTTGAATACTTCAGGTCGGATATTAAGTTTATTCATCAGGGAAAAGTCACTGGGAACATCTTCTGGAAAATGAAATGCTCTCAAAAGGATTTTTAACTAAAATTCATCAATTTTCTGAGTTCCCTTTGAGTTCCCCAGTTGCTAAACGAAGTTAATCAAGGAAAGAGAGCTACTGAGTTAAGAATAAGAAAGTATAAGATGAATAGTGGCGAAAAGTAATGCGAAGAAACATGCACTGATAAATCGATGAGAATCAGAGCGTAGGATGAGAGACAATGATCCCGATCGATAGCACCGAACACGTAGCGATAGCGATGAAAACTGAAAAGATTCGGTTGAAGTTTATAGAGGTTGGAGGGCTAAGGAGCGTAGGTGGAGGATGATAATGGAGGAGGATGGAACGAATGCGGAGGAGGTGATGGGGGTGAGAAGGGGGAGAACTCGGCTTGGAACGAGGTCAATACCGAACGAATACGCGTAGGCGGAGCCGGCGGTCATGGGCTAGGATTGGGGGTGGAAAAAAAAAGCGCCGCGGTTTCACATTAACGTTTCGTGACGACGCCTCTGCTCGGGTTGACAGAAAACGTTTTTGCCGTTTCGGTGCAAAACCCCTTCCGGTGAGCGGCGGACGACGGACTTCCGGCGCTGCGTTGTTGAAGGATTTCGTTGGAGACGACGGCGTATGTGTGTTGTGTTGTGTAAACTCCCGCGATCGGGGATGTCATTCATCTGTGGACGGTCTTGTGAATGCACCGCCAAATGAATGGAAAAAATTTCCGGCCTTTTAGGGTGAGCAGCAGATTCGTGAAACGAATGAGATGGTGTAGGCTACATGGATATGAGGTCGATCCGAGGAGAGCGATTTTGAGGGAGGGAATTGTGTTGGTGTGCCAGGATTTCCTGACAATTTGTTGTCCTTAAAGTACAATAATGTATACAAGGACGTTTATGTATTTGTCAAAGGCGATTGTCAAGTTACAAACGGTGCCTTTCGGTCAAGGTTACTCCATCTCCATAGCCTTCCGTATTTTTGTAGTATCACTTGGCACCTATTTTGGCATTTCCTTTCAGTGATTCATCTCAAGGTGATTAATATTATCCTCAAAAACGAGGGTCGTTTATTTTGGAGCTAGGAAAATCAAGAAATGACAAAAAAGGGCGCAGAGAAGATACTGCGAAAATTGAATGGATTGCAGAAAAATGCAGGAAATCACAATTGGAAGTCGTATTCTGACATAGACGTGACCTTCGTAGAAGTTTTCCAAGAAAAAAAAAGGTGAACATCAAAAACCAACCAGGATCTTACTGGGCAAAAAATGAAATGAACAAAAATCTTGCAAAGCGCGCGTGCAAAAAAAAAATGAGAGAGAGAGAGATTCGGCTCTTAATAGTACTTGTTGGATAGTAGATGGAAAGAACTGCGGCCTTAAATTTAGGTCGTTCAGCCACCACTTCCGTCGCCATCATCGCCATACACTGTGAGATATCAACATCACTACTGCGGAGAAAAATTCTTCGTTTATATTCACAACTTTTTCTTGTTTTTCCCTCAGTCACTCCGAGTTCTTCCGAGAGGAAATTCCTAAAGTGAATTTGGTTTCTTTTCCAATTAAACCACCGTAATAGTTCACTAACAGGCAGTTTTTATCCTCCCAAACAAGTCTGGTACCAATTTATCGACCCCGAAGGGATGAATGGCTTGGTGAGCACTAGGGCGGTTTCGAACCCTCGACCGTATGGCTACAAAGGACCTCTAACCGACTGCCATCCCAAGTGGATTGATACGCCAGTGACTTTATCCTTTTATCCTTTTAATAGTTCACTGTTTCTTTCTGCTAATGCTTGCTGATCTTCTCTATTTCTGAGCTGCACTTCTCTGGAATTTTTCTGGACAATTCCCTTGGATGCAATGCTTCATGATTTTCTCTGCAAAATATTCTATAGAAAAGGAGAACTCGTTAGTTGCATGAAGTTCCAATGCGAAGTAAACTGTTGTCATCCAGAGGTCCTCCGAGGATATACCGTAAACGAACTACAGCGACGGTGTGAAAATACAGTCAAATTACTTTACTTTATATACGATCGCTGCTTGTTAAACGAGTGAACGGAGTGGAGTGAAGCAGAGTAGTTCCTGACGGGGGGAGGAAATCTGCGCAGTCCGGTCGTGTGGAGGATTTATGCAATCGACATTAACATCAGGCAAAGGGTGTGTGTGTATGTATGTGTAATGTACGTAGAACACATCCAGATCAAATACTCAATTCAGTTAATACTACGATAAAAGTAATAAAATATTCCCTTAAAAACGCTTGAATGATAACTCTGAGTTCCATAGAATTCCATAGAATTTTTATTTTAATTTTCTATTCAGCGATCGTAATTGAAAGTAAAATTATCTGAAAGGAAAAAGAAACATATGTAGGGTGTGAAAATTACTTCTAACGCTTCCTGACGGTGAAAAAATATTATTTTAACAATAGCAGCTCGAAAAGGAAACACATGATGGGTGTGAAGATTACTCCTAACGCTTCTTGACGGTAAAAAAATTGCTATTTTAGCAGCTGAAACTGTAATGAATGGTTTTGGATGGAGATACGGTGAGATATGACATCTTAAAACGATAGTAATAGACAGTCACAACGCGACCGTGAAGCGATATAGCAGCGGAACAAGAATATGAGCGTAGGCGGAGTCGAGATAGATCTTGAAGAAGGGAAATTTACTCTAACACCACTCTCCTATTCACTTTATTCACACCATCGTCGTCGACACATGTGTATGTGTGTGTTACAATCTTCTATGTTGTTGCTATTCGATGGAAATCCCAGAAACAGGCTCTTTCTTCCAGGTATATGCAAAGGAACTGGTGCCATGTACGGAGCAGCTCTAGCAGTAGTAGTAGCAGCTTCAGTAAATCACTTCACATCGCTTAACATTTTCAATTATCGAAATTAGTGAACGGTTCGTTTTTTTTTTTCGAAGATCTTCACGCTGTACGGAGTCCGGAACTTCTCACCCAATCCTCATTCGAAAATCTAGCAAAAAGTCGCCGTCGAAGCAGTATTTTCATCCTACGATCACATGGCTTAAACGGGAAACGAATAGCTTTAAAGCGCGCATCAAAGAAATGTAGAAGTTTTTCAGATGCTTCCATCGACGCGCGCGCTCTTCGAAGCCGGATGATACACCACTTTCTCCTTTCCAGACTTTTCTTTCAATTTCTAAATTCACGTATTAGAGTGGAGTTAGATAAATAAATAATAAATAGGATCCGTGACGGCTAAGGACGTACCTCAACCGTTAAATGCTTAGAATTTCACTTGATTTGCTTTCATATTACAGTATACAGCTAAGGTTCTTTTTTTTGGAAAAAGGAAAAAAGGAAAAAATACTAAAGAAAATAAATTCTTTATATTAAAGAAAAATAAATAAAGTATACTAAACAAAAATTCTGGCGCAAAATGAACTAGTTAGTAATAGAATACGTTTTAAAGTTTAATAGAACACTAGAAAATCACAAGAATCACTAGAACCTCAACATTATATCACCGGAATATAAAATTTATATGAAATCTTAAAGCGGTAGTAAGAGATAGTGATTACTTTGCAAGAAAAAAACTGTAATCGGTCAAAAATTGGCCACCATACGGTACATCATCTGAGAAACCCAAATTTCGAACAGTTCA
Organism: Necator americanus; assembly: GCF_031761385.1. NCBI lineage: Eukaryota > Metazoa > Nematoda > Chromadorea > Rhabditida > Ancylostomatidae > Necator > Necator americanus. Next base: position 38,696,976 of record NC_087372.1, read on the forward strand.
AAAGATAAACAGAACATAATTCGAAAAAATTTTTCTATTAAAATAAATAGTTGGCTTAAAATTAAGCAACAAAATTTTGTCGGCGAGTGAGTGTCAGTTTTCTAAAAATATCTGCGCAGTGGTGGGAGCTTAAGGAGAAAAAGGCTAGAAATTAGATGAGGTACTAAGAATCACTAGAACCTCAACATTATACCACCGGAAAGAGTTGAGCTGCTGAAAAAAAATCCAGAAAACGTATGGAAGATGATCAAAAGTTTACGAAAATCAGTTAGAATTCGTTAACTCAAAAAAGTTAACGATGCTTTCGCAGCTCATAGTTCGACGAATTTCTCCTCACGCTTCCTTTTTTTTTTCTTTCCTCAAAAACTACTGGAATTCCTTGGAAATGTGCGATGTGATACGAAAAATTTGGAAGGAGATAGGAATAGGACCTAAATTTGAACTTGGCACTGTTCGCAGTGGATGTTCCGTCTTATTTTTCCGGAAATGAGCAGCAAAGGGAGCAAAAGAATCCAGTATTCTGCCCTCAGAGTCTCAAAAAAAAAGCAGCAGCAGAGGTAAGTACGATAAATTCTGTGACGTGGGAAGATTGTTCAGCGCAGCATCGTGTTTGATTCTTTTTTGTACTGTGGTGTGATGTAATGATATATATGTATGTGTGTGGCGATGGTTTCACCCGTAACGAGTTAAAACGAATTATTGGAACGATAAAAAGTAGAGTTAGCAATGATTCCAAGGACAACTTTCAATATTGTTTTCTTTTACTGAATAGGACAGAAAGTTTAAATAAATAAATAAATAGAAATCGGCACAGATAATGGCTTAGGTCGAACCCTTTACCTGAGTTGATCACATTCTTTCATCGTTCTTCGTATAAATAAATAAATATCATCGCTAATAATAAATAAATATAATCGCTCTTCGTATAAATAACATTTTTAGCTGTTAGATTTCTTCGAGAAAATTTAAAATACGTTCCTTAAAAGATTACTATATCTTACAGAAATTGAACGGGTTTTCTGTGTATAAAACCGGGAACAGTTAAGTTTGTATGAAATTTCTTTAAAGGCGGTAACAAATGAAAAAACGAACATTAAACACTACGTTAGAAGGACAAGTCTAGGGAAATACACGCTCTATTTATACATGGACAACTTGTCACAAATATCTACGAATTGTAAACATTGCTCGTTCTTTGTATTCAATAATCGGTGAAAATAAGTGTGTTTGATTTGATGAGAAAATTCACAGCCGAATCAGACCACACCTCTCTCTCTTCATCACCAAAATATCATCAGGAGGTAAACTAAAGATAGTGAGTACACGATCGATAATAGGATAGTTACCATAAAGTACAAGAAATTCGGAGATTTTCTTGGACAAAACAAAGTATCGAAGAAACAAATGAAGATGTAAGGAGATTAGAAAACTCCAGATTTCCAGGATTAAAAAGGAGATTTGCAAAAAAAGGAAGGAAGGGTAAGTAAACAAAATTGATTAAATCAAAACCTCGCAGCAGCGCTCACAGATTGGTTGTAACACATAAAATATCCTTAAAGAATACTCGAATTTTTGGATTGTTTGGATTTTCTGAAGCAAAACTCATTCACAAACACAAGTTTAGTGCAAGATGATGCCCCGCTGAAATCTATGTACGCTAGATTATTCCGGATTCGTTGAGTGATGCTGGATGAGAGGTGCATCGTTGTAGGTCACAAAATAATATCAATAACCTGACCTTCTCCTTTGATTTCCATGTGGATCTGAGAAATAAACATTCTATGTATTCGAGGATGTCTTTATGATTGTCTTTAGCTTATATATTTCTTATTTTTTTATTATGAGTGTCTTTAGCTTATATAATTGTTTAGAATGTTTTGTAAATCCCAAGATTAACGGTTGCTAGAGTGGTTGAGGTTGGTTCGGATCGATTCCAGATCTTTTCTTCTCACATTCTAACACCTCAATCTAAATAAAGTTATTTTACTTAAATACAAGACTGGGAAAAGGTAATCCTCTTGCAGATGGGCGCACTGGATGGAAAATAAAACAAACAAATTTTTTTTCCGAGGAATGTAACAAACAGATTTTTTTTCCGAAGGATGTAAGGATCATGCTTAGGTACCATACGTTAAAAAAAACTCTTCTTCATGGCTAGGCATGCATCTCATACAGTTACGGTGCTTCATTTTTGGAGTCCTTTAAGCACGAGGATGTGTTCCCAATTGATCTCAATGTTATGATAATCTATAGAAATTAGATTTCCATAGGATCCTAAATTATTCGGGGCTCATCCTGCTTTTCACAGTACGATCGCTAGGTCCGCTAGGTCTCAAAAAAATTTTTAATTTTCTGAAAAAATTGGATTGAAGATGTATTGCAGGTGAAATTGACGAGCTCATGAGTACTAACCACTGCGATCCACAACCTTAAGAGGGTATAACTCTTTTTGTTAACCAATTTCTTTGAGTGACTGAGGGCGAAAAGAATTTATAAGTGAGCTAATACGGTGCTGTCGACGTAGATCGTCAATCTACGAACGAATTAAATCCACTACACGTTGATGAAGTTACTTATTCGTATATGCATCGTTTTTACGGAAGTCTAGCACGAAAACTTCCGAAAATCTGATGTTTACGAAGCTCAACAGAACAGAAAGATCACATTGTTTACTGTTTAGTAGTTGTTTAGTTGTTTGGATGTACGAACGAGATCAGCCAGGGGGAAGATGTGAAACCGTGCGCCGCAGAGACATAATGTTCCGATGTTCTGGTGGAACGATCCTACGTTCCTATCACATCCCAAGAAAAGCTTCATGGAATCGTGTTGGAGTTCTTGTTTACGACAAACAATCAATGTCACTGCAGCGAGTAAATATTTTTGTTGACCAACTATTTTCAAGAAAACAAACACTTTATCCCCTTAATTATGAGTTTTTATTTTTATAATTGATAGCTGGTAGTGGTACCGAGCTGCTCTATAGAATATTACAACACGGAAATGAAAAACAAAACCAGTTAATTTTTTTCTATCTTGGAAAAAAGGTCGAAAATACGTGAGAACGGCTTTAAAAATGTGTTGAGCAATTTATGTTTACTCTCTGAAATCAAACTTCTGAACGTTCTTCTTCTCAGACGTCAAAGGTGGAGAGTACTAGCAGAAATAAATTGAAAATGTTGTGAGACTGGAATTTTCGTCGTCACCAGCACCTACACATGTATCACTCAGGGATTAAGCTTAATTTTAATTAATTAACTAACTTTAACTTGATTAAATTTTAGGATTTCTCTTCCAACCGGCTATGCTCAATGAAAGAATAAAATTGAATTTGAAAATTGTGAGCAAATTTCGATATTTTTACCAGAATCTAAAGCCTATTATAGAACAAATAGCATCCAAATTTCATCAGTTCAGGACATCATGATATTCTTCTTTGCTCATCCTTAGCTTTCAGTTAGTTTTTCTGATATAAGTTGATGGCGTTCATCAAAAAATGGCGTGAAAATCGGTACTTCCTTACATTTCTTTTTTTCTCAAATTCTTTTTTCTTTCTCTTCCTTTGTTTCCCTCCTTTCCATACTTCACTTAGAACTGTGCCGACTGTAATTTCTCTCAGCTACAAATGCTTAATTTTCCCAGTGCATCCAGTTGTTCTCACAAAGAAGTTGACCGCTTTTAATTGATGACAGGCCAGCTACAGTGTTCATCAAACTGTAACCCTTCCCCCCCTCGGCTCCTTAAAATCGATGCGATTTTTCAGCTCCAGTTACTCTTATTTGTAAAAGTTTTTTCTTGATTCCATCCTTCCATAACTGTCGCATATTCATTGAAAAAATAGAAAAAATCGAAGATAAACAAGTACGAAGCAAGATGTTGGAATTTTCGAGAACGCAAGAGATATAAAACATTTTTCCGACTTCCTCTGATCTCATAATTACTTTTTTCAACGATTTACTCAAGCAATAAACATGTATTGATCGAAAACTATTGCTTCAACTCTCTTGGTGATCGGAAACATTTGTACGGTTTACAGAGCGTATACTACACCCCGCTTACCATAATAATTTCCTAATTCTTTTTTTTTTAAATCCGCGAACGTGCGAGCGCGTAAAATTTCGTCGAAAAAATATTTGACAGTATTTACAGGGAAGTGTCATACAGTGCGTATCATACGTTCAATCACAGAAAAAAAACAAAATGTAAACAATTAGAAAGAGAAACGCATCACTCTTGTTGCACGATTCAAATCGACGCACTCAATAATTGTATGATCGGATGAAAAAAAAGAAAAATCTAAAGCAAATGGTTAGAATTTTGAAGAACGCACATGATATGAAAAATTGCGAACCACGAACGAGGTTCTCTCTCCTACATACCTTTCTAAATCAATTTAAAATAGTGCACTGATAAGTTCAAATCACATTCCATTGAAGTTCGTATTTTTAAAGAAAAATAAAATCTAGCAACGTCATAAAGTGGATAAAATGAAAAAGATCCGGTGAAGAGTTTCCTAGACAGTTTCCTGTTGAAGTTTTCTATTCTATATGGTTCTAGAAAATAATAATCGCATATATGACCAGTCTTTCCTTACTAGGATGGATTAATATCCTCTTTCCAGGGTAATGCTTGTGTAAAAAACTTTTAAAAAAGTCAAAATTTGGCCTTTTACCTGCGTAAAATGAGGAAGGGAGCAAGGAGGGCCGTAGGAGGATGTTGAATGTATGATGGGGATCGTCCAGATGTTGTCACATAAAGTCGGAGGGATATCGTTCGAACGAATTGTTCGCCGACGGACACAACATCCTCAAAGAACCACTTGATGCCCTTAAAGCTATTCCCTTGCGAATGTTAATGTACTTTTTCTATTAATTGGCTTGTTTAGGATGCTAAACCCTTCGGCGCTAATTCAGCATTCCACAGCCCGATAGCTAAGTTCTGGATCTCAGAAAGTTCTCAGAAATTTTTATTTTTTGAAGAAACCTGATGGAAAGTGCATTCGAGGTGAATTTGGCGCACTTCAGGAACTTGCTCTCTTTGCTAATCAGTGTCCTTGAATGTCTAGACGAAGAGAGAATTATAAATGAATTTATAAATAAGCTAATAATTCATAAATGAGGGTGCTGCAGACGGAGGTGGAAATCCTGAGAACGAATCAAACCCGTCGCACTGATGAAGCTACTTATTCATATGTATCGTTTGATGAATTCTGATTCTGAAGCTGCCGTGATGATGCCGGTTACCAGAAATTGTTGTCGTAATGTTTGTCACCTTCAGCTATTGTCCTTGACTTCCGAAGGTTTCTTATTACGGTCTACAACGGATTGAAATGTGAATTGACCTTAGCACAGGTTCGGCTGAGTTCTAGCAGCTAAAGCTGCTCTAGGGAACGGAGTTTTATCAATGGAATTGTTTCCTTTGATTTTTTAAGAAAATACGTAAGACCAGATTTGTAAAACCAATGGCTGCACCTCTTTTCTCCTTTATTCGAGTCTATAACGAGGTGGTGGAGAGTTGAATGGAAAGTGATATGCTTAAAAAAAACCACCAAACAACTTCGGCTTCATGAGGGATTTTTTTTTAAATTTTACCGCGAAAAGTTCGCCAAAAATATTCCCTGAGAAAGCAGTGGGATGTGTGATCAGCGCAGAACATATGGTAATGCAACTCTAACTGGAAATTTTATTTATTTATCTATTTATTTACTTGTTTATTTATTTATTTATTCACATACACCAACGATACACCAGAAAAAAAGAGGAAAAAGAACCGCTCTTTGTCCGAGGCAAAACATATCATTTAGTGCAATTTAATTATGTAATTCTTAATAGAAATGTATTATTTTATCCTTACAACATTTAGGGTGCCGTTATTTGCAGTCAGGAGCAGAGCAAGTCAAATTTCTCAAGATAAAGAGCTCATTTTATGTGGATGGATATCGTTTAGGAGATTGGATGAAGAACTTAGCACGTCGATGAAATGGCAGTCATTATTCTATCTGATTATATAAGTACAAATGTTGAGAAGTACATATTATGCGTTTTCGTGGGTGTTCGATTTTCCTAGATCAATAGCCTACTCTTGGATCTGCATAAATTTTCCAGGTGTACTTATTATTTACATTTATTATATTATTTATTCCTCATTTTCACGATGAGAATCATTTCATAGGAGGATATAGACATATCCTTTCGGATTTCGCCTGTGGAAATCAATTTTTTTTTGCAGATGGATTTTGCAGAGATAAATTTTCACATTTCAAAGTGTGTAATTCTTGATTTGGAAAGTGTAATTATCATTTTATTTATCATCCTTTAAATATATTTTTTAAACATTTTCAAGCTGATTGATTCCCTTGCAACCACAAGCGTAGAGTGACTTTATGGCCCATTCGAGGAAATATTGGTCTCGATACGGCAATGCATGAATTCCGACTGGAATGAGTTGTGTGCTTTAGTCTCACTAGTCTAGATAAAAGCCGTTGCTGCTCTAGGGGAGAGAAGTACGGACGCATCCAGAAGGATGCGCAACAGTGTCGGTTCTGTTAGGTTCTCTAGAGAAGAGATCAAAACGAACTGGGTCCACGAGGACAACAAAGCTATGTATAGGTCTAAGCCTACTAGATAAGGGTAGAGGAGCAAAGCACATGAAAATGTCATGAAAATGTCATTTTTGTGCATCAGCAGAAAAAAAGAGGACAAATGGTTCGTTTCAATTTAAAACCGGCAAGATAATTAGGCTTTTCCTATAATTGAAGCCATTTAACTCGACGATAAATTCATCCTCTCAATACCTCTTTCTGTCAGCCTCTCGAGATAACCACTACATACGTTTCCATTTCCACGCCAGCTTTGTTACGGATTAATGTGAGGTTTTTCAGTGGTTTTCTACTTCGTTTAAAACTTTATGGACATAATATCTAGGCTCACTGTACGTGCGAGAATTCAATAGAGCTAAGAGAACATCTGCCAGTACTTCTAACTGTATATTTATGTTTATTTATTTATTTTTTTCCCCTAACCGTATATTTCTTTATATATAGATTTTGCAAAGATACTGAAGTAAGCAGATCCAATTTTCACTGTTTCTTTTTTTCAAAGGCAGCGTATCATGAAATTGAAGCAATGTGGAAAACATACAGTTCGAAGTGTAGATTACGAATACGAGCGTGCTCCTACTCAATTCCCCCTAATCGTCCCAAAAAAAAATGCCGTGGGAACCGCCTTAGTTCCTACGAGGCACGTTAGAACACCTCACCTTTCCGCACGTACTGGTTTCCTCAGCAGCGTATTAATTGGGTTTACTTGAATAAGCTGCTGAGGAGACTCGATTCATCCTCTGTCACCCCCTCGTGGATGCGTTGCGTACACAAAGATGGGGCGTTCTCACGCACTATGTAAGAACAAAAGCCGTTTCCCACGCCGTTTTCCAGAACGATTAAGGAGAATTGAACGGCCCTACGTTCATATTCGTAATCTACTACTCGTACTCTATGTTTTCCATCAGGTTTCCACACTACGTCAATTCTGTGATACGCTGCCTTTAAGTAAAACTGTAGAGAACCACACCTACACTCATGTACCCGCTTTACGATCACTCTCTTAAGGATTTTAAGGATCTCCCTTTCTCTAACTATCCACATCAAGACCAACATGGTTGATACATCTGCTTATATTCTTTGATAGTGCATGACCTCAGACATCTGGAAGAATTTGTAAAATCTTAGAACAATGAATTATGATTGGGTATTTCATTCCTCGAATCTTTTTTTTTCATAACATGCACCTACTGCAATCATTAGAATCGTCTCTGATATTCATAAATATCCATAAATACGTGTATAGTTTTTTTTTTAACGAAGACAGACACGAAAGAAGACGTATCGGAAGCGAAACTCCGACTGAAATTCCATCCCTGTGGCTGTTCCTAAATTAACCATAGACAGATGACGAACATTCCTGGTAATAAGACCCTTTTTCTACGATTCTTTATGTCGGCTCCGTCTAGCAATCCACCGTAATAAAATTACAGTGAATTTTCTTTTTTTTAACTTTATTCTGCTCAATTCGCATTCATCATTCATTCACAAATGACGTTGGAAATTTTTCAGTAATAGGACACTGTGTTTAAAAAAAAACAATAGAAAGCCTAATTTTTTTCTTTTCCAGGTTTACTATTTCAAAATTTCTCCTTGTCTTGAGAGTGCACAGCAATTTTACACGTGATGTGCTGACGTAAGAAACGTTTTTCTTTTCCGAGTTCCAAAAATCATAAGGATACTTCACGAATGCTTTGATAAAAAAAATAAAGGTTGAGTCTTTGACGTATTAATCCACTTAGGATGCGCCAGCGCGTTTTACTGTAACTCGTAATCGTTGAGGTTTTGGAACGCGTGTTACCGTATACAATGACTTTCAGGTTCCAACCTGGTAATCAATTTATCAATCCCGGAGAGATGAAAGGCTTAGTTGGCACTAGAGCGGTTTCGAACCATCGTCTGCGCGACCATAGCGGACCTCTTACCGACTGCGCTACACCCTGATATAATATATATCTCCGGTCTGAACGTCCGTATTCGAAGCTTCTTCTCTTTCAGATTGCCATACACTCGCCCCAAGCCATATGACTTAGTGTATAATCAGCCGAGTTTGTGGATGATCTTAAAAATTTGGTGTTCTTAGAAATTGTGAACGTTTGCCTTTTCAACGCCCCATACGGTTTTCTAGGATACATCTATGTTTTCTTGGTCATTCGATCAATAGCCATCCTTCCACATCTAAAAGTACACAGACACATCTAAAAGTCACTAATAATAGATCTATTGACTAGGTGACCCGTCTTCTCTCCAGTAGAATCTTCAATCTTCGTGGACTTTGACTCTCAAAGAGTCCAAGAGAACTAATCTCACAATAAAGCGATTGTGACACAGTGGCTAAGAGGTTTAGCCGCGATTTCACCCACGATGGTTCAAAGACTCACCAGAGACAATAAAGACATTCACCGTACTTTAATCGCTAACTTCGTTCCGGAGCTGTCTGGGAGGATGAGTTGACATTGACGTGATGCATCTAACAAGCCCCCGCAAGCTATTATGTGACCCAGCCATGCGTTTATAAACCTCAAACGTTACTGAGGTTCGATTGAAGTCGAACGTAAGGCGCATTCCAAAGAGGAGGTTGATCAGCGCCATGCAGGACAGATCCTCTACCTTTTTTATCCTCATAATAATAATAATAATAATAATAATAATAATAATAATAATAATAATAATAATAATAATAATAATAATAATAATAATAATATTAATAATAATAATAATAATAATAATAATAATAATAATAATAATAATAATAATAATAATAATAATAATAATAATAATAATAATAATAATAATAATAATAATAATAATAATAATAATAATAATAATAATAATAATAATAATAATAATAATAATAATAATAATAATAATAATAATAATAATAATAATAATAATAATAATAATAATAATAATAATAATAATAATAATAATAATAATAATAATAATAATAATAATAATAATATTAGGAAACAAAATTTCCCTTATTTTTATGTACATTTTTCTGGTGAATTACAGTGTGAATATGTTTGCGTAGAAAGCTTTCCTGAGAAGGAATGTGGAATAATTTTGAGGGAAATTTTTGTAGGTTCTATGTTTTTTTTTTCTGAGTGGGACCGTGCTTCAGAGAAGAATTATCCATGAACGGAGTACTTTACGTATACGTATCTCATTACGTATTACACATAAGACAAATAGATTAATAAACGCGCTACAGCTACATGCTGTTGAGGAAACGAGGCACATATGAACGACATTTTATTTTTAGTCAGGAGTTTTCTCGGTAACAGCAACATCAAAGAAATTTTTTTTCATCTCGTTCAAATTGATCTTCTTACTGAGTGTTGCTGACGTCAAATGCAGGATAATCGGTCGACTTCCTCCCTACGTACGAACGATTATCGTTCTCGGCTAACAATCGTTGTTGTAATCTGCGTAATCGTAGTCAAGTAATCTTCCCAATCCTTATCCTTTTCATTTCCTTGATAATTCTTCTATTTTTCCTCCTCTTCCTTTTCTTTCCTGTCTTTGTTCCATCGTTTATTTTCTCGGTTATTTTATTTTGATCTCTTCTCATTTATTCCTCAGATCACTTTTCTTCTGATTACCATCTAAAAATTGATTTATCATTAAAATAATTAAGTACGGAAAAATAAATATAAATAAATGTACTTTTGGTGATATTCTTGAATTTCAAGTCATACCCATCCGAGTAGTATTTATCATTTTCTTCCATTTCTCTGCCCTTTACAATCTATACACCACGCCTGCTCGAATTTCCCCTTTCATAGCTTCATTTTGAGGGATTTTCACTCCATATTTTATCAGCCACGAGAAGAAAAAAGAAAAGAAAAAAAGAAAAAAAAAAGAAATGCTCTGAGATTACTTTATGTGTTTGAAGCTGGAAGAACCTAACAGCAGGGTAACGTACACTTTACCTCGCCCATATGTACATGTATATTTGCAGATTCAAAAAAAATGTATAAAGGATAAAAGGATAAAGTGTATAACGTCTATCAATCCGCTTGGGACCGTCACCCCCACGTTCACTTCAATTCAGAATCGTTTGAGATTTACGAACGTGTAACTGGCCGATACAATGACCCACGGGGGCTAGTCGATGTGTCAAGTCAGTGCTTTTTATCCTCCAAGATAAGTACGGTACCAATTTATCGACCCCGGAGGGATGAAAGGCTTGGTTAGTACCGGGGCGGATTCGAACCTCCGATTGGACGTGCAGGAATTAGAATCTCTAACCGCTACACTACACCCCTTTCAAAATATATCTGTAAATTATGAAAGCTATAAATATAATTATAAATATAATTATAGTGAATAAATGTTAATAATTATAAATATTACTATAAATATAATAGTTACAAATAAATAAATAAATAAATAAGTAAATAAATAAATAAATAAATAATATAATTATCTATAAATTACAGGATAAGTTAATTATTTCGACCATATTTTCCTTATAATTTGTTCAACAAACAAAAAAAATAGTCAGGATTTTCGGAAAATCTTTCTCACTCAGCTACAAACAATAGTAAAGATTATACAGATGAATTGCATCTTTGAAGAGTTCACACTAATTGCTTCACGTCATTGCATTTTCTCATAGTTTGAGAAAATCCTAGAGAATACTTCCCTTAATAAATGTATTCTTGTAGAGTGTTCGCCAGAAAAAAAAGAACAATTTATGAAGCAAAATGTGGTTGTTATCGAATGAGTCCCTGTTTTTCTTTGCAAGTTGCTCGTTGCACATCCATCACCTCTTCTGACTCACAGCTTTGCATGACGTCAATAAGAAACTCTCAGTCCTATCTATATAACTGTGATGTTGTGAAGCTCTTTTGTTACACTTTCCACTCACTCACACTTTTTGTCCTCGATGTGTCCAACAAGTGGCGAGAGATCCTTCGTCTCGGACAAAACAAACACTAGATTCGAGATTTCTTTGACTCTCACATCGTAAAACGGACAATAAACAATGGAAAACCTTTAAAAATTCTCAGGAGCGTGGTCGCTTCCTTTATAAGTATAAATTCCCTGGTTAGAGGGGGGAGGTGGGACAACAAGAATACATGGGAAATAACGTAGCCGAGCCGTGTATCCAGTAAATAATAAGTCATGATAAATTTGATTTAATCGTTGTTTACTAGGGATTTCCTATTAAATATTTGTTCCGATGAATGTCAAGAAAATTCTCGAATATCTAACTATAGTTGGACACACGATCTTAACTATATCTTATATCCTTGAAATGAATCCAGAACATGTTGAGTGCTGGGTTATTTATTTAACAATCAGAAAAAAAATTATAAAAAAATTGTTATATTTATTTATAATACAATTTTACCTGGCAAAACCGACCGAAACACAATGCTATGCAACTTTTATCGCATAAACCAAGTAAAAGCCCATTGAAATTAAGTTGTCAGTGGAATTCATCTTTTGTAACTTAATTAATTGTTACCATACTAAGCCCTAATTTTGTTTTGAATTCTATGTATTTTTTTAATATAATTTTTCTTAATTTTATGTATCTAACGAATATAACGAGAATTTTGTGAAGAACTGTGAAGAACTGAATGTGAAACTTGAATTCTGTTCTGAATTCTTGTGAATCAAATTATTGTAGCCTATTTGATCGCTGCGGGATTCCCGTAGCATTTTAGATTAGATACTTTAGACATCTGAAAATAAAAACCAAATTATTTTTATAATAAGCGACTTGAATTAAATTCCATATACATATTTAGAAAACTCATACAATAAGATTTCCAACAATGTATAATATCTCGTAAAAAAAAGCCTTAGTTTATCAAAAAATAAGTTTGAAACTAATAAAACAAAAAAAAAACCTGCATTTATTTTGCACCAACCTAATATTTTCCATAAGAATGTCTAATTAATCGCGTAGGCCAACTTTGTTCTGCTCGGCAAGAGTTCAAAAAATTTCAGAAATTACACTAAATCAAATTAAAGCCAGCGTTATAGCTAATGCTTACGTTTTCTACTAACCTGCGACATTTATCGAGATAATATTTGTTGAAATAGGGGAAGCGGAAAATTTGTTTCGTTCGATTTGTTGTGCACGGCTGGTCGTAATCGAATAGAGGCAATAGATTTACCAAACAATTCAATACAATGGATTCGGTAACTCTGTAAATACACGAAACGTTGGAAAATTTCCATTATAAACCGAATATACGGGCTCTTTTAGTTGAAACAAATTGCATAAAATGAAATCCTCGAAGTTCCTTATTTATATTTACAAAACAAGTGCATAAAGCAAAGACAACCGACCAAAATGAAACACCTACGCGGTCATTCGCAGATCTGAGCAAGGGAGTAGATAAAAAAGATCAGAAAAAAGATCCTCCTCCTACTATGGCCATCTATCTCAATCTGTCACAGCATAGCGATCCTTGCCCTGCGGCACAAAAACGCTGTGAAATTTCGAAATGTCGATTCAATGGCTATTTACTGGAAATTACGAAATTCCTTGCTCTTCTCGGACATTTTCCCTCATTTCTCGCTTCACTCTCGTTATTCATTATTTTCTCATTTTCTCTATTTCTGGAAATTAAACCTAAATTTAATTGACGCCTCCTCGAACTGGACCACCTCACTCAAACCCATTATTACGAATTCTCCGCCGATAAATTCATTGATCATTGATCAGATCAGAGACGTGGGCAGTGTAGGGCAACGATTCATCGATCACCCACAGGTTGTTGCCAGCACTTTAAAAATCACCGCCGCTTGCACTTCAACCACTACACGGAGGTCACGGAGGTCCGTCGTGTGCTCAACCCGGCCAACTTCGAGGAGCACCTCGTCGACGGGGGGGGGGGGCGATTTCGAGTGGAGGCGGAGCATTCTTTTATTGCGATTGCTCGCCGTCTTCGTCTAATCATGTTATCGACTCACAACACATCCCTCGTCTCCATTCGTTTTCACAGCATTTGCCTCATCTCAGTCTCACAGTCGACAAATTTTCAGCGTTAGGATATGGACGCAGAACTTGCGGCTCGTTGGAATGATCTCACAAGTTTCCTTAGCGAGCCAACGAGAGAGAAATGGCGGAAGACCATAATCGACGCCTACACTCCGCGACCTTTCCGGTTCGTTTATTTACGGCTTATATGACTATATTTATGGCTTCCATTAAAGCTCCAGAATTATTTTTAGAGGTATTCCACATTTATGTGCAATGTTCAAGCTTTTCGACAAGTATAAAGATCATCTCAGAGATCGTTACGCTACTGCTTTTGCTATTTTCTTCAAGAAGTGGGTATTCTTCATTTTTGGCATAGTTCACTTCGTCTCTGCCCAGGATATTAAGTCCTATTTTTTTTTGAAAACCTTTTTTTTAGCGTCGTCTATGATCCACTCGCTTCCGATAATGCTGAAAAAAGTGCGCTTCTTTTGCATCAGTTCGCAAAGGACACCACCTTCGATTCGGTAGTTTTTTCTGGATTTAATTTAATTTTATGCCTGTCACCACGGTTTGTTGACATTTACTAGTGTTGGTAATTCAAAGGTGGTTTTCTAGAGGTGCTGAGGTTTATTTTGCGCCCTAAGCCATTAGAGCTGTGATCATATTTCTTTCACCACGAATATTCCAAGGACTTGAACTCGTGCTCAGATCCTTTGGCGCCACTTTAACGCCTCTAGCCTCTAGGATATTAAGTCCTATTTTCGATTTTCGTCGTGCATTTTCAATTCGTTTCCACTTCGGCTTATTCTAGCTAGAGCTCTTTTCCCTGCTCGGTTCTCTTCATCCATGCTCAGCTCTTCCGGTTTTTTCCATCCATTCGTTGCGCCGTTTCACAATGCGACATTCCCATCTCTTTTCGCTAAGCCCTCACAGTGGTTTCCATAATCGATACACACATACACGCAGGGAGGGTTTGTGTGGATGCCGTGCAGCCTTATTGACCAGGGGAATTCCATTCAGACACACGGACACACACACACAAACATGCTATAGAGTTAGGGAGTTTAACGCTGTTTATTTAGGAAAACTATGTGGCGAATTTGATTATCGCCTCCGGCTCCTACTCAACCGATGCTCATCTCACAGAAGGTGGTTCCGGTGAGGAAGACCTACACTACCTCATTGATTTCGATATGGCTTTTTTGGGTGACAGTGAGGAGCAGTAAGTCGTCCTTCTTCACTTTTTAAGTGACTTAATTTATTAAACCTAAATGTCAATGTTGACAGATTTTCCGAACACGAAAAAGCGCAACGAAAAGAGTACAGCCATTTGAGCGATGAAGAATACAGAAAACAACGAGAAAAGGTATTCAACCTATTTATTTACATCGTTTTTTCAATTTTTTATTCCCTGAACTTTAAAAAATTTCCATCTTACCACCACTGCTGAGTATATATCCTACAAAAATACGCTTCACCACCTCTGAATCCATAATACCTTCTTTGTAGAGATTAATGTAACATTTCACTCCAAAAAACATGAAGAATTCTTGAGAATTCTCTTTTTTTTCTCGTTTTCTCTATGCATAATTAATTTTATGTAACATGTGGTGAATTTCTTGAAAATCCCCCATCATTCCAAGAAATACGACGCGGTTGAATTGCTTGGAAAAGCGCGACGAGAGGAAAAAAACGCACTTGTACAAACATTTTCTACTTTTTATGGGTTCCCTTTCTTATGTGTAATTTTCTTGAGAGAAAAGAATTCTTCGAACTTGTTTGTTTTTTACTTCATAGCTACAGTAGGCTTTGCTTGTGAGAGTTTAATGATTCTTCCTGTGAAGTTATACATGTGTTTCTTCTGTTCGTATATTTCTTTCTTATTTCCCTCTTGAGTGCTATGGAATTTTGAATAATAATAATAATTATTATTATTGACAAAAAGTAGGAGCATTTTCCTTTCGCTACGTATTATAGCGCTTGTAATAAATAATGCATACAGAACAAAAAAAAACATTTTAAACATTGCCCATTTTCGACTGTCTTTGAGTCAAAGATCAAGACGATCAATACCAATCTTGGCTACAGCTCAAGGAAATCAATTAAAATCATTTTAAACAGTTTTTGGATGATATCTTGCTTCTTGTGACTCTGCATCCAGGAAACAGAGCGGTTTCGTGGAAACCTGGACGTTTCTTTCGAGGACGTGCTCGGAAAATCTCTAGGATAAGTGAATTTAAGTGCGAACTCAATCGATATCTACCCAAAACTCTAACTCTCGACTTAAAAGCTCTTCTCCTAGGCTCAGGAGACTCTTGTTCACCCCTTCCTTTTCAGTCAAAAGGGAAAATTTTACGTGTTTTTTTTATAAATAATTTGTTTTTATTACAATTCAAATAATTTATAAATATTTTATATAACTAAGGCCACTTTTTCCCAACAATCTACAATGACTTATCGTAATTCTGTATCCTTCTCTAATTCTCCACTTTTTCATCGCATCTGACAAGGATAATTCTCAGTTTCGCTTATTTCTCAAGGATAATTCCCAGCCTCACTTATTTCTCATCGTAGTTTTTTGTTGTTGTACATGGGAAATAGCAGTGCGACAGAGCTTTTGGAAGAATCCCAGTATTAGAGGAGGGTGTGATGATGGTGCGTAACCCCACCCAGTTAATCAACTACAGTAAAACGGAAACGAGCATCTTATCCTTGAAATCTCGGAGAAATTGTTTTTTCCTCGTTCTCACTGAACCACTCTAGTCAACAATTGTTACATACTCGGCTTCGTGAAGAACAATAGAAAAATTTCATTTATGAGGTAATTTGGAGAAAATTCGAGTTCGTAAAAATGGTACGTCATTCAAATGAAAAAATAAAATAAAATAAAAAGCATGTTATAAGGATAAACAAGATAAGACTTGAGATTTAATCCTGAAAATTATCCTGAAAACAAACCAACAACTACTTCAACCTCGAATTTCCTTTGAAATTTTCGAAATTACCTAATCTCTTCGTAATGTTCTAGAAGCAATCACTGTAGTGTTCAGAGGAAGGAAATTGGAATTTTGAAAAAAAAAGAAATGAGAAAATTATTTCACATATACTGGGATGTTTTCATGTTAATCTCATGGGATATTCTCTGTCATGTATGCTGCGTTGTTCTCGATGTGCACACAAAGCTTAGCACAATTTTCTTAGGTCCCATTTCTCACGAACTCTACAGTATTCTTAGCTCTCTATCTCATTTTTTTCATGTTTTTTGAAGTAAGATAAATATAAACATAAAATATAATTATATAAGTATGTAAATAAATACAACTATACTATGATGAATATATATAAAATATAAATATATAAATAAATAAAATACAATTTAAGGGGCCGTTATTGCCATTTAGCATTGTTTAACCTGACTGCTAGCGCTATCGCTCCTGTCCGTGAATTATTCCCAGGATTTTCTGGGAAATGGACTTAAAGTGCTCGTGTTCTGTAATCGTACTGCAGTAAAAATTTCTCGTGTTCTATATTTGCTTCACAATTTACGATAATATGAAATAAGATTATCTTAAGTCCTATTTCTCGCGAACTCGGCAGTATTCTTAGCTCAATCAGCTCGTATTTCTCATATTTTTTGAAGTAAAATAAATGTAAATACAAATATAAATATATAAAAATATGAATAAATCAAAATGTATTATATTAAATATGTGCAACATAAGTGTGAATGAATGAATAAATAAATAAAATACAATAAAATGCACTGTAATTACCATTTAACAGTGTTTATACTGACTGCTTGCGCTATCGCTCCTGTCCTTGAATAGTTCCTGGAATTTTCTGGAAGTGGACTTAAAGTCCTCATTGGCTTCTGTATTGGCATACTGCAATAAAAATTCCCCATGTTCTACATACATTTGCTTTGCAATATACTAATACTTGTCATTTTTTTTTGAATAATATACAATTTGAGTTACTGTAGCTGCCAATTGGCACTTTTTAAACTGCAAAATATGATTGTTTGCGCTGTTGCTTGTGTAGTTCCTGAGATTTTCCGGGAAATAGACTTAAAGTTCTCATGTTCTGCATAACTGCGCTGCAGTAAAAATCACTCATGTTCTATATTTGCTTTGCAATATATAATGTTACAGCTGTTCCAGCTATTAATAACAGTGAGATTTGATGGGGATTTTGGGAAAAATGTTATTGGCTTAACTACAAGTGCAGTTGTTCAGGTGTTCGTTCAATGGTCCCGTCATATTTTTAGCGCCACCGTTAAGCGCCAATTATATGTCATTATGTTAAATGTTCTTAACAACCTTGTAATACTTTATGACATCAATTCTGGGAACAACGCTCTTTTTTCTTTCTTTTTTTCCTTAGGTGTTGAGGAAAATGGGATTTCTTAGCAGTTCTGGATGAAATATTTCTATTTCTCGTTCTCTTTAAGATATTCACAGCAGATCTTTCATTGTAAATAGTAGTTGAGTCGGAAAATTCTAGGATTCTTACTTCTGTTGTTGATTTATTTTAATCTTAAGCTAATCGAGCTAATCTATTCAATCCCTTCTCGTCTCTTTACTAAAGCATCGCGTAGCATACTGGGCTGTTTATAAGAAATTCAAAAAATTTTCCTGATCTTTCCGCGAAAATCCGAATATGTAAGTACGAAATAATAATAAACATTAAATCCGATAATTTAGTTAATTAATGTATTATATTTTTTGTATGTATTATATATATTATATTATTTAGTAATTATGTAACTGCAGTATTTCCATCTAGATGATCATTATTTTTACTATAAAAATTAAGAATATTTTGTAATTCCTGATTCCTATTCTTCATCAAAGCGTCGATGAGGTGCTAATGCCCACACCGTAACTTTACCATCTAGATCCTGTCTTCTGCCTGTCTTCTGTGAATCCCATCAGTTATGCAAAAATTGAAAAGATAGGATTTATCCGAGAAACAAGTAAAAAGTAGGTAGACTAGTTAGTTATTAAGAGTTACTGAGTTAATAACTTTCAGTTACCTGAGCTCATAGATTTACCAATCTTTCCATAGAAATGTGATAAATATTTTCCTTCGATAAAAAGCAAAGTATAGTTTTTGTCCCGAAATTCAAGAATATATTATAATAAGTAATAATATATAATATAATATGAATATATTGCCGAGAATATGTGCCCGCTGGCTGTTTGCCATTCCCCCGTATTTATATCCTTGTGGACGACAGAGACCATTTTGTGCCTAGAGCCATCGCATGCTGGGAGTAAACAAAAAATTTAACCAAGAAAAATGAGACTAGCAGAGGAGAACAATGAGTTTTGAGGGAAGGAGAACGCACAGAAATTGATCTGTCTGACTATTTCTATTTTAAATCTGAAATTTAATCGAGAATCGAGGATTTAATCGAGAAATTAAATCGAATCTGGGGTGATACGGTGGGTTGTGCCTATGCGTGGATTATGAGGAAGAGGGTGATTCCGTCCATTTCCTCCTAATTGCCGTAAGAAACGGCTCGGAAGATGCGGCTTCGAGCGTTCCGAGGCGCTATTTTCCACAACGAGTTCGATTGGAGCGCGCCAGCCTTGTGCACGCGCCGCATCTTCGCCGTACCGTTTTTTTACGGCAATTAGGAAGAAATGGACGAAGAATCACTCTTTTCCCCATAATCTACGACCCTATATAGACATAACCCACCTGAAACCCGCACCACGCCAGATTCGTGGGGTGATGCCTTTAAACCGTTTTCTTTCTACTTTTTTCTTTTCCCTCTTTTTTTCTCATATCGTTTTCCTGGTAATTTATTTCAATTGCTATGTGATATTGCTACTTTCAAAAAGTTCCCGTCTTCATTTTTCCTAGCAAATGTCCTATGATCCGAGCATTCCTCGTTATTTTTGATGGGAAGTGTCTTGGCCAGGGGATATCCAGTCGTTCCCCCGTCAACATATCCCATCCATTGGCTGCCATGGCCTCTGATAAACACCGAAAAGATACTCTGCACTCCCTGGATAATAATTATTATTCCCTTCTCAACCCCTCAGAAATTGTAGCGATGTCGATGTCGTACAGTGAGTGTACTTTCTTAAGAAATACCCATAAATGGAAGCAATACCAATCGGCTTTAAACAACTGAACAAACTCGTACAATTGTACAAAAAAACGCCCGCTCGCATTATTTCCAGAATCGGAATGTGAAAACGGAATTGGATACGATGCGAAAGTCAACCATCCAGCAAACTTTTAGGACATTAGACAGTGTTGGCCGACTTTGTAGAGAAAAATTACTTGCAGGCTATTCCGAAAAGGTCATCTAAAGACAAAATGATGTGAAGTGATGTCAAGACGACGTTAAGTGAAACTTCTTAGCGGCCTACAAAAATAATTTAAGGTTTCTATTGAGGAAAAAAGAATTTGCACACTTTTTAAAAGGAATTTTTGGTTTCTTATGATAGATTTTTTCATTTTTCATTCAGTTTCACACTATATCGATGATTTGAAAAAAGCTGATTCACGCTTCTCGAGCTCTTCACGTCTCCTGGCGATCCTTAATCGCTGTTTTTATGTGTATTCTCACGATTTTCACGGTGATACATTGCTGTGACTGTAGAATTTATTTATTGTGTAGTACTGTATAATATTTCCAATGCTACGAATTGAATAGTTACAACTTTAGCTGTGAAAAACTTAGTTTCCATGGTTTCCATGGAGGATACATTTATGGGACTTGTAGAAACAATTTCGTTACCTGTTTCGTAGTTTCGACGCTCGATCGCTGGATTTTTTCCACTGTTTTCGAAAAATGAGGAATAGAATCACTGCATCATATCACAATGCAGAAATTCTACTCTTAATTTCTCTAAAATAAGATCACAGCTGAAACCAGTAATTCGGAGTTATTGTAGGCTCACGGCTGATCCCAGTAACTCGGAATTTTTGACCATTTTTTGTTAGGTTGAAGTTTTTCGTGGTGCGGTTTCAAAATTTCTAAGAAAACTACCAAATAAGCTAAAACGTCGCTTTAAGTTTTCATTCATTTCTGGATAATACCTTGAATTGTTTGAATTTTTTATTTAATTTTTTTTTTCTGGATAATATCTTAAAGCACATCCATCCTACAGTACATATATATCTTCAATTACACGAAATAAGTAGTTTCTATGGGGAACTTTTTTTTGTCATTTGTCTAGATTTCTCGCTTTTTCAGGTGAACTCACACTTCACTCTTCTTTACTTTATTTTTATTTCCTTTATTATTTGTTTTTATTTATTTTTATTATGCATTTCAGGTACTGCGTTTTTTCCTCCAAATCCCTAACATCTACGCCACAAAGGATCTACGAGCTGAACTGGAATCACAAGCCAGAGAGAATATTGCTAGAGAAATTCATTTGCTGGAAACCCATACACGAACCTATTAGGAGAGAACAGTAGCGGCCGAAATTTTCGAGTAGCTTCATCTCGGAGAACGACAGACGGAAGTGAAAGCGCATCATGATTGCATTTCTTTAACGTTCGGCTTTTTTTTTTCTTTTCATTAGATTGAATTTCGCCGATTCACAAAAATCTGTCTTTTTCTGGAAGAAATATATGTTCTCTCTCATGCATGGCAAATTATACGCTTTCAGTTTTCGATTCTACGTGTATATTTGTAAATATGGAACAGTTTTGATCGAGAAATTGACCTGTGGCTCTATGTATATGTTCCGTGCTGTACATTGTGGATCTTGAATTCTCATGAAAATACATTTCTAGCTGAAATTCACCAAGGTTCCAGGGTGTTCAAATGCACTGATACGAGATTTTCTTTTGATTTTTTCTATGTTAATCACATTGTGAACCATTAGCTTTACTACTGTCATTATTCTAGTACAGCTTTATTGCTACTTTAAATTTATTTACGGAAATTAATCATTTAATTGATTGTGACTACAGTTATAAAAAGTTTAATTTTTCAGACTCGGATTAGATTTATAGATAATTTTTAGATGAAGTTGTCAGTAATTTTGCTTTGTTTTAGTTTGAAATAAAGTTTTAGACATGAACAACCACAAGAGGAAGCAGATCTTAGCATTCATTCATTCAATCAGATCAAGGTTTAGATGGTGTCAGGAAGTGAAAGCAGTGCAAAAAATATTCACAGGATACTGATCACTTCACCTTGACATTCTCGGATGTGAAAAAGCACTGTATCTTGATAGCCTATGGCCATCGACGATGAAAAAAATCCAAAAAAAACTTGTGTCTTCAAAAACGTAAACGAAAAAAGTAGAGGTCATGTTTATGGTATGGTATGGTACGGTCAATATGTATGGCTGTTTCTGATCGGTCTAAGAGCATTACTATTTTCCTGAAACATAGGGAATTTGAAAAAGTTAATTGTTGTTAAAAGTTAAAATTGTTCTTGAAAGTTTTTTTTTCCTTTTTTTGTTTTGTGGCACAAATGCAGGTGTTTTCAATAAATAAATAAATAAATAAATTTGTTTATTCTATGGATGAATATTCAAAATCTTTATTTTTTGGTTATGTCCAAGAGTAGAATGGAAACGTTTATCAGCAAAAATCAAGAAAAGAACATGTTTTTTTTTGTAAAATCTATCATATTTGTGAAATTATCCGAGGTATATTTGTAAAATTACTCGCCGTAAAGACCATACTTCCCTTCCAAATATCATGTACATGTACGAAGCCAGCTTGTTGTTGTTGTTGTTGTTCAATGTCTCCTGAGCGAATCAAGTCTGTTTCTGTTTGTACAACGTGCTTTGTAACTAGTTCTATTGGCTTCTAACCAGTTTAGATGTTCTTTAACGTATAAAGAAGTAAAATAAACCGGATCCTAGGCAAGTATGTATCTATCAATTTTTATTTAATTCTAATAAGCATTAATTTTCTACTAATCTGTAGTTCCTTTTTCTTTTCGTCACCTTTAGGTGATGTACACTACTTTCCTTTTTGTCCGCTACTCCAATAGAAAACACATACGTGCTACCTCTCGTTGTCGAAAGTCTGTATTAGACACCGTAGACACCGGGACTACCGCAGATATCTACCCCTTCTTCTCCCCTTCTCATCTCTTCTGGAAATTTCGGGATTGGGAACTATATTTATCTTTTCGTGCTATGTGCTTTCAACGAGGTTTCGGTGGAACTTTATTTTTGGCCCGACCTTCGAACAAACGTCCCACAGTTGCGGTTTCTTAACACTATCCAGAAATAAGTACTTAAGGATACCATGCGTAGCGCATGGATCTCATTCCCCTAAGGCGACAATCTGTAAGCAAGCGGTGGGGTTCACCAGCACCGCTAGTTGGTAAGACTGGTCAGCTTGTTTTCCTATTGACGTTTCTCCGCCGTGTACTCAGAACGACGATATCGAGGCTCGGTGAGGAGAGAGGAGGAGTTTGATGGGATATGCAGAGCATCAAAGACCTCGAACCATTTTTAAGGCCTTTAATAAAGATGAGATTGTCTCAAAATGTCAGGGCAATAATAAATTTTCAGAAAAACCTCGTTGTTATAACAAGAAAGCATAAAAGCACTACACATCTACGTTCCCCCTCCCCGTGCTGAGTGGGACCTCTGGATCGATGCCTTCTTCACCATAAAAATACATATACAATCATAATACAATAGATACATTACATTTAAAGAGCATTTCCAAATGTATACGAAAAAAACGACTACAAGAAAAAATCTTCGGTCAAACAGTCATATTGTGAGCGTGATCACCCACTACGCCAATTATTTTCTGGATAAACCTGATATTTTGGCGAAATTCCGGTGAGTTGCTGCTGTTTTTTGTTTCTGTTTTCCTATTTTTATGGCTCACCTATGGGTGTTTTCAAATAAATAAATGAATTATTGCTCACGTTGTTTTCTTACTGTAATTCACAATTCTTTTTTTTTGTAAATCTGCATTCGGTCCTTTGGTTCTTTGCCGAATTTCCACAATTCTGTGAATAATAACGATATCATCGCTTTTAATTATATACCTCAATTTCCCTTATGTCTCTTAAATAGGCTTAGAAACATTCGAAATAACGTGAATTAATGGACTGCTCCCTTTTATCGCTTCTTTTTTTTATTTCCAATTCAATTCCACATTTTCCGTTCTCGCAGCTGCCTAATTCACACCGTATTTAGCATAGCAGCCTTCCTTACACTTTTTTTTGTCATATAACTTATTCAAGGAACAATTCCTTCGTTCCTAAGCTTAGAAAAGTCTGAAAAAATCCTCCTTATGATAAGCAAAAGTTTTGCATACGTAGTATTAAAGAAGAAGGTAAAAAAATGTTTTCCTATGATTCTTTTTTTTTCGACATAAAAAACACAACAGCACAGGTTTTTTCTGCCATCTATTACGGAATACGGAAGGATCAGATATTTGTCAGATAAATATTTCTTCTTAGAGCTTAGCGTACGTAGTTTTCTAATTCTTTTTCACATTTATGATGCTTTCGAAAAATAGGTGGTCCATTGAAAATTGAGGCTGAGTCTAAAAACAGTGGCAGCTTCAATCCTATATATAGCAATAATAAAGAATAAAGACATATGGTATATGGCTAATTTTTTAGTTTTCACTTTAAAAAAAAATTAGATGTAACCGCTGTAGGATTTCCAATAGGAATCAACGATTCTTACTTGTTCTCGTACTTTTTTTATTACACGTCATGAATTTTCTTCAGGGTCAACTCATATCTCTTCATAAAAAGACCAATTACTTCTGGTAGAACAATTACTTAACACAATTTAGAATTATCGGTAGTTCTCTTATTTTGGCGCTGTGTTCATTTGATTAATTATGAGCTCAAATAAACTCAATCAATCTTTGGAAAAAAATCGAAACCTAAACATAATCTGGATAAAACCTGCGGGCTGATATCAACTCATCGATCTTTGGAAAAAAAAAAGTCAGAATATAAACATAATCTGAAGCTGAAATCAACTCATCGATCATATGAAAAAAAAATCAGAATATAAACATAACCTGTCATGAAACTTAGGGAAACAAAAAAATTCCAATAACATTGCTCCAATGCAATGTATTGGATATGTTCCACTTCGTCTTCAAGCCCTGGACAAAAATACGTGTGCACTTTTGTCTCTCTCTCTCTTTGTGTGATATTCGTACTGTCGTAAAACATTCGCCAGATGTTGATAAAACTAGTGAATATTTATTGGTTGTGTATGCGTGTGTGTGTGTGTGTGTGTGTAGCCCCGGATGCGATGTGTTAGCCCCTGAGCAGTGCATGTCTCACAGCAGAAACGAAAGAATTCAAGAATGTCAAGGGAAATAGACGGGAAAGAGATGTTGCCGCCAGGAAAAACTGAACTGAAGAAATATCCGATAATATAAGCGTTCACACTAAATTCCATTGTTTTTCTTTTCTTCTGGATCCTATTCAGAACCGCACTGAATTGGTGCACTTCTGGAAAATTTATGCGATTCTGTTTCTATTTCCGTTCCTGGAGCTCATTATTAGCAAACGTCTTCACGCTGCAGATTTTTGCAGGTTTTTCTGTTCACTGCAAACCGGTTCATGTTCATTGCAATGGGGCTGCGGTGACCATACGATCAGATAAGCATGAGATGGCTAAGTTCACTACTGATATTTGTCTAATGCCTGGGAAAACAGCTAGTTTTCCTCGAGCTTTTGTGTCGATGATGCTACCTATTGATAAATATCTGAAAATCGGATTAGTGAGGGTGTAGATCCGAAGAAATTTGAAGAGGTTTGGACGATATCATGCTAGTATGCCCTATGGCGATAACATCCACGTGAGGGTCACCTCACTATGCCTAGATTCCTTAGGCGCTGAGCACAAAACCGAAGTAATTGTAAGTGATTTAAATTTTTTTGAAACTAAGGAACGGCTGAAATGTAATTTTGGCTCATGGATCTGAGTTCATTTTGTTTAATTACAACCTTTCTGAAAAAAAAACGCTCACTTCGCTGCAGCCATCCTATTCAGATGTCTGCTACTTATGTCTTCAAAAAAGGCGCCAATATTTTATAATTTTTTCCTGGTAATGGTCGACTTATACAAGAAATATTTACATAATTGACGGATTACTTATTCACGTGATCAAGTAAAGCAATTTTTCAATAAAATGAATTATCGTATCAATCACTAGTAGTAATTACCAGTTATCCCAGTAAACATCCAGGAATTTATTGCTTAACATTTTGCTGGGCAGAACGAAGAAAGGGAACCTTATTTTGCTTGATCTACTTGTAGTAGTACATCCAAAAAGCGCTACAGTTTGAAAAAAAATCAGGCAAACATAGGTTCGAACACATCAATCGCAAGACTAAATATATCAGGAATCGTTTGATTAGATTCTATTTTCCTTAAATCGATTAAATCAACATCAAAAAGTGAACAGGTTACTGGCACATTTATTTTTTGGAATTCATTGAAATTTTCTCGAAAAAGCAACAAAACCCCGGAAAACAACATCTCATTGACATTTTTCTAGTCGAAACACCATAGTGAATCATCGTCGTTTAACATTCACTTTTCGAAGCAATTATTTTCTGACAAACTAGAAACATTGAAAACAATTTTTCACGTTTTTAGAAATTGAAAAAGCAGACAACGCGTTTCCTACGTTGTTATTTTGTAAAGAGTAGAAAATAAAAACAAAAAAAAAACTTTATTGCGAGACATCTGGTCTTATCCCCTCGAAATACAGTATCCAGATACCTACAGAGTCATTTCATTGAAACAACTGAAAAATGGATGTACACCTTGGATTCATTAATTTTTCAAGTTCGATTTATCAGAATCTGCTGTGACTCGTTAGTGGAGCCTCACACTCACTATATTTATTGATGGTAGCAGCTCCTCAAGATGTTTGCATAAAGGTTCCGAATCAGCCTAAACGCACGTCCCACGGAGAAATACAAGCCTAACCAAACCCATTCCAGCTCTTTCAAATAAAACAAATACAAAATTACTATTGTTACTATCAATCATCCTACATATGTTGTTTAAAATTCTAAAATATTTAAAGGACATTTTTGTAGTGTCCATATTCGACTATCCTTGAATCTCTGTGACTATACACACAGCTTTTTATTGATTTGCTTGAGCTGTAGCCGTGATTGGTATTGATCTTTATTAACAGCCAACCATTCAGTGTTATCGCCTTCGTCAGGGCCTGAAAAATCAAAGCCATCAGTAGAGCTTTTTTTTTCTGTTGTACTTTCCCCCTTCGCGCAGAAATCCATGTTTTCCCTACGTATTTGCTGTTCACTCACCATGTGCAGGAATTTCTACCTGATAAATCAATCGATATAAATGAAATCGGTGAAAGCAGAAGCAGTTAAACCTCGTATGGCTTAATCATAGGATAGTTCTGCGCTTGTGGTAAATCTGCTGCAAGCACCAAAAAGTTGAAAAAAAGAAACTTCAGGAAAAAATGTTCGAAAGTAAACGAAATGTCTACGTCATGGTCTGCATTGAAAGACAAGTAGGATGAAATAAAAAGCGCATGAACAAAAAACAGAAGCAAGGAGAGGTCGTGTGAAGAAATGAAGTTTCGGAAACCTATACTATGTGTTCTATTCTTACTGATTTATAGGTATAATATTGGGTTGTTGAGTCCCTGTTGTAGTAGTGGAGGACATACATAGTTTGCAAGTATTTCAGCAAAAAAAAAAAACGCGGAACGCTGCTTGCAAATCCAGAAATCGAAGGTGGCAGCAGTGGGAAACCAGTCTATTTAACAACGCAACTCTCAACACCAGTTGAAAGAAATTACAAAGAAAAAAAAAAGAAGTAGTAAAACCTCATAGAGTGGGTCCCATTATTTGTGTAAGTGTAAGTAAAGAGCTGCTCTATGAGGTAATGTCAACAAAACACTAGTTTACTGAATTTCATTTCGTCAACTTCATGAAAAAGTGAGGCGGTGTCTCTCTTTCGTGTTTTCCCTTTGATACATGTAAATTAGATTCTAAACGTTACTATCAGGTACAAAAAGAATTAAGCAGCGAAATTTCTGAACATTTCCTTTGATGATTGACGCGATAGGTCTTCATTTTTCCTTGCAGTATGAAAAACCCTCGCGTTCAATGTGTCTTACTTTTCTCCGTCCATTTTGCAGCACCGTTACCTATTACAGCAATTGTTATAGCCGCCTGCGTAATAAAAAAAAACATACATAAATATTGCTTCGCTTCGTTTATGCCTTCAAACAACGAACAACGTCATAATGAGACCTAACCCGAAACCCACAAAGAACAATCGACAAGTATATGATCTTGAACATCCGAGTACTGCTCATTATGCACCATATGAACAGTTGTTTAGAGCAACAACGGTGCTAACAACAACAAATGTTATGAAGTTTATTATTACCACTGAGGTCCGGTCATTTTCCGAACTTTGAGGATCACGAAGTAATAACAAAAAAATCGGCACAGTTAAGAGCAGCTGACATATTCCATCAGTAAACAACAACCAATTTTTGAGAAAAAAAAGCCCTGCCCTGGATGTCTGTCTCTATTTTCTACACTTTCTTGAGCCCTTCTCTCGCGTTGCTGATGTTATTCACCACTTTAAACTGTACAGCCCTTTTCAAAAATATTAGAATTCATCTGATTGTAAGAGAAACGCTTTTAGAAGCTCCGGACTTGGTATTGATGATGAGTGAGCGCCTGTTGTTCCGTTTGTATTTCTTCAGCTTCAGTTTAATTAAAATTCGTCACTCGTTCAGAGAAGCTTGCATTGACGCACAAAGGCGCATATGGTACCAGTTTGATAAATGTCGAGACCTGTATTGGCTATTAATTGCCTTTGGAGCTTTACATATGTGTCCTATGTAGACAATTACATAGGCTGAATGCTCTATGTCTCCCTCGTCGGAAACGATTAAATAAATGACGGGAGTTTCTCGGCGGACTTAAATAGTTGACAGCAATGATGGATGACGTTACTTAAATAGTAGCGATCGGAATATTTGCAATTCAGATCTATTGTCACATTTCGCCCATTTCAAAGGTTGAAAAAGGCTGAAAATGTCATCCAGACAGCACGGAGTCATAGCCCAAGATTGAATTAGGTCCGCACGTACTGGAACATAATCAACTCACGACTGGCTAAAGTTAAACTAGTTAAATGTTGCAGAAAGTACCTTATTACTTTCTTCCTAGGAGGTAGATGAGACTCAACAACCTCATTTTACACAAAGTCGTACAAAAAACCATCCGAGTTCCGCTTCTCATTTAAGAATTGTTCTTTCTTGCACGAAGATCAACAGAAAAAAAAGCATTTGCAGTGTATTACGTGTGCACGCAGCAGCGCTATGAAGAGTATTTTAGTGAGGTTAAGAGGGGCTGATCCAGGATTTAAAAAAAAAGCGACGGTGACGACGGAAGATGGTTACGAGCACAATGGCACACGATTACACAACGACCGAATAGTGTCGGTCTCTTCTAGCGAAAATCACTTGTCACTAATCTTCGAAATTTACCTTCACTAGAAATAAACAGAAACCTGATTGACAGCATACGTTTGAAAGAAAATGCAGTTTTCGGGAATTATTGGGAGCAGCTTGTGATTAAGTTGAAAACTCCTACAATAAGTCTTCCACAACACCATTAATACACACTATCCATAACTATTACATCCAAGGATTTCATTTAATCAAATAAAAATAGAGACAGAACCATTCAAACCTTTAGGAAGTAATATAATCTAAGACTTCTTTTCCTGTTGAAATTATTCGAAAAGATTGCAAAGTATGAGGGGAATGAGAGGAGAAATGTCATAGCGTCCCAAAGAATTCTCGAAAGTTCTGCAGAATGTTGTGCAAAGTGCGGCCTCCCTCCAATGTTCAACAACTTTCTCTCTCTCGCACGCACGAGTGAATACGAAAATAGGAAGTCTTATGAAAAATACAACCATATTTCGAAAAAAAACAGCGAATAACAATTCTTATAACTTCCAGAAAGTTACTCACCGATTACTAACCTATGACTACAATTATGTATAACAATATGTATAATAAATCTTCGAATTAGCACTTGGAAACTGAGGAAATCAATGAAATTGTTCTCTGAACAATATGCACTGATGTTTTCCTCAAGAGTCACTCTCTACCTATTGGATTAGTGAAAAACATGAGTGGAAAAAATTGATCGACAAACTTTGTACCCTATTCCAATTCTAGCAAAATTGGTCCACTTTTTTTTGCAGCGGGCCACATCTGTTGTTCCCTAAGCGTGCAAGATTTCATGGACGCAGCGCACAGATATTATTAGATGGATCTCCACTAGGGGACCGGAATCAGCACTTCTGAAATTGAGACATCATCTCGTCAATTCTAACCAAAAAAAGGCTCAAGTTTAGAAAACCACAGTGTGCTATGGGATTTTTCTCCTAAAGTGATAAATTTTCCACAAGATCCCTTCACGGGAGACTTTTCCTTGGAGATTATTACTTCTGTATATCCCAGCGGGATATCAGAGACTAACTTTATTTCAGTACGCTCTCATTGCTACGTTTCTGATATATATATATATATATATATATATATATATATATATATATATATATATATATATATATAGATGGCGATATCTGAGCTAATCTACTGAAGATTCTGAATCGTCAACGACGGTCCGAGAGAATAAAAACAAGTAGGTTTTCCAGCAGAAGAAGCTACGCCTGTTTATAGAATTATGAATTATTAAAATTATAAATTATTGTTACGTTAAGCGAAACATAAAGCAAAAGAATGTGAAACACAAATACAGAGTCAAAATCAAAGGAATGCGGAGTTGTAAGAACGATAAAGTACTAAAAATCAACAATACACAAATTTCCAACTAACCCTTAGAAGCTATGACTAAAAAAAAGTCATTCAATTCAAAGAAGAGCGTTCACTTCCAGAAAAAGACGTCCTCACCTCTTCAGCACTTCGTTAACCATGACACTTCTCGACTATTTTATGGTAATAAATGCCATTCAGGAAGATTTACGATATTGGGATCTTATTTCACTAGTTCTACGGTTCCGGATGCAGTCTGCAAGTGTTGCTGGAAAAACAAAGAAAAAAACAACGAGTAAAAATCCAGAAACAGAGGTATCACGGGGACTGAAGACATCACTTCCCTCAAGAAGGTTACCTTCTCCGTAATAGGAATTTATTGCCCATACAAGAGTGAAGAGTTGTTTTATCAGATAGCTTCAGTTATGGTCTGCTTTATGCGGTTTTATTTCATCAATCCGCAAGTGCAAAGAGTTGTCACGTTCGGTAAACTGATGCCTCCTGTGCTCTTGATCCCCTTCATTCATATGGGATATTTCGGGTTTTCGCGTTATGACACTTGACAACGTTATCTACGTCCCGAGCTCTATGACAGTGGGTGGATCCGACATCGAGAATCTCCCCAAACATTGCCTTCAAAATATGCACCCGCCGATATTTTATTTGTATGCGCAGCTGGAATAGTATAAAAGATAGAGCGTTATACTATGAACCATGTACGCAGCAATGATTGATGAGGGATGAGTCGAGGTGTGATGCTCAAAATGATAGAGTCCGATCTCAGAACTTCAACCCTCTGGCACTCAATCGAAGACCGCATGCCCGTATAATGCCCCTCATATTTCTTATTATCTCCCTTACATTCCGAGAACATCTCCGAGAGGACGTGTCACTGGATCTCTCAAGTCCTTTTGCTAATGAAAAGTCACAGTTAGAAGTGCTTCCCAATGTCAACAGTAAAGAATAAATCCGTCCCATCAACTTTTCAACCACTATCCACTTTTCTGCTAGCAACCAGCAGTTATTTTATACTCCTCTTTTCCTTCCCAAATGAATGATTCGAAAACCGCTGCGACAAAAGCGGTTACTACGGACAAATAACTGCAGTGAAATTGTATTTGAAAAGAATAGCGGTTGGTTGAAAAATGCTCGGTGAGAGCGTCTCCCAGTCTCGAGATGTCGTGCTCGTCAAAAGCAGAGTGTGTGTGGAAAAAGAAGTGAGATAAGTAGTAGTGTAGTGCACTCTCGAATGTCGCATCAGCTGACTGCACCTTTCAGTTTGAAAAAAAGTGCAGTGAACGAAGCGTTAAGGAGACGATCTACGTCATTGCGACCTCGAAATCCTTGGTTGTGGTGATCGGATACTGATGGGAGACTATCGCATCCGCAGCCGCCGCCGCCAAAGCTATGCATCCCTTCTGGTGATAAGCGAAAGTTCGCTCACTAATCGTTATTTTCGGAGACAACAAAGTGACGAGCAGGGTTCGTGGATCAGCTAACTGCACCAGGTGTGAGTGCGCCCCGCTCGTATCCCTCAAACACCTGGGGAAAAAACACAAGACCCTTCATCTTGCGTCAGTCGTGTCGTGTTGAACACACGTAACGTCACGATGGGGAGAGCATATCGTACAGAGGACAGAACGACGGAGAAACGAGGCTCAGAACGAGGTCCCCACGCCAAAAGACGACCCACTGATCGGATAGGTGATGGGAAATCACGGAAATTAGGGCCAGAGTGATTACGGGCAACCGCGATTATCCGATCGATGCGGGGGCGAGAGCGGAAAGTGCGAGTGCACGCGGCGGACGGAGGGCGAAGACAAACGGCGACAGAGACGCAGAGGTGGAGTGTCGAACGGGGGCGCAAGTTTCGAGAGGTGCGCGATCATCCAGACCCTCTCTCACTGCTGTTCCCCTGTAATTCCCCTCGTATCCCCCTGAAAGAGGTTGCAGAAAGTCGAAGAGGTATGGTGGTGCGTGAGGACGACGACCTGGATCTGGAAGAAGCCACCAAGCATGCAAGCATTCTCCAGAACAAACAGCTGATCACCAACAATGTCATCAATAAGCGGAAGGTATGTGTGTGTCGGCTTTTTCTCTTTTCTATTCACGTGATTCATCGTCCGCTTACATGGTTCTCATCATCTTTTCCTTCTTCTCTGGATGCGGCTTCGTTATTTGGTGATTCTTCAACTTCTCGCCGCAACTTTTATA
The DNA here is from genome assembly GCF_031761385.1 of Necator americanus. Lineage (NCBI taxonomy): Eukaryota > Metazoa > Nematoda > Chromadorea > Rhabditida > Ancylostomatidae > Necator > Necator americanus. Next base: position 38,729,519 of record NC_087372.1, read on the forward strand.
TGTAGCACCGTTATCCTTGCCTACAATTATGTATATGCCGGCGTTTTTTTTCTTTTTCACCAGTTCATGACGTCATCTGCTCGACTAGCTACGGATGGTGGTGAAGCTCTCTTTCGTCGTCAAAATTTCTCTGTTTACTCACAACGCCGACTAAACACAGTTGTTCAACTCAGCCCAGCACTATCAATCAACTTTTGGGAACATCTTCCAAATGATTTTCATACACTATAAGGGTAGCTAATCATTCGATTAGATCCATCCACCTTTTATTTCATCCACTACGGGCATATTCTTAGCACTATCCGGTTGTTAGCGTTCGATTATTCCGCCTATTACAATATGAGAGTCGGGTTTTTGGTCGGTGTTATCCACACCTTCAGCTAGCTTATCCTTGACAAAGTGCTTTACAACGGAGATACTACGAGGTTCTTCAAAATTTACGCACAAAATAGTTGTCTCACGGAAAGAGGAAGTATGTTTAAAATGCATCGATAGCTCATTCTCACGAAGCTTTTGGATAACTCTGCCGTTTATTTATATTTCTTTTCAACTCCTTGGTGAAAGCCCTACTTTGATTGTTGCAAGATCGTTTTTCGCTACTATTATGCGCTTACTTGATTCACATTATTAATGTTCAGTAAGAAAATCCTTATTTGTCTCGACCACATGTAATATAACCGCTGAATTGTTATTTTTGCGTTCGAGTGCTCTACTAGGAATATATATCACGTTGTAAAGCTTTGCAACAATTGCGAAAGAAAAAACCCCACTGATTCCCTCATTTTTAAAGTGGGAAACAGGTGACTTTTTTCACTGATAACCGCAGAATGTTTTAAGTTTCACCTTTTTGTTCGTTTTCTGAGCCATGTGGCGGGTAAGGTCTTGTTGTGAGGAGCAAGGCGTATCGGTTAGACGATCGTGTCTTTCTGGAAATGTCCTCAGACAACAGTAGAATTGAGAGCGTTCATTCGCTTGTGCCTTTCGATCTGAATTATCCTGAACAAGATCCTATTGAAGCTCAATATACAGATGAGGGATTTGTGCAAAACGTCTGTCTTTTAGTTCTTCCTTTTTGATTGTCTAGCACCAGTACTGTCATCTGTCACAATATATTTATATTTCACTCGCTTAGGTGCCGGTTTTATTCCCTATGGACATTTACAGTTTATTAGTTTCGTAAATCAGGTAACTACTATCGAACTTGTTGAGGAATCGTGTACATTTATAAGCTTGTCATTTGAGATGAGGCTTAACTGTATGCGCTTTTTCTTTGCATAGGTCTATCCGGAGCCGGAGCATGTTTATTTCTTAAGTTTTGCACAGGTTATAATTTGACGTGGAGATGATATTAAATTTGTTTCGTCTACTCGCAATGCTTGTGATGCGAAGCGCATCATCATGGCCACAGAATATGAGTCATCGTCAGTTGATTGCTGTGATGTGGATGAATCATTGTTCTCGAGCCCACTTCTTGGAGACTACTTTTGGTATGAAGATCCGAAATTTGTTTAACGTCAAATATTTTGACGAATTTTCCTTGTTATTGTAAAACATGACGTATTAAACATTCGTTATGTAAGCTATTAGTAACCGGTTGTCTTGAAGTTGTCCCAACAAACATCACCGTGTGCAAAATATTGCAAAGTATGGTGCTTCAGAGAGTTCATGTCTTTTTTTTCCGCGCTCATCTTTCTCTGCAGTCTTTATGGGGCACTTATTTATGTGACAGATAGTATTCACATTGGTAAAATTCCTCACTAGAAAATGTGCATTACAGTGCGTAGTTTTCTCTTTATCCTACCAATGGTTATTGAGTAATCCATACATATTTAGCGGGACCTTCTTTTAGATAGGTTGCATGATGGTTTTGTTGTACTCGTAGCTTTTAAGTACACGGGTTAAGAAACTTTTTTACTGGAAGTCAGATGAACGATGAATGCCTAAAAGGCAGGCGGGGATGCGTAAAATGCGTAACAGAACTTTCCAGAACCTTCTTTTCTTCACTCTTTTTTAAAACCAGAAGAAAGAACCTCTGTTTTACCATTGTATGATCCATTATCATCCCATAAATAGCAGGAGATGAAACATTCCAGAAAGAGGGATGTTTTCAGCCATCTCCAAGAATGGAGGAGAAGGCTAATCTTTTTTCGTAACCTCGAAGAATGGATATACACGTGTGTACATAGTTTCCTCGTAATCCTAGAACATATTTTGAGGTCAGTTAATACCTCTGATCAGACAAAGCAATCATGAAAGCGCAATTTGATGTGATCATCTTGTTGATTGCTATACACATTGGATCAATGATGTTTGAGTTAGCTTTGACTTTGTTTAACTACTCTAGCAAAAAAAAACACTAATTATAACATCCTCTATATTTATGACACGCTTTTGCTGTTGTATTTCTAATTTTCTTTTGCATTTACCAACTATTTTTGTTTACCTCATGATGTTCCTCGAAATAGCAATGGCAAGAGGACACGAGATGCGTTTTAACCAAACAACCAATTTTATTGTTGTTTTTGATTACCGCATATAGTATTTTCTTTCTGCTTTACGGATTATTTGAAAGCATTACGTGACAGTCGCATATCAGTTGTTCGCATCGGTGTTATAATCTGAAAGACTGCTGTAGCATCACATGAGTGAATTAAAAGGCAGCATTCCACGAATGTGACGTGGTGAGGGAGTCCGAGATAAAAGCTAGGGTTGTGGTTGTGGATTGCATGACGCAGGGTGGTTTCGGTCCTCTCTCTTCCTAATCGTCGTAAAAACGACGTGGGAATCGCTTTGTTTCCTGCGAGGTACCTCAGAACGCTCTTCTTGAATAGGGTGGCGAGGAGACCTTACTAATCTTTGACCACTCGCACGTGGATGCGGCGCGTGCGCAAGGGTGGTGCGTTGCAACTGAAATCATCGAAAGAAAAAACGGTTTCTATCACGCGGTTTTTCACTACGATTAGAGAGGGATGAACGGAGCTATCCCTGATCCCGGGATCGACAACCTTATCTCTAGCTTTTCCCGCGGATTCCTTCACTACGTCAGATTCGTGGTAGGCTGTCTTTAGAAAAAGAAACTTCACAAAATAGGATGTTTTGGAAGTTACTGGATTTGATAGGTTTCGAAGTTTTAAAAGAAGAAAATTACAATTTGATTGCGTACAATCCTTTCATTTTTTAGATTATACTATACTGTCTCAAACACTGGCAATAATCCTTAATTGTTTTCATTTCCTTGACATATACTGAACAACCATATAATTTCTTATAAATTTGATATCTGTCGTATCATGCACAAAATCCGAAATTTGTTAGCCAGCTTTAATTGCTTCGATTCATGAGTTTTATTAGTGTAGTTTGCCTAGACCTTCATGACAGGTATATTACGATGATCCGTGAACGATTCACTAGATTATTGAAAGGCGGCAGATCCCCGGGGCTATTTGTCAGCTGCAGGGCAGGGACTTCTGTTCTGCAACGATAACGAGTATGAGAAAGAAGCATTATTACTAGTGTTTGTGTGTTAAACTGTGATTAATGGAACTTTTTAAAATGAGAACTACGATAGTTGTAGTTCCTCTATTATTAGATTTGGCCTGATTAAGCCACGGAGTGCAGCTTGGTGCTGAGTTTTATTTGTTGTTATCCATAGTGTGTTGGTATCTCCTTGTTCATATAATGTTCCTGGCTAATTGCTTGCACTATCTTTGAAAGTCTTTATTGGCTACACTATGCCTTATCAGCAAATTCATGACACACAAACAATCTGAATTATTTTATAATGATAATTCGTTTTGGCCACTGTGTTCAAAGCACTGTAGAAGTTTGTCGTTCAGTAAAGATTCCTCCCTACAAAGATTCGTAATATTTGCGACAGACTATTCAATAATATACGGTAAATGGACGTCCATTGGCCTCATATTTTAAACGAAGGAAGAATATTGAGTTAAAGACACCATATCACGAAATTAAACGTGTTCGGAACTCCCCATCAATAGGTAGCGTTATCGGTACAGTTCAAGACTATAAGAGTGATCAGGGACAGTTTCGCCAAGTAATCCAGAGAAAAAATGCGAGAGAAACAGTACTCGTGAGTCCTACGAAGCAACTTGTTGCAGGATGGAACGCGGTCTCAATTCCCTCGTCCCCGTCTCACCATCCGAAATCCATCTAAGGTGACTCAAATAGAAGCCTTTCCAACCTTCGCTACCGCAGATTTGTTGCGGATTGTCGTCATTCTACTCCCTTAATGAATTGAATTGAATTGGATATCGGTGCGAGTAAGGCTGTTTCAAACACCTTTTCTCAGCCTTTATTAGTGTGAATTAGGCGTGATGATACTCATAGTCCTGATATGTAGACCAATTCTTTGATTAATTCTATCACAGTTTAGACCCTTTGGTTCGTTTCCCAATGTAGGTCACAGCTGTTTGGATTTGATATAGTTACTCAAATTTCTTGATATTCTAATGTTTTTTTTTTGAAATTATTGAAACATTCGCTTTTATTTCTTAAACGACTCATCTGGATCTTTCAACTTACGTTTCTTCTTAGGGACTGTTTCAAGTCGAGACCCGCCGTTGTCAAACACTGCCTATGCAGCACAGTTAAATCTGATCCTCCTATTGTGCAGCCTTTCGTCCTCATCTTTCCTTTCTTTAATTTTTGGATCCTATTTATCTTTCTAGCTTTCACAGGTAACGGAGCTACGTTTTTTTTTTTTTTTTGCTACTCTTTTTAGAAGAAACGTATCTGTTAGGAAAGTGGATAAAGGACTTTCCTCCATTCTGATTGCTTCCTTTGCATTTATTTCTTTTTTCATGATATACATCGCGCGCTTTTTTATGAATTCAAAAAGTGGCAGTAATTTTAGTGATACACTAAATATCGGGCCTGTTTCTTGAGGTTTTTCGTCTGTGCTAATTCGTATCTCTCGAAGTGTTCTGTCTTCTGTCGTATACCTTTTACTGACTTGCTAAGCCAAACGTGTTTCCATGGTCGTTTCTCTTGCATGTCCGACCTTTTTGTTTCTTCTATTCCTCCACGAAAGCTGTATTACTTGGCTTACAATGAGTAATAACGAATAAAAATGTATTTAGTTTTAGTATTCATCTGCTAAAACTAAGTCATTTAGATCGTTGTGGAAAGTTGTCTGTTTCATCCTTCTTGAATCATCGATGGAAAGCTTACTTCAGTAGTTGTCGAGTTAGTTCTACCGATACCCAGGGCATATTTACGACGCCATCAAACGATTGTGGCGCTGTGTGAAAAACGCAAGTGTCACGCAGGAATTCTAATGATTACTGTTTGGTGGTGATGTTCCGCAGTGTTGAATGAACATGGGGTCATATTTATATAAGCTTCTATAGTAAACTCAAGGATAAGCTAACTTTTATCTGACACTTCATTGATTGAAAGCGATTGATTTACTCGACAATTCTGACGGAACAAGGATACTTTTCTAACCTCACTCTACACGAGGATTAGAAGATTGTTCTTTCTCAGGACTCGCATGCAAGCATATCTGCTCCTAAGTACATGATGAGCGCTGCGATTTGCCGAAAATCCCCCGTCGTAGTTGGGATAACAACGGCGAGTTCTTGTCCGGGCGCATATGATGACGAAGAAGTCACGCTGGAACCTCTTTTGGTTCTGCGTCCATAGTGCATTTATTGTTAAGATTAGTGTCCATTAAAAACCACCGTTGGTGTTCACTAGTACGAACACCAGACTGTTTCAGATACTCTTACTTGCTGTGGGAAGTCTTTATTCGTGTAAAGATTATCGTACCAGTGCACCTTGAATGATTCTTTATAGAGTCATTTTTATAGAGCATCATGAAATGTCTCACCGAGTCGTCGTTGTTCGTGCTACGCTCCACGGTTCCGTTGAAAACAGCTGCGATCGATTCACGCGACTTCGTGGTCTAACTTTTCTCGTGGTTATATTGGTTTTTAGGGTGTCTTTCAATGAGGATCTCAACTCTTGATTCTCAAAAGCTTCTCCTTATAGTTGTTGGGGAATGCTGGCTTATGTGAAACATTCTTTCGAAATGAATGTTTGCAACGGAGCATCGTAAATGCCGCGGTCATCACATTCATCACAGTGCAAAGGATCTCAATTTCTGATTTTTACTCCATGCAACTTGTCTTTCGCAGGTCCCCTGGAATCAAAAGCTATCTTGGCAGTGTGCAAGATCCAAAGTTCGTTAACTTCCTTAAACTTAGCAGCACCCTGTCAGTGCAAGGTTTTGATTGAGATTCTTAAGCTTTTTTTTTACTTGCAACTCGTTGCAATACTGACTAATGAATTGGGTGTTCACTTTATGCGCTTAGTTCGTCAAGGTCATTGTCTGCTGCATTTATTAGGTGTCACTATGAATAATACACTCCTGTTAGATTTATTATATTTTTGAACATGAAATTAGACAGATTTCTTTTTTTGTGAAAAAAGTGTTCTCCTTCTTTCTATGCCTTTTTACTAAAATTATGACTGAAGACGACTTCGACTGATTTTGGTAGGATGACGCACTAGTTTCATTTGTATAGTTATATGTTTTTGACTTCGCCATCGCGTAGTTTTCGATACATTTACGCTTCAAGTATGTATTACTGTGGCCAGTCGAGTTATGATGGGAGAAGAAATTAGAGTTAATCGTTTGTAATTTGAATTGCTCTTGAATGAGCTCAAGACCTGAGAATTTTTAGTTCCAATGGCCTCTAGCCAGAGATTTGTTTTCATTGCTTGCTCATCTTTATTTTAGTTAATTTCCTTTACTCTTCGACTTCTCTTTTTATTCTATTCTATGATTTCTTTATGAAATTTAGATATTTCTTCTCTTTTGAATTCGATATCATTACAGGAACAGCTCCAACGGTGGGAAAGCAGTGAGATGAATGGTGAGCCAGTTCTTCGGCAGAAGAAAGCTCGTGTAAAATTCGAGGTTTGTCGATTCTTCTCACCTTTCATGTTTGAAACTTCTTTCTAACCCGCGATGAAATCGTTCAAGTGGATTATTATCTATTTGAACGAGATAGCTAGTGTTGTCACTCGAATTCAAACTGATGTTATTGATATTATTATGCTCCTCCTTCGAGTTGGTTAAATTTTCTTAAGAAATACGAAGTTAGTGCTTCTGATTCAAACCTTGACAGTCATCTGCTTACATTGTCACTATCTTTGAAGAACTTGCGGCTAATGCATGTGTTCCAACTTCTCATTTCACGGTATCGACGAAAGCGAAACTCTTAGTAGTTTTTGTTACGGTGTGTGCTGCCTTTAAGTGGATTCTTCAATTCACCCTATGAGGCCTTCGTATTACTCCGCGGAACTCCATCTTGCATCCATTTCTCTAGTTCATGTCTCTTCCTAACCATTCCTTTTGAAAGTTATATATCTTTTATTTCTTCATACTCAACTATTGTATGCAGTATTATCGTACCGTTTCTCTGTTCGATATGAATGTTACAGGATAGCGATATATTCTTGAGCGCATGTATGTCTGGCGATGAGGACGAAGTGGAAGAGCTGTTAGCCAAAGGTGCTGACATTAACACTGCCACTGTCGATGGATTAACGGCTTTACATCAGGTATTCATAAATTTCATTCGTCATTTTCACGTTAATAATTGATTTTGAATAGCTACATTTGTGATTAGCACTCTTCTTTTCTTATTTTAGGCTGTGATCGACAGCAAACCGGATATGGTGCGGTTCTTGTGTGAAAAAGGTGCTGACGTAAATGCTCAAGACAACGAAGGATGGACGCCATTGCATGCTGCTGCCTGTTGTGGAAATCTTGCCATAGTTAGATATTTATGTCAGAGTGGTGCTCTCCTCAGTGTAATCAACAGGTACGGGACGAGTTCAACTTCATTTTGCTTTTCTCATCATTCTCTTTTTGTCCGCTTATTATTAGTCCTAACAATAATAACTACGAATGCTTCTTTCAGCGACAGAGAGTTAGCATTAGATCTCGCAGACGACGAATCGTGCAGGGAGTTTCTCGAACACGAGTACCGTAAGCAAGGGGTTATACCTGAGCAGTGCCGTGATCAGGAACTTGCTACAATGATGAGAGATGTACAGCAATGGATACGCGATAAGGAATATTGGTGAGGATAACAGTTATTTCTCACAGATGTATCTTTTCATGCGAAGACAAAACAAAGCAGCGGAGTTTTTTTATTTTTTCTCTCTTTAGTTGGTTGGTTTTTCGTTTGTTTTGCTGCGCAAATATTCTTCTTTTCAAAGGAAAAAAATCCTTACCGAAGCGATAGCCTTTTAATTCTTCTAGTCATTGGATATCAATATCAAAATAAATAAACAGCATCAGCTTCAGCTGTCAAATGAAAGCAGCAGCTGCATGTGTATGTTTTCATTTAAACTCGTATCTAAAGAATGAGAAACGTGAAAAAAAACATTAGCGTAACCATCTTGATCCCACGTAATTGCGCTATTATTTTGGTATGAAGTGCAGCTTCTCAAAGATGAGGGATAACACGGTGTTGTGGTTCTTGTAAATTGTAACACAAAACAATGTTCTACTACTGTTTTAGTCGCATGTTAGTAACTTTCAGTACCATATTAAAAGTGTCTTTTGGAAAATCCTAATTTTTTTAATCAAATAAGAAATTCTGGTCGGGGAACGCTCCATGTGGTACTTCTAGTTCTGATGGAATAGCTTTTTCAACATACTAGACATTAAGTCAATTTGTCGAATCTTACCATTACCGCAAAAGTTTTTTTTTGGTGTCCAATTCTCAGTTAAAATATATATTTCATTGTCGCTGATGAAGTTGCGAAATCGCGTACATATTAGCACTGATAAATATGTTACGCTATGAAGTATACTTTTCCTTATCCTATAGGGTTGATCGTAGATGATCCGAGGACATATATCACCCGACACCTATGGAAGTGCAATTGCCTGATTTGCTATCAAGTAATAAACTACTATAGAAAAGAACCCTTACTAATTCAGTGCTAAAGGAACTACTCTCTCGTGTATTCTATGAATTTTTTGTAGGAAGTGGACTACTTAGTTCCTTTTCTATTTCTCCAGGTCCTATTTGGATCCATGCGATGTCACCTTTATACAGTATAATCCTTACATATTTCGACAGTGTCATTTGTTTGCCTGATGTGAACGTGAACGAAAGTATCTTAGCTTCACAGTCTTCAGAACTTAACTAATCATGTTGAAAAAAACGGAACTGTGTATTAGCATACAAAAGCGATTAGTGATTGTCGGTAGTCAGTAGTTTTGCCTTCCACAACAACTTCGAGAACACGATACATTGTAACTGCACGAAATACTAACATTATTATGTAGAAATACTACTGTGTAAGTAACCAGAAGTAATTTGAAAGATGTGTGCACCACTTAAAAACGTTCCATGACTGTTATTTTTCATTCTAGCGATAAACCACATCCTCGGACAGGAGCGACTGCTGTACACGTTGCCGCGGCGAAGGGACATACGCAACTGCTCGAGTTGTTGATCAAAGCTGGTGGTAATGTACTTGCTCGAGATAAGGTAGGTCTTGTTGATGCTCTTGAGGGTCTTCCTGATATAAACGAAATCTGTATATTTTGTAGTTTTTGATACTTTCCTTCCTTCCAACTTTTAAGTTGCTTTGGTAATATAGAAAAAACTGCTTGATAAGAAGAACAAAAGCAAAATTTCTTTGTTGTGCTTGTTGTGCCATACAACGGACAGATGTAGCTGACTACAATCAGTGCAGCTATTAATAACCTTTTTTACAAATCGCCTCTTTCATCTTTTGCTGCATTGCATGCTTCTCCTTCATTGAAGATGCGTACTGCCCAATGTGCTCCCGAATGAGTGGTTTTTTTTCACTTTCAAGATGAACTTTTCGAGTTGCAGTTCTTTCTTTTCACATTCTCTCGCTAGCGCAGTATATAAATGTCGTTTGAAAGCGTTGGAAAAAAAACATGCGCCCTCTCGCAATTTTGTCTCTCTGCACGCTCTCTACTATAATCGCACTCTTGGCAGGACACACACTGACGACAGTATTTCCGCTAGTTGGAAAGAAACAGAGGGAAGATCTTGCATGTTGTTTGCTTTCTAGTAACATATTATCATAACCTGAGTTTTTTTCAAAAATTTTTAAAGGCAGCATGTCACGAAATTTTAAAAATGTTGGGGTCTTTAAAGAGGTAGGGTGTAGTTCACGAGTGTGAGAATGTGAATTATATTCAATTCAACCTCCCTCCATATGCAGAAAAAATGCAGCTTATTAAGGGTGATAGAATGTAGGCAATCCGCAATGCGTCCGCCATTATGTGGAAAAATTAGCTTCTACTGCTTAATTGAGTTAGTTCAGTAGAATTGTTAGAAACGATGGAATTGCCTGCTTTCTACCGCGTAATAAGTTCCTTCGTTGATGAGATGGACTCATACAGGGCTGTTTCACATGACTTTCTCTTTATTACTAGAGAAAGTTGAAGTAATCCTGCTTGTACTCATAAACTACACCTCTATTTACTCGGCCAAAGATCTCAGCATCAAAAATTTCTTGATACCTTCCTTTAATAATAAATATTTACCCTTCGGTCGCGTATTAAAAATTGTTCAGGATGGGTGGACCCCTCTCCATGCTGCGGCTCACTGGGCAGAGAAAGATTCATGCAAAATCTTGCTCGAACATGGTGCTAGTATTACTGATACCAACTTTGCGGTAAGTCCTTGGGATTGCTGAATTATATGTTAGATGCAGGCTCCAAACGATTCGTTTTTCAGGGCCAAAATGTACTAGCTGTAGCTGATAAAGATGTAGTCGAATACTTAGAAGACTTAGAACGGTCGGTCGATAAACGAAAATCTCCACCTACTGCACCAGCAAGTATTTTACAAGTACGTTTGAGTGGTATTTTTAGTAGTTTTTTCTATCGCTACCATCTTTTCTTTTTACATTTGATCATTGTATATATCTAAATGAAATAATTTAATTTGTATAATTACAAGCGGAATATTTTCCTCTCACAGGAGAAGAACAACAGACTCTCACGTGAAGAGCACACTTTAACAACAGACCGTAAACATGAAATACAACACAAAGACCAGGCTAGGTGTGTTTCTCTTGTCATTTTTGGAGTGTTTACGTAAACTTTATCTTTTAATTCATGCGACTACTTTCAGTGAAAATGAAATGCTGCGCTCCTTGGTGACAATTCGGAGGCTTGGTGATGGCAAGTCCCCTTCTCCGCCATCTGAATCACCTTCATTGCGAGGATCCGTTGAAAGTGAGCAGCGGACTCCTCCTGCTGCAGTTGAAGACAAATCATCTGCGGAACGGAGCGCAAGCGAACCTCCTTCCTTGCCGAAGTTCGTTTTTATGTGTTTCGTTTAAATATTCCATTATTGTACAACAGAATTATTCTTTGTATATATTATTATAGAATTTGTCACTTCGGCCATATGTCAGTCTCGAAATTCGTCATTTGAAAATTTCATTACATAATTCTTGTGGACAATTTCGCTCGCATGTGATACCCTCGAAATCTTTATAATTTCTTGATTAAATTGAATAAGTACCACCCTTCTTCAAGGCGTCACTTACGTTGAAGTTTTTGTCTTTGTGTAGTTCTGTTTTAATGTTAATTGTCACAATATATTACGTATATCTTAACTACTCTACCATCTTTTATTTTAAAACCTTCAGTATTTTAGTCTCCTATTACGTTTTATTATATTTCTTTCAGAACGACAACAGAGACTTTTCCCACGGAAAGAATTCCTTCTTCCATCCGATCAACTGTATCCGCAGAGAGATCGTTGCCGCTTTCAAAACCTGTGGAGTTACAACGATCTGGGAGTGGAACACCTTCTTTGGCTGAATCTATTAAAACATCGGTATATCATTTATTTTGCAATCGCGTGGAAAGATGGACTAAAAGTGGATACTTTCCAGGATGGATCTTCCTCTTCTATTCATAGTGGAGATCAGCACGTATCCGCCACTGTCCCAATACCAACTCGTCCACTTCAGCAGCCTAATTCCTGGATAAATCGTGGTGTGCAGCTTATCACTAGGTTTGTCAATCATTTATTATTTTCCTACACTTCCTGCTCAGGGGGTTCCTGAAAAATAAGGATATTTTTCAGGTCCGGTAGCTCTTCTGCTTCATCTATTGCGCGATCATCAGCTACAGCTTCTTCTGACTCCTCTTCACCCATGTCACTGGGAACATCATCAACTAGCAGTGGAATACAGCCTGGTGCTGGCACTCCTAGCGTCCTACCAAAGCCACCGTAAGTTCCACTTGTATTCTATATCTTTTTCTGCACGGATCCGTTTATTTTTTTTTGTCAATTTTTATGCATCTTTAGTGTCATTTGTTTGCGTTTGGGTTTTTGTTCACTGTCTAATTCTCTTATCCCTGTTATCTTGAAAATCTTTTATTTGTCTTTAGTTTTTGATGTTTATGTGGGTGTTGCAGTTGTTTGCCCTCAACGGTGCTGCGATCGAGATCAACACCATCGAATTTGCCGTGGGCGTCCCTTTCTCGTGTATTCAACAGTCCAGTGCAGTCTCCTAGTGATCCGCAGTCGCCTTCTGTTGGCACTCCCACCTCTCCATTCGCACAAAGCAGGGTTTCTGCATTTCGTCCCTTATCCAGCCCTAGCGAGACTGCTCCTCCAGTAGTGTGTGGTGAATTGCCTCGTGGTCTTCATCCACACCAACTTAATCCGAGCAAAATGAGGTGCTAGATTTTCCTAAGGAATTGCAATGTATCTACCCATTCGAAGTAATTAGTTGTCTTACCTTCTGTAACCTTGAACAAGGCACTAACAATCGTCCAAACTTCTGCATGGTTTCTGTTCTCTTAGATCCCTTATGTTGTATACTTTATGTATTGTTGTTGTTGCATATAGAGCTGGTATTCAATTTTCTAGACCATGGCAGTCGAGCGCAGTTACCGAAAGCGAAGCTGAGAGAAGGAATACTGCAAGGATACAACGGCAGCATCGACGTTCGACGCAAGGTGTTACTAAGGTCTGTACTGGATTGTTTTCGCCAGTTTTGAAAAACAAACGCATCCATTACCACTGGGCTGGCCTATTTTTTTGTTGCAATAGATTTTTTTTTTGTTCCGCTGCTTTTCTCATATAATTGTTTTTAGTAAGAAAGGAACGCAGGTGTACAACATCTTTCTCATATTTCAGTCGTAAAACCTTACACTGATCACTACTTAGCATTCCTTTAGAATGCCAACTCAACCATTAATGCATTCAGTAAATATGAGCAATGTACTAAACTATTTGATTGTATACTCAATCAATACGAAGAAAATAGCACGCCTTCTGTTGATTTACTGGGAAGCTCATTAGCTTTCTACACTTTATAGGCCAGGATTTCCCGCACTAGAATCTCAGCAAATTGGATAAAACGGAGCAAATAATATCGAACAAAAAGCATTCAATTTATTTTTTAAGGAGCATCTTGAAGAAGCTAGCCGAATTGCAATGGCTGAAGCTGCTCGACGACGGGGACAAGCTGCTTCGCAAACTGCACCATCCAATGCTACTAGTGCTCCTAATCCAAGTCGTGAGACGGTCTGTAAAAACTATCATTCCTTGTTTTTTTCACTTTTGCAGCTGTATGTATTTTCGCCTTTAAAATTCATTTATGAAGCTCTTGTTCCAGTTTAATGTTTGACTTTATTTTTTCTCTTTCTTTTCTCTTCGCCTTCGATTTACATGAATAATCAAGCCGTAACAAGCGAAAATCGAGCCTCGTTAAAAAGCAATTATCTAGGGTGTTGCGAGATTGGCATCCGAAGAAAGGGATTCTACGTCCATGTGTTCTGACCGGAGTTCTACAAGCATCGAAAGAAGCTCATTGGAGGGTTCTGTCATCAGTCATCCGTGTAGTGTTCCGAAAGGTATAGCTGCTTTTTTTCTTTTGTTTCCTGCAATTATTCGGCTTCTTGTTAATCATCTTCTACTGAGAATTAGCATCACTGCGATGTTTTCACAGTTTTCGCTTTCAGTAAAAAAAACCTCGAGAATCATTTTGTTTCGGCGCTGATCGCTGATTTATTATAGTTATATCGATTTTGACATTCTATAACAGTGAAGATTAATAATGCTGAAATGTCATAAAACATGTGCAGAAATGCATGTGTCGTTAGTCAGAATGTAATTGCTTTTCCCGCAACCAAAATTTCAGGAAATATATGACTTTTTCATACCTATAGTTAATTTTATTGGTTTTTTTTTCTATGTTTGCATTGAGTTTTCCACCGTCCAAATTGTTCTGAAAGAAAAAAAAACACTTTGAAATTCTCCCTAACAATCGGGTTCATTCAAGCTAATTTCCGATACGTAGCACTGGGTAAAGTTTATTTTTGCCAAACAAATCGCTTTCCAATTTATTTTTGGATAACTGTGACTTTCTGCTAATAATGTGAGCTTGACTATGGTAAAGAAACAAAGAAGGAAAGCTTTGTACGAAAACATTCCCTATAGTCGTCATCATTATCGGGTTTGATATGTTGGTGGTGCTTTTAAAAGCAAGTGTTCTGTAGGCGTAACGCCTATATTGTATGATCGCTGTGGAAATGCGTCAACTCCCGATGATTGAAGTTCGAGGCTCATCGATTCCGCAAAGGTTTCGACGCTGTCATACAGCAACAACATTCTTCCACTTCACAGTTTTTCTAAGCCGTCTCTACCACTCAATGGCAGTACTCTTTCGAATCAGCTGCGGCGTTCTCTTCCCACTGAAAATTCTCTCTTATAACTTGTTGTGATCTGTGACATTTGTTAGTAACTTGTCAACAGCACTGAGTCACCGCTGCTTGCTCTAACAATTCACGTACAGACGTCATGCTCTTCAGTAACTACACACTAAATGTTGAGTCAGTCGAGAGGACTTCAATTTTGTGGGTGTGGAAGGTGCGATTTCCCATCCGGACAAACCTTATTTCTTAGGACTGGATGGAAACATATCAAGCTAACAGAAACATACAAAACGAAGCGCAGTAAATGTGATGATGTTCAGCGCTTTCCCATATCTCGTACTGTTCAGTGAATTCCTTGAATCCCAACTTCTTTTTGCATGTAGCATTCCTAACAATTCTTTGGAACCCTTAAAGAGATGACAGGGGTTAAATTCGAAAAAGATGCGAATTAACTCTAATCGTGTAATCTATCAAAGGCTTGCTATTTGTACTCCGAAGTACTTCATTTCTCTCAAGTTGTTTTGTTGTCGTGTTTTCCTGTTGTTTTTTTATGAACGAGACAACTGTACAATGACTCCAATAGTCCTAATTGTAGCTTGAAGCACGAAAGGTGACTTGTAGTTGCTGTTTCGGTAGCACACATAAATTTTGTACTTTTGTAAGCGACAGAAGTGCAAATGATAACATCCTGTCTTCGTTACAGGTTCTCATTTACCCTTCCTTAAAGGCAGCATACCACGAATCTGGGGTGATACGGATTCCAGGTGGAGTGTCCGTATACGGGGTCATAGATTATGGTGACCGGATCGGTTCCGCTCATCTCTCCCTGAATCACTGCAGCAGCCGGCCCCTGAATGCTGCTTTGTACGATGCCTTCTATTGCAGCGCGCCACACTTGCACGCGTAGAGTCCCTTGCTGCCTATCGGGGCAGTTCGAATCGCAGGGCGGAGGCGGCGCAAGGGATGGAGCGTTGCAGTAGATGGCGTCGTACAAAACAACATTCTGAAGGCTGCTGTTTGCAGTGATGCAGGGAGACATGGAGGGAACTACCCCTGTCTCCATAATCTACGACCCCGTATACCGATACTCCACCAGAAATCTGCACCATCTCAGATTCGTGGTATGGTGCCTTTAAGTTCTCCCGCTAGGAGTCGGTACATTATTACATTGTCTTTATATTAGCCTTTATTTTTTGAATAAATTAACGTCCCACCAATGAGTTGCTTTTTAGAGCCCTCCGAAGCAATGGAACGTACTAGCTGGGAACGTGCTCCGCCACCAGCAAATGCTGTTTCGTCGACTGCTCCTTTGTCACTGCCTTCTACCACTGCATCTAATCAAGCCGTTGTTGGAATACGAAGGAAGAGTCAGGTAAGGCCATGGCGGCATAAAACTGACGCTAATTGGATTTGTGTAGCCTGCCGTCTAATATAATCGAAAAAAGTGGAAATGAACTGCATTTATTGTTAGATTTGTTTATTACATGTGTCCCTGCATCCCTTTACAGTTATTATCTGCATGATTTCGAAAACCAAGGCGAACTCTTTCATTGGAGCAGTTCCAGATTTACTCTGAGAATGCACCGTGTTGAGGTCAAGAAATGATCTATATGCGTGAAATTTTCGTAATATTAATTCTCCATACAAATCCATGTTCAATAAACCCAGTAAACAAATGTTTAAAGTATTGCTACTGTAACAGTTCTCTTTGAGTGCTTGCGTCTCAAGTCCCTGTGGTAGCATGTTTCGAGATTTGTTTTCATAGCGCGTTCCCGCGATTTCGGTACTTTACAGTCTGCACGCTTGTGCAATGAGAAATTATTCACTTCTTCAGTAGGGACCAACAATTACAGCATGTGTTAATGCCGCTGTATCAGTGCTCAGCGAAACACACCATGGTTAATCTTTGAGTGCTTATCTTACATCTCTAATGTTGGCATTTCCTCTCTTTTTTTCCTATAAAACAGAAATAAAAAATAACATTTCCATAGGGTTGTCACCTAATCCATCACAGTCTTTCAAATAGGACCCAGAGCATTAGCAGGAATCGCCGTTTCTAAGTGCTTGTTTATCTGAGAGTGAACGAACCTCAGTCGTACCCCAGTTCTAGTAATTCTATGAAGGAAGTATGCAGATCCAAATCTAATGAAGAAGCAGCAATTGCTAGAAACTAGAGTGCAATAACTCCCTAATAACTTTTTACTAGGTTAAATTACCAAAGTTTGGACGAGAATTTCTAATTTACCGAGGATCTGGATAACAAAGACTTTGTTCCCTTTATTGAGCATGCTCCGTTGTTGTGCCAGTGTTTTACAATCTCACATTTTAAGGTTTTTATTTTATAATCCACTTAGTTCATTGTGTTTGTGCAGGGCTTGTCTGTATCTCGATCGAATCGCCGAGGTACTGGGCCAGTACTGGCCGAGGATATCCACGCGGCGGTTTCTGCGCGGCAGACACCTGATACGAATGTCAACTCTACATCTACTCGTACTACGTCAGTGGAACCTGCAACCACAACCGTTCGTCCTACTGTAAGCGTTAGCTCGTTCGCGCGGCCACTCATCTCCAGTGCTAATATTCGTACCGATGTTGCACGTGGGGTGGAGACGTCTGCAAGTCTTGACCCATCGGTATGCTTTCCTTTGTTGTAATGTGTTGTGTTTCGTTCAGTTCAAAAGTGATTTTGAGTCATCCAGAAATTGAGATTGAGAAGTATTGCATGTTTGCTTGCATTTAGTTGAGTTAGACTCAATTCATGTGTCCCTATGTATTTACACATTTTGGAATAGAGATGTGTTAATTTTCGAACAACCATGTTGCAGCGAAAGAAAGTCGTTTCATTCATATCGTTCTGGATCTACATTAGCTTTAACTTTCGGGTAACGAAAAAAGTTTACATTTAAAAACCTCTTTCCATCTACAAAGGGGAAAAAAACAAACCAAAAAAAAAATAAACATTTAATTATAAACACAAAAAAAATTCCCTTTTTTTTTTTCCCCCTTTTTTCAAAAAAAAAAAAAAAAAAAATTAAAAAAACTCGAATATATTACGCTTTTGAAATATTGACTAAACTACTCTTCTTACTGTTCGTATTTGTTCCCAAGAAGTATAAATTAGGCGTTTCTACTTAATCCACTAGAAAATTTCCACTAAAAAAAACCTCGAATATGTCGACTAGTTTTTCGGTTGATTACCCTTCAAATGATGAGGTCTTTTCCGTTTCAAGGAGCACTCACAGAAAGGAAATGGTTTTTCTGAGTTTTTTGTTTTCGATCATATCGTCGAGAGAAAACTGCAGAAGAAGCCAAGTTAAGATTTGCTACTTAATTTTTTTTTTCGTCTTACCTCATTTTATACACTTACGCCCATCAACAGCGAGTCTTTCTCCGAGGGAAAAGCTGGCTACAAACACTGCACCAGTAGAGATCTGAATATTAATACGAGTAAGAGCTATGATTTTCATACATTGCGAACCGTTGCTTTTCTATCAGATCTTCTGTGGATTCAACTGTATCTTATGGTTATATTTGCGCTGTTTTTGCTGAAAACAATTCTTTTGGAATCGAATCAATGTGATATTTACATGAAATTTGTTGCATCTAAATCAAAAGTTGGCTTTCAGATCATCGTTGGATGAAACTAAATTTACATGATTTTACATATTTAATTCCTAAGATTTCAATAAAATGTCTGCATTGCTATTTTTGAGAAATCGTCTTTGAAATGTGAGGATTTCTGTGATTATGATGAGCCACACTAGTGATCCTTTCGGAATTAGCAATAGCCGACGATCATTCACATCGGTTATTTTTCTTCACTGTAGTTCTAGGGACTCTTACTGTATATTCAAGGAAACTACTGCTTATGTAGTGTAGTATAACCAACCATCTTATTACAGACAAGAAAAGTCGAGAGTTTTCTCAGGCGTGAGTGCTGCCTTGAGCTTTTCTGGCTCTGTTTTTGGTCTTCATGTGAAAAAAGCCTCTATATTTTCGTATTCGTGTTTTCGCTTTGTATTCCCTTTAACCAAGGCCCAATGTATTGATGTTCTTCAGGGCCACGTTACAACTACTGCTCCTCCTACTCGGACTTCCAGTGCAACTGTTACAGTCGGACGGGTCCAACCACGGCTTCCTGGCCAAACTATAATGAATTCTTCCTCATTCACCGCCCCTACTGTAGGCATCTTATTCTTCCTGGGTTTCTTAATTCTCATATTGTTTTTTTTTTCAGTATACTATTAATGCACGCCCTACCGAAATGAACCTCAACTACAAAGCGCTTTATGAAAAAGAGAAAACGGAGTGCGAACGGCTGAGAAAGGAACTGGAGGAAATGAAGCGGTCTCATGATCATGTTAGTGTATGCTGCCGCATTCTGAACAGTGTGCGCTCTCAGTTTTTCGAAACTCTTTTCTTTAGAACGGATCTGTTTCAACGTTGCGCACGGCGTCGTCTCGATTCCGTAACGGCTCACCGGCTACCGGACCAGCTCCGGTAGTGAAATCTGCATCGGGTAACTCTCTAGACGACAATGAAAGGCGAACGATGGAACGAAAAATAGCTGATCTCGAAATTCAACTCAAGGTAATGCTTCATTATTATTTTTCGTTTTGGTGTAAGTAGGTTACGCTGTGTTTTGCAAGCATTGCTTCCTGCGCTAAAAATTCTTGGAAAATAATCTTCGAAGGTGTTCTGTTTCTGTACTACTTGTTTCTTGCACGCAGGAACTGGACGAGCTGAATGCGGCCAATTTGCAACTTCGAGCTGAAAATGCGGCCATGATGCGCGTTCTCGCTAAACTCAGCCAACCTGTCAGCCGGTTAGATCACTAGTCTGACTGACCCCTTACGATTTGATGAACTAACATGCGGCTTTTCTTTATGCTAATACGTGTATGATTCACGGCTAGAAATTTCCTGCGATTCGCACTTTCAGTTTTTATACATTACGTGCAGGATGTTCACACGATTAAGTTCTGTTGCTTGGTGGCGATTTGAGCTCAATCTCAACTCTGTTTCATGTGTTGTCAATGTTGCTTGTGTCACATGATTATTAGAGATCACAGTACGGAAAAAAAACATGGAACTACCAGTACTTATGAAACTCCTGAAGCCCATTACCATTTCTATCGTTTAGAACATTATGAGATTGGAGACTGCTGAAATATATGTATAGAAAGTAGATTCATGAACAAAAAAAAAAAGCATGAACATGCGAATACGATTTATTGCTGTACGTAGAGAAAGTTGCCAGAAGTTAAATTCACACCCAGCGAAGACTGGTCTCATATTATTCATTTTGACTTGGTACTAGTTGGATGGAAGTGTTAATTTAGGAAAGCTTTGTAAGGGCACAACAACCTTGGGAATTGACAAAATATGACAGCAAGTTGACCAGTGTTACACACGCACAAAAATATGAGAGGCAAATATTAAATTCATGAAAGATTTTTTTTTTGCCTGGCGATTAGCACGTGAAACAGTTCAGATAAGGTTTGCTGTGTGCGTGTACACAAATTCATTCAAATCACCGCATGTCAACAACATTTCAGGCTCTGAGTCAGCTGCGAATGGAAAACCAACGATTAAAGGAAGAGAACGGCGCTTTGGTTCGTGTGATATCGAAGATGACAATTTGAAGATTCACTGCCCTTTCCTTCCTCATTCATTTCTTCTAGTGCTAGGTAGCGTCTTAATCGGTTTCTTCCTCGCGTTAATTTGCACTCCACTCTGGAACGGCCTATATTGCGCCATCATTTTGAGCATTGTATACTTTCGTGCAGCACATTCCTCCTGGTTGTTGTCAGGTGAGGAAGAGAACCTTCTTCAATTGTGCTGAGGCGGTCCTCAGTAGGAGTGTACGCATCTCACCAATGCTCATCTGTTTGCTGATTTTGAACGTGTACGCTCCAAATAGAGCACTCTTTAATCTCGTTTCTTTCTTTGTTTCAGTTCTTCATTCAACCGTTCCTTTCTAGCATACGCTATCATAAATTCACTATTTCGCGCCTTAATATTCTGCGATCGACCCCTTCAGATTTCTTCATATATACCTTTCAGATTTATCGTTTTAATCATTCTATCAGATGTAAATTACATATTTTCTCCTATTCCTCTAGATTATGTCACTGCAACCAAAGTCACTTGGTTTGCAATAACTTTTGTTGATAGCCGAAATTCGTCAGCAGAGTGTACAACGTACATATGATAAAGATTCGCTGTATTGTAAGAGATTTGTTGTATTAGTGGGTGATTACTTATGTTTAAGAAAGATATATTCTGAAATAACCGTCTAACGTCATCAACCGGTAAAGTTTTGCTGGAGATGCACCAGGAAAACAATCGAGCCAGTACGTGTATTAACCCAAGAGGTGACAAAAAGTGATTTCTAAGTCAGCAACATCGAGAAGCTTTTCCGGCTGGGAAAGACTGCGGAGAAAGTTTCACATCACGTCAAAAACGAGAAGGCGAGAATCGATAATTTGCATCTTCTATAAGCAATGTATTCGAGTCTTCAAAATTTTAGTTTTGTTCGCAGTACGAAATATCTTGGAATGGACTGAAATTCGTATCAAAAAATTCGATGTGTTGTGGGATTAATGGCAGTAATCTTCATAAAATTTTCCCCCTCGCTTGTTATGTAGCCTGTGTATATATAGTACTATGCTATGTTTACACATAGTCCACAGCTTCCATTAGTCACCACGCGATAATCGACTATTTGAGAAAAGTTGTAAGTTCGAATGGATCTCAATCATATCACTGAGATCTCTTGAAAGTCATTTTGAAGCTGAAATCAGGATCACTACGGTCGAGAATCCAGTATGATGCGGATCCTTTCCTTCACAGCATAGAAACTGTAGAAACTGTGCACGCTTAAATTACATCAAAGAAAGGAAGGAAAGATGAAAGGCCGCCAGTAATAAATTAACTGAGGAAACATATATCAAAAGCTAAACACGAACAAAACGGGCATATGGTGAGGAGAATTGAGGATAGATAGAACTAAGAGAACGTTAAGATCCGAACTTTATTCCTACAGTCAATTTTACGTCAACAGTGTGTTGTGACATAAGCTCTTGAGTTCCCAGTACGAATCGGTACGTTCCGCAGCGCAGCCTCGATCGCAGTCGTTTCCCAACTACACCTAGCTTCATGTCGTTTTGATACGGACATGTATAAATTCGGAGGAAAACAAACGGGAAGCGAGAAATTCTTGAACAATTTCGTAACAAAAGTTAATGCCAAAATTGAAGTAAGATTATGTTTAATAGTTATGATTAGAGCTATGAAAGGGAACTTCGAAACTTCCACGCAGCACGTTTATTGATCACTGCACGCCGACTTTCTACAATGTTCATCCTCAATCGACATATCCTATGCCGATTGATCGACGTTATGCAGTTTATCCCTTATTCCCACTGTTCAATAAGATATCAGGGACTGTCATTGAATCTCAGCCGCATGCACATTTAGCATCGGGACTGTATGAGGCTGAGTGGACAAGATATAGGACCATAGAGGTCCCACGGCAATATGTACAGCCTTCATCCTAGCCTTTGTCGATTATGCGAAGCGCTTGAACTGTGCAGAAACGAAATCATATTGTTCTACTTGATCGATCAAGCAAGGACTTGTTGTTAAGACCACTGAGGGTTAGAAATCTGTTATCACCGATGCACCACTATGATGCTCTTCCACGACATTCCATTATCTTTTTAGAAGAACGACAAAACGACACTACACCACAGTCTGCTTTGCAATGAGTAGTGAAATCTCTCGCTTGTATAGGGAACTGCAAATGTGATGACTTTTTTTTCGTTCTGGAGAACGAAATTGTTCTCACTTCGAAGTAAGATTTTAGGCAACATAACAGGTAAACTGTGCTACTCAACGTGACTTCATTTTTAGTATGAAAAAAACGTTTCCTATCCCTAATAAAGACCGGAACACTCGAAACCATCAACAGACCTAGACTATGCATACTTACGTCAGTGATCCTCCACTAAGCAAAATCATTTCCCTACATACGTCCATGTTTCATTAATGAGTGTTTCAAAGAAGAAAAATACAGATCAACATAATAATCATTAGCAAAATAGAGGGATTATTCCGGACACCGACACCGTATCCTTAGGAGCAGTCGAAGAGTCGACCATTCAACGATAGTGTGTGCATTTTCACACACAGTGGAGGAATTGACACCAGGCTGGGACAAACAGTTCGTAAACAGTGAAGTCAGTAGGGTTTTGCTTTATTTTTTTTTTTCTTTTAGGTTGTTGATGACTTGTTCTGTGTGAAATGTTCTGGAAATGGCTATCTGTGTACACTTTTCATGTTTGATTTAGAAATTCTGGATTACTGTTGTGCCAATTACTGGAGCAAGTAGTAGTCCTCGTTTTAGAAAATCCTATTCTTTGATGGGAAATGTACTCCTGAAATCATTTTTGCGCATACATTACATATTGCAGGCTTCAGAATGACCACTTCAGAGAAGAGATTGTCGTCAACCGTTCTGGAAATGAAGGCTAGTCCGTTTCACAACCGAAAACCCTGTTCTCCATATTTGATTCTTATTTCCACCATACTTTGTCCTTTGATTGAGTCTGACTATCATTTCAGTTCATGCAGAGAACTAAAAGGAAGCTGGAAGCAAAGGAAAGGAAAAAGCGAGAAGCTGAAGCGAAGAAGCAATGTCTAGGTGAAGACGAAGATGTTGCTTCTTCGGAAGCTTCGAAGTCGTAAGTCTTTTCGGAATGTTACAAAATGTATGCGAAATTTTTGCCTCGGTGTGGAAGTTATGTTGGGTCGGCTTCTGTGCCCTCCAACTTCAAATTTTGTCTCTTCTGGAAGACTGAAACGCGAAGAAAATTCAGTTTCGTGGAAGTCTTGTTTTTTATTGCGTTCCTCTGGAGTAGCAACACAGTTTTCAATAAATAGGTAATACTAGTGTTGTTTTAGCTGTGAGTACCAATACTCTACTGATCTGACTTTTTTGGAAGGATTGAAATTCGGCCGAATGTCATTCAAAGGATGTAATCCAGAAGTAGAGGTAATGAAACTGTTAATTATTTTCTCAAACAAGCCTTATTAAATATTTTTGAAGAAATTGATGGCTTATTACGAACGAAAGATGATGGGTTACGAATCGGACTCAGAGTCCGATGATGGGAAGGATGTTGGTGATGTTGAAATGGCAACAACGTAGGTTGTTAATTGCTGCTAAGTGTATGTACACTTTTTGTCTTAGTCGTATATTTACTACGAATTCAGATTACGCGGACCTGGTACGAGTATTGCGCGGAAATTCTACGAACCGAAGAAACTTTCGGTAAGATGCTTGAGAACATATAGAAATTCTATTTATATTCTTATCTTTGGATTTTGTCAATACTTGAGCTACTGTTCTGCGTTTTGCATTAAAGGATGCATTTTCTAGAAAGAAACTACTTTTGCGTGGTTATTTTTTTTTTGTTTTGGTGCAAAGTGTGCAATATTTGAAGTAGTCGTTGTTTATCTGAAGTAGTTGTTATCTTTGGCGAATCATTGCCAAATTTCATTTTTCGGCTTAGGTGTACTGGAAGACAAGGAAGTAAGATAAAAGAGGTTCTGTGAACCAACATCTTTCTTAGTTATTTTCGAAAACTTAGCAGTGAAAGAAACCCGACACTGTTTGAAAGCTGAAAATTCTGCGATGAAAGTTTTTCGATAGGATAAATGTTTTGTTTTGTTGTGGCATATTCTAGAGAGCAGCATTAAAATGACATCTTAAGAAATTTGGTGGAAATAGATTGAGTAGGCACTTACAGAGCCGATCTTCGCCGGTAGTGATCCTTCCAGAAATATCTGTTCTGAGTGATTCTGAGCAGCCATTCAGAAAGGAACTATTTTTGACACTGAAATTTTGAAGATAAACAATATCACGCTGTCATAATCCTTGTCACTTATCAAACTTATTGTTCAACACATTTTAAGATTGTTTCGTAGGAATACGTTACGTAAAAATAAACGTAGATTTTTGGAAAACCCAATGGACGTTAAGATTAACAGTACGTTTTTTTCTGTCGAAGAAGAGGAAGTTATGCGCTGAAAGAAAGCGATTTCATGTCACAGTTTGGGATAGTGTCTCAATTGCGAAACTGTTCCGCGTTTCTACGTCTTTAGGATTTATTTTCATCCTACTTCTTGGGCTTAGGTGGATCTAAACTTAAACCTAAAATTTGGGAGGGATTCACTAATTAAGATGAGTAGCTTTCTGATAATTGCTTGGATGACAAGCAGAGTTCTCTGTGTTGTTGCACAAAAAAAAAAACAGATAACTTCAGCGTCTGACTCGTTCAACGGATTCCCTAAATGAAGTCTCATCAAACGAACGACTAAACTTCTCAGATTTTCGGAAAAGAACTGCAGGTGATGCGTGGACGGCGAATATTGATTCTCCACCAAAGAAATCCAGAAAAAGTAGTTAAGTTTCCGTTATTCCTTATTATTATTGTTGTTTTGCGAAATATGTTGTTGATTATTGATTGTTATAAATAGATTATTACATTTCTTGACGTTCTGTAGAGCTTCGCATTACAAGCAGCACCAACTTTTCTTCCGTAATTGGTGTTTGCCCTCGTTGCGGTTACGCGACCAACAGGAATCATGTCATACTGTATATATCTAGCAAAGGAAAGTTCGCTTTTTGCAAGATTTGTGAAGCAATTATATATGCAAAACTCAAAAGGCAAAACTTATCCACTCCAAATTTTTATAACTAGAATCTGTTCTTCGCGTCTACTCGCATACGCGGTTAAATAATTTTCAAAGACAAGCCTTCTTACAAGGTTGCTTTTTCGGACAACAGGTCATAGCGCTAGTTTATAAGTAGAAAGATCAGGGTTGTATCTCTTGGGATTTTTGTCCCATGCACGTTCCATTTACCTCATCGTTTAGATTCTAAAGATAATTTCAGAAGGAGCGGATTTATCAAAATTAAGCAGCTATGAGCAACATTGTGTTGAAGACATTCAATGCCTAGCATAATGATGCTTAATCTATAATGACTTACTTTCCTCCACTGTTTTCCCAAAAGCATTATTTTTCGGAATAATACAGTGCAAATTACAAATCTATAATAAGAGGTGAGTGTCATCCACCTGCTCTCCAGAAAATCTGCCTGAATGTCTTAACACCAGTTATGATAGAATAAGTGTCGTTCAAAACTTCATCTCTAAAATTGCTTAGGTGGAAATCTTATATATGAAAAAGATAAAGTGCGCAATGATCCCAAGATGGAGATTAGTTCCTTCTAATCTTGCGCGCAAGTGTACTTATGACACTTTAGAACAACTCTAGGGCTTTCCTAAAATCTGTACCATGTTTCATTGTACCACAGTGACAGCAACAAAGCTCACTCTGAACTACATCTCGAAACTTCTAAAAGTTGAAAGTACTTGTTTATTCTGCTCTCTATAATTCTCTATGGTAATTTCTAATATGTAAACCGAGGGTTACGAGAAAAAAAATTAAATACGAAACTTTCTATACATGAAAACTAAAGATTTCTTACTATTTGGCAAAATACTCGTAGGTAGCAATATCGAGAACAAAACAGAAAAATATATAAAAGTGAAAAAAAAATCAAAACAACATGAATAACATGACAACAAATAACAGTACTATATGAGGTGATAGACTAGCTGATTTTCAATGTTTTACAACTTTCTTGGTTCGCCCGGCTTTTCCCTGAGATTTCAACACCTTTACTAGATCCTGAAATGTTTTGAATCAGCAATTGCAACTAACTTGATCTAATGTAACTTGATCTAGTTGTCCAGACAACGTACATGTTTTCCTTTTTGTCTCAATGGTACATAGGCGTATGGCTGCAGTTTTTGCCCCTTCTTTTTGCTATCTCCGTCATTTTTTCTAGATCGATCCTTCAAGTTGGTATCGCGATGAATGCCTTTGCCACCAGGGCACCAACTAGTTGTTCGGCTTACCGAAGACTTTGCAGTATTCTGCAAAAACTCTTTAAGAGATCTATCAGTATTTCTGGCTTTCACTTCACTCACTTTTGGATTCAGATTTTCGCTGTCGTCATCGTCTGAATCGCTCTCGACACCAACTGCTTTCTTCATTTTCTTTTTGTCCTCTTGCGGATATTCATCCTCCAAGTCATCTAGACCGTTTCTTCTTTTTCTGGATTTGCGTTTTTGTTCATTTTCACCATCTGAAACAACTCTCTAAGCAAGTGAAAAATACGAGAAATTAAGTAAGATTACCAAGAGAAAGTTGGAGGTTCTCCGTACATCAGGACTTCTATTCGAAGAACTGTTTAGGGAATAAAACCACAAAACTCACCACTATCAACAATTATTAATTTCCCATCCTTTGTGATTTGGAATCCAGACTCTTTGCTTTTCTTCTTCTCCAAAATTTTTGCTTTCTTCTTCGCCATTTGATCTGGGTCCGAAGTGGTGACCTGAACAATTTTGGAAAAATACCTTCTAAGTGACAAAAAAGAGTCAAGTTAAGCAAGTCAACCTTCAATATCATGCTGTTTCGGTCCAATAGATCAGTAACGTCGCCCATATCAGTATCCTCCTTTAACCAAACGCTGCCCGTACGACTCCGAATTTCTGCCAATTGGCCTTCAGCCTCATTTTCGGACGTGTCACTGTCTTCCAATAGTTTCAAGATGGTATCAGCGCCAGCTGTGCGAGACGTCATACGTGACGCTACTTCGCTTGCACCTTCTAAGTGAGTTCCAGTAGGTCATGTTGAATAAGGGTAATTTCTCAGCGTACACAAAACAGAAGTCATACCATCATCGCTGTCCTTCATTACTGCATCATTGCTGGTTTGGCGTTCCTTCCTTCTATTGATCTTTTCGATGTTCTTCATTTGCTTAACCCAATCTGGCTTATTCGTATACTTCAACAGAACATCGACACCGAATCGTGATACTAACACTTCCAAAAGTAGTCGATTTGCTTTACGCACCTGAAATCGATATACTCAGTGCATAATGGTGCCTCGGGGAGATTCATTTACAAATTTACTAACAATTGTGAGAAAAATAAACAAAACAGTGTGAATTTCTTCGTTTGTGTGCACATCTACTAAGAGACAAACAACAGCAGAGAACTCGGAAACGATTACGGAAAGGAATGCGCAGCTATCACAAATGGGAATATTGGTTAGTGGGAAACACTTCCCTTGAGCAAAATTATCAGAAAAGTGGGAGAAATGCAAAACTCTTCTGTAGAACTTTCGCGGCCATCGCGAACCTTGCAGAGGTGCTCGCATTAATAATAATTTCTATTACCTTGGACGTCACGTCACAAGTGAGTTGTCCTTCGAACACAGAAGTAAGCAAAAGATCGCGGTATTGTTGCAAAACAAATTCAGGTAGTTTCTGCGCTAGCACACGTAGTAACCTGCAAAACTCTGCTGAGTATACACTATACTGTAGGTCTACCAAATGGTAAATATACCTGATCACCAAAATTCGCACAGGTGGTCGTCCATCTCCAATCCATGAACATGCGTGTGCAATAAAACGAGCTATGTGACATCCGTTCAGTACCTAAACAAAAATCCATTGATTTAATTTGAAGACTTCAACAAGAGACCTTGCGTTGCACCTTCAGCTGTTTTTGAGCTACGATATTCAAAGCAACAAAAGTTGATCTTGCAACGTTCATCTCGATGCTACCATTATCGGCACCAGCAGTAGGAGTAGCTAGTTCATAAATGCGAGATAATAAGTCATTAAGTACCACTGAAGGATGTTCCCTGAAAATAATTTGTTCAGTTCATCCTAACTTTCAAATATTCCTTTAAAAAAAGTAATTAGCAAATCACACGACACTAAACATACTCATTTTCGCCTCCCACTTCAACCAATCTGTTCAACATGTGCTGCAAACATTTGCTAGCGTTGGAACGTGTGTGCGTGCTATTCGCCTAAATTTCAAAATTTGTGGAGACAATAAACACAACTATTAGCGAACGCACTTTGTCTAGCGACAAAACCACAGCATCAAGTGATCGAAGACAGAATTCGGAAAGTCTTCTCAGGTCGGCGAAAGAATCAACAGTTGAAGTGATACAGGCACACTGAACGAAACAAATGACCAATCGTTGTTCGTCAAGGTAGTATCCGAGCAAGAGATTCAGGAAGGAACGTGATTGAATCTATTAACCAGCATTCAATCGGTATAAGAAGATAATCACTCACAAAAGCTGCACGCGCGGGTAGGGCAACAGTTTCGATAGGACGTGACAAGGCGTTTTCTATCTCCGAAGACCATGACATAAAGAAATTGTCCAGTTCAGGTAAGCCTCTGAGAACAACTAGTATCAAGTATCATAACAAAGGTGCTTCAAAATATTTTCATACCTTCTCAACAAAATTTCCTCCAAAATACGAAAAGCTTTTTTCTGCAGACCTGGGGTGCTAGTCATAGCAAACCATGAATTGATTGTTCCCATAATTTTCTCTAACGTAGAGCAGTCTCCCATTCTTGCGAGAGCGCACAATATGTCCAATATGCGCGCCTATAAACAAAGTCATCTAGAAACAAAATAGATTCCAAAACTAAAGTAGAATTCCCTGAAAATTTTATCTCAGTAGGAATAACTAGGGAACCACAAACGAAGCGTAAAATTGGGGAAGGAAAAGATACCTGACAACAAGAAACGAAATACTTGAAATTGCTATGAAAGGAAACAACCACGATTTGAGTGTTTTGGGTTTTTAATAGTTAAAACTGCCATACATTAAGCTCCAATTTCTCAATGAAAAATGTGCTTAAAAAGCCCTAATAGGCTCTTTTTTGAAATCACGAGAGAACCGGCTTTTAATGTTTGTGTCGAACGAACAAGTGAACCACCATTGACTAAGAATGTGAGAAAAAAATGGATGAAGTGATGAATTAAGGATGAGTGTACCTGTTTAACGGGATTATCAGATGCATCCTTAGCTTTCGTCATGGCAGCATCAACAAACTGCGCAATCAACTCCTTTGGAGCTACCTCTGCATATGAACGAATTGTTTCAAGCACAGCCATCCTGAAAAACGAATGTCGACATTTACAAAACAGTACTTTGATAAGGACATCCGCTCCTTTTTTGTTCGTAGTGTGTAGAGTAGAGGAGCAGAGGACATTGTGGACCAAAATTCCAAAACACAGGCTTCTTTGACTCACTTTATGCCTTTGTCGTCCACTTCTGCTTCTGTGTTTGTGGTATATAGATTGAACAACAGTGGCATGAAATTTTTTGCGTAAGCACCGACAACCTCAAAGAATCAGTGTTTAAAAAACGTGAAGTATGTGCTTTAGTCATTATTTTGACTGTATAACAATGATCGATTTCCCAAAAAGTAACAAACCTCAGCACGCTCTGGAGCATCTGGTTGTAGGGAGAACTTCACTAAACGACGCAAAGCGGAAAGTATTGGAAGCTTCAGATCATCGCGTTCATTCATCGCTGCACCAAGAACCTTACAAGTGACACTATCAATTATAGATTTTCTTTTTTTTGAAATGAGAAACCAAAGCGCAGTAACTCACCGGAGCAAGTTGTGGAAAGGACTTTTCAAGGTCTGAAGGCGAATCACAAAATGAAGGCAATAATTCCCATAGTTGCATTTGTAGAGTAGAGTACAGCCGCTGTGGCACAGGATCCAAGGATTCGAGTCTCCTACAACGATTATTGTTATCTATACTCAACTGTACTTCAACGCCTTGTAAAAGTCGTATATATGTATACATCTAAAATAAATAAAAAAATAGAACTAAAATAAAACGTCAAAAGAAGTGAGGGAAACGCATTAAGCTCTTGACTTTGATATCGAAATCCCTTCTTTCCGCTCATAACTTTCCATGAAGAGTCAGTTACTTTCCTGCTCAGCTGGATTTTGAACGAACACAAAAATAATAGATAAACCAACCAAACACATTTTCTTACGAGGAGTTAAAAGGAAATCTGCGAGATAAGCCCTACCTATAAATCTTGACTGCGACGGGGAGAATATTAGAGAAGAAGAAAGCTAAAGGTGCATTGTGCAGATTCACTCGAAGTACAGGAATCAGCCATGAACGAGTGAACTCCGTGTTGAGGACGGCTGCAGTTGGATCTATCCCCAATGGTATGACTGACAGCACGGCTGGTGCACCCACATGGCGGACAGCACATCCAACTGTCTGGAAATGAAGTACCGTTATAGATCAAATATGACACTTCGGGAAAAAAACAAGACATAGGGTAACAAAGGTGAAATTAAGACTGGTAAAAAAAATACTGACAAAATCGACTTCTTGCTTGCAGAAACAATCATCACTCTCCCTTAGAAGTGCCAGTGTTTTCAATGCTTGGTTAAATTCATCTCCAATAATTCCCGCACCAGCAGCTTCGAAAAGCCGCATTTGGGACCTTAAATATTTGAAGTTAGTGAGAACAGTTTATATCAGTCTATTCTTCCATTCACCTCAAAACATATTTCCAAACCGTCGTTGATTGCACATTTAGTGCGCTGTCAAGCAGCAAGAGTAGCTTCTTCGCGCAAACCTCATTATCCTGCACACATCTCTCGATGATCCGTGCAAGAATCTAAGATGAGTCCGATAAGCATCCAAAACCAAATATAAATGACTTTTCTTCAGATGAAAGAAGCAAATAAGGTACCTGATATGTCACTTGAGCTAATTGCTCATCACCATTATCGAAGAATTTGACTAGGATATCAAAGGTTGAGGGGAGCAAAGAATAACATCTGAAAATGAAATCATCTGGAGCAGAATACCTCTCATAGAATTAGATAACTCAACTCAAACTTAAAAAGATACCTATAAGGGTCTTTAGCGGTGAGACACACGTGAGCTTCTGCTAGCGCTTGCATCCAATACGCACATACAGTAACATCTTCGCATGGAGGAGAAAGCTGAGTGAGGGCTTTTACTAGTAACGCATTTGTTTCCACAGAAAGAGCAGCATCGCAAGGCTGACGTTGCAAACAACGATACAAACATTGTAGAGCACTGCATTTCACCTGAAATATACCGCAAAGCATACTTTACAATTCACAGAAACAAACAGAGTGTGGCTAAACTCACCATAGGATCGGCAACGGTGAACGACTTCAGGATTGTTTCAGCAAGCTGCTTGAAAAGCGTAGAGGGCATTTTATGCATAACTCCTTCCAGGAGACATAAATAACGCACAGTGGTCACGTCATCTTTTTTTGAACCTTGAATTCATAAAAGAATACGGGCAAACATCACAATCACATAAACACAAACTCACTAAGAGCTGTCTGTAGCTGTTGCTGAACAAACATCCCAACACCAGAAGCAGCTGCATGAAGACCGTTATCCGTCGATGTTACAGGATCAGTCAACACTGCACGAACAACTCGACGAGCCATTGTTCGAACCCACGGTTTGTCGTGTGCGCAAAGAGCTGCTACAGATACCACCATATTCCTAACAACAATACATTCAGAAGTCGATAAATACCAAGTAGAGAATTTGAATACCTTGTATTCGCGTTATTCCAAACTCGCGCAGGCTGTGCGCGCAGAACAACACCCAGAATAGACAACAAATACTTGAGTGGAGAGTTTTCGTTTTGCTCCGAGTTTTCTAACATTTTCGTGTACAATATCTGGAAGGAAAATATGCAGTGGAGTCGTTCTGTAAGATAGCGAAGGTAGTACCTGTACTGTTCTCATAAACTGAGCTTGTAGCACTTCCTTTGGAACCTTTTTTACGATCAACTGTAGCAGGAAGGCAACAGCTGCAGTTCTGTTTGGCTCGTTAATACTAGCACCTTCGAGTGTTGTCATAAGAGCAGCGAAATACTCTACGTCCGTTTCCGTTCCTTGAAAGCATAATGAGAAAATAATAACAGATCAACTATGAGAAAATAATAACAAAGTAGAAAAGCTCGTCATTGCGCTCAACAAAGAACTATTCTACAATTCACATTATTCAACTGTACTAAAAATGAAAAAAATTTGCCAACTGGACGTATTTGAGGAGGCACAAGAATGGTCAAAAAAAATTCAAAGTCTGCCCAAAAAGGCTTCTTAATAGCTATGACTACGAATAACTATGAATTAACATGTTCTTTACATAGAAACCTATATTCTAGTAGATAACACAGCTGAAGATTCGTCCATTCTGAGCGTTTGTGTAAAATTATTAAAGAAAGCGAATAGATTCTACAGTAACCTTATCGTGATCTTGAAAGCAGTGTTTAACGAAATTAAATGCTATTATTTATTTATTATTATATATGAAACCCCCCTGTACGTTTCCTTTGCGTCATTTAAATAAAATTGTGAAGAAATTCCCTTAGAGTAAAGAAATCTATTATACCTGCTCGAATAGGTATGATTTGGGGCGCACTTTACGAGTATGAACGTAAACACACTAAATACTTCCTGGTAGTCCGGAAAAAGCGTGTGAAACAGCATTGTATGATCACCTCTCTTCAAAAGAGCAACTTATTACATGGCGACACTATCGTAATCCGACATTCCGCAATCCAAGTTTAGTTGGGTCAAAACGACATGAAGCACGGGTAGATGCGTAAGCGACTGCACTCGAAGCGGTGCGGTGGAGACAGCGGTAGGAATCGAGGGGGACTATGGCGAACTGCAGAGATGGGTGGCGTTAGGAAGGATCCTTACACGATCCCAACCGCTTCGCTCCACCGCGCTGCTTCGAGCGCAGCCGCTTACGCAACTGTCCGTGCTTCATGTCGTTTTGACCCAACTATAGTCTTACTCAAATAAACAGCAGAAGCTGTCCCCCCTATTCAATAGCGGACGCGTTGCAGATTGCTTTCGTTCTATTTTCCGTAAGAGGTATCGTTGGGGAGACGGGATCATGCAGGGCTATTTCATATGCTTTTCTCCTGATTATTGGGTGATGATTTGAAGGATTTGATTTTTTTTTATTTGAAGGTTATCAAGCTCATAATCGTGGGTTATACCTTTGTCTATACATGAACAGCTCTCAAAATCGTCAATTTCGTGATAAATTGTATCCAATTATTAGTATAAATAAGCGCAAATCTAGAGAAAACCTCTATGGAGCTATGAAATCTACGCGTAGATGAATACGAATGTATCAACATACATTGCAAATTTGCAGAATGGTGTTACGATTCAGATTCGTGCCTTATATAATTCAAATAAAGAAGTTTCACAGGATTTTTAGAGACGTCATCAACATAGTAGTGGTATTCTGACTTCTGAAGTGAACTTTCAAAAACATTCCCTATCTCATATATGTCCCTCAAATAACTCCAGTTGGCAAAGTTTCGGCAAAATTTCCCCAAGAGATTCTGGAATATGGGATATTGTGTTGAAATTGAATCGAAGTAGTTAGTACCTAGACCTAAACATCTTATGTTTGACCTACCATTGCGCTCTTTGATTAATTCTGCAACTGCAGCCAAAACCGAGACAACCTCCTTTTGCATGGAGGATCCAGACCTGAACAAGAGAAACTTGTCGGCCTTGCTCGTTTTGACATAACAGTATGCGGATAATCGTTAAAATCGTTCTGCAAAAAACGTACTTCCAAATACGATGAACGACATCGAAATTGGGATTGGTACAGGATGTGAATTGAGAGATTCTCGAAACGCCTCCTTCAGAGATCATACTTTTGCTACATGATTCTTGTTCACGACCGATTTTCATGGATCCCTAACGAAATAAGCGATATGAAAAGAAAGAAAAGGACAATGCTAAAAAGTAGAAATAGTAAGGAAAAAAACCCCAATGCGAGAAGACGCTTACAAGATCATCGAGGAGAATATCAGCAGCCTGATCATGAGGTCGATCGTCAACGGCAACCATTGGCTCCGTGGATAATGAGGCATTCCGAGCTGCTTCAGCAGCATTGCGATGACGTCTTTTCGTAGGATTACTCTCGCTACTGTATAGGAACTCCGTAAATCAACTGAATGATCCTAAAGACTGTAGAACCATACCTCATTCCCTTTGGAATACGAACCCTCCCTTTACCGTGGATACGATGACGATATTTTCCAATCATAGTGATCTGAATAGGAAGAATTCTTCGTATATGGTAGATGCTGCATACAAATGCAGATTTATAGAGATCTTAAGCACGCGATGGGGGACTTAGACTCTAACTCTACTGCCTTGGCGATAAAACTGCGACAGTAGGCTAATTTAGGACCTACACGGACTTAACGGGCCATAAAAAGCCTCCATACTAAAATCAGTACGATAGAAGTACCAAAACAAGGAAGACCTGCTAACACCTCCACCACTCGCCCAATGCAAAGGTTCAGAAGCAAAGAGGAACGAGAACTACTACCTACTTAGGACTAATGTCGTGGATTTCAAAAGTTTCCAATGTTCCTAAAAATGAAGTATGACAACTCGTCCTCTGACGTAGGCCGTAGTGCACGATCAGGAATTCGATAACGGAGGTAACGATCATAGCAGACACAAGAAATCCAGAAACGACATCTCCTGCATGTTTCTGGGAAATTTTGAGAAATTTGCAATGTTTTAGAATATTAAATTAATTTTAAAGGCAAAGAAACTCCGAAGTTGTACGAGTTTTCCCGAGCCATCGTCGCAGGAGCCCACCGGAAACCTTTAACTATTGACGATGGAGCGCGGTGACCGTCTCGGACAATTTTTAACACTTAGAATTCGTCGTGGGTGGTCCATTCAGGAGTTGAGGTGGGGTTCGATGTGTTTTCATGGAATTAGGGTTGCTGATTGTCTTCTATGAGGATACGGTAGGAGAGTCGGAGACTTTCCAGTGTCTTGGTGTGGGCGTTGTATATTGGGTAGTCTCCGTACTCATATATTGCAGGATACTGCTTGTTCCGGCTTGGAGTTGTTTTTGAGACGAAAGCATGTGCATAAATTATTTCTTATAACGCAATGTTGTTCTCTTTCGTGTTTTGATGTTTTTTTTTCGGAATATGTGATTCTGTTGTTGTTGCTCTCAATTATTTCATGAATTCAATGACCCTAGAATTCGTTTACGGTAATATGTTTTGATGAAACATAACTTTTTCCCCGTATTCTCGAACGGAAAAGTTGTTGTAACTGACATCTTTTACCGTACAACTGTAAACGAGATCTCCCTTTGATATATGTATATTTTGTACATGAACTTCACTTGTAGTTCAGTTCCTTTTTATTTCAACTTGCGGCAGTTATAGAGAACTGAGAACGATTCTCCTCAGAACTATTTAGGTCGTAGCTTCTTCACTACTTACTTTGTCCAAATAAAATTTAGAATTTGTGAGATGACCATAAAAACTTAGGTTTTCAATGTTTTTGAGGGAAAAAATTGCCTTATCCCATGAAATGCTAATGTGCTGAATGGTTATGATAGTAAGGCTTATAAAAACGGTTCCGCCTGAATTGACTAAGGTAAGAGACGTAAAAAGGGGATTTTTCAACTATACCAACTTTCTGAGGTCATCGGTCATCGATAGAACAAAGCAATTTCTGGAAACCAACACAAATAGTTATGTTTAAACAACTGACCAGATCCACCGACTAGGAGGGTTAGTAAACCACCGCGTTCTTTAAGATTGTCTTTAATCTTTAATATTCGACTACAAATAGTATTTGTGTTCAACAATCTCCAAGTCCTCTCTTCTTGAAGCCTCGGCATTTGAGAGTTTATTTATGTTTGTCTGAGCTGACGCAACGCAGCCGCAGCAACTCACACACTCACTGCATTGTGACTTCATGTAGTTCAAATAAAGAGCGCGGTCAGCTTTCCCCGGGCAGTTTCATATGTAAGTGAAGTGTAAGTGTACGTCTAGCTGTGTATTTTATCCATAACCGTGACCTTTAGTCAATTGGCTTAGTTGCAGACAAACAGTAGTACAGTAGTATTGTGAATGCACGGATGGGTTGTGTAAGGAGATTAGCATGGACAAATGAAAAGTGCATGAAACTATAGCATTAAACTACTTGTGTACTGTTATAAACACCTCCGCTGTAGTCCATTAGTTTTCGGATATTTTCGCTGAAACGTCTATGCAAAGAACAGAGATTGCACGGATACGAAACGAAAAAGAATGAGCTTTGGGCTGTGGTGAAGGTTGTTCTGTTGTCGTGTTTTTACGACTCTCTCGGACGATGAAAATGTTATGAACTTTTTTTTTCTATGAATGCCCTTATAGTTGGGTCAAAACAACATGAAGGAACGTGAATAGGACGTGAAAAGATGGCGCTGTGAACTCGTACAATGAATTAATCTAACAGAGCTAATCAGTCTAGTGTTAATTATAGCTGAAAGAATGCTGCGAGAACAATTTTTGTAGTTCTTCGTAAATAATACCAATCCTGAAAATGTAAAGTGAACGTATTATCAGAATAAGTTTCTAATTCCAAATGACACAAATAATTTGACAATGACAATGAATGACAAGTTTGGGACGATTCAGTGATTTCCAGAAGGGAAAACCTCAAAAAACCGTTTCCCAATTGATTTTTGGCCGCTACCGTACTTATAGTGGAGTCAAAACGACATGGAGCACTAACAGTTGCGTAAGCGGCTGCGCTCGAAGAGGCGCGGTGAAGCGTAGCGGTTAGGATCGTGTAAGGGTCCTCACTACCACCACCCATCTCAGCAGTTCGCCATAGTCCCCCCGCGATTCCAACCGCTGTCTCCACCGCACCGCATCGAGCGCAGCCGCTTACGCAACTGTTCGCGCTTCATGTCGTTTTAACCTGGCTATAGATGGAATTCAAATTCTATCTCTTTTTGCCAAAAATCAACTTATAGTGGTGCATCAAAGAGTACCTGCTAGTTTTTTTCCTTGGAAAATCTCATAAAATTTTCTTTTTCAAAAAACTATGAAAAATATTTTTCATAGTTTTTTTTTTAAATTTTTATATTAGTCAAGGTAGCAATGGAGCGGGAACGAAATTCACGTTATAAAAAACGAAATAACACGATATGGGGATCACTCCACCATAATAAAGGGTTACGGTGTGAATAACGAGCATCGTCGTGATCACACCCAATTTCCCCTGACTGTCCTGAAAAAACGGGGAACACCTTGTCGATCGAATTTTCCTACGACACATTTAACGACGTGTCACCAGAGCATCTCCTCACCGAGATAGCTGTGATGTCATCATGCATTTTACTCAGAATGTACACACTTTTATATTGTAGGTCTTTCCATTTTGAAGCAGAAGACACTCCTGAGAGTTGGATTTCATAGTTTTACTTTGTATTTGGTTGTGTAGTTGAAAAGGAGGCGTGCACTGGTGACACGTCGTTAGATGCATCGTAGGAAAATTCGATCCACAAGACCGTTTCCCACGTTGTCGTTTTCCAGGACGATCAGGGGAAATTTGGCGTGGCGCTTCTACTCGTGATCTATAGTACTAACCTTAATACTCAGATTCAGGATCTTTAATTTCCCGCGATTCACTCTCAAAGCTCACCGAACGGAATTCTACTAGATTTTCTTCAAAATTCTCATCACCCTCGTATTTATCACTCCCTGAGACCATTTCTTAAGCAGTTTTGTCAAAAATTAAAATAATTGTCATTTTTGTCATTTTTAGTGAAGATCCTACAACAAGTACAATAGTAAAATTGCCAAAGAAAATTAGGAAAAAAGAAAGATATACAATTACTTAAGAAAATCGGAAAAGACTCTTGTTTCTCAAGTTCATGCGTTGGAACCAACGTTGCCACAGCAAGGTCGCTTCCAAAAAATGCGAGTTGCGTCAGAATGACCGCGACAGTCAATGTGTCAAAGGTGGAACACACGAACACAAAGTTTTCTGATATTTTCGGGGACTCTGATAGCTTGAACTATATCGGTTAGCACCAATAACTATTGGAAATCCCTCGGGAGTGGTTGAAATCAGTAGATGTCGGCTTCTAGAGTAAGGTGCACCATATTTCAACTATTAGGACGTGATCGCGGCATAATCCACAACACCTGACCACTCATCCACGAGCATATTATGAATATTATGCTCCAATACAAAAATCCACCCATTTACCGTCGCTATACTGTACTGCTAAAGCTGCTCTTACTTGTAGATGCCATAATGGGCGTGGTCATTCGTAATTAGGACCGCCCATAACCAATACATACATTGGAGTTGAAAATTATGGTGTAATTGCGTAAACGACTGCGTCGACTGCGCTCGCGATGGGACTGCCAGTCGGCTGCGGAGCTGGCTGGGTCCCACCGCGTCACTACGTGCCTAGCCGCTTAGGAAAATTTGAAATTAAAACAAAAAAAACTAAAAACCAAAGCAAAAACTTGAAATCTTGCCAAAAAAATCAGGTGGTTCTGGCCCCACCGCGTCTCCTCGCCAGCGCTCAGCGCTTCGCTTGGTTCATAGTTGTCGCCAGCAACGCTAGAGTATAGCAACAGCGTTTGCGTGAATAGAAGGTGAATTTTTGAATGAAAATTTCTCAAAAAAACCACAACGAATACAATGTAGTTCTGTGTTCGCTCGATATGGATTGTCACCTGCAGGAATTCATAATAATCTATGTGATTCCTTCTACCACGGGTGCTACTTCTTAAAGTTCATTGGCGCGCCTCCTTCTCAACATTAGGCTCCTCCTATAACTGTCAATGCCAAAGGCATATACAGAAACCTCTATATACAGTACCATTTTAAGGATGTCAAAAATAGTTCCAAACTCTATTACACTGGGGACGTTTTTATGAATAAAAGAATAAAGTGTTTGGCCTTAATCACTCCGTATGGAACGCAACTCCACGTTCACTTTAATTCAGAATGGTTTTAGGTTTACGAACACAAGTCTGGTACCAATTTATCGACCACAAAAAGATGAAAGCCTCGGTTGGCACTAGGAGGGATTCGAACCACCAGTCGTGCAGACACAGCGGAACCTCTAACCGACTGCGCTACAGTCGCCGTTTTTATTACTGGAACTTTACAAGGTAAAAACTCAACAGCCAGGTTTTCATGTCGGCATGGCGGATCGATATCGCATATGAGTATCGCCTGCCTAATTTCTGAATATCCAATAAATATGTGTAGTAGCGGCCATGTTCAATTCTTCATATAACATTCAATAGGATAGGTAGAATCTTCATTTAAGAAAAAAAAAACACATAAATCTACTCATTACAACTATGAAAAAAAATGCGATGTGAAAAAAAGGAGCTGTGCGGAGGAGGGGAAGAGGAGGAGATCATCAGCTGCGTGCGCAGCCTCTTTGTTCATGCATTTGTATCAATTGTTGCAGTTGATGTAGTGTACTACGCAAACTCTCCATTTCTAAATCCAAATTCTGAGCTCGTTGTTTTTCTGTCGCTACCTGGAATGAATGGTTTGAGTTTTTGAGTGAGTCCCAAGTTCGACCTTCTTTGAATCTTGGCATTGTACAGTTTTGTGGTGTGCTACTTTTTGAACAGAACCAAGATTGTTATTGATCTTTATTCTGGCTAAAGTTTCGGCGTCATCGCCTTCTTCAGAGCCTTGATAACCATAAAATCATGATGTTAGCGCACCACGAGCTGTTAGAGTTGCGCCGCTGGTCTGGTTTGAGTTTTTTTTTCTTGGAAGATATAAGAATCCTTGAAGGTTGGTGAATTCGATTTTTTTTTCACGAGTACTTGTATTCTTGAGAATCTTCCGGACCCCTTAGATTGTAATTTTTCAGAGTTGCTAAACTACGATCCGTTAAAATCACCAGAATCTACAGAGGTCATAATTCGTATGGGTCCTCAAAAAAAAGGACTTTGCTTCCATAAAAGAGCAATTAAATTGTGAAAATCAGACGCAAGCTACGTTACGAACATGTGTTTTTGAACGGGGACCTCACCGCAGCGCATTTATGACTCTCGAGGAGGAATGAGGGTTGGTTGTTGCAGTTCTTTGAATTCAAGCTAGTTCACTTCTGGAAGTTAGTGCTCTTCGTACAGTAGAGATACTGTCAAAAAATAGTTTCGTTCTCGTCGATTCTCGAGAGATATGAAAGTCTTAGAGTGTAACTAACGATTTCTGGTCTTTTTTTCGAATTCTAGTAAAAATTGAATGCAACAATTTAAAAAAAGTGGACAAGGAGTTGCTTAAATAAGATACAGAACAGTATTGGATAAGGATATTGGATAAGGAGCATCACTACCAATCTCTACAGAGGTGGAATGCAAAAAAAAAAATAAAAGTCTCTGTATCTTAAATTTCCATAGTCGTTGTGGTTCCCTGCAACTACATGTAAAACAAACCTTTTCTTTGGCTCTTAAAAAACTAAAACCATGAGAAAAGGCAATTTTTTAAAAGAAGTCAAATATTTTTATATGAGAGAATCTCAGCTAAAGGGTAATAAGGTATTTTTCTGACTGGTTCAACGTATTTCAAAAATTGTGCTATATTCATGTTGACCTTTTCGATTAACGCGCTAACTTCAAAAACTTCGGAGAAATCTCTTCAAGGTCCGTGGAGTTCAGGTTTGAGAAACTATGCGAGGAATCGGACAGAATCTAGTTCTAAAGTGGTTCGCGACTCTGTCTCTGATAGGATTCGATCGGCCATAGGTTCAAATAAGGTTATCGATCCATACTTGAGGATGGTTTATAGCGCGTAAGCAGCGGGATTCTATTTGCGATGTCGTCGTCGTTGAATCACCATTTCTTTGGTCGGCAATGATTCATCAACAAGATGTACAACGACGACGATACACGAGCACAACACAACAATTCGAATGAACTCGAATCGATCGAGCTGTTTGAGGAATATTTCTAGCCCGCTATTGATCGAAATCCAAAGTGTACATAACAGAGTTTTAGGTGTGCATGCATGGTTGGTGCGAAGTGCGCAAATGGAACAACGAACGAAAACCAACTCGAAGCGGGTGCGGGAGGGGAGGGCTGCGAGAAGGACGTACGGATGACGTGTCGGGCAGCGCAAGTGTATGAGGGGGAAAAATACGCGTACCAGTCCTTCGAGTTCCTGGATCCGATCGATTTTCTTCTGACGACATTTTGTGGCTGCAGCTCGGTTACGAGCACGTTTTCGATCCAACTTCCGTTTCTCCTGTTCGTCCATTGCTAACCTGAATTTAGCGAATTCTTCAACGTGTCACATAAGACAATAAAATATGGAAGAGAGGGGAAAAAAAACTTGGGCGGTTCTGCCCCGTTTCTTTTATGCCTATCTTCGACCACGTGCTTTACTACATGCGAAAAGGAGATCTGGACTAATTCCTTGATCTTCGGATCTCATTTTCCTCCAGTAAATTTCATCCCTGCTTATGAACTCTGTGAGGTTAACCAGCTTAGGTTAGTTAATTCCCTCAAGTTTTCTACACTCAGAAATTTTGACACTAAAATATTGAGATGGGTTTGAAAGTCTCAGTAAAGGTAATGTGTAAAATATAAAAAAAGGAAGGAGGAGGAAAACTTTCATCTTTCATATGTCGGCTAAAATCGACCGCATGTGGCGTTTATTGGTGAAATGACGCATCGGTAACTGACCAGTCGTTATGCGGAGCATGATGCTGGATATTGTAGAGTGGAGGATTGCGTAGTCGCGCGTTCATCGCGAGGGGCAGAAGGGTTTGAACGCGTCGGACGGCGAGCGTCGTCGCAATCGCGCATGACTCACCCTCAACCACACCCCGCGCCCGCCACAGCCCACCGCCACCACGACGACGCGACCTCCGAGTCCGAGTCCAGCCCGGACATACTGCTTCAGAATACAGAAGATCGGTGGGGAGATGACGCACGACACTGAGATATTCTCTGGTCTTAGTCTTAGGAGTCGCTTTGCGCAGAGTATAAAACGAAAAAGAGGCGACGTAAAAATGACAGTAAATTTGAAGAAAAATAAATTTGAAACCGTTCTGACGTATTCATCCCCTCCGTAGTCGGAGCCTATGCGTTTTATGGGAGAATGTAAAAAAAAATTACTGTTTATTAGCAGAACAGAAATATTGACTTGTTTACATGCTTATCGGAGCTAACCCGCTCATAAATCCTAAACCATAAGCTCAGGATCAAACCCAGTCGTCAAAAATAGTCTGCAAAAATCTTATATTTCCCTGCAAACCTATCCATATATGTATTTTTCTTTAATATGAATATATACATAAAATAGTGCAGAGAGTAATACCTTTTATAGTAATTACTTTTTAGTAACTTTGTGATTTTTGGATTTCAAGATGATCTATGTAAATTAGAATGAAATAGGTAAATTTCCGGGCAAATCTAAACATATGAATACATATTTTTCTTAAGATAAACATATTTTTTTCTTTTTCCGCTTTTATGAATATGCACAAAGAATAATCCTAGTTACACAATAATGATAAGCTACGTTTTATTGAGCTTATGACTCAGCAAGTTGAGCACGATCTATGTAAATTGGTGTGACGTAGGATCAAAAACGTTACTTTGTTTCTTAACCTTGGAACGGAGCGATTAGCGATGCGAACGTCACATCATTGTTGGTGATTGGTTTGTTTCAGAGAGCAATTTGCCTCCTTGCCGATGATTACCTCATAGTTCCCTCAGAGATCTGCACGAGGAAGTGCACTGATACGAAAGATCTACACATCACCGTGCTTAAGGTCAGAATTTTGCATTACTGAAGTAAACAACTAAAGA
The DNA here is from genome assembly GCF_031761385.1 of Necator americanus. Taxonomy (NCBI): domain Eukaryota; kingdom Metazoa; phylum Nematoda; class Chromadorea; order Rhabditida; family Ancylostomatidae; genus Necator; species Necator americanus. The sequence continues at coordinate 38,772,870 of NC_087372.1, forward strand.
AAAAAGCCAAGAAAAAACATAGATGACCTGAAAATGAGTCAATTAAGAGCGGGTGAATTTCAATTTAGTCTTAATTCATTTTCAATTGAGCTTGTAAAAGCGTTTCCATGTCATTTATGGTGGAAATTCATCTTGAAAAATTTTATAGACGCCATTGAGCATAATAAACAAATAAATAAATAAATAAATAAATAACCACATTCGAGCACCTAGTCCATCTTTAACGTTAATTTAATTTTTAGTATTTTAACTTTTTTATATATTTTAATAATATTTTAATATTTTATTTCATATTTTTATTTCATTTTGTGGTTTTTTACTTTAAATATTTCAATTTTTTTAAATGTTTAAACTTTAATTTTTCTTCTTGTGCGCTTCTATGCGCTGAAAGGAATCGGTCACTTACATAGATGAACAACCACAGCGGAACCAGGAATGAAATCAAAATAGGTAATTTTTAATATTGTTCTAGTCGTAGTCGTATACAGTAATGTCCTTTATAGTTGCCAGAAAAAAAATTATTTAATTTCCACAGCACTATAGAGCCTCATTCCCAGTGAAAGATGGAAAGTATTGAATATTAGGATAAAAGTAGGCGTGGTGGGATGAATTCCACTTATTAATTATATCCAAGATTATTTTTGTTTTAGATTTTATATATATATATATTGGATTATTGGACGATTATTATTAGATTACTACTATTATTAAATTTTTTATATATTATCCATTATTCAAAATTATTATTATTTTTATTTTTATATATTATCTATTATTCAAAATCATTATTATTATTATTACTATTATTATTATTATTATTATTATTATTATTATTATTATTATTATTATTATTATTATTGTTATTATTATTATTATTATTATTATTATTATTATTATTATTATTATTATTATTATTATTATTATTATTATTATTATTATTATTATTATTATTATTATTATTATTATTATTATTATTATTATTATTCAAAAAATCAGACAGACGTAATTAGCGCCAAGGAAGGACCTAGTGCCTAAAAGGTTAAGTGGGACTGATTAGGTCCGTGACGTCATCGGAAAGTGATGACGTTGACAGCGGGGATTACGTCAAAAAGAGAGCGTTGATGCCTGGATCCGTCAGAAAACACGGGAGTTCCCCCGCTTTCCCTTCTATTTATACGTCCATTTACTAAAAGTTAACTAAAAAATTATACGGAAAATGTTCACAAAAAAAGGTCCATTACTTTTTGGACTCATTATTAATCGAGTAAAGTTTTTAAATTCTTAAATATTCACCTAATTTAGAAGTGATGGTCAATATGTTTGTAGGAAATCAGGTGAAAAGTGCAAAATAACAAATAGTCGGATTTAAATTTGGATGGATGTGGAGCCTAATGATATCTTAATGTGAAAAATTAGCATGAAAAAGAAATTACAAAGTGATCGGAATGATCTGAAAGAAGAACTGCGAAATGGGCAGTGGTAAGCCGACACTTTCACAAATTCCTCCGATAATTGCTACGTCTATAAAATTCCTAAAAAATAACAGACATGTCGTTGCATCATTCAAGAATAGTTTTTCTTTTTTTCAAAAAAAAAAAGAATGACATTAACACTGAATGAACTGGTATTATAGTAATAATATGGCGTTAGTCAAACGTATTACTAAATGGAAGGTGTCATTAAGAGAAGCTATCCTTAGAAAAAATAAAGGATAAAGTCTCCGGTGAATCAATCCGCTCAGGATACGTCAGCACGTTTTTTTAGTGCAATTCGAAATTGTTTAGGGTTTTTTTTGGGAATGTGTGTTGGGCTATACAATGACCTGTGGGGGTCAATCAATGTTTTTTTCCTTCCAGACAGGTGTGGTTCCAATCTATTGATCCCGGATGAAAGGCTTGGTCGGCACAAGAGCGGTTTCGAACCATCAACCGTGCGGCTACAGCGCGCCTCTTACCGATTGCGCTACACGCATCCCAAGCTACAATCTCTATCTTAAGCGACATTTAGACAAAACAAAGGAAATTCTGTCAATAGTACCATTAAAAATGACTCAAAAAAGTGAATTCCTTTCAGAAAACATAAGAAACAAGAAAGGAATCTTGGAGTGATAAATTAGAAAAAAAATAAAGAATATTTAGAAATATCTGAAGCAAAAAATGAATACAGTAAAAAAATCGGAAAGATTAAGGTGATAGAATTAATATTAAATTAATAATTAATGAATTAATTAATAGAATGAGGTTTGTTTTTTTGTTTCCAAGTGAAGTCCCGTTGAATGCTAACAGATTTGATCCAGCTAGAACTTCTTTACGCGATCTCTGCTTGCGTTGATGGTTAATTTCACGTCGGAAGAGGAAAAAAAATTCGTCATTGGAGACTCACTCAACTGCTCGTGTCCTCGGATCAGGTGGTGGCGTATGAAAGCAGGACGAGGAATACGTTGACGGGAACACGTTGAAATCCATCACACAACGTACAGTACAACGCTTGGCGTGAGATTGATCGTGCACACAGGTTATATAGAGTATGTGAGTGATAAGGATTCGAATGGTGCTGTTGTCGCAATGACTCAGCCGGTTGCCTCGTTTCTGGTCGAGCCAGGCGCCGAAGCGCGCCGACAAATCACCGTCTCATACCGTCTCCCCCTCTCCCCCTCCTCCCAGCTACAAAACAACCGTTCGTCATCGGCGCGTATACGGCGGCGCCGTCGCAGTGCCTAATTGTGCCTGGTTTTGTAGCCGCGCATGCGAACATATTTGCGAACAAATTGTTGTAGGTTCACCATTTTTAAAAATCATATTAAAAATAAAAATGTTCTATTAAGTCCTCCAAGTCCTCTCTTCTTGAAACCTCGCGATTTGATAGTATATTTATGTTTTCTTGTTATGCCAACGAGGTTTAGGTGAAACTTTTTATTGGGCTTTTTTCACCTAAACCTTTTTGGCATAACAAAAAAAACATAAATGTTCGATTAATGTCAATTTAAGTGAAATATGCGAGAGGAGAAAAAAAAAGAAATAAATGGAATAAAAGTGAAACGAAGTAGAGAATAAGAAGGAAAAAATAGAAATTAATTCCAGAAACTTCCTAACGCTAACGTTAAGGGAAACTCAAGAGATGGGGAATTCCTCAAAACAAGAGAGAAAAAAAAAACATCTTCCGGGGCCACAGCCTGTGATTAAATAGCCATCCAGTAGCTACATATTTGCTCATTTATGAGCTATACTACCCTTTTTAGAAGGGGCCTACTACTACATTAGGATTACTGTAACTACCGGGTGGACTATTCCATAGCAATTTTAGATTGAAGATCTTCAAGTAAGCGCAGCGCCTGCCAGATGATTTGCTTTATTACTGCTTAATTACTGTAGTTGGAACATGCGAGAACATCGTGATTTAATGATGAATTTTTGTCCAGTTAATGACGAAAAACAATGACGGAGAGAACCGTCGCATCGGAATCGAGACGATGCCTTTTCAAGAAAGTAACTAAGTACCGAGAATGAATACCTGTTTCGATGTATTGCACCTGTGTTGATTACTTCAACGAAAATGCCGTTTCACTTTTTTTTCTCCCTCTCTCTCGTCAAAATTGAACTTTAGGAACGAGAATAGTTCACTAACGCTTAAGATATTACGGGTTGTAAAGTGAACTTCCGGAAAAAAACGGAAAAACCCGGGCATTTATGTCCACGAACCCCTCGGGTTCTTCTTTTCAGGCTGACGTAAACTGCGAATCAATTGTCTGATTTTAATACAATACAAAAGCGCCTTCTAGTGCTAGTCATAGCTGCCACATATGGAAACGATTGCTCATCTTTTCCTATTATTTTTGAACATTTCAAGAAGTATGTACACGTCAGATAATGAACGGAACGTTTCATGACCGCTGTCTTAAACTGTGAGACGAAGCGTATCGTCGTCATAGTTATCAGCTGTCAAGTGCACAGCATAAATTCTTGGGGTATCGACCGGAAATTCCACTCGAGACTTTGAATTTAACATTTTCTCTCGAGAAGCAATACTTCAGAAATGCAAATTTATGTTTTCATGAGCAGAATGAGCAGCATTGTTTCTTTCGGGTGAAAAAATATTCCTTTTTCTGGAAAAAGTTTCTTTAGTCCAGAAAGATGAAGCAGTGGTGACCTTTAAGTGTAGTGAGAAATAAAAGAGAAATGAAACTGAAAAAATCAACCCTGACAATTGCGAGGAAAGTTCAGGTGGCAGAAAAAATTTCCTGGAGATTTAGTCTGGAAAAGCAGATCACTATTCTGACAAAAAATTAAAAGCACGTAGAATCCAAAGTATTAGAATAGGATTTTACTCGAAATACCGTCAACAAAAACAAAAATAAGGAATGGAGTACTGTAGGAGAATTTGAGCACGCGTAATCGCCAGGACCTTTTAATCTCTTTAAATCAATTTATTAATTTAGTCTTTTTTTGTTTTTTAAATCGATTTTTATGACATTGAAAGGGTTATGTAAAAAAAAGGCCAGCAATGACGAATAATGCGTCAAAAACAAATATCGAAAATTCTAACAAAAAAAAGTACATCCTACATCCTGAATGTGTTATGGAGAGAAAATTGTCTGAAGCCACAGGTACAAATTTTTGATATTTGCTTAGAAAATCAAATGAAAAAATCCTTACTTCGGGGTTGGATTTTACTCGTTTTCTTTTCATTTCAAATACCAACCTTTTTTTTTGCTTTCTAACGCTAACCTTAATTTGAGTAATGTAATGAAAATTACGTTGTAGCTACTGAAAAGTTCTTTTTGCGTGAAAAAAAAAACTGTGGATGCGCGGATAGCAGAGGAAATCACATGTGGAAATATAAAATTGAAGAAATAAAAGGATCCTAGAAGGGGGAAAAATTAATGTTGATTAGTTTTCCCAACGGCACACATCCTCAACGGTCCCTTTCAAGCGTGAACGCACGTGGTGTCCCTCCAAACAAAATCAATAAATAAATGAACTGAAATCGAAGAGAAAAAAGAATTCACAGCACATGTCGACACCTTTTGGTACCAATTTGTACTGGGAATAATAAAAACAAACATCCGAACTAATCAAATAAAAATATGTAGCAATACTTAATAAAATAATCTATAAAGATGATATTTCAAAAGGAGGATAAGGTTCAAAATGTATTCATCGATGTCGAATATAATTCGCGAAAGTTTCGAAGCATGCTCCAAAGTACAAGTTGTCGGATTTTCCGAAAAGTCTCTCAACGTTCAATAATTTATATCCCTAAAATTTGCGAAATTTCCCCCATTGTATCCATGTTCAGCACAGAAAAACCTGTTTGTGATGAATTCGCTCATTCTTGCACTAATTCCAAAAAAAAGCTGATGATGATTCACTTCAACACAGTGCAGTAATTCTGCCAGAAAAAAAAATATAACAAGGTAAATTAATAAAGAATTAAATTTTTGAAAGTAAGGAGAGGAGAAAAAAAAGGATGCTTCCAATGCCCCTCCAAATTTTTTTCTCACTTCGTACATGTTGCGTAAATGACCTGGTGATTTGTTTCACCTCCTGGCTGCTTGTGTGATTCAGCGAAAATTTTGCGCCGGGGAAAAAAAATCCCCCCGGGAAAAAAATTTGAGGAAAAAGGAACTTTTCTAGATGAATCATATAACTACGAACATATGGATAACTCTGGCTGTTTGAGGGAAAAACAAAATTCCCTTATCTAAAAATATTACTAGAATTAATTAATTAATTACTAGAATTAATTAGTAAACAATAATTTACTGAGAAAATTGAATCCGGAATGTGATATGTAAAATATAATGTATAAAACATAATATGTAAAATATAAAAAAAGAATAAAAAATAAAAATATAATATAGTATATGAAATATATATATATATATATTTATGAATAACATTTCACTGTAAATTCTAATAAATTAAAAACTAATAAAGTGAAAATTGAATGAGGAATGTAGCGATATAACATTATGCTAGAAAAAAAAAACTTAATAAAATCACCTCGAAATAATATTAGCCTCATAATTTAGAAGGAAAAATAAAAGATAAAAAAAAAGAAAAAAAAACAAAAATGTTATTCACTTCATTTCAGCAGTAGTTAGCTTAGTTTCATCTCTTTTTTTTCTCGTCTATATATGCGTTTTTTTAAATCTTTTTTTTTGTTTATGCACGAGCTGATTTCCGGATTAGATTTCCACAGCATCCTTGTGTGTTTTCCCACCACCACCACCGTGACCATTGGTATCACACCGTTTCTTTCGTTTTTTTCCCCCCATCGTTCGTGATCGCTTCGTGATGATGACAGCTGAACATAACATCTTGCAAGATGCGATCTATCTCCGATGTATCTCCCTCCCTCCATCCCTCCATCCCTCCATCCTCCTCACTCACTCATTCGCTCAATGAAGAGCGGAGCGGAGTTGGAGATCGTTGAGAATGAGAGGAGAATGTTTTCGTTACTATCTCACTACATACACTACTGCTGCTTGCTCGAAAACAACTCTCTAATTGAAAATTGCCATGGAAACATAAGAATCTAATAGTAAATACTCTAATACTACGTTGACAGAACATAATACTACTTTTAACTATATGTATGTACGTTAATTTCACGAATAATTCAAAAATTTTAATTTTTAAGTACAGGTGACAGGTGGTGCTGTTGTCGGATGGTCGAAAGCTGAACTTTCACGAGCGATTAGATGCGATGACTTTTGAGCTGAACCGGGTCGGTGATTCACGAAACAAAAAAAAAAACCTAACCGGCATCAAATCAACAATTTATCTTAAGGATTTCCCGTCGTGATTATTTCTTAAATACTAAATCCAAGCCTATGATTGTCAAAGAATCGAGGATTATTCACGTTGATCTAAGAAAACCTACAAAAACTGGCAAGAACCATAAAGTTCACCTCTGAGAACCTCTGAGAAGAAAAGTGTGGTTAGCACACCACTGTCGGGAACACCGATTTCAAAAAATGCTGTCGATTAATGTTGTTTCGAGCCATTATTCCATAAAATTTCCATGTATTTTAGTGATGATCCAAAATGTTTGAACGCTGAGCGAGATTCAATCGTGGAAAGCAAATAACGATATTGGAACGAAATATACGAATTTTTAGGGAAATTCGCAGAATTCTGATAGAATTTTTTTGAAGAAGAAAAAAGTACATATGAAAGTTTTCGAGCATAAAGGAAGTACGGTAGAATAAAGGAGCAGAGTAAGCCTTTCACTATAAATAATCCTCAAAAAAAATTCGCATAAAGGAAGCCTCGATGCGAAGAACCTAATTTTGTAGCTCTAATTTTAGTAGAAATAAGGATGCAGCATGGAAAAAAAAATAGAAAAAGAAGAGCTTAGAATCATCAGAAACGTAAAAAATCGCACGATCAACAAATTCACACAAAAAAAAAACAATGAATAATGCAAAAGGATTCAAAACAATGGAAAGAAGCGCAATCATCAACTTAAGAGCTTTCCGAATTGAACGAAAAAACATCGAAAAAAATATTCGAACTGCTCCTGGGATGTCTGTCCGTAGAGTTTTAGAAAGAAAAATTGTCATATTCTTATTAGAGGATGTAGTGAAGTTAATTTTATAAAAAAAAAGTACCCAAAAGATGTATTCTTTAGAACTTACTTTAATTAATCGCGTATCGGGTTCGAAAAAAAAACATTAGTTGGTACCAAATTACTGTTAGGTTGTATAGTTCATAGAAGATTACTGGAGCTCCATCGATAAATAAATTAATTAATTAAATGGAATTAATTTAAGGTAACCGACAGGAAGACTAATAAAATGTTCAATGAATAGAAATTAACTGTGGAATTTTTCAGTCGCATTATCACCATCATCATCATCATCAAGATATGTTTCCGGTGAAGAACTGTAAGTGTACGGTACAAAGAACGATTCGACAAGTAGGAAGAGATGGGAAGAAAAAAATTGAGAATAAGATAAAATGACGAATAAGTGTTGTAGAGGAAGAATTGGCGAGAAAAAAAAGCGCCAATTTTTTGGCTATCTGAGAAAATCGTGGATTTCACCACGCTAGCGGTTCCTGTGAATTGTACGATACAGTACACGAATGATGACGTCATTCTGTTTTAGGTGGCTGGGATTAATTACTCAGATACAAATTGTTGCTAGATGGGGAGTTTTTTTTTTCCTTTTTTTACTTCAGACTCTTCTCGAACTTCTCCAGAAAATGTACGGATGATTCATGCGGAGAGTTGAGCGAGAAGAAAGAGACGGGTGGAAAAAAAACTGTCGTAGGAAAGCACGTGGTTTCGAGATAGCACTGTAAAAACAGCATCGAACACATACGGTCGGTAAAAGAACTCACTCTAATTCCACTCTATTCGACCTAGGATTATGAGTTGCTGTACTTGACGCTCTGGATCGGTCCGACTCGGTGGAATCCTCAGAAACACATCGAGGTTCTTGTTTAATCTGAATAATGTAGGGCTAAAACAAACCACAATAAGAATCTACGAAGAAATTTCATCGATGAGTTTTCGAATTTCACATTATTACAACATTACATTCGCCATATGAACAGAAATAAACTTTTTCAAAAAGTGAAATGAATTCCCATCCAGGTTTCCCCTTTTGCAATGATTCCGCACACAAAACACAGACGTTCAGCGCTCTTTCTGCTCTTCTTCTTTCTGCTGAACATATGGGTTTGTAGGTAATATGGTAGGTTGTTTCATCGACTGGGCACATGTAGGCTTTGTGTGTTCCATGGGAAATTTTCACACAAAAATTCAAACCAATATATGAATATCCTGTCGATTTTCACGGAAACCGCGGATTAACACAAAAAAAAATCCAACAAATTTTCGGAAATCGTGCAAATTTTAGTGCCATATCTCGATAGCTTGTACAAGTTATAGAAAAATTCCTTGGAAAGTCTTGGAATTCTTGGATACAGGAGAAAAAGGAGCAATGGAATAGTGAGATTATACTGCTGTGTACGTACATAACGTGTTCTTCTCACCTCCACTTTTGATGTGATAAGCTGATCAGCACTTGGGACAGTAGCCGAAGTGGATGGTGACGGTCCGACAGAAGTGGTTGATGAAGTGCCGGCAACGGACATTGCCGTTGGGAAACCGGAAGGTAGATTTGAACTTGCCGATGTCCCAACCATCGGTTGCATGATCGGTGTTTTCGCTACCATAGCATTCAGAATCGCCTGGTAGTCTCTGGAATGGATCAGTTGAATTCTTTTTTTTTTCTTTCTTTTTTTTTCTCTCAGCGCTCGACGACCTATGTAATTCCCCTCACGTCGTCGTCGATGCTTTTTTTCCCCCCACCGTTCAATGTTTTATGTTTCATGACCAATTCTGGCGCTGAAGTGGCTGCCTCATCGTTATCACTGACAACTGTGACTAATAACCCTCCGAAGCCGTTATCAAACGACTATCTGTCGCTCATTCGTTCGATCATCACTGTACAATAAGAAGAATACCGCAAAATAGAAGGTCATTTCTCATCTAACCTCAACTTTTCATTCCTACATTCACTCAAGGTAACGAATTTCACGCGATGTAAAGTAAAGTTAATAAGTCACAGTAGAGGTGAAGTAGGCTGACAAAAAAAAATGTGTGGCTGACACTTTCACACCTTTGCCGACCGACCGCAATGGAACAAAGTCTCACAAGTCCGGATGTCGCTACTCTATCATTTGTTTGTTCAACCGCAGCGCTGTACCAACACACTCTAATTTTCGGGGGGAACAGAAGCTTTCGTTCTGGCTAGAATACCGTTGGCAGAACGTGATCCAGAAGAAAATCCTTATATGAATCCTTAACAACGGAACGTACCGACTAGAAGGAGAAATAAGAGGAGTGAGGAACTCTGTGCTGACCAGTGGCGCTATAAATCCAGGTGATAGTACTTTTTTCTCAAATTCGAAATTATGGATTTGTTGAACCGTACGAAGTGCATCTGTAAACGTATGGAACAGAATCAGAATACAAAAAGTTTGAGATAAATTCACAGACATAGGAAGTGAACAATTCGGAAAAAAAAGAGGTAAAAGTGTTTCAGAGAGAAAAAGAAAGAAAGAAGGTAGGATAAGAATTATGGAAAAAGAAATGGGAATGAAATGAGTGGTAACGAACCGAGAAATCCTTGTGCGTATTGCTTTTGTTCGAGCGTTGGATCGGTACGCGGTTCTGAAACACGTCGAAAATCACGAGACTCACAGCACCGCCACCCCATTTTGCATGGTTCAACGATGCGGGTGGTGGGGTAAGCACTGGCAGCAAGCCGCCTTTTGACCCCGTCGATTCGTGGAAAAAAAAACCCCACGATCCTAATCGTTCCTCCAACTATGGCGGCCGATCGCATAAAAAGTCACCGAAACCCTGAGAATGAAGCAGAAAAAAAACAAAATAACTCACCATTATTCGTGGCGTTGTTGGTGGTAGGTGGTGGATTTCGAAGTTTACAAGCGGATAAATCCAACGATAGTGTGCCCCGTAGGGCTTGAAATTCGCCTTTCTGATCGAGGGCCAGCGATCCGCCGAGGGCCTGGAACTCGCCCTTTTCGCCGTCCATGACTCAGCCAGCCAGCTCCACCGTCGCACACTGAATCACTCGCAGTCTCTAGCGCGCAGATCGATGAGTGGGCTACGTCGTCGCGCGACGTCGCACGTGCGGCCGCGCTCGATCGTCGCGCCGCGCGTGGCCATATGACGTTCTTCGCACGCATTCAAAAAGCTACACAACAATCGTATTCCCTACACATCAACGTAACGCAACGCAATCGCGCTGCTGATAGTAGTATTCGATGACGTCGCAGGCGGGGTGAAAGATTCGGTGAAGGGCTTGGGTGGCGGCGAGGAAGGAGGATTTGGCGATTTGGCGAAACGGACGGGGTAACGAATGAAACGCAGCACGAACGCAGCAAAAACACGGGAACGGGATGGTTTACGACGAGAAAAACGAATGATATTCCGCTACTATCGTCACAGTCATCCGCGATTACGGTAGAGAGGTGACGATAACAAGCGCTAATACACACTAATCATTTGCACCCAGAAGCGTCTGTGCTGATGTGATTTGTTGCCGGGGGAAACGCATTGAAGAAATTCTTCCTCGTTTCTTTCGTTTTTCATATTTTAATTAATTCAAAGTGGAATTTATACGAGACGGTTTTATACGGAGTATCTGTTGTGTTGCAGAGATCAATCTTCATACTTTACACGCGTGTGTGTGAACTGCAGCAGCATTGTGTGTGTGTGCGCAAAAACCAGATTCTTCGGATAGGGGGGGGAGTGAACGAAATAGTAGGTAAAATGTAGAGAAACGAGAACGCATCGTATTTAATCGTGTCGTGGTGTTGATCAGTGACGACGATAGGTGTAGATGTGATGTGAACAGGACCAAAATCATCATGACCTCTTTACTGATGTTTTACTCGGAAATCACGCCATCGTTGGCACAAAATACAAATAAATCCACAACACAATATGTATTCATCTCAGGAAAAACATAACCTCGACAGAAAATTTTTACAAAATCATCAGAAAGGATTATGCGTAGGTGGAACGGATAGGAGGATGTTGAGGTTGTTGAATATATAGTCACATAGAATGAATAGCATCAGTGTTGTTAATATCTAGGAAGGAGGCTACGGAGAGACACACACACACACACGGAGATAACGAGTGATTGTCGTCGCTGGGGACTGTCGACTGTTCCTAATCACAAACTTATCTCGAAACACTAATTCTAATCAAATAAGTAAATCACCACAGTAAACCACACACACACAGGATGACTATAAATAGAAAATAATCTCATTTAAGCAGAGCTTTGAACACTTAATTACAAAGCTAATTACAAAGCTCAACTAATGGTGGTTCATTCAGTTCGGCAGCATTCACGTCGGTGTCGCGTTCGTCTCGACGAAGAACAAAATCCAGACAATATTTCTCATATTCTTCACCATGACTACGGTAATGTTGACAATGTAACGAATCCTTCCATATGTTTTTATATGTTGTGACACCTTGTTTTTCTTGAACACTAGCGAATGCTTCGATTGAATCCACAGAACACACCTGGAACGGGGGAAAAAATGAGGTTTGATCATTGTGATCATTGGAAATTTCAAGCGTTTTAATTATGTAAATGACTCCAGGTGCAAAAAAAGCGGTAAGTAATTAGTTTAGTTTAGTTAGGTTTAGTTTTAGGTAAGTAATTAGTTTGGTAATTAGTTTAGTAATTATTACACTGATAATGATGATGGAAAATGTGCACGTAAATCCGCACTGTTTCCTTTACGTTCACAGAAAAAAATTCCACAAACAGATCCCCTGATGCATATAAGGAAATGGACAATTCTCAAACGGGGTTTTTTTTCCACGAGATATTATCCAGAGAACGACATTCAAAGTTGTTAATAGTGTTTACAAGAGGAAATACTTCCACCGTCTCTTCAAATACAATTACGTACGTTCCTCGTATGTCGACCATGTGATTCTCTCCTTACTCTCAAGCGAAATTTTAATTAGTTAATTTAATTTTTTATCTTCTACCTCTCTCACAACAATTACAAACACTTCCTTGTTCTAAGCGCTATAAAACGTCTGTAGTCGGAACCGAGGATATCTTTTTCTCAGTAAAAAGGATTATCTTAATAATAATAATAATAATAATAATAATAATAATAATAATAATAATAATAATAATAATAATAATAATAATAATAATAATAATAATAATAATAATAATAATAATAATCTTTATCTGAATTTTCTTTCTCATTTTTTTCATAGAATCTCTTTGTTTAATATTACTTATAATCTGTCCATTTCCCTCTCTTTTTGTCAACTGTCACTCCTTCCTTCCCCTCAGCTCAGCTTTTTTCATCACGAGTGCTTCCTGGTTTGGAATAGGAGATAGATAAACCAGAAAACCGCACAAAAAGTCAGAGAAACGAAAAATTTAAAATTCAAAAATAAAAAAGATTCTCAAGAAATGTAGATGACAGAAGGTAGCGGAAATATAGCCAAATAAATATTCGTTAATTATACTCGAAAATTCAAAAATTCAGGTTGAGAAAATCTCGTTAAACTTAACAATTCAACAAGATTAGGACCATTTTCCAAAAAAAAGAGCAAATAATAAGTATTAAGTAAAAAAATAAGTAAATAACAAGTATATAGTAATAGTAAGTAAATAATAAGACAGAGTTTTTGCTAAAAGAGGCACAATTGGTTGATACAGTCAAATTATGTGCGTATTCACAACCTATGTACTCCGCCGATTGCAAACATGTCAGTGAAATTTTATTTCCTCCCTCCCTCCAAAAAAAAAAGGATCCGATTTGTTTCTTGTTCTTAAAAGTCCATCTTGGATCTTTTTTTAGATAAAACACTTTCCTAAAACTTCCCTATACAATCTATAAGAATTTATGACCAACCCTTTAACGCTACGATGATGTAAACAAGAACGTGTTTCCCTGTTGTTTCGTCAACATATGGATAATTTTCCAGAGTGTAAACTTCCATTGATAATTTGATAGTGTTCTTGTTTTCTGAAGTGTTGGTTAGCAAAGAACATTCAAAACTGATTATTAATGATAAGAGGACGCATAATCCTGAGAAATTCTACGGCTACTAGAATGAAACTCTAAAAAAGTACATATGGATACGAAAATATAACTCCAAGAACCTCAGACAAGTACATATATATTAGAAGACAGCTCTAAAATCATGTTTAAAACAAAGTGAAAGTTCTAAGAAAATATTTTTAATAGAAAAAAAATTGATTACGCGGATACAATTTATTGTATTACTTTTTTAAAAGTGTAATATTGAAGCAATTAGGAAAGATGATATTTGTTGAAGCATCCCAATGCGAATACTCAATTGTAATTAAACGTGAATAATAGTAGAAAAGATTAAATTTTTTCTAAAATAGCCTGAGGACACGATCGTTTTCCGCATAGAAGAAATAAGAATTTATGATGGCAGTGGTACAAAAGAAAATCATTTTTCTACTTTCCTACATAAATCTGAGTTCCCATTAATCTGAGAATATTTTGCTTTGATCAGAAAATCACACTTTTTGCTTTTAAAAATATATTGAACCACGAACAATCGTACTGGAATAGATCACTGGAAAGCGGATTGAGATTGACTTTACTTGGAACACTTTGAAAAATGTCAATGGGACCATCATTAAATTCATTTTTTTTTCAGAAAAAGAGTTTACCTAAGTTTTTCTCTACTGTTACTAATAAAATAACTAATAACTAATGAAATTTAATATCAATAACTCCCGCTTTCTGGTAACAACTCATCTTTTGCTTTTTTTAAAATTACTTACATTCATCCTCAGATTTCTTCTTTTTCTCTTCTTCCTACGGACTTTTACACCCAGATTTTCTTCCTATCTTAGCCAACAATTCGGAAATATGCTGTGGAATTTTTTCAAATACATTTTTTTTTTCAATTTTTTTTCATGTGCATCTTGACCTTTGCCACATCCTATACGAGGAGCAAACGAATTCCCGGGAGCAAACGAATGTTTTGGTAATAAAACCACAACATCACTGCATATCTCTCGACATCTACACGTGGCTCGCGAATCCGGAATCATCATTCCAGAGATTTCGAGTCTTCTTTATGCAGTTTCTTGCATTCCTGGCATTTTTCTGTAGCTTTTTTCCTCATCTCTTTTTTGTCGTTTTCTTTTTTAAAAATTATTTTGAAATAATTATTCCCTATCTAACTCGAGCATCAGAGTACCCAGCAGCAAAGGGGACGTGAAACTCACCATAGAAACCAATTATTGTGGAACTGCTCGTTTCTATAGGAGTTCATTTTTCTCAAAGGAGCTATATCCTTATAGTATCGACCTTTTTTTTATTAAAGAATTAAAGAATTATTAAACAACGGGTGCTACTGGTTAGAACTATTAGAATAAGATTTTAAACAGTGAGATTTTTCAGAAACCAATTTCTTGCACATTGCTGTTTCTTTTGCGGATAAATACCGTAACTGAGAGACGAGCGCATGAAACGAGAGGTATCATATAAAAATATGAGCAAAAAAAAAAGAAAGAAAGAGAATAAAAGAAGAATGATCTCTTTATAATCACATTCGAGACTTTTCTGAGATTTTAAGGCTTTTAAAAGAAAATAACATGGAAAAATCAGCGTGGATCCCGTGGATTTCTATGCTCTCACAAATTTCTTCTCTTTCTTTCGTGAAATTTAGTTGATAATTACGGATCACGTTGAACTAGTGTACGAGTTCACATCCATGCCAGTTCACGTTAAATTCACGTGATGTTCAGCCACGTCAACGTGCGTTGACGTGCACAAATAGAGCGAAGAGACGCTGGTAAACTCGTCCACATCGTCCAAAATTAGAGTGACTGGTCTCAAAATAACAGCCATATTCTGAATTTGTCGTGAAAAATTTGATTTCTTTCCGTTTTTCTTCTCTTTATTTTATTTTTTTTTCTCTATTTTTTTCCATTTTTTTTTAAACTTAAACGCATAACCCGATAACGAATCTGGTGTGGAACGGATTTCAGGTGGGTCATGCCTATATGGGCCGTAGATTGTGGGAAAGAGGGTGATTCCATCCATTTCTTCCTAATTCCCGTAAAAAAACGACCCGGAACATGCAGCGCACAAGGCTAGCGCGCTCCAATCGAACTCGTTGCAGAAAATAGCGCCCCGGACGCTCGAAGCCGCATCTTCTAGGCCATGTTTTACGGCGATTAGGAAGAAATGGACGGGATCACCCCTTTCTCCATAATCTACGATCCCATATGATCTTTGACCACTGGAAATCCATATCACGTCAGATTCGTGGGGTGATGCCTTTAAACTCCAGTGACGAATCATTAGGGGTGGCATTTCATAGCTACTGGTAGTCATGCAACAATCAGTAAGGAGAGTTCAGGACACAGACATTTATCAAAAATTAGGGTTCTCAGGAAAATTTTCAAAAAGGTTCGAAATTAAATACGAATATGAACGTGCCGAACGCGTTAGCTTTTCCATAGCTTGGATTTCATTTCAAGAAAAAAACCGAGGTGTACCTCTCGAAAGCCCAAATTTTACTGAAATAAATCAGTATTGTCGTTCTAAACAAACATTTTTGGCCAACTATTTAAGCTATTTAAGTTATTGTGGTCAGATTTGTGCTAGGATAGATTCAGCTTAGCTGCCACATTCTCTCCAGGAACTCTCTCTCCTTCCAAAGAACTAAAACGAAATTTCCTCAAATTAATCGGAAATTTACAGTGTATTTTGAATATTTCATTTCATTTTATTTCTCCTCTTGGGATTAACATCAATGTACTTGTTTTTCGCAAATTTTCCGGTCAACATCACATTTTTGAAGCTTCCCCTATGTTTTCGAGTCGCTCACTTCGCCGAAATGTTTCCGTTGGGAAATTCAACAGTACTTGAGGACAGTCTGATGGATTTTTCGCTAATTCCCTGGAAACTTACATCGTCTCCGGGGCCGTAGAAATAAATCTGTCTCCTTGGTAAGTCCTTTAACGATAGCATACGGTAGTACGCGTAGAATTTCTCGTAAACATCATCTTCCACAAGCGACCACATCCATACCAAACCACTGAAACAAGAATTATATCATCTTTTACAAGGAAATTTTCTACGTCCTAGCTACATTTTTGGAAATGCTTAGCAGTTTCTGCTTCAGAATTGAAGCTTTCATCTTTAGCCTCTAAAAAAACGGGTTTCAGTGAGAAATCTCGAAGCGAGAGCTGTGAAGGAAAAAAAAAGAAAAAAAAGATTAACAGATGATTTCCTAATATTTTTCGTGGACTTCTTCTATTTTTCACAGCTATCGGTTTAGGAATTTTCACTGAAAGCTGGATATCTTTTCGTACGCTAAGAAAGGCTCCACTTAGAACACTTAACGTGATGAATTTCGAGAAAACAAAAGGAAGAAGGGAATTTTTACGGACGGAAAATCAAACGAAAAAGGAAATGGTTACATTTCAATGAACAATACACATTTTAAAATTTCTCTTTCACAAAATATCGATGAGGGATAACTTTACTGGAAAGAGCAGATCATGAGCGATTTAGGGAAATAATTGTTGCACTGAAAAATTCCAGAACTGTGAAGGATTTGAATCGAGAAGTGAAGCGGGTTATTCTTCTTGGAAAAGAAATAAATATGGAACTTCAGCGATAAGACGGATACACCATCAAAATCAGATTCTAATATATTTTCTTTTTTTTAGACTAGATTTTTTTTTGGAATAGCACCTAGATTTGGCTTTTTTGACCTAGGAAATCTTTTTTTGACTTCACAAACCAGTTAATGCATCAGTGGGATTTTTCTTTGAAAAATATTGTTGACAGTATATTATTTATTAAAATAAAAAACCAAATTTTAAGCAAAAAAAAACTAACTGATGAACCGAAAAGTAGGCGTAAAGGAAAGCTCTATAGGCTTCTCTCAGTGCGGCATGGTATCTAGCCGGTGGCATTGAAGCGAACGAGATTGCATGAGCTGATTGAGATGGAGTTGTAAAAGCAGGTGAGCTAAATATTTAAAATTACTAAATTATAAAAATAAACAAGTAATATATAACAATTACTATACAAAAGATTTATCTGCTTTATATTTCAAAATTTCTCTGCCTTCAAATTCCGTAATTATGAGAAACTTAATCTTAAGCATAGTTTTTCGTAAAACTCAAAAGAAGTTGTTAAAGATGCCAAAAAAATTGTGCAGATGGATAAACGGCAAATGGTTTTAGTTGCCATTAAAGGCAGTAAACCACGAATCTGACGTGTTATGGATTTCTCATTGAAAGCTTCTGTAAGGAGTCGTTGATTTCGGAGAACCATGTGGTTCCGCTCATCTCTCCGTGACCGTCGTAAGAAACTGCATGCGAATCCCTTTAGTTCCTACGAGATGCGCTAGAACTCGCCTGTGTGTGCACATTCCGTCCCGCTCAGCAGTATATTCATTAATCTTAGGTTCCTAACTTTATTCTTAACTTGAATAGGATGGCGAGGAGTTCTTGTTAATCCTCGAAGGCTCGCTCGTTGATGCGACGCGCGCGCAAGGGTGGCGCGTTGCAGTACAAGCCGTCGTAAAAAAACGGCGCTGTTTTTTTTTTCACAGCGACTATGGAGAGATGAGCGGAACGACCTAGTTTTCCTTAAAGGCAGCATACCACGAATCTGTGGTTGTACGGATTTCAGGTGGTGTATCCGTATACGGGGTCGTAGATTACGGAGACTGGGGTGGTTCCGCTCATTTCTTCCTGAATCACTGCAATCAGCCATACCTGAATACTGTTTTTGTACGATGCCTTCTACTGCAGCGCGCCACCCTTGCACGCGCAGCGTCCTTTACTGCCTATCGGAGCAGTCCGATATGATTTTCGACGAATCGAAGGGCGGAGGCGGCGCAAGGGGTGGAGCGTTGCAATAGACGGCGTCGTACAAAACAGCATTCTTGAGGCGCCTGTTTGCAGTGATCCAGGGAGAGATGAGCGGAACCACCCCCGTTTCCATAATCTACGATCCCGTATACGGATACTCCACCTGAAATCTGCACCACCTCAGATTCGTGTGGTGATGCTTTTAATCTACGATCCTGTATAGAAGTTTTCCATGTAAATTCCATACCACGTTATATTCGTGGTACGTTTCCTTTAAGGATGATTCTTTCTCCTTCATTAAGACCTGTCGCCATCTACGCAAAAAAAAACTAGTGCAATTTGGCGGAAAAAACCAGAAATATCCTCTATTTCTGTAAATTTCATGGTCCTATAGTTTGCATTAATTTGCAGTCGACTAAATGAGTTCAACTGGCTGAACGCGACGCCTCTGCCCAACGCCTGCTCTTTTTTCAATTCACACAGAGTCATTGTTTCCTCTCTACTGCGTCAGTGGAAACACTGCATGATGGTCCCCACAATCCCTAAAGTATCCGGCGCCATCCATATACCTTTGAAATTAAAAAAAAATCTAGAATTACTGCAATCGTTCTGGATTTTTACAGTAATCCTTTTTTTGTCAGTAAAAATGACAATAATTAAAAATTAAATTAATAAGTAATAAATAAATAAATAATAATAACAATAAGAATAGAGGAAAAACTGATCAGAAACATGAGGACGAAATCGGGCTTCCTCTCTAAGCCTTACAGAGAATAGACCGTAATCGTACAAGCGGTAATAGGTGCAAAATTGCTGGAATTTTTGAAAAAAAGCTCTCTCTAGCCATATATTACATTAAATAAAAATAAGAATAAGAAAGCAACTGCTCACCTATCAAATAAAATCCCTTGCACTCGTTCCTTAAATTTATCTCCATCGGTTCGTTTGTCCAGCAGATCCCAGAAAGCCGTGAACGTCGAGCAACCATTCATGGAGAAGCAATGGAAGTATACATTGAGAGGAATCGGGCACTCTTCTCTCTCGAACACTTCACGGTAGAATTTTTTTGCGAATCGATGATAGGACGGATAACCGCGTACTTTTCGAATTGGTGTGGTGTAACGAATAGTTGAAATCCTGAAATCCTGAGGTCAAATAAGATCGACTGAGAAAAACAAGAATTCGAGTGTCAGTTCCCTCGAAAAAGGGAGCTAGAATGAGTTCAAACTCAGGATTTTTCAAATATAAATTACCAGGTGATATTTTAAGGTTGAAAAATTAGTAAGGCAGGAAAAAAGAGCATGAACGAACCCCGCTTTCTCATAATAGTCCGCATACTTCTTCAGATACCGATCATGACATCCAGCCCAACCGAACAGAATGACCAATGTGTTGGATTCGGGCATCAGGTTCACAATTACCCGAGGTGGTTTCGTCTCTGTATTTCCCCGTCGGGAAACCATCCTGCGATAAAAGTCATGCCATATTTCACGGATAAGAACATGAATTATAGTTCTACGAATGAAAATTATGAACATCGATGAACGGAGCCAGAAACGAAAGAATCAAGACATAAGACGTGGAACGAAAATTGTCCTAATTTGCGCTAATGATGCGTCTATGAACGTCGATCGTTAAGGAAACATTCCACACGACTCTAGTCCAGGATTCGTGATCGTTGCCGCAAACCAAAAGGAGAATTTGGTCAAGCGAACTTCACAACTAGTCTAGTTACCAGTTTCGTGGATAATCGTGTCGTCGAATGATTTTTTTTTTTTCATAGGATTAGGAATACGGTGGACTATCATGCTATATAGTAACGGGCTTATTCTGGAACGTGTATCTATGCTTGTGTGTGAAGCGAAATTTCAGGAAGCAGGTAAAAAGAGACAGGTAAGACAGCGTCAATCCGATGCTCCGGCGTCAAAAAGCGGTCCTGTGGGGTGAGCCGGGTCCCACTGCGTCGAATTGATGCATCCTGCGTCAGAAAGCGATAAAATGGGGTGAGATGGGTCCCACAGCATGGCCGAAATGAAGCGCAAGCGTTAATATTAGAATCAGAGTAATTGTTAATGGTACAGCAGTACCTCTTTTCCCTCTTCGATCGAATTGGAAACACTCTTTCTTCCAGAAATTTTTAACATTAAGTTTTTTAACGCGCAAATAACTGCTTGAATAATAATAATAATAATAATAATAATAATAATTATTATTATTATTATTATAATAATTATAATAATAAGGCTGCTTAAATAACGGCTAACATTCACATGATGTGTCGTAAAATCTTATTTTTATTGGCATGACGAAGACATTCACGTCATTTTATACTTTGCACATCATTTCGTGCTAATTTTTGGAAAAAAAAAAAAGATAAACAAGAAAGAAGGAAAGAGAAGAATTCTTACTTCATCGTATTATGTTCTCAAATTGTAGCAATATCGAAGGAGCATAAGTTTAAAATCACGGATGTTCTCCAAATATAGTACTGACACTTTTTGCAAGCAAACTTTAAGAAATTTAATCAATGCTTCAATTTCTTCGAAAGAATGAAGCGTTTTTCTTTTTTTTTTTTTGGGGGGGGGGGGGAGACTAACTCCGTCGCAACAATTTACATCTAGAGTGCCACCACTTTTAATTTCTATTGAAATCACCGCAAGAAGTATGAAATCCAGCTTTGCCCGGAAGTTCCAGACTGATAAATATTTAATATACTAAGAGTTTACGGATCTGACCACACAGCTGTCTAATCTCGCAGATTCTGCGAAAATCCTCGTGAAGTTAACGTGACTGAAGTCAGTCAAAAGGATTGGTGAAGGATTTTGCTGCTAACCGGGAAGATTTTTTATTTGACTTGAACGCATCACCCCACGAATCTGAGGTGGTACGGATTTGAGTGGAGTGTTCGTATGCAGGATGGTAGATTATGGAGAGGACGGTGATTTCGTCCATTTCTTCCTAATTACCGTAAAAAACGACCAAGAAGATGCGGCGCCGGAGGCTGGCGCGCTCCGGTCGAACTCCTTGTAGAAAAAACCGCGCCAGAACGCCGGCAGCCGTATCTTCCGGGCCGTTTTTTTTTAACGAAAATTAAGAAATGGACGGGATCACCCTTCTCTTCATAATCTACGATCCCGTATACGAATACTCCACTTGAAATCCGTACCACCTCAAATTCGTGGGGTGATGCCTTTGACCTAAATTAACGTTCCAGAGATTTATGGCAGGTTCTTAGGTAAGACACGGAAACCTACCGCTCAATGGTACTGGATGTAGCAACAGTGATCATCCAAGCAAATGAACTTTTGATGATAAAACTTCTTTGACAACACGGGGAACACGTTCAGACATGGGTTTGGGTTAGGTGGACGATTATTGTCAGAAATCCATGCGGGACCACCCGTATTTTTAAGGGGGAATCTTAAAACTTATGAATATAAATGACGTCATACACGCATTATAATAGAATCTAAGCCGAAACGCGATTTCGATGTCGAACTTACGCTAACCGCTGCGCGGTCCTGCTGCCGTACGCAATCACCGCCTACGGGTTACGCAGCATATCTGCTGCGTAAATCAATGTTGCGTCAATGAAACATCTGCATCGAAAGAAGAACGGAAAGTACTAATGATGCGTGTCCATGGATGCATCGTGAGAATCGCAACGCGGAGTCGCGCGCGATAGGTTGCGTTGGCGACGTGGATAAGAGTTGGGCGGGGGTTCCGTCGAGCTTTTGCGGACCGACGGGGGGAATTTCTACGCTCAAATTTTGACGCTGCTGGAAGCACCAATGATTTATAGGGCCAAAGAGGTCTGCTACCTCTTTTCAGGACCACTCTCCACCAAAAGAAGGCAAGCTGTAGTCATCAGCGATCTATCCAGAGATTCCACTTGTTAAAGAAGCTCAGCACGCTGCAGGTACGGTACTACTACTAATTAGTGCTGAATTTTTGGGTTTCGCACCACAAATACATCCAATTTCCACCCTTTTTCTCTTCACCTGAATCAATAATTGTTGTTATTTTCATGACAAAAAAAAAAAGGTGACTGACATTAATGTTAAAGCATCAATCAACTCGCATTCACACAATTATAAGCCAATGCTAAATTTGGACCATTTTAAAATTCATAATCAAGGGTGCTGATGTGGAGAAAACATGGCTATAAAATAGAAAAGCGGATCCGAAGCGATAATTCGCATTTCCATTCCTCCAATCTTCCGATATTTGCCTTTTTCTAGTCGGGACACAGTCAAGGAGAAGAATGGGGAGTGAAGCTGTGAGAACAGATCGAAAAAAAAATCATGTGAACCAGATCAGATTCAAGAGAAAGTCCGTACATCAAGCTTTATTCACCTTACCTTACTTAAAATTCATTTAAATTACATAAACTTACTTATAACGTATGTAATTATGCGTATTTTTTCACCGGTACCTTGCTTTTTTCTCCAATTCCGAGTCATTTTCCCATAGAAATTGTCCGTAGCTTTTTTGGTATTTCTCCGATGGAAACAGAAAACATTCTGAGACTTTAAAAGTGAGTGTAATTTTTTTTTTCAAGGAGAGAACAAACAAACAAAACAAAACAGTGTTCTCAACGTAACAGTTAAACCTGACCGCTTTCAGGATCTCCGAGGATCTAGAGATAAAGCCTATCAAGCACTGATCTGATTATTTCCGTGATCAATCACTAACAGAGGGAACTCTTGAAGGGAAGAAAAATCGTCAGGGTTGGTTACAGTAGTGCAGCGTGCCCAGTAAGAACTTCATGTACACCAAGAAAATAAATTGAAGAAAAGAGAAGGGAATTAGGAGGAAGAAAAGAGAGAAATTCACAAGAACTATAGCCGTAGGAAATGTGTAGCGAGCTGCAGGAGCTTATGTATTATAGTTTGCATAGTCTTCACACAAAACAACAGAACAGTTTTTTTTTTTTTGTTTTTTTTTTCTTTTGCAAAATTTCACAACAACAATACCGATTTGAACGGCCAGCAATGATCAGGGCATTCTTGAAATAAAAATCAATCAATGTTATGGATAAATTACATCAATGAATCGACCTTCTTCTTTCAAAAACTCAGACATTTGCATCGCGATTTGCGACAAATTTTATTGCGTCCAAGGTTGAAGAGTTTTACGATAGCAGATTTTCGTTATTTGTTGTCGAAGAAATAGCAGAAAAGTGTCTGATTCATTGATGGGAACATTGATTGATGATTCTTGGATAGTTTTTGTTACTCGGTTTGTGCAAAAGGTTTTGTTAGTTTTCAGTCCAATCGCAAACCTTCGAGAACCGATCTAAAAATAAAAAAGTAAAAATGGGGACTGGAGATTATGAAGTTATGTAACATGTAACAAAATTTCAGGGAGTTGAGGAAACGGGACCATCTAAAGATCTAAATTCTTTTGGAGAAATTCCAGAGAATTTCGCTTTACGTGAAATCATACAATTAAGACGATTTTCTAAATTAACAATTATCAGATTTAGTCACGGCTTCCATACATACTTAAAAAACATAATATCAACAACATATATCAATAAGAAAGCAAAAAAAGAAATGGAAATGAAAGAAAGAAAAAAATAAATGTCGAAAAAAGACAAAAAAGAAGTCTAAAGAGAAGAACGGCAACATCTTTTCCAAATCGGTCCCTGGAGTTTGGATTCTGAACGGGAATAGAGCGACAGAAGATTTCTGACTGCAGTAGAACGGCTTTTTCCTATTCTCTGCAGCGCTCATATTTATGGCGAAAAAAAAAGGCGGCAATTTGAAAGCTCGCAAAATTATCTAACATTCTATCCGAGAATCAGTCAGGGGGAGAATTTTCAAGTTCAAGGGGAGAAATACAAAGAATTGCAGGTTGGTTTGCAATTGCTGTAAACGTTGGTAAATGCTACCTCGCTGGATACAAAGAAATCCAGGATAAAGCTTTCTACTGGCAAGGATTTCACAGAATTAAAACGAATTTCAAAAAAAAAATCGAACAAAATACCTAATACAAGTGGAAGGGGTAGGAGAGAAGAAATAGTTCAACCACCGTATCCGTGGAGTACGCTGGAACCAATAAATCGGAAGAGGGTTGTAGTTCTCAGCAAGAAAACGAAGTACATCGGTACTATGTATGTATGTAGGTGAACAGGTTTTGACGAACTGATGAAAAGACAAAGAAATCAAAAATTCGGAACAGTTTCAAAAATAACAGGAACGAATTTGTTGCAATTTTCTTCGAAAAAAAGAGATAACTTTGCCCTAAAACGCCCTTGAAGGTTGGAAATTTTTTGCATCGGGTATCTGTTATTTCGATCGGTGGAAGTGAAATAGTACTTTTCCGAAACAAATCTGCAAATCATACCGTAACGATAGAAAGAAAACAACAAGAAGTACATTTATAATTAAATATTTTTTATGCTACATTTTTAAATCAAGAGAATGGAGCGCGCGAAAGAAAACTGGGCAAAAGTCGATCGTTTCATACATCTCAAAAAAAAAAGATTGAAGAAAACAGAGAAAATCCCAAATTCGCCGGATACCTTCACTTCTGACAACTTCAACGAGTTTTGCTGTCGATGAGAATGCGTTACACTTTCGCTTCCAAATCCGGAAATTCAAGTTCTCGGAAAGAAATCCAAGTTTTTCGGAATATGATGAGAAGTAAAGGAACTCAGAAAAGAAATAATTTGAAGAACCCCTAAACCATAGCGTCTGCTTATACGTCCAAGACCATTCCCGCAAAAAAAGTCGTCTCCGTCGTCCAAAAACCACAAATAGGAAGGTTTCTACTGATAGATCAATTATTACATGGTTCATCTCCACGGTAGTGGTCATTAGATCTTCCGATCCGAATCCGGATAACCTAACGGATACTTAGAAATTTTTGGAGATTCTTGGCGAGATAAAAATGTTCTATGAAATTTAATTTTCGCAGAGTTCTTTTCAATGGTATGTGACGATATGCTGTCGTTCGTTAATCGGTTTTTATCGAATAAAATTATGCGGAAAATAAAAATAAAAATAAAAATAAATACATAATTCTCAACCCTATGTACTCCGATCGATTATAAAGACTATCCTGTTCTGTGAATTGATCTTTCTTCCGTGATTTGAAGTTTATTTTAAAAAAATCTAATCTAAAATCGAATATAAATACAAAATATATAAGTGTTGTTGGCGAAAACTACAACTTTACAGCGATTCTCTGTGTAAATGTTGAGGGAAAATTCATAACAGTAGTCCCGAAGAAATGTGCCAGAAACAGAAAGAAACAAATTAATTAATTGGTTCACAGAAATAATTAATTCATTGGTTTTTTTTCAAGTGCTATATGGGAAATGTGAAACAATAGAAGAGAAATCGACGATTATTTCTACAGCAGAAGGAAAAGAATGAAATAAGAGGGAAATCCATGGGAAGGTACATGTTGTGCAGCAGCGTTCAAAGGAAAAACCTATGTGGAACGTATATTCAATTTATTAGAAATTATTAATTTATTTTATTATTTTTTATTGTTTAATTTTACTTGTTTTCAATTTGTTTTTAATTCTATTTTTTTAAAATATTTAATTAATTTATTTACAATATATTAGAACGGGTACGGGTAAATCCATGGTCGAGCAAAACTAGAGGGTAGCCTAGTGTACCCGACAGGAAATGTTGTTTGATTGCGCACGAAAAAGAAAAAAGCGCACATTTCCACGAACTTCTAACATTGTATCGCACCGGAAAACAGTGAAAAAGGGGAATTCTTGCAAAAAAATCAACTATGAGGTAATCTCACGACATTTCCATCGTTTATTGTCATTTCGAGCACGGCCACATTGCTTGGACACTATAATTCCACGCGTAGACTAAGAGAAATTGAAGGTTTTCTCCTTATAAAATAAATGAGGAAAAAATGAAAGAAAATTAGAAAAAAAAGTAGATTCTTCGCAGCTTTATTTCTACTTTCAAGAACTACAATTATAGCGGATTCGTTCCAGTGTTTTCGTTTTTTTATTTTTTTTTCATATATTCTTAGTATTTTCCTAAGGATTTTCGCATGAACGCATTATTTTTTTTATCGAGAGTGGGTATAATCTAGCTCCTTCTTGCTATGCGATTTCTTGTGGATGGGGAAAAAAGCTTGAATGACACAATATTTCTCCAATAGATGAAGAATATTGCGAAGAAATATTGATTGAGTAATGAACATGTAGGATCAAAATAAAAATCGATATGTATTATATGTACTGATTCGTCGTAAAAATTTGATGTAGTATAGAACCTCTTACAAATACATCTGCATCTGTTTTATTTCAGCTGTACCAAGAAAATAAATTCAGAATTAATAGAAAAAAATAAAAGTAAACACTAGAAGAGCTGAAGCTGCTTTTTCTTACTATACGCAAAAATTCCTTCAATTTCCATAGTTGCGCTATTTTCCAGCGTTATTTGCATTGGGAAGAAAAAATTCGATGAAACTTCAGAATGTCCTAGAAAAATGCTTTGCTGCACGAAACCTTGTTAGGAAAACAAAACCGCCGACGACAACGAAAAGCGCAGAAAAACATGAATACTCCAGAAGAATCCACGACCAGTTTTTGGGAGAAAAAGTATGAGAAATCCGGAAATTTCCAGGGAATTATAGTCGCAAATGACTGACTATTAAACGTTGATCGTTAGAGGAAAGTTGCAGAGGTATGTGGAACGATTCACTTTTATTCGTAAAAATCGTGAATTTGCAGAAGGGAGGAAAGTCGGTTTCGCTTAGCGAACGAATGCTTGGGAGGGGAAAGGCGGTGGCGCGGTGAGTTATGGCATCGAAGGGAAAACCTGTTGCCTCAACGTATATGCGGTCTGTGCGAGGTGGGGGGGGGGGGACTGAGAATCCATCCAGACAATGGATGCCGCCGTCGTGCCGAATGAAGTTGAGAGATCAGCACAAGGACCGGAACGATACGGTGTACCGGGAGTTTGCGGGGAGGCCAGAAGTACAGTGGAGTCATGTTTTCGCTTTTCGCTTACGGTACGAAAAGAAAGTGAAATTAGCATGAGATCGAATGAGTTTATACTGCTAGCAACCGGCTTCTGATTCATAGATATGAAAGGTGAACAAGTTTTCCAGCCGGTAGAAAAAGCTATGGGCATTATTATGGACAAAATGATATAATAAGCTATTGCAATGAGTCAATGAGACTGCAGAGAAAATAAATGTTCGAAGTTCATGGAGGGAAAACAGTGGCGAAGATGCTGAACGGGAAGTGAATCGAATATTCGGAACTGCGGGGTTTTTTTTTTCGCGAAAAAAAACCAACCAGTTCTCAATGAAAGGACAAAAATTTTTGGATAGGAAGGGAGATCCCACTGAGAAAGATCTTTCAGCAGCGGAGTCAGGGGGGAGCGGGCGGGTCTCTGAAAAGATAACAACAACGCGGTGAGGAATATGGCAGATAATTCACTCCAGATAAAAAGTCGAAGGTGATAATAGGGGCTAAATTTGTTCAACTGCATGACCGCAACGCATCTGTTGCAGCGCCCGCGCGTCTTTGCTTCACATTTACCGTACATATTCTTGACGTGGTTATTCGTATACGGGATCGTAGATTATGGAGACAGGAGTGATCCTGTCCATTTCTTCCTAATTGCCGTAGAAAACGGCCCGGAAGATACGGCTTCGGGCGTTCCGGCGCGCTATTTTCTACAACGAGTTCGGTTGGAGCGCGCCAGGATTGTGCACGCGCCGCATCTTCCGGCTCGTTTTTTTTTAAGGCAATTAGGAAGAAATGGACGGAATCACTCCCCTCTCCATAATCTACTATTACGTATACAAATACTCCACCTGAAATCTGTACCACCTCAGATTCGTGGGGTGATGTTTTAAAAAAAATGTTTACCGAAGGGGTACTAAGCATAGAGGTCGCAAAAATATCTCGATTCTTTCTGCGCTGTTGGGTGGAAAATTAAAATTTTGGGATTTCCAGCAGATTCTCCACGATAACAAGCGATTCTAGCCATTAAATGTGTTCGTGTCCAGGCGTTCGATTCACAAGTGTCTCGTTGTTAAGTGCTTTCGAACCTAAAGGCATCACCCCACGAATCTGAGGTGGTGCAGATTTCAGGTGGAGTATTCGTTTACGAGATGGGAGACTACGGAGAGGGAGGTGATTCCGTCCATTTCTTGCTAATTGCCGTAAAAAACGGCCCGGAAGATGCGGCGCCGCACAAGACTGGCGCGCTCCAATCGAACCTCTGCAAAATGGTGCGCCAAAACGAATGAAGCCGTATCTTCCGGGCCATTTTTTACGGCAATTAGGAAGAAATGGACGGAATTACCCACCTCTCCGTAGTCTCCCATCTCGTAAACGAATACTCCACCTGAAATCTGCACCACCTCAGATTCGTGGGGTGATGCCTTTAATTCGCAAGCTTTCGACGGTAATCTAATCAGCGGCTACTTGTTACTCTGTTCAAAAATAGATGACGTCAACCGTGAGCGAAATTGAGGGGAGCTGAGAACTCTACTATTCTCCTCAATGAATGAGGACCCGTAGGACTTCGGCAATCTCATCGAGTAAGTTTAAATTTCAAAAAATTTCAAGAATTTTCCAAATTCGCTAAATTAAGAAAAGTTAATGAAGCTCCAATTAGCTCGACAAGGAATGAAGGAAGCAAAAACATTCTCAGCAATTTGGGGAGCACATTAACATTAGCTCCAACTCTGTGTTCAAAAGTATAAGTAAGGTGAAGAGGTGGAAGGCATACACAGTAGCTTTTCAAACTTTGGTGTTTCTTGTTGTGGTGTTTGCTATAATGTACCTGTTCAAGCCATTTTTCTCTACATTTGTTCTTTCTTTATTTTCTCTTGATCAAAAAAGAAAAATAAAGGAGAAGTGTGAAAACAACCACTTTTATCTGGTTCTCTTTGAAATTCCCGTACAGTCCACACAAATATGAGAAGAAAAGGAAATCAAATGTTTGTTAGTAGAGCTGTCTTGAAGTCTGGAAGATTACCAAACCAGAAGACATTTTACGTGCACATAACTGTACAGTGCTGTAATTTACAGAACAGTAAGATTATCGGTGGGTCTATAATTCACGGTAACCTTTCCCCACGACAAGGATGTCATGAGGAGTAAAATTTGCTCGACTGGACATAATCGGGTCAAAACGACCTGAAACTCGGTGCAGTTGAGGTTGAGCCGTCGGTCGCGAGCGAATCGAACTGCAACTATGAGTGGAGCTAGCGAAGGTCCCGTGCAGATCCCAACCGCTACCCCTATCGCACCGCTTTCCCCCTCGCTGTCTACGCGAATACACTGGACTTCAGGTCGTTTCAACTCGACTATAAGTTAGTTTTTTTTTCCTCTACGAATCAGTTAATGATTCAATATTTCTTAGAATAGAATTCGAATATTCGAAAATTTTGGAGCGAATTTCTGTCGTAGACTTTAGTGTTTGTATGTTGTGTGAATAACTTCCTGAACTTTGAAAAGCAAAAGCCTCTATCTAACTGTATTCGGGTCACAAAAAATCGACTAGGACTGTACCGATGTGTGAAAGCAGCAAATCACTCTAAATCAATGATACATTAACAGTAAAGGAATCGAAATACAGCAAAGTGCGTTCAATTCAAGGCTGTTCAACGTCGTGGACGAGTTTGCACAGCACCGCTTCCCATTACTTGTATTGAGCATTTCATGCATGTGAATAAATGGATACATATACACGAACATTTCACGTGAATAAGACGTGGAAAGGCGGCGCTGTAAACTCGCAGAATGAATAAATATAACGTGCTAATCAAATTCGTGACCGAATGCTTGCTGCAAGAACAATGTTTGTACTTCTTCGAAAATAATGCCAGTCCTGAAGAAGCAAAGCAAACCTATCTCCCAGAGTAAGCTTTTAATTCCAAATGACATATTTGGTGCAAGTTTGTGGACGATTAAGTGAAGGAAAAACCAGGAGGGAAAACCTTAAAAAACCGTTTCTCAATTCAATTGATTTTTGGCCGCCACTATATTTACAGTGAAGTCAAAATGCAATGAAGCACGGACACTTGCGTAAGCAGCTACGCTCGAAGCGGCGCGCTGGAGCATGGCAGTTAGGATCGTGTAAGGACCCTCGCTACAGCTACCCATCTCTTCAGTTCGCCGTGGTCCCATCTTGATTTTAACTGATTTTAACTGTCCGTGTTTCATGTCGTTTTGATCCGACTAGAGATATCTCGTCTCCACTGCACTGTGCGGGTCCTTGGATGTTTCCCGTTCATTCTCTTCGCGGTAGTCATCGAAGATGTCCACAAGTTTTGTGATTGGCGTTAGCGAGGTGTTCGGGTCGTATCCAGCTGAGCTCACGGCTGATCCATCCGCATAGCGAACTCATCAGCTCATTTGGTTGACGGTCTCCTTTGAGGGCGTTTAAAGGCATCACCTCACGAATCTGAGGTGGTGCAAATTTAAGGTGGAGTATTCTTATAAGAGGTAGTAGATTATGGAGATGAGGGTGATTCCGTCCATTCCTTCCTAATTGCCGTAAAAAACGGCCAAGAAGATGCGGCGCCGCACAAGGCTGGCGCGCTCTAGTCGAGCTCCTTGTAGCAAAAAGTGCGCCAGAACGCCCGAAGCCGTATCTTCCGGGCCGTTTTTTACGGTGATTAGAAAGAAATGAACGGAATCATTCTCCTCCGCATAATCTCCCCACGATCCCGTATACGAATACTCCACCTGAAATTCGTACCATCTCAGATTCGTGGAGTGATGCCTTTAACTTAGTTCGCATACTTATTTACTTAGGATTCTTTTAGTCCATCAATCGTCGATTCTTCTCATAATGTGACCGGCCATCTCTGCTTTGATTTCGATATACATTCTGCGAGTTGCGAAGACGGGACATTTCTCTTTAGTCGGAGCTGTGAACACCTTCAGAAAACATCTCCGAAGGGCTCTATGAGTAGTAAATAGCTGCTTAGACATGGCAGCGGTGTCCACTAACTGTCTTCGTTGCTTACCAGAACGCTGGAAGAACTGTCGAGTCGAACGGATGGGCACGGAACTCTTCACCCGTACGTATAAGAACTCGTTCGGATTCATAGAAATGCACAGAGACTTTTCTGTGTATGAACTATTCAAAAAGAACTTTTGTAACACATAACAGGGCATATACGAGTAATAATTCGAATATAGAAAAATAAAATCCAAAACATAAAGCAATGACTGTTGCGTGCCGTTTGTTTCCAATGAATCACCAGCATATTCCGATCGTTTCGAAACTTATTACTCATCATCGCGTTGATCCTAAGGTTTATCAAGGGAACGGAAACCACGCGATAAACATCTCGGTGATTACAGTACAGTAAGGACTTCCCTAAGTTGTCAGAACTAGGGAAAAAAAATTGTGGAGAAGATTATTGTGCGGAGCAGAAATCTCCATAGAAAAACCGATCGCCTAAGGCCATAGCTAGCCCTACCAAAGGATATCGAAAAATTTGAAAAAGATGACCGGATGGTTCCGACGGCCGGTATTGATCAGGTGCACTCGGAGGATTGCACGAAATAGCCGACCATACGTAGAGTTTGGAGCGCAGCGAGAATCAGAGTTCTCGCATCCTTGATTCGCCGTAGAGCATCGCATCATCGCGCTCTATTGAGAATAACATCATGGGGAAAGCGCTGTGCTTGCTCGAAAATCCACTGCAATTTGCAGTTTGTGTTTTTTTTTTCAGGCATATTTTCCTTTTTTTTTCCGAATGTATACGTGACTTGAACGTTGAGCTGCCAAAATCCAATCCTCCCACTTCCTCATCCTTACTCAGCCGTTCGAAATTATTTATGTATTTCTATTTATTTATTTTATTTAGAATTACTTTGTTTGGATTCCGTTTCCTTTCACAAGAGCCTTTTGACTTGTTTTTACGGCGAAGTTTAGCAGTGTTAGCATTTATGTTGGTGTTGAGTTAGGAATTATTCTCCCACAAGCGATATTTTCTCTCTGTGTTTTTTTTTCTTTTCCAAGTATCTATTCGTAGTCATAGAAACTGCGTCGAAATTATGCTCTTGCCACCTTTCGTTCGATTTCGTCAGGAGTTTTTCCTACCCTTCATTCTTTCCCTTTTGTAAACATCGGTGTTGTTTTGCAGAAAATATGAGGAAACTTCGATCTCATCGTTCTACTGGACGTGGTTCAATATCACATCGATTGAGAAGTGGTGACATCAAACGGAAGAAACAAACTACACCAAAGAAAAGTCCTGTTAAATCTGCGAGTTCTCGATCTCCACTAAAAGTAAGTGTGATTCATATTTTAAATTATTATCTGATGTTTCTAGGCCAGTCTGACCTGGAGCTAGTAGAAGTAGGTGGGAACCTCGTCAGGAACTCTCATTATTCTGAGAAGTTTTTGCTCTGATTTTACGGTCAGGGTCTCGAGGAAAAGTTGTTTCGTTGAAGAAATATTATGGACCCCTTAACTCAGTACTTTGTTAAAAGCATATCCAACTGTGAGCTAAAGTTTGCTAATGTACTTATGAATTTTTTGATGTAAAAGTAAGTTGGAACGTATTTTTCTATCGCATTTAAATTTTTGAGAGAACATTTGTGGAAAACAGCATCTATTCGCCTCAGTTCTTGAAAAACTGCTTATAATAAATTGTTTTTGTGAGAACTCAATAAGTAATATGTCAGAACACTTCCAAATTTTTACTCCTAAAGTTGTTTGCACTGTTTTTCGTTTCCTTTCTTGTAAATTACTATTCATACATTTAATATGTTGTGTCACTTTGAAAACCATGTCGCAGTTGAGTAATTTTCTTATTTCTACTGGAATATAAGTTTGGGCTGATTAACTGTCTTTTTGGTATTTTCCCTCGCAGTCACTGCATGCGGTAGTGATGAAACTTATAGTAGTGACACTGCTACAATAATCCATAAGTAAGGAACATCCAATGTTGGAATTATTCATCAAAATTGATGAGTGGCTTACTCTGTGCTTTGATTTCGAACTTTATACTAAGCTCCTTGTTCTCAACATTTGTAACTTCGCTAGCAATAAATATGACAAGGAGGGTTTTTTTTCTTGAAAAGTGTATGGAGACTAATGTGACAGGTGATGTTCTCTTTCGAGAAGGAACTCATGAACTCAAGAAATTAAGGTGTCTACATCGTCTGCTCGAATTTACATTAAAAGATGTCGAAAAGAGAGTATGAGGGATCGGAGGAAAACCATATCAGGAAGTATGGTATCACCAAATATGAAATCTGATGCGAAATCGTCTCCGATCAAAACACGTCTGCTGCTTCAAAAATCGTGAATTTATCCGTCAATTCTTCCTTCTTGTTATTCTTTCTATACATGATATCCATAATTAATCTTATTTCAGAAAACCACTCAATATATCTAGATGCACTCTTTGCAAAAGTTCTAAAGGCGATCTTCACGGATGCATACAGTGTCATAAATTATGTAATTTTTTTTTTCAATTCCTCGTGTTTATGTTAATATTTAAAGTGAATTCTATGGTTTCTCTGTTTTTTTTTTCTCCAGATCATTTACGCCAGTGCATTCTTTATCCTGAAGCAGTTGCATCTAATGCGGAAAAAAGAAGTTGGCTTTGTCCTAAGGTTTGTACTAACGGCCAACTAATTACAAACAGTTTTAAAAGACGTGGTTGCTCTATAGCTGTTTGTTTTACATGTACTTTTATAGTGTGTTCTATGCGCTGCATGTAACCTGATGATAGATGATCCTTCAAATGTAGAATGTGCCACATGTTTACGAGCATGGCACGGTGCTTGCATGCCAACCAACGGGAAGATAGTCGATCGGTTGTGGTACTGCAAGCAATGTGCAACTGATTCAAGTCCATCTGGTTCATCCAGGTAGGTAATATTTGAAATCTCAGGGAATCATCCTGATTTGCTTGGGTCGTTAAAGAAAAGTTCCGAAATGTGCTACATTGCGTCTTGTTCGATGTATAGGGGTAGAACATTACTGCTCCTTTTTTCTTTATCGGCGCTGAAATTGGTTTTTCATTTCGTTTCCATTTTTATACATTTTCAGCTGAATGTTTCGTCAGCACTTTTAAATTTGGAATTTTTTAAATTTTTAAATTCTATTTGGAATTTTTTAAATTTTAAATTCTACATTTGGAACTTAAACAAAGCTGAACGAGCTTCTCAACATCGCTATTTTTTTATTTATTATCGCTTACATTTATCCCAGTCATAATTACCGCAGAATAGGCTACCCTGCTTGATAATTTACTATCTAAAATTTCTAGAAGAAATGCGTCTGTGAGCTGTTCTTCTGCCTCGGTTGAGTTACCGTCTCCATCAGCCTCAATTGTACATGACGACTCAAATAGTACTCCTCGGAAACAAGGAAGGAAGAGGGGACGCGAGAGGAATTCGCAAGAAAATTTGTCCTCGGTTCTCTCCGCCCCTGGAAGGTATGCATCTTCTTACCTTCCACCACCTATTTTATTTTCGCTTTTAAAAACATGCGTTTTTTTTTTATACGTGGTCCTTCTTGGCTCTACAACACTAGTGCGCAAACACTCTTGTTACTGCTCCAAAGGGAAGATCTGATATTTCTTCCCTCTCCACAAGCTTTAAAAATGCGAAGTCTAAACAGAATCATGTAATTTCCACTCCTTACAGTTCTTCGAAACAAGATAGGTCGTTGGCCATATTGAAAGCTCGCGATGAGCTGCATAATGCTATTATTATGGCGGACGAGAACAGGAGAGAATCCAGCCGAAGCCCTAAAAAGAAGACATCTTCCGAAAGAACCGCTTCACTCTTTTTAGAGGAAGATGCAAATTTGTATGTTCCTGTTCTCTCTTTCCTTCGTTTTTTTTCCTTCACCTTTTAGGACTATCGTTTCCTTTGTTTTAATCCATTTTAGGTTCGAAAGAGCATTAAGCGCTGAAGAATCTCTCTTGTCAGTAAAAGAGGAAACAGAAAAACAACAGAAGGAACAGTGGGTGAATCTTGGAGGTGACATGGATTTAAAAGTGCGTTTTCTGTTGCTATAGTCCGTTTGTTTTCCCCACTTATCCTTATTTTTTTCAATCTTCAGGTGCTTTATAATAGCCCTTATCCGGAACACATAAAAAGTGTCCCACTATTCTTTGTCTGTTCGTTCTGTCTAAAACCATTCAGTGAACGTGATTCGTTCTTTGTTCATCAGGTTAGCAGCTAAATGTTTGGTTTTCTTGTATATGTATATGTTTGGTTTTCTTTTCATGTGGTTTGTCATGAATTGGAAAATATAATATTTATAGGACTATTGTCCACGTGTTACTCCGCCCGGTCGGGAAATTTATCGCGATGCAACTTCGTCATTATCATTTTTCGAGGTAGACGGCGCTGAGGAACGGGTATGTGTAATTGGCTTAGTTGAGTTAGTACTGAAAATACTCTTCTTTGCTGGAACGGATTCCTGAATTGCTTGAATGCAAAGGTTTAACCGGCACCATTTTCTGGTTCTGCCTGGGATGTAAAGGGTTCAGCTGGTGTAGTTCACCGTCCTCACTATGTTTATTCTCGATTTTTCATATTCTTTTACTTGCCTCTTTATTGTTATGAGCTTTAGACTTATTGCCGCAACCTGTGCCTACTCGCCATGCAGTTTTTGGCGTGGAAAACGAGACATAGCGAAATTGCGACGTTTTTATTTTACATACTAACACGAAATGAGGAGGATGGCTGTCGGATCGTTGGATACTTTTCGAAGGTTGGTTTTTCTTCCTTAGCTTTTGAAAAGTACCTCAAGTTTAAGTGCAGTGTAATTTCCCTTTTCTATTTAAATCGGACCCCTTTTCAGGAGAAAAATCCTAGTAGGAACTATAACTTGTCTTGCTTGTTGACACTTCCTAGCGAGCAGCGATGTGGCTATGGTCAACTGCTGATCGATATGAGTGGGTTCCTTACAGATCTCTAATTGCTGGTACATCTTCCAGAAGTGCGAAAGTTCGACTTTCCTTGAATCTTGGCATAGAGATTGCAACTTGTTGATAGTCGAATTTAAGAAGCAGCCAAGATTGTCAACAAAATTTATTACGGCTAACGTTTCGGCGTTGTCGCCTTCGTCAGAGCCTCAGTAGCCGCAATCGGAGCGATTGCGCCACGCGGATATCCGCTAACATCACGGCAATGCGGCTACTGAGGCTCTGACGAAGGCGACAATGCCGAAACGTTAGCCGCAATAAATTTGGTTAACAATCTTGGCTGTTGCTTAAATTCGTCTATCAAAAAGATCTCTTATTGTTTTTTAATCGGATTTTTTTTTCAGACAGAATTTTCATTCTGGAATTTTTACTCCTTTAAACTTGAAGTTTGTGTGAAGTGTTATTTTCTAGGCTATCAGTTGTCCAAGATAGAAAGAAAAGTTGGTGGCCCAGAGCGTCCGTTGTCTGACCGTGGACTTCTTACCTACAGGAAGTACTGGAGATCGAGTATATTATGTTATTTGAGGTGTGTTTATATGTATGTTTGTTACTTCATAAAATCTGACCCCTAATTGGATGAAGCTAAGTTCGTTAGAGTGTGTGTAGCCCGTAGTCGTCTTGAAATCGAGAGAGGTCTGAATTGGGCTTGCAAATGTTTCAGTACTTTTTATTTTGCACCTGAGCGACTAATTATTTGTGTAATTAGCTTATTACTCTTCGCTCTCCTTAGATCCCACTTACATCTGTCGAGTATATAACTTTTTTTTTAGATCGGTCAAGGATTCACACTCCATTTCGCTTAAGAACATGAGTCTTGCAACTCGCATACATCCAACAGATATTGTAAATCAACTGCTGCATGACAATTTGTTGGTTATGAAGGATGAAAATTATTTTTTCAGAACATGGGTAGGTTCTAACAGTTGACGTGCTCTATTCAACATTTAATGGAACTGACAATGTTGTTTTCGCATAGTGGCGATAGAATGAAAGTTCATGCATTGCTAATAAGTGACACGCGATCAGGGTGGATGATGACTTTTTCCTTTCACTATTTCAGAAACGAGCCTACAAGTTACCACTGTCAATGTTAAGACGACGGATCGTTGACCCCGACAGAATCAAATGGACTCCAAAGTTTGATGTCACAGTCCTAGATCCATTCAAATTGAATTGTTATATCTAATTTTGTAGCTGAAATTAACAATGAAATAGTTGTATATAGTAGAGAAATATTTACTTTGTTTACATTAGTTTACATTACATTGGGTATGCTTCAAGTATCTCATAGTTTCTTAATCATGTTTATATACTTGTTCACTGTGTATAACATATGAATATATTATTCAAACTTGTTTTTCTGTCTGATAAGGTCTTCACTAAACGCTTGACAATGCGCTGCCGATAACGGTACTATTTTCTACACCAGCTGTTGGCTAGTTTTGGATTTTTCTCTTCTTTGATACTTTTTTTCATGAATGTTTTGGTTTATGTAAATCTCTTACGTATTGCAATGTAATTACTATTATATCTCTGAATTTGCTGGCTGATTAACTTGCCTGTCTTTTCCTTTGAAGTCTAGTTCTTCAGGTTCGTCCTCGCTTAAAATTATGACTTTGTTTTGAGTGTTCCAGTGCTATCCATTTCAGTGAAACTCTAATCTGAGCTTGGATATTTGCAGTCTCTCAAGCGAACGCTGCCGTTACTTAGCAGCTCGTTCTTGGACACGAATATCTACAGTTTTTATTTTTTTGAGCAATATTGTTTATATTGCGATTCAAATCATTCATTCCTTTAAAAATATACAATGATACTCTTATCAAACTTTTGTGATGATGCTCTTTTGCTCAAATACTGGAAAAACATCGAATAATCTCTTCATTTTCTCATATTAACGCAGTAAGCGTTCTTAAAGATTTGCGGTAGCGAATCCAATGTTTCATTATGAACTCTTAAGTAAATAAAAGGAAAAACCTTAATATATAAGTGCGATATGTATGAGTAGGTCAGTGGTTTTGCGCACACATTGATCATTGAAGAGATCAAATTTTGCTCTTATTTGGATTTGTTTTCGAAGGAATGTGCCGTTGCAAATATTTACCTACGTCGGTATTCATGTTCTTTGCCTAAATCTGATGTTGATGTCTTATCCGAGTGGAAATAAGATATCCATAATTACATGCTGCGATGAACGAGTTGGATTTCTTTCGTCATGTATTCTTGCGGTAACATTGCTCTCATTAAGGAAAGCATTTTGCGGTGGGAACATTTGGATCTAGCTCTCTGGGTCTTTTGAAAGGTTGAACTCCGTTTTTGGACATCGATACTGCATTCCCTGGTCTGATTAGGAAGCATTTGAATGTAGTATTAATAAAATATCTAGCAGCGCAGTAGTCGTGATACATGAGGACCTTTTTCAAATGATAGTTTCAGATGCTGTGCCGTCTAATTTTGTCTTCCTCATTTTGTCAAATAAGGGTCGAATTTTGTTAGGTCGGGTGTAGCGCAGTTGACAAGAGGTTCCGCTGCCTGAACGATCGATCGGAGGTTCGAATCCGCCCTAGAGCTCACCAAGCCTTTCTTCCCTCCCGGGTCGATAAATTGGCACCAGACTTGTCCAGAAGGATAAAAACATTGATTTGACACATCGGCTAGCCATCGCAATTCATTGTATGGGCCAGATACACGTTCGTAAACCTCAAGCGATTCTGAATTGAGGTGAACGTGGGTCCCAAGCGGATTGATTAACGGCCAGACTTTATCCTCTATCCATTTTGTTACTTTATGCTCACACAGGAGCTTCTGTCAATGATGCTAATGAGAAGGAATGTTGGGTTGGGATATACCATACGCCGAAACTGGTTGTACATAACCGCAACTAATCGAAAGAGAACATTTGTGATAGAACATAACAGCAATAAGCGCAACTTTTCATTACATTTCTTCTAGCACGTGGAACAAGAATAACTGGATTTAATCGTACACGCAGTAGCTGAACGGAAGCTTGGTGCACCGCATCGCGTGTTACATTCTACGCATTCAACACGTATTCCTTTATTTTACATCGATACTAGTTGCCATGGTTGTCTTGAATAGGACTGGAAATTTCTTCTACAACAACCATGTCTTCTTATGTCATAGTTTTGCCGTTTGTGTTCTATTACATAGCCATTCAGTGGTATATATGTATGTGATGCCCGTCTACATATTTTCAGACCATTTATTGGATGGGAGCAGAAGACGATGAAGCGAAGAATATGCTTCTTCAACTGCCAAATGAACTACTTCTTCTGATTTTTACTCATGTACGTGGACGACATTTGATTAACAATGTTCGTCTGGTATGCAAGAAATTTCACAGCCTTCTGGCCAACCAACAATGGTGGCTTAGCAGAATTCATGTGAGTTCCGTTGACACAACCATTTTTCGAGCTTTCTTTTTGTTGGGAACTTTCAATGAACGAGTTTAATTTATTTTAGTTTTTTTTTTTCCAGAAAATGCCGCATAACATCCGACTTTCTGAGTCGGAAATGAAAGACACGAGTTTTGACGCTGCACGAAGTTTCGTAGCTATTGAAGAAGAGACACAGCGTTGGGGAAAATGGATTCCCAGTAAAAAGTGAGTTTCTAAACTTCCCTTTCTCATCCCTTCATCGGCTATGCATGAATTAATATTTCAGTTTAATTGCAACTGGTCATATTGCTACAGTTGATGCTCTTCGATTATTTGCTAATCGAGGCTCTAGCCGGAGATTTTGTCTCTCGGGTGGCAGGGATAGAGCCATCAAACTTTGGAGTATTGACGATCTACAGGTAAATTTGCATACCATCTTCGTTATTTTTCAATTATTGCTAATCTAGGCTAGTCAAAGTACTTCTGCACCGACTAAACCTTGTGTAGATATACAAAACGCTCATGAGGTAGTTTATTATTCTTAATCCTCGGTGTTTATGACAATTTAATCCTTTTTGAAATAGCTATTTTTAAGGGTTGGATATGGTGCCTAGATCAGTCGAACCGAATCCCGGATCAATTTCTTTCATGTAGTTGGGATTGCACTGTAAAGTTGTGGCAGATCACTCCTACAAGTGTTGAAGTAGGTCATACGTCTGTCGCTCTTCTTTCTTCGATTGCGTTTTGAGTTCAAATTATGTTCTTAAGCCTCTCGAAAGCACGAAGTTGGGATCTGCCGGAATGTGCCTTGGAAATACTCCTGATGGCCTCGCTGCTTGCTCAACTTTTGGAAAGAAGGTGGGTGATTTTAAATGAATTCATCTCTACCTGTGGGTGATTTTGGATAATTGAGTGAATTGTTAATTGATATTTTAAGCTGCACTATGTCAGATAGTCGGCGTTCAGTCGCAG
This sequence comes from Necator americanus, assembly GCF_031761385.1. NCBI lineage: Eukaryota > Metazoa > Nematoda > Chromadorea > Rhabditida > Ancylostomatidae > Necator > Necator americanus. Next base: position 38,813,574 of record NC_087372.1, read on the forward strand.
TGAAATATCTGATCATGAATAGATTTGAGAATATTTTCTTCGTCTCCTTTTTGAAGTATTTACCAGGGAGTATAGGAGTGTATGAAGAATATGTGATTACGCTGTATTTTTTCGTCTAGAATGCTGTGCCTTGCTTTTCCTGACCGCCTGTAGCGAACGAGAAAACAAAATACAAATTTGAAAATGCCCAATGATTTGATTTTGACGTTCTGCTGCCTGACATCAGTTCTCTTATGGACCTACAAGGCAAAAACTTGAGCTATTTCTCAAACTAGGTTTGTAAAGCTCCGTATCTGCCATAATTTTTCAGCGATGCATTGTTTATGACGAGCGGAGTCTGTTCACTAAACAAAAACGTTGTCTTGAAATAATGTCAATTCATACTATTCAACTTTATATATTTCATGGAAACTTTTGACTTGTAGAAATAGATTTGATGGCATCTAGAAATCTCCAAAGACATTGGCGATATTCCATGCGTTTTTCTTTTTAAATTCTTAATTTATAATTGTGGAAACGGTTATGAAGGAAAGAAGATTCAGAATACTTTACATTCAACATCAAAATCTGCCATGAATTCGCCGTTATAAGCCAATGTTTAGCTTAAATCAAACTTTTTTTCCAAAATTCTGTTTTTGTTCAAGGTGTTTGTGATAGACACAAAAAATGGGCTCGCTCCTGTGCTAAACTACGCTCATCACAAAGGTGCTGTATTAACTCTAGCGATGAAGGTTTGTGTACTTGGAACAGTTTTTGTTATTTTTTGACCTCTACTGCCGTCCTTATCGTAATTATCTACAGGATAATTTTGTCTACTCTTGCGGAGAGGACCGAAGAATTGTTATGGTGGATATCCGAAATTCAAGCAAGCCTGCTTTTGGATTGGTTTGTAATTATTCTTCATCTTTGTTCTTGGTCTGATCTTATTCTAACAATTTTCGCCTCATTTCCAACTGTTTCCAGAAACCGTATTTGTTTTATTTTATTTTATTTTTAGTGGGCCAATGATTATGTGCGCTCAGTGTGTTTTCGCAATAATCAGCTCATTTGTGGAACGAATCTAGGCATGATTGCCGTACTTAATCCTGATAACCTGAGCGTTTGCTCACGACTTCAGGTGCGTCTGTAGTGTCCTGTTGAAATCCGCTCTTTCATGTATCTGTTTAAGGTTTCAACTGGTGTACGACAAGTGATACATTCGGGTGGAGCTGTGCTTGAAATAAGTAGAGATCGGAGTTTCAAGGTAGTTTTTGTGATATTCAACAGTATTTTTTTCTCGGGATTTATTCTTTTTGGTTCTCGAAGCGTGCTCGAACTTTTGAAGGCTTTATGCTTATTTTGTATCAAAATTCAGATCAGAAATCCTCAGAAATGTTTTTGATGCTGTTCGGCAGGTAGATCTGCATATAGAAAAACATAGTGTTCCTTGAATCTGACACTTCTTTTGTGTATTTATGCTTCTTTGCTCTTCCTTCTCAACTCCTTGCTCTTTTTTTTCTTCCCCCGTTGCTGCTGTCGTTGTTTGTTGGTAATTTATACTTTGGTTTTTGGTGAAAGTTAATTCCTAAAACAGTCTAGGTAGTAGATGATTTTTCTGTTACCCACAAAATTGTTCTACGCTCTTTTTCTTGTGCGATTCATCTTTCTTTTCGTAGGATAGTCTTGATCTGACTGCCTGCATAAGAAGTCGTTATATTCCCTTATCCGCTGCATCCTTTCCCCTCTTTCTATATTTATATAGAAAAGATTTTTCATCTTGAATGTTTTTTTTTCTAAATTTAGTTGTTTATGTTCTAATCAACGTAACATATAAAAAGAGTATAGGTTTGGAATCATAGCTCATTTTTTCCGTTAATTACTCTACTGATATTATGAATGCTAGTCCATCAATTTTCTATTAGATATGTTACAATTAAAATTAACTCCGTTTGCTGTTTTCCGCCTCTCCCGTTATCGATTGGATTTGATTTAGTTGCGCATTTTTAGTTTTGACATTAGAAACAGCTTCAAAACATTTAATTATGTCTGCATGTCATTTTTCATTTGAACTCTGAAGATACTGTATAGGGCTGGGACAGTCTATTAGGGGCTTATTTCAAGTAAAAGAGTTTACATTCGGTCGATTTTTTTTCTCAATAGCATTTATCGCTGAAGCAAAGAATTTTCTTGCCTTTTTGCTTGATATCTGCGAAAAGTTGTTGTCTCTTTGGAAAAACTGTCCCCTGTTTGCCCTATCTGCTTGCTGCTTTTTCATTTCGAAGGCTAGGACGTCTTCTCTCGATTTTTGACAATAGATGAGAGATTCCAGTCACTAAGCGACAGTTTTATTCTAAATTACAAAAGCGGTATATTCTCCTTATAATCTTCTTCTAGCGGAGATAGTCAGATGAACATTGTGCACTCATCTCTACCGCTGCTTACCCAACTTCAAGATCTTTCGGTTTTTGATGCTTGGGTCTTGGAAATAGGCCTTGCATTTCAGCTGAATTTTGAAGGTAATTCTTCATCTGAGTTGGTGAGACTTGGCATAAGAGCCACTTGTATCCATACGTGGTTTTGAGTGGTAGAGACTCAAACAAAGTCAGTTTCGTTGAGCTCCAGTGTCTCATCTGTGAAAATAAAATTGTATTTTTTGGGAATAGAAATGGCTTATTTGTGGGTGATACTTCTGATGTAATCTTAAAAATTATCAGAGGGTCTTTGCTTTTATCTTGTGCTGAATTCCACACCGTCCCCGTCGCTGATTTCGTTCATTGTCTGGCCAAGTCTCTGGATAAATAACTTGATCATCCTCCGCTTCTTTTAAATCGATTAAAGCGAATCCAGAGAAACTACTCATGCGTATGGATGCAAACATAATGAAAGGTCGAAAAACGTAGTTCCACATCCCGTTTGGTTGCAAGTGCTTCAGAAGAATGAAAGTGAGAAATTAAAGAGAGAAATTTGTTTCTCACTAGCTCCTTTTTAAAGTTGTGTTCCGCCAAAAGATGGTCTTGTTACGTTATCTAGTTTGCGCTAGATTATTTGAGGGTCCCTATTCTTTTCTCGATCAATTCGAATTATTCGAAACTGATCGATAGGAGGGAATTTTTAACAATGTGGTAATAGGAATCGGTTGGAACAGGTCTTGGTGACAAAGTAAAATGGTAGAAGTTCCCCTTTCGCTCTTTTTTGTGCGGACATTGTATTGACATTCGGCGCGTCCTTCTTTTCACTCTTGTCTTCTCTTATCTTATAAAAACAGTTCTAGACCATCCAAACTCATAATTTTAGTTCTCTTCGTCTTCTGTGGGGACTTTCTGAAGTCTGTTTCTGTTATTTGAAGGGCTTTCACTGCGAAAACATCCTAGTAATGTCTAAGAAGAGTGAGGTAGAGAAAGTTACCGTGGAATTTCTCAATTCAGTAAATGGCACCAGTGCGCCACTGTTTAATGAACTTATTTTACGTTCTTCTGAAACTGCGAACTTTTGTCAGAAAATATCGTTAGTTGAAGTGGAAAAATTGCATGATTTGAATTTTGCATCAGCTCTTCATCACTTTATTCCCGAGTTTGCAGTAATTATTGTAATGTAATTGTTTCAATCCTATCACCTAATTCGTAGACAAGTCTTTAGACAAGGATGTCCGATCAAGTGGAATTTGTCGCGATAAAATTGACAATATTCAGCGATATACATCTTAGTGGTATATAATATATATTTGTCTATATTTTTATAAAAATAAATAAGTAAATATAAAACAAATATAATATATAAATGAAGAGCATAGAATGCATATAGAAGAATGAAGAATAATGAAAAATATAGAGCATAGAATGTATATATTTTTTAAATTTTTTTAAGCACAATCCGAGAATCATTGAACGTAAGTGACTTTGATTTTATGTTCGTCGTTACATAATGATGTTTTGCAATGATTTGGTGAATAAGAATCGTTTCTTTTTTTCAAAGGTAATAGAAATAATATGCGTTCAGGTTAAGCATTAATGTTGGTCCATTCATTCCTCGTTTTCCATGGTTTCATCTGGTATCAAAAATTTAAACTGCATTAAGATGAAGAGCAATAAATGTTGTGATGCCGGCTAAGCATTTTCTTCACCTTAGTCATCAGAATACTGTAATGTTAATTTCTTTTAGCGCGCATTAAACTAACGAGAAACATCTTGAAATTGGTGAGAAATGTTCTGCATCCATTAATTAGCCTTTGAGTTTATGGTTCCGCTGAACTGTTAATGAAGCCAATGATTTTGAAAAAGAAAAGAAATGCCAAGCTGAAGGTCGTTTCCGTAGCGATAGTTACAAATTTCTATAATCTGTCCTCCAAAAGTCTGTCAAATATATGGAAACTTCCCAGAGATGTGATGTTATATGTTTTGCCTATGGAATAGTTCCAAGCACAGTCTCGTGGACAATGTATGCTTTGTGATTCTCACACGTTTGCATTCACATCGTTGCTTCTTTCCCTTGCATTGCATGGAAATTTACAACCATTGACCGATATTTCTGTCGCCTTCGAATTCGCGACAACACGCAGCAGTAGTTAAGGTGGTCGTGAAGACTCAGAGTCTGGCTGAGGTGAAAAGTTTTTGTTCTCAGAGGGAATGGGATATGTAATGTTAAAGCGCTATTTTAGTAAAATGGAGCTTATAGTAAGTGAACGAAAAAAAATATACAGCTATTCCTTTTCTCCAGGAAAAAAAATAGATGAAAAAAGTGGAAAAAAATTGAAGAAGGAGAGCAAACTCTAGCAGTGATGTGTTAGTTTAAGCTGTTCACTATCTACTCAATTATTTTTAGTTTTTTTTTCTTATCAGGAAAAATTCTCACTACAAAACAACTTTTCGTATATTCAATCTAAGTGTTTACGAAAATTCCGATCTATACCCTTTGGTTTTAATGATCTTGTTGTGAAAAGGATTGACAAAGCGTCGAAACTTTACATATTAAAGATGTGTATATTATTAAAACAGGTTTCCCTATTTTTGCCATATATTTTGACTTAAGAATTCTTAGGAGGAGGACAAAGACTCTTTCAAGAATGTGTTTTGCATAGGAAAGAGTGAGATTTCCTTTTTTTTTGTTTTGATTCTATCATTTTTTCTAAAATTTCAAAGTTTGTTTTGAAAAATGGGAAAGTTGTGAGTCATACAAGTTTTGTTTTCTGAATTGACCTCAAATTTGAGATTGTACTAGAAGTTTAAAAAAAAACTGCTTGTCGTCATGATTTCTAAAGAGAAGTCCTTCAAAGCTTTAAAGGAATTGAAGTTCACTTATGGGAATAACAAACTAAACAGTTGAATAATCCTAAGATCTGTGTAGGTAGAGTTCCTTCCGCTTTTCCGCTTTTTTTTTCCTTTTTCTTTTCTTTTCTGACGGAAGGACAGTGAGAAATTTTTTACAACCTCACCCTGTTTGTTCCGAGCAAAAGTAATTTTCTTTAGACTTTGGAAGAAAATGGCAGAAGATTATAAAATGAAAAAACTTTGGAAGAAAATGGCAGAAGATTATAAAATGATTTTTTTTTGTAGGCGTTCACGATCGGAGTTCGACCGTCAGTGCTGGCTGAGTTGAATTTTGAGTGTGATCCATGCCGTTTCGACTATCGAAACGGGGACTTGGTGGTTGGCGCTGGCGATGGTTCGATTCTGTTGTGGGCCGACGATTCGACACTTTGGGAAGGTTGAACTAGCGCCGGCATTTACACGACGGAAAGAATCACTCCCGTCGAGGATTTTTTTTTTGCCGGAAGTCGAAGAAGCCGATGCATATTCTACGCACATATGCACAAGAAAGTTTTTCCATCCGATCTCTGCTTCATCAACAGACAGTGTAGTACTGGGGATGGTAGATGAGCTTTTTCTCATTGATATGTCGGTTTTTTTCCTTCTGTGTGCACAAAAATTTTTAGCTATTTAGCCATCAATTTGATGTTCATAAAATTGTACAAAGAAGAACTGGAAATCGTTTTTTTTTTCTGTTCTACACGTTGCATCGCGAAAATGTTTTGCCTGGTGATGCATAACTTTGTACAAATCGTTCGATTGCTCAGTTCAGTTTCTTTTACGCTTGAATTGATAATCAGCCGCTCCATAACACAGTTTTTTTTTTTTTGATTTGGAACTTTTGGAGTAAATTTAGGATGCTGTTACGTGAGTTTAGCAAATGTTTTGGAGTGTTCGAGTACTTTTACCGAGACCATAATCACTTATTTTCCTCCATTATTTATCTCTGAGTTACTGAGATTTTCGAAAAAGAAATTGTTGATTCCTCTAAGTTCCACCAGAGTGCATTGTTGTTCGCTTTTCGACGTTGCTGTGAATATTTGCGTTCGACGTCATAAAAAAAAAACTATTACTGCATTGTTAGCTTTACCTTGTGATGTGCATAACAACGAATAACAAATGAAAATTTCACTCAGAGTCATAATATTTTAGTTTATTCATGCAAAGAACAAATGATATGCACGAAATGAGGAGGAAATGAGTGCACTATAAGTTCGAATAGAACGAATAGAAGAACAGTAAACGATCGCGTAATGCAAATGCAAATATCACTGATCTTTCGTTCATTTCGCTATTGATGCGTCGGAATCGGAAAGTGAATGATGATTCGTCTAGTAAATTCTGCTATGAGTTGACAGAACGGAAGGTTTTTTTTTGTTAGGAATTAAATTTTGAAAAATTGGATTTCTCCGCGTGAACGTGTGAAACAACGCTCTCTTCGATTCCTCTTTCTTATGTGTGTGTGTTTTTTTTTTGTTTCTGGGTGTATTATTGGTTAATAAATATTCGTATCTATAAGGTTCCATGTACTATACTGTACATATGTGTGCGGTGCGTGCGTGTGGTCGTGTTTGTATCTGTACATATTTTTTTTTTGTGAAATTCTCTCAAGAAAATTTTGTTCAATGTTGTTGTGTGTATATATGTGGGCGTCCGGTTTTACTTTATCGATGGGAAATGTTACTGCGAAACATCCACCTCTTTTTTTGTTCTTCAACGTTCATCTCCTTTCTTTTCTCGATTTCTTTTCTTTATTTTTATTTTTTCTTGTTCCTGTAGGTGGTAAAAGTTGTAAACGGACAAAATTTTGATTCGTATACGAATTTAGAAGTTTCTAAATTTTTTTTTCTATAATTTTGTGTTACAATAGAGAATGTGTTACATTTGAGCTCCGGATACTTTTGAGCATATTTGGAAGGAAATACATATTAACTTCTCTACAAATTTTCAAATTATCGATTTGATTGATTTGATTTTTTTTTTGATTCAGCTGAACAATTTTGTGTTAGTACTACTCTTTTTCTTTTAGTTTTATCCTTCTTCTATCCTTAACTGGCTGAGTTACTTGTTCCTGTAGGTGGTAAAATTTCCAAATAAGTCAATTAAAAGGTTATTTAAAAGATTTTTTTGAGTCTTCTGGATTGCTCATTCTTTTTAAAAATTAGGAACAGACGATGAACATGCTTGTAAGTGTGACCAGTGTTTGGTTTTCGAATCCTAAAAAATTCGGACTTGTCCTAAATACTTCTCTGAGCTGGTTGTAAAAATAGAGGGTTATGAGTTCCCGAAATAAGCAACCAGGAACTGGAACTCCAGCAGCTTTTTCGCCAAAATTCTGATGTTTAACTTTCTTCTATGCTTCCACTCATCATTTTCACAAAGCCACTTGTCTTCGCCTTTTTTTGTGAATCACCTGATTTCCTGGAACGTTGTTGTTGCTTTCCGCTCCGATCTTTTATATTTGAACTTAGGGTTTTTTTTTGCGCTTCATTTCTTTCTGTCTTTGGTATGGCTGTATCCTAAAGCTTTTACATGCAATTCTGAATATTGTCGGCTCCTCTGCATAGCAACTGATAATTTTTTTCCGCAATAATTTCTCTTATTTACCGCAGACCTCCTAGTCTCAATCATCTTTGGACCCAATTTTCTCTTCTGTCAGCGAAAATTTGATGTTTTTAGGTGGTTGTATTACATCCCTTATCCGGTGATTTCCTCACTGAACCCCTATTTGCCTTTTATTATTCAAATATTGGAATATTTCTAATTAAATTGGGATAAGAAATAAAGAAATAGGAGTTGATATAAAGATAACAGAGAAATTATCGAATGACAAAAGTGGAATGTGGATGCGACACATGAAAAAAGTAGTGGGGATGCAGTAGCACGTCTTCTGGAGAAATGTAGAGAAGTTTGTAGGTGGGCAGGAATGTTTTTCTCATGGGCATTTTAATCGTATTTTATAAAATTTTCAGTCCTACTTATTTTTCTCGAAATATGATTCTTCAAATCTATAGATTTAAAGGGGATGAAAAGGGTAATCTGCTTACCCTGGTGGTTCTTCTACTGTACTACAGTGAAACGACGCGATGCTTTCTTTGGTGTGTTTTCAATGTGATCGCTATCAAATCGTACATCGTACGAGAAGTTTCATGGGAATTCCATGCACGGAATATGTTTCTCTTCAGGACGCTTTCTCACATCTAACCCTTAGTGTGCGCATTTAGCAGAACGTTGCCGTATGTGAGCACGTTGTGATTCAGTAAGCGGAAAAGTCAAACGGTTTAGTCATGGATCGAAAACGCGTCGAACAGTAGAAAACGGTTTATATCACACATCTGAGATACATCCTTTATACAACAAGCAGTGCTGAGAGAGAGAGTGAGAGAGTGAGAGAGGAAAAGGGCAATATATGAAGAGAGAGGGAGGAGAGAGAGCAAAGTCAGTCATCGTCGGCTACCCCTTCTATGGCAGAATCGGGCGGAATTCGAGCGATGTTGGGTCGTGAGCTGCACGCTGTTGCCGATCTCCTACGGCTATTTGAGCGTGCTCCAGCGTTGTTGTTTCAATCGAATATTGACATAACGAAGAGAGAAATGCGAGGAACGCGACCTCACTCCATGAACTCGCTTCCTCTATTGGCTCAGCGCTGGATCTCGCCGGACGCACACTTGAGAGACTTTCAAGCGTGCTATAAGTACACGCGCTAACAATACATAGTTTTGATTAGGAATTATCGCGTCAGCACCACCATAATGCGCTCTCGACGAAGTTGCAGCAGCCGAAGTTGGCGGAATACGAAGCGGAAACGCCGGCGCTGATGAATCGTGATGATGTTGATTATGAAGCGTGTTGCATTGTGTGGTATAGATTAGTCATATGCGATCTATGCGGGTGCGAACCGCTTCGTTCCAATGAAAGGCAAACACTTCGCGGTGGAGATGGTTAGAGGAGGAGAAGAAGCAGAGGACGACGAATAATGCTCTCATGACTAAGCACTTCATATAACCGTCTCATTTGAACGACAATCTGTAAGAATCACTCACTTAAAATAAGAAACCCCAAAAAAAAGTGTTACCTAGAAAAAAAATTACGTCGGCGGTTTTTACGATCACACCTACAAAACACAATAAATGGCACCAAGCAGTCAATGTAAAGCAAGGGGAAGAGGAGGGCAAGTGAGGGACATATCGGCACATAAATGCGAAAGCGTCACTATATTGGCGCAACAAATAATATTAGAAATAGATACATGGAGCGGTATCGAGGGCGGTAAATACAAATAATAGATCAACAATTCCGATCGACATCACGTAATCTACGTAATCTACGCTAACCGGTACGATTCTCCTTGTTCTTCTTCCCACAAACCTCTTCACATGGGACCACACCGATCAGTTGTAAATGACCGAATGGTGTCGCCGATAATCGACCGGTCTTCCTTGAGACTCGACGTCCACGTTTCTTCGGATCATTGTATTTTCGTTGACGACGTTCTAATACGAAGTAGAACGAATATCTGTAACTCCATGAGGATTTAAAGTAATAAAATAAAAATTAAAGCCATCACTGATCAGATAAGCTAACCTGTCAAATGGATACAGCCAAGGTCGTAGGTATGCACATCCTTCGTTATCCTTCGGATAGGAATATTTATCTAATGTGCAGAAACCTCCCTCAGACAGGAGACAAGTGTAGGCGCGAAGACTAAAAATTAAAATTTATTCATTTTTCTAAGTTATTCTGGATCAGATCTCATCGATTTCTTAGTTCCAGTGTTTTTTTTTCTGAGCGTATCATTGCGTAACAATGTGATTGGGAAGCGATGAAATTTTCCCGAAACAATGGAACTTCTTTCTGGACAACAACAATCGATAGTGCTGAGCTTTGCGTTCGCTGATGATAAAATGCTTGCGTTTTTTTTTTTCTTCTCATTATGATAAGCGGGACCCGCGTTCGGCTCATCAATTTTTCCCTAATGAGAGTCAAAACTTGCTACTTTTGAGGATTTTTTTTTTCAGAGGAAATATTCTAAGAGTAATCTATCGGATCTGGCAATACTACTGAGGGAGAATTTAAATGAACTTCAAGAAAAAAAACTTGTGATACCCCAGCTTATCGTACGTGACGTGTGTCAACGATAAAGTAAACAACGATGAACCGAAGCTGAAACATTCTCACGCATGAAATAAGAATATAAGCGCCATTTAGGAGGAGTGAAATGCAAGGAATGAGAACATTTGAACTTTTCTAAGAACTACGTATTATATGTGATTATCGATCCGCTGAAATTGTTAAGAATGAGGCTAGTTGAATTGAGATTCACATGAAAGTATTTCGGTCAGCGCAATACGGTCAGCTTTGATTTTTTTTTGGCGCGGCCTGCATAAATTTAGCATTCGAATGTGTCGAAGGAATCGAAATATTGCGATGATGCGAACGATCAGTGAAAAGTATGGAAGAAGAATTAAAATGAAAACATGGTAGACATCGAAAAACTTACCGAACTTTATTCTTAAGCAATTTATAGTTGAATTCTATACATGATTTGAAGTTCAGCTCGAATTCATCCGTTCTTACGAATACTTTCGGTGAGAAATCACTAATCGAATACATTGTGCCGTTGCTCATACCGTCCGGTTGTTCCACGAATGAACGTTCTGCGATAGGAGCTGCGAGAATCGCAGTGCTAAGTGCTGTTAAGGTAGTTAGTGCTGACGTCAACATTTAGTTGTGGATGACGCGAGATGTGATGGGGTTCGGTTTGTCAGCATAGACACCTATGCCGCCGTCGGGCAGTTCACTCGAAGCCTCTATCGCCCCCACCCCCTCTTGTGCCCCGAGCTCCGCCCTATTTGCTTGCGTGTGCACGCGTATGCGGATGCTTTCTGTAGTGATCTTCGAATTAAAATAGATATTTTGAGGTGATTTAGCGACACTGACATCTGTTCGGATATCAGTGGGACATTTATAGCACGGACAGCGTTTTTCCCAGCGATTTTATCGACGCAAAATTCCTCATTCATGTGAATAAAGTTTGAACAGCATGGTTTTCGCGAGTTTTTCCTTCTCATCCCGTCTGTCAGAGAACAGAAAATTTTATCAGAAGCATAATTTAAGTGTTACAAGAACGAAATCATACGATACAGTCAGTTTCGAGACGGCAACACCACTGATAAGTTGAGATAGTGGTGGCGAAAATGTTCGTGGTCGAGAGAACAACATTTTTGAACGGCGACCGAAGATGTTGTTTGTGGTTCAGGGAAACATTCCGCAGTACGGCGACAACTAATCTTCGACTTCTCTCAGAAACTGAGAGGAGTTCTGAGTTGAGATTTTGCATAGAAGACTAGCTCTGGATTTTTGATTCATTGATTTTGAGCTTGATCTCGTCTTATTGACTTCTACAGATGTAAAGATAAACAAAAGTCCACATAAATAAATTGTAATTGGGAATTTTCGGCTAAAAAATCGCTCAAACTCGATGTCTAACCATATCCTCATGGATTAGAACGTTCACATGGTGATATCAGACCAGGAGTTGAGAGCGAGATCATATTCCAATTAGAAAATGAATGAGCCTTTACCAACTTCTGTGGCCTTGTTCTTATTCAAAAAGAAAAAAAAAAACGACAAAATACATTGGTGGCTTATTTCTTAACCACTTTTTTCTACAGTGCGCTTCTGGAATTGTACTGTATAGAGTGGAGGTATCTCTTGTGAAGGGGATCTATCGAATTCTCCTAGATGTTATGGATTTGTAACGTTTAGAACCAAAAAGCTGTGGTGGAAATCTTTTTGATAGGGATAATTTTAAAAAATGTAGTTGTAATTAAAAAAAAAATCTTAGTGTACGATTTCATATTTATATTCCATAATATGTTCGAAAGTCAGGCGCGGTGTCAATTTATTGCTGCTGAACAAAGTGGTGGAATGAGCTTCCTTCCTACTCTTAAAAATTTTCGATATTTTTTTTAGGATTTCTGCGCTTAATATTGGAAATATTTGTAAAATTCTCAGAAATGGATTAATTTATGAGAATTCATGAAAATTTGGCTTTTTTTTTCACTGGTCCAGTTCGAATTCTACATTTTTATCCTCATCACTTTCTTTGGAATGAAAAGTGGTGACATTGATGTTCGGAGGAATGGAGTTACGAATAGATGTGAACCAGTTCATCGCCACATACCACCACTAATCATTCGAATTTCCTGAATTTGGCCTTTAATTCAGGTTGAAAATTGGAATTTGCTGTTTTTTTCTCTTTAGGAGATGACTTTCTGATGCATTTGAGCATTCGAATGACGTTTCACATCCTTTTACACTTTCTCTGCACAACTCATGGTCTCCAATTTTGTCGCTGGAAAAAAAAGAAAATGCCAGATTTTTGATGGAAAATTCAGAAAAGAAAAACTCAGAAAATAAAGAAAATGCGAGATTTTTGATGGGAATTTCTCTGCACAACTCATGGTCTCCAATTTTGTCGCTGGAAAAAAAAGAAAATGCGAGGATTTTTGATGGGAAATTCAGATGTGTGCGTAGGCGGTTGTTAAAAGTACTTGTATTACTGCAGCTAAGCCTTTCTTACTTGGCTATTTTCCATTTTTTCTCTTAAATCTTGATATAAACTCATTTTATTATGTTGTTTCATAAAAACAATGTATACTTTTGCTTCTGGACGTGCTGTAATGTGTTAAATGCGAATTATCCTCAATTTTAAGCGAAACCATTAAGGAAATGAATCCAACGTATTGATCCTTCCTCATTTATTCATTTTCGAGGACGGGCGCTGCTTTTGGATGCTTGTTTTAGAACTGGGATTTACGTTGAAATTTAGGATTTTTTCCTAAATTTACCTTAGACTTCTACTCATCATTAACCGTTGTTAGTTTCCATCTGTTATTTACATGCATGAAGAATTCGCTCATTTTTTTTCACTTCTCATGATGGAAGAAATTTCCCTCTGAACTCGTGGCCACTTAGAAATGGTATATGCTTAGTTTGCTGCTTATTTGATATTTTCCAGAAGATATAATCGATATTTGATATCTTAGGATCAAAGACATTCGTGATTCAACGCCTTCGAAGTTTGTTTGTATGTTTTGTTAAACAATCTTGTAACCGTGGTTGAATTCTTAAGAACCAACGTGACGGATTGGCAAACTTCCCTTTTTTTTCCTTCGTCTAGTTGAAAGTTTTACTCGTTTAGTGGAGAAATCCTGCAAATTTCGTCCGTTTTTTTGTTGGTAAACCCATGATCAATACTTGTTATTTCCTCGGCATCGGACGAATCTTCCATGTTATTCCATGGATTTCAGGCTAACATTTCATTGGTTTGCTGTAAAGTAATGACGCATGACCTATCTAACGATATTGTCTCATGATCTAGCGTAAAAAAACCCCCACATTCTCTGATTCAAAAAGAAACATTCACCTAAATCTTTCGGGCCAATTATAATACGAGGTCAATCTTTGCTCCATAAATCCTGCGCTAATGTGCTGCTTTAAGGCCAGAAAAAAAAGGAACGTTTCTAGTGGAATAACATATAAAAGAAAATAATCGTTTAATCGTTCAAGTGACGATTCGTGATGGGACTCCATCGCAACGCGATGCGATACGCCGATCGACCCACCGGGAAAACGGTTCCTTCGTACGAAACGGAGCCACGCGTTACTCCTTTGGACCCCAAAAGTCAGCCTTCTCCGTGGTCAGCTCCTTTTGAAAAGAAAAAACTCTGTGAGAACTAGAAATCAATATAAAGGGACTATCCGGAAATATATTATGCCCGACGAGTATTTCTCTTCAGAAATTCCCAGGTTATTTTTTAAGCTTTTTTTGTGTAACTCTATTTTAGAATTTTTTTTAAATGTTAGGACGAAAAAATTTCATCTCTCTGAAAACAGTTGGTTGTAGTAATGTACTAGTAAATTCTCAGGTTATTTTTCTGGGCTTTTTTTTGTGTAGCTCTATTTTGGCGGAAAATACTGGAGCTTTCTGAAAGCACTCAGAGGGTAGTAATTTACTAGTAAATTTAACCTAGTAAACACTGAACTTTAAGTATTGCTCATGTTCGACTGTCTTTGAATCTTGGCATGTCGTAGTTTTTAATTGATTTTCTTGAGCTGTAGCCAAGATTGCTTTATTGGACAAAAAAAAAACTTAAAACATAACTAACTGAGGCCATCCGAAGCGATTTTTTTTAGGAACTATTTGGAAAAAAGTTGAAATATTCTCGTTGTGGGGAAAAGAATAAAACTGCAGGAGCGTTATTTTGTGGATGTAATTGGTTTTAAATCCTCTTCCTGAGCCCCCTGATTTTTAGCGCCAGCGCATGTTCTTAGGAGAAGAAAAATACGTACAATTTCGACGTGTTGTTGCCAATAACAGTTAGAAAGAAAATCTTATGGAAATATTGGGGATAGGTTAAGAATTTCTAACTGTGCTATAAAAAAAGAAACAAAAAGTGCAAAGTTTTTTTTCGGCGAGAACATCATCACACAGGAAGATTAGATTTTGTGAACCACATGTGAAACAACGTTTTCGATAGAATTTGCAAAGGAATCAAAGCTGCGCTAGGGATACGGTACCGCCAGATATGTATGTTTTCGAGATCATCCTATATCTCTGTGGAACTTTATGTCATTGTCATTGTGATATTCTCTTTCTATATGTGAGTGACATGATGTGACAGCGCATTGTGACAGTTATGTGTACAACTACGATGCTAAACAACATCGCAAGTAGTTGTGTTTGTTGAAGCTCATGGAAAGTTATTTACTTGTTCGAAATATGCGCTCGTCTCCAAGTATGAGTTATGACACTACCCATCCGCTACTCATGTTGTTTTGCACGAAAATTTTGAAGTATAATTTTTTTCTCTCAACCAACCTCATCGTTCGGGATCTTTTTTCGCATGTGGATGATGTTTAACTAATTGCTTCTAAAATCCGTGAGTCAAGGATTTTCTATGGGATACCGTGGAGAGGCATTGAAACCGGAACAGAGAACAATGTTGAAAGATTTATTTCAAATTAAATTGAGTTTCTAAAATGAATATTCGAAAAAAAAATGAAACACGAAGCTAATGAACCGGGAGGCTAAAGGTGGAGCACGAAATTTTCAATTCCGATAATATTCAGCTGGCAGATTGCAAAGCAATTGAAAAGTTCGACTTTCAATAAACCTCGGCATAGTTAGATATCGTGTTGATTTTTTAGTGAGCTGTACCCGAGGTTGTTAAATTATTTAATTATTTAAAAATTAACCATCTAAAAATTAATTATTGGCTAATGTTTTGATGAAAAATCGCCTTCTTCAGAGCCTGAAATGGGCGATTCAATTCAGAATTTAAACGACCAAAGCTCCCCAACGACTAAACAGTTAAACTCCAACCATCCGAGATATGGGGGGCGAGTTCCCCCGTCATAGACAGACATTCCCACCTGCGGTTAATTTCAGAGTTTTTGGATTGGATCCAAATAGTAATTGATTCGATCCATAATTAACACAACATCTTACTATGTCGAGGATTATTGAAAGTCGAAATTTTCAATCTGTTCGCAAAAAGCGGAGAGTTTCTTGATTCATTTCCAGGAAAAATGGAGTCGAAATAGAAACCGAGAGAATCTCTGGATTTTTTGCTGATCTATTGTCCCCGAGCACTGCTGTAGATGTGCAATGTTGATATATGGGTAGAGATTTTGACGGGAAAAATAGGATAGGAATTCATAGCGGCCACTTTGTTCATAAGAGCACAACAGTGAGGTTATATAGAAAGTCAGAAAGAAGTATCCATTATATATGATGGATGACAACAATAAGGTGTCGTTGTTCAATGACATTGGCGATTTACGTAGAACGAATTTCTGGATTTTCATCCTCAAATACGGGGAATGAGTTGGACAAAGTATGAAATTACTTACTAATGTATTTTACTAATTACTTATGTATTTTTTCCGAGCTGCGATATATCAAAGGTCTGGTTCAGAGAAGGTATCAGAAAAGACTTCTGTGATGGGGATCCTTCCCGGATAAATATGTAGTCGCTTTAGTGTTCTTTGTGATTTTTCACTTACTATTACTATAACAATAGTATTAGAAAATCCTCTTTTTTCATTGGTAAAAATTTAGGAATCGACTTTTACTGTTGTAAAAATTCAAAAAAAAAAAACTTTTGCCTACCACAAATTGACAGTTTTTCGAGGATTATATTGCTATCAAGTGATTCGTGACGGGATTAGATGATAACGACCTTTAAGAGCTTATACGGAGGCTGGGGAAAACTGTCAACTCAACATGGATGCCATATTTGAGGGAAATATGACATTTGTAATAATATTCAACTAGTTTCTTAAGCGAAAAAATCTCCTAATGTGTGGTAGAAGTTTGAATTTTTTTGGATCAGTTACGAATGTCGTGCGATTCATCTAACGACATATCAAATGACAGATGTTATTTTTTATTTCACTATTTTTTTATTTGGGACGGTGTAGCGCAATCGGTAAAAGGTTTCACTATGGCTCAGCATAATCGATCGGAAGTTCGGTTCCGCGCCAGTGCCTACCAAGCTCTTCATCCCTTCGAGGTGGACAGATTGGTACCAAATTTGTCTGGGAGGATAAAAACACTGAACTTTACGGATTGGCTAGCTCCAAAAAGTTACTGTATAGGCTAAGGACCCGTTCGTAATCCTCAAACAATCCTGAATTGAAGTGAGCGTGTGGGCGAAGGTCCCAAGCGGATTGATTAACGCCAGACACTTTATCCTTCATTTTTTTTTTAAATTCCATACAAAAATGTGACGACCGTGGCGGAGGTGGTGAGTTATCAATGCTGACCATCCTGTAAACTCCCGGATCTTCAGTTCCCCCCTCTCTACGCGCATACAGTTCGTCCTTTGACACTTTGGCTGCGCGTTCTTTCCTATGGACAGTGCGGTCGTCTGTCTCTAGATCAGTCATACCATTTGATGTGGGTTCCTGTTATCCAGAAGTGGAGGGATAATGTTGGAGAAGATTTCTATTAAGTTAAGCGCGATTGTCTCTAAATTGCTTAGGCAACAGGTCTACACCTATGCTTATGGAATTCCTTAAGCATAAGAGGAACTAAATCGAATCTTCCAGATGGTATCACTGTTACTTGAGGGAACAGGCTTATCTGTAAGGATTCCAATAAAGTTCCTATAAAAATGCCTTAAGTTGGAGGTGATGTATGATTTTATGATAATAAATTATTCCAAAAAGGGCGATGAAAAGGTGTAGGATTTTTCTCCACAACTGGACTCAGGATGAAGTGCAGCGCGTTTCTTTTTTTTTTAGATGACAGCGTTTTGTTCCTGGTTTCTTTTTCTTAGTCGCTGTAATGAGAAATTGCTTTGTTTCTATGAGATAACGTCAATGAGGTCATGCTTGTACACCCAAGAACCCAAAAAATCCCATTTTTGAAGCTCTGATTAATATTTTTTGGAATAATTCCAATGAAAAATTTAATTTGCTCTGAACTCATTTTTGTTACCTTTAGAAATAATCAAATATAACACCTAGCAATAAATTTACCAGTCTAACAATAAATTTTCTTCTCGAAATCTGTTGTAATTACCCCTAAATGGTTTAAATTGGTATGATTTTCAAGCGTAATTTTCTAAGCATTGTATTCCGCTCGTCTACATAATTTAGATATAAATTCGTATCTAAACAAATAAAAACAAATAAACAAAAACAAATAAATAAATAAACAATAACTAAAACGTAGATAAACAGACAAAGCATCTATATACATATATATATATTTAAACAAATCTCAACGAGTCAAATCTATCTATGTAAAGATTTTAAAGAAATCCTCACTTTTGTGCACGTACTGAACGGGCGACGGTAGCCGACGGTGCCGCACTGTGTGTTTTTCAATGTTCATGCATACTATTGTACTTTATCCTCTTTGGGTTGGGACTTTAGCTAACAGTTATCCTTTAAGGAGCCGCTCTAGTTCCTTAAATTATCTGCATAAACATTAGCAAAGGGAAGTTTCCAGCCATTTCCTTGCTGTCTTTTTCACCAGTGCTAACTGAAGAAAATTTCATTTCCCGAAACTTTTTGCGGATCCTAAAACGATGGAATGCTTTTAGTGATGTTAAACTAATTTTCCTTTCGTACTTATGTTACTTTTATCGGTTTTACAGTGGTTTGGTGAAAGTGCGTCAAGGAAAGCATACATACTTTAAAAATTTGTCCATTCTGTTTTTTTTTTTGATTGAAAATTTGCATTATATGTGCACTTGCTTATTTATTTTTAATGTATATTTTATATATATTTTATTTTTTATTTTTTTGTTTTTTAATGTATATTTTATATTTATTTTTATGTATATCTTGGTATAGATGTAGAATTACGTAGTGGTTCGGACCTTCTCTTGTCTTGAAAGCTCGGGATATTCTCGGGAAAAAGCGGAAACGTCAGGCAAATAAAAGTTCCATCTTAAGAAAATAAAACCTCATAGGCACAATATTAGTAAATATTTAGAATAACGACTGCTTAGGGACTTATTATACTTCTTCTTACACGATTCAAGTCTATATAAAATGCTAAAATTCAAAAGAGGTCGGACTTAGGGCTTGCTTGGGGATTTATTTATTCATTAAAGGGGTTGCTTGGTAAAAACACAAACGGAAGTAACCTTCAAAAAATTGTGGTAAATTTTTACATAAATATGCTGCTGAGCTGGTGACGGTTCTTCTGTTTGATTACAGAATTTTCCTGAATATTCTTCAGGGTTCTATCATGACTCTGAAGCCGTTATCAAATGTTGAATGATTATTGATCGTGTTCTATATTTTGTCTTGGTGTCTATTGTTTGCCATTTTGATTCAACATTCTTTCGGAGAATCAGTCGTGCTTTAATTAAATGATTAAGAAAAAAACAACGGAAAAGTGGTCGGAGATGACATGGAATCGACAGTTTCACAGCATCGGCATCGGCGCAATTCCACGCTACATCCGTTCTTAGATCATCAACTCTACATTTTTCCGTTCAAGGGCATCAACCCACGAATCTAAGGTGGTACGGATTTCCGGTGGAGTATTCGTATACGGGATAGTAGATTATTGAGAGAAGGGTGGTCCCGTTCATTTCTTCCTAATTGCCGTAAAAAAACGGCCCGGAAGATGCGGCGCGTGCACAAGGCTGGCGCACTCCAATCGAACTTGTAGAAAATAGCGCTCGGAATGCTCGAAACCGTATCTTCAAGGCCGTTTTTTACGGCAGTTAGAGAGAAATGGACGGGACCACCCTTCTCTCGATAATCTACGATCCCGTATACGAATACTCCACCTGAAATCCGTACCACCCGAGATTCGTGGAGTGATGCCTTTAAGGATCGAAGCATAATATCGTTCCCAGTCGTTCATTGCAAGGTGAGAAGCAATGAAGTCATGTCGTGGTCGGCATTTTGCGAATTTCGTTCCCATGCATTTATTGAAATTACAGCACCGTTTATTTATCGAGAAGAAGCTGAATCAAGATGGCAGAAACTAGAGCGAGACAAAATATAAAAAGAAATAAGACAAAATATAAAAAGAAATAAAGGAAAATATAAGACGAAGATTAATACCCATTTGACATTTTATTATTCTGCTTCCGGGTCCTTTCTGGAAATCTTGGAAACTCTTGGAAATGTCCATGCTTGGTTTTCCTGTTGGCGATGCTATCTTCACGTGAATAGGCCGTGCCTCCTGTTTGGATATTTTAATCTTAGCGCGAAGTGCAAAAATTCCAAAGCAGCCTTTAGGTTCAGCCTTGAGGCGGTCATAAATCGGTGAATCGGCCTTTTATTGCTGCAACTTCGTAGGAAATAATTCTGAAAAGGACATCTTACTGGCTGATGTGAATGGATCCCATTGATATCCATACTCTACCTACACGTTTATGATTTCTCAGGTCTTAATTTCTAACTTCCTGAGTTCTGGATGCGTTTGATTACTGATTGATTACTGATTGATATGTGATTGATCACTCAATCATCTTTGTGCGAGAATCATACACGGGACTAATCCTTACCTATTCTATTTTTTTTGCTGCTTTTTACTATGTATTTTCTTGCCACATCTTTTTGACTCGTCATTGAGCGTAATGGATAAATAAATAAATAAATAAATAAATCCTATCCTACCGTGTGGTCTACAGTCTGTGATATCTATCCAAAAGATCGCCGTATAGTCACCTGCTATATCCACTTCATCGACAATAACATTGGCTTAAGAATTAATGCTGAAGCTGAGAATATATGTAAAATAAAGTTGTAGTAATAAAGTAAGTAAAATCACAGAATACTTTATAGTTGAGTATTATTTCATATTATTATTACTATGTGTTTATATTTATGTATTTATTATATATTGATATTTATTTATTGATATTTATGTATTTTTATTTAGTATTTTCACTAAGACAAATTTTGCCTATTCTTAAAAAAAGAGAATTTAAATTTTTTTTTAGAATTTCTATTTTGAACTGAAATTATTTTTGTGACTTTCTTAGGTGTACGCGTGATGATCTACGAAAGTAGTGCACGTATCGATATTGATTTGATGTACATATCCTAACTTGGTGCCGTTCGTTCCAAGTCGACAAGTTTGAATGTTTTTCCAGAAATTTCTGGATGATCTTGAGTTTACAATCGGTTAAAATTATTGTATCACTATAACTTGTGTAGCCATCTTCATCAATGTGATGTGTCGAACATTTAATTTCTTTTTTAAAATTTTGAATTTACCTTTTCTATTCTTCATTCTATTTCCATTTTCCTTTTCTATTTTCAACTGAGACCATTACATTAATTTTTCATTAAAGGTTGATAGTAAGTGCACCTGTTTATTTATTTGTTTTTCTATTTTTTAAAGTTAAAATTTACTTCTTCTGTTGGAAATAAACTGGGGTCGTCATCTAACGCTTTTTTTTCCTGTGAGGTTTTCTTTCATCAGCTGGTCTTGCCTAGTCGTATAAAAGTTAGCGCAAAGCTGTAAAGTTGTGTGCATCATTCAATTCATATGGAACATTCCAGAAACTTGTAATCATCAGCAGAAGGGAATGAATTCGATTTTCATATTGAGTATTGCTCGTTTCAGAACTTGTTTGCTTAGTGTCGTTCGGTCGGTGTGTATGGGTGTGTGTGTGTCCGCGTTCAGAGGGAGCCCTAACCGTCGATACACATGAGAAATTGCTGGTTGTTTCAATGTGTATATATGGAGAGAGACACACACAAACACACAGACAGATACAGAAAGATAGCAGCGTGTCGTCAGAAGTGTGATAAGTGCGTGTTCTGAAGTGAAGTTGTCGCGTTTCGATATCAATTTGGTTCTCTCTCGTCTCCTCCTTCTCCGCCAGCAATCAAGCAATTCTGCTGATCCGAACTTTGTCGGCATTGTGTGTCGGCTTATCTTAGCCTGTACAACCTGCCCGTGTGTCCTTGCCACACATTTGCGCAATCTGCCAATCGCACTCTCCAGCATTAACCTTTATTGATCTTTCATTTCTTAGTTGATCGTTCACGTTATGGATGCATGGATGCACTCTCTTCCTTAGTTCCACTCGATTTCTGCTGTCACTAAAATCTTTACGGGATCAACCCCAACCGCGGGAGCCTTTATTTTACTTATTTTATTATTATTTTACTTATTTCACTCATTATTTCTTGTTATTTTTGTTTTTATTATTTATTTTTCACTCGTTTCTTACTTAATTTAATTTTATTCCACCTATTTCTCTATTATTTCCTTTTCTATTCGCACATATGCTTGCAACTGAACGGAAAATTTTCTTATTTTACTTATTATTTATTGTTATTTTTCTTGTTTATTATTTCTTTTTCACTCGTTTCTTACTTACTTTTATTTTATTTTACCTATTTCTTTATTCTTTTCTCCTTTTCTATTCGCATAAGTGCTCGCAAAATCGAAATGAAAATCATCATCGCAGGTCAATCGATCGAATGGGATTATATCTGAGTTTTAATCTTCTCCCTGACAATTCCTCCACATTGATCGCTGTCGTTGGTGTCGCATTCGCTGTTCCTTTCCCTCCTCTCTCCTGTGTTCCTCTATAAAACGTCGTTCTTATTTCAAAATGAACAAAAAGAAAAAAAAAACGAAGAAGAAACAAATTCCGAGGACAAGTTCGTCGAATTCACTTATTGTATTTCAGGATGTATGTCGAATGTAATTAAGAAACTTGCGTCGTTTCTTTTTTTATTTCCCATCCATGAACAAAACAAGTACTTAAATTGCACCATGTAGTTTGGTGTTAAGAGAAAAAAAACTGGAATCGAACAAGATCGAAATGTTAAATTGTTCGGGGAACGAGAGAGATGTTTTCTTGAGCGTCAGAAGGAATTTTATGCCGATTCGCCGTTGCGTGGGCGTAAATGAAACCATCATTATTCATAATTTTCATTTGATGCACACTCTTCTTCTTTTATTGGAAAATTTTTGAAAGATTTCCTGGAGCTATCGAACCGAATTGTAATAGTTTTCTAGCGAATTTACTCGATGTTTTATCAAATGAAATTTCGAGTGATTATTCTTTTATTTATTATAATTTTTTGTCTTTTATTAAGGTAGAGTTATGAATTTAGGAGAAAGCTGATGTGTAGTGAACGTTTTCAGACTCGAGCACTACATTACGGTAGCAAGAAAGTAAGATTTCTTCTAAGTGAGAAGAAATCGTTCCATAATCTTGATCCCATGTGTGTCGTAGTGAAATCGTATATGTAGAGACTAAGACGTCCCTCTGAAAAGGCAAAAATAAATAAATAAAATGATTTGCATACTGATTGGGAGACACAAGTAAATTTTCCGGGAAAATTTGGCGTAGCTGAAGGGAATTTATGCAATTTAGAATGGTTCAGTGCTTACACGCAGCCGATCTTCTACCTCTCTGCCTTCCTCGGATATTGGTTTAGTAACGAGTCGCGCTTCGCTTCTCGTTTCTTCCTCTCCTCCTTCTTCTTCTTCGGAAATCCCTTCGTTTTATGGGGAGTTATTTGAAGAAAGTCTCACTGAGACCAAAAAATCTCCCTACTTTTTCATCACTTCATTTTTCTCTTTTTATTTCATCATTTTTACATTGGAATTATTTTCTTCTTGTTGAATAAGTCCCAAGCTCAATCTCCTTTGAATTTTGGCATCGTATAATTATGTGTTGTATTTTCTTTTTATTTTTATTATTTGGATTTGTAGATCTGAAGATTGCGCATAAAGGCATCACCCCACGAATCTGAGGTGGAGCAGATTTCAGGTGGAATATTCTTATAAGGGATAGTAAATTATGGAGAGGAGGGCGATTCCGTCCATTTCGCCCTAATTGCTGTAAAAAAACGGCCCGGAAGATGCGGCGCGTGCATAGGGTTGGCGCGCTCCAATCGAGCTCCCAGTAGAAAATAGTGCGCCAAAACGCCTGAAGCCGTATCTTCCCGGCCGTTTTTAACGGCAATTAGGGAGAAATGGACGGAATCACTCCCCTCTCCGTAGTCTCCCATCCCGTATACAAATACTCCACCTAAAATCTGCAACACCTCAGATTCGTGGGGTGATGCATTTAAACCCTTCGTTCTAAAAGAAAAAAATCAATATTTTCGTCTTAGTGCTTCAATTAATTGTAGGACCATTGGATGTAACCTCTTTAAAGTTGATCAGCACCAGAAAAGAATGCTTTCTACTCGAAAAAAGTGAAAAGAAGCAAAAGTAAGGGTCAGGAAATTTTTTTTGATCATTTCTATATTTTTTTCATCCATTTCTTTCTCAAATTGTATTGAGATTGTATGAGCTTCTATATGTCTCCCATCAAACATTTAAATTCCTCCAGTTATTAGGTTTTCGAGTGGCTGCATGCTCCTGCGGAAAAGCAATTTTCTCCACCAGAAGAACTTAATTAAGCGTCTATCTGAAGATGCTTGATGAGATCACTTATTTGAAGCACTTTTTCGTTTCATTTGCTTTTTTTTCCGGCTATTATTCAGAGACGGAAGCGCTCCACTAGTTGCATTTCATGTCGTTGACGTCCCTTCATTCGCCTTCTGTCTGTGTTCCGCCCTTTGAAGAAAAATTTTCTGCTCAGATATTGTACGAAGGAAGAAGAATTGATTCCATTATTAGTCACAGTTGCCTCAATCTCGATTTCAATCCTTTTCCCGTCTCTGTTTTTCACTTTGTGCTTTTATTTTTCTTATTATTCGTTGTGGAACTGCTTCCAGAATATTCCTAGAATTCCTAGAAGACGTGAGAAAATTACTGACTATATCTGTCATATTTTGGGAGTTTCTTACTTCAAAGTACCAGAATTACGCTTGAATTTTACTTCTATAGCTTTTTGATCTAAGTGAAAAAAGAATCAATACATTGATCTCATTTTTCGGATTGGTATGTACTAGTAGCTACCGTAATCTCCTCTCGATTATTCGAATATATTTTGACGCATTTATTTCATTGCTTAATTAGCCAGGACCACCAGGCAAACTGTTTTATTTTTGTAGGTGAGCGGAACGCTTGCTCGAAGATGGTGGTGGGCGTTCCAGGGAGGAAGACCACTGTGTCTTCAGGCCCATCCCCTGGAACCCTTCGTAATTACAATAAACACCATGAGATAGACTTTGCAAAAATTTACCTTGCCATGCAAAAAGGGCATAAAGTACGTAATTTTACGAATGATTTAATAATAAATGAAACATCGAGGATTCAGTGTTGTTGAGTTCGTACTTAGGTTTGCAAGATCAACGTGCTGAAAAAATGGGACCCTGCTTACAAACTATTAACTCTGAACATGGAGACACGACAACTTTTCCTGAACAAACTTGAGCAAACAGCTGTACGGTATGTGTTCCTAAATTGACCGCGTTTTTTTTTAATTCAACTATATAATAATCCAATTAATGTCCTAATTATGATACAAATGAAAATTATCCCCATTTCCAGAAGTAAACCGACGGTACTGGATCTACGACATGTGCGTGAAGTCCAAACGCTGGACTATAAACTCTCGGCTATTCAAATAGGTGACAAATGGAAGAGGGATAGAGAGATTCAGAATTTTGACCCGTTGAAGATCCTAGTAATCTCTTATGGAACGCAATTCACCCTTAAGGAATGGACACTACTCTGTAAGTCGCTTCGTCGGGACCTAGTATAAGAATTATGAACTGTTCTATATTTATTTATTTATTTACTGATTCTGTTTACTTGTTCGCCCGCTTATTCATTCATTCAGTTCTTTCATGTTAATGATAGATATGAAATAAGCAAAACATTACATTAGAAAAGAAAAAAATTAGAAATTGTTTAAATATTTAAAGAGATAGAGAAGAACAAATAAAAGCAGAACGTGGACGGCGTTAATCAACTCCTCTGGGGATGCGCCGCCGCCTACGCGTTTGACTTCAACTCAAACTTTGTTTAAATTTTATGAATGCGCCTGCAGCCTTAAAATTACTTGTGGGGGCCAGGCAATATGTCAAGCCAGGGTTTTTATCCTCCCAGACGAGTGTGGAACTAATTTGTCGACCCTGAAGGGGGGAAAGGCTCCGTGTTGGCACTTCGCCGGATTCAAGCCTTCGATCGATCATGCAGCCACATCGAAATCTCTTACCGATTACGCTACACTGCCCGTGTAAGAATAAATAAATAACAAGAGTAAGTGTAAAAAAAAATTTAAAAAATTAATGTGGAAAAGTTTAAAATTGTAAAAAAAAGTGTGAAAAAATTAAAATTAAAAAAATTACAAAAAGATTCCGATCGATCGTGCATGACACACATCGGAATCTCTTACCGATTGCGCCACGCTGCCCGTGGAGAGCAAAAAATGGCAAAAATTCGTGTAAAAAAGTAAGAATAATGAAATAAGCGATCAACTACGTACAAGACTTAGCATATCCGCAAACCGATCCAGCAAAGGAATCAGAAAAAAGGAAGATGGGGAAGAAATAGTTTTTTGAACATGTGTACTTCAATGAATTGCGACCTGATCTATTTGAAAATATGTATCCATGACGAATTTTCTCCCTACAGAGACGTTGGTGGAAGGAAAACTAGGTTTTTTTTTTCTGGGAGCCTAAGTTTTATTGGAAAAAATCTCGTCTGTTAAGTGAGAAAAAGAAAGGGAAGGGGTGGTTTTTTTTGTTTACTTCTTCTTTTCTCCTTTTCCTTTTCTCCTTCTCCTGTATGTGATTTGGATAGTGATTTTCTTCTCATCTTCGCCGATATAACCGCTTTATTCTAAGCAATTAATTAGTTTAGGTTAGGTTTTATTTTGACACTAAAAAAAGCTGAAAAAAGAAGGAAAAATGTTCCAGAGCCTCCGCATATTCTATTTAGCGAGTTTTGTTAGTAGCAATTTGTGTTTGTGGTGAATGTGGGACACTGAAACTGAGCCCACGCCCAACTTTTGACTCTTGCGTGCAATATTTGCATACGAATGAGAATGGATCGTGGGAACGGTAACGTTTTTTCCCTCCGCCGAAGCCACATTCATATTTACGTACTTCTTTTAGGTTACATTCGAAGCTCGACTAACCGAACGATGATATTTTCGGAGGGGCACAACAAATTAAGTCTATTTTACGGAAGAATATTTCTTCTTCTTTGATTAACTTTGGGAAAAATTGAACGCCTTGATTGATTGCCTTACATCAATCTTCACGTCGAACGTGCGTCACCCTTACTTTCGAACTGAAATACTCAGAAAATTTAATTTTTTTGGTTTTTAGAGGACACGTAGATATGAGTCAAGCTGAGAAATTACGGTAGGCTGTGTAACTGAGATGACCAGGATACTGTAATCTGCTTTAAAATTTTCCATTATTCTATCGTGTCTAGTGTTTCGTTGAATATGGAAGGCTGTGTAGCTGGCTCTCAGATATGACCAATTAATTGTCTTAATTAATTTTTTTTTCCATTGGTTACTTAAATATCCACTAAACCACCAGTCTTGTCTAATTTCACACTCAACGTGTGTGTTACAAGCGTTTAAGAATTAGGAGAATTTGGAGTAAAGACTAAGGAAACATAAAGAATATTTAGCATAAAGGATAGAAGATAAATTCCTTGATCTAAGTAGTGTATAAAATAAATTGTTTGTAATAAATAATGAGGTATATATAATAAATAATATATGAACGATAAATATATAATAAATAATAAATTTAAATAGTAAGATATATAATAAATTCTTTTTAGCGCCAACGTTTTTGAATTTAACCCAGAACCCTCTAAGGTTTACGCATGCAGCCTAAGCCTATTCTTCTTTTAAAAAAAAAGTAATTTTTTTAATAGAATGATTCCACTCCATTGAAGATTTCCATGTGGCGTTTTGGTGGTGCTTGAGCATCATCTAATCGTAAGAAAATCTGAGCTACCTATAATTTCTCCTTATAGGGTCCCAGATCAGCTTTTGAAAGTGTTAGGACCTTAAAAGCGGGGGTTAAATTTACTAGCAATTCGAAGACATTCTCGTAGATTTTCATGAAAGAATTTTGTAGGGTAGATGCATTATTGCCATGATTTTTATTTCAAATTTGGGTAAATTTCCTTAAATTGAGACTACCATGAATGAACTGTCAATGATTTCTACTAATGCGATCAGTTTTCACTAAATATGCAATAGATTTCGATATGGGGCCACATGGAAATTCTTGGCGCTAATTCCATCAAACCATAATTTTCCCTTTATCATCCAGAATCGTTTTCACAAAAAAACTTGCTTGTGAAACTTCGAGAATTAAGTGGAGGTGATTCCATTGGTTCAACTCCGAAATAAGAAAGTATGTACGAGAATAAAAAAGTTTTAATAAACAAAAATTTAAAATAATAAATAAGGACTGATTGTCATCCGCTTCCAGTTGAATCAGCTGAAGCGTGTCGATTATGGAACGAAGGAGTGCACAATCTGATGCTGGATACTCGCGATCGCTTCACCTCAAGTCATTCGGCGCGAATCGAACGATTCATAGCCAAACACTTCTACAAGCTGATCACACCAGGATCCGAATTGTAAGCTGCCGTAGTTGATCCTAAAAAATTGATCTCGCTGCAAAATTTTGGACATTTAGTGTGGCAAGAAAGCACATGAAACCGTTTGTACAAACTTCTCTACAGTACAAGGTCCCATCGAGGCAACTTCAGGAAGTTACCGAGGATCAAATGAATCTGCTACAGTTTTCGAAGGCAACCAGGAATTTTATACATTCTCAACCGGTTAGATTACATTTATTCAATTATTATCTTGTTCCCTATGAAATAATAAATAAATGAGATGAAGATGAATGAAATAAATGAGTGTTTTTAGTTATTTTTGTCAAGATTTGCGGAATTGTCTGAAAACGGCACTACCGTGAGTTTTGACAATTTCATTCGATTCCTTGAAAATATGCAAAGTGATAAAATTGCCTCAAACCGAACACGTGTGATTGAATTTCTTAGAAGGTGAGATTTTGCTGATTTCTTCCATCGTTATGGCGTAGTGTTAAACTTTTTGTTTTTGGTTTCTGAACTTGGATGAATATTTGAACGAGGTATCACACGAAGAACCGTCGCTTTCTGTGATGGAGGTACGGTATTTTGGCTTTTCCAGCACAGCACAGATATTTTCTTCGTCTTATGATAAGTTTTCCTCTAGTTTTGCGATTTTCTGTTCTCTCGAGAGAATTCCATATGGGACTCGATGAATGAGAAGGTAATCCATGACATGACGAGACCGCTGTCGCATTATTGGATTGCGAGTAGCCATAACACGTACGGTCGAAATGGTTGTTTCCCTGGTTTTTGGAATTTTCATCGATAATTTTTTTTTCAGATATTTGACTGGCGATCAACTACGTTCTGACTCCTCACTCGATTCCTACGCCCAAGCTCTTCTTATGGGATGTCGCTGCATTGAGTGTGAGTATTTTCATCGTTGGATTCTTTCTTTTTGTTTTTTTTTTTGAAAATCGATTCTGTCTAAAGTAAATTTTTGTTTTTCTGGAAACTCCCATTTAAATGCAGCGATGTCTGTGACGAATCAGGAGATCTGTGCAGAATTGTTTTTTTTTTGTTTGAAAAAGAATTTATGGATTAATTAATCGAACACATACGAATGATTTACACCAATGTTCATAGGAAGAAATAATATTTAATGATGAAAATAATAAGAATAAAAATAATAATAGCCATAACAAGTAATAGTAATAGTAGTAAGTTTAAAATAATTATTATACGATAAAAATTAAAATGACAATGGTAATAATAGTATAAAAATAATAACGGCAATATAAAAATTTAGAAAAAAATTTCTGGTTGATATAACGGACTGCACGAATCAGCCGATTATTCTTGCTCTTAGCTGATTATCCGTAAAATCTGAACTGAAAAGGTTATACTGAATTATTCTTCTAAAATATACCTTCTAAATACAAAATATACCTTTGCCCAATTTCTTCGTCAGTAGGTTTTTTTTTTGAAAATTCTATGATTTGCTTACGCTCTCCTTTTTCCTGGTTTTCTTAATCTTCTGTCCGTTTTCCAATTTTTTTTTTGATGAATTACTCATATTACCTGACATATTTATGAAAATCTTTTTTTTTTCAATTTTTACGATTGTCTCTAAAAGTCCAGATTCGATTCCTTTACGTTTTGCAAGATTTTCCCATCGCTATCCTTATAGTGGATTGCTGGGATGGGCAGCGGAAGGCGAATTCGCAGGAATTCCAGGATATTGTAATCTATCACGGGTACACGATGACCTCCAAACTATTGCTACGCGATGTGCTTTACGTCATAAAGCACTACGCATTTATAACTAGTGTGTGAGTTTTTTTTCTTCTACACCAATTATCCACAATAAAAAAAAACTTTCTTTTCTAAATTATAATAATTTTCGAGTTCATAACATTGAAAGAAATTGCTTCTTTAGCACAGCTGGAAATAACGGACGTAAAAAAGCTCTGAGATTTCCAGATATCCAGTTATTCTTTCTATCGAGGACAACTGTTCAGTTCCTGCTCAACGTTTGCTAGCACAAGAGATTAGGGAAATACTAGGGGATGATCTACTCACCCAGCCGGTATTTTTTTTTCGTTCTTGTTTTATGTACAGGTCTTTTCCTGATTCAATCACCGGAAGGGGACGAGATTTGAGAAGTTTGACTCATCCTAGTTTAACTCATTTCTACTTTAGCGTCCCTTATTTGTTGCGACAGTGATTTTTAGGGTGTTGGTTCATATTTGCTCAGGAATACTCACAATGAGAGGTTTTTTTTTTCAAGGAGTTCGTGAAATTTTGACGGAATTTAAATTGGGAACGTTATTCAGTGAAGTGAGAAAACGTGTGAAACTGATATTTATTTTATTTTCTTATTATTATTCTTATGTGAGGAAGAATAACGCGATATACAACGAAAAATTACAGCCAAGAACTTTTTCAAAGCCTTTCTTTTGTACCAATCAAAGTGCTAAAATAACAAATAACAATAAATAGTGCTGCAATAACCATTTATCGTGAATGGTCCCTTAAAGGCATCACCACAATCTGGCGTGCTAAGGATTTCAGGTGGGTCCTGGAATGGGAATCTACGACCCCGTATAAAAACTGAAATCTTGACCATGCCTTATACGGGGTCGTAGAATGTGGGAAAGAATGTGATTCCGTTTATTTCTTTTTAATCTCCGTAAAAAATCAGCCCAGAAGATGAGGCTTCCAGCGTTCCGGGGCGCTGTTGTCTACGAAGAGTTGTATTGGAGCGCGCCACCCTCATGTGCACGCCACATTTTCCGGGCCATTTTTTACAGCGATCGGGAAGAAATGAACGGAATCACCCTGTTCCCCACAATCTATAACCCCGCATAGGCAAAACCCACCTGAAACCCTTACCATTCCAGATTCCTAGGGTGATGCCTTTGATGACGGGTAATCATAATAGATCTACAGTGATTTGGATCAATTAGATTGATGAAAATTTGAAAAATTCAACACCTAATATCGATCATGCATATGATCGATATTAGATGTTGAATTTTTCAAATTTTATTTTCAAATATGTTCAGATCAACCCCGCCGAAACGGAATTGCCATCACCAGCCGCTTTGAAGAAAAAAATCATCCTAAAGCACAAGAAGTTACCGATTGAAAGCGAGGATTTGGCGACTTTTGTGAGCGCAAGCACTGATGAATGTTCGTTATGCCATTCTCCATACGTTTTTCTGCAATCCACCAGTCATAGTCATAGTCTTCGTGAAAAAATCTCCTTTTTTTAGTTCAGGATACTGACATCTTAGCACGGGAATGCATTAAGAAAGGTGTGCTCTCGTTATTAGACAGCGTTCGACATGTGAGTTTCCATTTTAGTGGTGCTAAATAAATTTTTTTCTTAAATTTTAAATTTTAAAGTTTGAAGTTAAATTTTCTTCTTTGGAGCAAATCTTTATCATTTCCTCCTTTTCCCAGGAGTGGTCATCACATGTGTTTATACTATTCCCGGATCGGCTTTGTTATCTTCTGGATACTTGCGATGATTCTTCTGCAAAGGAGGACACAATTAGCATGATGGGCGACGATGATAGAGAGGTACTAATATGCTGTCCTCTATTTTTTTGCACTCACTTTTATTGTAAAAATTATAACTGACTGTTAGGAGGATAGTTTGGCTGGATTTGGTGTTCGTCCAGAAGAGCAACATATCACTGAGGAATGGTTTCATGGACATTGTGAACGAGATGTAAGAGTTTGTAAGAGTTTCGCCTTCAAATCAACCCCATTTTTTTATTAATTTGATTTGCACTACCACTATTTTCTTCTTCTTTTTTTACGTTTTCTTCAAGCACATGAGGAACACAAATTTGATTGCATTTCTTCTGTGATAATTCATCTTTCAGGGACTTTCAGTGTAATTTCTTGAAGATTCTGAGGTTTCTTTTTTATCAAAGAATAAATTATTTTTTGAGTATCTCGATTTTAAAACTCGGTTCGTTTCGTTTAAGGTGAAGTAGTCAGATTCACTGAGCCTGTACTCCATTTGTAATTATAAATAATAAATAATTAAATAGACCTAAATAATTGAATTAAACGGGATGTTTGGAAAGTTTTTTACCCGATTTTATTTGAAAAAAATAGAAAAAAGGGAAATAAATATTTTCAACTATATAATCTTCTTCGATTTTTTTTTCGAGCGATCGTGTTATTCGACTTATTCGAAACTCGACTCATTTTGACTTGACTGACTTTGTTATGGATGTGATGGACAGTTTGGGCTTCTATTTAATTTCGATTTTAAAAAAATTAGAATTTTTGTTTGCAAAAAAACTGAACTTCATTAATTTACCGTTGTTAATGAAGAATGATTACATTTTTCCATGTTACAACATTTTGATTGAAAAAAAAACCAAGTCATGTCCTCGTCGAATTATCGTATGAGAGTCCAGTTTTCCAGTTTTCCTTCGAGCGCTGAAATCACTTGTTTTTTTTTGTCCTTGTACACTTATTTTTCTCAGGAGGCGAAGGAACGAATTCTTCAACACAAGGACAAAGGGAACGGTTTATTTATGGTGAGAGATTCCAATCTCTTTATCGGGGATTACTCGCTTACCATACTTCACGACGGAAAAGTTCATCATGTACGGATCAAGACACGAATCATTGACAGTGAGTGGCTCTATTCTTTTTGTTCGAAGAAGAAAAAAAACAAAGTCTCATTTTTTTTAGAAGAGAAGAAATATTATTTCATGGATAATAAGGTATGCGACACATTGTACGAGCTGGTATCGTACTATACACGCCACTATCTGACCACTCCGACGTTTAA
Source organism: Necator americanus (assembly GCF_031761385.1). Taxonomy (NCBI): domain Eukaryota; kingdom Metazoa; phylum Nematoda; class Chromadorea; order Rhabditida; family Ancylostomatidae; genus Necator; species Necator americanus. The sequence continues at coordinate 38,846,668 of NC_087372.1, forward strand.
AATGGTGTTAACCACACCATGTCCACAACCGCAACCTCATTTGAATCAACCGTAGGTCCATGAATTTCCCTCGTGTTCTGCATCCAGCGCGACACCAACGCTTTCAGATGGTTTTCAAGGACGGCGAACAAGGAGAAGGCTGAAGCATTGCTGAGTCAGGTGCCGGAGGATGGTGCTTTCCTCCTCCGATACTCAAGCAGCGATAAGAGTGTCTTTGTGTTATCTATAAGGTAAATATAGAATTTGTGACTAGAAACAGTTTATATATGAATAACTAATAAAGGTGTGTGAGTAATTATTTAATGTAATCTTCAAAACTTTTGGAACAATGCCATATTCACAGTTTCTTTTGGATTTTTGAAAAATGTTTGAATTGCAATTCACTGTTTATGATCTTCTTCGGAAATTAGCGACCTAAAAAACTCAATTTTTCTCAAAAGTTGCCCAAGAATTGTTTTTTTTTCTATCGAGAAATATTGCATTTTACACGCGTTCCTCCTTTCTATTTATTATTCTTTTTATTTCCAGAGTGGATGGTGAGATCTGGCATTACCGTCTGAAACGTGATGGACGGATTTTCGTCGTGAATCAAACGGTTTTTGAAAATCTTAATCAGATCGTTGAGTACTATCGTACACGGGAATTTGTTCGTGGAATTCCGCTTCGGTTCCCGGTGAGTTTGTTTTGTTGTTTGTTTGTTTGTTTTTTGCTCATCTATACATAGAGCCTCCTTCAACTGCTATTCTGTTTCAAGTTTGAAAGAAAGCGAGATATAGTATAGAAAAATTAGAAAGAGCCCCTGAGAAAAATAAGTACAAGAACCGCAAAGTGATTCCAACGCTTAAGAAAAAATTGTAAAAACTTGTGACTTGGTGGAAAAAATATCGATCGAAATTGTTGGATCAATAAATCAAAGTTATATCGTGATGTTGTTCAGCAAATAAACGATAATGTTTCTTTTTTCTTATTTCTTTTTATTTCGAAGTGATCTTAAAAAATAAAGGAATTGTTCATTGTTTAAATTAAATTAATTTAATCCCATCTATTATTGTATTATATTTATTTTTTAATTAAAAAAAGCCCCTGAGAAAAATAAGTACAAGAACCGCAAAGTGAAGTTGGAGTTTAAGTTTAAATAGTTTGGAAATCCTATATACGGTAATGCAGTTTCCTCATGGACAGAAATTTCTCTTTGTGACATAAAATCCCGTACTTTTCATCTATTTTGTATTCAAATATATAAGGTCGAGTGGTGTCGAGCATCAAATAAGTCGAATAGAACGATCGCATGAATTTTTTTTGCTCGAAAAATTGCTGAAAATGAATTGTTTGAAATTTCCTCTTTGAGTTCACACCGGAGTGGAAATTTGCCCCAAAAACATTGCGTTCTAAGGGATCTTCGAGACAAAATCAGTACAAAAATAGTCCATGATTTAGGTGAACGAAAACGACATGAGTGCTATACCGGCTCATCTGGAGATAGCGCAAGGAAGTTACCAGGAACTTTCTCAACTTGAAGAAAAAGTAGGTTCAGTGGCAAGTAATGCTGTTTAATTTAATAATTTCGTTCTTTCCATACTCCTTTCTACTTTTTCTATTTCCTCCTTATATCTTTCTTCCATCACAAACGATTTGTCCTTAAGTGCTGAGAATCTGCTCGTTTACTAATGTCTTTAATTAAGTGAAAGAAATCTCTCTAATTCTGGATTTATAAATTGATGGCAGCTTAAGAACGATACTATTTTGTTTTCTATTTTAGGTTTTAGCTCGTGCACTTCGACCGTACCGAGGCACCGGCGATGACGATCTTTCCTTCCCTGCAAACGCCATCATTACAGTACTCAGAAAAGAAGAAGCGCTTTGGACAGGTTCCTGATATTTTTCTGTATGCTACTGTTTTTGTTGCTGTTTTTTTTCCTTAGTTTTTCAAGTTATTTCTACTGAAAGGAAAGTTTTTAAACTAAAAAATCCGTGTCCTTGTCGCGAATACAGCCTTTTTCGTTTTCTTTCAAAATGAAATTGAATAAAAAACGATAATTTCCAAATTTTGGGTTGAAAACTTTTAATCATTAATCTCTCCCGACTCAGAAATGAGTAGTTTGTAGATTTTATTGTTCTGAGTAGTGTTCGAGATTTATTCCGTCTTCCGACTAAGATTTCTCAGAGCAATTTTTAAGATAGCTGGTGTTTCAGGTGGTGAGGATCGGGGTTTCTTCAAGAAAAAGCTACCGACAAATTAAAAAAAAAATCGTGAAACTTCTTCTGTTCGAACCTTTCGATGTTCATGTATGTTCCTTAAAAAAGCAGTTAGCATTTGAACTCCTAAAGAAATAAACTTAGAGCTCTCATAAATTCACTTTTGCTTTTCCTGTAGTGAGGAAACACTATATGTGTGCCATCCTTTTCGATAAAAAGTGGTGTTCGCACGGTTTTTTTTCCTCTGGATTTATTTGTTGCTTTCTTAAGATCCTTTTCTGACCTCGTAACTATTACAAATTGTTAAGGTCGTTATGGTTCATCGGTTGGATGGTTCCCTGCTTCTTACGTGCAAGAAATTTTACCAGAAAAGACAACTACAACAGGTGGTAAGTCGATTGAATCGTGATGATACGGAATCCTAGGGAAATTTTCATCATAGATCACAAATTTTATCAGTTTAATACATTTTAGCTAGTAAAAATAAGCAAATATTCAGTGGCGAGCAGTTACAACACTATTGAGCTCGCCGGTACCGTAATCGAACGAGTTACGGACGGAGAGAAACAGCATGTTATCAAAATATCGCATAGTGCTCAACAATGGAGCGGACAACATTGGCTGCTCGCCGCTCGATGTGAGTTTCTGAGGGGTTTTTAATTTTTAATTTTTACTGTTTTGTCATTCCTTCCTCATTTATGTTTTTTTTTTCGTTATTTAGCCGTCGAGGAGGCAGATGATTGGCAGAATCAGCTCTGGGATTTGACACGATCTGTGAATAACAAGATTAGTGTTTTACGAACAAAGGAGAAAAGTGCTCGGATCGCTGCAGAACTTTCGAATCTTGTGGTAAGTTATATAGTAAATCTGAGTTGGAAGAAGAGCTTTTAAAAATTAGAGATTTGAAAATTTTTTTGAAACGAGTACTGTCCTGCTCCACCTAAAGAGAGAACACTATTCTGTCTCACTTTCTTAATTTTCGAAGTTTATATGATTTTTTTTAAATGATCTATTCACAAAATCTATTTTTCTCCTATTAGTTGTCTGGTTGAAATCTTAAAAGTGAATTCTGAAACAAAAGAGGTTGTATTTTTTTAATTATTCGGTTCCAAATACCTTCCTAATTTTCTTTTTGTTTCTTTTTTTTCTCCTCTCACTACCTCCGGTCTTCATCTCTCATTCAGGTGTATTGCCAAGCGGTGCCCTTCGATCCAACCCATGTTCAGACCGGATCATTTTACGAGATGTGCTCATTCGTTGAAAATAAGCTGGATAAGTTGCTAGAGAAGGTAAATTCAGTGGTTTTCCCGGTGATTGGATTTTCTGCATGTCCTCTTGTATTTCATTTGATTTACTCTTTCAATATTTCCTGTCTATTCTTAGTTTCCGAAGTGACTGTCAATACGGTAGGAAAAAATCCCCAGTGAACTTGTACTTGTCCCCGCTGGTACAGAATTTTTTTTTTAATTGAAACACGAGCAAACATACTTGTAAGGAATTTACATCCTGCCAGTACCATAACTCAGGGTATTATGAACCAAAAAACGAAGTCAACATTCTTATTTGCCGAAGTTTTTGTGGTGCTACGACAGCAAGATATTCATATCGGCTAAAAAAATTTACTCAGAATATGTAATTGTGATATATACGCCTAAATGAATTGTTGATGTTTGTATTTACCTGTGTTGTAGAGTGAAACAGCTTGATATGCACAAATTAGGCCTTGATAAGTCATTGTTTCCGGGATTTCCCACGTCTGACTGTTTATATTTCCTCCTATTTTTAATCTCGTGAAGTAAAATGTAAGAAAAAATGTTCCGCAAGACTTTCTGAGGCGAATAAAGAGTTCTGTAGTGTCTCAAATATTGTATTGGATTTTCCTGAGCAAAATTTATAGATGCTAAAGGTGAAGTTGGGTTTTTTTTATTCTGAACTCTACAATTCAGGGTTTGATTACATTCAATATTCGACAACTATCACGGGTTTATCCACATGGTTCCCGGATTACCTCCGCCAATTATAACCCGGTACCAATGTGGAATGCAAGTTGCCATATGGTTAGTTTTTGCGGTTCACTCTGCTTGGATCACACGCTTCCTAATCCTTTATTCCGCGATTTCAGGTGGCTCTCAACTATCAAACGGGTGACAAACCTATGCAATTGAATCAGGGGAAATTCATGGGTAATGGACGATGTGGCTACGTCCTGAAGCCGGAGTATATGCTTGACGAGAATTTCGATCCATCTCGGGCTGGATCAGTAAGTGTGCCGCTTTTATGGTTACCACTGTTTTTTTTTACGTTAATTTACTGGTAAGGTAACAGCAAAGGATAAGGTCGGTGTAGAGCAGTCAGTAAGAGGTTCCGCTGTGGCCGCAGCATGATCGATTGGAGGTTCGATTCCACCCTGGCTCCAGCCAAGCCTTTCACCCTATAGGGGTCGATAAATTGGTGCCAGACTTGTCTGGGAGGATAAAAACACTGACCTGGTACATAGGCTAGTTACGCATTTCTAAACCTCAAACGATTCTGAATTGAGCTGGACTTGGTGGCGCATCCCAAGCGGATTGATTAACTCCGGACACTTTATCCTTTAAGGTAACAACATCCTGTGCTGTACGGCTCACGGTCCAAGTGATTGCTGGACGTCATTTGTCGCGACGCGATAAGCATAAGGGAATCTGTTCCCCATTCGTCGAGGTGGAAGTTATTGGGCTACCTTGTGACGAGAAGACGTTCAAGACGAGAACCATAGGTATATTTCAACGTTTCAGAAGCGTTCACGTACTTTAGAGTACTTCTCGGATCTACATGATGTACTTCAGCATCTAACGGACTGAATCCGATGTGGAATCAAACGGCAGTGTTTGATGTGACTTGCCCTGAAGTTGCTCTGCTAAGATTTTACGTAGAAGACGGGGATTTTGTGGGCCCAAAGACAGATCCATTCATAGGACAAGCCGTTTTTCCTCTCGACTGTATTCGATGTGGTGAGTAACTTAACCGAGGGGCTTCGAAGGATGGAGGATAAGCTCATGGAAGAGATTTCATTTAGGGTTTCGCTCAATACCTCTTCTCAATCAATTCAGTGAAGAACTTGAATTGTCCTCTTTACTGGTAGATGTACAAATGATAAAATTGTCCGATTCCACTCTGATACAATCTGCTCACAGCGTCCTACAGGTTTGTGTCGGCCCCTCATCCCTTCATTGTTTTTTTTTTTTCGGGATTTATCGCTTTTTACCTCTTCTCAGCATATTTTTCTTATTCGTACCGCTAATCAGGAACGTTCCTTTTAAATTGTACAGAATTGAAGAGAACAGATATTTTCACTTACTCTGAATCTTGACTTTTTAATTGTCGATTGCTTTCTAGAAGCCCTCAAACAGAAAACGATCGTTCCTGATTTTTTCAGGAGAAAAAGTAATCTGGAAAAAGTAATGATCAAGTACAACAGACATTTCTTTGCAAAATTTTTGATTAATAAGTTTCCGCGAAAGTTAAATGTTTTGGTTTCATTTATTTCATTGCTTCTGAGAGCAGAAACAATGACGTCAGGCTATGGAATTTGTTTTTTTTTTTAATCTGAATTTTCAAATAGATAGGATGAAACGAAAACGTAAAGATCATTTTTCATAAGGATTCAATTTCACAGGATTTATTCGTCAAATATTCAAGCAAATACTTAGTCAAAGAATCTTTCTCGGTTTTATTGTGCTTATTATCTGTAGAGCTGAACTCATTGTTTCTTAAGAACCTAAACATCTTTTCGTCAATTGCTGTCTCGGTTTCAGTCCACCCGGATGGCACCAGTTTTTCGTTCTAAAGACCGGAAACTACATTCCGTTGATTCTCTCCCCTCCTCCTCTTCTCTGACATCTTCGTCAGCTCCGCGAGAAATCGCAACTCGTCCCGGGGTTTCTTCCATGCTCAGCAGTTCCGTCGACTCACCTTCCCCTTCGGCGAGTTGTGTGAGCACAAGGAAATTTTCCGCTTTCCAATCGCAGGATAGTGTGGATAGCGCTGAGTGAGTTCTTAGCCCATAGATCATATTGTTTAGGGTTACTCACTAGTATTACTGTTTTATTTTATTTTAAACTTTAAAAATTTTAAGCTGTTTTCTTTACAGTTCCATGTCTTCTTCTGCTAATGGGACCATGTCGACAGACAAAGAGAAAAAACGCAGCAAATGGGGATTTCCTGCGTTCCGATTCAGGAGCAAAGACAAGGATTGATAATTTTTTTTAACTCTTCAAAAAAAAGGTGCTCTGTTCATTACATTAAATCATACTACAACGGTACATAGAAAGAGACTCCCGGTTTTGCCGGACGAACAAATGTGTAGTGCCTTGATGCTCTGGTCCACAACGATCTAGTCCATTCTTGTGTGATTCAAATTTATTTTTCAATGCTTTTTTTTACTCTTTCACGTCTGTTGCTTCAAATTCATATTACAGAGTGTATTCGTCCGAGATTAGCAAGTTTATCACAAATTTAAAAAAATCAGCTAATTATAATTTATTCATAGGAAATTTTAGGACATTTTTTTCTCCGTGACAGTCGTAAGATGATTCATTACTAGTAGTTTTGATTGCTAGTTCAATTACTTACTTTCACTATGAATTCTAAATATGATGATTCCATTCAGGTTCGCATATTTCAGTATTAAAATTATTCGCGATGAATTCGAAGGATATCCATACTTAACCATCTTCCATCAAATCACTTTGAATCATGATCGCTTTAAAGAAATTCAATCTCATTTCTTTTCTTTTCATCCTATATACGCACTAATTTGCGTCGTATTGTGAATTTGTGTGATATTTCTTTTTTCTTGTGATTTTTATGCCTTTCCATGTTACTTAATATTTCAAATATAAATATATGATGATATCTCAGTGGAAAGTCAAAATTTGTCGTAACTTAACTGTCGTTAAACTTGTTAAGGTAAGCACCTTTAATTTATTCTAGAAATTTTGAGGATTAAAATTGCGAATTTCTGTAACCGTAAAGAAATTTCCTTACATTTTATCGAAAATACTAGGAAAATTCTGGAAGGAATATAACAGGAGAACAGCTTTTATTAACTCCACCTGGAATAATGGACGCCATGGCTCCAACTGTTGGGGATCTCGAAGTTCTACAAGAGTTCGCGTACTCAGAGGCTTCAAGGCAGTGAAACAGGCGAGTATTGATCGGAAATGTGGAAACATCACTGGAGATGACCTTAACATGACATAAAAGTGAATTTATTACATTCTTTAGTGGTGATTTTTGATAACAAATATGCTACAGTCATTTGAAATCAATGGCGATGTTTTTTCTTATGACTATTACAAAATGGAATTTTAATTGTGCTGATTTATGTGACAATATTTTAATAAAAGTACAGTTCATCAATCGTTGGCATTTTTCGGAGCCCTATATATGTCCGCGAGTCTGTGGGAATCCGACTGTTCTTCTTATTCCTTCTCTTGTTTCTCTTCTTCGCCTTTTTCATCTTCTTCTTTCTCCTCTTCTTCTTCCTCTTCCTCTTCCTCTTCCTTCCCTTCTTCCTTCTCTTCATCCTTTTCTTGTTTCTCTTCTTTGCCTTCTTCATCTTCTTCTTCCTCCTCTTCTTCTTCCTCCTCCTTTTCTTCTTCTTCTTCCTTCTCTTCTTCTTCTTCCTTCTCTTCTTCTTCTCCTTCTTCTTTTCCTTCCTCTTCTTCTTCCTTCTCTTCTTCGCCTTCTTTATCTTCTTCTTCCTCCTCTTCTTCTTCTTCCTTCTCTTGTTACTCTTCTTCGCTTCTTCATCTTCTTCCTCCTCTTCGTCCCCTTCCTCTTCTTCCTCTTTCTCTGCTTCTTCCTAATCTTTTTCTTCCTCCTCTTGTCCTTCTTCCTCTTCCTCGCTTCCTTCATCATCTCCTTCTTCCTCTTTCCCTTCTTCTTGCTCTTCTTTCGTTTTTTTTTCTTCAGTATTTCTTTGACTTTTTGCTTTTGACTCTTTTGATCTCCTTAGTCAATTCTGTATCTGTAACGTCAGATTATCGAGTCAATTGATGTCCCCGGCTGTTCCCTGTCTTTATGTCTGAAAAGTAGGGAAAAAAAGATCAACGAGAAAATTCGAAGGAATTTAATTTGTCAAAATGTTTCAACGAACCGCTTTCTCATTCTAAAATCCACCAAGACTCACACGTTTTGCTTACAAACGTATGGAATACAAGCGCCTTGCGAATGTTCCGGAACTTCAGGTACTGAAGGCTTACCAGTTCCAACATGTTCTTACTTGTTTAGGAGATATCACGTAAGAACGTTACATGCAAAGCTCAGGTGCCGCTCCAGGATTCAACCATTAGATCCACTGGAGGAGGAGCCTCACGTATATTTGTACTTGTTCTTACCTGATATCTGCCAGACAAGTGAAAACATGTTAGAACATGCCTCTGCAAACAAATAATTGTCTGATTTTGCGGAACTTCCGCAAGGTTCGAATTTTATCATTCCAAGTTTCTTCGTTTTATTACGTTGCTCAGCTTCGAACAAACAACATCTTCAGTTTATATCACAGAAAATAGAAAGGATAAGTGTGGTCACTTCATTCCTGAGCTGCAGCGCGAGGTTACCGAATGATGTTGCGTGAGTTCATTACTTCTCACGATTACCGTGCTCAGCATAGGCTGAACGCACCCTTTATTGACAGTAGAAGGTGCGTTCGGGGAGATTTTATAGGATTATTTCCATAAATGATCAACGGGTGTAGTGTAGCGGTTAGAGGTTCCGCCGTGACAACACGATCGATCGGAGGTTCGAATCCGCCCCGGTGCTCACCAAGCCTTTCATCCCTCCGGGGGTCGATAAATTGGTACCAGACCTGTCTGAGAGGATAAAAACACTGGTTTGACTCATCGTGTAGCACTCGCAGGTCATTGTATGGGGCAGTTACACGTTCATGAACCTCAGACGATTCTGAATTGAAATGAACGTGCTGGTGGGTCCTAAGCGGATTGATTAACATACTTTATCCAGGAATTTAGCCAGACACTTTATTTTTTATCCTTTATTTCCATAAATGAGGCTTGGTGTATAAATTTCAAGGATTACGTAACTAAGTTGGATCATATGGACGGATCCGTCCATCCGATAAAGCTACTCTTTACAACTATGTGATGGAATGCAAGGTTGAAGCTCGAATTTTACCTCTTCTGCGAGGTGTAAACAGTTGTGTCGTCATGTAAATTCACTACTAATGCATGGTAACCATAACTACAACCAAAGCAAGCGACTAACATTAAGGATTCCCAAACAGAAGAAACAAGGACCATGAAAGTGAGGATAAATGAGTTAGAAGTAATAAGGGAACTCTAACAAACAAAGATTTTTTTGTGGAGCTTATTTGATGGCTGTGAGAGGAGCCTAAGAGGGAGACTTTCCATTGTTTCGAGCCGGTATTTTATATTATCTGCTGAAAAATTGACCTCACGCCTGTTTCCCTTAAAATCACCCAGGGATTTAATGTTTTGAGTCATCTGTGAGACTTTAGACTTTATCTGTGAGACTGTAGTTTGACCTAATCGACAGTCCTTAAGTAAACCTCAAAGTCAGCTCAAAGAGTAAACATTTGGGTCCTCTATGGAACTGAAATAATGCTAGGTTTCTTTTTTACTTCGGCTAGATAAAATATAGATTGCTACTATTATGTGCCACAAGTAGAAAAATTGTTTATCTGCTGGTTTTTTTTTAAGAAAAAAAAAAGGATTTTAGCGCTCATTTTCTTCGTTTTCTCGGTTTTTCAATCAGCCAACGGAATTAAATGCTGGCTATGGCACCTTGATCGTTTGCCGAACGAACAAGTCAGTCCTGATATAGTAAGTCCTAGTACAAATTTCAATTAGAAGATAACTTCTTGAGCAAAAAGTTTGAAAAATTGAAAAAAAAAATATATGGAAATTCTAGAGAGGTGTCTTGACTCAGTGTCATTTTCGAATGGATGTCCCATGTTTCACCAGGAAGATCTCATTTTCTGCTTATACCACTGTCGAATTTTTATCGAAAGTGAGCAGTGAATTTCAAAGTTAAAGTTGCAAATGCTTGCGATCCCAAGAAGGTGATCTGTATTTAATTCCAGAGACGAAATGAGTGCTATATTGATCCGAACCATGGAACTCAGGTCAGATGCGTATGCGATACGGATAATTGCTCGACGAACTGCACTAATATAGTGGTACGTAGTTATTTTATGATCCAGCACTTCTGCAGGGGTTCCCAGTTTTGGCAAATGGCTTTTTAAAGGCATCACCCCACGAATTTGGGTTGGTACGGGTTTCAGGCGGGTAATGCCTATACGGGGTCGTGGATTGTGGCGAAAAGGGTGATTCCATTTATCTCTTCTTGTATCAATGTAAAGGCATGCCCCGGAATGCTGTTTCTTACGACGGCTTCTGTTGTAATGCGCAATTATTGCGCCCCGCCCCCGCCTGCAATTCGTCCGAATGGGTTTTCGACGAATCGCAGGCGGGGGCGGGGCGGATCACGCTCTTCCCCTCACTCTACGACTCCGTAAAGGCATAATCCGCTTGAAACCCGTACCACCCCAAATTCGTGGGATGATCCCTTTAAATAGCGGAAAGAGTGTCTCGTACAGAAAATTTTAATTGAAGCGGTCGCGTTGCGATCCTTCCGCTGAACACGCAAGTACCAAAGCTTAGCCCCGTAGCATTTTCTCTGCGACGAAACACGAAACAAATGTTTACCATTACTATTATTTATTTTTCACTCTGCATAGTATGGATACGGTCTCAATTGATCTGCCTCTTTCAAGAGTGTAAGGAAAATTTCCCAGGCTAAAAACTACTTTTCGACTGTTGAATATTTTCCCATCTACTCTATATTACCTTAAAGGATATGTGGAGAAAATCACCTGATTTCAAGACAACAGGACCACATGCGAAATGTATGGATAGATACGAGAAAGGTTCTGTTCGTTTTATTTATATTTTTTGATAATAAACTGTAATATATACATTACCTCATTGTTTTTTCCCCTTTCAATCGTTTTTATTATCCACACAAGTTTCATTTCAGCATGCGTCAGAGATAAAATCAAACCTCCCGTAAAAGGAGGTATGTTTATCCCTCACTTATTTCTAGACGCTAGAGCTTTGTCTTCTTAATGTTGTATGTTCTAAGTGTGCTATCAATTTGAAACTTTTTAGATTTATCACAAAAAGTGTATGTGTTTTTTTTTTGTTGCAGAAAACATGGAGGAAGAGTACAACCGAACTATAGACGAAGAAGAAGGATAAGCATTTCCTAATGCATCTTCATTTCTTGAAGCTGCACTGTTTTGCAAGGTTTTGAGTCCAATAAATATTTGTTTTTCTGAGTAAAAACCTACGACGTTGACAAGTTTTCTTGGGTCTTTTTTTTCTGTTTTTTTTTTTGTGTGACTGTGTACATCGTTTGATCTCTCATCGATCGGATGAAGTGGGTACCCGACACGTCAGATCGACACAGTAAGTTCGGCGGCGAACGTGTCTCCATTTCTTCTACTTTCAACTTTAATGAGAGATTACATATGTATTTTTGGTGAGGAGATGAGTTCGCTATCCTGACATGATCATTCCATCCGTCTGTCCGAGCTTCAGGTCAAAAATACCTAATATATTATAATATGTTAGGTATTTTTGAATATAAAACGGCCAAAGGCTTTACATCGTGGTTGTCGACATTGAAACAAGGTCAAATCCTAGTAATTGTATCCAAACCAGATAGAGAGAGAAGTGATTCCATTGTCCTCGTTATGAAGAACTGGTAGAACTACAAGAAATTCTCTCGTTTCTTCTTTACTGTTGTGTGGTTCAGTAGATTTATTCTTTCGGATGAATTTGATGAAACTCCTCTTCGCTGACTCGAGATCATCCTCACATTAAAGGCGAACCAAACAAATTTGGAGCGGTGCAGGTCTCAGGTGGGTTATGCCTATACGGGGTCGAGGATTATGGCGAGGAGAGTGATTCCGCTCATTTCCCTCCAATTGCCGTGAAAAACAGCCCGGAAGATGCGGTTCCAAGCGTTCCGGGGCGCTATTTTCCACAACGAGTTCGACTGGAACGCGCCGCATGTTCCGGGCCGTTTCTTACGGGAATTGGGAAGAAATGGATGGAATCACCCTCCTTCCCATAATCTACGACCTCGTACAGGCATAACCCACCTGAAACCCGCATCACCACAGATTCGTGGGGTGATGCCTTTAAGTTGGTAGCATAAATCATTCGTATATAGTGACTGAGAAGGAAAACAACGTCGCATCGCCGAAATGGGGAAGAGTTGTGGATCAATGTCTAATAGCAGCGGTTCGGTAATGTAATAATACCACGGATTAAAATAAATGATCTATTGAAATCCCTCTCTTTTTTCTGTAGAATACTACTTTTATTCATTTGAACGAAGTTGAATTGAAGCGAATGATTACAGTGAATATTCGATCTTGTTTGGAAGAGAATGTTTCTATTTAATATCAGGACTTCTGAACAATGCGCAGAAAGTAATTCTTTAGATGGTCTAACGTAGGGGATCTAACGAAGTTCCTAACTGGTACTTTATCAACTTTGTTGATAACTTCGAGAAGCGCCATAGTTGTAGGGTCCCAATGAAGCATGCCATGAAGTCTAATTACTATTTTATACTCAAAACAATATTTACTTCAATGATTCCCGTCAAGAAGGTCCAGAATGATCTGGGATCGGAAGCCTACTGGTGCAGGTGCTTGATCACAAAGCTAGGCCACTTCGTTAAATAAGAACTTCACTTTCATAGCGATTCTCTGGATGTTTTTAAAGCCAGCGTACCACAAAACTGAGGGTGTTGGGATTCATTCTCGGAAATACAGGGCTAGGACGAACTATCACGCTCACTTCCCTCTAATTACCTATAAAAATGAAGTGGGGAAACTGCGTCATCGCCCTGGACCTGTTTTCCATATCTATTTGCGGAGAGATTCTATCACTAACAGTTCGTGTTATGGTGACTTTAAGTTCCCCCTGCATTTTCGGGACTTCTAAATGGTTCGTATCCATCCACATCTTTCTTACGTCGCTAAGTTCCCCACCGTTTTGAGTTGCTTCAGTTGCACTACTGTTAAGAATACAAGGGAAAATGTAGTTGGGAGGGAGGGGGACTCAATCGCGCTCTTATTTCTGGAAGCTCTATTTTCCTTTTTTGGCCTAGTAGCCTTAGCCTACATGTCATAGACCCTCCAAGATCAATACTTAGGTTTTAAGGCGCCTAGTAACTTCCTTAGTTATTCACTTCCGGAAATAAGAGCACAGTTAATTCTCCCCCTTCCCCCACAAAAAAGGAAAGAAAAAACTATGCTTTTCCCCTAAGTGCTTTGCTAAAAGTAAACAGCCATGTCAATAGAATGGTAACAATTATGAATACTTACGTTCCATTAACAATTTGACCATAAGTCAACTCGAATGGATATCCATTTTATTTTTCTCCAGCTTTCCGTTCTCCGCAATAATACGTGGAAGTTGTTTTAATGCGGTGGATTCGACGCACAATTGCACGCTCATCGAATGTTCGGGCATTCTGCGCCATTGGATTGTCCACTATTCTTCTCTGCCATCCTAAGATTTTTTGTTATTCGTATGCTTTTGGTTTGCATTGTTTAGGTTTTTTTTTTAGAAACAGATAGATTCGTAACTGTTTCTGAGTGATTCGCATCATTTGATAATGTCTTTGAGAAAAGCGAGCGAAAATGTTTGTATCCGTAGAATTCTATCTAAAGATTCGAAGCATATCCTTTTCGCTGTTATATCAGTGGGCTGAGTTGTCTTTTCTTCTTTTCGATCATTCGAGTCTCCTGAGTGCCATCTTTAGGACCATACATTAACTGGATATAGCTTTGACATTTGTTCTATTCATTCCTTGTTGGGAGTCATTTATATGTGTCAGCTCCTTTTTTTAAATGCTGCTTGTAAGCACTAGCAAAAATGTCGTTTATGATGTTTTTTGAATCTCATGATCAATTCTCCCTCCGTTGCGAATATACTTTTTCGCCGATTTCTAAACTATTTGCATTGTAGAGAAGAAGATGTTGCCTGTGCAAATTCTGAAGGATCATGCACAGGAGGAGCGTGGAGCATCAGCACGTCTTAGCTCATTCGTTGGGGCCATTGCCATCGGTGACCTCGTGAAATCCACGTTAGGCCCAAAGGGAATGGTTCGTTTCCATTCATTTCAGCACTGTTTTCCGAGTCTCCATAATATCATTTAGGATAAAATTCTTATTAGCGGAAATGGGGAACATCAAGCCATCAAAGTCACCAATGACGGGGCGACCATCCTCAAGTCTATTGGTGTAGATAACCCTGCCGCTAAAGTTCTTGTCGGTTTGTCTTGAAGTCATTTCCTTCATAGAATTTCTTTCACACATTCTCCGTATATACGTTTTGATATTATTATTTTCGTATTCCTCGTGTTTATGTCAGATATGTCAATGACTCAAGACAACGAAGTTGGAGACGGAACAACATCAGTCACTGTACTTGCTGCTGAGCTTCTTAAAGAGGTTAGTTTCGTCAAATCACTTTACAGTTTTACTTTTCTCCGTTAAGAATTAGATGTGGAACGGGTAAACAACTATTTATGTACATTTACACTTCTGGAACGTAAACACGAACGTATATTGTAGGAACATCATAAGAATTGCAAGACCTTCTTTTCGTTTCACCGAGCGTAGAAGGTCATGAAATTGTCTATTCTTAGTTGTTTTGGAAGTATGGATCAAGGATGCTTCTTTTGTTCGCGACTAAGAGGACTTCGCAGTCCGTGCAGTTGCACAAATGATAATTGACCTTACGCGGTGAACATTAGAAACTTCGCGTATTTTGCATCACCTTATCGAGTTCACTGAAAAAAAAAAAACAATTCCTCTTGTCCGGTTTCACCTTTTCATATTAAAAATGAAAGAAATTAGAAATGAAATATATCTTGAAAGCACATCTAGGACGAGCTGAGAATATTGGTCTCACCTTTAGACACTACATTAGACTTATCTTTGATATCACATGGGAATATCTTAAATGTTTCCTGTTCTTTATTTTCTTCCTCTATTTCTTGCCCGAACAGCGAAAACTAAGATGTTAAATTTCTTTCCGACTTATATTTGAGGAGCGATTTTCCAGGCTGAGAAATTGGTGAATCAGCGTATACATCCACAAACAATAATCACTGGATATCGTAGAGCGCTAGGAATTGCTCAGAATGCTCTCCGTTCGACATGTGTTATTTCAGGGTAAACACATTTTATAATTTTCCTTATGTATTTGCGCCAATAGTATCTCTGTGTTTTTTTTCCCTTGAAATTGATAACGACTTTGAAATGCCTTGAAACTACAACTACTTATCTCACAGAATAGTCGTTATTATGAGACTACTACTAAAATTAAAAAGAGGCGAAGTCAGTCTATTCGTTTGAAAGTGTTTGCTATTCAATATGTGTTGAGGGATAAGTTGTGAACTTTTTTTCCAAACTTGAAAATGTAGAAAGAAGTAGTAAGTGTTGTCATAATGTTTTATATGATTTGATAGCGAGTTTCTTCTTTGCATTTTAGCTGCGTTTTGATCTTTGAGACATTGATTTTTTTGGTCGTCCAAGTAGAGTGTCAAGTGAACAAAATTGGCGTTCCATTTCTGTTAGCATTGTTGTTGTTGATTCTTTTTCTTTCACTGAATGTTGTTGAGAATCTGTGTTTCATTTACATTATTATTTATCAAATTATAGAGACAATCTGAAGAATGATTTGTTGAAAATTGCACGCACGACATTGGGATCAAAAATTCTCAACCAACATAAGGAACACTTTGCCAAACTTGCTGTAGATGCTGTTATGCGATTGAAGGTGAGTTTTCTATGCATCATCGAAAATTTATAGGTTTTGCACGCATTTTGTTTTAATGAGAAAACCTCTGAAACTGTAATAACTTCTCAGAGTGCGTGTTTTTCTCTTTTGTCATTTTCTAGTCAAGGTGGGCGTCATTCATTTTGGATTTCGGATGAAATGCCGATTTTGTTGCGGATAACTTGTGTTTAGTCATTTCCAAATGGAAATTGCTGGAACGCTTTAAAAATATTTGATGAAGTTCAATCATAGCGAAACAAAGGTTCTTTTCATTGTTCCCATTAGTTATGCACGAATTTATATTTATAGCATCATTACTGTGAGTTAATAACAAGAGCTTTGAAGATAAGATGTATATTTAATTTTTCAAAAGCAAAGGATGCAATTTAATCTCTTCATAAAATCATTTTAAGAGGACAGTACTTCTCTTTTTTGTCTTCCAGATGAAAATTAGTACTGGCTTTCTTAGGGGTCAGGTAACTTGGATGCCATTCAAATAATAAAGAAGCTTGGAGGATCGATGAATGAGTCATATCTTGATGACGGTGCGTTTTTCTGTTGCTGTTTATTTTATTTTATTTTATTTGCTACAGCACAAATGTAGTGAAATCTTCTTGTAGTCGTAACTTAGCATTTGACAGGATTTCTCTTGGAGAAATTACCTGGTATGTATCAACCAAGAAGAATGGAGAAAGCAAAAATTCTCATTGCAAACACTCCCATGGACACCGATAAGGTATATTTTCCTTATTTGTAGAACTCTAAATATCGCAATCTTAAAGAATCTTTCTCATCTCCTCACTTTTATATTCGCCTAAAATTTTTCAGGTGAAAGTATTTGGATCTCGTGTGCGTGTAGATTCCGTTGCTAAAGTGGCGGAATTAGAGGCAGCGGAGAAGCTGAAGATGAAAGAAAAGGTATTTCCTTCAGGGGTGGTACATAGTCTTTCTCAGACCGTTAAGAGCGGTAGTTTTTCAAGGTTGACAGAATCCTCGCGCACAAGGCAAACGTGTTTATCAACAGGCAGCTTATCTATAACTATCCTGAACAGTTGTTCGCTGATGCTGGAGTCATGGCTATAGAACATGCTGATTTTGAAGGGATTGAGAGACTTGCGCTCGTTTTAGGTGCTGTATCCTATCTCTACCATAATTTATTTGCTTCACTACTCGTTTTCCGTATTCAGGCGGAGAAATTGTCTCTACCTTTGACACACCTGAAAATGTCAGATTCGGATCATGCGACCTCATCGAAGAGGTAATGATTGGAGAAGATCGCTTATTGCGCTTCAGCGGTGTTCCTCTTGGTGAGTTCTCCTCAAATATCCTTCTTCCTATTCGACTAGATAACGCGACTTTT
This sequence comes from Necator americanus, assembly GCF_031761385.1. Classification (NCBI taxonomy): domain Eukaryota; kingdom Metazoa; phylum Nematoda; class Chromadorea; order Rhabditida; family Ancylostomatidae; genus Necator; species Necator americanus. The sequence continues at coordinate 38,864,110 of NC_087372.1, forward strand.
CCTTCCACATGTCTGACCAGTCCTTGTTACAAAATCGCTTTGTTTTTTTTTAAGTCTTTCTTTACCTCAAAACTCTGGAAGCTCTTGGTTGCCGGTGTGGGAGTTATTTTTAATTTACAGGTGAGGCTTGTTCGATTGTCCTGCGCGGTGCTACTCAGCAGATCTTGGAAGAAGCAGAGCGATCTCTTCATGATGCGCTTTGCGTGCTAATCACCCATGTCAAGGAAGCAAAAACTGTTGCTGGAGCTGGTGCTTCTGAAATCATGATGAGTACTGCTGTCATTATCGAAAGTCAAAAGGTTCGCATTACCTTCCACCTAGTTTTTGAAAGTATGGACCTTAAGCTGTGCGAAAGGAATAAGGTTGTTTGGTTTCCAAGGTTGCTGGAAAAGAAGCTATGGCTGTGGAGTCGTTCGGGCGTGCTCTTGCCGCTTTACCGACCATAATTTGTGACAATGCTGGTCTGGACAGTGCCGATCTCGTTACAAGGCTCAGGGCAGAACATGCGAATGGTCACCACAATATGGGAATCGGTGTGTATTTTTTCTAGCGACATCAATGTTTATTTTTTGCATTTAGCACTAATTTGGAGGCTTTTTTTTCAGATGTTGAGCATGGTGAGATTGCGAACGTTGTTGCCATGGGCATCGTGGAATCACTTAACGTGAAGATGTGTATGGTGTCCAGTGCTGCTGAGGCAGCAGAGCAAATTCTTCGTGTAGACGACATCATCAAATGCGCTCCTCGACCACGTCCTGCGGATAACCGACCCTGCTGATTGGAATAGGCTTGACTTCTTCTAGCCGCAATGTTATGAAATTAATTGTTCAGCGTTTTGTTATTTTTCTTTGAATTTTTGAGACCTCGTTGCTCTTCCTAGCTTTGATCTACACGAGTTTCTTCGTTGTTATCTCGCTTGTCTCACGATGTCCCTTGAGATGGATATCCGCTTTGAATGTTTCTTCCGAGTGTTCGTGCCACACAGTTAATACACCACGTAGCGCATTGAGATTTCGTTCTGGTTCTCTTTTTGTATTAATGAACTCGTGCGTAACTTTCGGAACCAATCAACAAACATTGGTAAGTGTGGCTTGGTCTCTTATTTAAACACAAAATTTGAATTTTTCTGGAACTAGTTTGGTGAACTGAGAGAGAACATACTTGAGGGACTTAAGAGTAAGAGAAAGGATTGTAGAGAAAAGTTAATGTAACACTCACGTTATATTTAATCGTTATGCAATTTCTTAATTTCTGGTTACACTGCACAAAGAAGCGTTTTACTGAAGATATTACTGGGAGGAAAATTCTCAGTCATAAAATGATAAGCCCAGAAACTAGAAGAACATGGTTCTCTCGATCATAAATTTCTTGAGAGTAAATGGATCACCGTATAGCGGCGCACTTAAAACCATATTCAAATCATGAATATTGCAAATTTCATCTTCTTTCTTATAATGTGAGTGCTACTTATAGTAATCAGTAACCAAACAAGGTTTACTTACAAAAAAAAGAAGGAAACGGTGAAGAAGTGAGGAGTAATAGTCGGTAGAGTAGAGAAGCTCTGCACCTTATCCAAACAGGCTCAGTGGATTACTCCAGCTTTCTTTCCGAGAATCGTGACACTTTTCAGGGCACTGTAGACCTTAATTGTAGGACTGTTATTGACAAGTATAAGAAAAAGGGTGTTTAACTTCTTATGATGTGAGGTTGTGAGGGATGAGGATTTTTTTAAGTTTTCTTACAAGAATACTGCATGTGAGAAGCATGCCATTATACGTGATTAGATGGGGACCTTCAATAAATTATGTAAAACTGTGGACATCGCTCAAGGGGACAAAAGACACGCTATAGATGCTGCAGTATTCCAACTGTCCATTTTGCGACGTTAGAGTCATCTAATCCTTGCAAATAGAAGTTATATGATGTCCAGAGTTCTTCCCAATGACCGTCTTAGCTCCCCCTCCTTCAAATTTCCGGCATAGCCGTCGGGACTTCTATCTACACCTTGCCCGTTTCGCTCGGCAAACATTGGTCTGGTTGTAGGGTCCGGAAGCATTTGCTCGAACCGTAACATGCGCCAAATAAGCACGGTACATTGGAGGAGTTTCTTGCGGCATAGAAAGATAAGAGCTATATTCAACCGTTCTAATATTTAATTCTGATATTTTAATTATTTTTGGCAAAGTATTCGCTCCAATATTATTATTCCAAGAGAGGCTTGTCAATGTGGACAAACCTCCTTTAATCGCCCATCATTGTTGACAGATAGGCGAATGCAATCCAGTACTGCCTGGATGATGTTCGAAGAAGATCTACTACGAACATACGTAGCTCCTCTAGCTGCTCCAGCTTCGACGATCATCGCGCACGGCTCGGCTGGACCGGTCAGCTGTTTGCTCAGCGGGCCCCACCCTCGCGAGCGCCTTGCGCACACCGTACCAGGGACCCTCCTCTTCCCACCCCCGCCGTCATCCAACCCGCCGTCGCCAACGATTACCCATCATCGACTGCCATTCGCACTCTTTCCTCTGTTGTATTAGTATTATCGTTCTAATCACCACGTGATCAACAGCCTGGCGACAAAGATGTCCATACCGCCTTCGCGGGCGCATTCGGAGGTTTGTGTTTTCCTATTCAAAAGTTTGTAAACAAGGTATGAAGAGGATTTTTTTTTTGGAAAAAAAAAACTGCCAAACTTCTACTATTACTTATCCATCACAGTAACTTTTCTTTTATCCTAAAAATTGTTAGAAAAAAAATAACTTTCAAAATCGCTAGGAGCTAGTCGTACTGCCATTCGCACGTTTCCACTGTTGCTTAGTAACTTCGTCACAATTCGTTCTACCTTTGATTTTATTTCTCATAAAATATTTTATTGACATATTTCTTTCGAATATACTTTTTCTAAGCTTCGATCTTTCCACTTTTTGCTATTCTTCTCAATTTTTCCTTTCATTTTTCTGTTACTTGTTTCTCCAATCAATCACTCGTTTATTCATTCATTCATTCATTCGCTCATTCAGTCATTCATTCATTCATTCATTCGCTCATTCATTCATTCATTCACTCAATCGTCCACGCATTTATTCGCTGTTCTGTTCTGCTCTTCCTTCACTCGATAATTCTTCAATTCATTCTCTCACTGTGACTCTGACAGTCGGAGTGAATTGTTGACCGAAAACTTGCCTTGGTGTGAGAGCGAGTGTCACCTTGGTGGCACTCATCTCAAACAAACCCCTCATCAGCCAGCGGTGTACATACTTCCGAGCCAATGACAATGTTCGTTTGTAGTTCGCGCGATGTAATTGTGTCGCAGTGTTTAGAAGCACTCGATATGAATTCGTTTTGAAACATTTAGAGAGGGTGAAGACTTAAAGGCATCAATCCACGAATCTGAGGTGGTACGGATTTCACGTGGAGTATTCGTATACGGGATGGGAGACTATGGAGAGGGGGGTGATTCCATCCATTTCTTCCTAATTCCCGTAAAAAACTGCCCGGAAGATACGGCTTCGGGCGTTCCGGCGCACTATTTCCTACAAGGAGTTCGATTGGAGCGCGCCAGCCTTGTGTGGCGCCGCATCTTCCGTGCCGTTTTTTACGGCAGTTAGGAAGAAATGGACGGAATCATCCTCCTCTCCATAATCTACTATCCCATATACGGATACTTCACCTGAAATCCGTACCACCTCAGATTCGTGCGGTGATCCCTTTAAATAGGCCTACAAAATGATCAACGCTACTGGTTTGGAGACGGGAATCACGAACGAACGATGTATGTCACATCAGCTGTTATCCAAACAACGAAGGAATATTGTCCCGGAACACGTTTTACTTTTTTGCTATAGGGTCGTTTACGGGCAGGTGAACATTCATAGTAGTGGAAATAAGTGCACTAAGTGCATATTTCTCGTATTCTCTGCTCAGCCTGTCTTGGATAAGAGTGGAAACTGACTTTCGCCGGTTTACCACAAAATTTAGGACTCACAACGGATAAAAACCAACTATGAATATAGATAGTTGATTAAAAAATGAGTTTTTGATTGAGGGGCATCTATTTTTTCTCCTTATTCTAGACAGGAACGACGGATTTCTATCCATAAGCCTTGCCTTCTTTTTTTTAGAGGAAATAATCAGCGGTGAAATTAGTGGTGCAGAAAAAGCAAGCATTAGATTTTTCACGAGAAAAAATTATCCCTAAATTGATTATCGACAAAATAATATGGATCATTCTTTCGTAAAATTGAATTTTTTTTTTGCTTTGTAGATATTTCTACCACTAATACTTCTATACCTTCCGTCATCGATAAGGAATAGTTTCGTGGAATCATTATAGGTAAAGAAACAGTATCGTTCTAATTTTTATTGAACATTTTATCGTTTCATATGTAGATTGATTTATTTTGTTTCATTGCATGATTTATTGTTAGTAAATTTTTTTTGCTCATGAGATAAGCTCTGGACGTTAAGTTCAAAAAGAGTCTCTTACGAATTTTTATGTGTATATGTAGCTGCGTCTGTGCCATTATTTACTTTCCTCACAGAAAAGTTGAAAGTACGTTAGTACCCAACTAACGCAATTTTGGCTCTATAGTCATTTTTTTGTTGTGGAATTTTGTTTACTTTCTTTTTGCATACACAAATCTGGAATCAGCTTACGAAGCTCTCCTCAATAATGTTCTTACCCGTGCGCGTCAGTATTAAGAGGGAGAAAAAGCTATGCGTATTGGGTTCAGCATTTTCAATTCTGTTAAGCACAGTAAGATCCAATACGGTTCCGGTGGTGGTCGTTATGAAACCTTTGTCAGCCTTGAAAACAACACATACGCTGCTTCATGTCCTGTGATTATAATTTGTTTCTTTCAATTAACTCTATGGTGTCCAGGGACTAAAGTAGATATTATGCGCAGCATCGGATGTTGATTCTATTATAAAAGGACGGTGCTGAACTATAACGTGCAATGAAGTGCACGACAACGACATGAAGATGTTTTTTTTAAATTATTGTTTCAGAACCAGATTTATTTGTAGGTATGAAAGGGTGTTTTTCTGATTTGATCGCTCTATCTCAAGCAATCTCACATTTATCTCAAAGAAAAGCAAAAACTTAGAAATATTTTTGTATTGGAGAAATAAAATAACCTGTATAAAATACACGTTCTAAGAATTAGTTACTTTCATTACCTTTTATTTTTTTTCTGAAGTCTCAAAAAATTAGTGGGGTTACTTCTCCATCTTGGTCGGGAAAGCCAAAAGGAGATTACAATCACCTTTGCGTGCACCAAGCTGCCCTCTTATGGTCGTTATTTGTCAAACAACCATAGGGACAACTGTAATAGTTATAGTTACCATGAACAATCAAAAAATTATAAAAATCCCTTCTTCCAGGTGTTCTCGGCATCACAACATGGCGGTGTAGCTGTGCCGCCGTCACGTCCACCGATCAACTACTTCATTCTACCCACCTTCATCCTACACGTTGTTGGTCTGGCTTGTCTCTGGGCGCTATGGTATTATCTACGGTGAGTATCGATCCGGCTTCAGAGAGCATTCCACAATCCATCCAAGCCACCAGCGAACGCGATAAATTCGCGATTTCTCGTCGGACGCGCTTAGTGCTTCTTGCATGATTCAGTGTTTGTTAGTGTACACACACACACACACGCGCACGCAAACGCACACGCACAACAACGCAACGGGAACGCGGCGAATTCCAGTGCTCTTAGCAGAGGGATCGAGGAGGTTTTTGAGGATGGTGGTGGAGGACGAATTGCCGAATGCCACGATTTCACTTCAACATCGCTACCTTTTGGTTTTTTGGCAAAACTTGCGGGGGAACTGCCGTGTTGTGTGAATTTTTATTGAGTTCAGCAATCCCTTTTCTATTTACCTGCGCTATCTTTGCGCCGGGTCTTTTTTTTTGCAGAGGCAAGCCCGAAATGGAAATTTCTTGGAGGAGTGAGTGTGTGATTTTTGTAATTTACGGAGCGTTACGATATTCGAGGAGAAACATTTCTCTAAGAATTTTTTTTTGCATCTCATAGCAGCTTCGAGTGGGAGAGGGAAGAAATTAGAGCTAATGCTAACTATCTGCGCACATCCTCCCACGTTCTCCGCGAGGAGATATGAGTCAATGGCTGGTAGCACCTGAGGTTGATATTGAGTAAGCAATGGGACCTTAATTTTTATAGTTTTTTAAATTCATCCAGTTAAAATTACCTAGTTAAATTCTTCAAAAATTCTCCGGTGCTATGGTACGTTTGAATTGGTTTTTCTCCAAAACTTTCTGGGCTGGATGAGTCCCTTCTTACTCCTGGATAATTGGGAGAAAATTTATCTTGTAAAAGTATATGAAGGCATTCGAACTTTACATTTATAAAATCGTAGAATTATGTGTAAAAATTTACCTCAATATATTTCCATGACCTCTTCTCGTCTCCATATTTTACTTAGAAAAGCAAATTTTTGTTCATGCTGGTTTTCGTTAGATTTTCGAACGGGATGGAGTTCTCTTAAGCTTTGACTACCTGACTTTGATTTGATTAAAAAAAATCCTTTTAATTAAAAAATTAAGGGGTAAATTTGTTGAAATTAAGCTAAAAAAACAGTTTTTGAAGCCTTGATCATTTGACTTTAATTTGAAATTTGATAAAAAAGAAGCTTTTTTAACCAAAAAAATCAAAAATAATTTTCCTGTAGGTAAAATTAAAAAAGAGTTTTCTAAAGGTTTGATTACTTGACTTTAATTTCGATAAGTCTTAAACTGTGAATATCATCAACAGTTTCATGGTTTACGCCTCAATGAAAAGTTATCCTTCTCCTCCTTATTCCCTAGATTCATAGGACTAACTACGAAAAAGAAAAACCTCGCATCTTTCTTTGGTATCTTCTAGGTTTTTCTTGAGCTAGGTGGAAGGATCAATTTATCAAAAGATTAGAGGAATCTCTTGAAACGGATGCTTCGCGGTTCTTCATAATATCAAATTTCAGATTCACAACAGTTTTTCCGTTCCATCACCGCGTGTTCTACTGCCGGGATGTTCACCTTTACAAGCCGAATTATGTTCCAGAAGATTTCAATGTCTACGTTTCATATCCTCTTCTGTATTCGCTAGGATTCACTCTTCCACCGCTAGTGGTAAGAAATTTTGTGCTAATTTTTTGAATATGTGATTAGAAAATAATAAATAAACTAAATGGACGAAACTGAGGCCCTTATAAATGCTACGTGAAAGATTTGAGGAGCGTGAAAAATAGCTAAGGTTACAGTATTTCAAAAGAAACCCTGACCCTGTGTTATAACCTAAAGTGAAAGGTTTCAATTCGCTTTTGAGTTGTAATTACCTCTAAGAGGTAATTGTATTCCTTAAATTAAATGATAATAATTAATATTAAATTAATTAAAGTCCTTATAGTTATGGTAGGGACTTCCCTCACTATCCAGAAATGATCTATGAGCTTGTTTTCTTATGTTTGGAGTGGAAGCTTACCACTCCAATTCAATCTTCTGCGCTAAAATTACTCCTGAGAAGTGGATTGATATTAAAATTAATTAAATTAAACAATCATAATTGAAATTACTTGACAGTTCCTCGCTCCACATATTCATTGCTGCTTAGTAGCTAGGAGTTTTTTTTTCTTTCGAAACTTGAAACTAAGTCTCGTCACACTCATCCTTTCAAAGTTTGTCTTTTTGAACGCAACTTGCAGGAAATTTCTTATTATTGTCAACTTATGCACTAGTATCACTTTTTTTTCTGATTGGCATGCCCGAAGTTAACGAAATAAATAAACAACAGAATAAATAAATATAAATATAATATAATGGTATAAATTTTAAAAAATAAATATGAGACCCATGTTCTCGGATGGGATTGATTCTCGGATATTCACTTGCTCATCGTGACAGTCACCACGGACTCTACCAAAATAAAGACGGATAAACATTTTGTTTATCCTCATACTGATTGTTTACGAGGAAGTAAGCGTGGGGTAACGCTAAAAATTGTCAAGAGACAAGGGATAAGAGAAGAGGACGATTGGTTTTGACCTGAAAGTGGCATTTATATCTCTAAAAACGATTTCTCTGGTTGATAAGTGAATGGTTAAGCACCAAAAATTAATTTATCCATAGAAGAACTTCTTAGGAGGACTACTCACTATGTATAGTACTTTTTCAATGATCAAAACTTACTTATAAATGGTTCAAGAGTAACTATATATCATTACCAGATCAAACCTTAACAAACTCAATTAAGTTTGTGAGGGTGAAGTTATTTTTTTCTATATTTTTCAATTTTATGTGCTCCGTGCTTGATAGTGTAGAACAGACAAATTTTTCTTATGACTGCTCCTCTCATTTTATAATCCTAGCTTTTTTCTACTCATTTTATTCTAGGATTCTATTTAAAATGCATAAAATCCTTAAAAATAAGAGCTGTAAAAGGCTTCAGAACAATAGAAATCCTGCTCACCTGTTTGATGAGACTGGATTTATCGGCAAAAAGCCCCCGTCAAAATCAGGTGAAGGATGGTCCCGTCTCAGAAATCGTTTTTATTTCACTGTTTTTCATTGATTAAGCTCTTTGTGATTTGCTCTCTATTCCGGATCTGTCAACCGATCCATCAATCTGAAACAAAAGAAGAAAAAAGAAGGAACATAAGATCTTGTGCTATGTACGCTGAACGTTTCGCTCTTTCGAAGATTTGCTGTATTTTCAGTGCGTAATGGTCTAGCGAGATGCTCAATATTTACATACGAGCTGCTAGGAGTGTCTGAAGGAACGCTATTGTTTGGAGATTAGATGATTTTGCACCGTTTAATGCACAGAAACATTCCCGCTTTTTCTCCCTAAACCCTAGAAGGGAACCTGTTCCTCAAAAAGCCAGGAATTCTTGTCGTAGAAAAACTTTGGTCGGAAAAAAAAACTGCAAACTTACTGTCCATGAAGGAATTTCTCACAAATAGTAAAGCCATCTTACGTTTCAAATGGTTGTTGAAATTTTAAAAAATGAAGTAGAGATAACTGAATAATGAGTAATAATGATTTTGGACCATTTAATGCAACGAAACATTCCCACTTTTTCGTTAAACCCTGGAAGGGAACCCGTTTCTCAAAAAGCCATTCGAATTTTTGTCTCAGAAAAGCTCCTGTGAGGAAAAAAAAAACTCTACACGAATGTTCCATTAAGAAATTTCTAACAAATAGTGAAGCCATTTTTCTTGCAAATGATTATTGGAATAAAAAACAATAATTGAAAGTAAGTACACGGTGATTGCGCGATGGAAGTTTTAACGAAAAAATTTGTGGATCAAATGTATTCAATAAAAATCAAGCCTATGTGGTTGGTTAAGAGAGGAGTGGAGGTTCTACGATGAGCCGGCAGCAAATTTTCCAGATTTCCTGTGATTATGTGAAAATTAAAAAATTGGCTTAAGTTTGTACCATATATTTGTGTATGTAAAGTCGTCATCCTAATTATTTTAAGAATTGTTCTCCCATATTTGGTACCCTGGAGATAATTCGCAATATCACTGCAAAATTATTGAGACCATGTTTTTGTTTACTTCTAATTTTTGATTATTGATATCTACATAGGGAAATTGGCACATCATGTATTATGCAGACCTATTTAATTCTGCATTTCAAACACTTCAAAATATTTTTTCGATGGTATTATTTAACGATTGATCAAGGGTGGAAGTCTTTTCTCATACTTTCTTTTACATGGAAGAAAATTTTTCAAGAACTCTCTTTTCTTGCCACAGTCGATATAATAAGAATGTAATAATTGATGCACACTTGTAAATTGGTAGGTCATAAATGATGCGTACTTATAGAGCCAGGGATAGTCCTCAACAAGTTACTGTTAAGCGTACTGCCTCGTTGCGTGCAAAGCTGCGATCTTGTACCTCTTCCCTGGAAACTTATCATTAGATGATCCAGAGCAATCAGTTTGGCATAATTCCGCGAGAAAAAAACAGTTCTCTGGACGGTGACCTTAGCAAGTGCTTAAATTTTTCACTGACTCATTTGAGGTATTAGTAGTCGGTTTTTCGGGTCTACTCTGCTGTCGGAAAAACTTTCCCGAAATTATTTCTTCACCTCTGTTCTACGAATAAAGAAATCTGATTCCTCACCGTTTCCACATTGTAAACAAGTGATTCTGATTCCAGATGTTCATCGGTGAGGTGATGTTCTGGTTGTTCTCAACGAAACCGCGCAAGACCGTGTATGCGAATTGTGCCGAATGTAAGGTGCACCTCTTCACAAGGAGACTTCTACGATTTATCGGTAAGAAATTTAAAGAACAATCCAGGAAACGTGGTAAATCGTGAACAACGGTAAACCTGCTGGATTTTGTGGATTTAAAGATAGCAAAAAAACGAAAAAAACCGGGTTTTCAGTTCTTTTATAAGTGATTATTTCTACAAATTTAATAAAACAATGGAAAAGAATAGATTAGAATAGATAGAATTGAAAAATAAAAGAGAAATAGTATTGAATATGGTAGATAGAATTATAAAGTTGTGAAATTTTATCACTTAGATTTTAAAGGAAAGATCCACGCAATTACTTTTATTACCGTATCATTTATCCATTGCGGAATTTTTCTTTTCAGCTGTTTTCCTATGCGGTGCGTTGGTGACGCAGATTTTTGTGGATACCATCAAGTTGATGACTGGTTACCAACGACCCTACTTCCTTTCGCTTTGCAATGTCTCAATAAGGTGAAAAACTGGTTGAAATTAATTTTTTCTCACGTTAAAAGGTCTAGTTTTAGTGCTTGCACAGCTCCGCTCGAGCATTCCCCGTCTCCTTCGCCAAATCTTGCGTGTAACTTCCGTGGCGCTGATGAACTACGTTACGCTTGGCTCACATTTCCATCACTCCATGCTGCCTTCTCAAGTTATTCGGCTATCTTTGCCTCGGTATGTTTTCCATTAATCTCTGGAAATAATAATTTGGATTTACAATATTATGTTTTTTTTAAGAAATGCGGCTGTAATTCAAAAATGTTTGTCTTTGCTCCAATGACGTTTCTCTAGGTACCGTACTGGTTTCTCCTCCAGAATGCTCTATTTCTGAACAAATTTTACCTCTTCCGTGCGGTTATTAGGGTACTAAAAGGTCGTAGGAGAGAAGGAAGTTTAGTATATGTATATTATGTAGTAAGACTGAATTCTTAAAAAAAAACTGAAAATTTTTCTTGAAAAGGACTACTTTTTTGGAGTTTGGAAGAGTAAGATAGATTTGGCCTTAAAAACTATTCTGATTTTCTAATGTAGATGATATTCTATCGATCTGATTTCAAGCTATTTTTTTCCTATACTCTTTATTTTTTTTTGTTTGGAATTAAGGAAAAATTGTTCCTTCTAATAAAGGCAGCGTATCACGACGACAGTGTTGTGATTTCTATTGGAGCAGATTGAAGTAAGGGGGGCGGTTGAGGATTATGGGCGTGATCACGCTCAGTTCCCTTGGTAATCCAGGAAAAGGGCGTATGAAACAGCTCTGGTTGCTCCCGTTTCCTTAATGTAAGTTGAACGGGGAACAGAGATGGATTATGGACGTTGGGCGAGGACGGAATTGCCTTCATTTTACTGCGTAAAAAGTTGTATTGTTGGACGTACGGGTGCTGCCAAACCTATTTCTCAGCCCCTTTTTTTCCAGGATTTCTATCAAAAAATAAGCATAATCACTTCTTATTTTCTTTTTTTCCTGATGGACCGTTGTTGTATGTGAATAAATAAATAAATAAGTAAAACAAATAATAAAATATTTGGCAAATGACTAGTAAACAATAATAAATAATAAACAGTAATAAATGATAAGCGAATGATGTTATTTTACTTATTATAATGAATAATAAATAAGTAATAATGAATAATAAATGAGTGAACAACTAAATAATCAGATTCATAGTTGTGAATACTCCAAACTATTCCTGGATAGATTCCAACATCGTCGTTTTCATGAATCCTTAAATGATTCCTGACTTTCAGTGCTACATCTACTACATGATAAATCTTCGCGGCGCGCCACTTTTGCGTCCTTTCCTCATTTTCGGATTCATCGGACTTGCTATTGTCGACTCATTCTCTCGTATAAACGGCTACAAAAATCATTGGCGAGATATCTGGGTTGGATGGCTGATAGGATTCCTCATTGCGTTCTTCCTCGTGAGTTCTTTATCGTGAGATCATAGAGCTCTAGCTCAGTGCTACTATCCATGCAGTCGCCTGTGTGTTCAGTGCTATTGTGTACTGTGCTTCCAAGAGGTCTATCATGTGATCGTCGAGAAAACTCCAGTGATCGAAGAGCGTGTCTCGCCGTTCTTCTCATGGTTCCGTTTACCTCGAGTACAGGCACCATCTGTAAGGGAGGAATATGTGTGAGTGTTCCTCTATGTCAGTCAACGTAGGCCAATTTTTCCCTATCCTACTTCTCAACCCTTTTTCAGGATGTACGAGGAAGACGTCCCCCAGACTGAGACCATGCCACGTCATCGAAAGGGTCAAGACCGGCAGTATGAAGTGAGTTTCAGGATTTTTGAGGGTATTTGCAAGATAAATCGAGTTCTGCTTTTTTTTTAATGGAATACGAATCTAAGGATTTTAATTCAATCTGCTGAGTGTAGGATCACAATTTCCTAATGGCAGATTATTTTGAAAAACGGAGGACTTATTTAACGGAGTTTCATCATTCGCATTAGTATTTTTTATACAAAAAATCGAACTAATAATTAATTAAATAATTAATTAAATAATACTTAATAAATAAATGAACTGCACTTTGTGAAGAACTTCAACCTCCCATGTTTTTTAAAACAAAAACAAAATGAAACATTCAGAATTAAATAAACCAAAAAGAAGAAAAAAAGAAAAAAAAGAAAACGAGAAATTTGCACAAAACATATACTTCAGTCGAGAAAATAAATCACACAGGAGGAACCGAAATGAAATGTTTTTTAAAAGCTCTAGAATTTTTGTGTGCACTGTTTCCGGTTGATTTGGGCTCTCCGGAAGAGCTTCCATTAATTTTCTTACTCAACCTAAAACTGGTACTTTGATCTAATTGCAGCAGAAATTCGGTGATCATTTTATTTCTTTTCTATTTTTTTTTTGTTGTCAAATATCAGTTGAATTTTTGGAGCATGACATGTATTGAATTGAACACATTGTATTGAACGTGGTCAAAATTTCCCTTATATTTCACATTCATATTAAGCATACAGTTCCGTACTGTTTTTTTCGAAAATTCTATGTTGTGTAACTTATCAAAAAAAAACTCAAAAATTTAGTTTCTGGGCAGTAGTTTTTAATTGTAAAGAGTAGAAAATTTTATGCTTTATTTTTCCCGTTGAAAAACGTTCCATGACATCCACCGTAATCCGTCAGAGAATGAGAAAAACAGAAGTTTTGCGTTAGGCGGAGCTGTTAGTCGATATAATTTTCTCTGGGGAAGTTTTTCTGCAGTATATCAGAAATTTATTTTAAAATTTATCCAGATTTATTTTTGTACTATTCATTGATTTATTTTCAGGTCACGACAACGACAGAATCGTATCATCGAACGATCAGCCCACCGCAAAACAACGGCTACCAGTACTAGTACGACGACAGTAAACAATGCCGGCCGCAATTAAGTCATCAATTTCCCGGAAAACGGCTACGACTCCACAGATCCATGTGCTGTGCCGTTCATTCTCTTTTCTTTTTTCGCATAAGGTCCACTGCCGACTTCTCACCAGGGTGCTGCCGAACACTGGTCCCTCGAACTCGTCGTTCTCGCTTTGCCCATCATATATTTATACATATTTGTTATTAATTTGAATGCTTGCTCATAAATTCAATCTTTCAGCTTTTCTCTATCCTTTTCGAATAACTATTAGGAAATTTTACGAGCTAATCCTAAAACTGCCGAATACGGAGAAACTGTACGCTTCTTTCCTATTTCCGTCTCTGCTGCCACTTAATTCGAGATTAGTCCTGCCGTAAAAATTTTTTCAAAGTCTTTAAATAAATATAAATTAGTTTTATCGATAAAATACGTCGATGCCAGTTAGTTGCATCAGTTACCGATGGGTGTAACTGCAAGTTTATAAAAAAAAGTTTTTTTAAAGAGAAAAATTATCGGAAGATATCCAGAGGAAAAGTGAGGAAGGAAACTTGTATTTGCTCTGACTTGGTACAGTAACTGTTACAGTTTCGCTTGATATGTCCATTGAAGCGCTGCGAATCCAATTTTATCTGGTGATGTCCTAAGAGGCTTGGATCTGTGTTGTTGGCTCTGTGTGAATTTCTATTTCAAAAGCGGCATACCACAAAATTGACGGCATGGCAATCTTCTCAGGAAAGGACAGGGTTGGGGTGTCGATTACGATCATGACGGTGACCACCCATTCTGCGTGGTTGTCCTGAAAAATAGCGTGGAAAACGACCGTCCGTTACGATTCCGTCTACGAGGCACCTCAGAACGCGCATCCTCACGCGTATGCATGCCTCTGTACACTATCCGGTACCTGAGACAGCCTATTCTACTGCCTATATGAATAGGCTACTAAAGAGACCTCCTTAATCTTCGCTGGGTCGCTCACCAGCGGACACGGCGCGTTTACGGGGGGTGGGGCGTCACAAGGTGCATCGTCGGGGAAAAACACTTCCCACGTGTTTTTCAGGGGCGATTGGGAGACTTTATAATGGACATAGGAATAACCTGCACCCCCAATCCTATCTTTTTCTGGAAGAGTCCCAACACCGTCGACTTCGTAGTATTCTGCCTTTAGTTAGCGGAAGCTTCACCTAATAGTGTATGAAGAACATTTCCTGCTTCTGGAGGTTGAACAACCATTTTTTTCCAGAGATTATAGCTGGACCTTTCTAGTACAACTATGCTAGAGCGTACATATTGCCCATTTTCGATTATCCTTGAATCTTGGCGGGTTGAATACGTAGCTTCTTATTGATTTGCTTGAGCAGTAGCCAAGAATGGTATTGATTTTTATTACCAGTCAACGTTTCGGTGTTCTTCCATTCTTCAGAAGCCTGGAAAATCAAGGTTTTATCCTGGAATATCCTAGTAGAAATGATTGATGATTTATCTATTATCTGATTTATTTATTTTGTGATGATTTAATGATTTATCCTCGCCTCTTTATCTCCAACTGCTCATCAGCCTACAGAAAGCATTCAAACGATAGGTATTTGATAACGACAGGTAAGGACAATACATTGGGTAGTGCTTACCTCATTTTCTGGGATTTGATAACGTAAAATATGCTAATAGAAAGATTGCTATTGAGAAACAAATTCGTTCAAATTCATAATTGTTTTTTTATGATAATTTTCATGATATTTTTATTATTTCTTCTTTAAAATAATTTTTAAATATTTTTTTTTCAAATTCATTCGACCGGCGACTAAGAAACTTTTCACTACTTTCTATGAAAAGAGCTCGGCCGATTTCTATGCCTGTAAGGTGGTAGAAATCCTACTAATCGGTGATTTTTTTTGAAGGATATCCGCCCTGTTACTGTAATTTTTATTATGGATTTTATAGAAATGCAAATTTTCACAGTTTACCACCACTACTTTCCCGACTACAGTGGATACTGTGTTTTTAGTACATTTAGTCTGCGTTTACACCAACCTCTAATTTTGGATCGCTTTTGTGTAGAAGTGCAGGCACGGGGCATTTTTTTCACTTTTTCCATCCATTAAGTGGATATTGTTGCCGAATCGTTCACATAAACACCTATAAGAACATTAGTTCGTCCCAGGTGCCGTCGGCGCAGAATATGTTTAGCCCAAAGGCCGCCTGTCTTCCGCTGCAATTCCTCTCCCTCTCTTTCGACACGCACTCTCTCCTCCTTGTCCGCTCAACTTAAAAACGAAAGATATTATCCGAAATTGCATTTTATTTCAATGAGATTAACGTAATTTTAGAAAATCACACTCTAAAAGCACAACATGGTATTTCCACATTAAACGCATCGCCCGAGAAGCTTTTCGACTTTTTTTTTTGATTTTATGTTCTTTTCAATGTTTGAAAAAAATTCCGATGTAATTTCCAAGCATCTGAGCTCCACGCAGATCTACCACAATCCTATGAATCTGGGGACATAAATAAAAACAAATACAACAATACAAATAATAAAATATAAAAAAAGAAATAAAACCATATGCGAAAAGTCCTGAATCGTTTCTGCTGTCAAAGAGAGCCCGATACTAAAAAAAAATTTTTTAAAAAAAGCGAATAAGTGCCGTTCTTGCCTTATTTTTCCGCGTTCCGTTCTATCAGAACACGATCTTTTACTTGGTTTTACGGTATTATTTCGTTTCTCTCATTATAAAAATTGGTGGAATTAGATTAAAAAGAATTCCAGTGCATGTTCAGTTTTTCAGGAATATTCAATTTTTAGGACCAGGAAGCAAAATTCGTTTCTATAAGTCAGTCAGTTGCTTGAAAGCGACTGTACGTTAAATGCACTAAAAACAGATTCTGTGATTGTGCTGAGCAGTCAGAATATTTACGGATAACAATTCTATGGAAATTTGACGTTATTCAATAAAATCATCATAATAGGAGGACAAATACACTAATAAAAGCTCTGCTTGTGCCGCTGAGACGTCCCTTCATCCAAATGAAAATCATTACTTCTTTTTCACTGGTAATTTTATAGTAGGTTTTTTAATTCTTCAAAAAAAAAGATTTTTTTAATTTTTAGATAATCATTATCCTATTTGGATTAAATATCGTACCAACCGAAGCATGGTTATTCGATACGATCATGGAATGGTGGTACGGTACCGGAACAACGCCGACATCAGATACAACAACAACAACAACAACAAAAGAAGGACCCATAGAAGAATTTTTTACCGTTGATACGGAACGAAACGAAAACACTGAAGCAGACGTCAATGTCGAGCAGACTATGGAGAAAGCATTTACCACGGAGGAACCTATAGAGCCGATATCTATCACAGAGCAATCGAATCCCCCATCCCAGGAATCCACTGCTCCTGATCCTGATTGTAAATGTGATTAATGTTTTCTCAAATTATGGACTCATCCACAAAAGAAATAAATAATAGTGCATCTAGCGAAAGAGAATTATTTGACATAGACAGGAAAAACCATAAAATCGCTTTTTATGGATAACGTTTATTCTTCCGAATTTCCAAAATAATCTATGAACATATACCTGTTATTATTATTTTTTGGTTATTTTTGGAGGAAATGAAGAAGACGTCTAAGTGTATAGAGCTGGAGTATTCATATTTTGTGGGCATACGTATTTCCATTCCCTATATCCTCTAAATTAAGTATTTATACTTGTACTCTTCAACAGGAGCAGGACGTCACTACGTTTACAACCGTAAAATGACAAGCAGACGATATTCAGACCATATAAGACCGCTACTAACTTGTGTCCTAAAATCTGTCGCCGACGGATTAATCCGTCGCAAACCGTCGGAATTCTTGGAAGTGAGCAAAATTAAATTTTGGAAATACCAATCGAAAGTAAATGAGCTGCTGATTTCAAATATGCTTCGAGAATTTACTTTTGACAAATGTGTGGCCTGAAAACGGGCAAAGTTTTCTCAAGCCCCGTTAATTACTTTCACACATCCGCAATCCTGCCATTGGATTGCATTGCATATCCCGAGGATACATCTCCATGGAGGGAAGGGCTGTTCATAGGACCTGCGTTTATTTCTCGAAAATTGGACAAAATATTCATTATATTCAAAATTTAATTTTCCCCACCTCCAAGAATTCCGACGGTTTCCGACGGATTAATCCGTCGGCGACGGATTTTGGGACACAAGTTAGTAGCGGTGTTGTATTCACTTAAGGAAGACTCTCACGGCTGTTTGAAAATGGTTCATGCAGCTTCTTAGAAAATAATTAATGACTAATAACTAACACTAGTAATAAATAAAATCCTAGAGCTGCAAGCTACCCTTTTTCTACGTTGTTTCTCGTTGTTCTTTTACAAGATGTGAGTTTTTATGTGAAAAGAACCTAGGAAACCTAGGATCTCAGATTTTATTCTGACGATTGGGTGTTACAGTAATTGACATGAAATTGATACCAAATACAAATACAAGGAATTATTGCTGGATGAGCCGATATAAAATCAAATACACATGCGATCGGACCACGTTGACCCTTAATTGTTACAGAGCGAGGGAGTTGTGATCGAACGCTGGTCCTACCAGACCTCAAAGCCATCAGTTTGTGAGGTGAACCGGGATGGACCCCATAGTTAACAACATGACAAACTGATAGCTTGAAATTGAAAAAAGAATTAAAAATTGAAAAAAATGAGAAAAAAATATCCTGTAAAAATTCGATGTGAATGGATCGTATAAATACTATGTAGTTTATCCAGAGACAGCAGCCGCCCCGCCCATTGTGGAAGAACAAAATAAATAAGCTGCGGAAGTAAATAGTAGTGTAATGAATGGCGTAAATTTAACTCATGATACTTCTGGAATGTTCTAAGCACCGCAAAACTTCTTCACTACTAATAAAAACTAAAAACCTCAGCAACTAGTACGACGTCCTAAAATTTTCCAGGGCTTTCTGCAACATTCTGTATGCTTCCATAAACAAGGACGAAAACATTTAAATTTTATTTTAACAAGGATTTTCAAGAATGAAATTAATTGTTAAGTAAATTTTTAGCATTCATTCGTTACTTGAACGAGCCTTGAAGCTCTCGCAAAACAATTATTTGTTAAATAATCGAAGTTGCAAAGACTCAAGACTGTTCATTTATTAAAAACACGAAGAAATGAGAATTCCATCCATCCATCCTTTCTGCAAAGCACTGCGTCACCTTTTCTTCTGGTAATCACCGTGCCTTCCAATTTGATGGATTTCCCGACACGATAGTGACCAGGACACCTGACAACCACCACCTGCTCGTTCGATGTTTGCGTTTAGCATAGTTTGCGAGTTGCTTCGATCGTTTATCTCATTAAAATCCCTCTCTTAATTCTCTTAAGAATGAGGAATGAGAAAATACGTGATTCAGGCGTGACCGCTCGTTACCATCTCTAAAACGGGCAAAGTGTTTGCTTCTGGAAAATGTTAGAATAAAAATTGTTTTTTTTTTTGTCCTCTTCGAAAAAAGTAAATACTTTTATTCTGGATACCTCAAGCTCACCATTTTTTGCTTCAAATTCTCAATTTTCAACTAAGGCGCTCGATTCTCATTCGAACTCTGACCTCAACTCGTCAAACTACGCCTATCGTCTGCAATGATCTTTCGTGTGAATCGATGAGGTGGCTGGCGGATGTTGTTGGTGGCGAACCGCTGCGGTCTTCTCTAACTCATTCCCCTTCTATTTTTATTTATTTTCATCATAATTATTACTTTATTAAGATGATCTTCTTTTTGTTCGTGTCTCTTGCTGGATTCTCCTCGATTTATGCTGATCGATGCGCCACCGTTCCTCCATCGTTATGGTGCAGCAGTAAAGAACTCGCCAAGGAATGTGGTTTCGCAAATCTTTGCAATCGGTGTGCTTTTTTTTTCGTTTTTTCACTTTTTTGTCTGTTTATTCTGTTTCTCTATTCCTATTATTTTCTATCTTCGGTTTGTTTATAGGATTTTTTGAGCTAATTTGGAATAACAATTAATTAATTAATTAAAAACAAACATAAAATAAATTAAATAATTAACAATCTTGGCTGTTGCTTTAAGTTGACTATCGATAAGTTGGAATAATTCTTCTAAACCCACAAAAAATCCGTTTTTTCTTACCTTCATTCCTACCACGAAAAAAAAAATCAGGGTATTTATTTTCGCGAAAAGAAGTCTTTACTTAGAATCTACACATGTCAGCAACCACAGCAATGGACAAAGAATAAAAATCAGGAGCTTATTTTTTCCAAGAGCCATGTACTGCATAAAAATTCTGTTCAACTTGCAAAAGACAGCTTTAAATGTAATTTTCTCTCACGCCTGTTTCATTGAAAGTCATAGTTGCCGCTTGTTTCGTTTATTTACAAAAATTCCGATGATTCTGGTGAAAAACTTGGTGAGCGTGTGGCATTTTTTTTTTGAACTTGTTCCTCTTGAAAAATATAATTAATTGGTGAAACCTCAACGTGGATCAATGAGGGAGCGAATTTTAAAAGAAAAGTTGAGCGTTGTAACTAAACCTCCACATCTTTGCTATAAATCGATAAAGGATAAAGTCGCTGAAGTACTAATCCACTTGGGATGCATCAACGCCAAATTTACTGGAATTCGTAGTCGTAGAGGTTTTAGGACGCGTCTCGGGGCTATACAATGACCTTCCTTTTCGCCAAGATTTTTTTTTACTAAAGCTGAAGATTATTTCTGCTTTCCTTTTAAATAACTTTTTTTAAAAACAAATTTCAATTTTTAAACAAGCAAATTTAAACAAAGTTTAAATAATTTCAATCGTATTGACGCTTATAGCGAGATTTAGCTACCATACGGCCACCTACAATCAACGCATCAACATCACTCTTCTCATCGAAGCTCTCTGCCCCGACTGTCAACGATTCATCGTCGAGGATCTGTATCCTAAAATCTACAAGAATTTCGCTGGTTTTGTCAACATTGAATTTATCCCATATGGGAATGCGAAAATTGTGGTAAACTGATTAGCGTTTATACTTCATGCATCACTTAAAAGAACTTTTTTCCAACATTTTTTTTTCCTATAGAACGGCTCAATCGAATGTCAACATGGGGCTGAAGAATGTTCCATTAATCGATTCGAATCGTGTGTGATCGACTCAGTGGGAACTCAAGAGCAATATGTGCCGTTGATCTACTGCCTAGAAAACAATTTGATGGTAAATATTTAATTTATACAATTTTAATTCGCTCGAATGCTTGAATTGCTATATTTTATTAACAAATACTTTTTGCTATTGAAAAAATTGCTGAATTGGTGTTCCCTGACGAGTAAAGGAGGATTCACCCTTCTACTCAAAGTTTTTTTTCCAAAATGATCACAGTTAAGGATTTTCTTGCAAGAAACACGGAAATATTCTGTTTGATAGTAAATATCGTAGGGAAATTGTGTCTGAATACGCAGTTAAATCTCTACGAGCAAATTTTCTAACTTGTAAATTTCTGGAAATTCTCTTAAAGGTGTTGACAACATCATTTGCAAATTTTTTTTGACATATGTGATTTTTTTACCTCAGTTGTTTTTTTTTATTTTATTTTCTGGAGGTAACGTGATGAGGGATGGTATTGTATCCCACAAATCATATTACTGATTTTAGTCAAAGGTTCCTTTCGACAAGGCATCCTCGAAATGTTTCCGAACTCTCTCTATTGGTGAGGATATCCAGAGAATGATCCAGTAGGTTGTTTCTTCTATTCTGATTAGAAGAAATTTTGTGACAAGTTGAAAAAAGTGCTGAAAAATACAAGTCGAATGCTTTCCCCTCAATCAAGAATTATGTAGCTGTTTTTTTTTTCATTGTTCATTGCAAACTTTTCCTAAAATTCGGTAAAAAAAACTGTGTTCGATCCAAGCTTTCTAAATTCTCTAACTTAGCACGTCTATTATGAAATAATATTAATATTATATTATATTAATTGATTAATCAATTATTATTGTATTAATTTACAATGATATTTATAATTTATAATTTATTATTTATAGATTCATGCCAGTATTTATTTATATTAATATTTTAATATTATGGTAATATGACTGTTGATAATGGTTTTCACCGCTTTCCTAGTTTTGAACCCCTACTTCGTTTAAATCATACTGCTTCAAAAATTCAGATCCTGCCTAGTTTCGCGACTTGGTGAACGACTTCAACAGAAGGCAGCTGAACGAACAGGTTGGTCTCCAGCTTTCTTCTCAATCTGTTTCTATTTCATTCATTTTTTAATCTGTTTCTGTACCAGATCAGCACAAAAAAATACAGTAGAAGTAGTAGAAATTTCAAGAAACACTCGTGAGGATGAAAACACACCCTTTTAAAAGCTATAAACTTTCAGCCATGTCCTTTTTTTTGAAAATTGGTACTGCATTTCTTGGATGGATGCGTGTTTTTCCTAGACTCACAGTCTTTTGCTGCAAAAACATTATTTTATAATACTGTAATTGTGGAGGTAATCCTGACTAAGTTTAATCTGTAAGGATTGGTAACGGAACTATATGTTAGTAACTCTGAAGCCTGATAGGCGCCACTGATGGCCTTGTCGACCCTGGTCCTGCCATGTTTGTAGAGTAGAGTTTATTTCCGTGCCCTACACAGTTGGGATTATAATTGACGTCTAACTATGGGCGCATTACTGTAAGATGAGATCGTCAGGGTTTCTAATTGCGGGTGGGTTACAGTCGGACGAGATCGTTAGAAGTTTTCTTCTGAGTGACTACCTAAAATCAGACCAAAATGTACCAGAAGAAGTTTGTTGTGGACCTCTGACAGACTCCACTGGTTAGGTCATACTCGTTGAATAAGATTTTGGATCTCACACCGTCCATGTTATAATCTATGTTTAAATACTTCTGGATTAATCGTTTAATTACGTCTGGCTGGGTGTCCGGAATTCACGTTGCGAAGGATCGCGTAAGACACCGTGAATTTATTGCAAAAAAAAAGTTCAGGAAACTAACTTTAATTTTAAGAAGCAAGAATAAAACTCTTCGTAATTCTTGCGCTGTCCGCATGAGTTACGTCTATTTTATGCTTCTGGGATCTATAATAGAAACAAGTAAAAAAATATACATTTTAATTTAGCAAACGTTTGGCCAGATAAGCACCGTCACGTCCCTTGGGTAGTTATCAACGGTATATCATTGGAAAGCGAGCAAATGATTATGGATCAGCTGCAATTCCTCATATGTGAATGGTAAGTAAGAAAAATAATTCTGAGTATTTCTGCGTCGTAAAGTTCTCGTTGATTCGTGTTTGTGATGTCTAAAAATTAAAATGTTTTTATATTTCTTATATTTAGGTACACCGGAGACAAGAAGATCCCATATTGCCAGTCGGAAGAGAAGAAAAAATACAAGAAATGGTCATTGAACATTTAGAATACCTCTAAATACTATATTGTCGGTTAAAATAAAATAAAATAAAATGAATTGCTTGATGATGGAAATAGTAGAACAGTAGGCTGGCGGATATTCAAAAAGCTACCGACAGGAAAGACTGTGGGAGGGGGATCTAGCTAAACCATAGTCCAAGCCTTTCTTTACCTTTACCCTCAAGCTTCACCCTCACAGTTATATGTTACTATTATATTATATTATAATTATTATATTACTTATTATATTATATTATATTATTATATTTATTATATTATTTATTATATTATTATATCAAAAAGTTATATTCATTCTCTAAATCTGGAGAAAAAATAAAATAGGACCAAAAAACCTTGGAATTGACAATAATTTCAAAAAAAAGCTGTTATAGCTGCTGAAAGAGTAGCACGCGACATATGTTAAAAAATTATTTTCTTTTTTTTTTATTGATTAGTGGCAGTGAAAAATGGCGCCTAATGTTCTGAAACACTTGTTTTCTGTACCATTTTTCACGGCGAAAGAATTTCTCCACCATTTTTTCTCGGAAAAGAAAGAAAATTACGTATCATGCGTATTCCTATGAATTCCTAGGAGAAGGAACCATCATGAAATTTTGCAATGTATTTCAGTCTCTACAGTAATTACTGTTTAAGCCAGTACTTTTGTTAATTCAGTCCAAGTACAGGTTTAATACAAATCTATTACGGTTTTTTTTTCTTCAAATAGCCCTGCAATTCGATTATATGGTGATCTTCGATCAATTGAAGATGAAAAAAACACATATCGCAACTAGTAATTAAAAAATTTTAAAGTAAAGTTTTAAAAAGTTTTTAATTAGTTTTTTAGTTGTTTTTGATGTACGTACAAATGCACACTTGATTTGATAGCAGCTCGGGTTTTGCTGACCTTTTTGTAATCAAAATCGATGAGAAATAGTGTAGAGAACGTGCCCTCTTCGGATGAGTTTTATCGATTTCTCCTGGAAGTAGATTTCTTTCAAGTTTGCGCTTTTGATTTGAGCGCAATCAGATCATATCCTTGCAAACTAGAGGCTTTAATTGAGTTGAGAGTGACAAAATTTTTTGTGGAGACGTTTACGAACTCTATCATCCATTTAACTAACATAGGTCTACAAAAATACGTAATTTTGTAGAGTAAAAACTACGGAGAAAAAAAACTTGTTGCTTTTTTACAGAATTTAATTTTGAATTTGAGTAGCAGTATTTTTCTCCTCCCTATAATCTTTTCTATTCTATTTTTCGTTGATTATAATATATCCAAAAATTTAAATCTAGAATGTCAGACATATAACCCCTTCTGAAATGCAATGCAATAACATTTTATGTACATGGCTGGTAGTGCAGAATTCAGAAATTCAAAAATTCCGAATTCAAAAATTCAAAAAATTCAGAATTCAAAAAAAAAGAGAACAGAAAAAGGAAGAGTCCAGAATTCTTCGTTGTCATTTCTCTGAAAGCTAAAAAGATAGTATTTCATCCAGATTTACAGGTTTTCGTATTTATTTAACATTTTTACATCTACTTTTTTTCGTGAAAAATTAATTTTTCGAACTGACCATGCATTCGTCGCATGTGTGCGTGTTCATTTGAATGGATAATTTCGATTAAATTTAAAAAAAAAAGTTGAGAAATACTTATTATACATCGGGCGTAAAGTTTTCAGTTGTGAACGAAAATTTCTACAAAAAAAAAACTGTACGCACGATTTGTACAAAACAACTAAAAATCATTAATGATGTGATACGTGCTACGGTCAGGATGATTCCGGGAACTATATCCTTTAAACTTTCTTGTGTCTCTCACTTCTCCACTGTTAATTAAGATATCCGTTGGGTCTTTTTTCTGTCCTTACCTAGCTTTCCATCCATCCAGAAACGGTTAGTTCAAAATGAACGGTTTTGCTTTTGTCGGTGAAACGAATGAATAGTTCGAGATTTTTTCTCCGCTCCATTTTTCGGTTTTGTTTAAACGTTGATACACTTTTTTTCTCAATTGAAAAACTTAAAAAGATGAGAGGTTTATGAAAAAGTTTTCCCTTAAGAAATGTAAAGTCTCTTTTCGTCGCTGAATCACATAAAACAATGCACTTCTGCAGAAAATCAGTCATAGATGGTCTCCGGCAAACCATTGATAATTTTTCATTCTTTGGTGGTGCAGCTCCCCACTAATTCTCTTATCACCTAAGAGATCGAAAATTCTAGTAAGAAAGAAAAAAATGTTCTCTCTTTCTCGCTCTCTCCAAAATAACTACAAAATCTGAATAATTACTAGTTTATTTCAATTTATATCATATTATTTAATGAGTAACTGTATTTATTAGTGAGTTTTTTGAGATAGATTTTATAAGGATAGCTGATTTTTTTGCATTAATTTTTGAAGAGACTTCCTTCACAAAATTTCACCAAGACAAATTAGAAAGCATTAAATAGGGGTTCTAATGAAAGGATGGTGGATCCGAACAGAATACATCGAGAAAGAAAAAGATTCTGGATTTATCCACGCTCACAGAAGAGAAGAAAGGAAAATGAAATCTACCGATAAAGACCCGCGAAGAAACAAAAAATGGAACAGGGAATCGACGAGGCGCAGTGGATTTCGGCCTCCATCATCGAATGGTTGGTCAAACGGGCACCACTCAAAGGGGTGGATCTGATTTTCACATATGCCTGGGATTTTCCGAGCGATTTTTCATCCAATTCCAGAAATCCAAGCGTCAGTTCTTTAAATGTTTCCATGAAACTGCTCTCGTGACTTCCTCAATGTATGTACATCGTGAACAGTGCAATAGTTCTCGGATCTTGATTACTGATCGTTCTCGGATCTTGATTACTGATCGTTCTCGGATCTTGATTACTGATCGTTCTCGGATCTTGATCCATGAATCAGTCACAATAATTGTAGAACTTTTTTCTCGAGTAATTTAACTTGAATTGAACTCAAAAAGTAAAAATGCATGTAATTTTTAGATTGACTTTAAAAAATAAACGGGACTGAACGAAATGGGAAATCAGTAGAAAATAACGAGGTGTTCTCGTGTAAACAACCAGAAAAGGCGGTAAATCCTGTAAAAAAATTCACAGTGGAGTATTGGGATGCGAGAATGCAAGTAATTATCGATGGAAGAAATTGGGAACACTTATTTTGAACGATTTTCAGCTGATGCAACGCTTTTAGTGGAAATTAGAAATGGCTGTCAGGCCGAGTTTCGATCCATTTCCTCAGCGCCGGAATCGATCACACCTTCTCCGCGAGTGCCTTGATCTGAAGAAAAGTCAATAAGCGTCCATTCACTTACCTCCACAACCAAAATCCCAAGGAACCTTCTATCCCTTTGGAGTAGTTAATTCTTATAATTTTGTTTAGTTTTAATATTTCTTTTTTTAAATGTTATTATTCATTAATATTATTATTCTTTATTTTTTAATACCATTTTTAGTATTTCTTTCTATTTTAATCTTAAAACAAGAACTTAATAAACAAGAACAACAACAAACAAGAAGCTGATTGAACTGATTTAATTGTATTACTAACAAAGGTGTTTAGAAACACGGAAGAAGGCAAAGTCTAGGAACAAAAAAGTCATAATAATAATAAATTAAATAAATTAATCATAACGATAATAAATTAAATAAATTGTGTATAAGAATTACTGGATTCATTCTTCTTAAATCTTTCTTTCTTTCTTTTCTTTCTTCCTACTTACTCAATCAATCCATCTGTCTATCTGTCTACCTCTCTGTGACCTTCTAATCGAAGATGGAATTGTTGATTGTCCACCACAATCTACCTCTACGCGATTCTATCCTTAATTTTTGATTTTGAATTTTTTTCTTGATTTTGAATTCACTCCCAGTACTCGGCCGAGTAACTTCAGAGTTCGATTGAACCTCATCAGTTAACGATGAAAGCATCGTTGTCGTAATGTTAAGAAAGCAAAACAAACTAAATCTGATTTTAAGTCTCGTATTTTTTTGTCAGAAAAAAGTACTGTATTTTTTTCTGCTGTGATTCGCTAAGAATTGGCTGCTGAGTACATATATGAATTGAATAAAAATGAACGAGACCGTTATGAAAGTGAGAGGAAAAAGTGAAATATTATTGAAATAATTCAACGAATAAAAGATTCCAAGCTGAAGAAGCGATGAATTCCACTGGATGAATTTGAAAAAAAAAGAGAAGAAGATAATATTTGATTTCTATAAAGAACTCAGTTTCTCAGAACAGTCCGATTTCCTATTTTCTCTTTAGAATTTGTGTTCGGTTACACAATTTTTGTCATATTTTTATCACATCGCACTTTTGATTCCGTTTCCTGATAAATTTACACGACCCTTATCAATACGGGAAGAAAAAATAAAGAAATTTCGATCATTCGATTCTGAGATAAGTACGTTTCTCTTCTATTACTGATGCATTGCTGGGTTCTAGAATTTTGTAGAATCTAATACGGTGATCAATAATTTATGGAGTTAATGATCTGAATCCTTTATACAAATTTAAAAAAAAAAAATTTTTTTTAAAAAAAAAAAAAAAAGTTTGTTGTGTTAAAAAACTCTCTTTTCCTCCTCTCCCCCCCCCCCCCCCTTTTCTTCTCTTTTTTTTTAAATAAAAAAATAAAACCCCCCTAAAAAAAAACTTTTTTTAGTTAAACCCCGGGGGGGAAAAAAAAAAAAAAAAAAAAATTTTTTCCCCCAGACAAGTCTGGTACCAATTTATCGACCCCGGAGGGATGAAGGGCTTGGTGAGCACAAGGACGGATTCAAACCCTCGACCCTGTGGCTACAACGGACCTCTAACCGACACCCTCCCCTTTCGGTCAAAATACATGCGATAAAATTTGGAAAACCGTTAAATGATGCTGTATGCGATCCGAGGAAGAATGAGGGTCTCCGATCGATTAGAACTATGAGGTTGTGCCTCATACAAAAAGATTCTGTTGGAAGGTTTTTAGGGGAATGCGATAAAGAGGCTTAGAGAAGGAATCAATCGATGAACACAATTATTTTATACTGGTGTGAAAATCATAGTTCTAATCGATTCTTTTGATTAATTGTCAGCATTTTTGAACAAAGAGAAGATCCACAGAACAAAATCAGTGCCAAAACCCAAATTTTCACACATTACAGGAACATCCCCACTGTACACTGCAATCCTTGATCTTTTCGTACTTTCAGGCTTTCGTTCATGGGGAAAAGCGCCAAAAACGTTGTTAGAAATGTAAATTTTGTCAGAAGATAAGAGTTCACTCCAGAAATCCTGTACAGATCACTACTTATAAATGCCTGAGAGTAAAAAGTTCTATAAAGCTTGCGAATGAGACAGTCAGCGTTGAAATGATGGTCTTGAACTGATCTTGTGGTGTAGTTAGAAACCAGAAGAGTTTAATAAGAACCAGAAGACTTTAATAAGACAGTTAGAAACCTACAGTATTACGGTAGCAATGAAAAGCTCTTGTGACTCTCCCTCTCTCTTCCTCCGTCTCTCGCTGTCTCTGCCTCTGTCTCTCCCTCTGTTTCTTTCTGTCTTTCTTCCTCTCTCTCTCCATCCCTGAACTCTTGTGTAGCTACGGTATTTTCCGTGCAGCGTAATCTATGAGAATAACACCGTGAAAACCCCATTTTTGATAATTTTTTTTTTGAAATTTTGATAGTTTCTCTCGGTTCCTCTGGGATTACGGGCTGATCCAGGAAGTAAGAGTACAGGACTAGCAGTCGTATCTGATCGTCGTCGCATCGTTGCTGTCATTCATCCCATACTCGCTGTTTGATGGCTCTAACTCTTCGACCCACCTGGATTTGGAAGAAATTTCCGATCGGATTTTCTTGCTAGTAACAGTCCATCTGGACAGGGGAATGGATTTCGATATAATAATAATAATAATAATAATAATAATAATAATAATAATAATAATAATAATAATAATAATAATAATAATAATAATAATAATAATAATAATAATAATAATAATAATAATAATAATAATAATAATAATAATAATAATAATAATAATAATAATAATAATAATAATAATAATAATAATAATAATAATAATAATAATAATAATAATAATAATAATAATAATAATAATAATAATAATAATAATAATAATAATAATAATAATAATAATAATAATAATAATAATAATAATAATAATAATAATAATAATAATAATAATAATAATAATAATAATAATAATAATAATAATAATAATAATAATAATAATAATAATAATAATAATAATAATAATAATAATAATAATAATAATAATAATAATAATAATAATACTTAATTTAATAATAATAATAATAATAATAATAATAATAATAATAATAATAATAATAATAGTAATAATAATAATAATAATAATAATAATAATAATAATAATAATAAATGAGCTTTGATCTGAAGAAAAAAAAACATTCGCTAAGTTTCTTTTCGTTAAATCTTTAAAACTACAAATAGTTAAAATCGTTAAAATATATCGTTAAAATATCGGCATATCGTTAAATTTGAATGCACTATCCATCATCTACTCGAAATTCCTAATGTTTTCTCATTTCAATATTTTTTGTCGGAGGAATGTTATTTTTTTACCCTTTTATTTTTATTTTTTTACCGTTCTAAATTAAAAAGCAAATCAAAGCCATCGATATTGCATATATCAAAGCGATAGTTCCAAGTTATGGGACTGCAACTTCTCTTGCAATAAATTTTTTAAATATGAGCTAGAAAACCAGAAAAATACCAGCCGAAAAATTCCAGTTAACAATCTCATGTTTCTCTTAAGAGAAAAAAAAACTAGGAAAAGTTCCCCTAAAAATTTCTACGTTCGATCGTCGACTGTTTTCGTTAGAAAAGAGAGAAATCCTGAAACACATACCTCAGGGAAACCATCATAGATACTGGGGAACTTCGCAGCGATACCAGATGTGTGCTCGGCTAAGCACAAGTCAGCGTATGTCACCGAATCACCAACGAGGTAACCTGTAAAATAAAACTTGTTAAGAAAAAGAAATAGAAAAATTTAGAAAAAAAAACTTGACAGACTGCTTATATTACCAAGCGAACATGATGATACTATATATTCTGTAAATTTCATTAATTTCAATTGTTAATTTCATTATAAGATATTTTTTAACCAAAATCTTACCAGATTTGCTCTTCTCAAGGAATTTTTTCATGAAACCGAAGAATTTCTCACGAGCTGGAAGGAGCAGTTCCTTGAAAAGCTTCTCCTACAAATATTATGGAGAACTTGATAAACTTCTTGTGTTTAAATATGTAGGGAACTTTTCATTAGGAGGTGGTATCCGAGAAAAAAAAACACAAAAACAAGTAAGTAGACACAGGGTATACGCACTAGTAGTCGCAATAGGCCGCTTACAAAAACATTTTAGCTTTTCCTCCTCCTTACCGGATCTCCCTGATCGACTCCTGCAACGACCCTGAGGTATGGACGGATCTCATTGATGTAGTCCTTGTATTGGTCAGCAACCGAGTCGACTAAGGCTTCTTCGAAAGGAGTTTTTCCGGCAAAACCTTAAAGAACCCTTTTAAGCGACAGTTTCTTGCAAAAATCCGCCTCCTAAAGAGGTACCGAATTTTCTGGAAAGGTAACGAGCGATAGCGAATGATTGCGCTAGTTGTTTACCATCCTCTTCCAACACTGGTATTTGACCAAATGGCATTTCTGGAAAAGGAACTTTTAGGGTTTTTTTCTAAATTAAAATAAAAGCAAAATAAGTAAAGTAGAGGAAAAAAAATTGAAAAATGGATAGTTGGATGAACCTAATAAAGTATAAAAAAGTCAAAAACAAATAAAACAATATAAAAACAAACAAAGTATGTAAATAAAAACAATTAGTGAAAATATGAGTCCAAATCCTAACTTACTATTTATGATACTAAGAATTACTTAAGATTTACTCTGATATTAAGGTAAAATAGGGGTTTTTTTTAATTAAGGTAAAAATAAAAAAATGCTAACCATCCTTGTGTTTGGGCCATTCCTGAAAGGTGTAACGAACATCTTCATATTTTTGACCAGCAAGGGCGAAAATCTGGAAAAGCACCAACGGTTGCAGGGATAATGACTAACTATGGGAAGCGTATGGGACTCACCTGGCGAATAGGTTCAGCAAGTCCACGGCCTGCGAAGTAGGTGAGCTTGTAATGGACCATCCGGAAACTTATTATATTTTTCTGTGGGCTTTATCTCAATAAGATAAGTAAAGAAAAGAGCAGTAATCAAAAATAAAGAGGAACATTATGAAAATGAGGGAAAATGCAGAGTATTGAGACAATGTAGTGAGGAATAAAGGTTGAAAAGCGATGAAAACATTTCATCAACTCTCTCGTTTTTGTTTTTTTTTTCAGTTTTTTTTGTTTTAATGTTTTTCCAAACTTTAAAGTTGAACCTTCCTTCAGTGAACAAGGTAATTAATAGCTTCTGTCACGAAACTTGCACTTTTCGTGGCTACTTTTTTTCTGGATTCGTTTGCTGACGAGAATTTTAATGCAAAGCGTTTTATTATTAAAGGAGAAGAAATGGAGGAACATTTCACAGGTAAAAGTAATTGATTTTGGTATAAACGCAACAGAATGTTGGAATTTTTAGGATTTTGCAAAAATTTTCGATTGAATTGAATCACTCTTTCCGAGAATAGCAAACACAGCTTTTATTCTCAGTCATTTTCGCAAAAAAAGTATGAATATATATTCATAAAATACAAATAATAAATTAATAATTATAAAAAGATTAAAAAATCAAAATAATATTAATATAATTAATAAATGGTAAAAACAGTAATAGTTAATAAATATAAATATATAATATAAAATAGCTTCTATTGGGTCGGTTTTGGCGAACGAAGAATGGAAGAACAATTTGAGAATTAGTAGAATTGTTAACACAAGAAACTATCGTTAATTTAAAAAAAAATTGAGTTAATAGAGTTAAATTAAAAATTAGAACTAAAAGAGAAATTTTATCGAACAAAAAAGTTGTGTTCAACGAGTAAATGCTACTGTTTTCCGCAGCAATTTGTGCTTTTACGAAAAATTAATTTTAAATTTTTGAAAAATTCTTATACGCCTATGGAAACAGTGGAGAATTATGCAAGAGCATAGATGAACAATGAAGGAATGATGAGAGACATTCGTTCGATTTAAAATGTGCAGAGTGAATTTTTATGGGTTTCTTTTTAAAAATAGAAAAAACACTTTAATTGATGGTCTATACGGTGATAGATAGGACGATAGCGCTTAAAGCGACGAGTCATGCAACAATGAAGCGGATGTTTTTATATCTCAGGGTGGAAAATTCTTTTCTTTGCACTATTTGTCATCATTTTTGGACACGGAGAAGATCCATAGTTCAAAACCAGCAACAAACCAGTCGAGTTTTTTCATACATCAACGACAATTCTCATTATCGCTTCTAGAACCTTCCTCCAAAATACGATTTCAGTTTTAAAATGGATGGCAAAAAATTTTTTGGTGAATAGGCACATCCACATTTTTGATCGATAGAATTCAAAGGATTCAAAAATTAAAATAAATAAAAATTATAAATAAATAGAAAAGGGAAATAATAGAAATAGGGAAAAATACTAATACGAACTCAATGATGTGTACAGTTACCCGTACCCGTGTTTGCTATATTTATAGGGATCCGCTCCGGCTTCCTGGTTTTGTTCTGCTTAAAAGACTCGGATTTTTTTAAAGGAGTTTTTAGTTCTCCCTCTTTTTACTCTATTTTTACCTTTACTTTTATTCTTTCTTCTTTCATCTACTAAATTGGTATTTTAGTACCAGAATTCTAGCGAGGGATATTTGAAGAAAATCTCGGGAATGTCCATAAGCTACGAGCTCGTGGTGGTTCTGTATAAAAAATCCAAAACAAAATATCCAGTTCAAAAATATTTGAAAATTTGGAAGCACAAGAAGACAAACAGAAAGAGATGGCTCAGAAAAATGCAAGCAGCATCTCTCAACCACTAGGTCAACGTTAAAAGTGTTGCATTCATTCGCTGCATTTTTTTTTGTTGAAAAAAACGCATTCCTGGAAGAAAACGATGTTGTGCTCTCTTGGATTTTGCAAATTTTTTTTTTGCAATGCACTTGTCAAGATTTCAGACTTTTTTTCGATCTTATAGTTTCCAGCGATAAGAATCCTTCGTGAGAATCAGAAACCTTTCAGAAAATTTTTGAATTTTTCTAGAAATTTAAATCTGTAACACGGGGGAATTTTTTATAAGGTTAGAGAAAATTTTACCACATTTTGATACTCTCCATAGTTTACGACTGACAATAACCTGCACTATTAAAATAAATTATAAACAATTCTTTTCTTCTTTACGACTTAACTGTTAAGGATTTGCAAAATAGTTGAACCATAGTAAATTAAAAAGTATTTTAATTTCTGAAGTTGATAAATAAAAAGGAACTAAATATGACTATGCATTAAATCCTCGAAAAGAGATTAAATGGAAATTAAAAAATATGAACTTTTTCAACTTTTTCACCATTTGATGGCTGAAATTTTCAAAAGTAAAACATCCCAGAAGTAAATAATTGGTTTGTGTTATAGAACCGTACAATTAATTTTTACTCATTTGCCTTTCCGTTCTATCGACGTATTTTTCCTTGAAAGATGGGCGAACTCCTAAAAACTTCCCTTATGCTGAATCATCTATTTGTCCGAGCATTTTAAGAAAACCAACAATAAAGAAGAAAAATGCTGTGTGTCATACGATTTGAATACAAATATTTGTTTATCACACCATTATTTTTCTAAAAATATTCTTGCATTTCTTTACTTCTACTGATGACACAGTAAGACAAGGGTAGTTGAACGAATATCAAAAAAAAAAGAAAAGAAGGCAGAAAAGTAAGTAAGAAATGTGGTGTATCTGCAGAATTTTGATTGATTGATTGATTGATTGGAATAGAAGTGTTCTGCAATTCATTGATTGATTCGAACTTATAAATGTGAATTAAATTTGAAGTGGTTGCAACCATAATTGCACCGTATGCTTTATAAATTAAAATTAAAAAGTTATAAAAAATCATAAAAAAAATTATAAAATTATGTTTATAAAAATTAATTAATTAAAAAGCTAAATTTATAAAAATCGACAGAAGTCCTATTTTGTTATACTCAAAAATTTTCAGTTTTATTTTCCTCTTTACCCTTTTCCTCGAAGGGATCCAAGGGTGACACCGTATCCCTCAATCTTCGAGGTCAACATCTACCCAACGGATGTGCCATAAAGGGAAATTTTACACCTCAGCATTGCTGGGGACACCTCAGAGGGATGAGAAAGATACCGCTGCCACAATCTCTGGCCAGAGGAGTTACTTCAGGCTACTAACTGCAATTAAATAGTAGGTGCCGATCCAGGTAGGGCTGATAATGAGGTCATGGGCCCTGGATGAGGCCCTATAAAAGGGTGCATCACGGGCCTAGGAATAAATCAGGAATCATGCTCTCTAAGTAAGTAGGATTCATCTCTTTTAAGTGCTATTTCATTTGTTCTTCTAATTCGTCGCTTTCAGGATTGTTTTCATTGCTTTTATTCTCGGTCTTACCGTATCCTTACCTACAAAAAGGGACTCCTCTCATAAGGTAAACAAGGTTTTTTTTTCCCAAAACATTTTCTTCTTTTTTAAGCTTTCTCTCTATGAAATGAAGGGCAACTATTATGGGTAGTTCTTTGCAGCTACTTCGTTGCCAGGATGGCTGGATGCGTTACCACGATTCATGCTACTATATGGAATTAAAAAAGATGGATTTCACACGAGCTGAGATCAGTTGTGCGGAAAGAGGAGCAAAACTATTCGTAGCGGATACTGTAGAGGAATGGGTAAGCTACCGTAACTAACTGTGAGCGTCAACTGTATTCCTAAAATAGTTCGGCTACTTCATCTATTTTCCAGCTGGAAGTGATGATGCATTCACCGCTGAACTATTGGACATGGGTTGGACTCCGATACGAGGATGAGGTGAAGGAGGCGAAGTGGAGAACAGAAGCCGACGGATTGGAAGTCTCCAAACTGTGAGTGCGGCTGCTCCGTGAAAATCATGCATATTGATTGACGGCGCTATCTTGTAGGGATTGGCTGAGCTCACCGAGAAGTGCTGAGAATAACGGTATGAACACGGTGGCTAGATGCGTCGGTCATTATAACTGTGAAGTCGGGAACTCGTACACATTTTACTATTCGTGCGGCATGGAATTCTACTCGATCTGTGAGAAGAACGCTACTTTGGTGGAGAAACGAGCGGATGAGGTTTAATGATCGACGAGTTGTGTCGATCAATTTCAATCAATTTGTATTAATATCAATAGAACACTATTTGTGAGAAATATATTAAGTATTTTGGTTTATTTTAGTGCTATGTTGGCATTTTTATCGCCTATTTATTTTATTCCTTGGGTTTATTACTTTTATTATCCATTATTAAAACTGAGGTTTGTTTTGTTATTTTGGTTGGCATTTTTATCGCCTATTATTTACTGGTAATACTATATAAGTGTGGTATTTTGCTATTATTATTATTATTATTATTATTATTATTATTATTATTATTATTATTATTAATGTATTAATATTGTCAACTCCCTAATATTTGGGTCCGTAATGGAGAGGAGAGAGAGGATGGAAACGAAATTATTGTATTAAAAATGAATTGTAAGAAAATAAAGATGCATGTAACTATTTTTATTGTCATTGAAAATAAGTAGATATACAAGAAGATGACGAAAAAGAAGATTCAAGGATAAAAAAGATGGATATGTGCGGATATCAGCGACTGGTTAGTGATCTATGCTTTTCCGGTCCAATTCTACTTTCGAGGTCCATTTGAGAAGGGATAAATTTAATATATCTGTGGCCATGTTTTACGTACGTAAATTTTTTTACATGAATTGAACTCAAATCCATAGAGCATGAGTGATTTAAAACATTTGAGAAGATGTACAGAGAGTTTTCCACGACAAGAAGGATCATCTAGAACTTTTCATGAAGTTATGATCAAGTGATTCCATCAGTGCATACATTTCGAATACACTTAATCAGTAAGGGTGTTAAAGTCAGTGGTAATCCCTATTTTTTTCCAACAATAATCCTTCACGAATCCTCAACAGTATACCATACTCATTTGGGATAAGCAATAAATTTTAAACGAAACGAAATGGCCAAAAAAAAACGATTCCTATTCCTCACAAGATGGTAAACTAGTAAAAAAAAGAAACGAAGAACTTTACGAATGGAACAGTTCCAGGTAGAAAACATATCTTGTTTTTTTATTGTTTATTCAATACGTTCATTTCAGAAGCATTCGACAGAATCATGCAATAAAAGGAATGCTTTGCATTCTTGTATAAATAACAAGAATAACAGAAAAAAAAGCGAAAACTTAAGGGAGAAAAATTCAAGGAGAACTTCTCAGGGGAAACATTGAATTTTTTTAAGCGAACAGTACATTTTTATATATTTTTATAGTACATTTTTTACTTTCATTGTTTTTAAAAGACATCAAAGACACTACATGCTTTCATGGATGAGATTAAAAATTAAAAAAAAAGATTTGCAAGCTAAAAAAAGCACAAATAGTACGCGTAGAAAAGAGATGTATCAGAATGTCTTTCCTAGGAAAACAACACCTAACGTTAACAATCTCACGGACCAATCCATGAAGATCTACAGGAGATTGGAAAAATATAATATGATATGGATGCTTGCTTCATTCCAACAATTTCTTGAATACATGACGCGGAGGAACAGTTACGCACTGAGTGCAGTAAGCGGAAGCGATCCACAATCCACACGCTTCATTTATTTTCTTCTTTATTCCGCGCATGAAAAAAAAAATGAAAAAGGATGAAAAAGGAAAAAAAAACATTCACAACAAAAGAAACAGCGTTCAATTCGAGTACGAATGGGTAGTAAAATGGGAGATACAGTAGTAAACAGCCGTCACGATACACAAAGCCAATATTTCATGCCATTATTTAATGACATTCATGCATAAATTTCAAATCCATCACACAAAAGCTCGTAAAAATGAAAAAAAAAATATTTTTCTTAGAATTTTGTCCTTGGTCGAGATGCTATCCATTTTTTCAGCAATTTGTTGCTGCGAACTTTTTGCGAGTGAGCTTTAATCTAGAAGAAAAAATATTTAAAAATGGAATATGAACAACAGAAAGTAAGCATACATCTCTAAATAACATTAATTCTTAATTTTAGAGAGCACCTCAGTTGGTAGGGTTACTTTTCAACCTGAAAGAGAATAAATCTACTAAAATCAAAGAAACTTTGAAGCTTAACCTCAGGAAATCCTTCCAACATTTCAGGAAACATTTCTCCGTAGACCGCCACATGTTCCGCTAAATATAAATCTGCCCAAGTCAGAGAATCGCCAACCAGATAGCCTAGAAGTGACAGTTGTCCGGTGTTTTAACTTGACGCCACGCCCACTTACCTGATGAGCTCTCGTTCAAGAATTTCTTCATATAGTTGAACAATTTCTTTCGTGCTGGTAGAAATAAATCTTTTTTTAGTGCTTCCTGAAAAAAACACGGTTTAGGAATGGAAAAGTTTTGGAATCCTCAGATCAACCTTACCAGGTCACCAGCCACAAATCCCATAACTATGACTTGGAACGGCCTTATTTCGAACATGTAGTCTTTAATTTGATCTGTTACCGAATCCACGAGAGCCTCCTCGAACGGTGTCTTACCAGTGTATCCTGGAAAAGAACGAAATAACTCTAGTATTGTAGTGATCCTGGAAGAGGGAACGCTTTGTGTGTCCCACCAAACCGTCTGGCCAAAAAACGACAAATAGCGTAGGACTGTGCGAGGCGTTTACCATCCACATCAAGTACAGGCAACTGTTCAAATGGCATTTCTAAAAAATGAGCGATTAGAACCAGGAACCGATGAACTTCTTCCAGAAACAAAAAAAAAACCGCAAAACCTGGTTTGAGTTTCATCCAATCGGCCTTATCAACTCGAATATCCTCGTATGGTTCGGCGGCCAGGACAAAAAGCTGAAAAAGTCGTTTTACATAGAGCTTAGTTACAATTAAGTGCTAAATGAGCAACGTTAGGAAGTAAGCTTCCATCAAAATCATTCCAGCGGGGCTAAATAATCGAAATTAAGCACGACGCCGCAGTGCGAGAACTGGTCCCCAACACTGTGTTTTAAAATGAAAAGAAATAAGAAGGATTTTGTACAGAACTATGAATTTTACCATCAATGCTCTTGCTGTAGTCAATTAGCAGTCATTCATACATACATTGGAGTGACGTGTTACATCCTCGTTCCTTCTGTCCGGGTAGTTGATCGATTGATGGTGCGGTAAGCTGCTCTGAGCTCCTATTTACTCATTTTTGTAAACAATTTTTTGTTTTTCAAAATGTAATTCCACCAAATAATTCTAAGAAAATCTTTTTTCGTTACTGTTACCGTCCGTTTTGCAATTACGGCACCCTTCAGGCTTTATCTGATAGCAAGTGAACTTCTGCTTCATATTTAAAAAAAAAGTGAAAATGGGGCATGAAAAGAATTATCTCATAGTTATACTCGTTGGAATATCCATATTCATGCAGAATTGAGAAGGAAGTGGTGGAGAAATCTGATTCCGACAAATTTAAATCGTAAAAGGGACGTTATGACAACAATGGGACAGAATATACGAAGACGGAAGGATTTTTTAACGAATATGAAATTATTCCAAACAACTACAATTATATGAAAGGAATGATGTGGATATTTGATCTCTAGAGATCGATAAGATGCGATACTTTATGAACTAAAAAGAAAAAAATCGATATAAATGACGAAAAACGGTTTTCTTAAGCTAACGTTTTTTTTTGTTTAGAACGTTTCACAACTAATCCATTTTTTGAGGGGGTATAGTACAGTACTCACTTTCTGAATTGAAGATTTGTTACAATCGTTGCTTTCTATTTCCCACATCACTCTGAATGGTGGAAAAAAACAACCAAGTGTGCATCGAGGACCAGTTTTCGCCTGTCAATTATTTACGCTCTTAAGCGTTATGAAGCGAAACGAGCCATCGTTATGTAGTTTGACTCGGATGTTTACAGCAGTGCTGGAACATAAGCGTTGCACTCATCCGCTCATCTGGATTTCGGAACGAGGAGGTAGAAACGAGGTTGAATTTGAGGGTGCGCCTGTTCCCCCACAATTACGGGACGCCTTGGAGTTTTAAACATTTGGAATATTTATGATTGGTCTCTTTTGTATTTTGGACTTTTTGGATTTGCTCGTGCTGGTTTGAATTCGTGTTATCAAATTGAGGTTCTTGCCCTCATTGTACCCTCTGGAAAGCGATCGAAACAAATCGCATCCGACTAACCTTCCGTAAATACGGATATTTTTGCGGCGCTCCCTTTGATAAATAAAAAAAAAACGTAATATCTGGTATCACAGAAGCAAAATATAAGAAAATTTCACAGATCTAACGAAATAACGCTCCAGCAACAATATTTTTCTATTGTAAGGCTCACCTGTCTTGCGATTTCAGCTGTTCCACGAGCGTCAAAATAGGTCAGCTTGTATTTTGTGGCTCTCCTTAAGAGATTTTATTTAAAAAAAAAAACAACTCTTTAACGATGAAACACCAATAAAAATTTGAAAATGGAGAAAATTCTCACGAAGACAACATACGACGACAAATTTTCAGCACTTGAACGCGAGTGTTGTAATTAGATCGAAGCATCGTTGAAAGTAACATGATCAGGTGCTACCAACACTGTAAATCAAAACTGTATTTAGTGATTGATTTAGTCTTTGGGAAAATTTACAATAAAGTGAGAAGAGTTTTAAAAAAAGATATCAAAATGGTACCAAAAAAAAAATCGAATGAAAAAAAGCCAAAGTCTTTGAATGGTCAGTGTGTGAATTGATTGATTCAGGTGCATCCGGTGTTCTCCATCGATTGTAAATCAAGGGTGCATTGGTTTTTTTTTTCAGGAAATCAAAGAAAATCGGGTAAAAAAGAAAGAAACTCAGTATCTAGTATTACAAGAATCAAAGAAAATCGGATAAAAAAAGGAAATGGAGAAACTCAGGAAATTTTGTGAATCAATGTGGTGTGTTTCTCAAATATGTCAATTTTACTGTCCCTGAAAGTTAGATACATTATCGCTTCAATGATCTTCATTGATAAGGCCACTAAGAAAACATGATACAAAAAAACAGGAGCATAAAATTTTGACCTACATCAATAATGTACCAACGTTGATGAATTCCTTTATGAAAGTGATAGCCAGTGCTACTAATCTCATGTATAATTCTCACAAATCTTTTTAACGACTACAGTTTCCTCAACCGATGCGTACAAAAAAAGGAATGGATCTCGATTTTTTTTTCATCATTTACGGGGAGGTCTTTTACAAGACACTACTCATAAAAGTGCAGGTCTCATGCGGAATTTATCCAGTGAAATACAACACCGCTACTAACTTCTGCTCCAAAATCCGTGGCAAAACCGTCGGAATTTCTGGGAGTAGGCAAAATTACATTCTAAAAATAGCATTTGAAAGCAAATGAGGTGCTGATATTTTAGGAAAAAACTTAAAATCTATTTCAAGAATCCAAAAACAAACTCAACACAAACTCAACTCAAACAAACTCAAACAACAACAACTCATACTAGAAGAAAGACGTGTAGAAGAGTATAGAAAACCGATACAATGCAAGAAACAGTGGATTTACGCTATACATAGCTTTCGTCCATTAGTAGACCATCCAGAACTAGGTCTACTAATGGATGAAAGCTAGAACTAGAAGTTCGTCAAGAACTATTGTATATATGTACGTGTGTAGAATTTTTTTTTGCTTTGCGTTGAGTACTCATTTCTTTAGGACGGGGAAAGAAAAAAAAACGTGCAGAAGAATGAAAGACGGAAAGAGTTGGGCATGACATGAAGGCAGGATGTCAGGAAATCGACAACGTTATGATCTGCCCACGAGTAGGTACCGATATAGGGTGCAGTTCACCACAGAGGAGCGCCATCTGGCTCAGATCCACCTAGTAATCTGGGGAAAAAAGCACTTGAGATGACCTTAGCTGTACTCATTTTCCCTACAATGCAACTTGTTACACGATAGAACACGGGCAACTCTGTCATTGTCTAACGTCTGCAATTCATTTAATATAAGTCAAATAGGCAGCAGAATTTCCACAACCTACACAAAAACACAATCGTACACGTGATTTGTACAACTGTCGTCCTTCTATTCACCGTAATAAGTTGCATCGTTGGGGAGACTGGTTCAGTCTAAGCTGTTTCACGCACTTTCGTATAGACTACTACGGGGAATTGAGCGTGAGAACGCTTGTATTCATTTATTCATGGACTAAACCCTCACCACTTTCTACTCGTGGAAAAAAGATTCGTTCAGCATTCTCACTTTTATCTTGCGATATACATACATCCAAGATGTCCGTCTGATCAAATATTCAGTGTTTTGATCTACTTTCTGGCAAAACACCTCGACATCATTCATTCCTTTCGATTTCAATCTGTTTTTTCTTTTTTGCAGTTGGGAGATAAATTAACTGGCCATAATATGCATGTTGAATCCATAAAAGTTAATTTATCGAGGTCATCAATCTCGCAACGATTTAGGCAATTAAGGTCGTAACCACACGATATCCAACTTCTTGTAAAACATTCCATATAGCTTGGCTTAGGCTTTTTTATTAGGATAATATTTTGTGGGTGTGAAAAAGCATTTCATTGCGGATATTTTTCTTTTGCTTCGATAAATACCTTCATAAAATAGACAAAACACAGCCTATGTGATATCGCAAGCTCAATTCCAATGAAACTGTCTATGGAAAGATAAACTCCTTCAGAGTAGCAAAATAAATAAAATTTCATACGGTTAGAATAGAGTCACGACTCACGATATGACGATATAAACAAAGGCGGCTACAAAGCGATCGATGTGAGAAGTGCAAAAGCGGGCAGGAAATGGCGGGACGTAGCATGGAATTAGATGTGAGTCCAGAGAAAAAGATCGACGGAAAAACGGATTCGTGTCAGTGCCGTTTCGAGTGTCATGCTGTGCAAACGCTTTGCATTTGCTAAAAAAATACTAGAAACAACACATTAACCAAGTACTAAAGGAGATTTTAGGGCTCACACTTCGTAACCGGGTTATTTGAATGGTTTCCCATTAATTGCCAGAAGCGCAATATCTCTGAACGAGTAGAACATTAGATGGTCTGTATAAACAAAATTAGCCCAGGATGACCCGCTGGACTTCTCAAAAACTCGCTGTTCCGGTTTCCTGAGAAATCAAATAAAAGAATCACGATATGATGATGATATGAGCGGGCTAGTAAGCAAAAACAGTGCATTTGACTGAATCTTTCGTTATAACTTCTTTTATTTTGAACAAAATGCGCTTACGCAATTGTACCAACCTTCAAGCAGTTTTGACGTAACCATGGTATGAGAAAGCAATGCGCTAAACAACCAATAACCAAATTGAAGTGTATAGTAAAAAGGTCCAAGACGTTCAAATGTTCCTCGTCAAGTTGCTATCAACACGTGTAGGAACGTCAGATGGCGAAGTTCTTTCTATACAAGAAAAGGAAGTTAGGATCAATAGAGTCGACAGTTGCCTGGGGGCATCGTGCACATGGACATTCGTGATCCGCATCGTTGATTATCCTAGAAGAATAAGTTCCCTTCGAAACGGATGTGTTACGCAAGGAAAAAATTGATTACAGCGTCAGTCAATGTGAATCGTTTGCTTCGCCTCACCTTTCTCCTTTAAGAAAGATTTTCCTTCACACGGAGAGGCGAGAAAACCGCGAAATTCACAAAGTTGAAACTTTGCCAGTTGTGGAACAAAACGTGAAAATGACTCCTCTCCGGAATATGGGTGGAGTAACTGAATCATCGAGAAGAGGGATGGAGAAGGTCATTCACGATTTCTACTCACATCTCTTCGATAGCCACGTTTGCCTGCCTTCTCACCATCTGAGGAAGGATGAACATGTCATTCTAGAGGTCCTCCCTTACGAATTATGATACGCCATCATGTCGGTGACAAATCATACTTCACCCGGTCCCGACAGAATCAACTCTGAACATTTGAAGAGCCTATCGTCAGTCCTCATCAACACGCTAACGAGGCCCACCACTCGTTATCTGTCGGGATGCAAGGTTCCACAGCAGTAGAAAACCAGCAGAACCGTGCTGTTGTACAAGAAAGGAGACCCACCTGACATCGTCAACTATCGCCCAATCTGCTTACTGTCTGCCATCTACAAACTTTTAACAGAGTAAACCTAAACAGGATAGAAAGAACATAAAACATAACCTAAGAGACGTTGCTCATTGGCAGCGGATGGGTTTCTGATGCCCCATCCATGCTCAATGGAACGAGTATATCTGAATGCTTCAGCTATGTATATCTAGGTCAGGAAATCAACATGATAAACGACTTGATCTTCGAGCTGGGCAATAGGAAACGAGCGGCTGTGGCAGCATATAAGTGCATCGAGGTTGTAGTGAAGAGGGTTAAGAAAATAGAGCTTCGTGCTCATGTGTTCACATTCCCGTTCTCGCTGCTTTTACATACGCTTCAGAAACGTGTGGGTTTCGCATACAGGAGGAAAATGCGATCAGCGTCATAAACCGCGGAATTGAAAGGGTGATGCTAGGAGTAACCTGCTTCACGCAGCTGAAAGAAAGGATTCGTAGTTCACTCGTACGTCACCGATCGAAGATCAGAGACCCTTCCCATACGCCGAGGAAAGTAAAATCAGGTGCTTTTCAACGACAATCGTTAGACCAG
Organism: Necator americanus; assembly: GCF_031761385.1. Taxonomy (NCBI): domain Eukaryota; kingdom Metazoa; phylum Nematoda; class Chromadorea; order Rhabditida; family Ancylostomatidae; genus Necator; species Necator americanus. Next base: position 38,908,048 of record NC_087372.1, read on the forward strand.
CGACTAGATACCTCGCGACATCAAACGTACCGCAGGAAGACCGCCGACCCGATGTTCAGGCCTATTTACGAAGTCCTTCAAAAAATACGATGCTCTTCGCTCGTGAGAAGGGAAGTCACGGGGCAACCGTTGCGCGCGATCGGGACAAATGAAAGTATTACTGGTGCCCGCTGGAGCTCGATGAACAAAGAAAGCACAGGTGATACAGGAGATACTTCTATTCTTATTGTAACTCCGCCGCTGTTGCACATTCTGCTCATATTCACAAGAAATGAAGCAGATGTGCACTTCACCACTGTTAACACGAGAAAAAGTTGATAAACTATTAAGTGGTAGAAGTAAAGAAAATATTATTTGAAAACATTGCTAGAGTAGGACTCATTTCTTACTGCGCGGTAGGAAGACGTTGGTAGCTCATCGAAAATGAAGTATGGTGAGTATAGTCATTAACACTGCTCAATGGTTTAGGTGCAGTCGTATGGGTCAAATCGCGATCAGTCGTCCAACCGCAGATGAATCGGTCCTTATGTGTAGATAGATCTCCAGCGTAGGAGCTTCGCTTAGGCTAATACATAAGAAAAGTTGGCACAACTAGCAGCGCGCCTTAGAATCAGGGAGAATGATAGAATTCGCACCATGCGAAAGTTCCACGACTTCAGGTAATGTGCGCTTACATGTTCTTTCACGTTCTCACTTGTTTGGGAGATATTCTTACTTGTTTGGGAGGTGAGCCATACATGATAGAACATGTATGACTGCAAGCATTATCTGAGGTTGCGGCATATTCGCAAAGTATGAACTGCCATAGGCGGCGACTTTTTTCGAACAACGATTTTAACGTGGTGCGGAACCTACAGCGGAAGCGTGGAGAGTTTGGATAGTGGACTGCGGGACCCATTGATACGATAGTCAGAACCAGTGTTCCGACCCCTTCACACTTTTGGACAGTTGGCGAAAGCACCCCCGTCACTTTTGAACGGTCGGCAAAGGGACCCCTTTACGTTTGGACGTTTGCGAAGGGATTCTCACCACTCCCGCTGCAGCCTATGAGCTATATCTCCTTCACCCGAGGAGGGTCCGGCTCCTTCCCATCGTACCTATGGCGGAATGGAGGGTGTTTCCGCTCACACCTCCCTGATCGTCGTGAAAAAGCGTGGAAGACGCCGGTTTTTTCCACTACGATTTCAGCTTCATCGCGCCACTCTCGTGCATGCACCGCATCCAAGTCAGAGCGTCGAGGATTAGTGATGTCTACATCCGACCCTATTCAAGTTAGACAAACGAATAGGCTGTCGTGGAGATCTGAACGTGTACATAGAAGCAGGTTCTAGCCTACCTCATAGAAACTAAAGCGATTCCCACGCCGTCTTTCACGACGATTACTGAAAGATGAGCGCTGCTACGCTGGATTCTGCAATCTACTACCTGAGATCTCGCAATGGGTTCCGCACCACGTTTAAATCGTTACACGCTGCCTTTGAAGCATCCCAGGTGGAAATGGATTAGAAACGGGAACAACAGGAAGAAATAAGAAAACTTCACTTCTGCGAAGGATTGTGACAGAAGTGTTTGCGATCAGTTGCAAAACTAGAGATTTATTATGGCGAAGAATCAATGTTTTGTGTCGAAATCAAAAAAATCTACTGGGGAATCGTTGGATTCAAATTGTTCGTGCCGGTATTACCGCTTGATTTGGATCCTAGCGACGCGATTAGGTGAACGACTACCAATTCGCTTACAGTGTGGCTGCTTTGGAGACGTCGAATAAAGGTACAGTAGGACAGCACTGGTTCTCCGATTCTAATGATGATCACTCGAGAGAGAGAGGTAGTTCAACAGTTGCTGCCCGCTGTGGTTGTGAGAGATCCTAGAAGATACTGTTTTTAAAGGTCAATATACAGTTGTTGCCAGCATTTTTCGATCTAGTGGCTACGACACATCTGCCGAAAAACACAACGTGCGTTTTCTCTGATGAAATTCACACTCTACCTTCCCATCTGTCCTACAATAATCAAACATGCATCCCGGTTGGGCGAGTGATGTACTTCGGCGCCGATTCTACCATTCTCTAACGGGAACAAGAACGATGATGAGTGATGCGACCGCGACTGTAATGATTTCCATTCCTTTCTGCTGAGGTGGTACGGATTTCAGGTGGAGTATTCGTATACGGGATCGTAGATTATTGAGAGAAGGTTGATTCCGTCCATTTCTTCCTAATTGCCGTAGAAAACGGCCCGGAAGATGCGGCTTTGAGCGTTCCGGCACACTATTTTCCACAAGGAGTTCGATTGGAGCGCGCCAGCCTCGTGCATGCGCCGCATCTTCCGGGCCGTTTTTTTTACGGCAATTAGGAAGAAATAGACGGAATCACACCCCTCTCCATAATCTACGACCCCGTATACGAATACTCCACTTGAAATCAGTAACACCTCAGATTCGTGGGGTGATGCCTTTAACAATGATCGTAATAACGTGACCGGATAACTGCTTCCAGCACAACATTCGATTCCCTACTGTTTCAGCAATTTTCGCTTATTTATGGATGATATTCCTCTACGAATACGTTGAAACAATGAAAAAATTCGAAAGAGAATCTTTTTTTAAAACGTTGGTACCTGTCGATAAATGTGCGAGAGGTAGATTCGATCCTCGTCGCAATGCTACTCAAGTAAAGCCAGTTAAGGTGAGTTCTCTTATCACGAAACTGACGATGTTGATAGAAGTAGAGTAGAATATAGACGTGACAGTGCTCAGTTCTTCCAACATATTTGAAAATCTAGAAAAAAAAAGAGACCAGAAGAAAACGTAAGTGACAACTTTGGCTGCATCGGTGCTCCTATCGATGCTACTATAAATTGAAGGATGATGGTAATCCGAATTATATCTGCGATTGTCCAAGTGCGACAATTTTTAGTGTTTACGTGTTTCAGACTATGTTATATATTTCAGACTTTTTTGGTACTCACTAAGTTGAATTTCTTCTTTTAAACAACGATTTCTTAGTTTTTAAAGGATCTTAGGCATGGTAATGGAAGAGTTTGTAGTTCCTAAACGCGGCGCTGCTGCATTTAGGAGATATTCAAACTTGATTTTACAACACCTATGTTCCTTCGATACCGCCATAATTTGAAAATATTAATTAAAGTATGGGATTTTCTCCTGTTTTTCCACAACCATTAGCACAGGATGATGTGCTAACATGAAATGAACATCATCGACCTAACTGCCGTAAAAATGGCCCGGAAGAGGCGGCGTGCGCACGCGGCTGGCGCACTCCGCAATCGAACTCCTTGTAGAAAATAGTGCGCCGAAACGTTTGAAGCCGTATCTTCCGGGCCGTTTTTTACGGCAGTTAGGAAGAAATTTACGGAATGACCCCTTCTCTATAATATACTACCCCGTATACGAATACCCCACCTGAAATCCGTACCACCTCAGATTCGTGGAGTGATGCCTTCAAACAGCCAGTTTTATTTGGAAAGGATAATGTAGAAGATGTTAGAAGAATTCAGTGAGAGCCACTTTGACATAAAACTCTAATTTTAACACTTATACACTTTATGATAAGGAAGACTTTTCGTATAGGATAAAATGATAAACTGTGGATAAGAGGTAAAGTGTCTGTCGTTAATCAATCCGCACTGGAAGCACACGTTCCATTCAGATTCAGAATCGTTTGAAATTTACGAACGCGTAATTAGACCGTAGAATGACTTTCGGGGGCTACTTTATGCCTCAAGCCAGTGCTTTTATCCTTCCAGACAAGTTTGGCACCAATTTATCGACCCCAGAGCAATGAAATGCTAGGGCGGATTCGAACCACTCGTCGATCGTGCAGAAACAGCGGAACCTTTTACCGACTGCGCTACACTCACCCCTTGGAAAGAGAAATTTAACAGAAGGAGAAACTTGTGTATTTTAGAGGACTAATTGGTGTTAACCAGAAATTCTATGATAATCGCGTAATTGAAATAGGCGTAATTACATGAAAAATCCGTATCGATCGCTGAGGAGATTGATCCTGAAACGATTAGATTCTATAGACGCTATTCTCTGAAGAGATGTGACTACACTGAGTACACTTAATTTCGAAATTATACATTTTTTCAAACCAAACTCCGGATGTTAGGAAAAGACAATCAGGAACACTGTAGCATCCAATAAAACTCCAAATGGATTCCTTACATACATATTGTTGTTAGAATTAAATTCTAGTGCTTCAGGTTTATAAAACAAAATTTGAAAAAATGGCCCCTGTATGCGAAGCCGTAATCATTTTCGGCGAAGATACTGCATCTGGAATATCCACGGATATCGTATTGTATGACATAGTACTTCGCCCTGTATACATCCCAAAGGATTATTTGTTCAAGGTACGAGCAAGCTATTCTGATTTGTTTTTTTCGAGTTTTCTTCGTGTACACCAACTTTCCTAGTTTCTTAATTTTTTTTTAGATGAGGCCGTTCTGTCATGTTGGATCCATGGGTGTTCTTTGTGTTTGTCGTTCCGACGCCTGCTTTAAGAAACCACTAGATCTTTTGGTAATGGAAAACATGAATTTTTTTTTAGGAACAATGTGGATGACAGTGGGATATTTTCGTTTTCTAGGCTTTTCTTGTGGGAATTTATAAATTTAATCAACCGAAGACGCCTGCGGATAAAGATGTGAACAAAGAACAAACCGACATACTGAAATCAATTTTCAACAACGCCTTTGACACTTTTTACGATAATCTAGAACAAAGAGACCTCTTTCTTCATGCTATTATTACTGAAATGAGAAGAAATTTTGGGTTAGGTGAGTTAGTTCTTCAGGATTGATGGGTAAAGAATAGGAAACGGAAAGAAAGTTCCCATATTCATTTTTAATAGAGTGAGGTTCTAGAGCCTAAGTAAAGCGTAAAAACTTGTTTTGTTGAAGCATAGTGAGCGATGAGCAAATATATTTTATTTTAGAATCGAAAATGCCGGCGGTTCCCAAACCAGAATTGGCAGAAGTTGCCATATTTGATAGGTGGAAGGAATTTGATGACGAATTCGATAAGTGTGTTCTACTTATTTCTTTGTATACTAATTCTTCTACAGAGGATAGATGTCACTTTTTCAGAATGTATCCAGAACAAAAACCAAGTGAAAAAGATTTAAAGAGAAAAAAACAAAAATCTAAGAGACTCATTTGTGTGATTGTTATAATGGGATGCCTCAACGCCGTGTCATTTTTTCTGATTGTCGCCTTTTTTGTTTGGTACAAAAGGTTTTTCTATCGTATCACAGCAGTACCATTGGTGGAAGAACCGCAAGAGAAGGTGGATATTTTTATTGACTCGTGTGCTTTGGGTTGTATTTCTCGAATTTTCATATTAAGCTATCAATTTCTATCTTTCAGACACCTGATGAAGGTAAGAAATCGGCGGAAAAACCTCAGGAAGGTCCACCAGGAGGTCCACAGCCAGCAGCTGCTGGCAATCCTGCTGTAGGGTATTTTGATCCACCTGGTACATCCAAACCTTATGCGCTATAAATAAAATGTTTCTTTTTCACATAACACCAAATATCTACATATTTTCTGTGGAAAAAAAATTAACATGGATTATTGTAAATTACATTAAAAGGTATGAGGATGATATAGTATTGGTTTGAAAAAAAAAGAAAACTAGTTAGGAAATATGTGTGGTCTTTCTCAAATGGTGCGTGTTGCATCGGAACCGATTTAAGTCATTTTGCTCAATATTGGATTGATCAGAAGGTGACCACCTTCCGGAACGCGACAAGGATGCAGTCCTTCCTGAAACCTCGGGTGTTCATAGATTAGACCTCATAGGGTTTTTTTTTTGTTCAACAACTTTACAGCTCAGCCTTTGTGTAAAATCCGCTCCTCAGAATAAACACAATATTTCGATTAATTCACTTCGTAGGAAACATCCTTCTTCCGTAGATGCCTCCTCGAATTTTCATTTTTTTTAACGAGACTGACGGAGAAGAACTCACTTTTTTTTTAAAATACGAAGACTAATGAAGAAAAAAATTTTGTTGGCGGATAAAATTTAATTCTTTTGACTGAAGTAACACAGTTTTAAATCGTAACATTTCAAACAGCATATTTTGAAGGTATAGCTCGCCTTTCCGAATCCAACGCAGCAAATTTCTGAAGTAATTTTCTTACGGCCCAACATCTCCATCTAAATATTTTGATTTATTTTATTTTTGAAGTTCAATTTTTTAGCAAATCATTTTATTCAGCTGAATCAGATTTGTAGTGTATGTTTGGAAACCGGGATATGCGGGCATAAAAAATCACAGCGCGTCAGATTTAGTGAGTGCTAGTCGAGTGTCAATTCTTGCACAATAAGCATCTTCTACGGATGGAAACGAAGGTCCTCCTGAAGAATTTGACGCACTGAGCGATCGGATAAGTCGTCTAGGGAAAATGCGTCTTTGGGAGCCGAGCATCCTGAAGCCCTCGAAACCTACTGTCAAGGTTTCATTGCGTTTTCTTGCAACCAAATTGTTTACGATCGACCTAGGGATTTTTTTCCAACTACGCTCGCATTTCCCTTAAAATTCTACTCAATAAATGAACTTGTCGATTTTCACTCGGAGCTCTTCGTTCGATTCCGAAGTGAATACGGCGGAATCCATGCTGCACGGCCACGTAAGAAGTGTTGCTGAAAAAAAAAAGAGCTTTGACGAACTATGCTTCCTCGTCCATCTCATCTTTTTTTTTTCTAATGAGGGGTATGTGGCCGAAATTTTCACAGCTGTTGTGTTCGCGGAACCTCAACTTTCTCGTTTTTTTTTCTTCCTTGTTTGATGCCTTGTTTTTGAAGAAAGTTTTTTTTTTGCGCTTCATCCTATTCGTGGTCGTACCGAGTGGAGATGTAGGACGGTAAAAAAAGCTTATAGTCGAGAAATCCGGCACAGGGCCTCTCCAGGCATCATGATCCAGTAGACAGTTGTGCATCGCATTGTTTGCAGATGTACTCATTTCCACAAAACATAGTATAGGGGTAGCTGCATTGCTCTGTTTAGTTATTAAACACGAATAAATTTATATTATGCATCATTTCTGTTTTATTAAATTAGAAATTAATAAAATCAACAGTGCTAATATGAAGAGTCTTAAATCCCTTTAAAGATAAATTCTAAATTTAAATTTCTAGGACATTAGACCTGTTACATTCCGAAAAATTCTCGTAAATAATAAGCAAAAAAAAAACTGCGTTAATGTTGAACATAACCAAATAAGAATTGAGGATAACCTAAAAATTCGCAACGTTTTTAAGATGCAGACTGCGGATGTCGCCGATCCTTAGCGATTGGAGCTTTAGATACACATGGTCCTGACATATATCAAGTCCTTCTAAGCTATGAGAAATTATATCGATCCCTTAGTGGTGGACATCCAAAGAGATTCTAAAGTATAAACGCTACAACAAGGACAAAGTGTTTGCAAAACTCTACGCACCACATACTAATCGCCGATCTTCTACAATTGTGTATTACTCCCGGAGATTCCTGAAATCTACGATCATATTCAGCGTACCACAAAATTGACTGTTGGGATTTCCACGACAGAAAAAAAGCGCTAGGGGTAGAAATTAAGAGTATGAGGGTGTTCACATTCGATTTTCTCCAATCTTCCTAAAGAAAAAACGGCGTGGGAAATCAGTCATCGAGTACGAAATTACCTACGAGGCACGTTACAACGAGCGCAGCGTCTGCAAGCAAGAGGACGAAAATCGAGAAAAAAAAGTTTCTCCAGCAGTCCACTCGATTAATGCGAAAGGATAAGCTGTTAGGGAAACCGGCGCGTGTACATGGGTAGTGTTCTAAAGTGCATCGTTGGAAAATTCTAATCCGAAGTAGATTCCACCGGCCGCTTTTTAGGGAAGCTTAAAGGGATTGAACGAGACTCCACCCTCGTGCCGAACAACTCATCCCGATCCTGAACTCTATCTTTCCCTGGAAAGATCCCAACATGGTCAATTTTGTGGTGCAATGCCTTCGAACATAGCTTACTCTTACGTATTTTCTGTTTTGAAATTGTTCCCTTTATTTCGTTCCGGATCCTCACATTTATTCCGGCAACGAATCTCTTTCGCAGTGTGGGAAGTAGGTAAATAAATAGATCAGTAGCAGTACACTAAGTGTTATGGATTAGTGTATCCTCACAGGAAAACTTTGGACAAAGCACATTTGTGTTCGGGATTACTGTAGTCTTTAGGAAGAGATGGAAAAATAAAGAAAATGAGGAAGGCTCCAACAACTTTCTTTCTGGAATTCTTTATTTTAAAAACAAACTGTGAGCAAATAAAAGGGGAAAAAAACATAAATCTACCCCTATCATCCTTTCATAATTCAGCCAAATAGTTATCTGAGCAGAATTCAAATCCATAAAAAAAAGGATGTGAGTTGCACTGAAACACAAATCCTAACGTACGACGCTGGAAAATCGTTCAAAGTTCCAGTAAATGCGGAGAACGTGACTTAAGTGTGTACCATGTGACGGATTCAACAATTTTTCGTCGGGGGGATGACGTTTTTATTCGAGCAGCCGAACATCTAGTCAGGATGAAGGGGCGGAGTAATCTTCGGCGAGACAACTGTGTGAGTGTGTGCATTTCGCACCGATGCAGCACATCAACGGCGGCGGTCGGCCTATTCTTCGGCTTCAGCTTCCCGGCCGACCAATTTCCTCATAAGATATACTGTAAAGCTTTGGGGATTTTTCGTGACCTCTTTTCCGGTTAATCTAAAGGTAGTTCTAGTTGAAATCAGCTCTAGAACTTTACTTTTTCGACCAAATACTTTGAATTTAAATATTCTCCTTCTTCTATCAACAACAATCACGTTTTCGCTCGGTAAAGTTCCACTCCATCGAGAAAAAAAAAATTTCTAATTTCAATGCTGTAATTTTTCTCCAAGAAAAACTGTCATAATCTAAACATGTGATTCACAAAGTTCACTACCCTGAAATTAATGCGAGAACAAAAAAAAAATCCCGGAAGAAACATTAATTTCGCCTACACAGTATCATATTGGTTTCGATAGAAAATTTTTTCTTTAGCTACCGAACATCTTCGGCAAGGCTGAGGTGAATAAGAATTGCTCCCATCCAGAAAAATTTGGAGCTTAATAATAGAAAAACTCACCTAGTGCGGCAATGTTTTTGGATTTGCATGCAATTATGGGAGCATTCTTTGGTGAACTCTCAATTCTGTTGATTTTTCTGTTATTTTGGAAAATTTCCACAATACTCCTTCTTGCTTTTCTTTTTGATTTAGTTCCACGATAATTCTTAGAATTCTTCCACTTCCAGTGGTATGGAATTAAATGTATTTTGGAACCTAAAAAAAAATAATCTCGGAATCCCCACAGCTTTTTTTGTGTAAGTCCGGAACATAAGTGTTTTAATTTAGTGTATCCAAAGAATAAATAATATAAATAATAAGGGAATACTACTATAATAGCGGAGACCGGAAGAAAATAAATAAATTTCCCTTCCGCATAAATACCTGAAAGGATTTTTTTGATGGAACAGTTGCAGCCATCATTCGTTTTCACCTAAACGCTAAGATGAAAGTTTCTCACAGTTTGCTCCATGCAATCAATTATCGATCCGAAAGTCTTAAAGCTACTTCGTCATTGTCGATCGTTAAACAGCTTGACTGCACTAAGGGTATTAAAAATATTATATCTAGACTAACCCCATGGTTAACACGGATCTGCTCAAGAAACATGCAAGTCAGTACAAGCTGACGCGCGACACTGCAGGAGAATACCATAAACAGTGAGTTTTTCCCCAACACATTGATTTAAAAATTAAATTTTTTTAGAAAATTATCTCAAGGAAGCCAAACAAATTCAATGACCCAGGATGCGCTTTATTATTTGTTTTACGAATTTCTTAGTGTAGAAAACAGAGAGAGAGCATCAGAAACGAGATATGTTTCTTAAGACAGAAACGCAGACGTCCAGAGAAATGTTGTTTATTTAGGTCAATTTTCAAATTTCAGGTTATTTACGCTTCATCCGGAGATTGCAAAGTACTATGATGCTGAGGATATCGATCCGGACAGTATTCCAAAGGTAAGCGAAAGTTCTTAAATTCATTTAAAAGCAAATTCATTTAAATGTTAATAATTTAATTCGCACTTCATTTAGAAGAAATCAAGCGTTATCACAAAATTGTGTTTTTTTTTTCAAATTTCGCGCAGCAATAGTTCAGGGAAACTGAGGAAAAATTGCGGGTGGAGACTGAAATTGGTCCAGAGAGCATAAAAATATAAGATAAAATGGTAAACGAACCGTTGTGATATCGCGATTCCATGGATCCTTGTTAAAATGGCGAATGAGTCCAGAACGCATTGAATGCGAATGCAATTTCGCGCTCCAATGCTAAAAGTGGTTTCCAGCGACAAGTTTGTGTCACCAATTATCATGTTTGAAACTGTATTTCCGTTTTCGCTCCGAGAAACCGAGAAGCCGTGACCTCTGGACCTCATTTTCTCGCAGTTAACGAAAACAAATGCGTTAAAAATTAGGAAATAATTAAAATATGGTTTCAATAAATGCAAAACATGGTTATTGATCATTTCCGCTCGTTAAAATCCATTGTATAAACACGTACGGTCATAACGTTGTTTTTATAAAATCATTACGAGAGCAATGTTTTTCTTTGTAGGCTCAAAAATTCATCATGCTAGGACAACAGGAGCTGCAATTCTTTTTCAGGTATTTCTTTACTATTTTCTTCGGTCGATTCTGTAGTCTTGAATCAATCAATACCGCACAATATCCGTATTTTTGAGGCTTCCCGATGTGATGAACGATGATCGACAATGGCGTAGTGCGTTGAGCAGTTTTAAGGAGACATTCAGCGACAATAATGTTCCGATGAACGAATTCAACGTTAGCACATTCATATTATTTATTAAATATTTCGAATATTTTATTGATCCGTATTGATTTGTATTGTTGCAGAAAGTGACGGATGCATTCCTGGCAGCAATGCAAAAAAATGCCGGTGGAGTGACACCGGAGCAGAAAAAAGAATGGGAAGCATTACTAGCGAAGGCGTACGCTGACATGAAAACATGGGGATGGTATTGATCGGTATTGATTGACAATAGTGACATCAATTCACTCTTTGCAATGTGTTTTGTGTCTGAACTGTCTGAAATTTTATGTATATAGAAATCATCACATTAAAACGAAACATATTTTATATTTTTAAATTATCGACTTAGTATTGAGTGTGTGTGTGTGGTTATTCATATCTGAGCTTTTATGATTTTATGTGGTTTTATTTTCCTGCAAAAATAAAGGTGCAGATATCATGTTGGAGAATTTAAGCAAAAAGAAATTCAAAAAAAAAATTACCATCAGATGTTTCTGCCCGATTCAGAGATTCAGGAATACGTTTGTTGGCTTTCTCCATGGAAAAAAAAGAAAATTAGTGGATGTGCTCAGTTTTTGATGGTTTTTTTTCCCTCGTTAAGAGTTGAAGATGATCGACAACAATTGAATAGTGTGTAATGTACATACTGTACATACTGTACGTACTTAAAAATGTCTGTAGGATCATGTGAATCCTTACCGTGAGATCATTTCTCGTTGCTTTGACACGTTCCGTTGTTTTCATTGGCTCTGTTCCGTGCACTGAGACACCTGGCCATCATTGTTGTGTTTAGTTCGTCGAGTTCTGATCAAAAGCAACAAAGATGAGATAATGACCACAGTAATTTAACAGTAAACAATTTCTGGATTTTCTTCCCGATAATAAGAGGTCGATCACATGGATTCTGTGGTGTGATCGCATCTTCACAGCCATTTAATACGGTCGTTCATTAGACGAGTAAAATGAAGATGTAGCAAAAATTGTGACACTGTGGTTCTCGACACGATTGCTGATTGATTGTGAATGAGTCTTTAAAGGCATCACCTCACGAATCTGAGGTGGTACGGATTTCAGCTGGTGTATTCGTGTACGAGATCGTAGATCATAGAAAAGAGGGTGATTCCGTCCATTTCTTCCTAAGCACCGTAAAAAACGCCCCGGACGAAACGATTTCGAGCGTTCCGGCGCGCTACTTTCCGCAACGAGTTCGATTGGAGCTCGCCAGCCGTGTGTACGCGCCGCATCTTCCGGACCGTTTTTTTACGGGAATTAGGAAGAAATGGACGGAATCACCTCTCTATCCATAATCTACGATCTCGTATAAGAGCACTCCACCTAAAATCCGTACCACTTCAGATTCGTGGAGTGATTCCTTTGAAAGGTTCTGGATCCTTACATAAAAGTTACCACGATGCTTGACACGATCCTGTGTTTTCGTTGGTTTCGGTTCTTTTTTATTTGAATTTTTTTTTCGTGGATAAAAATTCTGGTTTTCTTCTGCCGCCATAATACTGCACTCTTCCACCATTTGCTGTTCATCATTCGTGAATGCCGTATTGAGGATCTCTCACTCCTCAGTTTCGTAGATCGTAAAGTAAAAAGATAAGTGGAAAAAAGAGTAAATTTGACTTCGGATTATTTTTTAGGATCCCATAAATGAAACTAATTAAATTAGTTTAAATTAAATTAGATAAAAACTCTGATTTAGCACATCGGCTGCGCCAAATAAGTCAATGTATAGGCGAATATGAAACATCCATAAAACCTCAAAGATTCCGAATTAAAGTCAAATGCGTTGGCGTATCCCAAGCGGATTGATACTCTGGAGACCTTACACTTTATCCTTTTTTTTAAATTCCATTGCTGTCACTTCAATTGAGCTCTGTACTCGTATTTTATATCTCTTTTTATAGGAGTTGCTTCACCTCCGATATAGCCTGGTTATCGCATCCTAATCATAAAATCCTGGAGTGGCAATCAAAAATCGCTGTGGAAGAGAAGTTGGTGATGTGAAGCAGTTATAAAACATTATATATATTTTTTGTTCTGCGAAGACCAGTTATACTAATTTTTGGAATTTGGATATTTTAGAATCGTAGAAAATCGATTATGTAGGAAAGTTACCAATTTTCTTTAGCTATCTGCTATGGATGATTTTAGCTATCTCTGATATGGAATCCCATCTCATGTTTTATTTCCTACTAAAGGCTACGGATTTGTCCCATCTCATGTTTTATTTCTTACTAAAGGTTACGAATTTGTCCCGTCTTATGTTTTAATTCAAGATAAAAGCTATGGCTATGGATTTGTCCCCTCTCATGTTTTATTTCAGGATAAAACCGTTGTAGAATTTGTTAGATTTTTTTGAATAAAATAATAGGAGGCTAACTTGTTATCTGAAGAGCTGCTTCATCAGTCAGCAGCGTTCAGCAGTGGTGCCACTCGAACATTGTTTTCTGAGGTTCTCGAATGATTTTGAGGTGTTTTCTTTGGTGCTCCTCTTCCCTCATGCAAACCTTCACCTCAAGTTGCACGATGTGAGAACGTGATAGTCGGACGTGATCCGGGGGATCCGGAGGGCGAGGGAACAGTGAACGCACATATCCACATCATGAGCGCATGTGTACTGTACACTTGAGCAGCTCATTCGTACGAAGTCTCTGTCAGCTGATACATACATAGTTGCTAATTTTCGTGACTCCCCCTCGTTTTCGTTACCAGTTTAAAAATTTTTGCAGAAGAAGAGAAAGTATGGATTTTTCCTGCGATGAACTGCGAATACTCTATTATCCTAGAATTCGTTACTATTACAAGTGATATGATCTGATTTTCTATTAAGATCTTAGAATATCTCAACAAAAATTTCAAAAAACAGAAAACTTCTGAAGAAGTCGTTTTAAACGTGCAGCTAAGATTTGTAATTAGAATTAAAATAATATGTATAATAATACAATATAGAAAAATAATATATATATATATATATAAATTTATAAATAATACAATACATAATGTATATTTAAATAATTAATAATAAGTGGTAAAATTTTTATGTTTGGGTACGCAAAATCGCAATGCAAAATATTCATGTGGTGCATGTAAGAACCTCTCAATGTTAATTTTCTAGACTACTTTTATTTTTTTTTCGCCAGAATAAGGGCAAAATGCAATACGAGGGGGGAAAACATCAATATCGTAGTATTTTTCCTGCAGATTCTTAGGAAAAACTGAAAGTAATTGTGCAGGGGAACAGAAAAATACATTATTCAGGAAAAAATCATTACTGACAAGAGACTCGATTCATCCTGAAAAGCACATCGTTTAAGTAGTAGTTTGGATCGAATGGTGTGAATTTCCAGAAAAAAATGGAAGAAAAATTCTCTAAAAGTTCTTTGGAAGCTAATCAGTACATAGAATGTTGTTCGGCCGCAAACAATTTTGTTTTTTTTTCTCGTCTTTTGAAAAACCTTCGAAAGTTCCGCTATTGCAGGATTGGTGGATTGCATTGTTTAATCAACAGTTGCACAGCTGTTTTCCCATATCAATCAAAGTTTCGGAGATTTTACTTTTTTCCTTTCAGTTGCTTTTCATCTGCAGAAATATGTTTCATTTAAAAAAAAACAATAAAAATGAAAGGCGTTTTATTTGTAAGTCTAGTTGTCCGTCATCCTTAGCGCTCGTATCAATATTTTTTTTTGACGGTTGTACGAGAAATTGAATAGATTTCTGTACAAAAACTTAGAATTTCGGGTATTTTTTTAATGATTAAAGGTATTATAAATGTCTTAGAAGATTTTATCTTAATGGATCTCTTTGGATCTTAACCACATAGGTGATTATAATTTCCTCATTTTTCTCATTTCGCATTCCCGACCACCTCTGCTGGTTTGCTCTCAAAGTCTGTGTAAATTTACTTTCAAAAAAAAAAAAAACGAAGGTTAACGGAGAGCTGTTACTTTGCTTATTGATTGTTTTTTTTCACAGTTGGAAACTCACATTTTTGAAGAAAGAAAACGGGACTAACATATATGGCAAGCAGGAAATTTCTGCACTGATTATAAAGTAAAGGATTTGTTTGTCAACAAAGCTGGAAAAAACGGGGGAAAAAAGCTGGAAAAAAAAACGGAATGAATACCCTAAATATACTACTTTATGATACAAAATCCACTGTCAACTTCTTTTCTTTCAGCCTGGATCTGCTGAAAGGCGACTCTTATAAATGAGTATTTGACAAATTATTGAAAAAAATTATTTGAATGAGTTTTTTACGTGTATTGAATAAGGGAACATCAATAAGGGGTTAAGAACGCAATGATATTCTCTCCAATCCTGATAAAAATTCCATTTTTTATCCGGAATCTTTTTTTTTGCGGCTGAAATAGGAGAATTTGGAATTCTGGAGTAATTTGAGCGATGTGATTTGGACTGTACAGTAGTGTCAGCTTCAGTATATTCACTGCTCTCACATGGATTTCGATTATTTCTCCCAGTGAGACAACTATGTACTTATCATAGGATACCTCAGCTAACAAGACCTCACAGAGTTCCAATGTGATAGCAAGCACCACACGATCGGTATAACTTTCACGTGCTTTCAATGTAAACTGTACACTTTTTCTGGATCAACAAGCACTTTCGCGTGTATCCACATCCGCGATAATATTTTAATATAATAATTTTATAACATTATGATATATTACATTATTTATGGGGATTTATAATATAATATTTTAAGCCCAAGTCTTAAAATTCTTCGAAAAATAAGCGAAGTTGATTATCCACAATGTCGTCGGATTTGTTTTAAACCCGTCCTGGGCTGCCGGCCGCCGTACGTGCGTTTCGCTGCGAACGAGAACACCACTTGTAGTGGGGTGCGAAACAAATGGCAACCGCCTGCGCAAATCCAGAAAGAAAAAAAGAAAAGAGATCACCAGCATTTTTTGCCGAAAGGAATGCTGATCGATCGTTTACAGTCTCTATTCATTGTTACAGTAGATAGTCGTAGATAAAACGTATAGAAGGAGGAAGGGATGAGATGAGTGTGGAGAGAATGAGTTATTTGTTGGCGCTGAGCCAAAGCCAGAGCGTATATTACACATAGTAGAAGCTGTGGTCACATGGTCTGAGTGACTGAGAAACGACGGAAAATACGCTGGATCGAAAAAGAAGTTTACAACATGTACACAATCCATGATCTTCCGTTAGTTTTTTTTTTCTCGGATATGGATAAAGCGCTCTCGGGCAAGTGCACATTGCGACGGATTATCTCATCCGGGTATCGTCAAGAATGTCTCGGAAAAAGATAATCGATTTTCGTGGTGGTAACAATGGGAATGTGAAGGAATTTTTCCTGGGGATCCAATTTTTTTTTTGAGCACAATGATAAACAGCCTTGCGGTGTTGATACTTCTATTTCCCTACTGCTCCAAATGGGGATCATGGAGTGGGAAAAATTCCCGAAATCTCATCGAGGAATCCAAGATACTGTTCCAGTCGGTGTGAGCTCGTTCCTGTATTGAACGCGGATCCGAGATACGGTGGATAAGGGTGGAACTCAAACTTCTTTATCAATCCTATCAGAGCTGCAGGAATTTCTGGCAAATTGTTGGATTGTGAAAATTTTCCGGATCGTGATTAAGATTAATTAGATCCTAACGCTGATCGTGATTAAGATTTATTTGATCCTAACACTAAGTCGGAAATATAGAGAGAAATGTAGTAACATGATGTTCAGGGGACTAATAAATAATAAAAATTACAGTTACTTATTACCAATTTTTACCAGTTACATGATGCATGATTTTGCCTAAAGAATCCGAGAGAATAAGGAACTGCATACTAGAAATTCAAAAAAAAAATCAAAAGACAATGAAATTTTCCATAGTTTTATTCGCCAAAGGTACACATCTGTGACTTTCCGATTTGATTTTTTTAAACGACGAAGCAAACCTCTAAAATAAGCCAAAGTTGGGTCAAATAAAATATTTAAAGGCAAAGTTGAAGCAAGTGAATTTTCCTCGGGATCCATCGCTGAGCTTTCCGAGTTTTTTTATTTTTTCGTGCCGAAATTTCAAGGTAAACAACAAAATATGATCGTTGATACGTCAACTGACATGTCATGTGCGACAATGATGAGGAAAAAAGTAAGACAACATTCGTTTCTCAGTCGATAACAAACAAACTTTCCAAGAAAATCATCATAGTACATTCAGATCCAGACCCATCCCAGAACGCTTATCCATTGTTTATTCGCCTAATACTCTTATCACACCGCAATCCACGGCCGCAAAGTCCTTTTGGTCCGCATTTTTCTCTCACACTCAGCCAACAAGTGTCATTAAACAGGTGGCGTTTGTTGTGTGTTGACTTTCTCGGGGCGAATTCCCAGAGGCGCTTCCCGTTTCTCGCATTTCTCGCGTGATTCCGGGGGAGATTTGCAGTATTTTTGCAAAATACTCATGAAAAGTGCAAAACGATCAGTGGATACACTACATAGTCTTCCTGATCCAGGCCCTGGAACAGTTGTTAGTGTTCTTTCGAAACCGCATTCCTTGTGACATATGTCGAGTGATGAGAAGAAACGTTGAAAAGAGACGTGACGACTTTGAGAATCCTGAAGAATTTCTTTGAAATTTGCCGAAAATTTCCTCAACATTCTTTTTAGAAGATTATTATATTATTAGTTAGTAATTAGTATTATTATTATTAGGTTTTAGTGTTGAGGGAATTCTCAGCAATAATAATATTACAAAAATTTTCGGCAACTAATAATATAATAATGTAATAATACTATTAACTATACTAATAATAATATGATAATAATATAATAATAATACTATATAATATAATATTATAATGATAATAATTTTCGGCAACTATTAATATAATAATATAACAATGTAATAATACTATTAACTACACTAATAATAAAATAAACTGCAAAATTCATTTCAGAGTTCCTTTGCCAAACATTTGCAAGGGAAGAGGAAATTTGTGAAGTGTTTTCGTTATTTTTTATTTTTTTTTAGAAGTATTTTCAAGTATTTTTTTTTTGAAAAACATCGCCAATTTTCTTCTTTTTTTGCACAAAAAATGCAGCACAAACTAAATAAATAATAAATAGTATGATAAATAGTGAGTAAAAAAATATAACAAAATAAAGAAATTAAAGTAAAAAAAAATATTATGGTATTGTTGTGGTATTATAATAAAATAAAAAATAAAATAAAAATTATGTGCATGTGGCACCGTTCCGTTTATCCCAAAAGTTTCGAGAAGAAGAAACAAACAAAAAAGAGGAAGAACTAGCAACAAGAGAAAAAGGGAGGAAACTAAACAGTGAAAAAAATCTCATTTTTGAAAAAAATTTAACTTTGTTTATTTTACTGTATTCGCACCCTTTGCTATACAAGGTGGATTTCTCTTCTATTTTTGAGAAGAAACAACTACTCAAGCGTTTTTCGAGCACCTGGGAATACGGTAAGCTTTGCAGTTCAGAATACCGTACTTTATTCACGAATACCATTTGTGCACGTTTCTGTGTACGTGCTTCTCCCTACCGTACACCCACCAAACACCTTTTTTCTCTAAAAAAATATGATGGATTCTTGCCGCCGAGGTGGATTCCAACCGCTTTTGTTTGACGGCTCGGCTATAAAATTTCTTACACTTGTCAATATCCTGAATATGAAACCATATGGTTAAATGATTCCTTGTGGTGTCAGAGATTGCGCCGAGGATTTTATAGGGTCGAATGATTGCGGTGCGGACGAGTTCCCACACGAGGAGAATTGTTGTGACGCGCCGCACAGCAAATTTCCGTGTTTTCTTCGGATTTCCGCTGCTTACAGCGGATGAAGAGACACCATTTTTCGGATCATTTTTGTGTTCGAGATTGTTAAAAAATGTTTTCGACACATTAAATGGGACCCTTTAGCGAAAATACTTTAACAACTTACTTTACTAGCGTAAATAATAGCCCATTTTCTCTCGTATACATTATTAGATTTGAAGTATACTGCTGCAATAATTTTAAATTTTGCGAATATTTTCGAACGATTACTAAGTGCAGTTTTTTTTCCAGAACAATCATCCCCTCTAAATCTTATTTTTTCCAACTAATGTGTAACACGTTGTTTTTTTGGATCCACATCCATTTCGGGCTCCGTAGAACACACATTCCGCTATGAAATTTGTCTCTTCTGGTAGATTCCTGCTTTAAAATATTGAAATGTTAGTGGAACCGAGTGGATTTGCTTGACGAAATTTCTTATAGATGAATTACGATTGTTGTTTGCTAATTTTTTTAATAGCTATCATAGAAATTATGTCCGCCTAATTCCTATGAGATAGCTGATAGCTGAAAAATTCCTCTCCTGGAATCCTTCCAGTCTAATTTTCTAACAAATCTAAGATGTGATGTTCATCTTTGAGTAGATTAATACAAAGAGAAAGTGTCTAGAAAAAAAGTGTCCTTTCGTGAAGATTCCTTTTTTTATTCCATGCCAATTAAAAAAAAAGAAAACTAAACACGATTTCGACAGTATACTCAAGTTGATTTCTCCTGATGAAAATGTGGAAAGTCTTTTTTTTTAGAAGAGATATTTGTATCTATTTTTTCTTATTTATTTTATCAGTTTTTTTTTGGTTATTTTTCTCAAATTGAACCTCTTCAAATGTTTTAAGGTTGCTGATAGATTTAATTTGATCCACCATTATCCATGGAAATAGCAAAAAATTGAGCATCAAATACAATTACACTAAATATAGTCTGCAAGAACATTAAGTGCACACTGTAATGAGCTCTGAACAATCGATATTTGATTAGCCAATTCGTCACTAAGTGATCCTAACTGACTTGTTTGAGCATCAACCATATCGTCCAACTGAAAAAAAAAAACATTTTGTAAGCTTTTTAAACATTTTATTCTATTTTTTTATTATTGTGCGTATATTTTTCCAAATCCATAATAAATAGCTTAATTTTAAGGAGACTTACCACTTTATAGACTTGTTGCATAACTTCTCCAGAATAACTGTCTGTTTTACTGGTAGAGAAGAGCACATGTCGAGCCGCAGCGTCATCCGGGCTCCCGCGTGGATTCACGAAACATCGTTCAAAGCTGGAAAAATCCTGTTTGATGCACAGTTCGATTAGGTCTCTATCAAAGCCCCTCGTATCGTACTTGATCAGCCGATCATTGTAACGACTCCTCCATAATCGATCGATATTTCTGGGAAGTTCTTGACTCTCAAGATTTACGGTGACGGTTATAAGATCCTAAAATCATGGGAACGTTTTCGGGAATAGCGCATGGGTGGGAGAGCGGTGGGACAAAATTTTATCGAGAATATGACGTCCAAGAGACCAGGAACGTCAGAGACTGTGCCTGGGCTAAGGTTTTCAAGACGTGGGCGTAGGAGAAATGGAAAATGAAGGGAGGAATTGATAGAAATCCTTGAAAAATCACCCACAGCAGCTACTTTCGCCATCTCTTGGAGTTGATTATATCCGCTAGTGGTGTAAGCGGTCATATTAAGTGATTGAATCGAATCAGCCAGTGCCGGAATGTAATCCCTCTGAATTCTCATTGAAAGCGTAGACAAGCTGAAATGTCACAGCTACAGTTGAAATTACAGTAACTACCAGGCACAAACTTCGCCATAATCCTTACTAATCCAGAAAATTGGAGGATACGATAACCACTCACCTGTACGGTATCGTGGGTGCATCAGCAAAGCGAACAGCTAACTCAATCCAATACTGTCCAATAGCACGATGAATCTGAATAGGTGTCTGTCGTGCAAACGAAAAAAAAACAGAAATGGGCGTGCCCGTCCCATGATGGTATGTACCGCAAAATTATCAACGTCCATCAGATGTTCGCTTGCAAAGGGTGTTTCGTAGAGAGTATGATATAAGGGATAGGTGTGATGCTTGTCCATATCAATCCATGCAAAATTCACAGAGGGAACACCTAAAATAATCCTTGAATCCTTGAAATTTTCCGGAAAACTGCTGAGTTTATGTGGTTGCGCTTGTCGGTTTGTCGGTTTTTTTCTACTTTTATTCCAAAAAATCCTGGAAATAAAGTATATGTGTTGCTGTTGCATTCGTTTTGTTCAGAATTAAATAAGCGTGAATAAACGGGACGTATAAAAATCGATAAATTGATTGACGTACGATGAACTCGCCTAGGTAGTCCAGGAACGGCTTCTGATCCGAACCGCCCATTGGAATGGGAATGTCAGGAACGCCAAGATACTCTGTGTCTTTCATTAAACTTATCCTTAATTTTACACTTTATAAACGACGCTAGAATCAATAATCGATTAATATTGATCACCATGTGTCGTAGACGGTTGTGCGGTTCGCTTTGATTTCATCCTTTCTCGGATTTGCGACGTGCATGCTAGCGAGTACAACCTGATCTTGTAGTGACGGTGAGGATTGCACGTATCTGGAAAAATCCACTAACTATTTTCAAGGAAGCAAGAAAAAAGAGAAAAGAAGAAAATGAAGAAAAAGAAGGAAAGAAGTAAAAAAAAAACTCCTAAAGAAGTAAGAAACCGGGACTGCCTACATGGTTTGGTTTCCCTTAAGGCAATCCATGTTCAAGTAAGCGACCGCACGTCTTGTGAGGATTTCTGTGAACTCCTCGACAAACTCCGTCGATCCAATCAAACCGAACTCTTCAGCGTCCCATGCGGCAAACATAAGCGTTCGTGCTGAAAAATACAGTATCCGATCTTGAGATTGGAGCACATTTTCATATTCTGTATACCTGGTCGCCATCCGGTCTCGTTAATCACCTTCATTGTAGATCTGGCAACTTCTGCCAGAACAGCGGTTCCTGCGTTCGGATCCATAGCACCGTATGTCCATGCATCGTAATGATTTCCTAGGATCACATAACGTTCCGGTTCCTCGACACCATTTATGTAGCCGATAACATTTTGGATTTGTCTGGAGAAATTTACAGTAATTGACTCAGCAATGAGAAAAAAAAAAGATTATTTTTACATCTGCTGTTCCTCGAAATTGTAGTCTGTACCTGTTTACAAGATGGTTGTTTACAGTAATGTACCTGTTTGCAGAATAGTTGTTTACAGTAACTCGTGTGCTCAAGCCGTCTCTAAGCCCAGGCCCAAGATTGTAGGTGAAATTAAATCCTCCTATAATAAGGTGAACGGAAGGCAGTCGATAATCGATTTTTCCAGAACGTCAAAAGCATTTTTTCAATCAACAAACAAAAATTCTCAATTAATGGGACCTTTCCATGTTGCAGGCGCTGGAGGTCCATCCAATCGAGAGATCAGTTGTTGAGCTGAATGATAGGAAATCGGGATCGCCGGTATCGAAGGAAGTATCCCATGTCGCAGAGCCTAAACGCAGCACCTTAAACCCTAAGGTGGGGCCAGGATTACATAATCGATACCTCCTGAACCGATCCAGCTTTCCATAAATTTGTCTTCGAAGCATACAGAGGTGAACGTACATCACCGGTTCCAGTATATAGTGTTCCACGTTGAACAGCATTCGCCGGCATATAGACCGTATTCGGATAAACATCACCTGGAATTCAAAAAAAGAATGTGGGGGCATATTTGCTGTGTGAAATTACTGTAGAAACCGTCTTGGATTCCATATGGCGCCACCTCCGCTGGGTCAGAGTACAGAATTGCACCAATAGCACCATATTTCTGCGCCAGCGCCACCTTATCGGCTCGGAATGTGCCGCCGTAACGGATTAAAGCTATTCGGCTCTGAAACGTTGGTAAAAACTCAAAGTTCTAGGACAGATTGAGAAGAAAGAGAGGTATTGGCTGAGGAAAGCAAGGTGGAATACACATATCCAGAAAAAGAAACCTTCTAAGGAGGATATTTTGAGAATGAAGGAATTATTTGATATCGTTGTTTTTTTTTCAAAAAAAGGAGCAGGGTGCAGGTAGAAAAGAATAAATAAAAGAAATATAAATACAATAACAGAAAAAAAAACAGCAGATTGAGAAAAATATATGTGTGAGTAAATATCCCTGAACCAAACCTGACCGTCAGTGTTATCCCAAGACTTTGAAGAGTCTGGAATTCCTTCTCGGTAGCAAATCCACAATAAACAATATCTCCTGCCACATTGCCGCTTGGTGAAAAAGCAAGCCACTGCATTCCAGCCTCTGCCAACGTAATATTTTAACAAAGGATTTTTTTAAAATAAAGTACAAATTTTAAAAAAATTGTAACAGACCTTACCTTCGTCGCTTTGCTCGTTTTTAATAATTGGTGGACTGATTCCTTCACTTCTGTAGAAGGTTGTCCCATTATGGTACTCAATAGTCATATAGTTAGGATTCGTCGTATTTGACGGGTAGGATAACAGCACGTTGTACTCAACCTTGTGCACATCTGGAAGCGTTTTAGATCGGTTTATTGATTTTTTTTGATGGAATCTAACTAGGACAATAATTATTCGAGAGCTCAAGGTCCCATTATTGATGAGGGAAGTATGAAAAATATGAATTGCTGCAATTGTGGAATTGCAGTTAATCCTTGAGGTACTGTAATTTTACGATTCTCAGGTACAGAAGTAGGGAAGTTTCTTTCAAAAACTTTGTAAAATATAAAACGTTACGAGATTGGAGAAGATTGATGAAGAAATGGGTTATTAAGGGTGAAGACAGAGAGCAACTTGAATAAATTACGGAAATAAATGAATGAGTGAATGAAAAAATGAAAATAAATGAGTAAATTATATAAACAATAGAGGAACAACTTTTAAAAAATAACGGAACAGATACATATGTATATAAATGAACAGAATACCACATACGCGTAAGTATCTACTTAGGTAAACACTAATTTTAGCTAAGGTTTTGGAAATGTTCGAGTAAAGTCTTAACTTCGACTATTTTTTTCATCCGATATCCTAACTGTGAATTTAGGTTTGGCAAGAAAAAAATATTCGAAATATTTTTTTACACTTTAAATTTACTTTAAATTTACTTTAAAATTACACTCATATATGAATTAGAGCATTATGTACATCCATAATAACCTATTCGTACTTTTTTTTGTAAAGAATATTTCTTTTTTCTTAGCGAATTTACTAAGTAAAATGATAAACTTTAGTTTTAACTTCGTGATCTACTTAATTACTTAATTAATTTCCACTTCATGATGCTGAATCGATTGAGCGGTACGTTGATTTTGTGGGAACTTTAAAAATTTAAGGTTTTTATTCTGGATTATCTTCTAGTTAACGGACATCGAAGTCATTTATCCTCCTTAGAAATCCAAATATCCATAAATGATTTTTATATGAAAATTTCATTTCCATTCTTAATCATCAGTTTATGGTGCTACTTAAGCAGATGGTTTTCTAGGATTTATACTCACTTTCTAATCCTGCCGCTATCCATTTAGCAACAATAGAATCTGCAACCTTTGCATTCGCTGACGTTCCGGCCATATGTGGTGATGCGGTGAAGTCATGGAGATTTTTCTTGATCTCTGCTGGATCGATGTTGTTCTGGATCTTTTGCGAAATCGGCTCTGTGTTCTGAGAATCTGAGTGAAAAAGATTTTTCAACAGAGCTGGAAAGTTTCTGTATCACCTGTACGTCCTTTCTTTTAAGACGTAGACGTTTAATTAAGATTTTTTCAGAAAAAAAATTAATTACAATTGATTAAATTAAGTATTTAATTTTAAAAATTTTTAAAAATTTTTACATGTAGTAGCGGTGGTTGCTGTAGTAGCTGATGTAGTAGTGGTTGATGGAGTACCTGGTGTAGTGGCTGATGTAGTTGAGGTTGGTACACGGATAGACGGTGTGGTGTTCTTAAGATTTTTAGACGAATTGTACTTTGAGATCCCTATTCCTAACATTACTGAACCGGCAATGATGAACGCAACGCCTACGGCTAGAATTAGGTAGGCGATCCATGCCCGCATCCTAAACAAATTAGAATTTTAGAGAAATACAAAAAAGTGAAGTGAGGTAAAGCGGCGTAAAGTAAATAAAAATTTCTGTGAACGCATCTGTAAATAGGCGCAATACGCTAGGGCAGCGAAACGTATTTTGCGATAAGGGTGATTAGGCTGATAACTGCTATCAACGAAGAGCGGTCCAGAACAGTTCAGATCTTTCAAGCCGCTTTGAAGATCTCTTTGGCATATGTCTTTTGCCGAAGAGTCTTGTCACCCATGTTTATGGATCTTAGATTTGTTTATGGATCTTAGAATCGTCTATCATCGTCAGATTTTATTTTATTTCAAACATCCCGTGCAATTTTCCCCTTATCATTGAAGTATCTCCTTGGAGAAGCTTATAAGCTTAAAATTAAATGTACGTATGGGAAAGCCTTTGTTATCTAAGCAACGCACTTATTTTTTATCGATTGATACTGTCAAGGTATTAAAAACACAAACAGCTCTAGGGCCTTAGACCTGAATTAAGTTTTTTTACATAAATTTTAACTTCAGGACAATAACCAATCCCAGCAAGACGAGTTAACCTACCTCCTTTTATTAAAAAAAAACTATTCAGGGACATTCAGCGACGTATTCAGTATCTTATCCGCTTATCCGAATATTATTTAAAAAAAAACTAGCAAAACTAGCGAAAAATTTAAAAACACTTATCTTTATGTCATGTTTTGCAAATGAGAGCTTATATCAAATCCAAACATTTATGAGTTGATTCAGGATTCAAATCCATCTAACTCAACTTCCGAATCAAAATTATAAAATCGGGGCAAAGTTCACCTATTCATTCCACGAAAAAAAAGTGTAGAAATGTTTATTTGCATTTTTCGAAGAGGAAATCAAAAGTTCTTAATTGATTGAAGTAAAGCCCCATTTGAACGATTAAGTACTTCAAATGGGGCTTTTGAAAATATTTGATGCTCCCTACAGCTGTAGATTTGTTCAATAATTTTTCCGGAACAATAACATCGGTGAGAGAAAAAAGTTATTTGTGGCTCGCTGTCGTCTCGACGGTCACTTTGATTGTTTTTGGTACTACTATGCTGGATGAACTTCCAAAATAGATGCACCTCCCTCATTTTGTATTTGATGAGTTTTTGGCAATATCTCTCAGTTCTGTCGTTCCATGCACGATGTTTCCAGCTAGCCGGCACGTTTTCTCATGCGGCACATGGGAAACATTGCCAACGGCAAAGTAATACGGTTGCGCTCCCGCGCCAGCCGCTGTAGACAAGGGCTGGCTCTGAGCAGTCGGGATGTAGTTTTCTTTTCTTCCGTTTTATGGTGCGCGTTCTTCTCTCGTGTTTTGTATTCGATCGCTCGCCATTCACCATCTAAAGGCGCAATACCATTTAAAGGCGCAATACCGCGGCTGGGTGCTGCGTATCCGAACCGCCAGCGCTATCCATCTTAGGGCCGGGAGCTACAGCCACGTAGCCAACTGACAGGTCCCTATTGATCCATCTGTGATGTCGTGTATATTGCTGTTGCTGTGCGTTGCTGTCATTAGGGTAAACGAAATTTATAAACCGCGTTTTACCACAGTATATCACCTGATCCGCAGGCCATAAAGGTTGGGGCATGGGATCAGAGGGCAGTACCGAGGCCTCACAGGGGTGGGAAGAGGGGGGGGGGAAGAGGGGCGGGATCCTGGGCGCGAGCTCACAGGGTTCGGAGTGGCTAGGGCTGTAATAGCTAGCCCAGGACGACTTCCTGTGGATCCAGCAGACGGTCTCGAGTACGACCCACCGATGCCTGGCGCTCCTTCTTAGAGCGGACCGGGGGCACGATAAGTTCATTTGAATGTGTGGACGGTTCACATTCAACTCTTACTGTTTTGTTATTCTTTTTTTTAATAAAAGAGTTTGTTAGAAATTTTTTCCTGAGAATATGTTTATCTTCACGAACAACTCGACCACAAATATATGCATTTATACAGTCACAAAACAGAAAAAGAAACACAACAAAGTCACCCGGGGCAATAAATCACATAGATCTCTGTCGGATATGGCGTTCTATACTACCAGGAAAATAATTGATCATCAATAATTAATCAAGGAAATTCAAATCAATTTTGATTGTCTTCACCAAATTGAGTACGATAGGAGTAAGCTACAACTGAATTGCTAGGAAATAGGACGAAATATGTGCACAAATTATATTCGAAAACTAAGTATTCAAAAATATACCCATTAAAAAAAATCAGACATTATCCACAACTTTAATAGTACCTCTTTTTTCTTCTTTAAGCTCTCTTCAAGCAATAGTTCATATGTATGTACTCGAATCACAAATTGAGAAAAAATGAGAAAGGGGATCACAAATGAGTAAAAAAAAACAGAAATTAAGGTACGATGAAATCATAAAAAGGGCAGGTGAATGAGATTTGAGGTACGGATTGATATGGAAAAATGTATACAAGCCGCTGGAAATTTAGAGATTCTAAAATATTTGGAAAAGACGGACTTTACTTCAACAAATATCTCAAAAAGTGCTGTTAATCGAAGACCACAGTTGACTAGACGCGTAAGTTGTTTGTCCTAATTTAAGATAAATTCCTGGCAGATACACACACACAACAAATCGATATGTGGTTTAGGAGATTATCTAGTGATATGTTCAAAAACCTGAAACACAAGCAAATGCACAACAAGAATTTCGCGCTGATATGCACTACCGTAAGCGATTCATACGAATCGTACCGCCTGATGGATTCAAAGCTCGCGAATCCTCCGGTAAATCAGAGACGATTGTTCTTGTTCGTGATCGTGAACGGCTGAGATGTGATAGGAGACCTTTCCTAAAAGAACAATGAACTAAAAAATCTATAAAATTACTTTATAGATTTTTACAGAACATTAAGAACTATTCTACATGTGCGTTAGCATGCATACTGTCCCATAAGTGGCGCATGATATGATCGAGCTACTTATGGGACGTGTCGTGTTTCCCGTAAGAAGCTGACACTCAATCACCACACCAATGTCACCTACGTGGACCGCGCTCTTCTTTGGATGCGGCTCCTATCTGAACGTTTAAATATGCCGACGAGTGACGGCGGCGACAGCGGTAGTCCACAGCTCTCCTGAAAGTCGAGCCGTCACTTCGATCGGCTCACAAAAAACCCCTGGGTTTGCGGTCTGGTGCTATAGGATTGGATTTCATTGACAAAATGGGCCTAGTAAAGGACTTCTCAAGAGCAGTTGAGGTTTAGGACTATATATACCACAAAATACCGTATATCTCGATCTAATTGATTCATCGACTGATGGGAATTGTCGAAGAAGAGGACGAAATTAATTCGCTTCTATTAATCCCAATTTTTTTTTATCTCTGGGATTTTGAGAACGGTGTAAATTTGAACAACTCTCGAAATGTGGTTCTTTTTATCTGTGTATTGCATTTCAGATTGATATTAACGCTAATAGGAACAGGGTGAATGGCTTTGATGTGGTGATTTAAATTGAGCAGCGAACATGGCTACATATGGAGGGTTGTTTTTGGTGATTTTGAGGTTTGAGTTTTAGATAGGGTTAATAGCTTCCTATCCTTGAATATGTGTCCTAAACAGGAAACGAATCTAATAGAAGTTCTAGATGATGAAATGGAAATTACGGGAAATCTGATAGAAAACTATGCAAATTCGAATGCCGAGAAATTTCTGAATCTGGCTCACTTGCAGTGGAAGATATCGCTAGCAGCTTCGCGGAATCGTTTCGATAAAAATGCGTATAGGATTGGATTGATGGCGCTTGAGAGGAACAAGAAGATGTAGCTGAGAGGTTGTAACAGTATTGACCAGTCGTTATTGCATTGTGGAGTCGTGGACCACATCTGAAATATTCAGCATTGAGTGGGAATTGTTTCACAATCCATAATATGAAGCAATAGCAACCCTAGAAAATGCGCTCAAATTAAAGGAATCACTCCACGAATCTGAGGTGGTACGGATTCTAGATGGAGTATTCGTATACGGGATCGTAGAATAAGAAGAGGGAGGTGATTCCGTTCATTTCTTTCTAATTGCCGTAAAAAACGGCTCGGAAGATAAGCTTCGAGCGTTCCGGCGCTCTATTTTCTACGACGAGTTCGATTGGAGCGCGCCAACCGTGTGCACACGCCGCATCTTCCGGGCCGTTTTTTTACGTCAATTAGCAAGAAATGAACGGAATCACCCTCCTTTCCATAATCTGTATACGAATACTCCACCTGAAATCCCTACCACGTCAAATTCGCGGGGTGATGCCCTTAAGCATCGCTAATATTTTTATGAGCGGTGACGTAACGGAAATGCGTACAGGAAATGATGTGCGGACTGCATACGTATATAAGAGTAAACTAATAATAAATAATTCTAAACTAATATTGGATGGCATGTTTAATCCTGGAATATCCAGCAATTTTTCCACATCACAATGGTTGGGACGATGTTTTACACCTTTAGAACAATTTGCTCTGCAACACTTATAAAGCGGAAGAAAACTGTACTTCCATTTCTTTTGTTTCTAAGATCTTCCTGCCATCTCCAGGCCTACATAATGAACATCACAACTCGGTCATTACCTCCAAACTCAAACTTTTAAGATCTTCACAGATAAATGAATGCATTTTAGAATGTTCAAACCAAGAGTGTCACGAAACTGGTGTTATAGAGTGCGAAGTGATTCTGATATACCTAAAAAATAGACAGCGTATCGGCATTTATACCTACGAGGTACACCAAAAAGCGCCACAATTGCGGACGCGCCGCATTAATGAGCGAGCGTTGGAAAATCAATGAAGTCACCTCAACAGCTTATTCATGTAAAATCAGTGAATAAGCTGCTGGAGGAGCCGGAATGTGTTATAAAGTGCACTTTTTAACGCATCTCGCAGGAACTAAGGCGGCTCCTACGCCGTTTTTTAGTAGGATCAGAGGAAACTCTGAGGGGCCATGCTCATATCCGACGTAATCCACATCCCGAACACTGTATGTGGCCGCTGAGGCCCCTAGATCGTGAGTTTTGTGATCTCCTCGCTGCCTTAAAACTAGCAGAAGTTCAATACCGAGTGAAATTAAAATGTGAACGGATGCGCACTGTTGTGATACGATCGGTTCGAACTGGAGAAAGATGTATTCAAATGATCACTTCAAATCCTTGCTTTAATTTTACTTGAAAAAAAAA
Source organism: Necator americanus (assembly GCF_031761385.1). Classification (NCBI taxonomy): domain Eukaryota; kingdom Metazoa; phylum Nematoda; class Chromadorea; order Rhabditida; family Ancylostomatidae; genus Necator; species Necator americanus. The sequence continues at coordinate 38,938,096 of NC_087372.1, forward strand.
ACACATCGAAGCACAAACCCTGTTCTTCTCTAGAATTCCTTCTGGACGTTGACGTCGGACATAACTAATTATCCAGAATTTTGTCTTCATAACGAAATCCACGAATTCCCCAAACCCCGACTAATTTATTTCGTTTAGGAGCTAACAGTACTTACTGTATGAAGTAGACGAGCATGATGAGGAAGCGTCAAGATTGCGAAGGAAGCAACGAGGACAATCAACAAACGAACTACCTGTAAAAATTTAAAAAATTAGCGCTCATTCCATGCGACGACATTCCAAATGACACTACAATCATTTCATGTATAAGTCACATTTATAGAAATTAAAACACATGCACATGCATCAGGAGGTAAAGCAAAATGCGATTTTTTATTCGTTCTCTATTTACGAAGTGGTTTTCGAGGATCACAGCGTTACAAACATCATCGATTTTTACTAGGTTATCCATACCCCCCACGAGGGAATCCACAAACCCCTGCGAGTTTAGTGGACCCTCATCTATCTCGATGTCACTACCAGCGACAGCAACGCGATTCTGTGGTAGGCGTCAGATGTTTTCTGTCGGGATAGTGGGTTACTCTGTCCTCTGCCGAGCACAGGGTGCCTCCTGTGATCGATAGGACGATGACGACAGCAAACTTCTCCGGCGCTTTTTCTCTTAATTTTGATAAATTTCTTTCTTTTACTGGGTAACCATGGATAGATAAGACTTAAAAGTTCCAGCAAAATTCTTCTTTTACCATTTGACTCATTGTTCAGGCGCCTCTAAGATCTCATTTTGTAGGAATAGGATTTCTGCAACATTTTTCCAATCTTTCCATTTGCAATTGTCCACGATGAACAATGATAATAATTGTAATCTTAGGAAAATGCTTTCTTGTTAGATCGTACTCTTTTAAGAGGAAAGAAGTTCTTTTTCTACAAACTGCAATTTGAAATCCAAGAATCTCTGAGGAAAAGTCCTGACTACTAAAAAAAGTACAAAACTAACGAAAAAATTTGCTGATACAACGTATTTCTTTTCATTCACTATCAAGAAAAAAAAAGCGAAAATCTATTTTAAAAAAAAGTTGCTGGGAAAAGCGCATTGGTGTCATCGTCCTATCGAGAGGAAGAAAGGGACCCAAGAGGGCTTGACACGATACGCCGACGCGGACTATATCTGCTTCCGGAAACTAAATCTCACTGTAAAAGCTACGAAATCAATTAAAACGAAGGCATATCAGTGTACGCGATGAAAATTCTTTCTACATTCGATTGCCGACCCATCACCTTTGGCAAAAAGTCAATTTGAGTGGGCTCTACTATTACTTTGTTGTTTCAGTAAAGAAAGATTCCGGTGAGAGGAAAAAAAGAAAAAAAAACAACATAATACAGGATAGAGGTACGAGGAAGAAAGAATAGAAATAGTAGTTCCGAGGCGAATGTCGGAACAAATTTTGGAAAAGAGAAGATAGTGTGGTGATCCCGTGCGAACATGCAGTCATAGTCATGGAAAAAAATGAAATCTATCTCCCTCATCAATCGTAAAAGAGAAGAAATTAAACATTAAAAAAATTAGGAATTAAAAAATAAAAATTCAACTGTTAAAGGCATCACCCCATGAATCTGAGTTGGTGCAGATTTCAGGTGGAGTATTCTTATAAGGGATAGTAGATTGTGGAGAGGAAGGTGATTCCGTCCATTTCTTCCTAATTGTCGCGAAAAAACGGCCTGAAAGATGCGGCATGTGCACAAGGCTGGCGCGCTCCAATCGAACTCCTCGTAGAAAATAGTGCGCCAGAACGCCTGAAGCCGTAGCTTCCGGGCCGTTTTTTCAAACTACGATCCCGTATAAGAATACTCCACGTGAAATCCGTACCACCTCAGATTCGTGGAGTGATGCCTTTATGTTACAGTCCTCGAAATTAAATTTGTCAAATTTACAGAAAGAAAAAAAATCACGCATGCAGAAGAGCACGGTGAGAATTGGCCATGCCATGTGGCTGCTACATGTGGATTGAAGTGAGTTACGGTGTTAGTGAGGTGACACAACACAACAACGAACCCATGCAGGTGTAGCACTATCGTAGTACCGAAGTGCAGGCGGCATATACACAACCTTTCGGCGACTTTCCGTCAAATCCCGCTGTCGTTTTTTCACTTGTGGATCTTCTGGAACTTGAAGCAGGGAATCTTGTTTGTAGATGATTGTTCTTCCGTTTGATAATTGCCATGATGTACCAGTTTGAGCGCTACCTTGTGAATCTGAATAAGTTTTTCCATAAAATTCCGATATTAAAGGAGAAAATAGACTTAGTGATGTAGAGAATGAACTTGTGGTACTTTTGAAAGGTCCCATAAGAAAATGTGATCCAGTTTGGATCTTTGTAAAGTGGATTTGAGTGGTTCTTCATTTAAAAAAATGTGGAGCCAAAGCTTTAATATTTAATTCTTATATTTTATCCAATGCTAAAGTCTAGTTAACTACACTGGTGGATTGGTGTTTCGCACCAAAATGTGGACGGAGACAAAAAAAAACAATTTTTCGGTAGTTGAATTTCGGCAGTTTCTCATTCTTCATTTTTAGTTTTTTTTTCTAGATCTTCTAGCAGTTTTCACTAATATTTACGTAGAACGTCTACAATGGAAAAAAATGCGTGGGCGAATCAAAGAAAATTAGAACCTGATCTCGATCCGTCATGAGTAAATGGCATGGAGGAAGGAGACCAATTTTCTCACGATATTGATAAAATCATGGCTTGTGAGTAGATAGATTTATATTTAAATGAGGCCCTGGGTGAAGATTATTATTTTTATTATTTTTCACTTGTGCCAAATCCGGGATTTTTTTAAAAATTAAATCCAATTTGTTCTACAGATCCGAGTAGGAACAAGTAGCAAATAATTGCTAATGAATTAGAATACTGAGGTTAAGAAAAAAATAAATATGTATTAGTTGTATATTATTAACTATTAAATAATAGATTATTTTGTATATTACGTTTGTTTAGTTCAAATTCGAATTTGAGGAAAATAAGCAACATTAAATCAAGAGACCTCCAAACAATAACTAGTGGCACCACTAATTTATGTTATTTATTTGTTTAGCAAAATAAACTTCTCAACGATAATCCATTTAATTACTTGATTTTCTTGAAAAAATTCGTTGATGATCTCTTCTAAATTGAAAAATTTGCATTAATTTGCATTTGACCTTCTCTGAGTTAAAAAATTCTCGTTAACTTACCAGTACTCGGTCGAGTTACTGTAATCACGCAGCTTCCACTTCTCCATAGCATCATACCAATATTCGTGTACATCAGTGCAAGAACGGTTAACGGTAAAATGTACCAGAGGATAAACGATACCGTAACCCAAACTCGTAGCCTGAAATCATGGATATTCGGGGCCAGATCCACGACTCTACGTCAACCACGCGATCGTTGCTTACGTGTCCGTTCGACCGCATGCGGCTGCGGTATCACTGAACCGATAAAGACGGGTGTTCAGAGCGTACGGTATGTTGGAGGCGACACTTAACGCCCATGTGGCCATGGTCATCATGAAGCGAACTCGGCGACGTAGGATCTGCTGAGTCCATTTTGAGAACGGATGCATGAAAACTGCAAAAACAAAAGAAACTCGCATCAATAGATTTCCACAATTCAGGAAAAAAATGTCAAAAATTCTCCCGTAGAGAAGTAAAGATTACCTAAATATTTCTCGATCGATACGCATACCAATATCCCAACGCTTAGACATGGTATGAAATGAAGCATAAAAACGTAGATGTAACACATAGCCTCACCTAAAAATCGATATATTGATTTTAGCATCTGCCCACGATATTTCTAGAGCTTTTTAGAGAAGTGGCGCAGTATCGGAGAAGAAAAAAATCTAGAGATAGCGGAAAATTTTTGGACACAAGCGTAGCGTGCGTGACCTCATTGTGCCTCGTGAAAAATTTCGCGGAACCTCATATTAGTGCCATCAGTACAAAAACAGTACACAAAACAGTATTGAAAATGACTACGATGAGGTCCCGTCACGAAATAGTCCTTGATTAGTTGAAATTTAAATCTATCTTTTAGAGGGAAAAGGATTGACATCAACAAGAACTTTTCTTGTGTAAAAAAAAATCCACACCTCATCGTGGACGAAAGTTTGGCCCGAATAATGTACTTTAATATAATAATATAATTAATATAATTGTAATTCTACCTTTTATAAAATTCTTGAACAGTTTCTTTCCAAGTGATCCAATATTTACACCAATGGTTCTATTTTTTCGACAAGACAAGGTGCAGATAATTTTTGAGCGAAAATATTATTTTGACCATAGCAAGTGTTGATGATTTATAAGATTTTTTAAAACTTTTACTTCTTACTCAATTCATTCCACCAATATCTGGGGAACACTTCAATAAAAATATTTACAAAATAAAAATAAAACCGAAAAAAATAGCTGTAAAATAAAAACATCGGGCACATCACAAACATCCGCATTGATAGATCATACCTAGAGTCCAATTCCCGTGGTCAAATCCTACAATATGAACCATATTCTGCAAAATACAGAAGGCAGCAACCAATAAGTCAGCCAATGCCAAGTTCGCCAGGAAGTAATTCGTTCCAGTACGCATAGTTGGGTGCAACACAATGACGACAATAGTGAAGAAGTTCCCTGAAATTCAGGCACTGCGCAAGTGAATGCTCCTTTTTAAACGTAAGAAAAAATTATATTAAAAGGTATGACGATAATGCAGACGCAACTCCTTACAGTATACTATCCTATATTTAATACTTAGAAGTTTTACTTCTTGTGAAATAAAAATGAAACTGAGTCCATTTTGAGAACGGATGCATGAAAACTGCAAGAAAAAGCTCGTATCAGTAGATTTCCAGAATTCAGGGAAAAAAAATCAAAATCAAAAATCAAAAGAAATCAAAAATTGTTTTTTAATAACAACAATTTATTGATGAGATTAAATGTTATTAATTATTTTGTTAATAACGACAATTTATTGATTTATTACTTATTAGTTATTTTTTTTAAAATAACAACAGTTCTATTCGAGTTCAAAAAAGCACACATTTTCTTTTTATTCTCCATGTGTTCTGTTACCCGAGAAGGTACATATGCAGGTATCATTAGCCCTCTTCACTCTCGCAAAAGTGCTTTCCTCAATGAGGCTCAATGGAAGGGGGGGGGGGGGCGAGTGGATTCGGATTATTGTGCTGAAATCGATAATGTGAAGGATGCAAACGTACCGAAGAAACAGTTGAAACACTTTAAAAAGGTGAAAAAAAAGGATGAGCACGTCGAAAAATACGGGCTAAAATGGTATCCTAATTTAATTTATACCAGAATTAATTTAAAAATTAATTAATACCAGAATTTGTTAGTAAATCACTTTGATTAAAGGTAATAAGGACCCTAAATTGAAAACTAGCGTCATATATTCATGAGAATATGTGAAAATTCAATAAGAGGATTAGAAATTTAGATTCGAGTACATAGTATCTTGAATTTCGCATCCATAACATTTGTAGAGAAGCTTTTTAGAGTGAATGAGGCGAGAAGACGTTAAAATTTCCCCACTATGCGTAGCTAAGGTAACCTAATGGTCACACAGTAATAGAATAAGGTCCTGGATAATTCTTACGAATACGCTTCAAAACAAAGCGGACCACGTTTTAGTGATTAGTGTCTGTATGGAGACAGACGACAGAGTCCTGCACAGTGATTGCATCCGGACAATGTTCCCACGGAAAATATCAGAAAATAAAATTAGAATAAAGAAATAAGCAACAACAATATGATAAAAATTAATAATAGTATATTGAAACACAGAAAAAAAATCTCTATTGTTTGTGGTTCTGGATGTGAGCAAAAGAAATCCGTAAAGTGTGATTAAACAGAGCTAACTAGTTTAAAGACAAATGATACATAATTTTTATTCTGGCGCCGTACATACACCGCATAGAAGTAGGAGTAGAGAAGTATGAGAAAGCTAAGAAAAATTATTGCTGTAGGAAGTGTGGAAAATATTTCGTTTCTACCCCGAAGGATTCTTATTCCTCGTTTTTTCCAATTCCTCAAGTACATACATTATACATACACTACCATATCTAGCTGCATGTACATTTTTTTCCAGAATCTCATAGATAGCGGAGCTCATATAGTATAAAAATAAACGGCTAACGACTAATTAAACATTTTCATCAACAGAGGATCTCGATTCAGGAGAGAATCTGTGTATATGTGAACAGAAAACGTTTCTAAATTCCTAACAAATCCTTCCAGAAACAAAATAATATGGTTTAAACTCACAAAAAGTTAACTGAGTAAAGAAAAAAGTCTAGATAGATCCAAAAATAGGTCTCAATGATCCCAAAGTTTTCGAGAAAAATCGAAGAGACGTTCGTGAATCACGTGATCTGGTCATGAGTCAATAACAGGTGGAGGAAAATAAATAGCACCTCATTCATTTTATTTTTTTACGAGCCCCACTTTAACTTTAGCGCCAACAATTCTACCACAGCGTTTTTCCGATGCTCAGCACATTTTTTTTTTGAAGAGAGAATTTACAGAAAACTCACCAAGAAGACACACGGTGAAAACAAATAGGTAGATCAAAATCAATGGGAGTCGTACTGCGTTTTGATCAAGCAACGATCCTTCTTCGCACAGGTCCATCCAGTCTTCTTCGACCACCTTAGTGATGTTCGTCAAATTGAGCATTTTCTAAAATTTTCATATCTTCAGCGATGATGAATGAAATTAAAAAAAACAGTTAAAAAAAGAGGAATAATGAGGTATATGGAGAAAACACTTTTTCGTCAGAAGAGAGTTGGCTCGGACTACTCCTACTGTTTCCTAAAAATACCCATTTCCAATAAATTTTCAGTATTAAAGAAAGCTTCTAACAGATTCCTTAAGGAAACAGGTAATTAGAGGTTTCTTTAGTAACCCAGAGGGAAGCGCAAAACGTTTATATGATTAAGGATAAAGTTAAGGGTGTAGTGGTGAGGTAGGAGGTGGGTGTAGCGCAGTCGGTTAGAGGTTCCGCTTCCTGCACGATCGATCGCAGGTTCGAATCCGCCCCGGCGCTCACCAAGCCTTTCATCACTCCGGCGTCGATAAATTGGTACCAGACTTGTTTGGGAGGATAAAAACACTGACTTGACTCATCGTGTAGCCACCAGAAGTCATTCTGTAGGCCAATTACACGTTCGTAAACCTCAAACGATTCTGAATTGAAGTGAACGTGGTGGCGATGGTTCCAAGCGGATTAATTGACGTCAGGGACTTTATCCTTTATAATCAGTAGCCTATGTATCTACACATTACCATTGCTTTGCAGGTGTTATTTGTTTGCTATTTGTTGTTCATTGTATACTCTATTCGTAAACACACGGATTGCCATGTAAAGAATAAATAAATAAATAAACAAATAAACAAACAAGTAGCTAAAGTATGGATAATTTCCAGAGATGATGCAAAAGTCAGATGTATGCGTGGGTGGTGCTTGAAGTGATACATATGATACATATTTGTGTACTATTTGTTATTCATTGTATACTTCATTCGTAAACACACGGATTGCCATGTAAAAAATAAATAAATAGACAAATAAAGTATGGATGTTTTCCAGGGATGATGTATGCGTGGGTGGTGCTTGAAGTGATACATATGACCGCTGTTCAGACAGGTTTCACGGCATAAAACGTTATTTGCAGATGTGTCATGGAACAGATAAGCGGACTGTGTGAGACGATGTGGACAGTCAACACACTACCATTATAACGGTGACGACAGTACGGGCTCCGGACACCGCCCACATTTGTGTAAACATAATTATTGTAGGTATGAAGTGGGAAAAGGATAAAGTGTCTGGGGTTAATCAATCCGCTTGGGATCCGCCACCACCTCCACCACAATTCAGAATCGTTTGAGCTTCACGAACGTGTATCTGGCTTATACAAGGATTTGCGGTGGCTAGCCAATGTGTCAAGTCAGTGTTTTTATCCTCCCAGACAAGTCTGGCACCAATTTATCGACCCCGGAGGGATGAAAGGCTTGGTGAGCACCGGGGCGGATTCGAACCTCCGATCGATCGTGCAGGCAGCGGAACCTTTAACCGCTACACTACACCGCCCCACCAGCATTTACTTACTTAAAAAACTGCTCAAAGTAGTAAATGTTATGGAATAGGTTAAATAGGCAAAAATCCAAAAAGTTGGCAGAAGCGTTGACCATGATTTGTATATATGATTTGCAATATATATATATATAATATGATTTGCAAGGAACTTGGGAGCAGCAAGAAAAGTGGGAGAAACGTCTATGTGAATTATAAAGAATAAGGAAATAATAAAAAAAAGGAATGCGAGAGATCCCTGGAAGAGAAGATCGAATCGACGAATAGGACAGAATTATTTAACTCTCTCCGAAACGATGACTTTTAACCTCCGAAATTTTGACATCAAAGAGAAAGGTTATTGCATTTTTGTCCAAGGGGAAAAAAAAGAAAATTCTTGTTCTTGAGAAAAATTGGATCGGATCGAGAAAAATATATGACAAGAAGAGGGTCTTATCAATTCAGTAGCCAATTGTATGTTACGGTTTCATACAGTATACATACAGAAAGTTGCTGAGAGCAGGTGTAGTGGTTTAAACGATAAAATTTCCATGAAGTGAGCGGATGTAAGAAATTTCAAAGAAATATTTAATTAGATAACACATGCAACTTAAAACTCAGTTCCAATGTTTTTACTACTGCTTTCTCTGTATTTTTTTTTTCGAGTGATACTCAAAAATTCTCAACGAACTCTACGTGGTAACTAGGACAACTGGCACAAAATGAGGAAAAAAATGCGGTTTATTTGATTACGAACTGATTAGTTGGCCAGCGATCAGTGTTGGTAAACTCGCATCGGGAATTAAACACATAGTCAAATAAATAATTATGGGGCATGATTTCTTCAAGTAAAAATTCAGAAATATTTCAGCTGGAAAAAAAGAAACGCTAGGAGAAAATTTCAGGAGCAAAAAAAAAATCACTAACCGATTTTTTACGTGTGTGAATTATGGTGGCTCGTTTGACTTGAGTGCAGATTTGATTTTAGAAGCAATTCTGATATCCAGGTTTTTCCCTTTCCTGTAAGATACATATGGTTACAATTTTTTAAACCCTGAAAGAACGTCGAAAATAAATAGAACACGGAGATACGGTGGCTACAGTGTGCAGCTACTATCTTGGACATCTAACACAAAGACGCATATCGGAGTGAACTGTGAGCAACAATGTGATTGTGGTCGGTGGTCGGACAACAAACAAATGAATACGTCCTTGAGAATTCGTGTGTGTGTGTTGGCATGAAACCAATGAAATTCACTGGATCTTCGATAGGTCTCGAAGAGAAGGAATCAATACACCGGAGATGTTGGCGAAATTCCTTGATTTCTGTCTTTAGAAGAAAACTTTAGATGGAAGCGTAGAACGTTCAGATGAACGATGAAAGATGTTCGAACGGTGTAGAGGTCATAAAATTACAAATAAAGAAAAAAAGAGGGGAGGAGAAGGAGTAATAAATCAGTCCGAAAACGAAGTAAAAAGAAACTTCAGGAACAGATAAGATAATCGATTGGGCTATAAGGTGAAAGAAAGCTGAATATTTAGCAAAAAAACTTTATTGTTATTTATTTTTCTTTGAAAATATTAAAAATTTATTTATTATACTACTACTAATTTAATTATGCAATTATCACCATATTTAAAAATATTTACTTTAAAAACTATTAAATGCATCTGCTAAAAAAAGCTAGATGTTTGGAGAATACGGGGAAATAATCGCCATTAAAAAACTTTAAGGAAATTTCTCCGCAAAGCGCAGCGAGCGGCAAGCGATTCTTTGCAAAAATTAACCATGAACGGCCTTGGAGTTTTCCCTTATGACTGCGTCAAACTCCATCAAAAAGAACAGTTACTAAATACCTTATTATTTATCATTATTCTACAAGTAAAATGAGTAAAAGGAGTAAGTGAGAGCAGGTGAAAAATTGTTTTCCGAGAAAATTCAGTAGATTAAATCCTCTTTTCCAAGAAAGTAAATAATAAATTCCAGTAAATTAAATCCTTTGTACGCCAGATTTAGGCGAGCACTTGTTTCCAACGCCACTGTAGGTAATATTTTCTCAGTATGTGATGATAAATCCTGACCTTTTCCATAGGTGAAATTAAATATGGTTTCTCAGAAGTATGAGAAATTTTCGGGGAATTCAATTTATACATAATGATTCTATTAAATACATGCATAAAAATTTCTATCTACTCAAACAAAACGCAGAGAAACGTTCGGAAGCGATTCCGGAGTGAGAAGAGTCTGACTGAGAAGATCGCGAGCATCTTTGCTCATCCATATCGTGTGCTGGTCCGGAAAATTTGTAATTTCCTCGCTGATCTTTCACATAGTGCTATCATATTTCATATCTGCATACATCATATATTGTCCAAAGCCTACGCCTAGGTCTGGTTTTGTTTACTCAATGAAATCTCGGAGACTACGCATGAATCGCGAATGGAGATTCATGGCTGGTCCCTTTTAGCCGCAGACATCAGCTAAACTTTGAGGAAGTTTCAACAAAGATGAGGCAGAGATGAGTAACACAGAAGGTATCCAGAAAATATCAGAGACCAACAGACCAGATCTGCTTTCACGTCTCTCTGTGTTCAGAAAACAAAGCCACAATAGTAGTGAAAAATACCAGTTGATCCTCGCTGCTAATTACGGCTAGAAAACATCTGACGCATTCCAAAGGAGACGAGAAAAACATGTAGAGAATAGGAGTAAGATTAGGGATTTTTTGATCCATTAATTTACTACGATCTAGTGGACGAGTTCTCCTGCTGCTACAACTACACGACAAGAAATCAGCATTTGCTAATCGCCATGGCGTCAGCTCGACGCTGACTCGGCGAACAACTCGGAACAGATAAGAGCAAGGAGGATTCAGTGATCAAGTACATTGCGGTAGATCGAAGAATCTCTGCCGGAGTCCAAGACGAATTCGGCAGAAATAAAATGAATTGATGGAAAAAGAAAAGGAAAAAAGTTCAGGAAAAGTTAGAAGAAAAGTTCAAAAAACACTTCCAACGACAACTCAAACGTTCTTGAACGTCTTGAAACCTCAACATACATACTTTTGTCCATGTTTTCTTATAGTGTGCCAACGAATTTTTTTTTCTGGATGGAACCTTTATTTATCTGACGTGTTTTCGGAGTCTTCAGAGGCCTAAATTTTATTTTTTTCTTTTAATTTATTTAAATTCACTTAGTTATTTAATTTTTTTAGTTAAATTTTTCAATTTTTTTTTTAAATTTTGAGGTTAATTCGAACCATTCTACGTTTATTTTGTCAATTTCCACATTACCCTGGCTCAATGTTTCGAGAATCGTCCAATGTAGTAAAAACGGAGAATGAAATTTTGAATGACAGTTGCCTGAGGCTGAAAAAAAAGGAAATAAAAAAATAAACAAAAAATAAACAAAAATAATAAATTGTTTATAAACGAATCATTTGAATGTACTACGTCAAATCCCGAATTCAACAATAACGTCTCAGAATTTCTAAATTAAATGAAAAGGAGTGAAAGTGAAATTCACCAATATTTTTAATATTAGTTGGGTTATGATCTCTACACCAACCACCAGGATCAATATCTCTCGGCAAAAAAAAACTACGTGCTGGATGCTAGAAAATTTCTTGGTATCCTAATGCAATATCCACTGTATTCAGGGATTGATTTTGCCTCAAGAACTTAAGTTATAGGATGGAGGAGGGAGGTATTAGAAAAACGAAAAGCGGATTGACAAAACGCCAAAGTTCACATCCCACGATACTAGAAATTACTGGTAGGGTCCCATCATCATCAAATTTACCTGCGAGACTTCTAATTCATAGATTGCTGAGATCTGACATTTTTTAAAATTAGCTTAATTTTTAAAAGTTTTTTTATCCAACACTTTAGTTCTTTTCTAAGGGTGTTAAGAGTTTTTTTCCCAAAGTGGTCTTAGAAAATTACACTCGTACAAGTAATAAACTCTTAACTATTTGATCCTACTTTGTCAATCCTACGGATGTAAAAAGTTGCATCGTTTGACACATTGAGATCTGTTCCCGACGTCGATCATAGGACTTCTGCATATTACGAGGCCTTTTGTCTCTGACAATCGAAAATTGGGATCGAAACTCCACCTGGAAATAGAAAAACGCTAACTTCAAAAAATTTCTCTAAACCTACAGGGTTTCAATACAGGATTTTCCATTCAGGGAAAAAAGCAGCTCTTTGACGATCGAGCAAATATTTTTTTTCAATTCAAAGCGGAAGGGATCTTTTTAGAAAAAAAAAACCGTAGGCTCTTAGTGGATGAATGGTTGTATGTTTATCCACCTCTCAAAAGATCAGAGTAGCATCCATAGAGCGCTCTATACCAGTACTGGATAGGTGCTATTTTCCCTTGGTTCAATCTTTTCGTGCAATTTTATTTCCCACATTCGCAACACGTGAACACTTCGAAAAGTTTAAATTCAATTATTACTTTGCTTTTGTTGGCATTTTCAGGTTATAATTGTTGTAAATTATATCCTTTAAAAGGAAAAATGGTATGAATACATAATATGGTTATCAACAAATTTTTCTAAGGAGGAAACTGTTAAAGACACTTCTGTAGAAAAAAAAAGAAAAAAAGGGCACGAGGAAGAAAATGATTGATTGACGCGTTGCTCTTTTAATGTCGAAAAAGAAAAAAAAAAAAAGAAAATTGAGAAAACAACTTTATCAAAAGTTGAAGCTAATCTATCTCTCTCTGAAAAATAAAATGTAGAAATGCAGTAATTAGCGCTAACGCGGAAGCGCATACTTACGAAAACAGGAATGTGCCGGACGAATCGAAGACGTATTGGATGGAGACGGGGCGAAATTAAAATCTCGGATAATTTCCGGTCACGCTTATCCGAGAATTTCCAGGCTCCGCGCCAAGAAATCACGAAGCGAATTACAGGCAGGAGAAGCGACCGCGTTCAACATCGATACCGCGACTGTAGAGACGAAGGCGTGGGCGGAGCCGAGGAAAAGAACCCGTCCGAAAGCTATTAATTACAATGAAAAAAATGAGAATAACAGGTAATTCGTTGAATAATGTCGGGATGAGAGAAAGAAATCGGAAACCACTACCACCACGTTTTTTTTCCACAGATGGTGGGTTGGAGCGATAGACTACGCTCTTGGAAATTTATTACTATGTTTTCGCTTTGAGGTGAATTTGCACACACACAGAGTGCAATTGCAGACATTTCCAAGCAATCAAATTTCGGAAAATAACCGGCTATTACCGTATAACTACTTGGCTGGAGAAAAAACCGTGAATAATATCAATAGTAAGGCTTAGTGCAAATAAATGCGCTAACGACATTTACGACTAAGTTCTAGGACAAATACTAGAAGTAAAACCTCCGACAATTTTTAAATATCGTTTATATTAGTGGAAAAAAGAAAAAAATAATTTATTTATTGATTCAAATACTTGTTCAACAGGAAATAATTGCACTGTAGATAATAATAGTGAGATAGCGGGGTATAATTTTTTTTTATTAAATTAACAAATATGTTAAATTTTTCAGTTCTAAACTCCAAAACAAGAAAATTTTATGGTTTTCACTGAAGGTTGCTGTCATTTTCGCTGATTATAGAAAAAGTCCAAATTTCTAGGATAAAACTTCGATTATTTGAGCAGACTAGAAAATCTAAGCTGTGCAAGTACGAGAAAAAAAACATTTCTAAGCAATTTTCGTTGGTTCATTTCTAAACGCTTGACGTATGCTTTCGATAAATATGTGCCTGGAAAAAAATCCCATTAAAGTGTCGATAATTACCAAGAACTACGGTATAATTGTTGCATGGAAAAGAATTTTGCAGTCGTTTTTGTTTTTCTCTTCTGGAATTTTATTTGTTTTGTGAAGTAACCCATTTACATACGGTAGAACTTATGCAATTAAATCCCAACAAATTGAATAAATACAGCTATTGCTAGCTACTACTCTTTTTTTAAAAATTACTTTGAAAACATTATTTCTTTACTTCTTCTCTTTTTTTCTGAAGTTTCTTCATCGATTACCATTTCCTTTTACAGTAACAGTTTTGGAAATTGATGAAATATTCGAGATGACCAATCGATATTACTGATGAGGCCACGTGAATGATTAAAAAAATTATCTTCTGCGTAGAAAAATTAATATTCTATTTTTCAAATTAATATTCACCAATCGGGCGGCACATTTTCATTTCATCACCATTTTTCTGAATTATCGATGAAGTTCGCCTGATGTCAAAGTTTCCCCCTTAGTTTTGAAGTCAAAAATAAAAAAATATAAAAAATATAGAATATAAAGTATATAAAAATAATACTCTTATTTTGGTAGTCTTGAGGAGTTCGTCTTATGACCAAAGGTAAGGAGAAGAAAAAATTAGGGGCTACAATATTTTATGTACCAATTAATGAATTTGTAAGACTTGTCACTTCTATAGAAAGTGCTTAGGGGAAAAAAAAACGGAACGTGGCTGCTCAACTCATTGATTCATCGGGGAACAAAATGGGTCAGGTAGTATCTAGTAAAATTATTCCAAAAAAAATATTGTGTTGAAAAAAAAAGAAAAAAATATTGTTAGAATGATTTTTTATCAGAGCAGATATGGAACGTGGAAAGTTTCTACATCAGCTAATAAATTGTGGAGGAGTGGAAGTTTATGTTCGACTTAGATACTTCTTTATTTATATTTATTTATATACTTAATATATATATTATTAAATACTATTTTTCTTATATATTATTGTATCATATTTATTTATCTATTTTAATTTATATACTTCTTATATATTCCACCCAGGAAAACTGAATCCGAGAAGACATGAGAAATGTGATTCTACTGAGGAATTCATTAATTAGGGGTACGTTGAATTTTTACGATTAAAATCACTGTGAACCAAAATCAATGTAACGAAATTTTTTCAAAAAGAAACCATGATTAATTCTTTTTCTATTTTACATTTTTCTAAAATTAAATCACAATCTAGTCATATCTACATAGAAAAATTACTGTTTATTTAGTATTATTAGTATTATTAATATTATTATTAGTAAAAAATAAAATTTGAATGGCTTCTCAAAATAATAGAATAGAAAGGAACAGTACTGTCACATAAAATATCATCAATTTTTGAAGTTCTTTTTGATTCCTTTTTTTAAGATCTTTTTTTTTTTGATTTTTTTAATCTTTGTTCTTTTTGAATTTTTGATTTCTTCATTTGTACCCGATCGTTATCCTATATTCCTGAAGGCATATCCGTCTTTTTTCCACTTATCCAGAAATGATTCATATCTATCAAAAAAACATGCATTTTTTTGCCATTTGCAGATTTCTGTCGCGAAACTCCACATTACAGAACGATTAAGTGGCACCGTCAAGCGAAGAGATTATGATTAAAAAAATCTTATGCCAAGTATCACTTTCGCTCTAAAAACTAACCACAAAAGTAAACAGGGAATCCAGCTACAATTTAACTACAAATCTGCCATTAAA
Source organism: Necator americanus (assembly GCF_031761385.1). Taxonomy (NCBI): domain Eukaryota; kingdom Metazoa; phylum Nematoda; class Chromadorea; order Rhabditida; family Ancylostomatidae; genus Necator; species Necator americanus. The sequence continues at coordinate 38,953,725 of NC_087372.1, forward strand.
AAAAACATACGAGGAGATATAAATTCGAAAAAATTAAAAAAAAACATAAATATAAACGGTTGTAGGTAGGGAAAAACTATAAAAGTACAAAGTAACTATGGAAATATGGTATGGTAAGAAAGTAAGAAAAGAAAATGTGATATAAAGGAGTGAAAAGTTTGGTTTATTTGCTAGAAGTATCTAAAATTTAATTGAAAATAAAATTTAATTTCATCTGAACCATTAAGCAAATGACTGGTTGCGATTTTAACGAGTTACTATACTGGATTACAGTTTACAGCTAAGCTAGGACTTGAATAAATTGAGAAAGGAAAGGGAAAGAGAGGGAAAAGTCTTGAATAGAAGGAGATGTTTTTTTTTCGAAAAGGAAAAATAAGGAGCTAAAGGCGGTCGTATGGATGTCTGGGCAGTCAATAAAAGCGACCGTCGCTCAATAAAAAAAGAAATATGACCAAAAAAGGAAGAGGTGAGAAGTGCGAAGACACAAATAGGCAACTGACTAACAAACAAACACATTCCATACCCAAAAAATGTGACAGAAGAGCTTAAGAGATCAGACAGAATGACTGACAGGCAATGAACGGTGATTGATAGTAGAAAAGAATCAGCAAAAGCTCACAAACATCTTCAGAATTTGCAATTTCCTCGGCGAATTTCGTACGGCTTTGGGGAAAAGGACTTTACGGAAGATTACGGTAAAAATCCGCATCATCCTGAGAAAAATCCTCATGTCCTAGAAAGTTTCCAAGTGTGAAAAAAGTAGGAAAAACAAGGAAAATAAGACGAGATTTTTAGATTTTTTTCATATCACAGGAGTTCGAAATGACTCTGTGAGCGTTACTCATTTCAGCTGTAGAGGACTCCGGTCATTTACTTCATACCCGGATGCATTATTCTGGTAACCACTTTTAATTTTTATATAATTACATCAAAATTAGAAAACATATCCTGAGTTAAAGTCACATTATTAATAATTTTCTCCTTTAAAAGTTCTCAACAACAAAGAAATGAGAAAAAAATTAGTTGCCTAGTTCCGGAAGAAGATATAACAAACGAGTTTCTGCGCATATTTTTTTATTCATTGTTGATTTATTGACTTTTATTTTCAGACATTTTTTTGAAGTTTCAAAAGGATTCTCACAATGGTATTTCCTCCAAAAGTACCAGAAATCCGAACGTTATCCGAGAATTAACAGCGCCAAGCATTTATCTGATCGCTCGAAGCTTATCTTGCCTGTTGCGCAAACAAAATCTATAATTCTATGTTTTTATCTCAGAATAATCCTGGATACATTGGCACTGAATTCTCAGGAGGCAGCATAGGTTGGCTTAAAGTCAACAGATATCCTGGATGGAATTCTCGTGAAGCGGTAGCGGAACGAATGATTATTTGGGGAATAATAAATCTAGGAAGGAAGACGTAGGTGGAATGGGTGTATCGCTACCGGCGTCGGGATGGTCAATGGTTCGAAGCCTCTCCGAGCCAACCTAGCTTTTTATCACTCTGGGGTCTGTCATATCCTCATCTCTTTTTGATCTGATCGAAGCACGAGACTTGTCTTCGAGGACAAAAATGCTGACTTAACCCGTCGATTAAATTCGAACGCATGAACACATCCCAAGGGACTGATCCACGTCGAGCACAGACTTTCAGTTCTCTGCGGAAGAAGTTTTTTTTTAAATTTTTATTGGAGTTGCTACGAGAAATTATTATTTTTTAATGAAAATTTAGTAATAAAAACTGGTATTGAAACTGAATTCCACAATAAAACAATATACCTTCATATTAGGAAAAAAACTAGAGGCTAGTACATTTTTCTTTTTTTTTTGCATTTCTTTCACATTTTTCCATTTTTATATCCGTGGATTTTTACAATAGTGAACGATATATTTAAGACATGGAGACAGCTGACATGGAGATTCGGAAACTTTTTTTTGGATTTGATCGAGGTCGTCAACTCGCAATGTTCTTGCAAAAATCCTAGCGATGCTTCATCCTCTGAGGCAAATCGAATCGAAAGTCGAAAAAACTGTTCTTGATAGAATCAAACAACATTTGATTTTTTCTATTTACACTCTGGAAAATATGAAAATAAATTAATCCTTAAGTCATTTTTTTCTGGAGTAATCAAAATCCAGAGAACTGATGTATTAATCAAATAATAAATTATCTTTTTTTAAGTTTAAACTACGTGCAGGCAAACGATTTCAGTAATTTTCTGTCATGGGAACTAAATTTGTCCAGACGAGATACCATAGAACTGGGAAGTCACGTTCCCTTGCCGTGGACTTGTATTCCATCAAAATTAGAGCCCAAGGAGATCGTGAAGAAGGGAAACCAGTTCAGAGATGTAAGGAAAAAAAGAGCAATTTTAAAAAATATAAAAATTATGGAAGGAGCAATGGGAACTGGTTCCCCGGATTCACCTGACAAGTGAAAAATCAGTTGGGCGCCCAGAAGAGACAAGAAAGAAATTACGGATGAATAAGGCCATTGAAAGGGCAGACGGTTTAGTTTGGAAGAGGAAAAATACTCAGGATAAAGATTTGAAATTGAAAAATATTCAGGATAAAGATTGTGAGAGAAATAATATACTGGGAAAAAATACGTATATGCGTCCCTTCACTTTGCACTCCGGATAAAATTCCCGGAAAACAATTTATCAACTCTGCACAGAGCAGTTCCCAGCTTAGGGTAAAGATTGTGAGAGAATTACACACCCGGCCCGGCGTTAATGAAATTCTGCACTTTTGCAAATACAAATACAAAGAATATCCTTAACAAATTACAAGGATCTATTATTTGTTCTTATCCTGAACTTACTAGTAGTACTTGGTAGGTTTAATTAATGGGAAATGGTGGAAATGTGCAGAATTATATTGCAGCTTAGCAAGAATTGTGATTCTTAGAAGTCCAGCTGCACCCGGAGAGGAACAGTAGAATTTCAGTTGATTGAAACTCTCGTGAGGGACAATAAATCAACCAATAACAAAGGAAAAACAGTCGACTTTTTATATTATAATTATTTTTGTCATTTATTTTATTTTATTTTTTGTTCTTTATGTTTTTTTTCTTTGCATTTTTTAAAGAGAGCTCAAAGGAGACTTTGCGAGTTCACGGTCTCTTAAACAGTAGATAAAGTTTGAAAGATAATTCACAACTAAAAAATATATTTCACAAGAAAAAATAATGCAAAAAAAATTCACAAAAAACCGCTCATCTCACTCATTCGCCATTAAATCAGTAATAAAAAAATCATGTAAAAAATCAGTAATATACAAACAACAGTAATGTGATAAAAACAGCAATAAAAATTACTTGCGGGTCCTCACGGAATGGAGGAAATTCCATGAAAGCTCCCTTCAAATGTTCCTAATAGGTTCGGCTACGAGCCTAGCACTTTGTTAATTTTAGTGACATATTTCAGGAAGTGTTTTTTTTTTTGCTTTTCATCAAATACCACAATTTTTTTTCATAAATGCTAACTGAAGCAGCGTTGGTGTTGGTCAAATTACAAATTTTTCCCGGCTCTAAGTGCTTTTGTGAAATAAAAACTTCGCAGTCGTTAGTTGATTAATGCACTTAAACTCGGGGAAAAAACTGACAATAAAAATGTTAAATAATTCTAATGGATATTTTTGGAGGTGATTAGGGTTGTCGGCATTTTTTCAACGAAAAATTAACTCAGCACCATTATTTTTTTGTATCTGTTGAATCAACGTATATATATATAAAATTCAAAAATATTGAAAAAATTACCTTCTCTATAACTAGGTTTAAAAAAAAATTAGGGAAGTTAGAAACACGTAGCCTGTGCCGTAGAGTTATGCAGTTTTGCAAAACTTTGCCGGCGAGAGAAAATTTTCCCAAAATAGTGTGTGTGAAAAATTAATGTGATTTGTTTCGTGGACGTGTGTAATGGTGTTATCCGGAAGTACTTTCGCATCGATAAACATAGAAGGAAACTGACATTGCACCACTGATTTTATTATCAGTAGAAAAAAGGAAAATTTTGAGACGAAGAAATCCTAAAAAGTCAATTTTGTCCTATTCCTTTCGTCTGTGAAAATAGAATTCTCGTAGTCAAAAAGGACAAGAGAAAAAAAAATACGAGAAAAGTGCAGATACCCATCAGTGTTTCCCGAGGAGAAGGATTTTCAGCAAAAATGGGAACATACTGCGCTCGATACTTAGTGCATCCAGAAAAAAAAAACCGGAAAAAATGATACTGTTAAAAAATCCCCAAAAGTAAGCCATTCTCATCGCAGTTTTGTCCAAAAAAAACCAAAAATACCCGAAAAAGAGCAGCCCTCATTGCATTTTTGCACAAAAAAAACTCGCATCGTTTTCAACGCTGCATATCTCCATAAGAGAATACGAAAAAAAAAATTGTAAAAAAATAAGATATAATATAATAATAAAAATAATTGTTAATAAATAATAGGAATATAATAAAATTACAAAATATGCTATAAAAGGCCAATTTTGAAAAACTAAAAATGAAAATTGAGAATAAAACTTTTAAAACCTAACAAACTCCTAAATCCTAGCTCCATTCCTTCTTAGTTCTGTTTTATGACACACCTATGGGTGTTTTTAAATAAATAAATAAATAAATAAATAAATAAAGTAGCACACGGAATAAATACATATGTACTTAACACGCTTGCTAAGTATGTATGTAGTCCAAGAAATCAAATGATGCTCCGGAATCTGACCGCGTTATCCTGATGACGATCTGAGACCATCATCTAAATCGAGACCAATAAGAGCAAGTAACGAAACGTTCAGCTGTTGACGTAAGGAAATGAGAAAATGAGCGACCTGAGGAATCCAATTACTGGAGTAATGCGAAAGTTATGAGAATTTTTTTCTCGTATCCGGAAGGAACGGATTCATCTTGCAGAATGGGAAATCACAAACGCGTTTTTGGATATAAATGTGAGAAATTCGATCTTAGGAAGTCTCTTCCATCCATATATAATGGCGGTAATGAAATTGAGAATCGTATTTTCCACTTCAATTTTGAGTTCGTTTTTTCGAGGAGAGGAGGTTAAACCATTTATATTTTCCTCACTTGCAACGTTTAGCGTTTAGAGCGTTCCTTGACAAATTCTTAAAGGCATCACCCCACGAATCTGAGGTGGTGCAGATTTCAGGTGGAGTATTCGTATACGGGATGGGAGACTACGGAGAGGGAGGTGATTCCGTCCATTTCTTCCTAATTGCCGTAAAAAACGGCCCGGAAGATACGGCTTCATTCGTTTTGGCGCACCATTTTGTGCAGGAGGTTCGATTGGAGCGCGCCAGTCTTGTGCGGCGCCGCATCTTCCGGGCCGTTTTTTCGGCAATTAGCAAGAAATGGACGGAATCCCTCCACCTCGTAGTCTCCCATCCGTATGCGAATACTCCCCTGAATCTGCCCACCTCGTTTTTGAAAGGATCGGAGACGCTTAAGCACTGGATTGACGGATGATGCATGGTGAAAAATGGATGATTTTACTCTGCACCCGTACTTGGAATTAAAAGATCCACGCGAGAACTGCACAGAATCCAGGTATGTGCATTTTTAAATAGAAAAAAATCATGGAAATGTAATTTAAAATTTGCAAAAAAAACGAAATAAAAAAATAAAAAATAACAAAAGGGAATGAAAATGTTAAAGGTTATATCGCTTAGTCACCAGTTTTCTATTTTATTAAGAAAAAAAATCGTTTTCAACCACTTTTTTTCAGAAAAAAAATTGAAGGAGGAGCACTCCAGCAAAACCTGGACTAAGTTTTATTCCGCTTGTTTCTGGATATTTCTAGTTAACGGATTCTAACAATATCTAAACAACTTTTCTCTTTTTTCCCGTCCAAAATGTTTATTTTTCGTCTAAAAACGTCTTCAGATCTTTGCGACAACTTTAATTGAATATGGAACACGTATCGAGTAAATTATATCCTTTAGTAATTGTTAGTTAACCATGAAAAACAAAATTTTCCTCGAAAAAAAAAGAAGAAGAAAGAATTAGGGGGCAGTACGATCAAATAATCGGACAAGATTTTCGATAAGAAGGGGAATCGATGCTTTCAAAATTGGTGCCGCTACACATCGTAGCGATGCCCTTATGCCGATATGAAACGGAAGGGGAAATGGGTCCGGATATGTCAGTGAGACGAACGTTTTACCGGATGAATAGCTAAGAGTCCTTTAAAATTAGTAGTTCAGTAATTTTCATTAACATTAAACATTAAATTTGAAAATAATTAACATTAAAAAATGGATAAAAAAGAAAAAAAAAGATGGAAAAAAGTATTCGCTCATATATTCCTAGAACGGAAACGAGTGAAAGAGTTCGAATAACAAAACAAGGATCGAGGATCATTCCCGGCCTCGATGACATCGGTGTCCCGTCACGACGTATCTCGCATCCTACATACTCAGGAACAAATTTCACAGCGGAAATCGAGCCCTAGAGGCAAACAAGACGCTCATTTGCAATACTGAACGAGCACCATTGAAACGAGAGGAAAGTTCCTGGGGACGTAGAAATAAATCGTAAGTAACGCGACATGGAAGAAGAGGAAAAAAAAGCTTGTTGGAAGGTCATAACGAAAAAATTCCATTGTCTAACACAAAAAAAACCAGAAGAAACGAAAAAATTTCATTGCCAGTTACATATTGAAACAAGGACTTCCTGAGGACAAATACAAAGAAATGGGTCCCTAACGCAACGTTCCTTCTTGTATCAGGAAAAACGAATGTTTTCTTATCCCGAAAAATGCTGGTCCTCGTGGACATAAGAGGGTCACAACGAAAAAATTCCATTGTAAAACAAAAAAAAGAACGATAAGAAACGAAAAACTTCCATTGTAAATAAGAGAAAAATTCTCAGCCAGTACTAGTGAATGAAGGAGTTCCTGGGAACATACATGGAAATTGATCCTAGCCCGACGTACCTTCTTATATCAGGAAAAACGAACGTTTTCTTATTCGGAGGAAACGCTTCTCTTCTTGGATATAAGAAGAATGAAAAAATAAACACAAGGGAAAAAATTGTTTGTGTTTGTTGATGCGTAAAAAGAGAAAAACAATTGTTAGCCAGTAACAAAAGAAGTGTAGAACTTTGAGGTTCATTGCCTCAAAACCTTTACTTTTCTTTCTTTTTTTTCGCAGAATGTTTCGATTGAATGAATCTGCTCAACTTCTCTTTCACGCATCTAATACGTTTTGACCCTTGTTTTTTCCCTTCTTCCAGCATCTACAGTTTTTTTCTTGTTGTTTTACCAGTTTCTAATATTATAAATGAGATCAATCCTAAAAAGACAAATGTACTGTTTTTGCAATTGTTTGCCGAAAATCTCAAAATTATAGCTTACTTCGTTTGTCTTTTCTTTCTTCATCTGACTCATCAAATCTTATTTCTGAATCATGCGAAGGAGTCAAATTACAATGAAATCTTCTAAAATTCCCTAAAACAGGTTGGCGCTAGAATCATAAGACAAAAATAAACGTCAACAACTCGGAGGTTCACTAAAAGTAATAGGGTGATAAATGAAGGAAAGATAGAAGTGCACTGCATCACGAGTTCTCACTCGTCATGCACCAGAGAACAAGTTATGGAACTCCAAAACACAAAATGACAAGAGACGGTGAAGAAAAATGGCTGCTATTACCAATTTTAGTGAAAGAAAAAGAAATTCTTCCTTTCAAAACAAACCTTAAAACAGTTACTCCTCTAAATATTTTGTCGAACAGGTTCTCTGGTTTGGGGGCACACGCATAAATCTACTAAAAAATAAATAATAAATAAAAAAAATATAAAAATCTTTCTAATAAAAAGAAGAAGTTAACTACAAAATAGACCAAAGACTGAGAGTAAGACTTTTAAAAACGGATATTTTTTCCTCTCTCTCTCTCCTTCTCTAAAAAGAAAAATATGGGAGGGTTTGAGGAAAAAAGAAGAGAGAAATGTTAGAATGAGGAGAATTTCATTGTAGTTTTGTATTAGAACCTGTGTTATTAAACAGAAATTTCCATGAGAATTCTTCGTTAAAAGAGGAGCTGAGGAACAGAATTAAAAGTTCTGGAAAAATCACTAATGGTCGTTTTGGCGAAAGCAAAAAGAAGTGAGAAACAGAAGTGTCATGTTATTCGAGGTGAAAAGGATCCGGGGAGATCCCCGCGAACAACTCCGGGAAATTTCTCAAATTACCACGTGACTAGTCAACAAAAAGTAGCATCCGGGAGTATTTTTAGTGATATACACTGGATCTGAAAATGTAAATAGAAATACCGCAGAGAAACATGAAAAAAGCGAATTATTTTCTTTCGAATCGAAATGAATAAGAAATCACAAATTTCTAGAAGTATTTTTAGTTTGTTGCTGGATGAGACATTCCTATTCTCATAAATGAATGATGGTGTCTGTCTTTTATTTCTCAAGAGCTAAGAATTTTCAGAGAAATCGATTTTGATATGTAGAAAAAAAATAGAAAGATGAGGTTGAGAAGTAAATTTCAAATGGCCAAAATTTTCCGTGAAATAATTTAGAGATGTTCACCCACTGGATAATTTCTAGTGATTTAAAACCATTAAAACCGTTAAAAATGTTAGCATCCATTCTCGGATGTTAAAAGAAATGTGAAAGAGAGCAAAAAAAAAAGAAGAAACTAATGAAGATGGAATGAAAAACTAAATCGCTATCGTAACGAACCGGTTTTATTGTTCGGATCTAACTTTTTTCACATTCACGTGGACCGCAATTTTTCATCAGTAGTTCCCGAAGAGAACAAAAAAATGGAAATGAGATGAATGATAAATTGGGGAGGTGCGGGGGTGCAGTTGTTAAGCGATCACATGAAAAAGTAAAAAGTTGATCGAACGCAGTACTTCTTTACTTTTCGCGTTCATAGACAGGGATTTCAATCATTCATTATTCCAGCTTTTTTTCTTGTTGTCTACGTAAGCCGAATTGAGTTACGCATTTAACCAAAATAGAGAACTTCGCCAAAATTTTGGTACACAAAATAGTTTAAAGTGTATTATATTTTATTATTACAATATTATATTGTTGCTCATTTATAAACCTATTATTTTGCTGTTTATTTTGCTTTGTTTTGCTTTTGTTTACTGTTGTTTACTGTTCTATTTATTTTGCTTTTACTTAGTCGATAATATCGATGAAAAGTACACATTTTGTTTAATTTGTATGCGGCAGATTGTATCCAAGAGACGTTATTCCTATCAGAATACTGTAAAAATTAGGCTCCGATGACCTTAGTGATGATCTTATTTGTATAAAAATTTCAATAAAAAGAAGCTTGTAAACCATTTTCAGTTTTCTGAAACCTGAATAATGTCTGGTGTGGTCTAGTAAACACATAGACGATCCGATGATATTTTCTAATACTGTCATTGCGAGGTTTTATGGAGATGGGACCTCTATTCGCTTGACGTTTTGGATTTCTCTCCGTCTTTAGAGGATCAAATAGAGTTTAATTAGAAAAATGCTATTCTTTATTCATTTATTCATTTTATTTAGTCTTTTCTTCTTTCTTTATTCTTTATTCTCTCAAGTTTCACACCATCCCCGGGTCAGTGTTCCGATAATCGTTTTAGGTATTGAAAACGGGACCATACACGTTTAAGTAGTAAAAAGGTAAACAAACGGTAAATAGTAAAAATACCAGAAACCCCGCAGGCACATTATTAGAAAATATCGACAGAAGAATGCTGAGTTTTCAAGAAAAGAAAACTTTTGGATCTGATAATAATTTTTCAGCAGCGCCAGCGTCGGGTGATCCATAGTTGTTTCCATGAATTCAGGGATAATTTTATCCAGTAAAGGAGGGATAAGCAGAGAAATTTGTAAGGATTTCTCTATTGCTTTAATGGCGTTGAAATATGGTGTAACGGCGGCAAACATGTTTTTCTCACGAACCACACACACACACATCTTGTCCGGACATAATTAACACTCAGATCCATGTAATTAACCGTAAGGAACCCACCCAAATAATTATAAAGACAGAAGGAGTGGCAGGTTCCGTTTTGAGATTGTAATGCGATTCCAATTCTATGTAATAGAGGAAAATTTCGAGAAGGAAATGATGGAATGAGGAGGACGAGACTGCCTGACTCATGAGAAGAGCCACAAATTCAATTCTAACATATCTTGGATATCAGATGTCTTGGAATTATTGTTGTATTCACCGACATACGATATCTCAATTACACTATCCAGACCTACGTAGATTTTAAGTATGGAATGAGGAAAACTGAAACAGCACCGCGTTGAAATGAGGGCATCTGCCAGACGAATAAAAAGGTCCCAAATGAAACGGCTGAACAAAACAATCGAAGATAAGCGCCACACAGCAAAATGCGCATTTTGCAGAAAATAACGGATTATTAAAAGCGGAATTCCACGGTTAAATGACTCAAAAACCAGGAAGAAAACGAGAAATCTCAGTTTAAGGATCATAACAGGGACAAAAATGTCTTGGAGAAATGGGAACTACCGCAGTAGTTTGCTAAAATCGGCAACACATATAGCGAAATGGCGCGCTATCGCAAATCAAAATCTTAAAAATTTGCGGATTCACTAAAAAATAAAGTACGGTATGATGTAAGTAAAGAGATTAGTGGCTGAAGGAATGCGGAAGTACGTCCGGAACAACGTCCGGAAGACAAAAGTGTTCGGAAGAAATCCGAACTACCGCAATAGTTGAAGAACCGTATTGGACCATATAAGCGACAGCGACAGTGATATAAATCCTATAAATTCTACGGACAATCATTTGAACGACGCTTTTAGCAATTCCAGTTAAATGAGTAAAATTATAATTTTCCAAATAACGAATTTTCCAGAATTTTCTCCGCTAAAAATTCCGGGGTTAAATCCGGGAATTTGAAAATCAGGAACGATTTTGTGAGCACCCGATAATCGCATCGTAAAGGCAGCGCAAGAGACTTTAATGTGTACCCGCCCGAACAGAAGTGCTTAGCCCTTATCAGAAGCCAGGACCCCATTAAATATTCTCCAGTAAAAATTTTCCCCTCCAAAAGAAAAAAAGGGCAAAAAACTTCAGAGGCACGTGTGCACTTCGTCATAAATGTGTTTTAATGGGCCTACGGATGGAGAATGTGATACGATTGCCCTTTAATTGTTCGGTTAGAATTGACTCGAGTGGAAATATAAGTGGTCCGATGAAGTGTACCTGAGGTACCCAACGAAGGTGGTGTTCGTTAGTGCACATACCGTAAAACGTTGCGGAGCGAAAAGAAACAGCTTGAGGTTTTTTTTTCCGAGCGAATAGCGAACGCTGAATAAACCAATAATTTTCCGAATTTTTTTTTGCTCTTTAAATTAGTTCCTTGTAAATTATGAGTTATTCTAAACAATTTCCTTTAAATATGAGATTTTTTCTTATCAAATATGCGGTCATATTTTTGTACGAAATATCACATATTTGGGCCGTTTGGAAATTTTTATCATTTAAATTCAGGCAGAATTCGCCACTCGGTTTGTGTTTTTTTTTTTTCAAGAAGTTAATTCTTTTTAGAATAGGCAGAAAATTCAGTCAGAAAATTTCACGAACTCTAATTCTCTTTGTTTATTTTTCAACGAAGGAAAGCTCCAAGAGTCTAAATATGAAAAGTAAACAGCAGCATCACGTCAGTTCAGTCACGTGATTTCATTCACCGACGCGAGAAAAAAAAAACGATTTTTTAACAAAATTTTCTCAAGAACGGGAGGTTTTTGTTGAATGGAAGAGAAAAATTGTCCGCTAAAGATTAATGCTCTGTAGTACCAAAACGTTTTCGATAAAGGAGGAAAGAGGAAAAGGAAAAAAGGAGTTCATATAGAGAATATGAGAGTTTTTAAAAACTTTCCCTATTGAAATATATTCGACGAAAAAATTTGTGAAGCACTGGGAACCGGGCAGATAAAAATTGTAGTTTTTTGACTGTAAGCCCACTTCTAAGGATGATTTACGGGGACGGGAAAAATTTCCCCATTTGTGGATTAAAGTTAGGAAACCAAATAAGGGAAGATTGCATCGAGAATTAGCAGCGGATGACATAGGAGCTCTTGATTTTGGCTTATTTTCCTCATAATCCTACGTATTAAGCTGAGAATCCATGGATTTTCTGATAAAACCACATCAGATCAACCATCACCATTATTTTCTATTAGAAAAACATGTTTTCGGCTTCCGTAACGACAGCTGAGGAATGGAGGGAAAAATTGAAAAGCGAAAGAAGAAAGGAAGAGAAATCCTTGTGCTCGTGTAAATTTCTATCGTCATCCGACCATGAAGAATAATTAAAGATGAGCTTTCGCGACTCGCGGACAGCTAGCGGCCGAAAATTTGGAATTCAAATCACTTTTGAGGATCTTAGATCCATCTATAGAAAAAAATTAAAAGAGTTAAGATTAAAAAGCGTTAAGGGCTCATCCTAAATCCGTGAAACTTTCCGTATAAGTTTCCGTCGTGATCCAGATGTAGCAATAATTCTACTAGCAGCTCCCAGAACCGCTTATCAGCTTATTTTCTGCGGGGTGCTGCTACAGCATGGAATACGGTAGCAATTTTTTCCCTTGTTGTATTTAATAACGGTCAGATCACATGTTAATGCTATTCAAAAAATATCTGCAGACTTGAAGTTACAGTAGAAAACACAAAGAGTAGGAGGGAAAAGAAAGAGGATTACCAGGTTTTCTCCCAGTCCTCAGTGAATGCTAAGAACATGACGTAGATGAACGCTAATTAATCCTTCTTGAATAATTCATAGATGGTTGCGTAGGAAAAAAAAAGAAGAGGTTCGAAAATCCTGTTTTTCAGTTTGATCTCCTAAATAAACAATGCGACACATATCTCAAATTTTAATATTTGAATTTCAAAATATGTATATTTTGCTTCGCAAAAACTACTTTCAACAGTCAGTTCAGCTGCCAAACATGTTTTTGCTTTGTTTTGTTTTCCTAACATCATTTGTCAATAAATATTTGACGTAACTGAAGGAAGTCTGCCACTTTTGAATGGATTCAGTCTGACGTTTGCTGTTTTCTATGTCCCGAGTCCACATTTTTATTTCTGAAGAGTATTTTTACTTATTTGATTAAAACTGATTTAAGCAATTAATGAAGGGCCCAATATCAGGCGAGAAAATGGAAAAAAACACATGTTAACAAGATATTTTTCTTTATTCTCAGTGTTGTAAAGAGATCTTAAGGGCTGATGTAGCGCAGTTAGAAAGAGGTTCCGCTGTCACTGCAGGGTCGATCGAAGGTTCGAGTCCGCCCTAGCGCTCACCAAACCTTTCATCTCTCCGGGGTCGATAAATTGGTATCAGACTTGTCTGCGAGGATAAAAACACTGATTTGAGTCACACTTCCGTGAGCCTCAAACGATTCTGAATTAAAGTGAACGTGTTAGCGAAGGTCCCAAGCGGATTGACTGACGCCAAACACTTTATCCTTTATCCTTTAATCAAGACTTAAATGATTCGAATAAAAAAATATTGAATCTTGACTGAAAGAGAAAAACAAAAATTGTTAGCGAGAGGAACAATAAGAAGAAGGAAATGAATCAACAACATGATGAGGAGCAAAAACCGGATAAAGGGTAGGTATGGATGAAGAAGAGATTTTGATGTAGAGAAGCTGTAGAGAACATGAGCTTCTAAAAAAATAAAATAATAATATGATTTAATTTAAATTAGAAATGAGTAATTTAAATTAAAAAATGAATAAAGGATTATATGTGACGGAGAGACCAGTTTTTGTACAATAAAAGAAAAAAAAAACACGATCTGTACATACGAGTCCTTAATCAAAAGAATAGTTTATTTTATTTTAGATATTTTGTATTTTAGGATATGAAAAAAATATTCATGAAAAGGTAAGGTAAACAAGTACAAGAAGTGTGGAAGATGGAGTAACCGGAGTAACTGAGCTGGATATTCGTATATCTCAGATGGAAAACTGGAAAACTATGAAAAAGGAATGGATAATTTCATGATATATATTAAATTTAAATTAAATTATATTATTATATATTAAATGATGGCATTTCCACACAAATTTATTGATGTATCCTAGCAAAAAAATTCTGCTAAATAGGCTCTCTCTCTGTGTGTTCAAACTAGAAAATTTGTGTACTTTTGGTAATTTCGGTGGAATGTGCAAGAAAAAGTCAGAAAGGACATCAAATTTATTTAATTGAATAGGAAAAAAACTACAAAGTGGAATCAAATGCTTTTCCTGCTTCTGGTTTTTGTTTGTTAGGAATTCATCTTTCAACGAGCATTATTTTTCCCTTTTTTCCCTTTTCCGGAATGCAAACAGATGCACATTTGAAAGAGAAAGAGCAGTTAGGAGTCCGGGAAAAAAAAACAAATAATTCCATATAAGGTCGATAAAATGACTCTGGCAAAATGCCAATTCGAAAATTTGTGAAGTTGGGCATGCGGGAAATGTTTGCTATATGAGTGCAGTTAACATATAAAATATTGAATCGAAGTGGATAAACAAAAAAAAAAACAAGAAAAAGTTCTGCAAACCGGTTCGCTGCTGCTAGCTCGTGCTGCAACCGCTCTCATTCACGCCTAAATGATTTTTAAAAATTTGCTAAAATTGAAGCAAAAGAGGAGAAATTTCTTCGCTCATGAAATAATTGCTTGGATTGGTTGCATTTGGTATCCGCACAGCACTGATACTCTTGGAATTCGAGTGAATCAAACTCAAAAGCTGTTTTTTTTTCCATGAAAATGCACTAGACGATTATCTTGGAGGATATCTGCTTTAAAAGGGGAAAAAATTAATTAAAATTCAAGAGAAAATTAAAATAAAATAATAATGTGGAACAAAATAATAATATGAGTTAATTTAAAATAAAATTAAATAATAATAATAATAATTTTTGTTTGATTTAAATTAAATAATTTAAATCAAACAAAAATCTAAATAAAGGATTAGATGTGGCGGAGAGACCAGGTTTTGTACAATTAAGAAAAACCCGGATCTGTACATACTTGGATTTGATCAGAAGAATTATTTATTTTATTTTAGAGATTTCGCATTTTAGAATACGTATAAAGGTTCAAAAGTCCGTTAATCTATTGGCCTTCTACTTTTGTTTTTTCTTTTTTTATTTCTATCTGTTCTTTTTTTCGGAACTTCCAGAAATTTCTAACTGAACTCACCTCGATTACTTTCCGTTCGAAATGTACATGGAGCACAGAGAATACTGTAGTCGAAAAAAACGTCGGAAGGAGTAAAGCGGAACTGTAAGAACTGTAAGAACTAAGTAAGATAGTCCTAAAAACGTTATGATAGCCGCTCTAGGATTCACATGACCCATAAATGTCGCCGATGACAACCAATTTTGCGATAATCACAGAGGAACGGCGCCACGAATGGCGGCGTCAGTGGGTGCAATTGTGAAGACCACCATACACACACCGACCACACAGTTCGTGATCCCGGAATTCTTCCGAAGAATCCTGATTCTTCGAATCCGAATCCGTCTCATTCCTTTAGCCATTAATTTCAGCCCATCGTCAGCGAGGAAGTCATGTGATCAAGGATAAATTGTCCGGGGCGTTAATGGATCCGCTTGGGATGCGGATGTACAGTTGTGTGCGAAGATATAAATAAAATAATCCTATAAAATAAAATAATATAATATAATATATATAATCTTATAAAATCTTATCTTTTATCTTATAAAATAATAAAATAGTAATGAAGGGCCAGTCTTGTTGTGTAAAATTCAGGCGAAATTCTAGTGAGCTCTGTTCCATCTTGTTTGTTTTTTGCTTTGTTTCATGGCACACCTGCAAGTGTTTTCAATAAATAAATAAACAAATAAATAGGAATGAATTTATCCGAGAAATATCCTGAATAGTAGATTTATCGTGATTTAATACAAGTATTCACTTTTAATGAACACAAAATGAGACCCGGTCATCAGATCGTTAGTGAAATCCTGAAATTGGAAGAATTCTATAAGGAGAGCAATGTTTCGAACATGATCTATGTTTATAAAAGATAAAGTATACGGTATCAATCCGTTTGGGATGCGCGAACGTGTCCTTCGGCAATTTTTAATCGTTGAAGTTCTGAAACGCCTACAGAATTACTTGCGCTATCCAATGTAGTGGATCAGTATTTTTATGATGTGTGATTTTTTTAAAATGATTTTATGATGGTTTTATGATATCAGTGCAATGATTAGTTTAGTTGGTGTTGGGGCGGATTCGATCCATCGATCGATCGTGCAGTCACAGCCGAACCTCTTACCAATAACGTCAAATGTCAAAAAAAACCTTTCTGAGATATCAAGATGAAATAAATGATTCAGAAGAAATAGACGAATTCCAAAACGCGCCCGACCACAGAAAAATCATATCCAGCCATAAAAAACGACTGAAAAAGGTTAAAAATGAACTGTACTTGATCATTAACACCATATAAATTAGGTTTTGAGCAAAATACAACGCTATTTTACTTGGAAAATGACAATAAAGGGAATCTGGATGGATAGGTAAATGACCCTGACTATGAAATATTCAAAAAATTCCGAAATTCACTTCTGCTTGTCCTTCTCAATCCTGGCTGCAAGCCCATTTGCAAAAGAAAAAGCTATAAGAAATCACCATAAATCTTCTAGTGGCTGGAAATTACTTTGTACTTTGTGGTAAAGTGCAAAATCGAAAGAAATCCATGACAACGAGAAAAAACAACGAAAAATACTGGGACGACTAGGAAAAAAAAGTCAAAATATCCTTTCCTTTCTCAACGATTATGAGGGAGATGTTTGAAAAAGGAACATAAGAGTCGTTCAATCCTTTGAAGGGCGAGGGTTGTGGCTCAAAATAGGCGAAATAATCGCCAATTATCGGTTGACGTTAATCAAAGATCACAAAAACATCCCTACTAAAGGAACCTGTCTTGCAAACAAAAATAGAAAACATGGGATTTTCGAGGAAAGACGAGAACTTCCGGGATTTTTTTAGCGTAGTTTCATTTTATTATTTCTATGGGACACAGAAAATAAGGTAGAAATCATCCTCTCAACCTTTAAATCCAACCAAATCTAATTACTATGGTTTTATTCGCCATTGAAAGGTTATGGATAAAGTGCACGACGTAGATCAATTCCTATGGAGAATGCGGCTACGAGTTCAAGTTTAATTTAGAGCCATTTGAGGTTTATGAACGCATGAACTTACGATGACCTACGGATGTGTGAAGCTAGCGTTTGTCTCCTCTTAAGTCTTAGGGGTTTAGCACCAAATTTATCGATCCTAAGACGGATGAAAGGCTCTGTTGGCAGTGGAGTGGATTTGAACTTCCGATCAATCGCGTAGCCACAGCGGAACAGAGCTGCATCCGGCCCATTCAGCCAGTATGCATCAGAAATTCAGGTGGACTGCTGAGGTGTTCGTGATTCTAGGAGCTAGGACGAGGAGGTACCGAAAAAAATTTGAAGATCCTAAGCAAATTTATCTCGCTGGAAGTGTAATGGGAAAATTCGAATATTCCAGAATGTGATACCAAAAACCCGTTGATGAATATTAAAGGCATCACCCCACGAATCTGAGGTGGTACGGATTTCAGAATTTTACGAATTTTTACGGCAATTAGAAAGAATTGAACGGGAACACCCTTCTCTCCATAATCTACCTGATATCCGTACCACCTCAGATTTGTGGGATGATGCCTTTAAGTTGCATGAAAAAAAGCTAAGAAAAAAGTTACTGAAGAAATAAGAAAGGAAATCTTATCGTTTTTCTGGAAATTAAAAGTACATTCCATATTCCGTAGTTGTACTCCAATCCTTCTTTTTATGCTACACAACTACACAAAGTGAGTAATCCATGAATTTCAAAGGATTCACTCCGCTCTATAAGTTTGTTATACATAGAAATCCTTTAAGGGCCTTTAAGAAAGTAACCATAGTTGAAGATTTAAGAAAAAATGTGGTTACCTATTTGGGTTCACGACAAACTCAAATGAACCTCTGCTGAGGCTATACATAGTGTCTTGGAACTCAAATAATGATGCTAAAAATTTTATTTACAATTGGAAAATGCGAGATCGGCGTGAAAAAGGCAAATCAAGCTTAATGTAGTTCAAAAACTAGAAATGGAGGAAAGACTCTTCGGTTTTAATTTAGATGAGAGACATTTTTGCTAAAATTGGATGGTTCCCTGAAATTTCCAGGGGAAAACGTAAGACTTCTTGGGCAGGGATGATCCTGGCAGATGAGAAAACTTATGCAATCCGATAGAAACCGAATTTCTTTTTGGTAAAATTAAACCAACATCAAAAGAGCGGGAAAATTCAACTCAGCTGACCTATTTCCATGAAATACTCCTTTTACTAAATTTGTGACAGTATTTCGATGATTTATTTCACTTCGGGGTACTTCGGTACTCGAAGTATAAAAGTTTTTGGTCGAGAAAAAAAGCAAAAAAGCGCAAAAAAAGTGTCTAACCACTCTTCCAAGAAAAATCCATAGTTTATTTACTTATTTATTTATTCACATAGACAAATGGTGCACCAGAAAAGAAAGACAAAAAAAAAATGGAACACACTTTGTCTGAGTCAGAGAATTATAGAAAAGAACTATGATTTTCCATGGTTTTCCTTTCTCGAAACAAAACTCTTTGGTTTGTTTGAAAAAAAAAATGGCTTTTGCTTCTGCTTTGAGTTAAACTCCCCCATAAATACTTTTAGGCGCAATTAGTTCGCATATTCGGACTTTTAAAATCTTCAAGAAATGAACTTACTCGCAAAATAAGTCGTGGACAACGGGAATCGTATCCGCTTCGTCAGACAAGACCTATACCACTACTTCTATAAACAATTACTCAAGAAATAAGGATTTTCTCATGAAAATGGCAGAACAAACACGTTTAGTTCCGCGAAAATGTCTCGCCTTCTCATTTCTTAGCATAAAGTTAATTAGATGCAATAAGAAATAAATACGAAAAAAAAAAGTTGTACGGAATTCTATGGATATCTGGGGACAAGAAGCCGAACTGTAGAAAGGAATACATCACGAAACATAGCGACCAGAGAATAAGCACTCTTAGTGTTTATTTATATATGCGATGAAACGGGGAAAAAAACGATTCGATGGTGAAAAATTCTTTTTTTTTCATCAAATCGTTGTTTTTTTTTTCTGAATTTCAGCTCTAACGTGCTAGCTAGAAATATATTTCATACGAAAATCGTTGTTTTTTTTCGAATTTCACATAGAAATATATTTTATGCAAAAGTATTTTTTTTTGAATTTCAGCTCTAACGTGCTAGCTAGAAATATATTTCATACGAAAATCTTTTTTTTTTTCTAAATGAATTTCACCTATAAATATATTTCACGCGAAAATCGCTATTGTTTTTTTTTTTGAATTTCAGCTCTAAAGTGCTAGCTAGAATTATATTTCATACGGAAATCGTTGTTTTTTTTGAATTTCACCTAGAAATATATTTTATGCGAAAGTCGTATTTTTTTTTTGAATTTCAGCTCTAACGTGTTAGCTGGAAATTTGAATTTCACCTAGAACTATATTTTATGCGAAAATAGTTATTTTTTGAATTTCAGCTCTAACGTGCTAGCTAGAAATATATTTCATACGAAAATCTTTTTTTTTTCTAAATGAATTTCACCTATAAATATATTTCACGCGAAAATTGCTATTGTTTTTTTTTGAATTTCAGCTCTAAAGTGCTAGCTAGAATTATATTTCATACGGAAATCGTTGTTTTTTTTTAATTTCAGCTAAAAATGTATTTCAAACGAAAATCGCTATTTTTTTTTGAATTTCGGCTCTAAAGTGCTAGTTAGAAATATATTTCATTCGAAAATCCGCGTTGTTCCCGTTGAGGAAATAGCAATGTGCCCTTATTTGTGGCCTCTCTGGGTGAGGGAAAAAAGGAAGAATAATGAGAGTTTGAAGATAGCAACGTCGTTTCGCCTCCCTCTCTCGGACACATCTCAGACCTAAATCTGCGGAACTCATTAATTTTCTGTGTATTTGGACTTGTGCGAGAGTATTAAATCCGGGAAAAAAAGAATTTCTCCTATTTGAGCTGAGAGCAGATAAAGGGGAAATAAATAAGAAAAAGTGAGAGATGAAATGGAATGAGAGCGAAGATAGGAGCCAAGGCCGCAAATGCATATTTTGAAAATCCTAGCATTGAAGACGTGCTCACATCCTAGTCTAATCCATGAAAATGAAAAACCCATGAAAATCCCCCGAACGAGCCGGATCCAGAAACAAAAATGAAAGACCAAACGTTGAGACGGGGAAAAAGAAATGGCACCTGTCGACGATGCGATGATCGAAGTGAAGAGAAAGAAGTAAAAGCAAATATTCTGGTGAGGTGCGAGAGGAGTTCCAAAAAGAAAAAACGTTGAAGACAGAACTGAGGAAAATTACCCGAACTATTGTACTGGACTCCTTCATTTTGTCTGACATGCACATCTACAGTATGACCGTAACTTAAGTGTAGTGCAAACAGTCATTAACGTTACGTAGCTCCTCAACGAAAACCAAATCCTAGCAGATCAAAAAATTCCAGAAATTTCACTCTATATTTCCACATTATTGCTTCATTAATGTCCATAAATTTTTACAGAAAAGTCCAAAAAGATGAAACATTTCTTACCTAAACATCGTTAACTATTACTTTTACAGTATCTAATTTATATTACCACGAAACAAGATGTAAAAATAAGACAATGCATAATAAAATATATATTATACATTTATATATAAATATAATAAGTATATAATATAAGTCAGTGACTATTTCTACACTAGAAAGACAAGACATTACATTTATCACGAGTTTTGCCCTTAATTCGTTACGGTAACTTTATCAAAATGTTATTTACCGTAATAATGTGATATACATATACATTTATACTATTTCTAGTGCTCCTATTCAGCTGATCGGCGACTTTTTAAAACACGTCCTTATTACTGCCTTATATTACGTAGTAATCTATTTTTACGTACTTTTTACTTTTACCTCTATTTTTCTCTTTTTTTTCTGCTTTTTAAAAAACGTTCTTATTGTGCTCAAGTCCTGTGTCCTTTTAGTAATGTTTCTATATTCGTGGATTTTTCTTGAAAATTTACGTTAATTCTTTTTTGGTAGCATTATATTACTTAGTATTCTATTTTTACGGATTTTTTACCTTTACTTCTATTTTTCTCTTTTTTTTACTTTTTAAAAACGTTCTTATTTCGCCTTATGGTCGTAATTTTATATTCATTTTGGATTTTTTTTTGAAAATTTATTTCAATTTTCTGGTAGTATAGAACACTAAATTAAACGTAAGAAAAACAAGCAATTGTTTTCTGAAATCCCGATACAGCTTTGAGCCTTTCACAAAGTGTGGGATTCTCTTGTGAAACCTCACTCAATTCCCTTGGGTACTGTAAGGAACAGTACTGTAATGATGTTCACGTTCGAATAAGAACAGTTCATTCTCTAATGGTGTAAACATAAAAAAAAACCCAGAGAAACGACGTAACGCTGTTGATATCCGTGAGAAGTTCGAGATCCTGAGAACGGCAATTATAGGATCATCCATGCGCTTATGGGTGTGATAGAAAAAACGTAACGCAAACACAAGGATAAAGGTTATGGATACGGGAAAAAAAGAAGCAAATGGATTCGAGGAGGAATCAAAATAGAGGATGAGCTGTTCTGCTGCAGAATCTAATCTTCAGGACGACGCACAACAAAAATTTGCACAATTTTGCACAAAATTCTGTTTTCGTGCTACGGTTAATGTCGTTATGATGGATTCTCAGAAGTATTCAACGGACGAATTATGTAGTGAAATAAGTAAATAAAGTAAATAAATAAATAAATATATGAATAAATAAGAAAATTTCAAAGATTTCATGATCCAGATCGTCACTAAATTCAGGATTCTCATTTTCTTCCGAGTTTAACAAAATTTCCTTGGCAAAGACTGGTTTTATCGGCTTGTTGCTAACTGATTGACTGGACATTTTCGTACAATCCTTTTAATTTTTGTTTCGAATAGATCGAATATTCATCTGAAATGCAGCGAAAGCACAAAAAAGATTAGAAGAGGAACAATTTAGAAGAAAAAAATAGATGTAATAAATGTAATAACAACTTTATAGCAGTGTATAATGTAAATAAAAATACACGTAAAAATAAAAATAAAATAATAAAAATAATAATAAATATATATATAACAAAATATGTGAATAAAAATAATATATAATATAATAAATATAAAATAAAAATATAATAAATACGAAATACTCATGCAGGATTTCATTAATTTTCAGGGTTTACCGATATATTTTCATTATGGCGAAAGAGAAACGTACAACGATAACATAAATCCAGAAAAGGTAGGTAACGATATAGCATTCACCGCAGTCATTCCGGTTTTTTTTCTCTGAAATTTGCTCTTAGCTTTTGAATTTTTTCCCGGAACGTAAGTACAGTATGCATGTCGATATAGGACCTACATAAATATACAGGAAAAACGAACTTTAGCCCTGTTTAACGACTATCATGCGGTTTCTATATTATTTCTATCCCAGACGAATATGTTTCCAATAATAACGGAATGCAGAAATGGATAGAAATCTGAGTTATCTCCTGGACAATGAGGATTTTTAGGTGTTTTACGGAACAAAAGACTTTTTTCTTTAAAAAGAGGAATCATAAAATGCTGGCAGATAAATATAAGCCCATGTATTTTTATCTATAGGCATAAAAAGTGAGCAAAAATTCCCAGGCGTATTTGAAAACAATAGGTCTTTCGTTTTCTAAAAATTATGGGAAAAAATTGAAACTAAAATAAAAATAAAGTTGAAGATTTGTTTCCCCGGGAAAAAGCACCTCCTCAAACACATTCCCCTATTCATTTCATATTCTGTTTTTATTCTTAGAGCACACCTAGGTACCTCACACCTCACCAGATGAGTTCTTTTTCTCTGAATAACGGGAAAAAGTGGAAAAAGAGCATTCGCCGCTGTCAATCAATACAAAATTTTGCTAATTTTCATTCCTCCATCCATTCAATCAGACGAATCCAGAAAGAAAATAACTAACAAGACAAGCTATTGTAGTGGATTTTCCAAATTTTTCCTATCAAGCTGTCTTACGGATAGGCTACAGAATTAAAAAAGAGCTATAAGGTATCCGTAGACTATCCTGATTACCGATCCACGGATAGAGGAAGAAGGCTATTATTCTGGGAGAGAAATCAGCGCTGGAAATCTCTGGAAAAATTCAATGCACACGTATTCAAACATTCATCACGGATTCAATGACGTCCCGAAAAGAAATCGCCTCAAGAGACAGCTGAAGATCCATAGACGCGCGAAATACATCGAGCAAAAAAATTCATTCGGACATTCAATCTATTCGGCCGTGAGGGAATCCTGGAGAAACGAGCTTCATTTCAATAGTTTTAGATGTGGTGAATGAAGTGGGTCCCACTTTTAATCATCTACTTGAATACACTTGAAGTGCGCACGATACAAAAAAAGGAAATCGAAAATTCAATTAAAATTAAATGATAAAGACGAAAGAGCGTAAAGAAAAATCACTAAAGGACAGTTTAGAAAAATATTAGTGACATTAAAAAAGAAAATCAATGGAGCAAATTTTATAAATTTCCATGCAGGTGAGTAAATCTCATCTTTAATTTTTTTTAAGAAGAATTTTTTCCAAGGAAACAACGTTAAGAAAGTTAGGAATTCCTATTCAAAAAAGTGGTAACAAAGGAAATAACATAGGATTTTGCTTTTCTTACTATTTTTTATTTTTCTCCCTATTTATTTATTTTTTTTTAGCTTTTTAATTCGCGAATTCCAGCTCTCAATTGACTTTCAAGCTGAAATTTTTAGTTTTTAAAATCAGCTGATCATTTTTATTTTTTTAAAACTAACTGATTATTTCTAGCTTTCAAATTGGGACCGAAATTAAGTGTATCGGCGGAAACTTTACCAGCAGAGCCGAGAGGTGCTCAATCGGCTGCAAATTTCCTTAATGTGACTCATTTTCCCACGAAAGTTGAGGTGTTGTGACAATTTGAGAAGTTCTAGAAGGAATAGATTTGCTGAAATTGGGGAATTCATTCCTTGGAGCAAAGAAATTTAACTCGAGATCCAGAGGGTAGGATTTCGAATCCATACTTCATATACGTCATCGGAGAGAGCGTAAAGAAAAATGAAGCGAATCAGGAAGAAAAAAATCACGTGCGTCATTTGGCAGCGTAATTGTCTGCTCTTTTGTTTTTTTTACATATATTTATACTTATCTTGACCTTCATTAACGCTTATTCTCTCATTTTCCTATTTTATTACATCCTATGTAATTTAAGGTCTTTTTTCTCCGAAAGCACCACGAAACAGACCATATAGACGATCATTCCAGAAAAAGATAGGATTACGAGTACATATATTGTGAGTATGAGCGTAACAGCGTTGTTTCCCTTCGCCTTTAAGGAAACAGGCGTGAGAAATCACCTTTCTGTACTAATTCCACTACGAGGCACCTTGTAACACACCGTCTCTGCGCACACGTCGCATCGCTTGCTAGCTAGCGGACGATAATCACGATATGGTATTACTGTATTTTCGCACCATACTCAAGTAAAAACAATGGATAGGCTGTTAAGGGAAATGTCACGGTGGCGTTATGAGGTGCATCGTAGGAGAATATTCGATGAAGAACGTCGTTTTACCCACGCTGTTTTTTGGGACGCCTAGGAAAAATTGACCTTAAGAATTAATTGAAAGAAAAAAAATTGAGTCGTCACGCTTATACTCGTAAACTATACCTTTAACCATATCTTTTTTTTGGTGAGACCCTAATTCTATTGCTTCCTTTAAATGTCCCGAATTTAGAAAATTAGAAAAATAAGAAATTATTTGAAATTAGAAAACTTTTTTTTAAACGAAAGTTTGAGAAAGTAAATTGGGCAGAAATTACCCAGTAAGATGAGGATTTTTGCATTCTATTGGTTGCCGAGAGCATAAAGAAGCACTTCGAACGACTGAGAGGATTGTTCTTCTTCTTTTTCGCCCTATAAAGCAAGCAGTGGATGAAAGTTCGGCAAATAATGAATGAAAGTAGAATAAAATGTAAAAGAGTAAATATAAAGTAGTAATAAGGATACGAAAATGTGAATGATTGAACTGAAGGTTTTAACTGGGAGTGCACTCCAATACAGTCGCACCTGTACCATGCACTTTCATTAGACTCAATTTTTTAAAAGCATCACCCCACGAATCTGAAGTGGTACGAATTTCAAGTGGAGTATTCTTATAAGGAATAGTAGATTATGGAGAGGAGGGTGATTCCGTCCATTTCTTCCGAATTCACGTAAAAAAACGGCCCGGAAGATGCGGCGCCGCACAATGCAGGCGCGCTCCAATCGAGCTCCCAGTAGAAAATAGTGCGCCAAAACGCCTGAAGCCGTATCTTCCAGACCATTTTTTACGGGAATTAGGAAGAAATGAACGGAATCACTCTTCTCTCTATTGTCTACTATCCCGTATACGAATACTCCACCAGAAATCCGTACCACCTCAGATTCGTGGAGTGATGACTTTAACGCGCTTTCACATCGGACTCAATTTTTCTCAAGGATGTGGCAACTTGCGCCTTTCTCATGGACCTCACCATTTAGTAAGATAAGGGCATTTATATTCCGTAAAAATTATTAGTTGTACTTGTAGGGCAAAAAGATAAAAGATAAGATATCATTCTTTTACGGTGTTAATCATATTTCCATTCTGGAGAAATTATCTTTCCTTTTTTATAGTTACAAAACTTTCTTCCCTCTGCAAGAGCATAAAAAGACGCACAATTCCAATCAAAATGTTGTTGTTCCGAGAAAACGCATCATATTTTTTAGAGAACATTTTTTAAAAAGAATTTTTTAGAGTATAAAAGATTTATAGTCCAGAGGATACTGTTGTTGATACGAACTGTGTGATGTTTTTTCCACAAATTGTAAATTATTGGTGTACGAGAATTTTCTCGTCCCACTTCGAAGCGTTTCATCCTGAACACGCGTTCATGCAAATGAGGCTAAGATTTCTCAAGGATAAAATCCCTATATAAGATTATTTGTTATAGCAAAGTGTGGATGGTGGTGTTATTTACAAAACAAACAAAGCAAATAGGTTGGATTTTTCGTTGTTCTGGAACATAGCACAAGAAGAAAGGAATTGACAGCAAAAGAATCAGTCATGTTGTCAGTAGAATAAAGAACACGATGTTGACATGAATAAATAGTAAGTATAGAGAAAATAAATCAGAGAAAATATATCCGGAGACCGGAAAATATTTGACATTCACTATGGCATGGACTTGGATACAGGAATAGAGAAATAAAGTTACGATGAACTAAGAAAACCATGGATTTGGACTTTTTTCTTTGTGTAAGCAAGATTTCTGTAAGCTAAAAATTTTAGTTTAGTTTATTTTAGTTTCAGCCTTATTTTAGTTTATTTCTGGAAATTTTTATTTTATTAAATACCAGTGCTGAAAAATTTTTAATGTGCTATAAATTTACTGAATAAAACAAAGAATAAGATAGGTAAGTTTAGTTGAGAAAATGCATAGATTAAAATTTAAATGTGTAATGCTCATATTTTTAAAAGCGTGAAAGTAAAAACGAAGAAAACAGAGAAAAAATGAGGAAAGGAAAAGAAAAGATGAAGAAAGAAAAAGGAAAGATGAAGGAAACATGCGTTTATCAGTGTCTGAATTTATAAAATGCATATTATTTTTAGAATCGTCATGATCCCTTGAAATATTTTTGTTAAGGCATGAATTAATTCTATTTTTGTAGAAGATGTTTTGTTGTTTTTTTCCTCTCTCTCTCCTCTGACTAATCTATTATTTCGCTTCGTCAAAAACAATCAACAAGAAAATGAGTAAGCGGAAATCTCATGGGGATAATACCGCTCCACATATGTTTGCGTATGTAAATACAACTGTATAGCTTTGACAGGGACGTATACAGAAAAAAAATTGAATTTCAGGCTCATTACCTTTCTTCTTCTTCTTTTTCACTCCTTTTTCGGATACAAAAATTAAAAACTCTTTTAAAAATCTCATATTACATCTCATCATTAAATATTACGCTTTATAAGATTTTCATTGAAAATTATTTTAAATCATTCCTGGAGATATCTGAGAAATATCTGCTGACAGCTTCAGCGGACTCTTTATTTTATATTAGTATTTATTATTTTTATATTTCTATTTTTATATTCTTATTTTTACTTTTTATATATATTTTTTAACATGAAAAAATTCGTGGACCTTTCACCTTCGCTTTTGCATTTGAAAATTTGTTGTGAAATGTCCTCAGATTCAGATATTGATTCGAAAAAAAACAATAAACAGCTATTTGATTGAAGGTGCAAATTTAAATCTCAAATTCAGATGTTGATTCGAAAAAAAAACAATAAATTGTTGTCTGTTTTAAGATGTAGATATGTAATAAATCTTTTCATATTCTACTTGGAATATTAGATAAATAATAGAGAATTTAATGAACTATTTAATAACGCGACAGGATTTCTTATATTTATTTCTTAAATAGAATACTGATTGGATATACATACATACAGTATGCAACTAATTGGATGAAGAAAAATCTCTAAAAACCATTTGTCTGGATCAAGAGTACATATTTTTCAAACGCGGAACTATGAAATCCATATTTTTAGTATGTTAGAAATTTCTCAAAAAGAATCCAGCACAAATTGTTTCCCTGGGATTTAAGGTCAAAGAAAGTTTTCCACACAATTTTCCATATAAAATTCAGACAGTTATACAGCCATAATGACGACTCGTTCTCGTAACGGAGTGCAGAGCGAAAAATTCAGGAAAAAAGTGAATTCGGGAAGAATTTATGCCGACAAAAATTCGAAGCACTTTCCAATCGGCTGCTGCAGATGCAAAAATTATGAGATAATAGCATTTTTGATGTGGAAATCCGGCATTTTTTCATGAAGTCCTTCTTTTAACAGTGGAACTTTTTTTTTCGAAAGGCTACTACCGTACTCAGCGATTCTCCTTTTAAATCACTAATGCTATAGTGACCTAAAGTTGGTTACAGTAATCTTTAGTTAATCAGCTGCATTGAAGTGCAAATATTTTCATTTCTGACGAGTCTTTTTATTTTTTTTATATATCAAGGGGAATTTAAAGATTAAGAACCAGGTGTTAATTAAGGAAGGAGCATTGAGACCAACCGACATGATTTAGGAACTCACATACTACCCTCATCCCGGGTCCTAGGACTCATTGGTTTCGGCCAAGTCGCGCAGATAGCGTATTTCATGGAATTCGTAACAGTTTTTACAGAAAATTCTTTACCTTCTCAGCCATTCTTGTAAATTTTTCCATTATCAGGGACTTTTTCTTATTTTTCGTCTAGGAAAAGAAGGAAATTGGAAGGAATTCACACCTCTTTCCAGAGTTCTCTTAAAATCTTTGTCTTAAAAGTTTTGAAGTCTTCAAAATCGAAAATTTGTAACGCTGTAGAAAAATGTGGGCCGAACTCAGAGAAAGGCAAATTCTGGACGGTGTAAAGGCTTAATTCTGAAGAAAAAAAATCGTTCATTGAATTCCTTTTTATTGATTTATTGGGTTTTTTATTCATTGAATTTAACATTGAGCTTAACAGTATAACCACCTTTGCTGCCTGATTTTCCCCACAAAAAAAACCTCTGCTCAACTTTTTTTCTTTTTTTCTAAGGAGAAAATTACTAGTGACTACTGTGAAGAACGACAGCCTTCCACCATTTCTTAGTTCTAAGAAGAGAAATAACTGATTTTTGATCCAGAAAAGTGAAACAAAGCCTCAGGAATGAATCCAGAAGTTTCGGTGAGTAATAAATAAATAAACGGCGCAACGATGTCAGTCACTTCCTTGTCTATCACGTGCCCTAACCACCATAAACGACCATAGAATTCGTTTTAGGGAAGAAAAAAAACCCCAGGTGACAAGGAGACGGTAGCGATAAAAGAGTGTACGCAAAAGTACAGGAAAAAGAAAATCGAGCAAATGGAAAAAAAAAAGAAAACGAAGGCGATAAAATGAACGACTACGTGATCCATAGGGACTGATTTTTGTCACGCGACATTACACGTCCACGACCGTTATGGCCGTTATTGAAATGGGAACGATAAGGCAGAGGGATGATTGCAGTGGAAGCGGTGATAACGCTTTTCTGGATTCCACCACATCACTTTCCCCCTGGTCCCGATGTTGCTGTGGTCAGTTCTACGGGAAAGAGATGAGATTCGGGAAAAAAATCTCAGTTTCCGAAGTATTCTGATCGATCAGTGTCAATGGATCTTCTGGAAAACCTGGGAAAGGCTCGGGATAGGGCGGCAGCCGGAGTGATCGTTGATCCTTGTGTTCAGTGGGTGCGTACGCTGCTGTTTGTGTAGCTTTTATTGCTTCTCTTATCTTCAACATCAATATTTTTAATATATCATTTAATATATTTTATTTTAACACCTTTTTCCGTATTATTTCAGTACGATCCTGGACCCGTACAGGATCGTAGCACAGAAGAATTCTTTGTTTTTAAGTTCAATTCTCTTCCATATTCGAAGAATAGCAGCTAATCATAACTGAGCTAATAAATATTTGTAGTACAAAAGTGGAAAAATACATATTTCCATATTATTGTCATATTCGTGGGACGGGTGTAGTGTAGTGGTTAGAGGTTCCGCTACCTGCACGATCGATCGGAGGTTCGAATCCGCCCTAGTGCTCACCAAGCCTTTCATCCCTCCGTGGTCGATAAATTGGTACCAGACTTGTCTGAGAAGATAAAAACACTGACTTGACACATCGGTGTGGCCTCCGCACGTCATTGTGTGGGCCAGTTACACGTTCGTAAACCTCAAACAATTGTGAATTGAAGTAGACGTGGTGGTGGGTCCCAAGGGGATTGACTAACGCCAGAAACTTTATCCTCTATCCTTTTTTGTAGCGAAGAGTTTCGCGGACACCTAAGCGCTTATGGATTTCGTGAGTGAGCTCAATTTTTGTGGACACATCGGTCTTAAAACGTAAATAAATTAGAGGAACCACATCCTCTCCAAATCCGTTAAATCCATGTTGTATCTCGAATACTTCGAAGTAGAATACACCTATCGCAAGAAAAACTACGAAAATGTGTAATATTCCTTTCAAAATCATTAGGTAGTCAGTGATAAATTTGATTAAATTCAAAACAAAATAGAAATTCTGGAGAGGAACATCTGGTAAATGACTTGCTTATATACAGTAGGTACATTGGATAGAAAAAAAAATTGTATAAAGAAGAGAAAGAAGAAGACCTGATTGAGGGAAATCTGCGGGACAGCGAGAACTTGGGTTTAGGATATTTATGGGAATGAATCTGGATGTACATAAGTGCATAAGAAATACCGATTATTAGCTAAATCAAAGAGGGCGGAAAAATGGAAACTCTTTTCCTATATGATTTCCTTCAGAGTTTTACAAAAATAGACCCAAAAGAATACAAAGAAAAAATTTGAATGGCGTCGACAAATAGACGGGAACCGATAACGTGAACGGTTTTTCCAGAAACCGAATGATTTTTGAGCAGGCACTCCGATGTTGGGCGTTTTTCGTCTTATCATTTAGCTGCGAATATCTTTTTCTGCTTTTTAATTCTGGTAATTTATTGGAAATCATTAGATTTCATTGTTGTTTGAACAACATTTGACGTTAGTGCATGAAGCATTTTTTGTTGTTTGCCCACAGGAAAATTTCACGACTTAATCCATGAAAATCCAGAAATTAGTGGAGACGAAAAAGTGGCTGTAAGACGAAAAAGTGGTTGTAATCTCTTAGGAATTTTCTTATATATAGAGGTTAGGAATTATGTGATTCCAGATTTCCAGCTTTCTATCGGACATGGAATTTTTTTTCCCATGAATAACCATTTTAAACAACTAAGTCTTTTAAAATCTCGTAGAACTCTACGATTATATTGCAACACGGTACTACTGCTTGACTGCTAAGTAGTTTTTTTCTGTGGAGCGAAAATATCCACATCACTTCTGAAAGCCGGAGAAAATGGTTTAAGGGAAGAAAAGAATTTGACAATAAGCTCTGCGAGGATTCAATCTAGTTATTACTGCTGCTATTCCTGTTATCCCTGTTATTCTTAGACGTTACTTGATCCCTTAACGGAGAGTAAATGCGTGTGAAAAAAACATACATGATCCTAGAATAATATAAAGACATTAAAGCCATGGTATGTAGCGTGTATGTATGTAAACTTGTTTATCGTAAAAAAGAAGAGCTTAGAAAATATTCAAAGGAAGCTAATTAAATCACAAAACATCAGTAATTATCCCCTGAAGCGATTCAGGAAGGAAGCAGGCAAGAAAGTTCCAGCAAATCCTTGAAGAAGAAACGTGGAATGTGAAATGTACGTTTAATTTCCAGAAGAACGATGAGATTTCCCTTCTTATTTTCTCAGTAAATGTTTTCGTAGTTTTTTTTTTAACGAAACTTAAAGGCATCGCCCCTCGGATCTGAGGTGGTACAGATTTCAGGTGGAGTATTCGTATACGGGATCGTAGATTATGGAGAGAAGGGTGATTTCGTTCATTTCTTCCCAATTCCCGTAAAAAAAAACTGCCCGGAAGATGTGGCTTCGAGCGTTCCGGCGCGCTATTTTCTACAACGAGTTCGATTGGAGCACGCCAGCCTTGTGCATGCACCGCATCTTCCAGGCCGTTTTTTACAGCAATTAGGAAGAAATGGACGGAATCACCCCCTCTCCGTAATCTATTATCCTGTATAAAAAAAAAACTCCACTTGAAATCCGTACCATCTCACCCTAGTGCACATCATCTACGTCCCCCTAAAGGCAACCGACCTGAAACCCGTACCACCCCACATTTGTGGGATAATGTCTTTAAATGAGAAAACTAGGTCTACAAAAGAAGATTCGATTGGAAGAATTACTGGAAATCCTTCCTGTATACAAATGGAACTACATGGAACTCATCCTGTATAAGTATCCACTAAAATTTGTGCTTATATTTTCGATCGTGAGGTTAAAAACTTTGCGACTTCCACAAATTTGTTATCGCAATCAATCCGAAAAAGATGAGAAGAAGGCGATTAGACGATAATCCTCTTAATATCATGGTTCAAAGGTTCAAAGTGCTCTTAAACGAACGGCCAGTCGATCAGTCACCGTAATGTTTTGCTGTGGCGGCGGAGACTAAGCCGAAGCCGGGACGGAAAAACGAGACAAAATGCAATTTATTTGAAAGGTGTTGCTCGTTGAATCGCTTCCTGAGCTAATTTCGACTCGTTTAGGGATCTAAACTACCGAGAAATTAGTTCAGAAACTATAGATGAAAAGAAAGGAATTAAAGTAAATTACCTTACTGTCATTAGAAATTTAATGAATATTCAAGAAAGAATGATTATTTTAGGTCAAAATGAGGTTTATTCGTTTCCTTCCCTCCTGAGGCATTAACGAATTTCTATGCTGTATGGATCTAGGTTAGGATGAAGCAATCCATCAATTGTAGCGATACAGCAATAGGGTCCCTAGCAATCTTTCTTAAGTTCTTCCCTAGTAAACTATGTAGATGAGAAAATTTGACGTATCCGTTCATTGAAAAAATCATTCGAATCTTAAACGTTGGTTTGCCCTGAAAAAAATGGCATTCACTCATGACTCTACTCCTTAGAAAAATCACTAAATTTCTCGGAATTCAAGTAATTTTTCCTAAAATTTCGACTGAGCATCGTAGTGTTTAAAGCAATCAAATACATATTTTACTATTCCGGGATTAGGAATTTGGGTCCGCAAGTGGTGATTTAACTTTAATTTGTTAAAAAAAACTCCATTCTTTAAAATATATTTAAGAAAAAGATAAAAAAACGACCGTTAGTGCTTTTTTCATTTCAGAATGTGTGTGGCATTTATTTGAGGGAAAAAAAACAGCAACAAAGTAAAGCAGCTAAAATATCAGGTGAAGTAAAAAGTTCTTATTGTTTTTTCGCTTTATTTCGACAGGAAAATTAGAAAAAAAGAAACTAGAAATTAGAAATTAGAATTAGTCAGGACTGACCTTTTTTTTAAATCAAATATGCGTCGTTTTTTCTGGATAAATTTTGTCCATTTTGATGGAAATTTGAAAATCTCATGATGTTGATGTTTACGTTGTTGAATATGGCTCACTATGGACATCTAGCGAAATTTTTTTTTTTACTTTTTCAGAACTTTTTACTTCTTATAATATATTTAATTGCACTATTAGAACTTCTTAGATGATAATTTCAAGAAAATCTTTGACAAATGGTCGTCTCATCAAAAATATCACTTTAAAATAGAAGTTTTCGAGTGTTACAGCAACGAAAATAATATATCAATTCACAGGATAACGGATAGAGGAGCGATGACGCTGAGGAACGTTTTTTTTCTTATTTCAAGAAAGGGGAATATGAATGAGATGCGATTGTGGATCGAAAACCAATGGTGAAATGGAACTGGCACATTTCACCACACAACACCGGTGTTTTTCGGGATTCTATTAATTTGTATGGAGAGTGTGAGAGCGGAGAGGAGATGTCTGAGGTTTTCAGCGACATGTGATGGTGGTGGATATTAATAGATTTATTCTTTTTTTCAATATACAAAAGAGATCACCCATCACCACTACGCACTACGTACTTACGTTCGTACCGTACCATCTAAACGTTCGCTAATGACGACCGGTACCAATTATCCAGAAATCTGCGATTTTCTCGGTTATTTTGCGTGAATTTCCGAACTATGTACAGTAACGAGGGGATCATGAGTGAACCTGTAGGTGCTTGCCTTTTTTTACGGAAAAATTCCAAATCCTCTTCTTTTTTTCTTGCTAATTATTTGAAAAATTTTCCAGACCTCGAAAGGATGTAGGAGAAGGATTCATGGATTTGATAGGATTTAATAATAATAATGATAATAATAATAATAATAATAATAATAATAATAATAGTAATAATAGGGTATCGTTACAAAATAAAAAAAGACATAAAAATACGAGCACCCTTCGAAGAATTAGGTTCAAGGCGGTTTTTGAGACAAAAATGTTTCCTTGAAAAAGATAATAGGGAAATTCTCGTTAGTTCATATTGCTAAATGAACGAAAATGCAATTTATCCAGGCGCTATTCTGGAAAACCAATCTTTCTTGATAGGTTCCGTAACCGTCGCACAATCGGTTGACAAATTTTCTGTGCTCTCAGAAAATATTGAGAAACTATTTAAGTAAACTAATTTTGAAAATTGAGGTTGAGGAGAAAAATGTAGAAAAAGAGGAAACGGTTTATTCAGAAAATGAGGGTCATAAGTGCACAAAACATTTCGGTGTCATAAAAATAGTAACACTTAGACGACATCGTGACCTCGCCCCGCCCTCGAGACTTAAGGACCACATCGACCCAGTTTTAATAGCTCAAACACCTATTATATGACATAATGGATTTCTTAACCGAGTAACCCCGTGTAGAAGTTGTGGGATTAAACAACACTGAGGATCAGTTAAAGGTCCCTATAAATCAGCTAGTTATTTTTCTAGAAAGTTTTTTTTGTTTTATTTTTATTTTATATTCCTATATTTTCACTTTTTATTTTTAATTTTTTAATTTTTTAATTTTTAATTTTTGTTTTTAAAGGCATATTATTCTTTCTTTGCTTATTGCCTTTAAGCCGTCGAGCTCCTGAAAAAATCCTGAAATATTTCAACTTCCTTTTCCACAATCAAGAGCGTAATAATCAATATAATATAAAAAAAAAACTGCATGTTCTCCGAAGGAATTGGAATTTCAAAGCTTTCTTCCGAAGCTAGCAAATATGACTGTAGAAAATCCTGAAAAAAATCTTATTTCCGTGAATTTAACTTCACTATAATTTTTA
Organism: Necator americanus; assembly: GCF_031761385.1. Taxonomy (NCBI): domain Eukaryota; kingdom Metazoa; phylum Nematoda; class Chromadorea; order Rhabditida; family Ancylostomatidae; genus Necator; species Necator americanus. The sequence goes on from NC_087372.1 coordinate 38,988,723, forward strand.
TTTAATGGATATTATTTAGATATACAGTCATATTAAGTTCCTTTTTTTATTTTTTTGAGGCTAATCTACGATCCTCTACGATTATAGACCTAAAAAAGTTCTTCACGATATTTTTCATAATTTCAGTTCACGTTCAGTACAAAATTTAAGGAAGTCGATTTCAGAGGTTAAAAAAAAAAGAAAAATTAGATGATTGCTTAATTTGAACACAAGCTAATTTGTTAATCAATTACTCTACATTTAAACTTAATTAATTTAACAATTAGTTTGATCACAAAATAACTTACCTTTTAAATTCGTGAAAAAATAAATTCGTTAAAATATTCTAGCAGGTGAACTTTGCTGGTAACATCATTTGCAATATTTTTGTAGTATTATATTATTGGGTGGTGTGGCTTCACAAGAGGTCCCCCCCCTGAAAAAACGAACGGAGGTTTAAAACCCCCCCCAAACCAACCCTTTTAATTTTAAAAAAAAATTTAAAAAAAAAAAAAAAAAAAAAAAAAAAAAAACCATATTATATTATTATTTATTTAGCGACACATCCAACATTAAATTTTTTCCCGGACAGTTTTATCCAAAAAGGTGAAGTTTTTGTTATTTTGTTAGGGAATGTGAGGTCAAAATCGTAAAGAGCTGAAGAAATTTCATTAGAAAAACTCATTGAGGAAAGGAGGGATTGATCTCGGAGCCCGAGGACTGTGATAAAAGGTTTATTTATTTATTTATTCACATACACCAATGGTGCACCAGAAAAGAAAGATAGAAAACGGAACATACCTTGTCTGATTTAGAGAATCTTACGAACAAAAAAAAAAGATCTTGTGTGAACGAAATAACCATCCGAAATTCTAATTTTTTCCTCTTGTCGTAGGATTTCAAGGATGGCACATAGGAGCGGTTGACAACGGGATCCGGGTAAATATTCAGGAATCATGAATAAATTCATACGTGCTGCATTTCAAACTGCCTCGTTGGTTTCGAATTCTATTCTTTTCGGCTGTCGTTTAGGCGCTAAAGTCGTCCTAATGAATTCAAAAAACACTTCCGGGAAGCGTTAGTTGTCCATAGCTATCCGTAAAATAAGCGGATAACATGATCCGGAGGGAAAGTTTCTATTAACTGGAAAACGAAATAGGGGAGCTTGGAATGAATGAGGGGGTGGGGGCGCGGAGAAATGAGATATCGTCTAAATGAGTGCAAAAAGCGAACGGGTCCGAGCGGTGTTAGATTAGAGGACGAATTCGATTTCTCCAACGTTTCGCCTCATTATCCTGAAAGCACTAAAAGGCTGAGATTGCCGGGAAAACACGCACTAAATAGCTATTTGATCGCGTTGATGTTGCGTTGAAATAAACCAGTGGATATTGCTTTTTCTGCTGACTTTGACCCATAAAAAAAATCAAAAGCGTTTATAATTCGCGAAAAAATCTGGGAAAAATTTCCTATGTCCTAGGATAAAATCTAAAAAATAACAATATTAAAATAATAATCCTTGAATGAACCGCTTCTTCTTTTCTCGTAATTAGTTCATATTCAGTAGATCCAACAAGTCGGATTGACTGCATCCACCATTTTTCTCATGAGACAAACTGATTTCTTTAATTGTTTGATTTCACTTCTTATTTTTTCTTATCGATTTTATCCAAATCAATCGGATATATGGATGAAATAAAGCTTTTAGCACAGAAATAAGCAGTAAATCTGAAATTCTGGAAATTTGATATATCCATATTGAAAATAAATTTTGATCTACTTCTAACATAACTTTTCTTAACGATTTTCTCGCATTTTTCTATCACGTGCTTCGTCGGCAATGAAAATTTTCAGTGTGTTTTGCAAAAATCATAATATTTGACGGAGGAACAAAAGAACATGGAAAAAGAACATGAGAAACGTCAAAAAAAAGAGAAAATATGGGGATTTCCGATCAATAACGATTTGCGATCACTACACACATAAAATTGACATAAGCTACAGATTTTTTTTTAAATATTTTTCAAATATCACAGTGAATATAATGGAATTCGTGGATGTTTTAACAAATATAAGAAAATAATTGACGATAGGTTGCGTAGCAACTCAGCTGTTGAGTACGTTGTTAAGACAATGATACTGTAGCTCCATGGACCTTACGAATATATTCTGCAGCTTTGAAAACAAGGAAAAAAAAATTGTTCTCTTACTATTTTTGAGTTATAAGAAAGAATAGCATGCGTTTTGACTCGTAATGATGATGGATGCTGATTGAAAGCGCCTGACGTGGATTTCCTGAATCTAGATTGAATTTTTATAGCAATAAACAGTAAAGAATTACTAGTTACTGGAATTATTAGTTAAGAAAAATTTTTTATAATTATTAATATCAGGCAGAAACTTTCCTCTATGTTTTCACCGCAATTCTATTGTAAGCAGATGTGAGTTGTTTTTTGTTTTTTGGTTGCTTCGTTCTAAAAATTAATTTATTCTGAGATTGGCTAACTATGAAAAGACTAGGATGTGAAGTCTTGAAAAATTAAAAAGATTTTAAAAATTTAACTGTTAAACATTTTTCAATCTACATTTACACAATTGTTGATTGAAAAATCTTTCGATGGGAAGACTGAACCTTCTAGGACTGAATCCTAAAAAAAGCGTTTGGAAAACTTTCTCAGCGAAACAGTAGCCGGTTAAATTCAATCGAAGTTATTCCCGTGTTCTTCGTTTGTAAATCGAAATTTTTTTCTGGATATTTTTTTAACTTTTAAACATTCACTGAAATGATTTACGGTTCAAGAAAAAGGGGTGTAGGGCAGTGGTGAAATGTTCTACAGCGTTTCCTCGTGGGTGGAAGCCGACCCTGTAAAACCAAGGGTTTATTCCTTCTGGGAGGATGAATCGGAATTTTCTACGAGAGGACAAATCCACTCACTTGATAGACTTGCTGGCGGCCCACACAAATCACTTTTTCGGCTATTTCCGTGCTCAGGAAGTTCCAGAAGATTCTGAATTGAAGAGGAACGCGATGCTTCCGAAAGGGCTGACCTAAAACATCAATCACTTCATGGATCAGTTTGTTTAAAAAAATAACTTGATTTAGCCGAATAATGGAATAATAATAAAAAATAAAAAATAAACAATAGTAAAAACAAATTAAAGTAATCATGAAACAAAAAGGGAATTGGTTGATGTGAGAGTCGAATTCTCATTTGAATTTCTCCGGCATCAAATTCTGGACGACACGATCCGCCTGCGTCTCTTCTTCAGCAGTTCCCATGACTTGATTATGATCTAACGTAATTAGCACAGGCGCTAGGCTAATCAACACTGACTCAGTGGTTAATTTCGGAACATGCCGGGGGAAAAAACAACATTTGTTTATGTGATCCCTAGCCATCTTATGCTTTCCAATAAGGGGAAGATATGGTGATAGGAAATTCTATGGAAAAACCTAAACAAGGGAATTCATGTCTGAGTAGAAGAATAATTTTAAAATGTGAAGATATTTTACAGAAGTATTGATGTCAGCTTATTTTTCCATTTAAAAGTTTCGTTTAAAAAGAGTTATCGAAGAGGAAAAATATGAAGATAAGAGGCTAAACCTTTAAAAAATATTTTGAAAAATCTACAAAAAAATTTCAGCAGCATCAAAAAAATTATCGATTTAGAAATCGTCGCTAAAAATGGTGTTTTCGGATAACTGGCTGCGGATTCCTGAATGAATACTACATCATTGAAGGCTTTGTGAATTAGCATCATTACGAATTCTTTGCAGGACCCAGTTCTTGTTACAAAAAAAAATGTTGGGACCACCTCAGTAAAGGTCAACGCAAAAATTGATGGTATGAAGAATGCTTCGCTGAGTGGTGCAGCGTAACCCTGTATTTGTAAACGACGCGAAGAAATCCAGAAAAGAGGCAGTTCTTAATTTAATAAACGGACATAAAATAAGGGTAAAATGTTTTTTTTTTCAGAAAACGATTCACAACGATATTACAATTCTTACAGCGAATTTATTTTTTTATTTTTATTATTTTTATATTTTTTATTTATTGTTTTTTATTTTATTGTAACGATATTACAACGGTACAATATTATATTAATATTACGTTAACTGCTTTTACTATAATAGTACTTACTTACTCATTATAACAACCTTTTTAGAGTTAACTATTTGAATAAAAACTATCTACATGCGCTAATACCTCGTGCAATACTTTTCTTTCAAGATATTCGGAAAAGAGAGAAATGAGGAACGATTCCGTTCTATTTTTCTGAGGGAAATACGGGATGATCAGCATGTTCGGCCACATGTGATGTTAATTTTTATGTACTTAGGGGATAGCCTGTCTGATGAGGGATAGATCGAAGGTTCGATTCCGCCTTAGTGCCAACCAATCCTTTCATCCCTCCGGCGTCGATAAAGCTGTGCCAGACCTGTCTGGGAGGATAAAAACACTGACCTGACTCATGGGCTAGCCCTCGCAAATCATTCTATGGTTAGTAACACTTTCCTAAACCTCAAACGATCCTGAATTGAAGTGAGTCCGTGGGATCCCAAGCGGATTGATTAAAATCAGACACTTTATCCTTATCCTTAGAGGACGGCAAACCGTATCGTAAAAAAACAAAGGTGAAAAAGTAGATTAGATGTAGCCACTAAGAACTTTTTTTCCAGAAAAAAAACCCGAGGGAATCGAAAAATCTTTCTGTGATTCTTCAAACTAACAGTTTTCCTATTATATCCCTGGTTTCCAGAGTTTCTCTGTTGTTCTCATCCAGGGGAAAGTACAATACAACAATTCTTCCTAACCATCAAACTGTAACATATCATTTTATTTCCCCATGTAAAACAAAGTACATTGGGGAACGCATATAAAGTATTTCCCGCCATTCGACCATAATTTTCTTTTCAGGAACAAGATGGATTCGTCATGTTTCTGTGACCAATGTACTTTTTTCCCCTCCTCTCTTCTCATTAACGACTCACTTCAACATCATTATTCATGAGAATAGTCTCTGTTTCTTCGTGTTTATGTTTCCTTGTTATCCCAACGAGGTTTAGGTGGAACTTTTTTCTATTGGCCTGACGTTTCGACAAACTCCTCCTCTTTTTCAGAGGCCTGAAAATGGTTCGAGGTCTCTGATACCATGCATCAAACCCATCAAATTCCTCCTCTCTCCTCGCCAGGCCTCGATGCCTCGATATTGTTCCAAGTACATCAAGGCAAGACCTTCAAAAAGGAAAACAACTGACCACTTTCACCAACTAGTGGGGTTCTGGTAAACCAAGGCGAATGAGATCTACGCACTGTATCCTTAAAGGCATCACTCCACGAATCTGTGATGGTACGGATTTCAGGTGGAGTATTCTTATAGGGGATCGTAGATTATGGAGAGGAGAGTGATTCCGTCCATTTCTTCCTAATTACCGTAAAAAACCGCCTGGAAGATACGGCTTCAGGCGTTCCGGGGAGCCATTTTCTACAAGGAGTTCGACTGGAGCGCGCCAGCCTTGTACGGCGCCGCATCTCCCGGGCCGTTTTTTTACGGCGATTAGGAAGAAACGGACGGAATCACCCTTCTCTCCATAATCTAATGCCTTTCCTCTATCCTCTCCATAATCTAATATGATGCCTTTAAGTACTTGTGTCTGGATAACGTTAAGGAACTGCATTTGTGGGCGCATTTCTGCCACTTCGAAAAAGTATGTATGTTATGTATGTATGTTTGAACTGTGTGCAATGTTTTAGGATGCGAATACGGTAATATTGAATGCTTTTTTTTCTCCTCTTTTGTACTACAAATATTTATTATCTCATCGAATCGTGTTGTTAATACAGCTCGATTAAAACTCGATGTGTACAAGAAAGGAAGGATTACGTAGCGCGAATCCACGAACTATCCGTTTCGAACAGCATTCAGTAGCGAGCATACGTCGTTTAGGCCCCTTAACACGGAATATTGAGCGGATAATTCAACAATAGAATCAATTTTTATTAAACTAAATTTTAAGAATAATCAAACAAAAAAAAGAAAATTAGAAAATCATTTTTGCAAATTTTAGTATAAATTATTTTAATTATTCGAAAAATTTAATTTCTTTAGAGAAGATACTTTTTTGGAAAGGGAGAAAAATAAAGGACAAAATATATTCCAATAATTTTTTAGTTTAAATTAATTTTTTTTATTGTGATTATAACAAAAAAAAATTGTGACAAAAAATAATAAAATGTAAAATTGTAATAAAAAACAAAAAAAACAAAATTATAATTGTAACAAACAAATTAATTTATTTAGAGGACATATCTTTTTAATTTATATGATCTTAGATAATTTGTTTGGCAGTTAATGCTTCACTTTGTGAAAGGTGAGTCCTAAGGTCGTATGGAGTAGGAGTCTTCTAATAATCGTTAAGGAATCAATAAGGTTTCTTTTACTCTCACTTTTTCCGGAAACTTGGAGTTTTCGCTGAGCTGTTAGTGGAATCCGAATCGCTGAAAATTGGAAAGAAAAAAATAGAAAATAATTCTTAACACCTAGAATATTTGCTAGGATCTGTCTCGATTAGGATTTTAATTGCTAATAGAAAGAATGATAGAATGGTGCGAGTGCAGGAAAAAAAATCTCGGATTTGTGTTTTAGGAAATGCAGAGATTGGGAAAATTTAGAGATAAAAAGAAGAGAGAAGATGAATGTGATCTGTGTTTCTGAAGGTATTATGAATCGGGAACGATTTTTTTTCCGAATTTTTTCTTTGATTGAGGTTCGAATAATGTTTTTTTTCTCGTCGAGGATCGAATAATAAGTGTCTAGAGATTGGGAAAACCACGGATACTCACTCCACTCCTGCATGTTTAGCGCATTCGCATAAATCGTACGCATGATTCTTCCAACTGGATTGCGATAGGCACGTCCTTAACGCAAATCGAAGATTTTTTTGAGTGATCAGCGGTTGACAACTGTAATTTGATAATAAAACGATGATGGCCATCACATTTCGACACCCGCCCCTTCGTCCAGAAAAAAATCCCACCTCTTTCCATCATAACAGAAACCATGAGAATTTTTCTCGTACACGAAACATTGCTTGACACATCCACCAAATTTCATAGCAGCTTCAGCGATAGGTCTAAAATTCCCGGGTTGAATAGAATTTTTTTTATTAAATTATTTTTTTTTTCTCAAATCTCAAACACTACACTTACCTCATACTGCCTCCAACCAAACTGTTGAGGATCTCGGCGCGACTTGCGAGCAACTTTTGCTCCCCATTGTCAAACATTATACGTAGATCAACCTTTGGGATCATTGGACCAGTTGGTGTGTTCACACAACTGAAATTTCCGATAAAAATGCTTGAAGGATTTTTTTTTTGCTCTGCAGTGAAATTTTTGGAATGTTGCTGCTGTATTCATACACTTTAAGTTTTTTCCAAATCATTTGGTATCCGAAAAGTTTTCTTGAAAGGGTTTTTTTCAACATTTCTTTGAAATTCCTTCCTTTTGTTCTGATCACTATCTATCCTGTCCTATGTCCTGACTATCCTCGTATTGAGAGGTCTTAAGGTTTTTTTTTGTTCGATTCTCAGCACATCACATCTCTTTCTTTTCTTGTTTTCTTTTTCTTGTTCTCTTTCTTTTTTCTACGATATTTTTGTTTAGGAATCAATACCTATTCTGTACTAAAATATTGCTGAGGTCTTATATTTTCTTTTCTCGATTCTCAACACATCACACTCCTTTCTTCCCTTTTTTTCTTTGTCTTCGTCTTTTCTTTTTCGTACGATGTTCATATTTCCATTTTCAGGACTGCCATTTGGTGGGTGAAACAACTTCAAGAGATCCGCAAATTCTCTGCGCATCGAATTTCCAGAAATTTTCTAACGTGCCCAACGAATTCGTAGCGCATTGAAATACGTTCAGCATACGCCTTACAGTATTCGACTTTGCGTTTACGTACGTTGCGTTGTACGTTGAGTATGTAGTAAGTTGGTTTTGCCAGTTCGAGAAAAGAAACTGCCCCATGAAATTTCTTTTTTTCTATTTTTTCTTTTTTTGATTTTTTTTTTGGGATTTTAAGATTTAGGGATAGGAGTCCAATTTTAGGGCGGCTAGCAACCGTTTCACCTACGCTTTTACACGATCCATGAAAATATTGGAGAGGGTCCAGTACATCATCTTCCAGACAATCCGTATAAGCGATAAATCTTTTTTTCTTATTTTTTTTTTCGTTGGAAAATTATAAGAAAACTGTTAAACTCTAGAATAAAACTAACCTTTTCAGGTGACTGCTTATACAACGGATGAACGTACTAACCACTGGCATTTTTGATGAGACACAACTGTAAAGCTGTTGTGGATTTCTGGTGATCTGCAATACAATGGTTCAGGATTTATTTACGCGATTTATACGAGTGTAAATATTTCGTTCACCTCAGAAAATGCGCTCCAACAATGATCTGCACAATCCTTAGCCTGAAAAGAGAGAACTATTGAACTAAGTAGACTCTAACAAAAACAGTAAAGTTGAAAAAAAAAACCTTGAAAAATCTTAAAAAAATTGTGGAAGGACTCCTTGCTTTTCCCACAATTTACGGCGATCACGAAAATGCAAGGAGATGTGAGAGAAGCTAACGTTGTCGGAAAATTCAAATCTTTTTGAAATGAGAACAATTATCGTAATCCGGAAATCTGAATCTTTTTGAAGTACCGTAACAGTGACAGAAAATTTATGGAAATTTGGCGCTACAGTCGGTTCAAAATGACGCAAAGCTCAGTGCAGACACGCAAGCTGTTGCGTAGCGAAGCGACGCGGTGGAGCTGACGGTTGGAATCGAGGTGGGACCATCGCGAACTGCATCGGTGAGTGGTGCAAATAAGGGTCCCACCTCGATCTCAGCAATTTTAGCAATTCTCTAAAGATCTGATTACTATTCTCGTGAAAAATAGTAGAGCAACAAAAAAGTATACATAAAGTAAAAAGTAATAAAATATTACCAGATATGTTGCTGTAAAAATTGCACTTTTATTTTCAATGTAAAAAGCTAATTCGTTTGAAAAATGCTTGAAAAATAAGGTTGTTTTTTTTGCAAGAAAGAATTGTGACCATTCTTCTTTTTTCAAACTAATTTTCCCAAATTCTTTCTTATTACTTTCAAGCTATTAGTGAATTTAAAAGCGTACGGGGTTCCTGGAACTAAAGGTACCAAATTTTGTACGGAAAATTAAAGGAATGGGGCTGCACATGCGGAAATAATTGGACCATTCTGTTTTTTTTTCATTCTTTTTTTTTCTACAAGGCCGAGCCAACAGAATAAACATTTTTATATACTATATATATATATTTTATTCTATATATGTTTTGTTTTTATTTTTTACTTATTTATTTTTTTATTTATTTTTTGTTTATTTTTTATATTATTTTATTTTATTTTGATATATTTTTCTACAAGGCTAAGCCAACAGAATAAAAAATTTTATATACTAAAAGTGAATGAAAAAACTCAATAGAGTAAAAACAAAATTAAATGTAATGTTAACGGATGGAGTAACCTTTGGGTCCATGTTACGATTACTTTAAGAAAATTGAAGGATGTCGTAAAGTTCCTTGTCCTTGAATTTTTGAGAGTAGACATTTTTATGCGAACAACCTATCAACTAAACTTTTTACACCATTTTCCCCATGATTACATAAATTTACCAAAGAAATTTCCGGAGAATAAAAAAGTTGAAACGAGGACGCGTTATGCGAAAAACAGGTGGAAACCTCAGAGAACAAATAAATAATATGGAACTCCTTTGATTTAGAGGAAGAGGGATGAAAATCCCCTCAAGTGTTCCCTCAAGTACATTTCGTCGCTGGAATAAACAGCTCAGATGGTCAGGGGGGGGGGAATGAGGGCGGAAGGAAGAAAAAAATTAGGGAATAAAGTTCCAGATTTGTTCGCGATCTGCTGTGATCTGGATTTTGTGCAACAGAGAAAACGTTCACATGGAAAAATCCTATAAATTAGAAAAAAAAAACCTACATAGGATTTCAGGAAAAAAGGAGTCCAACACCCTCACCTGAGCCTGCATGACCTTCACACATTGTGCATCTTCGGCACATGAACATTGACGAACTGTCGTACCTGATGTGGCTGTTGCCAAAATTTCCATTGCACTTTCGGTCAGCTAAACTCTTCGGGAATTTTCCTACATTTCATTTGAATTTAATTAAAAATCCAACGATGGGAAAAAAACAAAACCTTGTCAAGTCTTGACGATTTGGCTGCATGAGCATTGACGGCGAAAAGCAACAATAAACAGTACCGCATCGCCTGCAACAAAAAGAAAAAAAGAAATTTTCCATTCTCTTAGCAGAAAATATGGTAGGACCAAAGGACGATACTAAAACTAGAAGTCATAAATGTTAGGAGCGTTTAAGAATTTGAGAAAAATGTCTCCACAATTTCTGAGGTAAGAGAAATCACGCGGAAAACTTGTGTGTGTGTGTGTGCGTCCTAATCTTCTCCTTTCAAATTGCAGGCGTAATTGTTGAAAGTTCATTTAAGGAGTCAAAGTACAGCAGCAAATAGACCAGTGAGCATTTGAGAATGAGGCAAGTCCTCAAGTTTTTTTTTAAAAATTTATGAGGCGAAACGATCCACCTTTTCAATTTAGCCTCTATCTTTTTTATTTCTTACTTTTAATGGTTGTCTGTTTTTGTTCAAAAACGGAAGGGTTGTTTTTAAATGCGATGGGTGTGAAGAATTCTGGAAAAAATCCCATTTTGTCCCAAATCTTTTAATTTTATTTTTTGAGTTTATTTTTTATAGATCTTCTTTTCATAGACCGAAAACAGTAAGTAGAGATAGAATTTCATATGTCGTAGAAAAAAAAGCCAACTTTAAAAATTATGTCTCGGACCACTGGTGACACTGAAAGTCTGCAGTCCTTTCCACCGCCCCCAGTCCGCAAATCCACGAAGGCAGCACCTGTTCTCGACGTACCCCCGCCTAACTGCAGCCTTCTATTTATAAAAAATATTCCAAATACATAGATAGAATTGTAATTGAATTTTGCTTTTGAACAAAAGAAAACCCGAGGGGAAATGCAAAGAAAAACTGGAAAAGATCCTTGTCAAGCACCGTGCGTCCCAGAAATTAAGTGAATATTGCGAAAAATTCCACACTAAAAAAATCATCCTTCAAATTTTATCGTTTTTTGTCCTGCTAGCTTTTTTCATTGCTGGTTTTACCGTGAGTACTCCTCTTCAAATATTGTGAAAAGCGAGAAAAGATGGGTATGGTTTCCGTCCTTATGCGGATAGTTTTATTTTTAAATAGTTTTATTATACTTTTACATAGTTAGTATATGTAGTAAATAGTTTTATTATAGTTTTTTTGTTATAGTTTTATAGTTTTATTTTTCGATATACAGTCAAAGTTTAGGTATGAAAACACACGGCATGCGACTTTATTTGGTTTATTATATAGTAAAAATGAGTTCAGGAAAAGGTACGGAGAAAAAATCCAGTATCTAGCAGTAAAGCGATCGGAGTAATCCATCAAAATGATTCCGCTAGTTTTTTCTTCTTCTCGTAAGATAGAAGAGAAGAGGTGGATTTTTAGATGAACTGTGAAAGAATGACATAAGAACTTCCCGTGCCGTGTCCCTTTGCGCGAATTTCTGGAAGAAGCCAAGTGAAATCACTTTCGGGAGATTATATAAAAGCGATTAAAATAGCGGGAAAAACTAACAAATTTGTTAATACAGTAACACAGTCAGTATTTAAGGATAGGAGAGGTGAATTATGATGGAAAAACAGTTCAAAACAGAGAGTTCTGACCGTATGTGATACGATGAAGAGGAATGTCCTCGCTGAACAGTGTGTTACACAACGTTTCAACACTTCTGGAACATGCCTTTGAGAAAACCAGTTAGAGAACTACTTGGACATGCCCACAGTGTTTCTTTTTTTTTCTGCGCCCTTTGAAGAGAAAAAAAAACCAATCCCTCCTCTTCTCTTTAGAGAATTTGCACTGTTAACGGGGCAGAACAGAAACTAAACAGCATTTTATGTTCATCTCTTGGCTACAAATTAACGAAAATTTTCTATTAATTATAATTATACTTTACTATTAACTATATTATTATAATAATAAATAATAGGGCAAAATTTTGCAGCCCTAAATATTTCCCCAATAAACTATGCTACACTTTGTTTATAGTTCTGAGATATGTTATCCAATAAAATTATTTTTTTTTTAAATTTTTTTCTTTCAAATTCTTTATCTGTTCGCTATAGATGAACGAAAAATTGTTATTAATTATAATTATATTATATTATTATACTCATTATTGTAATAAGAAATAAAAACTAAAAGTAAAGTATAATAATAAATAATAACACAAAATTTTGCAGCCCTAAATATTGCCCAATGAATTATGCTACCCTTTGTTTACAGTTCTGAGAAATTTTTTGTTATTTAATAAAAAAAAATATTTTTTTTTCAAACTCGCTCACTTTTTTAACTTGCAGAAACTTTTTTAGACCAAGAAATCTATCCTTTTTAGCATTTTCTTTTTTTTTCTCTTTTTCCCTTTTATATTTTTCAAACTAAGTGCAATTTAACGAATCGACTACTAGTGAATTCCTCCTGTGTCATCGGAGGAAGTTATGAAAGAAATTTTCAAATTAAATTAATTAAAAACGTTAAGGTCGCCCTTTGACTACCTCATTGGTTCCACAAAACTGAAAGTCGTTCGACTTTATGACATAGGGAAAAGTTCTCGGCCGGTAACGGTAAAAATAGCCAGAAGTATCGATTTCATTTCTCGTTCTCGTTGGAACACATTACAAAGTTCCACTGCCTTTCCTCTGGAAGAATTTTGTTTGAATCGGCAAATTCGGGGAAAAGCCGGAGGAATTTCGTTTTTCTTTTCTTTTCTTATAAGTATCGCTTAGATCCAAAAAAGGAGGTACAGTTGTGTAATCCTTAGCACTATATCAGGAAATAATATTTAACATATAGTATATAGGGTTTTATAAACTGCATGTGAATAGTCCAGTAGTAAATCATCGGCTTTTAAACGTTTTTTGAAGTTTTTTAAAACTTTTTTCAAAAAACATATTTCTAACCCACTGAATTATTATCAGGCTGAGCAAAAAATTTGTAATTCTTTAATTAGTATTTAATTCTTCAATTTCTTTAATTTAAATTGTAACTCAAACACCATTTGATGATACAACAAAAAGATACGGTAAAAAAAATTAAAATCTCGCAATTATAACCTTATTGTTTAGTGGAAAACAATAGAGATTTCTTTTCGCTCGAGGACCTGCACCTGAAATGTGTACAGTAACGCTGTGTAACAGGTAGCAGGGTTCTCTTTTGTATGTGAATAGGAAAAATAAGTGAAACAGTCGGTCCGCACAGTCCTATTATAAATTATCGCCTCAATGTCATTGCCAGCCAGCCAGACGTCAAGACGTTTACGGTAAGAAAGAAGAAGTAACTCGGGGCTCGCGGAGAGGTGGGGGGGGGGGGAGGGGGGCTGAGTACAACGGACAAACCCGGATGAGCGCCCGGAGATGCGCGATATACCTCAATCGCTTCCGAATCGGTGAGTAGGTAATTTTATACCAAACCGTTTCTTTTCCACGGTAATAGTCATTTCATAGAAATCCGATGGCAACAAACCACAACCTCATTTCTATTCGTTGATCATGGGACCTTCAAAGAGATCTCGTTTGGTCTCGCGATCTATATTGTTCTGTCGTCTGCTCTGTTTATATGTTTGTTGTTTTTTTTTTCAGAGAACTGCAAAAGTCACAGAACTACGCCTACGCCGTTCCAGCCCAGAAAAAAATTAGAAAATTAAAAATAACAATAATTGAATAAATAAATATAACAATAAATAATAAAGTAATAATTGAAAAATAAATAAATATAATCATAAATAATGAATTAATAATTAAAATATAAATAAATATACTAATAACTGATATATGAATAAATATAATAATAAATAATAAAATAATAATTGTAATAAATAATAAAAATGAAGAAAAATAAAAAATGAGAATTATTATTGTAGAAGTTCAAAATGTTCAAGAGAATGTTCACTATATCCTCATAGCAATATCCTTTAGATTATCAATTTTTATTCTTGATTTATTGATTTTATTGAATGAGAATTCGTTGTACGTACAGTGGGACCTCTATTTTTGCCTCTACTTTTGTGGCCATCGATGAGAATGGGAACATGAAACGACACTGAATTCGATCAACTGAGGAAAACAACAATAAACTGTTAATGTTTATTTTAGCCGATTAAAAACTGTTCTGGAAAAATTACATTCTATTCATTCTTTTTCTTCGTCATTAAATTAATTCATTAATTCTTCTTTAAATTCATTCTTTTTATCGTTATCGTGGTGCATAGATCGTTCTCGTTGAATAATTGCCTATATAACGTTAATACCGTCATCAACAAAATCGTTAGACATTTTTTTCCCCCAGAACTTTTTCACAAGTTCAAAGAACGGTATAACATTTGCTGAATTCGCTGAAAGGGCGAACTTCTCAAAAAGTCACCTTATCGAACACACTCAACATAACTGGGAAGAACTCGGATGGTGGATGAAGGGAAATTTGTCCAGAGCAAAACAGAAAATGACGCCAGAAATAAATGTGCATAGATTTGCAGAATGCAGAATTAGTCAAGGCATGATCCAGAATTTACAAATTTATTATATTGAATTTATTGAATTCAATTTATTGTATTTAATTTAACTCAAATTTAAATTTTTTACGGTCATAAATTTCGCATAGGAGGTCTGATACGTGGTGGATCTTGCCTGAATTCCACCCAAGTCAACTCATCCACCGGATGGTGGTTGAAACAGGCGGGAAACAATAAGAAGATGTATTTGATGGAAATTTTAGTAATTTAAAAAAAAATTTCCCCAATGAAATTGTCGACGAGGATTTATTTTATTTATTTATTTTATAAAAGAAATTATTCCTTTCAGTTTTTTCGGCATAATCTTCAATTCCATCCATTGCAACGGTCCCTAATAAATTACTCGCCCTCCACGTACGTTTCGTACGGAGTTCACGCCCGATTAAACTCATCGTCGAGCTTCCCGCCGCGTCGCCCTCAATGCACTCCATTATTTTTAATGCCTTGTGCTCGTGTCCCACGCGCGAATTTCATATCATTGTAGTTTTAAATGGATCGTGATCACGTGATTGTGGAATGGTAATGAATCCTGCGCCCGAAGTCGTTGTCGTTGGAATATGGAATCGTTCTTAGGAAATCCTAGAAATTTTGAGTTTGATTTTGATTTTGGGGGAACGGATCGGTCTTGTCTTGTCTTTTTCACCTAAAACTACATTATTTTCTTTTATTTTCCTTCTTTTATTTTCTTTTTCACCTTCTCTTTCTTAAAATTAGTTCTTAAATTTGAGGTAGTTTCGGTACGTGTTTTTGTCTTTTTCACCTATATAACTACGATATTTTCCATATTTTTTTTTACGTTTTCTTTCTTTTATTTTCTTCTTCACTTTCTCTCTCTTGAAATAATTCTCAAAATTTGAGGTAGTTTCGATACCTGTAGGGATATCCTGGATTTTTTTGGTCCGTGACCTCTTCCTTGGCGAACATACATATACAAACACAATCAGCACATCATACAGCGGCGAGAGAACTTTAGACGTCGCGCGGTATGTAGACACAGTCATTTTTCATTGTCTCTCTGCAAAATCCTAGAACACAGAAACCGGTCTCATTTTATTTGAACATAATTCTATGCACATATCATAATTTGGTATGTGTACTTCTGCAATATTCTTTGAAATGTTCGAATAATAAAAGAAAAGTTCGGTATAGTTCTTAGAATTATTACATTCCTGTATGCAAAGACGGTTTCTTCGGTTCGTCCATGGTTCCAGGGATTCACCCCATATGATAGTGCCTTTTTTTGTCTTACTGTCTTTGTTTTTTTTTTCTTCGTTTTACTGTTGATTCGGCCGATCGATCGATAGAGGAGGAGGTTTCTGGAAGGGGAAACCCTAATTATAAGGGAAGTTTCTCTGGAAAAAATCATTAGATATCTAAACCCTGATTATAAGGGAGGTTTTTCTGGAAAAAAATTATTTTCCCTTACTTTTCCTAATTTGAAGCCATGTAAACATAGAAAAAAATTCCTACGACAAGGTCAGGAAACTAAGCGGAGACTGAGCGGCACGTGATGTACAAAAACAAAGCACAGCACAACATTCCCTCGAACTGAGTAAGTGAGTTTTCCTGAAAAGGTACAAATCAGAGGAAATTAAACGTGCAAGTACACAGAATTGTCGCCTCCTCGTAATTTGTTGATATCTACATCGAATAAGAAAAAATGGTGAGAATTTCTCAGCAGAGCCCACAACTTACATTTTTGAGTAAATCATTTCGTTACTAACTACAATAACTTTGAATTTAAGTACAGTACCCCCGATAGAAAACTTGAATCACCACTAGCTGGATCACTAATATAAATAAAGAAGAGAAAGGATTTATAAAGGATATAGCCGCTGACGTATCAATCCGCTTGGGATCCACCACCACCTTCACTTCAATTCAGGATCGTTTGAGGTTTACGAATGTGTAACTGGCCCATACAATTTTTGTGTCAAGTCAGTGTTTTTATCCTCCCAGGTAGGTCTGACGCCAATTTATCAAACCCGGATGGATGAAAGGCTTCGTGAGCACCAGAGCGGTTTCGAACCAACGACCGTGTGGCTACAACGGACCTCTAACCGACTGCGCCACACCCCACTCGTTAATATTAATATGTGAGTAGCAATTAGATGTCTCTGAGTGCAACATTTAGAGAGGGAAGAGTTCCACGATCGCGTCGCGCCGGGACCGCTTCAATGTTAGTTAGTGGATATCGAAGGCGAAACCCGGTGACAACAGCACTCTGGTCCAGAAAAGCCTACACTGTCCTAACTCCTCAGGACCCATACGGGCGTATAGCCGGGGCTCCTGGATCCACATGCTTTGTGGATCTTGTCGGCCTTAAGGTTAGTCCTCGATACAACGTCTCTGTTACCGCCGAATCCTCTTCCCTTCCACCTCCCTCACCACGATGAAGCTGGTTGGTCCCGCGGTCTCGGTATCATATGGTACATCATGCGACGTACAGCTTTATCCTTGAGGGAATATTACAGTATAATTAGGTATACCATACTAAGACACTACTATAGAATAGAATATAATGGATTAACCTCGGTTTACAACCAGCGAATACTACGAATAAAATACTTCGCACATAACAACCACATTATGTACACAATAAATGGATAAATACAATAATAATGCAACAGTAGATCCTTGATATATGGATCACCGTGGTTGTACATAGTACTGGCTTGAGAACCTGCGCCTCCGGCGGTGGATCACGCCAGGGTTGGCCTGGAACGAGCCTTGGTCCCGGACTCTATTCTTGTGAAATTCGTGCACTCCATAATTTAAAGGCACCGTACCATGAAATAGACATAGATGGGAACCTGTAGGAAAACATAGATGTGATAAACATGCGGTAAAATTTGAGCACGACCCCTCTAAATTCCTCCTAATCTTCCCAAGAAACGGCGTGGGAAATTGCGTTTGTTCCTATGAGGTACGTGAAACCGCTCCGCCGTTGTGCACGCGCCGCGTCCAGGAGCGAGCGGCCGAAGATCAATGGGGTCTCCTCGGCAGCCTAATTGAGTGAAACGAATTAAAAGACTGATGAAGTGATCGGAGCGGTACCCGGTCTCGGTAGGAAAACGTGCCTCTCAGGAGTAAACCTCGTTTTTTAGGTCGATCAAGGGAGGAATAAGTGGGGCCACGCTGATACTTATAACCTACGTACCTAACTCTATGTATTCCATTATGTTTCCACACTACGTCAATTCAGTGATACGCTACTTTTAAGGGAATGTATTTCAGGATTCCATTCTCTTCCTGAAAACGTCACTGTTATTACCAATTGTACAGCGGTACAAGAGGGCACAATTTACGGTGAAGTAGAGACAAAGGCGATTGCTTTATGACTCTGTCAATGTTTTTAACTCAACGATAACATTTGTAGGCGAGGAAAATAATACAAAGAATCTCTCACTTCTTTTTTTTCCCCTCAATAACGTTTTCTGAGGCACTTTTACCCCGTTGGCGGACTAAAAATCGTATTCCAACGGTAGAAAAAACATGAAAATCAAAAAGATGGCACTTTCCATTATGGGAAATGCTGTTAACCTTACACCAATTTGCAAAAATAATTGAGATAACCTCATGTATAATGAGGTTAGTACTGAGGCTGGCCTAATTGACAGTATTTTTTATGGCATTTTTTAAATGTGTATACAATATAGTACATGTAATTTAATCGCGAGCCGATGGACAAATTCACATTTGTGTTGAGTGCTTGTTTGAGGGTTACTGCAGAATGTTCGCGGAAAGTTCCTGAGGCGGATTCCTAGGTGCATAGGTTTCGAATTTTTCACAAAAAGATTTTTTTTTTGTTTTTTTTAGTTTAAATCATAGCATGCAGATTGAAACGAGAGCTGTTTAGCCTCTATTTTCTTCAAGGTGGCCAGAATTAACAGATCTGGCACGGATCTCGGATCTGCTCACAATGTGTCAATAAAAAAATCTATCAAAAATCCAGCATCATTAAATCATCTCTTCTAAAAATAAGGAAAGCTGTTATAGAAAATTCCTTTTAAAAAAATCCTTCGTTTTTTTTTTATTGTCGTTAGATGCGCCCCCTTGAGAAGAAAATAATTCTAGGTGGAAATCCAAGTAGCCAGTCATCACTAGCTAATGATTAATGGATCCTCTCGACAGAAATTGAAATTGGCGGGAGTCTGAAACATTCGAATCTCTTCTATCCACTAAAACCAAATCCATGTTTATGTTTCTGGATTCAAAATCTTCGTTTTATGAGACCGTCTACGTTTTTTCTTTGGTTCACAGCGCTCATTTTTGTTCAATTGTTTTACGTTCGAAAACCCTGTCTTCTAAGGCCTTTGTTTATTTTTGTTTATTTGGGTCACATCGTTACGACCTTATTTTTTTCACTTATTCTGTTTAAAAAGTACACTGAAATTTTCAGGATTGTTGCAGATTTTTATGTATTGAAATAGAAATTAACGGTGAATACGTAGAAAAAATAAAAAAATGAAATAAAATAAAAATGTTTTGCAGTAAAGCTACTCTATGTAGTTTTCTTTTTATCCAAGTGATTCTCCTCAGAGAAAAAATTATCTGGTAGGAAACTGTTTATTCTGCAGTGCTGAGAAGGGACCTTTCGAGTTCGACTCCGCTCAAGGCCAACTAAACCTTTTATCACTCCTGAGTCACTAAAAGCGAGGAAAGATAACTTGTTTTAATAGATCAGTTCACGTAGGAAATAAGATAGGAATAACAAAGAAAAGAAAATTAAAAAAAAGAAATAAAAGATGAGATTTAAGTTGAGCCTCTTTGAACTGTAAAACAACACAAACACACGCACAAGCGAAAAACGTTCACAAACGTTTTTTTAGCGTTATCCTTACAATGTTCGATGGTCCTGACGCGAACATGTCGCACGTTAAAAACAGGCTCAATTATGCTTCATATTCTCTGCATGAACGTACCAATCCACTCAGCAATTTTAGAATTGTAGTGTTATGAAAAAAAAAAACGTGAACAAAAAAAAAACGACGAGACATTTTCTCGACGGGAATTTTCTAGTTCCATTAACAAATTACCTATCCGGTGAAATGCTGGTTTTTTTTATATCCGTTTCCAATAATTCAACTTTCGAAAAAATGTTTGTGGAATATTTGTTTGATGGATGTTAGGTCCTAGCGTGGATGTGACTTCCTGTGGATACTACTATTAACAACTCCTCCATATTTACCGTAGCCGTAGGACTTTATGTTTCTGAAAATCAAAATTAAAATCAAAATCGAAATCAAAATTAGAAAATCAGGAATGCATTTTCTTGTGAATTTCTTGTGCTTTTCCACGAATATTAGAGAAGTTAGTTTTCAGTTTTCGTGATCCGAAAAGTGAAGAGAATTTTGAGATTTTCGCCCAACAGTGTCAAATTATTACAAATGTTAGGGTGTAATTTTGTGAAATTTCCTTTTTCCTGCCAGTTATACTTCTTTTTTCCGTAGGTCTTTCCAGTATATTTTTGAAAAGACTGGAAAGGCGTGGAATAGAGGTGCCCGTAGAGAGCACTTAAATATGAATGAACAACGTTTTAGAGAGCCCCAATAAGCGCCGACCGCGCTCCGGGGCAGTAATATGGGAATGAATCCTGAGCCTACATAGGTGGATATCACTCTTTCTTCTCCTCTACGTAGCTATTTAACAAATTATTCCCTGATTCAAGGGCTCTTTTTCTTCTTTTCTCTCGTTTTCGCTCATCATTTTCATCGTTTTTCCTTCAGTTTTTTTCCTCTCGTTTCCGCTCATCGTCGTTCATCGTTTTTGTGGATTTCATGTTGCTCATTGGAACGTAAAACCGAGTCGGATCGTTGGATTTTCTGATTTCCCTTGAAGTTTAAATCGTTAATTCTAAGTAAGATAAAATAATGCAACATAATAAAATAAATTAAATGTTGCTCATTGGAACGTAAAACGGAGTCGGATCGTTGGATTTTCTGATTTCCCTTGAAGTTTAAATCGTTAATTCTAAGTAAGATAAAATAATGCAAAATAATAAAATAAATTAAATCATCCACACTGTTTTTCTAACACATTCCCAAAGTAGGCGGAGCTCTGGATCATTCCAGCTTCTCATTCTTATGACGCAAATGCTAATCCTCTCATTTTTTTTCTGATACTCTCATTGCAGGTTTTCGGTCATCCCAAGAAAACAACTCTCCCAAATTTATTTTTAATTTTTATTATTGATTGCTCCTTTTATTCTTACTTTTATTATTTATTAGTTTTTTTTTGTTCACGAAGGATTTCCAAACTCACTTCAAATTTGTTGTCGTAGATGTATGTATGTGGCTACAATTTTCTAAAGCTACATCTATGAGAACGAAATGCCTCGGCTGGCATGGATGAGAAAAAAAAACTTTTTGCTGCTAGATGGCTAGGATTCTCAAATCCGGATAGATGGAGCTTTGTTTACATTCTTTCAGTGTTAACGTTATTCCATTTCAATTTAGCAGAAAGGGGAAAAAAACGTTGAGTCCAGCTGTGTTTGTGTCAACGGCTAATTTCAATATTTCTTCCCCTTAAAATGAATTTTGTGTGGGTAGCGTTAGAAGAAAGTCTGTTTTTTCTCCCTTTTTTCTTAGCATTTTCTTGAACTTGCTAGAAGTCTCATTTGGCCGAAATGCTTATCTTCTATCTTATTATCTTATTTTTACCCAAATCCTTGAGTAATTTTTTCTTTCGTCTCTCAGTGTCCTTTCGGTATCTTTAAAAGTAAAAATATTCATTTTAGAAACAAAGGAGAGAGAGAGTAAAAGGTTTATAAAATTATAGGTTAAGTTTTAAATTAAGTGAAGTTTTTTTTTAGGATGCTAACAAATTTAAAAGCCAGCTACTTTTAAGTGGTGAATTTTTTGCGAGAGAATAATTATGCTTCACGTTTTCGAAGAAAATTCTACTAAGAGTGAAGGAGAATGTTGGGGAAATTACTTGGCGGAAAAGTTTGAAAGAATTTGTTTAGGAATTATTTGACTAAGGACAAACTCTTTACTTTTAAAACTTCGAAGAATACCAAGCTACATATTTGAACTGTTAATATTTAACATATGAATTTCTAATATGTAATAATGTATAATTTTTAATATGCCAGTATTTTTTTTTTGATATGCACGGTCGGACTACTTTTAAATTAATTAAATCGAAATAACTTCTCTGGATCTTGACACCATCGTTGTTCAGATAATACTAATCTAATTGAACGAGACCAGCTTATTGATCTTCGTGATCCTGATCTACCGTATCTCTTCATTGATGCACTTTTTCTCCTGCGTGTTCTTCGGCTTCTGGACCTCCTGCTTCGACTTCTTCGCCACGGACCAGGCATTGTTAATAAATGAAAAAAAGGAAAATAGAATAAAATAGAAATGGGTCTCGGGTTCACGTAAGAGACACCTACGTTCAACCAGGACATGGTCCAAAATTGTTGGCGATACTAATCTAAATTTTTCAATAAATTTTTCACATGAAAGACTTTTTTTTTCCAAAAGATCTCCTGTCTCTCCTCACACTTCCTCGCATTGACATTTCGTTCGAATTTTTGAGGTGAAGTACAAAAGAAAAGAACTATGTAATTATCTTCAGCAATCACTTCAGAAAAAAAAACTTATGTCCTGACACTATGACAAATTCCCTGGTCGCATGCACGTCGTTTTGCCAGAAATTTGTGGACGTTTCTCTCGAGATTGGAAACTGAGCTGCCCCAGTTTTTCCACGTTAAGGTTTTTTTTTCGGCGTGTTCCTTTTCTCCTGGCGTCTCAAGGACACAGCTTAAGTGAGGAGCTGAGCAGGATTCTTAGCAGCAGTAATGCTTTTCTTTTCTCCTTTTCAGAATTTGCAGATTTCAAATTTTCGAATTTCAATCGGAGCAGAGCGCAATATCCTCTGCAAATTTTGATTTTTTATTTATATCATTATTTAAGTTTTTTATTATTATTTTACCTACATTGCTATTTTATTATTATTATTTTATTTTTATTTATATATTGTATTACATATTATAAATTATATTTATTATTATTGTTTTATTTTCATTCATATATTATATTATATTGTGTTAAATTATTTGGATTTTTTTTAATATTTATATTTAAACTTTATGTATATACTTTATTACTTTTCGCTCTTCTAGATTACTTTATAGTATTTTGTAAAATCATATTTTTTTGCTCAGCGGTTCAAAAATCCTTAAATCTTTCCAACATATCAGAAGTGCTCTAAGTGCTTAGTTATGAAACTAGTGAATCATTAGAGATTAAGATCTATTTTAAGTGACATAATTGTTTACCTACAAATTTTGTTGTTTACTTTTTCTCCTTGTTCTTCTAATTCGTACGTATCTACGGAGAAGTTTTCTGATGCTCAATAAAACGGTGCTTATTAGTTCATAGCTTCACTTTTTTTCTCGAATATTTTTATTTTCGTTTTTTTTTTCGTTGTTTTACCTCTCATATGGACGTTAGACGTTTGTTTATGTTGTTGTTTTGTTTAGGTGGCCCTTGGGTTAGTGATTGCTTTGCTGTGGGTGTGTGGGTGCTGTGTTGAATTCCATAGCTTAATTGAAACTCCCTGCTCCATGGATTTTTTTTTCCTTGGGAAAAGTTTTAATTCACGCGCGCTTCGCTTTAGCCGATGCGAACGAATTTTTTCAATTTTTTTTCACGAATTCCAAATTTTTTAAGTGATCACTAGAATTTCATACGAGCCCGTCACTGCTACTGCCTTCGAATCCCATGCATTTCTCTGGATGTTTGTCTCCACCTCCAGGTCGTGAATGTGCAATGGAGCGCAGCACATACGTATATAAGACTTATTTCTTCGTAAAGCAGCTTATTTACAAACATCCCCGAATGTTTTCATCAACAACAACAATTTCTAGCTTATTCCATAGGAGATTTTGATAGTGGGGCACCCATTTGGGTGCTACTATAAATATGTAAAAAAATAAATATAAGCAAAAAAAAGTTAAATTAAAAGATTTAAAAATATGTAAATGTGAAAATTTATGTAAAAACGTAAAATAATAATATTGATCAATAATAAAAGTGTAAAAATGTAAAATAATATGTGTACTTGATGATTGGTCCGGAGCAAAAATGATCAATCAATGTCCTTTGCCTAGCTTATTCCATAGGAGATTTTGATAACGGGGTCCCATTTGGGTACTAACAATATGTAAAAAAAAGAATAAATAAAAATACAAATAAATAAAATTTTAAAAAATTAAAAAATGTAACTGTAAAAGTTTATGCAAAAACGCAAAATAATAATATTAATAAATAAACATGCAAAAATGTAAAATGATATGTGTACTTGATGATTGGCCCGGAGCGAAATGATCAATCAATGCCTATGAATTACATTGAATTACAGCGAAATTCATGTGCCACTACCATTGTTTGTTGTTACCGTATCCCAAAAGGAATAGGAATAGGCTCTAAACACCTTTATCCTGAGTTCCGGAGTAATAGACGGCGGTAGGTGCTTTGATTTCATCTCGCTATGCAATCGCCTATTGTGGGTTTCCATCTAAGCCCCCGCTAATCCACATTCCTAAATAACAACTGCTGACCGGAATCAAGGTTGGTTACTGCTGCTGCTTCACTATAGTCACCTACAATCACATTTATATTACTGTAATTGTCGTGGTAGGATTCTTCTTCTTTTTTCAAACTAATTGCTTTGTTTCTGCATCACTCGCACTTTCTTAGCTGCGTAAGGTAGGGAGCAGACCTCAATAGGAACTCGCTGATCCTGAACCTGAGCCGATTTTTTAAATTCTTTATGAAAAAATACTCTATTGCCTGGACTATAACAATTAGAATTAAAACTGATCCCATGATTCTTCTAAATTTTAACGGAATAAAATTTGACTTATCTTGCATTTCAATTTCAATTTTTTTTTCATTTTTTTCATTTCAAATGATTCGAGGAATTCACCAAGTCTTGTAAGGTAGTTCTGAAGGTGAATGCTCACAATTCCACTAGTATTCTATTTTATTCTATTTATTTAATTTCTTTTTTACTTTATTTTTATTATTAAAATGGTTCTTCACTTCTTAGTATATATTAGTTTTTTACTGCAAATTATTATTGTTGTGAGTGATACAATCGAATAAAAACAGTAATAACGAAATTGATGATGTGGTGGAATGAATCAATTCGATATTATTATTATTATTATTATTATTATTATTATTATTATTATTATTATTATTATTATTATTATTATTATTATTATTATTATTATTATCATAATTTGAAATGTAACGAAATTTCATCATCAAACGAGTAGCTTTCGCATCCAGACGGATTTCCAATTCTAATAGCAATGCATGGATTCTCGTTGTTGGTTTTCCCTGTGTTTCACGGAATTCATTATTAGTTGAGCTACCAGCAGTTGAAATAAGAATAAGGATGCGAAAAATAAAAGAAGTAGAAAAATAAAAGAAATAATAACCAAGTATGAAAAAAACTGAGTTACAAGTGGCTACATTCAGGCTTTAGAGGTTCCCGAAAAATTTCTCAGTCTTATGCAATTTTTTTTTTGTCCAGGAGCGCTGACTATGTATTATACTTAAGGGCTAAACGCAAACACATATATGGTTAGCACTTCATACTTGTAGTATAGAGAAATTTAATTTATAGAGAAATAATAGAGAATTTCCATTCAGGACCTGGACCTGGAGTTTCTGTCGATGTCAGCGACACATTTTTTGTTGTACAGCGATAAACTGGTTGACTATATAACTTATGGATAATTACAAGAGAAAAAAAAAGAAAAAATCAAAAAAGTAGCTAAAATTGA
This sequence comes from Necator americanus, assembly GCF_031761385.1. Classification (NCBI taxonomy): domain Eukaryota; kingdom Metazoa; phylum Nematoda; class Chromadorea; order Rhabditida; family Ancylostomatidae; genus Necator; species Necator americanus. The sequence goes on from NC_087372.1 coordinate 39,014,244, forward strand.
TGTTTTTTCTCACATTTTCTACTTACTTGCTTTGTTCATGAACGGGAGGTCTACTTTCACCTACTAAGTTCTCCAACCTAGCTACTGTATCCGTCGTATTCGGGCAAACTCCTCGCATTTCAATCCTTTTTTTTTACTTCGTGATTTTTTTTTTAAATCAAGCCATTAGCAAAGTATCTAGGGAATTAGAGGAGAACCGATGGAATTTCTTTTCCTTGGGGAGGATTTAACCTCTTTTTTTTTGGTTTTTGTGAAGGAGGTATGAGGAAAGTTTACGCTACAACAAAATCTCACCTGACAAAATCGGAGAATTTCCTTCTTTTACCAACTTCATGGGAAATAATCTGCTCTGTCAAATCAGCTGGTCAGGTCCTAAGTTTCATTCAACTCAATTTTTTACTGGATTCTTCTCGAATCCAGTTTTTTTTTTTTTTTGCCGCCCAAGAACTGAGCTAAGAGATAAGTTAGTGAGACAGAGTTGTTGCAAACAAAACATCTTCCTTAATACACATATACAATTATGATATAGAATATAATTAAATAATTTTTGTGCGAGATAAGTTTGTGGATAGATTTGTTGGAAACAAAACATTTCCCTTAAAAATTATTAATTATTAATAAATTTTTGTTCGTTAAATCGGTCTTCGACTCCAGTTGGACTTTGAGATGAACGAATGAAAATTTTTACGCATAGTTTCAACAAGAAAGTCAACATCTGGACTTTACACATATGTGCACAAGATTTTTTAGCGACATTTTTTTCGGATGCTATAGACATTTTGTATTCGTGAAAAAATTTGGATTATTTTTAATCAAAAAATGTGGAGCCATAGAAACCCATAGAACCAGCAAAAAAACCATGTGTTTCCCTAAAAATTGATTTCGTGGTTCATTTCAGCTGCAGAGTGCGACTGGCTTTTGCAAAGAATCCAGGAAAATAAGATCAATTCCGAATTTGCAAAAACATTCACGAGTGGTTCTTATTGGTAGCTCCGCTAACGAGGCTTTTGTGAAGTTAGAAATTTCGAAAAAACCTAAAAATGTCGCTAAATCCACCTTCCATTTTTTGTTATTATTTTATTTTTATTTTTTCCATCTTCGTAAAATTTAGAACGACTCATATCTTTGTTTTGCAAATTATTTTTTTGTCCTTCGTAAAAAGGGTGCGATTTGGAGATGATTTTTTTTTTGTTATTTGTAGGAAAGGGTGCGATTTTGAATAGATTCGATAGGAAATTCAACTGTTCTGAAGATCTGGAATATTTCTCTGGAAGTGATGATGGAAATCTACATTTCAGGGAATCGAAAATTTTAGCTGAATTCCACTTTCCGAGCGTTGGAATTCTGGAAAAAGCAGTATTTTTGCGCTCACTCACTCGAATTTCATTCAAATGTCACCCTCAGTCATGTTTTGAGGTTCTATTTTGAGGTTTAGCGAAAACACCTCATCACACCGCGTCGTACAATGTTCATTTCATGCATATTCTAAACGGATTCTGTTGATCCGAAACGCACGTCGAGGAAATACTGCTAAAAAAACGGAGGGGAAAAGATACCGAGGGAGGTTTTAGAGGATTTCATGGATATGTGAATGGAAATAGGGATCAGCATGGATGCTTTGACAACACATCACAGGTAGTGGGGAATTTTTGAGAAAACCGGAAATTTTTCTTAGAATTATGTTCGTTCCTGGAAAGACATGAACTATAGCCATTTTTCTTTTTTCTTCCGAAGCGTGAACAACTACCGCTGGAAAATCGCCCCGTTCCTACTTGTGAATAAATAGAATTTTTTTTCCGCTCGGATGTCCACACAATGTGTTCAATAGAACTTTTATGGATGACGGAAAACCAATGAATAGCAGCAGCAATGTGACGTGCATACAAAGAAATGAGGCTTTCGTGCGGACGTAATTTTATTTGGTATTGGTGCATTTTTACGTACGTAGAAAAACAAGTACACATGTACGGATGGATCTGTACGTACTTTCCCAAGGAATTTTTTTCTTTATCTTCCGGATCTTATCCACATTTTGAGAACACTTACTCCGGGTATATTTTACCTCCGCACAATTCGAGAACTGCTGGGAAATTTTATTTCTCGGTTTCTAGTGAACGGTAGGATATTTATATGTGGATTCCGGGAAATCATACGGGTTTGGATTGCTCAGGATAACTCTGGATCCCTAGCAGAAAGCCCTAACTCTGCATCATCCATATAGAGGTAGATTAGCTGGAGGAAAATAAAGAATGTGGAGGAAATTTCACTACAATTTCCAGATGCTCTGTTATGATTTTCGTTAGAGTTCCTTGATTTTTGAGATTTTCTCCAATGAATACTAGGAAAAAGAGGAAAAATCACAAAAATTCCACTAAAAAATTACAAAAAATCGTCATAATGCACCGATTTTTCTGGACTAAACATTGTGGTTATAGTTTCCGTTGGAGGATTAGCGAGGCCAGGTTCAATCGAGCTCAGTTCTTCCAAGCTCTACGTACTTTGGATCGCTTTAGAAATGGAAAACAGTTGAAAATTTCCGTTATGGCTCAAAATGCTACGTGTTTTTTTAATGGGGATATTGGAAGAAGTTCTAAGATTCTGTAACCTAATGGATAAAGAATAAAATCGAATCGATGGCGATCAATCGCTGATCAATCGCTTTGGGATGTACCATAGCGTTCAAGTAGGGTAGGCAGCTATAGCCCAAGTGAAGAGCCTACACCGTCTACGGTTCCCAGTCAAATCATTCCCGGACTTGTCTGGAAGTATAAACACACCTTCCTTACACATGAACAGGTCCCCGCACTCTATTGGTTAGGCCAGACACCAGGTTTAAAAACCTCAGCTTAGTTTCCACGAAAAGGCTGATTCACCCCTGGAATCATATGGATGACAGCAATAACTTTCACAATTTTACGTCTACATCCATGTTTTTTGTCAGTATGGCAGCAAAATTAATAGATTATATAAGTATAATTTTTATAAAAATACAAAGACTTTTGCAAGGAGCAAATCTTGTTGAAATTGTTGAAAATGTTGTTGAAAAAGCATTAAATTGAAAAATATAATTTTGAAAGTGGAAAGTGTTGGAGTAGCCCAAAAAAAATTGTTGCAAAGAGAAATCTTTAAGGAATACGTGTGTTCAATTCTCAAATCGTTCACTGAAACTCCCGCAACATCCCCCGAACTCCTAAATACTTATTATTTACGCGTTATTTTAGAAGATATGCGCGTATATTCCCATTTGCTAAGATAATTTTTCTAAAAATTTCCTTTTCTTTTTTACTTTTTTTTTGATAAATGAAAACGCGTTGAGAGCGAATCGAATTCGTGTGCATATCGCTAAATTTTCGCGAGATTTTACGCGCACGAGATCATAATTCCCGGATGCTTGTCAAGCGCATCCCGTCCAGAATCGAATGTGACAGGTGGTTTGTTGAGAGCCATGTAAAAATGATTGAGATGAATCCAATCAACCGCGAGGTTTTCCCAGCACAACTAAGGACGTTCCCCTGTAATTTCATACGTTTTACAGAAATTATTCTGGAGGATTCCGGGTTTGGATAAAGATTTTGTGTTTCTCAACTGAAAAACTCGATTAGTGCTAAAATTTTCCAGCTGTTTATTTACGTTTTTTTAGGATGGATCCAAACGTTCATCGCGTGTTTTTTTCCAGCAGAACTAAAAACGCTCAACAGTAGCTTTTCGCAGAAATTATTTTGAAGGAAAATTACGGATTTTTATAATGATTTTGTGTTTTTCTCTACTTCTGGCGCTGGAAAACTCGATTAGTGCTGAAATTTTCCAGCCCTTTAGGTTCCTTACTCCTTGAAAAGAAAACAATATTTCTAGAAGGAACAAGGATTTCTTTGGTCCCATACCTCTACGTTATTTCTGGCGAAAATACATCAAGATACGGTTTGCACAAAATTTACATACTTTGTTCAAGGATTTTTCAGGCTTAGATTCTTCTGCGAAGTTCCTGGATATGGGAGGAACTCAAAATTTCCCCATTGCCCACGAATCATTGTATCTCAACGTTATTTATTTGCATACTTGCTTGCTTCATCGCACGATATCCTTGCACTCAGGTTTCACTCGGGAAGAAAAAGCGGAAGGTTGAGAATTTTTGGGAAATTTTTGGGGATTTTCCTTCTTTTGTGAACCACAACCGCAATAATATATATGATGCTAAATCCCTAAATCTTTTCCTCATTCTGCCCCACCAAGGCAAACCTCATTCTCACCAGAGATCATTACGGACGGCATAAATGAGTTTCTAATGAGTTCATATTGCATGAGGCGCCGGCTTCATATAACGGCTTCATGAAATAATAATGTAGCTCTGGTAATATTCTCATTGAGCATTCTCTTCCGACTTTCCTACTTACTTCCTTCATTTTCCTCCTCTACGATCCCTTCCTTCTACGTCTAACTTCCTCACTTTTTTTTGGGGATAAAAATCATTAATGTGTGGAAATTCCTTGTTCAATTATTCTCTAGGATTCGAAATGGTACGAATTTATCCGGAGTGGCGAAGCGAAATTCTTAGGATTAGCCTAAAGCGATCTCAAATCATTGTTAAAGGTTTTCGGTGTTTTCTTCTTCTAATCTTTAGAAAATCCTGTAAACGTTCTAGTAAAAGAAATAAAAGTCACAGTGTGAGAGGATATTTTTCTGGATAGAAATCATTAATGTGTGGAAATTTCTCTTTCAATTATTTTCTAGGATTCGAAATGGTACTTTTTATGGATCATTTTACTGAATTTATTTTAACGAAGGCCAGGGCCCACCGGTAGCTGATGAGATATTATTCAGAAAGGGTCGCTTTAAAATTGTATTTTTTCCGAGTGTACTAAGTTCCCGGAACATTTTCCTTAAAATTATTGAATAGAAGTAGTGAGATTTGTAAACAAATAAAAAAATTATTTCACTAATTTCAAATTATTCCCTACAATGGTCAAAAACTTCTCCGTCAATGGATCAAAATATTTAAAAGTGCGTTGTAGTCAGATTTTTAGAGTATTGCTGCTGGGTTAAATAAAATAATTACCCTTGTTGTGAATCTTCTGTAGCTTAGGAATAAAATAATAAATAATAAATAATAATAAATAATAGGAAAATAAAGCAAAACTTCAAAAAAATAAATAAATAAAACTAAAACATTGCTGGAGCAAAATCTCGACTTCCTGGAGAACTTTTGTACTATTTGTATGCAGGGAATGATTTTCATAGATTCATTACTGGAAGAGAAATCGATAACCTCAATAACTATGCATCTCTAATAATACCTTTACCTCTATTTCTAATCAAGCAGGAGGGTAATTTTATACTTAACTAACTTTTATACTTAAGTGCGCGTTGAAAGACCTCCATTTATCACAAGTTTCTAATTTTAGAAAAATTAGATTCTCGCTAAAATAACAAATGTTACTTGCTATTGAAGAACCATATTTACTGTTTTATTTTTGTCAATTTTTAGGTAAACAAGTAGATCATCATCATTTGAAGAAAATACAGAATTCAGAAGCTGGTGATTTTATTCAGTATTTTACTTTTCAAAATTTTACTTTTCAATATTTTGCTATTTTTCAATATTTTATCCCGTATGATTCCTTAGAAATTTTTAGAAAATTCGACTCCTTAGATGTTGTATTTCTCTTTTTTTTGAAGGAATGTCGCATTACAGGACTTTAGGTCATAACAATGAACTAACCGGAGTCATATCCAAAATGTTATTATTTACTATTAATATTATTTATTTATTTATTTTAAAAAGTTTTTATAGTTATACATATAGATTTTATAATTGATTTTAACTCAGTTTTTTTTTTCAACAGACAAGGCTCTAACAGATAGTTTTTCCCCAATGGGACTCAACATAATGTTCCACTACATAGTTGTTGAAAAGAGAAGGGGAAACATCCATAGTCTACCGTTTTACTTAAATGCATCGTTGACAAGAATATTCAATTACTTTCATTGCTTGTTTTTCTTTTCTATACTAATTCCATCAGACTAAATTAGTTTTTTTTTCTCCTTCATTTACATCGTTGCAACATTTTTTTTTCCGTGGTGCAGACGTAGAAAATGGCATTTGCCACTGAGCCATCCTATTACTCTCCAATTTACTCCTTTTCACCTCATGTTACTCTCATCAGAAGTATACTTTTCGATGTCTAATGTATATTTTTAAATTTCATACGTTTTTTCGGGTAGATGAGAAGATTTTGAGGATTTTTCCCGTCGCTTTTCCATTATTATTTTAGCTGATAATGTAATATAAAAAAATACAAAAAATAAATAATGTATGTAATAATAATATGAGATAAAAAATATGTAATATAAACTGTGATATCAAGACTGTTTAGTAACACGTCTTAAAATGCATTCTGTAATAATCCTGAAATTAATTCCAAAAAATTCTGAATGTTTCTGAACTACTGATGGTTCAACTTAAATAAATACAATTCCTGGAAGCGTCAACCGTACAGGAATCGCAGCAACTCTCCAAAAAAACTCTGGATACGAACTATTTCACCTGCCTGAAGAGTAAATTTGTAGCGGTTAGCATACACGTCGTCCTGGATTCGCTCAACTACCTTAGCGCTAACAACACAGCTTTTAGGGGAGTGGTTGTGCGTGTGCAGAAAAGTGCAACATAGTTTAGTAGACGGATGGAGTAATTTACGTCGCCGAAAAAAAAAGAACTCTTTCAACACCCCACTTTTCTTTGCGTCGTAAAGGATTTTTTCATCATTTTTCAGCTGAACGTCTAGGAAAACAACGTTACGGAATTTTTTTAATGTGTAAAAAAATTAAATAAATAATTCACATTTTCCTTGTATTATTTCAGAATTGAGGTTACTTGAGTTTCTTTGAGAAACTCGGATGTAAACTGTAGGAGTACAAAGAATTATTGAAGCAAAATATTATTATAAATTATTAAGAAATATTTATCATTAAGATGCTTATCGTATCTCAATTACTGTAATATTTACGTTATAAAGCGAATAGCGAGTCCCTGCCGTCTTCAGAAAAAGGATAAGTTGGTTCGTCTGTTTAATAATAATACAAAATTATATAATATAATAACAATACTTTATAAGATTTCGGGAAAAAAAATAGCTTAAATATTACCTTTCAAGAAAATTTGATCATCTGGAGTCTGGATCGAACGATTTGTCTTCTCTGATCACGTTTTGATCTCTTCCAAAAATCCACAAGGCAGCTAGATTGGGTTTAGGATTTTTGTGAATTCAATAGCTTTCTATTCCTAAAGGTTTTATGGCCTTATGTTAGTTACTTAAGTCACTAAGCAATTAACAAATTTTTATAGGAAAATAGTTAAAGAATTCGATTCTCATGAAATCAGCCATGATCTTTTACGGACCGCATCAAATCGATATACCCGTTCGATTTCAATGTGGGTGGTCATCGCACACTATTTCGAATCATGACTGAGGAAGATGCTGCGTATTTCTGCTATTCACTCCTATTTTTCCTTCTTTTTTCCCAATTTTCTTCTATTTGCGAAAGTGGAATCCAGGGAATTTTCTCGAATATTTAAAACTGCAAATGAAGGATTTTTTTTCAAATAAAATCTTTGCATTTCTTCGCTTTTCTACGTATGGTTTCTTTTTTTTTGTAAAGTTTGGAAATCACTCTTACTCACTATTGTACTCGTCATTCACAACAAATATCTTTGAAATTTTTTTTGAACCTTCTTTCTTTTTTTGAACACAGTTCTGATGTCGTGAAGGATTTTGCTGGTGAATGCAAGATTCCCCTATCCTTACCCACTCAATCCACCTTTTTCTTCCCCCTTTCCGTAATTATTTAAAGTTCCAGGACCGCTTTTTCCCCTTCTCATTTACCCAACTTAGCTTTTCGTTTTTATTTGATTTTCTTATATGAAATAAATGAGTAAGTTACTGGAAACCTAGCGAATATAATTTACTAAGCTAAGTTATCACCTTTTTCATTTGCAACGTAGAAATTTCCAGAGTTGAATTAAAATTCATCGGGTGCTATTGAGTCATTTTCCTTTTCATTTTTCATTTCGTTTTTTGTTCCTGTTTTTGGCGCTCAGATATGAGTTTTGTGAGATCAAATCCGTTTTGATCTTCTAGATAACACTGCGTGTGATCGCCTTATTAGGAGTTTTTTCCATCTTTTCCAAGAAAATAACTCGATTCAAAATCAAGTCGTAGTGGTATCTTTAGAAAAAAATTCATGTTCGGCGTCGAGATTCCGTGCTCTTTTTTTGTGGATTTTCATTTACTTCTTCCAAAATCCTTTTAATTCTCCAATATTTGCTCTCGAAGACATATTTAGAGCTTTTATTTTCTTTTTATGAGCAAAAATCATTTGAAGAATCTTGAGAATAAGTACTCTGTGTCAAAAGACCCAGGTCTATTTTTACCTCAATTTCTGCTCTGTATCGAAAGAACCAGATTTATTTTTATATCAATTTTTTCTCAGGAATTCACCTTTTATTTTCTGGAATTTTTTAGAATTTTTTTTCTTTTCTCTTTTATTCTGAAATAAAGCCGTCCTCAAAGAGTTTGCATAGACTTCTCTGACCTTTCTTTTATGACCTTTCCTTTCTTAATGAATACGATCGTAATTTTTATCGAACCAGAACTATGCGTAGAGAATCTTCCGGTTCTTTCAGGATCATTGAGATTTTCCGTCCAAGAAGAGGGCGTCAATTTAGTTCTCGAATTTCTTTCGATGCCTCAATAACACACCAACATCAGCATCAGCCATAGTCGATTAGCCGCGTCGTCATCTTCTCGGCTGCATCCATTACGGGAAGTGCGAATGAACGAGGTGAGCAAACAAGATTTCCCCGAGTTTTTATCATGCGAGGGGTTACTGTAAAGGTGGTGCTTACTATTATTGTTGTACTGTAGTCATAAATAAAGGACGCCTCTCTATCCACAGCAGAGAAATATTTGCATCTCTTATTTCTACGAAGTCAAGAAAATAGGTTGGAACTTCCACAAATTTTTTTTATGTCTTCTTCTTGGTCTTATAATTTTTATTTTTTCTCCCTTGGATTTTCCTCAAACCTTTGCGAGAATTTTTTTTGCAGTATATCGTTGAAATCAGTAGATTATAAGGAAGTTCATAGGTAATTTTCTTTCCATGGAACTATAAATTACCTTACGTTAGAGGATTTTTTAAAATTCGTCCTAATAAATTAAATAATTACGAAAACATCGCTCTAAAGTCCACATCGCTTCAAATGTGTTAGAATCGCTAGTGGTCAAAAAGAAAAAAATTGTCAGTCTTGTTCGGATGGGGATTTTTCCCTTAACCTCTCTTTTCCTCAAAATGTAAACGATTAAAACTACTTCAGTTTCCTATCCAGTGTTCAAACACGTCGATATTTTTGGAAACTGTTACATGTAACTGGTAACTGCGTCTGTAATCACGGAAATTTTTCGAATGTATTGGGTAAAATCGTGATTTGTGTTTGGTAAATGTGGAATGCTCAGCACTGAAGAAGAATTATGGTCACATTACATATACGTATAGCGTAGAAGGTGATTGGGGTTTTGGTTTGAATCCAGAAACAAATTAGGGAAAATTGCCGTGAATGAAATGGGGGGCGTTCACAAAAAGTGCTCCGACTTTTGATGGTTTCTGGATTAGCCACGGCGCGAAAATTAGGTGCTTCATCGTGGTGCGAAGCCGAACGGCGCCTAAAATGAAAACTTTCATGCTTTTTTCTGTGCTCAAAAACGGAATTTACCTCTTTTCTTGGAAATTTCTTAGAAATTTCTCGTTCTAATTCTAAATCTCTACAACATATTAGGTCCAGTAGTAAATCGACCTCAAGTTATCTTTCTCAGTTGTGGATTGTTGTGGTAAAAAAATAAAGTAAAGTAAAAATACAAGTAGTTTTGCAATTTCCTGGTCGTGATTTTCACCCGAAAAGCTGGAATTTCAATAAAGAAGGAATTTTTGAAGAGATTAAAGTAAAGAAATTCCAAAAATTGAGAGCATGATCCTAGTGAGTGGGACAAAATAATTTTTTTTCTTATAATGATTTTTTTGTTTATTTTGCTGATATTTTACTCGATTTGTTACTACATTAAATTAATTTACTATTATATATTTTTTGTGAAGTAATGGAGTTCTATCCGTCGATCTATACATATGTATGTAGCTGTGATCTCTCATGATCGCGGCTTTTTCCACGGTTTGGGACCTTCACGTCTTGGAGATAATATAGCGATCTCCTCAGTCCACGACTTCATTTTCTTCTGCACAAATATTTAGTGCACTTAGACATCTCGGTGGATCCTTAGAGCACACGACATTTATTAGTTTAGACGGGCGATACTTCTGCTCTTCTTCTACATTTCTCGGAGTGTTCGGTTATGTGCACAAGTTGTTCCCGTCGCGACATTTTCTTCACTTTTTTCTGATTCATCTACACTCTTTTATATTCTATTCTATATTACATTCCATACTTCTAAATTTTATATATTTTATATTCTGTATGCTTCATATTAGATGCATTCCTGGTCGTGTTTGTGTTTTGCAAAGTTGGAATTTCAAAAAAGAAGGAAATTTTAAATATTATATACATGTTTTATATTCTATTCTACTTTGTGGTTGCCTCGTAACATTTTTTTTAATACGAATCTCATAATTTCAATTTTATATGGGACCTAATCACTTCAATATTTTTTGTAACGATGACAACTACGGCCCTAGCACTTAATAGTGGTCATTTCTGCCTATAAGTAGTCATAAAAGTAAATGTGAATTGCCTCCTTTGTGCCTATTTCCTCACTTCGAGCTGTATATAGTGTTTCGGGCCCAAATCGCTACATCACATCATTATCTTTAACGTATCCTGCTCCTTATTTATCCAGTGAGATATTTTTTTAGAAATATTCCTGCTGAAAATGGTCATTTTTCAAAAAAAAAGAAAGAGAAGCCCTCTTTTGAGGAGGGAAAATCTTCTTTTTGGTTTTTTTTTCTGTGGTTCTTATGACTCCATATCGATTTTATAGTAATAACAATTTCTAGAAAAGAACACCTTTGGAAAGTTTGTAGAAATTCTTAAGAAATAAAGGTCCGGACTCTACTACTACGGAAAAAAGTGTTTTTAAATTAATTGACCTAGCAAAAAGGTATTAAGAGGTTACAGAGAGTTTGAAAAGAGGTGAAACCAAAACTACCGGCTCTTAAAGCGTCAGAAAAATTCAAAATTGGAAACGAAGATTTTTTTTTTGAAAAAAAGGGAACGAACTTTAAAGAATGAGAAAAGAAATTTTCCTTGAATTCTGAATTTAAATGAAATCGAAATTTGAAATTTATTGTAATGCATAGGACTTGTTTCTCTGTTAGTGCTTTATTCAACAATGAAAAATTCATAGAAGAATTAGAAAAACGCATTTATGAGAACTCGCCCATAAATATTTATGCGTTACTTTATGACACATGTAGTCACGAATCTTTGCATGGAACTGCAAGACAATCGTCATGGATAAAAAGTTGTCGAAGATTGAAGAAAATGGAGGCAATTCTAGTACAACTAGCAATAAAACGAATGTGTATAAGTGCACCTCCTCGAGAGTAAGCGCTTGATTGCGCAAGCTCGTACAGCCCATACCTTAACACCTCAAATTTCAATTAGTTCCCGAATCAAATAAGAACGCCGAAATAACCATGGTAACCCTTACCAACGGATCTATCGATTCGAACTATCCAGAGAAAATTTCACACATTGAAAATAAAAATGAAAATGTGTGAAAATAATGGTGGGCTATAAACTTTTACGAGCTCACTATTCATCTTCTTTCAATTTTCTGGCTGTGATGTGAAGTTCCTCGTTAGGATTTTACCTAAGGAAATGTTTAGGTACTGTTATTTTTTCCAACGCCCAACGCTGCTTTGCGGTTTTTTTTAACTTTTAGGCGAAAGGGAATTTAGAAGAGAGCAGGAAAAATAGAATAAATAAGTAGTACCTAGTGAAATGTATCCAAATCTTGATCCATTTAGGACTTTTAAATGGACATTATTTAAGTTAAACCCTAAATAACATGGAAATCGTTTGGTTTTTGTCACCGTTAGCTCCTACAAATTATTTTCTGCCTCTTCAAAAAGATGTAGAGAAAAAAGAAAACCCAAATAGGAGAGGAAAAGTTTTGAAGCAGAGGGGAAGAGCCGAAAAAGTTAAGGAGACTTGAAGTTAGACCACTGTTGAGATTTCCTTGGATTCTTTTTGGTTTTTTTCTTTCTTTTTCTCAGAAGTTTCTTGAAATCTAAATGGATCCAGTGTAAGAATGTTTTCTAAACACTATCGTATAGAATTTTCCAGTAATCCATTTTTTTCTTATTCAAACATATGGAATCCATAAACCTGAGCCTCCTCCTATTGGTACAATAAAAATCCATGCATAAAAAACGGGCAATAGAAAAGCACCTGTCCAGAAAGCAACCTCAAAATACGCTAAGAATAACAAACAGCATTTGAGTCACCATTGCTGAAATTCTGGAATCGACGACTTCTCCAATTTTTTTTTCAGTGAGATTGTAGTTCGTATACTCGTTCAATCGCAATCTTCTCCTTCTCATCCGCTCGTTCCTTCGTTTTATTCTTCGTGCAATTTCTCTAAGCACTTCTCCTTAAAATCCCGAGATGAACTACTTCGGAAAGGATTCCCCGTACATCCGGAAACTTCATCGTCTATCACCATTTTTAATCCTTCTCGAATCCTCTGATCGTATAAACCTCTTCAAGTGCTGTGGGTCTAACCGATGCCGTGTGGATTACGAGGGCTCACTACTGATGCGCTGGAGAACTCTTGGAGAACTCCAGAACTCATAGCGAAACGGCCACGGCTAGTTCGTCTCATATCCTTTCCTTCATCAGTTCAGAAACTCTTGAAATTTTCTTCCAGAATTCTCGAATTTTTCTTCTAAGTCGTTGTTGTATTTGCTGATAGGTGATTTTTAATATTTTTGTATCCTTTTTTTTTAGCAAAGCAAGATTTTTTGCACTTGTGTTTGATACTCACATGATGCGAGATGAGGAAATCTGGGAATTTTCACCTGCCTGTCGGGGTTTTTTTTTTCTGGCGCCGTTTTTCCTTCTAGCTGTTTATGTGCAGAAATACCTACCTATCAATTGCGGCGGGTATTTAATAGCATATCGATTACATTAAAAGTAAGGAATTTTATACCTTTCCTGTTGAGAAAAATCTATACTTCCAATCTTTCCTTAGAAATTATTGACATGATTTAGACAGCTAAAATAAGTTCTTAATAATTTGTTTTAACAGCAGAGAGAGGATATAATTTGTTTAAGGATGGTGGGATGATGCGGGTTGGGTTGCAGTATTTTGTATGTTTCTGAATTCTCGAAGTCCGTTCAACCTAAAGTTAAATCTTTTCTTTAATCTCTGCTATCATCGTTGAGTTTCGCTGTATATATTGTACTGCAAAAATTATTAAAAAAAAATATATCGCCTAATAAGTTATCTTCAAATTTTCTTCGGGTTTTGCGAATCTGTCGTTATAATATTTTTAGATAAAAATTCCTATAAGGATTTACTTTTTTAATACATCTACCATAAATTGCTTTTTAGTGTGAAAACGCCTAAAAGTGGTAAATGATAAGGAATAGGTTGAATCCAAGAAATTGCCAGAAGCGTTGTCATAATCCTCTAAGTTCTGCCGCCTACATTCTACTACGTATAAATAAAATAAAAGAAGTTAACCTAGTGATTTAAAGAAAGATAAAAATAAATAGATACAGAAACAGTTTGTAGAGGAATTGGGGAGATACAATTGTGATGAAGTATAAGAGCGATTTAAGTAAGAAACATAGAAAGAAAAAATAGAATATAAAAAAATATACATGTATGTAAAATTGAGCTCACCTTTTTATTTATTCTATAGTTTTTTTTTCTAGGACGGGAACAATCGAAATAAAACATTTTCGGGATTTTTGCATACGAATGAATGATTATGAAGAGAAATAGTAACGGTTTTCCGATCGAAGCTGTTTTTCATTCCCATTTCTATTTTATTATTAGATGTAGACAATATTTTATAACAATGCAACTTGCTCTATCATGAAGAGCTGCTAAGAAACCTTTTTATTATTAATGCGCTTAGAACGAACCATAACATTAATTTTTCACCAAATCCACAAAGTTTAGGATTGAAAAATCAGCACCAGTTGCCAGTCAGTCGTCGCATCCTTTTAACCCACGGAACTTTTACCGTTCATTCGTACCGTGGCACATCCAAAATACACTAATCACCATCAATTCACCGTCACCAGCGAACAGTCACCAAATAATATTTTCCTCCCTATTTTCGTATTTATTGACTTGAGATTTCACCAGGATACGGTAGAAATAGGTTGGACGCATCTAGTGAAATTTCCTTGTTTGGCTTTCCTTAACAATTTCCAATATAAAAAATCATACAGACGGAAACAATCTCAGAAATATTTTTTTTTAAAAATTGAATCGAACAATTGAAGGGTTTTTTCACGAAGAAGTGAATGAAAGTCATCCGTCTTAAAAAAAATTCAAGAAAATTCTGCTTCATCTTTGATCTATAAGTTTGAAAACAGAGAAGCAGCGGTTGTACGTTGGCTACTTGGTTGAATCATTGAGCACTGCGTTTTTCCTAATTTTCAAAGTTTGCTTTATTTTTATTAAATAATTAGTCGTTACAATCATTTTGAAGTAGTAATGATAGCAACTAATATCATCTAGGAGATATGTGCCTTCTGTTTTTTTTCTCTTTCTATTTTTCTGTAAGTTCCATCTTTTTTTTAATTTCATTTTATTTTCGTTTATTTTATTTTACAATTTATTTTTTTAATTTTTTATTTTATTTTTAAGTTATAAATAATACTTACCGTAGATTTCATTTAAAAAAACGAAAGAAAGTAGACTGATTCTCGATTTTTTGTACAGATATCCTAATGCATGTATTTGAGCACATCCTTCTGTCGGTTTCAATTCCACAACCATCTCCGTTTGAGAAAAAAAAATTGCAATGCAGTTGAATAAAGCTGAATTGTTTTAGGAAAAATTTTTACGAGAAAAGAGACTCAGAAACATTTATTCCCTTTTATTCCTCTTTTCTTCCTTTTGAAAGTTTGAAGAATATGTAGCTTTTTACATATGCAGCCTACAACTTTTTTTTCACATTGCACTGGGAAAAGGAATTGGAATGGATATGCTGTGAGTACTGTATTCGAAAGATCACATAACGCTGGGAAATTTCTTTTGGCAAAATAAAATTGTTATGAATTAAATAAATAATAATAATAATAATAATAGTAAAACTAAAATAATAAAATACTAAAATAATGCTAATAATACTAAAATATTCCTACTGAATGGGAACTGAGGGATATATTGTGGAAATCCATGAGTTTTTTGAAGGATTTTTTTTTGCCAATAATTCCCCTTTGGTCCTTTTACTTTATACCTAAATCCAAGTCTGAATGCTGCAATAATCCATAACGTACTCCGATATGTAGATAGTAAATAGCTCAAAAATTGTGGGGTTTGAAAAATCTGCTCAGAAACACTATATTTATTATTTTCACGTAAGCTTGAACGTTTAGAAGCCTTACTGCCGCTCTTGTAAAATAAATGTTCAAGACTGTGTAGAAAAATTATACGAAATCTTTGTTCTCTCAAAATAATCATTATAGAATTTTTAATTTTATTACTTGTTACAGTATTAATAATCAGAACCCTTCATCCTTCATGTGTAGATAATTATTTGCATAGGTTTTGATAGAAAAAAATAAATAATCACGAAACAAATATCTCAGTGAAGAGATTTTTCTTGGAGCTTTTGAATTTTTCTATTCAAAGAGAATTCTCCTCCATTTATGAGGCAGCTAGCTTTTCGTTCTCATTGCTGTCACTAATTTTCTGAAATGGCTATTAATATTTTTCTATTAGCCTCAAAAATTGGTTAATTTTGGGGTCACTCCCAGGTAAATCATATATTGCTGAGTTTTTTTTTTCCCCGGGGCAGGTGTCACGGTAACTTTAAGGCTTATACGTGGAACCCTTTCCACTTTTCCATATTCTCCGTGAAGTCTGTCGATGATTAAGAGATTTCTCGGGAAAAATAATCTTTGAAAATTTCTGGAAGCGAGCTAAAGTGCTTTTTATTTGTTTCCCCTCAAGAATTTCACATTATTCCTTCATAATTTTGTAGACCAAAGCACTCCGTATACTTTTTTCCTCTTATTTACGGTAACCATTGGCTTTTTCTACGATTCTCCATGATATTTTTATTTCCAGAAAATGTTGCTACACTTGCTGACACTCCTCAGCATTGCGCTTGCCATCGAATATCCATGGACATTTGACAACGACCTTTTTGGAGGTAAGTGTTAGGAAGCTGTTGAATATCAAAGAAAAACAAAAACATCAAGTAAACATTGAGTAATTTGGAATTCTTCGTTTGTGGAAATCTTCGGACCAATTTTTTTCAGGGATCTTTTAATTTTTTAGCAATAGAAAAAATTAGAGAGAGCAGAGAGAAAAGAAGAACCTTTATCATAAAATGATTCTCTTTCTTTAAAGAAAAAAGGTAGTGAGCGAGGTAATGGATGGAAAGCATTATGTGAAAGGAATAAAATGTTATCGTTCACTCAGCCCGAAGAAAAACCTCAGTGGCCCAGAGAAATTAACCGTTGGTGTGGTTTCCGGATTGCTTAGGATAATAACACCCTTCGAAACTAGCTGCAGTTCCATTATAAAGTTCCATAACCGAGAAAATAGGTGGCATTGAGGTCAATCCTAACCCTAAAATGCGCTTCAGACGTTTACGTTCAGGTTACGCTTATGTTTAAAATATAGAAATATGAAACTTATTTTCATTTAATTTGGGAGTACCATAAAGCGGGTAACACTTCCGTAAAAAAAAAAAAATAGTAAAAGCAAAGTAGGACTTGGAATCCACAACAAATTCTTATTAACGCTGATTGTTTGTGAGTTGTTTTTATTCATTTTCAGTTTACAAAATATATTTACGTTTTTATTTCTTCATAATTATTTAAAAACAAAAAAAAAACCGAAAGACCTAGACTGAATATTTTCTTGAGTTCAAGGTGGGTAATTATTTTGATCGCTGAGCTGTGGAGATCATTAGGAATCCTACTGAAAGCCTGAAGGTCTGAGGAATCTTTGCCGTTAAGATTTTCAGCGGAGAATGTAGGAAGATTTGGCTACAATATTAGGATAACTATTACGAGAAAATCGGCGCTGAACGAGTGAAAGAAATTTTCCTGACAATAGATCCACATAGTGGTCAGTTCTGGATGTGCTGCTGTTGTTTTCAAGACTGCATAAGGGCTGAAATTCTCTGCAAAATCTGGATCTTGAGGGGAAAACTTCTTTGGGTACAGTCACTGAGCTAGTGTCAATTTGTGCTAAAGATAGAGTAAATTTATTTGGACTTAAGCTCTATGTACATGCAAAATTTTTTGGAAAATCAATAGAAACTACGGAAAGTCATAAGGTTTAAAATTAGAATGAAATCCAATAGAAATTCTAACCACTCTATAAGATTATACAGTTCCACTCATGTCCATAGAACTGTCTCAAGCTTTTAAAGTACAATTGCTACAGTAAACCTGACGCTGTACTGGTCTTTCACCTTTTTTTTTTAGAAATTCTACGCCTTTATGATGCTATTTTTTTGTTTGTTTAGCTGATTTTTTAAAATCAATGCTAGCTATACATGCAAAACAAAGCTTTACAGAGATTCAGTTGTACAAAAGAGGTCTCCTTAAAGCTAAGGTAAGCTGAGAAAATCCTTAATTTGATAACGCGAACTAGAAGTAAGGAATCTTCGATGACAAAATTTGAGATTTCCAACGAAAATAGAGAATTTTTTCTATGAAATCCTTATTTGGGTGGATTGGAGGAGCCTTGCACAAGTTCACTATAGGTTCCTTTGTATTTTCCGTTCAATGAATACGTTTTCAGAGACAAATAAAAGAACAAAATTATCGGAACAAATTCCTAACCACATCGCTACACATAAAGCAAACAGAGAAACTAATTGGTAGCACTTGTCAATTACTTCTACTGAAATCCCCAAGGCTAAATCCTGATAGTAAGCTAAGGATTTGCGAATTTTCGAGAGCCATTCTTATCTCCAAGGGTTTTCCTCTATCCTTAACGAAGAATCCGCAATCCCGTGGACATTAATCATATGAATTCAATTACATGCATATTTTTGGGGACATATTGGACAACATTCGCAAATAAAAACCTTTATCTGTTTTTTTTTCTAGTAATAATAATATAGCAGAGTCAGCTGCTGCTGTTTGCCATCATTCATCCATCATTTTTTCCAGTTTTTATCCAGACATGTATGTATATCTTCTGTAGAAGTTGTTCTGAAAAAATTCTGAGTTTCTCCTTAAGAAAAAAATTCTTCTTAAGATTTTGCTCCACTGGAGATCCTATTTTATAGAACTGCTAAAAAGTAAGGAAAAATTAGAGTGCTTAATGGATTTGTGCATTCGTATAAAAAACTATCCTCGGGGGTGGGGGAGTGTAGCGCAAATGGTAAGAGGTGATGCGACTGCACTCTCGGTCGGTGTTTCGGAAACTCTCTGGAACCAGCTAGGCTTTTCATCTCCTCGAAGTCCAAAAATAGGTGCCAAACTTGTCAGGGAGGACTAAAAAACAATATCGTCACATTGGCTAACCCCCCACGAATTCTGGAACCTGGAAACGATTCTGGTTTGAAGTGAACGCATTCCAAGTGGATTGATTAACGTCAGACACTTTCTACTTTTATAAAAGACTACTAATGAGGTTTACGAGGAGTCCCCGGTTGACTCGGTCTCACCTCGTTGGTCATCCGATGAAAGTCATCCTAAATACGTATTCGGTGGAACGCTCCATTAACCAGAGGGAAGCAGAGCTGTGGAAGACCTATGGCCGACCATAAGTCTTCTTTTTTTGCTGAAGATTAAATGGTGCTCCGATGGTCACTATACGATCAACCCCATCCCTTTTCCTATTTCTGGTAGTTCCAGGAAAATCTAATCCAGGAAAAGTGAGGATTTCTCTGTAGATCTACAAAATATTACGCGAGTTTTTCGCTCTTCCCTTCCCCTTCAGTTGGAATTTGATCGCTCGAGGTGGTTCTGAGTGAATGTAGGCAGTTAACCACATTTAGGATTAGCAACGTTTCAAGGATAATTGTACTCTGCAGCGCACTTTGACGTAATATATAACAGCAGGTAGGTGGATTCGGTGGAATATTCTATAATACCCCGGGGGAAAAACCGTGAATTCATTCTTTTCCTCCCACTTAAACACCAATGTCCAGGAATTTTTCGGGAAAAGCGAGCGTGGCTGGGTTCACGCGAAAATTTTCGCCTTCTCAAATTAACACCGCAACCGCAGCCCATACATTTAATTATTTCACATCTTCCCACAACGCTTATCTCAGCCGCGGATTTTTTTTTTCCATTTGCCTCGCTGCTCGGCAGCATTTCCCTCTCCCTCTCACTCTTTTCCTCTTTTTCCTGCAATCATCTAACCAGCCAGCCAGCTCTGAGCAGCACAACCCCATCCCATAGGTGTACCCATGTTTGAAGCCAACCAATCGCTTCCATTTAAGGATCTCCCCTAATCGACATCCACGCTTATTAGTGGTGCTTTCCGGGGCACTATGCAATTAATGTGTTGCACGACGACGTCGACTTCGTAATTTGAGCGTTCCCACGTTAGCGCCGTCGCCTCGCATATCTGATTCCTACTGCCTGCTTCCAGCCTCATTCCCGCAACGATTCACGATTCACACAATTCACATTGCCCGCGCCACCTCCGCTATTAATCACCGACCGGTTTTGAGGTTACCGTAGATTTCCTCCGTTCGCGATTCCACGAATCCCACCACAGCGACTTTTTGATGTCCACATTTTCATAGGAGATCTGGCAGATCATTGCGTTTATCTTGCGTAAGGACCCCGAAGAGGAAACATTTATTTTATTTTATTATTTTATTTGGTCACCAACTTATTAATGTAGCTCCGTCTTTATGTGGTGAACTCTTTTTTTTTTTTTTTTTTTGGGGGGGGGGGGATATTTTATTGCCGATTTGCCGATGTTCGACTGTCTTTGAGTCTTGGCATGTTGAAAAGTAGTTTTTAATTGATTTTCTTAATTGAATCGTAATTGATTAATTGATCTGAGCTGTAGCCAAGATTGGTGTTGATCTTCTTTTATTAAACAACAGGTAACGTTTCGACGTTATCGCCTTTATTTTATTTCATACACTTGATCAGTAATTTTAACTGATTTAATTTAATTGAATTTTAATTCTAACTTTAATCTAGTTCCGTCTTTATATGGTGAACAGTTTTTTTTTTGGTACAAAAAAAAGAAAGAAATAGGTTTTTCTCAATAAACAACATCGGAGAACGATTCCAGATTTTTTTTTATTATTTATATTATTCACTTTGAATATTTTTTGCCTAGTATGAGAAAACAGTTCTAGTCATTGGTTCGGAAACAAAGTTAAGAAATTGTTGACTAATAATTAACTCCCTAAAGGATAGATCCTAGGAATTTCGCAACCTTAACAATTTATTTCTCTTCAAACTATGATATTTCTAAGAAATAAAAGAAAACCTGCCGTAAAAAACTGTAGTCAGCGAATGTATTCCAGGAAGCCTTGAAGGGATGGATTGCATTGAACTTTCTTACTTTAGAAAAAGTTTCAAACGTTTCAAAGTTTTCTTTGTTTTCTATCCGATAATTTGTACTCGGCTATTTTCACAAACTTATTTTCCTGAGTATCACTCCCGGACACGTTAATAAAATTTATAAGCTTTCTAATCCCGCTCTAAATTTTTAAATTGAAGTAGCTTTCAAATTTCAAAAAAATGGGTATATAACGTTTAATAGTCTCAAGTTTTTCCAACTATGTGTACCTCGACTCTTTGTGGAATAATATTTTAAATCCTTTCTCTTCCCTTTCGCTGCTTTCACCGTTGTTAGCTCACACTTTCTATGCTTTTTTCGGTTATCCTAGCTTAGGTGTGGGACTTTCACACCTCAACATAGAAAAACGAAAATTATGTATACTTCTTTACGTGAGGATTTTTAAGACGACAATTTACGCTGAACATTTTTTTGAACTTTCAGATGTTTTTGTTTTTTTTTTGTAGAAATCCAAAGAAATATTGAATGAATCTTTTATTTTAATTGAATTTTAATTTTATTTGAGTTTTAGAATGAGAAAATTATTGTCAGAATAGAACTAATCACAGAAATTTTGAAAAGCGGGGGCGAGTTTACAAATGAGTTCATTACTTCTATACACATACATAAATGCGAGCCGAACCATACATGTCCCCGGTCTGTGTGATCGCGATCGATCGACTTTAGATCAGCAAATTCATTACAAGGATTGAGACGCAGACTCGGCCACATTTTACGGGAACGCTTAAAAATCACAAAAACTTTTCCTAACGGTGGGAACTAATTTCTGGGATTTTGTTAACTATGTTAGTGTTAGTGATGTTGTTAACTATGTGAATCTATGGAAATATCCTAAGGATGATGTCCAGAGGATTTTTCATGTGTGACAATGACACTATGTATTTACTTGCAAAGTTGAATGCTTGTTTAAATACAGTACAGTAGTACGCATTTACTTGGCTGGTCCAGAAAATTACGTTTTTTTCTACAGTTTCGGTGTTACATTCCCTTGATCAGCAGTGGAATTTGGAGAAAATCCCATAATCATGCTTTTCCCGGATACTATCATTTGTCAAATTGGTGGATAACAGACGACTAATTTCTACTCTAGAAAAAAAAATTACAATCTCCAAGTTTTCTCTTCTTGAAACCTCGGCATTTGGAAGTGTATTTATGTATATTATTATTTAGACCTCGAACTATTTTCAGACCTTTGAAAAAGACGGGTTTGTCGAAACGTCAGGCCAATAAAAAAAGTTTCACCTGAACCTCGTTGGCATAAGAAGAAAACATAAAAAGGAATTACGGGTTTTTTTCTTTGAATTTTTAGAATGCGAGAAATATTACCTTCTGCTCCGAAGGAGGTTTTGAAAGGAAAATTGGGAAATGTCATACAAGTCTTAGGGAAATCTAGAGAACATTCCACTTAAATCGATGACTAAATCCTACGGATTCACAGTTGTACATGGATTAGAAGCCTAACTAATCGACCCGGAATAGTCAAGTGCCCGATAATTCCATGAACACCATTAGCTATCCACCGATAAATGCAAATGAAGAACGCTTCCACTCTTCGTGTTCGATAGAAGTGTATTTATTATTTGATTTTATGTGCACATAACTATAAATCTTAGGGTACGTTAACACTAAGGTGTAAATAAGACTAAGGATACTAATTTAACACAGGGAATTAGAGCTGACTTTTCCGCAGAAAACTGCAGCTCGCTTTTTCTTTTTTTTTTTTTTGCTCTATGCAACATTCCAAATGCGGATCACATTTCTCTTATATCCTAGAAATTCCGAGACTTCGATTCGAGAAAGAGAAAAATTTTAGAGACTAGGAAAGAAATATCTTTGACATAAGAGAAAAAGTATTCTACATACAGCTTAGTATGTAGGTTAATTACCACTGAAACTATT
This sequence comes from Necator americanus, assembly GCF_031761385.1. Taxonomy (NCBI): domain Eukaryota; kingdom Metazoa; phylum Nematoda; class Chromadorea; order Rhabditida; family Ancylostomatidae; genus Necator; species Necator americanus. The sequence goes on from NC_087372.1 coordinate 39,036,911, forward strand.
AAAAATCTTTGAAAAATTCCTTGTTCTTAAAAGTTTTTTCATCAGTAACCCTCTGGTTAATTTAATATGATTCCTCAAAATTTTTCCAGTGACTATTTTTAAATTTTTGTGTGCTTTTTTGCAGTTTTTGAAAGGAATTCGCGTTAATTTGCGGAATTTGCAGGATTAATGTCATAAAATGGTGCAGCTGACTTTTATTTAGCACCACTATTCGGGATTGAGGTTCAATTCCTCTTCCTAGCTTGATTTTACTCTCATTTGAGAAATTATGGGAGATTCTTATCACTTTTCGTGAAGAAAATATTTTGAAAAACTCAATTTTTCGAAATTTTAGTGCTATCCAACCTGGGCTCACAACACTTTTCATGGGAAAAATATTTGAAAGAAAATTACTTTTTTCGAAATTTCAGTGGTGTCCATATATCCATTATATTTTCCAGAAAATATGTTATTGGTCTATTTAATTTTTGTATGTAGCTTCTCAGTAGACGTTGTGTTTCCTTTTCCCTAAAAACTCCTAAAAATTCACCAGTTTTCGGAAGAGTGGGCACAGAGGGGATTTCCAAAAACTTCAGCTAGAGCTGCCTTCAGTCTTCTCAGTAACTGTACTAAAAAAAAGGAGACTTGAAAAGTAACTCGGAAAAAAATTAAAATTATTTTTCCCCATTCTGTTGTTGAGAATGTATGTATTTTTAGGGAATGAAATTCACTATAGGTTCTCCTATAGCCTCTGGAGATGGAGGGCGCCACTGCCCAGGCCAATCTCGTAGACGAGTTTTCAATTTGACCACTATACTGAATTATCTCATAGAATGAGGTTACCGCAAACCACACAAATGAGTGCGTGAGTTCATCGGCCGACCGGCTAGAAGCCCTCCTTCCGCGTGTACGCACGCGAAGTTCTCAATCCACACCGTCGTCGCATCCGTAGAAATGAGGCTTGATTTGATAACGCTCGAATTCAGCCGAAGGATATTGCATCGGTCGCCATTTCGTTCTACATCAAATTTTTTTTCCCCTCGCCCTCCTCCATCTCCGTTCTCGGTTCTCTCGACAGCTCATCTCGCTTCACTGAACCTCTCTTGATGCACTAATTAGTCCTCCACCTTGGACCTTGACGAATCTTAATGGCCGCCGTGCACTTTTCATCGTGAAACAGTCAAAATCCCGGGAAGAAATCCTCCGCTGACTGCCTCTTATTTCCTCTACGGGGCGTAACTGTTTTTCTCCTGAAACTAGGCGTGAGAATCTCATGGTGACTGGAACTTATTTGGACGAAGGTCTGAGATTCTCGCGAGATTTCTTCCAGCAAAAATTAAAGATCCTTGATATTGGAGGTAACAGTAGGGAGAGCTGGGATGAATTGAAAACATCTACAGGAGCAGCTTTCTTGTTTTCAGGATCTTTTTTTTGCCTACTGTACTCTTTTATTCAATTAAACGGCAGGTTTTTTTAGGCGAACGAACTGCATAGGACAAGTCTTGCATGAAATGTCGTTTCCAAACCACGTTTTGTTTTTTTATTCTGAACAAAAATATAATTTTTGTGGAATTGCTACACGGACACAAATTAAATTATGTGTTATTGTCTGGTTATTATTTATTATTAAATTATTTTATTCTGGTTAATAATTACAATTTTTGATTATTTTATTTTAAAGTAATTTGGCGCAGTTCTATATTATCTTTTACGCTTTTTACTGCTGACTAGAATTAAAATAAAGTAAATAGAATAAACAAATAATATCTAAACCATTAAATAACCAGTAATAATATGAAAATAATGATAACTAATTAAATAAATAACTTAGAAAATTTATTTAGATATTACTTTTCTTCTGCAATCATTTAGGAGATCAATTGTGGAAAGTAGAACTTTTTAGGGATTTTTGCTTCTAGGAAGCAACTTTATTTTTTTGTTTCTTTTTTTTTAAATCCTTGCTGCATTGAAAGGAAGTAAGCGATTTTTTTTCGCCACCATTTCTACATTTTCGAATAAATCTATCCTTTTTGTGGGATTTTATATTGATTGGAGACAAATGGTTTCCACCTATTATTTGAGTAGAAAAGATGGCCTGGAAAAGACCTTCGCGGATGAAAAATTGAGTTTTATAAGAAAGTGAAACCAAATTTTTAGGAAAAAATTTGAGGAAAAAATGAGCACAGTCGCTTGGAATATCGATTGTATGACGTTTAAGTGTTTGAAATAAGTTATTTTTCGTGTGCCTTGCAACTCTGCTGATCCAAAAAAAAAAAATTAAAAGCTCTCAACAACAATAAAAGTTAACGTAGATTTTCCGCTACGCTAGTTTGGTCCTCTTAAGTAAATAAAATGTTTACATTAACGCCTATGAAGCTGCATTGTTTTTGTTTTTACAAAAAAAAAGACGTCAAAGGAAAAACAAAATTTTCTTGTTCTGTCACTTGATCGTACCTCCCCACAATTACTTACATTTTTGCAAGAAGTTGAGAAAAGGTAAAGGAAACGAATAATTCGTACACTAACTTTTTTCAAAGTGTACCTTTGAATGATTTTCTTTATTTTTATTAGCTATACGAATTTTTATAAAGGATTTTGATGACATTAATACATTGATCTTAGAGGAAAGTTAGAGGAAACGCTTAATTCGTACATTGACTTTGATAATTAGATTTTGTTTAAATATTTAATTTTCGACAATTTTTTTTATTTTTTATTAACTATTATACGACTATGTATAAAGGATTCTGATGACACCAATGCAGTGATCTTGATGACTACAGTATCCCGTGGCCTCTTATTCACACGATAAATGCATAAAGCGCGGGGCGTAAACAGGAAACGCGTTGAATCGCTGCCTCATTGTATTTTCGATGAGGAGGCGTAAATAGATAAATACATGTGAGAATACACGCGAAAATATCGAAATCATCCTGGAAGCGATGTGAATGTCACATAAAACCAATCTTTCGCTATTTATTATGAGTTATTTAAACTCTTTTCTGTAGTTTAGGATCAGAGCCAACGGAGCACATATTTTAGGATAATATCCTCAATTTGAAAATTAAAATTATTGTTTTAAAATTGTTAGACCCACAAAAATTTAGGTGAAAATTCGCAAAATGATGATGGTAGCAGAGGTGCGGCCACTGCGCTATCAAAAGCTGCGCAGAACAACTCAGGAATAACTACTATTTCTATCTGGAAAAAAATTATGACTAATTTTAGGTCGGGCACAATTTTTTTCCCAGGGAATTTCCAAAAGTATTTTTTTGTCCGACTGAGCGGGTGCTTTTCTTCTACGTCTCGCATACATCCGTTCCCCGTTCTACAGTACTCCTCTATCATGAAAATCTTAAGCTTTTCGTGCATCCACGAAAATTGACGTGTAGAGATTACCCATAAGTTAGAGAATCTACATGGGAATTGTCATCTTTATACTCATCCCCATTTTCGCATCCACCTTTTTTTTTTTTTTGAACAAAATAAGATTTCTGTTTTTTTAAATGATTAATTTATGTACATGCATTCCTTTAATGTGCGTATTATTTTTGCGAAGAGAAAAAAAACAAAAGCCCGAAAGTGTATGTTTTCTTGGAAATTATTCGCCTCGGCGCTCCGCAACTGCTCCATTTATTTACTTCTCCGGGAAAATTTATTCCTAAATATCCATGCACTCACTAGCTGCATTCCTACGTCTATGCAGCTGTTGTTGTTTTTTTTTTCGTAAAAACCCCGACATATTGAGCAAATCTAGCAGAATCCTTTTTCAACTCGTATTCATCCTTATCCAGAATGATATCGATTCTCTCTCACGTATAATTGAGTTAATCAACAACAATCTGGAGCACACGAAAACGCGGCGGAGCCGAGCTGAGCTGAGCGGAGCCGAGCCGAGCCCGAGCCCGAGTACTCTCCGCGCCGCGATTCCTACGGCGGGCGCGATTTGTCACTCGGCGATCGCCGGGCGTGGCGACCCCTACGCCGGCGCCGCCGCCGCCGCCGCCACAGAAGCCGAGTGCTCTTTCACTTTGCCGTTTACCGCCTTAATCTGTCGATTGTGCGTCCTACTGGAAATATGACAAGCGACAAAAAAACCTCCAATGTCCTTTTCCTTCCAGGGGATGCCGTATTGGATTCCTAAGTACTTTTGTGGTACTTTTCTTCGATTCCAGAAAATTCCACTTTCTAAGGTGGCAATTTCGTGCTATGAATTTCTTCGTTCCTTTTTCCAGGGTTTTGGAAATTTTCAGAGAATCCATTCAGTATTGAGAACGCTTTCATTACACCTTATTGGTTGTTATTTTGATAAAAATCAAATTTTAAATACTAAATTAAAATTGAAAATTTGAGAATTTCGTAGTTCAGGAACATCTTTTCGCTCGGACTCAGCAATTCCAGGATCTGGCATTGAAATTCAAACACACATTCAACGGGGGGTGCTCTCTATTTGATTTCTAAATTTATTTAAATAAATTTAACAATTTTTTTAAAGGTGAAGTAACCATATTTCTCGCTTTAAAATCCCTTTTTCTCCTTTGTTCCTTGCCTTTATTAACCTGGACTTTGTAATTTTTTTTAGAAGATATTCCGTCGAATTTTTTGCCTTCTTAAAGGGAAATCAAATTGGTTTGGGGATTTTGCTTCGTGAGACAGTATGATTATCTTAGTTACTTTAATTATTAATTGTTTTTTGATTATTAAAAAGTAAAAGGGAAAATGTCTTGTGAATTCTTACATGGGATACCCATACGGCAAATATTAGTAAATTTTCCACTTTTTTTCTATTCCTGATTTATGCATACTAAAATCTATGTTTGACTTAAGGCTGCAATATTTCTGGAAATTATATCCTCGAATTTTTGGCAACATGACGAAAAATGACTCCGCATAGTTTACGCCATAAATTTGTCATAGTATCTGCATAATGTATTCATAGTTATAAGAAAGCTATGACGTAATTCCGAAATGAACGTAATTGAACACCACGACGAATAGAAAGAGAGCTTACGGCTCACTATTAGGTAATTTCAAATAAACAAGGTCTATTTTTTTCTACAATTTTTCAAATTTTCTAGCATAAATCGAAATTATAGCATTTAATTTAAAAAAAAAATCGCAATTGGATCGCAAAGAGCAAAACCGCGGACAAATAAAGAGTGGAAAGAAACGTGAACCCTTCCTCCATATGTGTTCTCTTCAAATTCTCTTCAAATAAACAAATAAATAAATAGATAAATAAATTTGCAACGCTATTTTGTTTCTCTTTTAGCTAGGAATCTATGTGTGAATTTTGAATTTTTTCTCCACAAAGTAATTCTAGAAATACTACTAAAGAATAGATGAAAAAGGTCTAGCATGACTATTTTAATTTTTTTGCGAAAATTTGAAATTTTACTGGAGACATCCCTGAAAACTCCAGCGATGCGCTCTATTCAATTTCCTCTTCATCGCTGATGTTCTTGAAGACCGCTAGGCGGCACTCATCACGTATCCTAGCAAAAATCTTCAAAAAATTCAAAAAATACTTAGTGCTATGCTAAAAGTGTCTTCTTTGTTATAGCTATGTGAAGCAGTCGAATGTTCCAGAAAAAGAAATAATTTCCAAATAGAAATCCCTTAGAAAGGTAGCTTTGCTCCCCACAGCGTGAAAATTGCCTTAGAAATTTTAGAAAAATGGTGAAAATTAGCTTCGACCAGAACTCGAACTTCACCTTGTTCGACATTTTGAAAGAAGAAGAAGAAGAATAGAATTTTGCACAAGTGCAAAGGTGTCCAGAAAACCCTACCATTCTGGGAAAATATGTAGTCCACAATTAATCCGAAAGATTAATTATTGGGAGTTGGTAACTTTATCAAGCGCTATGGAAAACAACTTTAAATAGAAAGACATGACTCATAATCATTGCGCAATCCTCGTAATTTTCTCAGTTGCCCTGGAATAGAAGAAAAAAAAACAAAGTAATTGATTTTCTACTCTCAACATGAGGATTTTCCAAATAGAAGCAATTTTTAGAATAGACAGGGACGATAATAATGTAGATAATAATGAATAGTTGCGGATAATAATATAATAATATTATTATAATAATAGAATATTCAGGAATATGTAGTTGGTACACAGGATTCCCCTACTTTCAGAAATAATAACATATTTTTTGTCGTTTTTTTAACCGGTCCCTCTTCTCGTCGCAGCAATTTGTCTACTTTTTTTTTTCCAGAAAAGTATGGGATCTAGAGTGTGAACTACTCTGAACTATGGGTCATTTTCACTTTTTAGCGTCATGTCGGGACCATCTTTTTTGTTCTATAACTGAATAATTTCGGGGGGATTTTTAGAGAAATTTTCTCTTGGTGCTCGCTGATGTTTGGATTCGTAGATCGTCGTTATGTAGATCCATAAAAAATGGGATGTGGCTGACCATATTGACTTCGCTCAAGTATAGTAATAAAGTCCGAAAACGAGTTGTCCAGAAAAGTATAGGGATTTGGAGAGTGAGCTACTCTTAAGTGGGTCATTTTAAACGTATGAGTAGTGTGTACTACTTCGAGTCAACTACTATTACTAATACTCAACAATTCCAGGATCTCGCATTGATATTCAAACACACATTCAACAAAACTGGTTTCTATTTTATTTCTAGATTTATTCAAATGAATTTAACAATTTTCCTGTGAAATATTTCTCACTTCAAAGTCTCTTGTTCTCCTTTGTTCTTTACCTTTATTAACCTGGACTTTTTAAAGCGATTCCGTCGAATTTTTTGACTTTCAAGAAGAAGTTCAATTTGGTTTGCTGATTTGGTTTCGCTGGACACTCAAAGTTTAAAAAAATTAAGAGTAACTCTTGTGTATTTCTAAATGGGATACCCAAACGGTGAATACTAATAGCGACGGGAATTTTCCACTTTTTTAGCTTATCGTTTATGCACAATTTGATCTTTGTTTGACTTAATTCTATAATATTTCTGGAAATTTTATCGAGGAGTATTTCCTCGAATTTTTGGTCACATGACGAAAAATGAATGTACATAGTTTACGCCATAAATTTGTTATAGTATCTGCTTAATATATTCGTAGTTATAAGAAGACTATGAAATTGTATTTCATCGAGGTAGAGAGGTCCGAAACTGAGCCACGTATACAACTTTTTTTTTGGGAGGAGGAGGACAATACTTCGGTGGGAATTACTGGCATCATAGAGTTATAGAGAGGTAACGCAATTGGGTTTCCAAAAATTCTGGAACTCCCCCAGTTTTGAGAAGATTTTTATTATTTCCTACGCGACTTTGATCCGTTATTTTTCCACTTCCACCCGATTCATAGTGCTGTTTAACGTTCTCTTTTTGGTTTTTCCATAACGTTGCTGTTCCATAAAATTTCAAACAGACCGTTCAATGTGAATGTTTTTCTTATAGTGGGGAATACCCAATGGAATACTAAACGAGTAAATTATTTCCATTTAAGCAGTATAAAAGCACGAGTGGCTGCAGACTTCCCTCAAAATTCCCTTTCTTGTTGTGGGATTTTATCCGTTTGTCAATAATTTATTATTTTTAATTTTATCTATTTATTATATTTTTATTTTTTATTTTATTATATGGAAAATTTTACTATTTTTTATTTATTATTATTTTCTTAAATTCTTAAATTAAGACAAAAACTCTTAAAATTTCCCATGTTCGACTGTCTTTGAATCTCGGCATATTGAAACGTAGTTTTAAGTTGATTTTGGAAAAATCCTTAAATTTCTTGAATTTCTTATCTAGAATCCTAGAGTATATATAGCTAGGAAAGTAAAAAAAATCACTAAATCGGTCTACTAAAAGCTAAACCCCATTAAATTGAGGGGAAACATCGAAGCCACACTAAAGATCCTGAGCTCCTCTAAGTTACTTTTTTAAGCTGACAAGTATGAGACAAACTTAGCTTCGACCACATTTTTATCAAAAAAAAGAACAACCTCGTGCAATCATTTTTTTTCTCGGATAATAAAATCATAACATTTCTGGAATAAATTATGAAGTAACGTTCGGATTTCTCACGCAGTAATCGCATGACTGCGAAACGGTAACAGACTTTTTTTTTCATCGAAATTTCTAATTAGTAAAGTAACTCGGACTGGCTAGGCGGTTTTTGCTGCAAAAGTTTTGAAAAGGGCGGAAGGTGTGGTCTGTAATTGTAAAATATAAATGTATATAAGTATAAAAATGTCTATTTGTGTAAATTGTACTTCATCGAGGTGGAGACGTGTGAAACTGAGCCGGTATCCAACATTTTTTCTTTTTTTTTCGGACGACAATATTTCGGTAGAAATGAGAGCAATTGGCGATTTTTAAAAATAGTTTAGAAAGTTTTGAAATTGTTCTGGATAGAACGACTAAACTTTTGATTAGGTTTATTATTATTATTATCACCTATAATTATTAATTACTATTCTCACTACTACTAAACGACTTTATACACATTTTTAGACTAATTTGATTAGAGCTCTATGTTGATAATTATCTTTATATTAATTAAAACATTAATTTTAATGAATTGAACTGAATTAATTATAATATTTCATCTTTTTACCTGTTTTTTCTGTACATTCCTATGTTTATTCCAGTAATTCTAAAGTCACCCAGTGAAAACGAGGACAACCATTTAAGAAATCTGTAGAATAATTTATTTTGACGTTTTGCACCTGTGATTTATTCAGCTTCGTCGGTTTTTTTTTCTGACTCCAGAAGTGCAATGCGTGATAGGCAGAAATACTTAACAAAACTCGTACCACATTCATGCAATTTTTATGTTTTCAAGAAATACTTATACATACGTGCTTAAGCAAAAAATATCCCCATAACTGTGACTTTTATTTTTTTCGCTAGAACCTTTACTGAATTTGACGATTTTTGATCTTTTCTGAAATGAACTGATCGAAGAAATGTCCACAAACGTTAAACGACGGTTTGAGATCGCTTTAGATGAATCATAAGCCTTTCGCCACGCCGAATAAATTAGTACCAGCCTTGTTTTCTTTTTTCTTGAAGAATAAAAATACTGACTTAGTACGTCAACTGAGCTCTGAAAATTTCTCTGAGGACACACACGCGTTCATGGGACCCTGAACGACTACGAACTGAAGCCGAGCAAGTCGATGGATCCCGAAGGAATTTATCAAGGACCGACACTTTATTTCTTTATCTTTAAAAAGATCAGTGTGAAAAAAATCATTTAAAATCAGTAAATGGTAAAAAAAAAGACGATAAATTACTTGACAGTAGTATTTGCTATTAAGCAGATCTAACTGACAGCTTTTTCTGAAAAAAAAAATTCTCTTTCTATTTTTCAACAGGTTTATCGTGAGCTCCTTGCAAAGTTAGATAAAGATTATTGTAAACAATTTTCAAATAAGAATTTTTAGGAAGGCAGACATTTTCTCGAAAAAAATCATTTCAAAATTGAGCTGAGAACTTGATTTTTTTATAGTAGCCAAAAGTTTTTTTATAGATAGAAATAGCTCAAACCATAGTGAAAATCTGGAATTACGCTCTAATTTATGTTATGTTTGTTGTTGTGTTTTATGTTATCCGTTGTCGAGGAAATTTTTGAAAGGGAATGGTCCTTTTTTTTCTCAGCTATCTAGCTTTATGTACTTGTGAACATGTTTTTTTCCTAAAATGTGCGGAACATTATATTCTATTTTATATTATATTATATTTCTTATTTCTATTTCTATTATAATCATTATAATCTAAATTATTTTCTGTTTTTGAAACGATTGCACAATTTTATAAAGCATAGTTTACCTCAATTTAAATTTTATTTTTTTTAAATTCCTCAATTTACACCTCTTACCATGGAACATATGGAAAATACGTTAATTCTGCTGATAACAACATTTTTTTTCTTTGAAAAAAGCAGTTCTGTGGGGATTCTTTCGATAGTTTCCTTCTTCCTTGAAATTTATCCGCTATGCCCCGGGAGTTACCTCTCGGATTTTCTCATTTGTTCCACACTCCGGAGCCACATATCCATAGAAACAAATATGTCGGACGGACTTATAGCTCATAGAAATCTAATAGAAGGCGGCAGGCACGTGTGTGCAAAGTGCAGCACTCATTTCGCGCCTACCGTGGTTAGTTCAGGACGGAATCCTTATTAAATCTCATTAATAATTAATCCAGTTTCCGTGCATTTTCTTTTCCGGATGATGAAGTCGTGAAGTCGATTCTCGCTGGCCACATTTTCCGTCGATTCTTCTTACCGCCAGATCCTTTCCGTTCCGTTCGTGCTTCGTCCATGGACGGAACTCTTCGGACTCCGCTCCTCACCATCCACAACCACGCATCATATTTTATGTAATCGTGTGTATGAAAATCGGCGAACCTCTCTCTCTCATACACACACATAGGTTTCTGTGGAACATCGTGAATATTTTACAACGTCTCGCCTTCTTCGTCGCCTACGACCCTACGACCGCTTAATCGTCGCTTGTGTTTCCTGTGATCGGGTGTGCAAGCGTGAAGTACCAACGGGGCTACTTTATGCATGCTGGATTCGGCTGATATTCTTCCTCATTTCCCTATAATTTAATCGCTTTGTTCTTTGTGCTTTGTGGATTTTCTTTGCGAGAATTAATCCAGATAATCCAGTAAAACCTGAAAATTTCTCCTTTAAAAATCCTGGAAACTCTTTGCCCTTCCATTCGTTAAAAAAAACGATGAGGAAGAAGGTTTTTTTCCGCGGATTTGTCTGTTTGATTTTTGAACTGGTCACCTTTAATCGGGAAGAAATTTGATAGTAATATCTCCTTCAGAAATCCTAGAAATTTTTGACACTCCTGCTCGTTTAAAAAGCATGAGAAAGTTTTTATGCATTTTTTTCGCATAAAAACTTTTTTTATAAACGAGCAGATGTGTCAAAAAATTTTTTGCGTATTTTTCTATTTGATTTTGGAACTGGTCACCTTTAATCGGGAAGAAATTTGATAGTAATATCTCCTTCAGAAATCCTAGAAATTTTTGACACTCCTGCTCGTTTAAAAAGCATGAGAAAGTTTTTATGCATTTTTTCGCATAAAAACTTTTTTTATAAACGAGCAGATGTGTCAAAAAATTTTTCGCATATTTTTCTATTTGATTTTGGAACTGGTCACCTTCAATTAATCAAATAATTAATTAACTAATTAATTTATTTATTTATTCGGGGGAAATTTGAGTGAGAAAATCCAGAAATGTGTTTCTTGTCGTTCACAGTTTCTTACGAAAGCGGCGTAACAGTAACGTCAGCCGGACAAAAACTATGTATTTGACAATCTCGTGTTTCTTAGAAAAAAGCAGCACCTAGATTTCGGAATTTTCCTGGATAGATAAAATCAAGGACTTGGAAGCTACTCAAGTTGACTGGGAAAAATTAAAATAAACCTTCTATTAAACTCAATTGGGAAGAAGCTGTAACGAAATCTATAAAGAAAATTTAACTACATATTAAACTAATAAGTATTGTATTATTATTGTTTATTATAATATATCACACAAAACAAAGCTATTGAACTATTAAAATATACTATTAAAATATAAAATATTAAGCTATTAAGCTCAATTTGCCACAAACTGTAGTAGATTTTTTTTGTAAAAAAAACTCTAATAAACTATTGTGCGTTTGCTACATAATTTCCGTTCCAAATAGTTTTTGATTGAATTTTTAGCGCCAAAATCAAAATATAAACGCTTCCTGGCCACTTTTTCCACACGAGAAAAATCGATGTGCTCTATTTTTCAATGCATTTCCTTAGCACTCCCACATTCTTTGCAAAAATACTAATATTTTAACTTTGCACTTTTGAAAACCTCCACTCTCCGTGATTCTCTGCCCTTTAATCCATCGTTAATGTCTTCAGAATAGGAAATTCATACCAGTGACTCATTACTCATTTCTGCTTCCATTTCCTCTGGAAACGATCTCTGGAGAGGCGAAAATTTGGGGAATAAATTACAGTCCTACATTATTACACGCCCCAATGAGGAGTTTATGGATGTTTACGCTCTGCTTCCACTTCCTGGGGAAACGTTCTCTGGAGAGGCGAAAAGTCGGGGGATAAATTACATTTTTTCTACATTTTTAACACGCTCCTATGAGGAGTTCATGGATGTTTATTTGTTTACGACACATTAACATAAGTACATACGCACATACGAAAGTAATTCTCTTTAATAATAAATTCGTTTCAGCTGGTTCTTTCCTGAGAAAAAAGACTCGTGTACTTGTTCTCTATAGAATTCCGGGATTAAATGAAAAGAATTGATTTTACCAGCAATGACTTTTGGTGGATTACAGCTTTGCAAACTAAAAAATGTTTTATTTTGAGGTAAAATATAACGTACCAAAAAATTTTTTTCGGGGTTCCAATCCAATTTTGTTTCTTTGGCATGTAATTAGGTTATATTTTGAAGTTAAGCTTCATTTTGCAAAGTTATTTGATCCTTAAGGGAAGAAGCAAGTTAGCTCCCTTGAATAAGTTTTTCTATAAGAAATACCCAATCCTATACTTATAAAATAGCACTTTTTCATATAATTTTACCGTCATTGTACACTTAGAAAACTTTTAAATTATTCACAGTCTATTTTTTTCATATTATTTATTCTTCAGATAATTTATTTCAAGGAAAGAACTGTAACGAAGCCCTTCAAGAAGAATCAAGAATTGAATCGTTGATGAATTAAATTAACGTCTTCCATTGTAATTCATTAATTAATTCATTATTCATTTCATTAATTCTGAGTGAAAAACCATTGAGAGCAAAAAAGAAAAAGAATCTGAAATGTTTTTCTTAGCCTTGCCTGAATTCCCATCCACATAAATACCTCGTCCACCTCACACCTGCTTAAGGTGTTTCATTTTTCAGGAAAACACCCTATGTTTAACTGCGTCGCTCTGCGGTTGATTTTTTCCTTTGTACGAGGTATTCTTCTTGTTTTCGAGAGGATTTTATACAAATGTCCTTTACGTACATACAGAAACGATCAGGTTCAATTCATAAATGCAGTGATTTCTGGGATTTCTGGCTCAAGTAAGGGTTTGCGAGATCCAAGATCGTACAGGGGGAAGAGGACCACGCCAAAAAAAAAATTAGAGGAACATAGACGTTTGATTTCTTGTAAACAGTTGGCCAATGAGTTCCTTAAAGATTTAGATAATAATAATAATAGTAATTATAATTAACCGGTGGTTTGGAACTCCTCTGGGGGCAATTAAGTCTTGGATCTCTCCGAAGTCCATGAATTTTCTCCATACTTGTCCGAAAGGATAAAAATACTGACTGGTAGATTGACTGGTCCCCGTAAACCATTGCTTGAGCCAGAAATACCAGAATTCATTGCAATTATTTTCAATTATTTCAATTTTATAAATAATTTTATTTTCAATAATTTTCAATTTCATTTGACTGAGTTCGTTCGTTCCTGAAGACGTATGCGAGGATCAAAGGCGTTTCATGATAGTATTGGACTTTTTATTGAAGGAATTAAGGACTTTATCCTTTTGGCTGGTTAGAAAGGTCTCAAAATCCAGCCCCATCGTGGTGAAAGAGAGGAGAAGAGAGAAAATATTAAGCGATTGGCATTTTTGCGGAAAGATATATAGGGCTGAGGGATACTACAGGGCGAAGATGGAGAGCAGTTCACAATTATCCCAGTGAAAATGCGAAAAATTTCCTATAAATCCAGAAAAAAACTATTGGTTCAGTTTGAAAATGTTGGCTTACAGAGGCCGTTAGGCAATGTCCGAAAAAAAAATCCCTTAAGCCGTCTAAAAAGCACGGAGGTTTGTAGAAATATATGGAACTCTCTGAGAGGATAAAATCCGTTTTGAAAGTTGCCTGTGCAGGAAAAGTCTAACTACAAACTATCGTACTATTGATCGTATGCTACCGTAACTTGCACCGTAATCGTCGCCGTAGAAAATCAGCACTGTAACCGGAATAAAATCCACATAAATTTAGATGTTGCCGTGGTTGATGACCGCGTGCATCTACCCGTGTGTTGTAGGCCCGGATTTCTGGGGTCTGGTGAACAGAGATTGGCGAATGTGTACGGCTGGTCAAATGCAGAGTCCAGTAAATATCGATCCAGGTCAATTGTTGTTCGATCCACATCTTGGACGAATTTCAATCGATGATGTTCATGTGAGCGATTTTCGAATACCATCTTCAGTACTGTTTTAAGATGTGAAAAACAAAATTTAAAAGAAAAAAATTATTTTTTAGGTGGAAGGAACGTTCGAGAACATTGGCCAGCTACCAATTATCACTATTAATGAAACACTTTCAAAGACAACCATCAATATCACCGGAGGACCCGCGTCACCATACAAATATCGTCTACATCAAGTTTGTAGATAAAATTCTAGTCTTGTAATGAGATGGAACCGCGTTGTACGATATACAAGTTCGGATTTTAAGATATCCATGCATTTCGGACAACCGGACGGTGAACGAGGCTCCGAACACACCGTTGATCGTGTTCGTTTCCCGGCGGAGGTGCGTGCGTGTTACCGGACGAGTTCCGACTTCCGGGTTCCGGCGGATCCATTCATAATTCCACGTTCTTCTAGGTCCAGCTGCTCGCCTATAACATTGATCTTTATACGAATTACAGTCAAGCGGTTACACAACCTCGTGGTTTACTAGCGATTGCAGTTATAATCGATGTAGGACTTTAATTTTTATAATTTTGTGGATAATTTTCTGAAATCGTGGGTTTTTCAGATCGGCGACACCACAGAGGTAGCGTTGAGGCGATTGACTGTAGCTTCTCAGAGCATCACATATAAAGGTACGTACCGTACTGTTCCTGAATCGCAATCCAACCGCTGTGAATCGCGAAAAATGTGAGGGAGGCGACTTAGCTTGCCCTTCTTCCGGATTCCGGATCCCGTGTTACCGAACTCTGTTTGAGCCATGCCGCTCTCGTTTCAGGAATCCTAGTAGCATAGATTGGCTCAATCGAATTTTCCTCAACTAGCTGCTTGCTTCGATAGCTCGGCTTTTAAGCTTTTTTTCTAGTACTCGATAGTCAAACGACATATTTCTTTTTTTACTTTCTCCAACTTTAATTCCTTTTTTTTGTTTCTTGTTTCTTTTGTTTCCTAGAAACTAAGTGAGATTCTATTTTAGCTTAATTTTCTAGTTTTTTTTTTTAGTTTGAAGTTTTATTAATTTAAATTTAATCCTTTAGTCCATTCGACGTAAGGATCCCCTCTTGTTGGATTGGTGGTCGTTTTCACTACATCTTCTTCTTTATTTTCCTCTTTTCTTCCTGGTCTCTCTTTTTTTTCTGTGGTCAATTCAACATATCTAGTAGACTAACTTCTTTTAGTGATCTGTGCTTCAGGTTATCTTAAATTTGACGTTCAAATATCGATTGGTTTTGTTCAATTTCCTTAACATTGGTATATGCAAAACTCAGCTTCACTTTTTTTCCATCGCTTTTTCTCCAGTGTCAAAATTTTTTCAAGTCATGTATCAAAATGCGTTTATTTCCATACACTTTCTCATGAAATTCCCAGAATTCAAAACGCCTACTTTTTCTCTCGACGAATAACGATTTTTTGTAAAGTTGATAAGTTGGAAATTTGATCGATTCCTGCAAAAATACGAAAACGATTCATTTTTCGTGATCTTTTCTCATCAGAATTTTTCCTCCTATACTTGCTTTTTTACCACTCAATTTCGTCCTTAATTTCCTTCTGTCCATCTCCCTCAGGGCACGTCTATTACTCAACCTCTGCATCGATCGCAGAAAAACTTCTGCGATCTCTGATGTTCGCTTGATAGGTATGCATATGCTCGAACAAGCAGAATGATACATCTTATCCAGGCTAGGTGCGGATATTTAACGATGTTGACCACAAAAATGTGGTGGGACCCATCCACGGGAACCAACAGGCCCATTTTTATTACTCATAACTTTTTTTGGCTTATCTTACTCGTATTTCATTTCAACTTTCCAGTAATAGTAATAATAATAATAATAAGAATAAGAATAAAAATAGTTTGACCTATATAAAGTATAATAATATGATATAGTATAATAATAATAATAATAATCGCATAAGTGTACAGTACAAGTGGATCCAGTCTAAGTATGATAAAAACAAATGTGGGCCAATCGAAGAAGGAAAAGAAAAATAGAGAATTGTTGCTGGATTTCAAGAATCCTCCAGTTATTTGTCCCAAATCCGTGAGGGATTGTACAGTACTATAATTTTGTCGAATTTATTATAAGCTTGTCCTTGATTGGTCAAAACACAATTTTTAGGATTTGAACAATTTATGTTTTAAGGAATGAAGACCACTCTACGAAAATTACATCCAGCTGGTCTAATACCACGAACAAATCACTACGTCACTTATGAGGGATCGTTAACGATTCCCGGTTGTCATGAGACGGTCACATGGATTATTATGAACAATCCGATCTATATCACTCGGGATGATGTGAGCCTCTTTAGGCCTAGCGGTCCTTTATTTATTTTTTCAAAATTATTATTGTTTTTTAAGCTCCAAATATGGAATGAGCTCCAGAAAACGGAGAGTAAACAAGCGGATCCTGCCTACATGACTCCTGCTTATCGTCCGTTAAAAGCTCTAAACGGTCGACTTCTTCGGACAAATATTAATGTGAATTACAAGGTAAGCGTTGGAAAAAAATTTATTTTTATTTATTTTTCCTCTACAAACAGAAGAATTCCTGAAAAATTCTCTTCTTGAAAAAAACTCACCTTATTTCAGCACACATCATCGCCCACGTGTTCCACCAACATCTACACAGAAATGGGATATCGATCGAATCCGGCACGCGCGCGTCATAATCAATCGATGACGAAACGGAACGCGCCGCGTTACGCAGATCATGAGATCTTCGAGTTGGAAGCAATCGAACCGGAACGCGTCGACGCAATGGACGCAATACAGTCGGTCTAATCTCTCTTCGGCCGAAGTGTTTTCCCCCAGGGAAAAAATTGCCAGGGTCCGCTCGACCCGAAACGAAACGGAGGAGGTTGATGGAGGCTGGCTTTCTTGTATATAGGTTTCGTTAGGATTGGTCCTATTTCTTTTCTGCTTACAGAATTACGGGTGATTTTAATGACATTTTACCAAATTATGTCAGTTTTAACTTATTTATAGATAGATCATAGAGAGTAATAAAATTGTTTTTTTTTCAGAAGTTTCTGTATGTTGCAGTTGCTTGTGTGACAATAATAATAAATAAAAAGAACTGAAGGTCTAATTGTAGGAAGAAGAAATTATAATTCCTTATAAAATAATAATTTTTTCCTCCCAAAACGTGATTGGGACAATTTTCTGAATCAATAGAATGCTGAAAATGAGCAATTGTGAATTGAAAGGAACGAAAAGGACCGATGCTGGAAGATTTCTTCCCTTCACCTCACAGTGAGGAAGAAATCGGGGAAAAATAGCACTTTTAGGATAGAATTTATTTTTGGAGAATATTTTTCTATGGGCACAAAAAAAACAGGAAAACAGTGGTAACAACTGATCCACTGTTGTCTCATACAATATTTTCTGCGAATTCATCGGAAGCAGTTTACTGATTTTTTCCATGATTTTATTTTACACTTAATTTTTTATGCTTAATTTTTTAGGATTTTTCTTGATTGCAATTATCAATTTTTCTGTGTTATGTTCTGCTTTTTGAATCGCTTTTCTACACTTCTCTTTTCTAAAATCCTACAAAGTATTGGGAAAAAATTTTATGACCTTTAGTGCTGCCGGATCGTATCCAGGATGCATTGGTCTTGTCTTTTCGGGTTTTTTTTTTAATTTTTAGCTTGTGTTCCAAGTATGGGAAGCAAACAAACGAACAAACAAAAAACAAATATTTCTAAGGAATTGTGGATTCGTCGATTACGGAGATCACATTTTTTTCTGGATATTCGTACCTGTACATTCTACTGCTATTTCTGCTGTGTCCAGTACAATATGACTCGGGTTCAAAATACTCAAACAGTTTCATTATTACTTCGGATCAACTTATCACAATATGGATAACATTCATAGATATCTGGTATATCAATAAATGGAATTACTCGAGCTTCTTTAGGGAAAATTATTTTGTAATAGTTTTCTGACAGTCTCATTAGTTCCCTGTAAAGACAACTATGTAAAAATGAAGAAGAGTACAGACATAAAATAATGGAGAAATCTGCCGAGTATGAAACTAATTCTTTGTTCTTCAGACGAGTATCATTGGTTCATTCACTACAGACTCCTCCCCTCCTGCTCTGCACTCTGTGATTGGTCTGCAGTGATAAAGGATAAATGATAAAGCGTCTGGTGTTAATCAATCCGCTTAGGACCCCATGTTCACTTCAATTCAGAATCGTTTGAGGTTTACGAACGTAAGTGGCCTGTACAATGACTTGGCGAGCACTAGGGTGGATTCGAACCTTCGATTGATCGTGCAGGAAGTGGAACCTTGAACCGCTACACCACTCCCGCTCCCTGGTTTACAGTGATAGAATGGAATAAGCTGTTTCTTTTTTTCCTTCCACTTATAGATAGAATACCATGAATCGGACATGGTAAAGGAATCCACGAGAAAATCCAGAGCCATGTTTGTGGATTGCGGAATCAGGCGTGGTTCCAGCAGCAGACACGTTACGCTCATTGGATTAGAGGTGATGAAATATTGGATGTTTCCATCTCCGGTGAAGAATATAGAATGCGAGTGTAGATTACAAGTATAAGGGTGGCCAGGCTCAATTTCCCCGAATCATCCTGAAAAACAGTGTAGGGAACGGCCACGGTTCCCATGAGGTAGGTCAGAAAGCGCCGCCCTCGCACACGCGTCGCGTTCACGTGACAGCGGCCGAAAATCAGTTGGTTCTCCTCAGCAGCCTATTCAAGTTTCAATTCAAGAGTAAACGAATAGGCTGTTGACAGCGATGGAGCATGTACAACGAACGCGCCACCCTCGCACACGCGTTGCGTCCACGTGAGCGCGGTCGAGAATCAATGAGTTCTCCTCAGCAGTCTATTCAAGTAAAATAAACGA
This sequence comes from Necator americanus, assembly GCF_031761385.1. Lineage (NCBI taxonomy): Eukaryota > Metazoa > Nematoda > Chromadorea > Rhabditida > Ancylostomatidae > Necator > Necator americanus. Next base: position 39,055,955 of record NC_087372.1, read on the forward strand.
GTAGGGCGTTGAGAGCGGCGAAGCATGCACAACGGTTGAGGGTTCTAACGAACCTCGTAATAACTGAAGTGGTTCCCACGCCATTTCTGACGACGATCAGGGAGAGATGAGCAGAACCTCCCCTGATCCCGGAATCTCTAACCCCATCTCTAGCTTTTTCCGTGGATTCCCCACCGAGGAATCGTGGAAAGCTGCCTTTAAGCATACTATGACACCACCACCACGACAATGCCGTAGCAGATCTATCAGTTACTTTATCAACTACTGTAAAGTTATTTAATGAAGCGTGGATTAATTGAGTTACGGCTTGGTGGCCTACTTCCCGATACATCTACACCTCTTATAGGGACTTCACCAAGAAAGAAAAATGAAGATTTTCCCACAAACCTTATTCGTGAAGTATTTCCATGCATATTCAACTTCCAATTCCATCCTTCATATCCAACACCACAACGATTCGGATCTATATCACTTAAGAATGGTGTTGTTTTCATTTCATCATTCCTGCTCACTTTCCATCCATGAATCATAAAATCGTGATCACACCACCTGTAGTAAAAAAGAAAAAAAATTCCCATAAAATTAGAGAAATCGAATTCTGAAGACTAACTGCTTACTTACTCGTCACTCGTCATCCATCTGTCTCGCACCCATGCATGAGCTTTCCGATAGAGTCGAATTTTTCCCGGCCAAATTCTTCTCGATCCGAGAGCCACTCGTACACAAATTACAGACGCCATGTAGGTTGAATAGTCTGTAGCGTTCATCAGGTAAGAGGTGCATTTGTTCTGCTCCGCCACAGCCTCAGGGATTAGTGTTTTGAGTAAGACCATCTAAAAATACATAAACATAAAAAATAAACGATAATGAAATACATTTGGAGGAATCTAGCATGAGCTTACTTAAGTTGTCGCTTATATTTTACAAACAAGTAAGTGGTTGTTATTAAAAAAACAAAAAATACAATAAAAAATAAAAATAAGTAATGAAAAGCACTTTATTCTATTTTAAGTAGTAAAATAAAATAAGTAATCTTTTTTATCTTATTTTATTTTCCATTAAAGATCGAGACAAAGGAAAAGATCGAATGAGATGAACCAAACCATAAGTCCACCCTGATCATTACTGTCCCACATTAATGGCCGTAAAAATTCGTATTTCGCCCATTTACGTAAAAAATCAGCCGCCCACGGAGTATTCTTTACCTTAACAGAAAACTATTAGCATCATCTTTGCGAAAAAAAAATTACAGGCAGGAAAAACTGACCAAGTAGTTCCCGGCGGCAATTTCCCAATTAAAAAAACGCTCATAAAATAGGATATCCACCGATTCGTCAATCCATTCCTCAATGCAATGATTCGGATTGACAACTCCTTAAAAGAATTTCGAATTGTTAGCAGAGGAGAAAAAAAACCAAAAATTCTTTAATGATGAGATTTTACTATTCACCAGTATCCGCGTCGAGTACAAGCATCCAATCGGTGTCGTTAAGAAATTCGGCAACGGCGCAATGTTTTTTGTAGAATAGCCAAAAAGTTCTACGGATTTATAATGGAAATAAAGTATAACGATTAACAAAAAACCTCAATACAACGCTATGTGGATCAACGAAAATTTTGTGACGATTTTTATGGAATTTCACCAAAACAAAATGCTAGTGAAGTCGTATAGATTATCGTTGTCGTATGAATTATCGCGTCGAGACCGCCTATTCGAGCGCGCACCACAAAGCATAAATTGGAAATTTAGCGGTGAAATACGAAAATACCGCTTCTTTTGTTTGCCTATTTTTATTTTTATCTATATATTTTTCACTCGCAATTATTCATGGTTTTTAATTATTTATTTAATGTTACAAGTGATTTTCTATGCAGAAATGGGAAAATTGGGTAGGAATCATCCAAAGAAGATTCTCAGTTGAAAATCCCAAATCCTTCTCTCTTTTTTTTTGGAAAAAAATTTTGGATTTTGCAACTAACCCTCAAACTGTCATATATTTTTAAAAGTTTTACACGGGGGGGACGCTAACAGCAACGGATGGAAAACCAACCGATTTATGCATCGAGCACGATCGCTTCACCCGTGGATCCGTCGAAAGATCGACCACTATCAGCTTGTATTTAACGGTTTTTAAATAGCAATTCAACGAACGTTGAGCGACAGCATACTTTCTGGAAGAAAAGATCAAAAATTCTACTGCCTTTAGATGTCTTCTGTTGAATTTTTCAAAAAATTTACGTTAAAACTGACCCCTTCATATCTTGCAATGAACCAGTAGCTATAAAGATGGTCACCTTTCCAAAAAACGCTGGACACTCACTCATGTTCAGTCGAGGTGGATATGCTGTACGCCTAGATTCAGAAATTTCCAGGAAAAAAAAAACTTAAGACGTATGCTTCGAAAGGGAATAATCCAGAATTCGGTTGTGGATATGAAAGAGTGGAGGTTAGAAGAATTTGTGTTACACCTACAATTACCTGAACCCAGTGGACCCTGACCCAAAGTCCTGATCATCCGCCACATCTTTTCCTTTTTCACAATCCTAGAACCCTAGGAACGAGTGATCTACAGAGATTTTCCCAAAATCAACTTCCGAACTGATTTTTATTCGCGGAAATAATTGCAAAATAACACGTTACCACCGTTAAGGACCCACAGGAACGTAAACGATTTCCAAACCTCCAGAACCCACGTTTTGTAATCCTACAGTAAAAACCTTACTGTCTTGCTCCGAAATCTAAACATATATTTTTAAAATCTTGAAATCTCTGTAATAAGATACGTGAGAAAGGATTTTTCTCCTAAAAGCTACAGTAATATTGTGTGGTAAAGGTTCTGAGGTTTAAAATATGAAAGAAAAGTGAAATGCTACCTTTTTAGATACGCATATGTCTACTTTTTTAAAGTACGGTATGTACCACACATATATGTACTGTATAAGTGGATGTACCTGATTCTGATGCCTGGAGCAAAGTTTTTTGCCAACAACAGAGTACGAGAGGAGTAGAGAATACCGAGAACTGTGAAAACGAACAGAAAAATTGCCATCTTTTGCAAGCGTCCGTTCCTAGCGGTGCCCCGATTCCGTGTGAGCCGCTTCTTCATGTCACAATAAAGAATCTGGAGTAAATTTGAGACTTCTTGAAATTCAATGATAATTGAGAAATTTACGAGAGAGTTTAGAAACCCTTTCCTTGAATCTTTAACTCCTAAAATACACTATTAAAAAATAAAATATAAGATATAATAAAAATATAATATAATACAATATAATAAATATAATATTATATAATAGAGGCGGGTGTGGCGCGGTCGGTTAGAGGTCCGTTGCACCCACACGGTCGAGGGTTCGAAACCGCTCTAGTGGAAACCAAGCCTTTCATCCCTCCTGGGTCGACAAATTACGTACCAGACTTGTCTGGGAGGATAAAAACACTGACTTGATCCTCGGTTGGCCCCCGCAGGTCATTGTATGGACCAACACCCGTTCCAAAACCTCAACGATTAAGAATTGCAGTAAAACGCGTTGGTGCATCCCAAGTGGATTGATACGCTAGTGACCTTATCCTTTATCCTTTTAATACAATATAATACAGTAAATAAAATACAGATATAAATACAGGATTATTGCTCATCTTAGATACCTGATCAACTTATTCGTGCACGAATTCAGACAGTTTATAGTCGACGCCAAGCGCGTTCAACCGGGTGAACGCGATCGAGAGGGCGAGCGCGAGTGCGATTAGGGCAAAAAGAATTGGAAGTACGTGACACGACGGAGAAAGAACTGCACTGCCGAGCGAATGTCGCGCACAGCCGGTTGAACAAATTTGACAGCGTCTATAGTAAGATGATCTCCACCCTGGTCGCGTATGTCCTAGGATAGTTCCATTTTCTTCCATTTCTTCCTTGGCCATTAATTTATTTCTTCGCCTCCTAATCGTAATGAGGAGGTTGGTGGATGCGGCTGGAGCAACGCCAACGAGACCGAGATCTTTGAGTTGTTTCCACTGCTCAGCTGATTGTTTGTTAATGTTTCGTTTCAAGTCCATGAGGATAAGGGTAAACGATAAAGTTTCTGGCGTTGATCGATCCGCTTGGGACCTTCGCCCCCATGTTCACTTCAATTCAGAATCGTTTGAGGTTTACGAACGTGTGTCTGGCCTATACAATGACCTGCGGTGGCTAGCCGATGTGTCAAGTCAGTGTTTTTATCCTCCCAGACAAGTCTGGTACCAATTTATCGGCTCCGGAGGGAGGAAAGGCTTGGTGAACACTAGGACAGATTCGAACCTCCGATCGATTGTGCAGGAAACGGAAACTATAACCGCTGCACTACACTCACCTCTATTACATCATATATTTATTATATCATACATTTGTATGCTATATTATTGTATTTTTATTGGACAGTAAACATTAGCGGATTTTTTTCAAGCAACTTTTCAACAAGCAACTTTTTCAACTTTCCCAGCAAGCGTTTTTTTTTCAAATAAGATTATCGAAGCATAATTGCTACAGGCAAATAAATAAATAAATATAAATGAGGGAAAAACTGATAAAAAGGTTCAATTCTTCAATGACTCAATTTTTAAGTTCTACAAAAAAAGATATTCCCCGAAAATAAATTGGTTTGACCACGTTGATCGTGATCTACGATAATCACCGGCCGATAGTCTTACCGGGTCTGAGAACGCCATTCCTCCTTCACTCCACCCAAGTGATTTTTTGTTCTCCATTTTTTTGTTCGATTCATCTCTAATTTTGTAATTTTCGGAATAGGCAGTGCAGAAATGTCAGATGTTAGTTCAAGTATTAGCTTTTTTTTTTCTGCGAAATTATTTTTTTGCGTTATTTTTCTACTTGCTCTCCTAGAAGCTACTTATCCTAGGATTTACTTTTACTTGAGACATCTATGCGACTCCTTTGTAGCTTTCGAATCTCACCGAACTTTGAATTTCATGCTCTTGTCGCGGTAGATTTGAAAAAGTTATTATTTTATCGAATTTTTAACGACTAGTACACGATATTTAAAAAAATTTCAAAAAAAAAAACAGCTCATTAAGCTGATGTAGTAAACTTGAAATAAAATCATAAAGTAAGTCATATTAACTTTAATAATCACTACTCTGGTACCAAAAATTATTTCTAGGCTAATCTTCGGACAAAACAGTTCTTTTTCAAGAAAATTTCTTCAGATGATCCTCGGCTGAAGAAAATAATTGGAATCTATTTGAAAAAAAAAACGTATTTTCCTCAGAATATCGAAGAGATCATCACTTCAACAGTTGGATGATACTGGAAGTATTGACGTATTGATCATTGACATTCATTGAGTGACAGTTGTTCCATTCTGTTCCAGGATATCTTTCCCATTTTTCGTTGAACTTCTATTTCTTTTAGTCTCCTCGATCTGTAAATAAATGCAAAAATAATTCACCTAGAAAGAATTTCCACAGATTAATGTAGGTTTTACTTCCTTTCCGGAGTTTGTACCTACTTATTTTGTTTTTCCTAATTTTTGCTTTGCTAATAAAGTTTTCAGTGCATTAAACTAGAAAAAGTATAGTCTTTTTCCAAGAAATTTCCTAGAAATCCTTTGAGAAATCTATAATAACTACGAGTTCCAGGTCATGATTTCCTTCGAGCGTTAGAGTAAATAAGCTGTGAGAGAACATCAATAAACATTAGTGTTGCTAAATATGCCCTAAGGGAACATCTTACCCTCATATCACTTCAGGTTAATCGTCATTAAACACTATCAGTTCATATTAGGTCGCTCACTTGCTCACGGAAAGGGCGTGGCTGAGGTCAAACGTTCGGAACGGTCAACATCCCTTTATAAGGACTGGATCCTGGAGTACAGCTATCATAGCTACAATGGCACTAAAGTAAGTTTTCCTGCATCCATATATTTTCTTGGATATCCATATATTTTCCTGGATATCTAGTATTTTCTGAAGTTTTCTGTTCAGATCTTTCGTATTCCTCTCACTCCTCGCCTTTGTCCTATCGTATCGCGCAAAATTCGCGCCAAGGCAGCCAGTGAGTTTTGTTTTTTCCCTAATTTTGATGATTTTTCTTTGATTTAAAGTTTTCTTTTGCAGTCTAATCCATGCCCCAACGGATGGCATCGTTATCTGGACTCATGTTACTATTTCGAGCAAAGAAAGATGAATTTTGACAAGGCGGAAGTTCGTTGCTTAGAGAAAAATTCGTTGATGTTCACCCCGGAGACCGTAGAAGAATATGTGAGTATCGGATTTTCATGGATTGCTACCGTACTCAAAAGAGAACTTCCTTTTATAGAGAGAGGTTATGAGGCATAGCCCAATGAATTATTTCACATGGGTCGGTTTGAAGCAACGTGAAGGGGAACGTGAAGCAAGGTGGACCTCCAGCGGTGGAATAAGACCGTCACTAATGTGAGAATTTAAGGATAACTGAATATTGGATTACGGTAATAAGTGATGTGTGTGTGTGTTTTTGCAGTGACTGGTTGACTTTAACGCCAGGAACGTATAGTAATGGATGGAGTGGGAGCGCAACGTGTGTGGCACGATACAATACCCCGTACAGTAAACCGTACTCATATTTCTATTTCTGTGGTATGGATTTCCATTCGATTTGCGAGAAAAATAACACACTCCTGAAGAATATTTGGGATCAAAGCGCAATTAGGTTTTAAGGAAGGAGGAGAGATGAAAACTCCTAGATTTTATCTCATTTCATGGTATAATCGCTGTCTTTATTGACTTATTGGTGCTGTTGATCTCACTAATCAATCCATATCGCCTTGCTCGTTTGGCCTTGGCCTAGAATTTTCATATAATTACCTGGATCTTAACGATTGTTAATAATTAATTAATTTAGACCTAATATTTGAGTCTTTCTCTATTTTATCCATTCATCACTCTATCACCTTACCCATCCTTTATTTCATAAGTTAAAATATTTGCATTCATTCCTATTGGATGATATTGATGCTATTATTTTGTACTATTTTGTTCTTAAAATTCTGGTAGTCATAATTATGGTGTGGTTATTAGTCTAAATAAGTTGTGTTTTGTTATATGTATGTAATAATTGAATTGAAACTGAAATGATTTGTATTTGAACCAGCAGGTTCAATTTTGAAATAAACATTAACATTAACATTAACAAATAAACAAACACATTGAAAAATAAACATCAACTGAAATAAGGTGATAAGGGGAACAGATAAGAAATAAGTTAATAAGAGGAAGAGAGTTATTTGATTGATTTTCTTCAGATACTTACTTTACAGTTAGAAATAACACAAATTATAGGAGTAGCAAAATTTAAGACAAGAATAAAGAGAACGTCTAAAAATGAAAACGAAATAGTATGGAGAGAACGGGAGCGTGAATGAACAGAAATGAAAAAGAAATGAGAAAATACAGCTACGCGCAGAGTTCAATGTTCAGGTGTCCTTCAATACTAAGTTCTAATTAATTAATCTAATTCTTAATTAAATTTTAAAACCATATAAAAAAGTTCCGTATAAGAAAAGAATAGAACGTTTCCAAAGCCTACGATTGGAATCATTCCATTTTGCACCTGGAAAACGATTACGCGATCGAACTCGGCCTTTTTTGATGGTTCTTCATTTCTTTCAATGTTTTTTTTAACAGAACAGTGTTTTTGAAATATGCAAATAAGGACCAGTATTATTTTGTTTTCCAAGAAAAATCTATGGTATAGTGTAGCGGTTAGAGGTTTCGCTTCCTGCACGATCGATCAGAGGTTCGAATCTATCCTAATTCCGTCCAGGCCTTTTATCCCTCCGGGGTCGATAAATTGGTACCAGCCTTGCCTGGGAGGATAAAAACACTGACTTGACACATCGGCTAGCCACCGCAAGTCATTGTACGGGCCAGTTGCAGTTTCGTAAACCTCAAACGATTCCGAATTGAAGTGAACGTGGTGACGAAGGTCCCAAGCGGATTGATTAACGCCAGAATCTTTATCTTTTAGTTTATCCTTTATGGTCGCTAAGATCATAAAGTGATGGTGTGCTTCAGTTCTCGACACCTGCATCCATTCAGCGTTACACTTGTTGGATTTGATTGAATGAAATATCTAGAATCCTTCGTTTTTTTTTTCATTTATACGGCATAGGCCAGTATTTATGGGATCTTGAGCACATCTCCAAGTCTTTTGCGTTCCACGAATTTATTGTAGTAGTGGGAAAATCTGTTGAAAAATGGAGTTCGAAGAGTGTACTACGAATATGAGTGTGACTACGCCTAATTTCTCCCTAATCGTCCACAAAAATAGCCTGGAGCAATGATTGAAAATTGGCAATCGAAAATCAATAGAGGCTCATCACCTGACCATCACGTTTGACAATGGACATATTTGAGATGTTATGAATGTTTTCCTGGGGAAAAAAAAAACAAACCGCTAAATGCCATCGAAACATTTCAGCCTCATCTTCTTCATACCTATTTTTAGCTCCTGAGTGTATTTTAAGGAGAGGAGAGTGAGGGAAGGAGATAAGATTTTTGAAGCTATATTTTTTTGCTCTATATACTACTGCAAATTGTCTCTAAAAACTTACGTAACAGTGCAATTGTAAAAAAAAAATAAGCGAAAAAAATAAACAAAAATGAGCGTAATTGCGTAAAATCCTACACTACTACAAGATATTATGGTAAAAGTTGGCAAAAGCATTTTCATTCGAGTTTTTCTAGAGAGAAATAGGAAACGAAACTACGTGGAAAACTAGTCCTACCTCAGTGTTTTGTACTAAAATTGAAATATATTGGTATCAAGAAAAATGTGTAGTCATGGATCAGTCAACATGAATCGCTAAGTGGCACAAATAGTACTTTGCTACAGCACAAATTTATGGAAAAATGATAATGAGTAGACATGAATGAAGAGAAGAAATCCATAAATCAATGACTTCGTGGACTCCTAACGTTGAACGTTGAACGATGACATTCTGTGCTTCTCGTCCACAAAAATGTTTGCTCATCAACGAAAACGAACCAACAGCCATCATATGAAGAAGATGAGGTTGAAATGTTTCGATGACATTTAGCGGTTTGTTTTTTTTCCCCAGGAGAACATTCATAACATCACAAATATGTCCATTGTCAAACGTGATGGTCAGGTGATGAGCCTCTATTGATTTCGATCGGCAATTTTCAGCTATTGATCCAGGCTATTTTTCTGGAAGATTAAGGAGAAATTAAGCGTGGTCTCACTCATATTTGCAGTCCACACTCCAAAGTCCATTTTCCAACAAATTTTCCCACTATTACATTAAATTTGTGATACATAAGAGACTCGGAGATGTCCACGAGATCCCATAAATATATACCGGGCTATGCCGTATAAATGAAAAAAACGAAGGATTCTGTATATTTCATTCAATCAAATCCGACAAGTATAACTCTCAATGGATGCAATTTTCAATTTTAGATGTTTTGTTTTTTTTTTTCAAATTTTAGATCATCTGTTTCTTCTTTTCTAATTTCATTTTCTATTTTCTTCTTTCTTTCTTTTTTCTTCATTTTCTATCTATTTTTTTATTTTCTTAATTTTGGTACTCCTACAATTTGTCTTATTTCTAGCTCTGAAGCATCTGAAGAAATTCAATCAAGTAACTCTGTTCCTATCACCTTACTTCAGTTAATGTTTATTTCAAAATTGAACCTAATGGTTCAAATACAAATCATTTCAAATTCAATAATACATACATATAACAAAACACGATTTGAAACATGACTACCATAATTTTAAGAACAAAATAGTACAAAATAATAGCATTCGCAACAGGAGTGAATGCAAATATTTACCTTATTAAATATGAATTATTAAATAAAGGATGGGTAAGGTAATAGAGCGATGAACGAATAAAATAGAGAAGGACTCAAATATTAGGTCCTATTTAATTAAATACTGACAATTCTTGAGATCCAGGTAATTATATGGAAATACTAGGCCAAGGCCAAACGAGCAAGGCGATATGGATTGACTAGTGAGATCAACAGCACCAATAAGTCAATAAAGACAGCGATTATACCATGAAATGAGATAAAATCTAGGAGTTTTCATCTCTCCTCCTTCCTTAAAACCTAATTGCGCTTTGATCCCAAATATTCTTCAGGAGTGTGTTATTTTTCTCGCAAATCGAATGGAAATCCATACCACAGAAATAGAAATATGAGTACGGTTTACTGTACGGGGTATTGTATCGTGCCACACACGTTGCGCTCCCACTCCATCCATTACTATACGTTCCTGGCGTTAAAGTCAACCAGTCACTGCAAAAACACACGCATCACTTATTACCGTAATCCAATATTCAGTTATCCTTAAATTCTCACATTAGTGACGGTCTTATTCCACCGCTGGAGGTCCACCTTGCTTCACGTTCCCCTTCACGTTGCTTTAAACCGACCCATGTGAAATAATTCATTGGGCTATGCTTCATAACCTCTCTCTAAAACAGGGTTCTCTCTCTATGAGTACGGTAGCAATCCCTGAAAATCCGATACTCACATATTCTTCTACGGTCTCCGGGGTGAACATCAACGAATTTTTCTCCAAGCACCGAACTTCCGCCTTGTCAAAATTCATCTTTCTTTGCTCGAAATAGTAACATGAGTCCAGATAACGATGCCATCCGTTGGGGCATGGATTAGACTGCAAAAGAAAACTTTAAATCAAAGAAAAATCATCAAAATTAGGGAAAAAACAAAACTCACTGGCTGCCTTGGCGCGAATTTTGCGCGATACGATAGGACAAAGGCGAGGAGTGAGAGGAATACGAAAGATCTGAACAGAAAACTTCAGAAAATACTAGATATCCAGGAAAATATATGGATATCTAAGAAAATATATGGATGCAGGAAAACTTACTTTAGTGCCATTGTAGCTATGATAGCTGTACTCCAGGATCCAGTCCTTATAAAGGGATGTTGACCGTTCCGAACGTTTGACCTCAGCCACGCCCTTTCCGTGAGCAAGTGAGCGACCTAATATGAACTAACGACCTAATAAGCGACCTAATATAAAGTGTTTACTGACGATTAACCTGAAGTGATATGAGGCTAAGATGTTCCCTTAGGGCATATTTAGCAACACTAATGTTTATTGATGTTCTCTCACAGCTTATTTACTCTAACGCTCGAAGGAAATCATGACCTGGAACTCGTAGTTATTATAGATTTCTCAAAGGATTTCTAGGGAATTTCTTGGAAAAAGACTATACTTTTTCTAGTTTAATGCACTGAAAACTTTATTAGCAAAGCAAAAATTAGGAAAAACAAAATAAGTAGGTACAAACTCCGGAAAGGAAGTAAAACCTACATTAATCTGTGGAAATTCTTTCTAAGTGAATTATTTTTGCATTTATTTACAGAACGAGGTGACTAAAATAAATAGAAGTTCAACGAAAGTTAGGAAAGATATCCTGGAACAGAATGGAACAACTGTCACTCAATGAATGTCAATGATCAATACGTCAATACTTCCACTATCATCCAACTGTTGAAGTGATGATCTCTCCAACAGTTGGATGTTGATATTCTGAGAAAAATACGTTTTTTTTCAAATAGATTCTAATTATTTTCTTCAGCCGAAGATCATCTGAAGAAATTTTCTTGAAAAATTTTCTGATTTGTTCGAAGATTAGCCTAGAAATAATTTTTGGTACCAGAGTGGTGATTATTAAGTTTAATATGACTTACTTTATGATTTTATTTCAAGTTTACTACATCAACTTTATTAGCTGTTGTCTTTTTTTTGAAATTTTCTTAATATCGTGCACTAATCGTTAAAAATTCGAGATAATATTAACTTTCCCAAATCTACCCCAATAGGAGCACGAAATTCAAAGTTTGGTGAGATCAGAAAGCTAAAAAGGAGTCGCATAGAAGTCTCAAGTAAAAGTAAATCCAAGGATAAATTGCTTTTAGGAGAGCAAGTAAAACAATAACGCAAAAAAAATTCGCAGAAAAAAAAAACTAATACTTGAAGTGACTTCTGACATTTCCGCTCTGCTCATTTCGAAAATTACAAAATTAGAGACGAATCGAACAAAAAAATGGAGAACAAAAAATCACTTGGGTGGAGTGAAGGAGGAATGGCGTTCTCAGACCCGGTAAGACTATCGGCCGGTGATTATCGTAGATCACGATCAACGTGATCAAACCAATTTATTTGCAAGGTAAATGAACTTAAAAAAAATGGGATATTGAAGAATTAAAATTTCTTCTCAATCCCACTTAATTTTTATTTCATTTATAATCTGAAACAATTATGCTTCGATGGTCTTATTTGAAAAAAGATTGCCGGAAAAATTGAAAAAGTTGCTTGTTGAAAAGTTCTTGAAAAGTTGCTCGAAAAAAAAAGTTCCGCCAATGTTTACTGTTTAATATATAGTATTATAATATAAAATATAAATATAAAATATAATAAATATAAGTGTGGTGTAGCGGTTAGAGGTTCCGCTTCCTGCACGATCGATCGGAGGTTCGAATCCGCCCTAGTGCTCACCAAGCCTTTTATCCCTCCGGGGTCGATAAATTGGTACCAGACTTGTCTGGGAGGTGAAAAACACTGACTTGACTCATCGGTTAGCCCCCACAAGTCATTGTATAGGCCAGTTACATGTTCGTGAACCTCAAACGATTCGGAATTGAAGTGAACGTGGTGGTGGATCCCAAAAGGATTGATTAACGCCAGAAACCTTATCCTTTATTTTTTATATAATATAATAATACAAAAATAAATTTATAATATAATGTAATAAATATATGGTATAATATGTGACGAAGCTTGACTAGATACAAGCTAACAAAACTTCCTATCTTGGATCTCATACTCCTTCTCTTGGTCGTCCGTCTTACTTAAGCCCTCCCCTCAATGCGTTAACTCGCATTATCGAGGTGGTTACGACGTGGGACGCCCCCCCCCCTCTCCACCACGCTTTTAGCTTATTGTTTTGTGGATATGTCGATGTGTTCATGTGTGCGTGTGTGTGTGTTGTGCTTATGTGTCTGCGAGTTATCTAAGATATCTCTACCAGTTCTGAGCGTGTTCCTTCGGCGCGGGCGGAATAAGCCTAGAACGAGTCGCCTTCGGCCCGTCGGCACGATGATGTGCGTGTTCGTGTCGTTTGTTCGTTAGCATAATCAAGCCGCCGCCGCCGCCGACGACGACGACTGTCCACCGACCGACACAGCAGCGTTTCGTCGCACGACGTCTACTTTGACGTTATACGTGAATATTGCCGACACGTTTTGCTTATAGCTTCTATGAGCAGATAAATGTTTTCCTGGACCTTAACCTATGATACTTTTCATGGAATAATCGCTTCATTTTATTTATTATTATTAATTATTATTTTTGTTTATTTTAGTTTTATTTTTCCATTTTGTCCAATAATATCACTAGCTTGTTTTTTTTATTCCTCCTTGTATTTTTTCATCTTCACTTTTTTGACTCTAAGTCACTATCTCGTCTCCGATGTTCTTTTTATATGTCTCAGCATGCGCATGCGACGTAATCGCCGCGATTTCGTCATCGCGTAAAAAACTCGCAGCGTTACGCGTTTTTTTTTCTGAATTAATGCGTCACTAACATTTAGCGACACAAAAAGGAAATCACAGATAGAAGAAAAAAAACATCAAGTTCTCATTAATATGGCTGAAAACCATCCGTTCAGGATGTGAACCAGGATATGGACGTTGCTAAGCGGAATTTAGCTCTCGCTGACTGTGGCGATGTCAGCGACAAGGGTGTTACTCTTTAGTTTAGAGGAAAAATATAAAATTCTATTTTTAGTTCTTAGGTTTTTTTTGAGTTTTTTTTTTAGTTTTTCTACTGTTCCAAAAAAAAAACGCGTCAAGGGACGGAAAAGTCCTCCGCTCCTAAAATTCTAGCATATAGTAAAATAAATACATGTAGAGTAAGAATGGCGGGAAACATGATCAATTTTGAAGAATTTTGGAGAGGACTTAATCTAGATCTAAGCCCTTAACCTCGTGGATGCCGTCTGACCGTTTCATCAAGGAACGGTGCGTCCTTTGCAACTGGCATTTGCATCCGTCATTCAAGCCTACATATCAATTCCGTTTGCGCTGCGAAAACCGATAAAATCGCGACGTTGATCGCAGTTGGAGTCGTAAGCGCAGGTAGAAAATAAATCCATGCATATCAGTGTTCCCATATCCATAATACTAAATCCCACGGAGAAATCATTACTGAAAACTGTGCTGTGAAGGTTTTCTGGGCAAAATATTCCTAACTATTAATTAATTCCGTTTTGTTGTGTTCTACTTAATTGCGTACTTCCGAAGCACCTAAGGTACTTAGCTTATACGTAACTGGAGTGGACGAAGGCGTATTTATGAGTGAAATACAGAAAATTACATGGAATACTATTTCAGGACCAGGATTATAACGTTTAAGGATTAGTTTGTAACGAATGTGACCTACATAGTTCACCTATTTGTGGTAAACACTGAAAAAGAAGGAATTCAGTTTATACTAGCCTACAATGAGGTAGTAAAACAAAATTCTAAGGAGGAACTTAACAAAAACCTTTCATTTTCCTCATCAGACGTATTATAGAACTATATGTATAGAAACCAATTGTTACGTAAACTGGATTTGAAATTCCTGGATTGACTGGATAACTGGATTGACCAAAATCTGAGGAGAATCTCTCTATAATATATGTGTGAAAATAATTTTTCGAAAATATTTACTGTGTAGGGTGCCGCGCATTCTTGGTGGCGGATTAATTCTATAGGATAAATTCCATTTATTCTTAAAATTATAGCTCTGAAATTTTTTTTAGTTCATTGCAGAATTCAGAGAAATTCAAACAAATCAAGCGTAGCTAACACTAAATTATCTCTTGGAAATCTTCCCATAAGATTTTTTTTTTGAAATTCGGTACTACAAACTTTGACCTTTTTTTTGATGGTTAAAGGGAACGTATCACGATTTTTAAGTGATACGGAACCTACAGCAAAAGCGTAGAGTTCGATGGATAAGTGAGTGGAACGCGTGGCGTGGTTCCGCACATCTTTCCCCAATCGTCGTAAAAAAAAAACGGCGTGGGAATCGTTTTAGTTCCTACGAGGTACGATAGAACTCTTCAAATACTAGGACAACAATTACGTGAAAAATCCCAAGATGACATCTCGACAATTAACGGACCATTAGTCCCCACACACACCCACTTTATGCTCAAAAAATCTATTTCTTGAGTCGTTTCTCTTACGAAATGCGAAAAGCTGAGGGAGTCAAATTCACCAAACTTCGCATGTTTGCATTTAGCAAATAATATGGTGGAAAATTTATAAAACGCTGAGTCTTGAGATAAATATTAATATAAAAAATTATGAAATGTATAACTGCAAGGGATTTCCCATTCTTTCAGAGGAAAAAATTAAAAAAAATTATGAATTAAATAACTTACAGATAAAATTCTTAATTTTGTTGCAAAATCCGGATGAAATAAATGTAAAATTTAAAGAGTTATGAATTTAAACTCAATAAAAAGTACTGTAAAATTATGCCATTATAGTTTTACATAATCTTAGCTATCTAATAAGTAACAAGAACAGTTCTAGTTGATTTTGAGCATGCCTAACTGAAACGACCTTCGTTACTGTACAGTTATGGTGATGCTAATTCTTATAATAATTTATATAACTATAACTTCTATAACTTTAAATAAAAAAGTTATAACGAAAAAAACAGAAGGGCCAAAAAAGTGGAAAACCATTTGTAGAAGCAAAAATTTACCTTGAAAATCTAACTTTCTTTTTTTTTTAAATGAAAACAAATAATAAATAAATTTAAGTTTTTTTTTAAAATTTACTTCAATTCAACCGCTTCAATTTTTTTTTGCTTCACGAAATTCTAATTTACTGTCCAACGTCAACAGCGTGCTTCCACAATAAATATTTATTTCAGATATTTGGAAAAAAAATCCATGTAATCAGTTGGTTACGATTAGAATTAAGTTCAAATATCATTTTTCAACTCATTGGATTTCCGAATGCTGAACCAATTCTCTGTAATTTTATTAGATAAAGGATATGGGATAAAGCGCAAGTCGTCCGATCCAGAGGAATGCCCCGAGGCATTTTCACTCCAATTCAGAATCGTTTGAGGTTCACAAACCCGTGACAATGATTTGCGAAGGCCAGCCAATGCACGAAATCAATGTTTTATCCTCTCAGACCACTCTGGTTCCAATTTACCGGCCATAAGAGGGTGAGAGGCTTAGCTGCCTCTAGAATGGGTTCGAGCCATTGACCATGCAGTAGCCCGCCAAACCTCTTACCCACTGCGCTACATCCGCCCATTTTGGTAAACAGCCGGAAAGTTGTGTACAAAAGCTGTAAGAATTCCTCCAGTTACTTTTTCTCCTCCTTCAATGCCTTCCATTCAGCACCATTTTGGAGACTCTTCTTCTAATTGCTCAATGTTGTCCTAATTTGTGCTCTCGCATCGAATTTTTCGTGGATGTTTTTTCCATTTTCTTCGAAATTTTATTGGATTTACGGTAAAGACTAAGTATAAAGCATATAGTAAAGTATAGCATTTAAGTATGAGTACCACAAATTCTCTGACAATAGATTTAGAGGTAAGTTGAAGCTGAATTTCTTTTCCTTATTGGAATATTTTCTTGAGATTTCTAAAAATTACCATTTTGAGAAAAATGGTTGTAGCTCAGTTATAGTTCAAATAATTTACGATCAGCTGATTATTTTATTTTATCTCAAATATCGTCCTGAATTAAATTGAATTGAATTAATAATTCTCTAAAATTATTTCAGGTGAAATACATTTCACTGAGAGATGATCTGACCGCTTGAAAAGATGCATAAAGGAGTTCCGTAATTTGTTGTCCTAATTTTTGTCGAATTTTTCGTCAACTGTTTTTCTGGATTTTTCTTATCATTTTCTTCGAGTTATTTGTTATCATTTTCTTCATTTGATTTATGGTAAGCACAAAATATAAAGTAGAGTGTATTTTGGAGATATTTTGTGCTCTAATTAATTATTCATAATGCACAACAATAAAAAAACTCCGTTCAGTGTAGCAGATTAAATAAAATCAATTTATGGTATATTTTCTCTAACACTCAATTCCAAATCATCTAAGCTTATATCTGAGCCCAATTACGCTCCAGAGAAGGATTGTACCCAAAATTTCCAAGAAAATAAAGGGTAAAGGATACGGTGTCTGGCGTTAATCATCTTGATGAAAGTCTCAATTGTTAACAATCCGCCTCGGGAACGGTCCAAGTAAATACTCCCAGTATAAATGAAAGGAAGAAAAAAGTTTCCTAAAAAAAACCTCTACGCTAAGGTGCTCCTTTGATCCACTAAATGGTATCGGTGGCTTGCATGTGGTATCCAGCAGTGCCGATTATTCTAACAACTACTCCTCTAGACCTCCTCAAATGCTTAAAGGCATCACTCCACGAATTTCAGGTGAAGTATTCGTATACGGGATCGTAGATTAAGGAGAGGTGGGTGATTCCGTCCATTTCTTTCTAATTGCCGTAAAAAACGCCCCGGAAGATACGGCTTCGAGCGTTCCGGCGCGCTATTTTCTACGACGAGTTCGATTGGAGCGCGCCAGCCTTGTGCACGCGCCACATCTTTCGGGCCGTTTTTTACGGCAATTTGGAAGAAATGGACGGAATCACCTTCCTCTCCATAATCTACTATCCCGTATACGAATACTCCACCTGAAATCCGTACCACCTCAGATTCGTGGGGTGAAGCCTTTAAACGTTCTCAATCCCACTCTATTTTCTCTCCAGGAACATAAACGTTCCCTTTTTTCTGCTATATTTTGTCCCGATATCCATGCTTATAAGCAACAATATTACCATTTCGTTACGGTACGTGCCTCTAGATCCGTTCTTCTCACTTGTTGTGTCATTCCAAGCAGCCCGCAGGAGAAATAGTCCACGGATCACCAGCACCAACACTTCGTGGAGGTCTTCTTTTGAGAATCCATATTAGGTTGTCCTATAAGTTTCTTTCCATGGTCGTTTGACAACACGTTTTTCGAATACGTTGACGACAAAATCCGACGACATCGTCGGAAATTTCTTTCTTGCCGCCCACGGCAATTTCCCATGACTTTGCGTGGCAACATAAAGAAAGAAATCTTAAGAATATTTTATGAGAAACTACAGAATATTTAATGTGTTGTGTAGTTTATTTTTTGGGGTCCTCCGTTGTCCGACGATGCAGTGGGACAATTGGAGAGGAAAAAGTGAGCGGGGTCCCACGCGTCAAACCTGAAAGTGCTGCCTGGTCGTCTATGCGTTAATTTGCGGTAACGTAGCCCCTTCGCCAACAGAATCACTGATCCATCAGATCGATGGACAAAGATTATTGGCTATTCATATTGTCGTTGACTATACATACTGTCGTCTGGAATATTTTTTTTTTCAGTGAAATGAAGAAAGTAAAAAAAAGTAGAAAAGTTGGAAAGAAACTTATAGGGCAACCTGAACCCTCTTTTGTTCTCTTCATTGATACTTTAGGCTGCGGTTTCTATGACACCACTGGACGCCTTGCCATATTCGCAGTTCTTGTTTTACAATGTGAGTGCTGCTACGGTAAATCTTTTCTGCGTGGGACCGAACGTCGGACTTTTTTTTGGCCGAAATTTTCACCGCACACTTTCGTTTATTTTTATTTTGGTCACTAATGATCCTAAGTACTAGGTCCTTGTGATCACATTTTGGTCCTTGAAATTTTCGTCTGTATACCATAGGTCCCACAAATGGTTTGTGAGACATCGCAAAAAAGTAGAGAGTGTTAAAATTTCCTGGATATACAGCAGGGACCTGATGCTTGACGTACAATTTATATTTGAACAATCAACTACAATGACAATAGTGAATTTCACTTTCGTGAATCGAACCAAAGTTGATTTCCTGGAAAAAAAAATTCATGCAAGCCGTAAAATCCGAAAAATATTTCTTGATTATGCTTTTATCCAGGCACTAGACCTCACGACACAGGGCTTTCTACCGTACTCATTGGTGCAACCGCTAGCAGCGGCTCAGTTTCAGGCACCGCAAGTCCTGGGAAATGAAGGTGAGTTCGAGCATCCATCTGATTTTTAAAATTAGAAGAAAAAATAAACAAAAAATATAGATATAAGACATAATATATATATAAAATAAATATAATATATAGATAAGTAAACAAATAGATAATAAATAAGTAATAGTACATAGATTATATATATATATATATATATATATATATATATATATGTAAAATAGAAAATATAGAATATAATATATATAATATATATATATAATAGAAAATATAATAGAAATAATATATAGAAAGGAGAAATCAACAAAAAATAGTAGTTTTCAAATAATATTAGATAACATGGTCTAGAAGACACTTAGTTGAACTTTTTGCAATTTTTTCTTACGATTTTTTTACAATTGTTTTGCAATTTTTTCTTACAATTTTTTTACAATTGTTTTGCAATTTTTTCTTTGGCTTTCGCTTGTGTAGAATTCTTCTTCGGACTCTGTTCCCTCCTATTCCCGTCTATCCAGGATTTCTTTCAGTCGTCTTGATTCTCTTCAGATTGTGAGAAACTGAAATCGCTATGACTCACGAATTATGAAAAAAAAAAAGATTGTTCGTGTGATAACAAGGGAATTAACTCATAACTGCCAGATCCGAAGAAAGATAGCATGACTCAGCTTAAAATTATTTCCTTTATCTGAAGAAAATTCTCGGATCATCGAGGTTAACAGATCAGAAAGATCACACATTTTTTTTCTGAAATCATGGGATTTTGCTGCAAAGAATTTAAAAAAACACAAATAAAATGCATTTAACTGTCATGGAACTCGTTCAGGTACGGATCGGAATAAACAAGGACGAACTTACAATCCAGGCCGTCCTTTGAGCATGAACGATCGGGAAAAAATCCTACAGCTCTATGAAAAAGGTCATAAGATCAGTCATATTGCGAGAATAATCGGAGTTACGCATAGTTGTGTGTCGAAGATTATGACAAGGGAAGTGGTTTTCTTAGATTTTTTAGTAAATTCAATTTTATTTTTTTTACTAATTAACAAAGCAGAATTTGACCATTCGAAAATCCATGAATATCCACTGAAAATAAATGAATATTGTTTGGGTATAAAGAAAAGCTCCGATTTTTTTTTTGCATTTAATCATTAAGTATTCGGAGGTTGCTCACTCTTTTATTGTTTTAAAAGTTAAAATTCTCTTCTCCAGCCTCTGAAGGTAGGCAGTTCTCAGTTCTTGTGAAAGATTATTAGGTGAAGATTCCTAGGAAGGTGAAAGATTTCTCCGAGGTAAACGATTGCGTTAGGGGGAATATCCTCACTATTCTTTAAGAGGAGAAAAATCTCAAGAATTTAGAGACATCCTCAGCTGGAGTTTATTAATGTTCCTTCTGAAGTTATTAGGATTAACGGATCCGCAAGATATTCTGCCGTCCTTTAGGTACAGACGCACGGGCTCGATGTATCCGCGCTCGTACTCAGCCGGCGCGTTGGCATCTCGCCAAAACTCTCTGGATCTTGCGGAAAGCAGTTCCGATTGCAGTTCGAGTAGTGTGTCCGAGGATTGGACGTCAGCATGTTTTGTGCACAAATCTTCAACTCAAGAAGATACGTCGGATGGGGTCGTTACAAAATCACCGTGGAGTGTCATACAAAGTGTTGGATCGATGGCGGCGACGCTAGTAGCGCCGCAAGACGAGGTGGCAGTCGTAGTGCCGACAAAACGTATAAAACAATCGTCGTATTCGATAGAACGGTACGCTAACCTTCGGAGACATATTTTGAAAAAAAAAAAAGAAAACAAACAGTTCGAGACTAATATTAATATATTTTCAGTCTTCTTTCATAATAAACTCCGCCCACTAATTGCCCTCTATAATAAACTCCTCCCACCTACTTTCGGTGTAACCAATCAGGTTTGTCTCTTCAAGCATCAATTATTGAGGGAAACTATTTTTTTTTATTTTATTTTTTCTATTTTAGGCAGTATTCATATTTGAGGGTTAAAAAACTTAAAAATTCTCATTTTAGGTGATAGATGACGCTCTACGAAATAAAGAGATCATATTTTTGCGAAATTATCGCAAAGCAACAAGAAAGGATGCGTTAAACCTATAACTGCGGAGCAATGAACCATCCAGACACTGTATTTGTAGAATTTTTTTTTCTAGAGCTTTCCTCTGAGCAAATTTTTCTGATTTGAATGAAATTGGTATGTATTGTATCCAGTAATGTTTATCTCATTAATTTTAGACTTTACGAGCATCGATTGATCCTATCATTTAGACAGTAGGATTTTTCTTAAGCACGTAACTGTATTTTTCTCGTTGTTGATAGTTTTTTTTCGTTTGCGCTACAAAATTTCCACTAATCATTTTCGTTTTTAACCCTACGTTAACACTTGTCTTCCGTGGTTTTTTACTACTACTACGAAGAACTCATAAATTACAGTAATTTTACTAAAAATGTAATAATACATGTACAGCTTGTAGCCGATTAATTCTCACAGTACCGTATCCTTTGCACCAGTGGAGTTCCTCAAATTAACCAAGATTACCCATGGATGTAAAAGAAGAAAACTCATCTTCTGGATTTGTTTTCCTGGGAACTGAAAAACCAGCATTAACTCACTTTACTCATTTTAGTTGAATAAGTAATAATTTTATGGAGGGCTCTTAGAACAACGATATTTCCTCGATTTTTCTTTTGAAAATTCACCCCTCGAAGCTAAAAGTGGGCGTGGTCCCTGCACAGGAAGCTCAATTCTTCGTTTTTTTTCACTCTCGAGTCAATGTGATATACGTCTACCTCGTGATGATGTGATACATGTGATTACTCTCTTATTTGAATACTTGTAAATTTTCTTGGTGCTATTTCTCCTCCGTGTTTTTCTTTTCTTTTTTTTTTTTGAAAAAATCATTTATCAACTATCATTGTCTATTAATTTTGAATTTCTATGAAATTGTAGTTATTATTAATAAAAACATGTAACGCTTGAATTTACAGAATGTGATACAGAAATAAATAATTTTCCCGATGTAATTTTAATCCATAATTGAAAAAATGTAAGTTATGTAGGAATTAAAGTTAAGAAGGAGGAAGAGAAAACTATAGAGCAGCTAATTCCTCTTATGTTTAAAAAAAAACTAAAAAGAAAAGCACAAATAAGGGAAAATCAGTGGCTTTTTTCTGTAAAAAAATTAAAAATAAAAGCTGTAAATTTTTTCTAAAGGCGAATTCAAATATAGGGTGAGTTCCGAAAGGAAACATTGTAAGAAACTCATCCGAAAAACATACGTTTATACGCATAAAATTCTTGCGATCACTTACTTTACGTCTCAAGAAGACGAGATCCTCGCACCTCAATAAATCATACCAGATTATCAGCACTGCTGCGATTGCACATCTAAGATCACCCTAATCCTCCGCTGAGGTCGTCGTGATCTTCGAGGATTACTGGGAATATTTTGATATACTTTACGTTTGAATCGGGTGCACATCACTGAGCTATAACTTCTTTCAACATAATTTTAAAAAAAAAGCATTTCCTAGAGTTTTAACTTTGTTTTTCAAATAAAGTGGTTTTCAGAGTTCACACTTTTTTTACGTTTGAATCGAGTACAAGTCATAGAACTATAACGCCTTTCAACATAATTCAGCGAACACTGGACGGCTCGTTAAGTGAACAAGTTTGGATTTCGATTTTTTTGAGTTTCGATTATTTTCGATCTACTTTTAATAACTATACTATTTTTTTTACTTTTTTTAAAGTTTATCTCTTAAAATGGTCTTTTCCACGTTTATTCCTCTAACCGAATTTAGTTATCAAAATTAAATTAAATAAAAACTGTGCTACAACTGTTACTAAATCCCATTAATTTCTTTTTTTTCCTTTTTTTTCTTATTTCTAATTTAATATCCTATTTTTTCAATGGATGGTTCTTCTTGGTTCATTAGTTTACTCAAATTCGACGGAATTTTATTTTTTAGAATTGAAAGCTTTAGAACTTTTTTAATACTAAATTAAAATTGAATTAAAGTAGAAAAATTGAATTGAACCAGAAAAATCGATTAAAGCAGGTTTTCTGTAGGGAATCGTTCATCATCATCATTCTTTTTTTTTCAAATTCAGGAAATTTACGACAATTGCAATTTTGTGCTGTTTTATTTCATGGGAGGGTCGAACGTTTGAGTTTAAAGGTACCGCCGATAGCCCTGAGGCTACTGCTGCTCTTGTGCTAACTGGTATAAAATTCAGATTCCCTAATGTTCCTAACGGATGAAATTTAATGTGCAATCTTTCCCTGAAATATTATTAACAATTATATGGAAATAGAGTGGGAATGAAACTTTTCAGATTCTTAATAAATCACAGTTTGATTGGCTTGATAGCATTTCATGATTTTTTTCCTTGCTATTTCACTCTTATCTCTTTTCAAAAGGACATCTTCTGATTGCCTTTTAATCAAATATTTGATAATCCGGCAATGAATCCCTCTCAATGTTGTTCTGATTTATCACTTTATCGATCTATCGATTTGTCCTTAAGAATAGACCGCTCTGCGGTTTCAGACATGCTTTTAGAATTTTCTTTTTGTTTTCAGTAGTCTTTATGCTCTATTTTTAGTAAAACCAATAATAAAACCGTAATTACAACGTCCTTATTATTATTGAACAATAACATTGATTATATTGTTCGAGGATAAATCAATAAACGGGAGGTAAACATGGCAGAGAGAACCTATTCCTTAGAGGGAGCATAAAACGAATCTGACGTGGTAAGAGAATCCGAGGGCAAGACTAGAGTTGGGGTTGAAGATTCGTGGATCAGGGGTGGTTCCGCTCACCTCCTCCCTAGTCGTCCTAAAAAAACGGCGTGGGAACCGCTTTAGTTTCTACGAGGAACGTTAGAACGCTCCTCTATGTCTACGTTTTGGTTCCCTCAGCAACCTATTCATTCATTGGATTCACTTGAATAGCCAGTCAAGGAGAACTCACTGGCTTTCGACCGCTGTGCGCAGCTGGATGCGACGCGTGTGCAAGGGTGGCGCGTTGCAAGTGAAATTGTCGTTAAAAAATGGAGTCTTTCAATCCCTTCTTCAATTTTTTTTTTTTACAACGATTAGGTAAAGATGAGCGGAACCATTCCTGATCCTAAAATCCACAACCTCTACCTTTTCCAGTGGTTTCCCTAACTACGTAAATTCATACTATGCTGCCTTCAATCTTCATGCGAACAGCGAGCTCCGCAATGTCTTTCTTTCTCAAACAAACATAAATGTCGATCTTTTTTTTTACTTCAATTTTATAGCTTTACTTACATTTTATAGCTTCTATTGATAACATTTGTTTATTTATACTTCGTACCGAAAACTTTAACGTCTCTAGGGAATCACAACAAAATGTATAAATGAGAAGAGAGCGGTTGGCGAACTGCTACAAATTATGGCTTAACCAAATATCAACTTGTTTTCTGCGTAGGTGTACGCAAACAAAAATTAAAAATTGCAAAAAAAAATCATTAAACAATCACTAACGGCCTTTCTTAGCTACTAAAATTTTTTAAAGTTTTCTAGAGCGAGGTGATGACTATGGCGTTACCAAATCACTTTCTCTGATATTTCTGATTACTGTTATATCCATAAATATGACCCAAAAATACCCATAAATTAAATTAATTATTATAAATTGGTGGATAAATATGTGGAAATCCGTGACTGTAAACAAAAAGAAATCAAGATCAGACCTTCGCGCAACCCCAAATTTGTAAACAAAACTTGCATCTCACATCACAGTCGTTTGTTTATTTTCACAGAGAATTATCCGGTTCTGGGCTAAAGGACCTAAGATCAGATCAAACACAAAGGTTTTTTTTTCAAAGAAGAGTTTTTTTCATTTATCCATCAAATTGTGGGTAATTTGATTTCTTTCTATTAAATATATTTATATTGTATTAAATTTATTAAAGCCTGGCGAGTTTCTATTGATACTTGGTTGAAGCTTAATGAAAGCTATATTTTCCATGCTTTTTAATTTAGTGAAATTGCAGGCTTAATTCTAATCAAGTTTTTGTAGCGGGGTTATTAAGAGGTCCAACGAGGACCACACAATCCATGTGGTCTATGAATCCAGCGGTTCGAAATTGCTCCAGATGTAACCAAGTTTTCATCCCTCCGAGGGTCGATAAATTAGCACTAGTTTTCCCCGATATTTTTTTTTGCCAATTCAATGTCGTGTCCAATGTAAAAACGTTGATTTGACCTATCTGCTCGTCCTCGCAATTTGTTCTAAAGCTTCACACACTATCATAAAGCTTAAACGACTTTGAATTGAAATCGAGCTTATCCTTTATCTTTTCCCGGTTCTATTAAAAGTTGCTGCTTGAGGAACGAGCACAGTCTGCAAATGTTCTAAAAGGAAAAAAAATGGTTACATGAAAAATAACATGCCATTTTTCTTCAAAAAAAAAAATTCGTGGGTGCGAAACGAGCCGAATACTCGAGTCAAAACGACACGAAACTCGATGCAGTTACGTGAGCTGCTGCGCTCGTAGCGAAACCATCGGTTCAGGGGACTATGATGACTACGACAATGAGTGGTGCTCTCAAAGACCATTTTTCGATTCTTCTCAAGAGAAGATATTTTTCGTTCGTACCATCCGCGATAAAAAGATGACTGAAGAGGAGAAAGGGTGCGACGGTACCGTACTGGATGGAAGTGGTTATGGTAGTCTCGTTTTCCAGGATCCGTTCGATAACCTAACCGCTACTACGCTCCGCTACGCACCGCTACGAGCGCAACCGCATCCGTAACTGCATCGAGCTTCAGATGTCGTTTTCATCCGACCGTATCTATTTTTCCTCACGAATGATTCATGAACAGGTAGGAAAAATCTATAGTTAGACGCCGGCGCTTTGTTTTGCTGCAATTCCTATCGCGCTCCAAGCAAAAAAATGTGAAACATTCGCTTTCTCACTGGTTTCAACATGTATTTCACAAGTTTAACACGTGAACACGTGAGAATACACGTGTAATCAAAATTCGTCAGCGCATCACATTCTTTTCTTTTCCTCTCCACCCCGCTTCAGAGTTGCAGTTGCAGGTCGAAAAACCCGCGTCGCGTTCCGTTGTCATCGTGTCTGCATAAGGCGAGTTTACTGTAATGACCATCAGTAGGTAAAACTCCCCACTTCCCACAATGCTTAGGAGCTCATGACGTCACGCGATGAAAAAAAAAGTGCAAAAAGCCGAACACCTATTCTATCTGGAAAAGTTCCGTGCAACCACGAAAAAAACTCTTGGATATTGCGCCATTTTGTATCCTTAGACATACGCAATAATGCACTAGTGGTTTAATTTTTTTGGATCGACTTTTCTTGGACCAACGTTTGTTGCCGCCGTTTTTTCTGTTTATTGTCCCGTTTTGTTTTGGTTTTCACTGAACTAAATCATAAATAAATAATAAATGTAAGTAAACAACAACGATTAGGTGATAGCGAGAGGTCCCGTCTTTTCCAAAAACATCTCCAGAAGCTCAAAGTAATGCTGGATTTGTGAGATTGGTGTCCAGTTTCTGATGAATTAGCGATGTTTCCCTTGAAGACGATACCTAGGTGGATGCTACGCTTCCGACCCGCGAGCTTTTGTCATCCAGATGAACTAATCGCGGACTATACTATAAAACTATATTTCTCTTTTAGCGATTTTTGGCATCAGATCTTCTAAAAAATCACAATTTGCAAAAAAAAAACCTGGTCTTCCTAAAACCATTACATTACAATTTTCTGCATTTTACTTTCACGTAGTAAGACGAAAAAAAAAGTGAACTACTCTTTTCCGCATTGTTGAAGCGCAATGCCCGCCGGTAGTGAATATTCTTTAGTTTTACACGCTAACTGCCTAAGGTTATCCTGAACCAACCGGGAAACGAGACTACCGTACCCATTTCCATCCAACACGGTACTGCTGCACTCTTTCTACTCTTCAGTAATTTTTGTAGAATTCTTCTTGGCACCCTATTTCCTCCCTTCCTCTTCGGACTCTGTTCCCTCCTATCCCCATCTATCCAGGAGAGACTTTCAGTCGTCTTGATTCTCTTCAGATTGTGAGAAACTGAAATCGTTACTCTCTTTATCGCGGATGGTATGAGCGAAAAATTCTCAAAGAGGTACTAGTAGGACTAAAGGATTTTTAACAGGACTAAAGGATCTAAGGGATCTAAAGGATCCTGAAAAGTGTGAGATTTCGCTCGTAAATTTGCATGCATGCATGGTGTGTTGAGGAATGCGTTTGATATGTGCGCATCCTCAAGTGATCGGAATATTTCTCTCATTGAAATGCGCAAATGTTTTGATAGGCGAAGCGGAACATTATGGGCTGGTGATGGCGGCGACGTCGACGTGTGATGGTTGAATGTTTTTACAGCACACGTGCGCGATTTCGCGCGCGCAACACTCGTGCAGCTGCAACGTTTGCGCGCTGCGCTGCGCTGCTGCTGCCGCCGCCGCCGCCACCGCCATCACCTCTTCAGCACCCACCACACACGCGGTCCACACGATTCTACTCTTCTCTGTGTGTGTGTGCGTACTGTATTCTCGTGCATCGAAGCGAACGTTCGGCGTCTAATCTAATCCTTGAAAAACGCTAAAGGAACAGCAGCGATAGGGAGCAGGCCATTATCAGTGAGAACCTGTTTTTAGGTGGCAATAGGATCCTAGTGCACTGACACTCTAAGTGCATTATCAGTTACGTAAGATATCATTCCATCCGTCACGACATCAGTATTTGTGTGTGTGTGTGTTGCTTTACGGACATTCGTCCGTCGCAACGATTCCCATTCCGGACAGTTTTATACTTATTTTCATCGGGAAACGTTTTGTAGGTCGCAGTCCTTTAATTCTGCCATCATCACGGAGTCACCTTCATTTTTTTCCTCCTCTATCTAGCCAACACATCTTAAAATCCCAAAAGAAAGCAAGAATATCTAGCTTCTGATTCCTCCTGCGCTAACAGCGACCACCCAGCTTCTAAATCTTCACATTCCATAAATAATTTCCAGAATTTCTCGTACGAAAAGTGCCTAGAGAAAAGACGGTCCTTTTATCCGGCAGCTTAACTGAGTCTTTAAAAGAGGGCCTCCAGCTCTTGAGTTCATCTTCCTCAACTCTCAGCTTTATCCTAGGAGTAATATAATTTTTTGGGATTCACCTGGTGGCATATGTGTCCCTAACGTCAATTATTATTTTCCTATCAACAATCTTTTCAAAAGAGTCAAAACTGTATTCTCTCTATTGAGGGAGAAATGATACGTTTCATCCTGAAATCTGTTGTTATGTGGGTATATTCTGGAGACAAAAAACTCGTACTTTTTCCCTAAACTGAATTTTATTCCCAGTCGTCTAATTTTTTTCGTCTGAATAGCTTCTGTTTTTTCTGACTAAAGAAATTATTCTTCAGGTACTACTCCTCCTTTATTCTGACATCCATCATTTGAGAAAAAAAGCTAAATTACCACAAAATTATCACAAAATACCCTCCTAAGCGGATCACGTCTGCTTTATTGGGAGAAAATCATTTTAATACTTGTGATCACTTCATGATAAGTAATTAACATTTTTTTAAGTTAACAATTTAATTAATAATTTAATAGTTAATAATTTAGTAATCAATCTAATAAAAATAAATAATAATTTAATAATCATAATAAGTAATTAATAATTTTTTTCGATTAATTACTTCGGTTTCCCATTAGTACATATGTGAGGAACGAAATGTCCACCACCGTTACGGATCTGATAACAAAGTGCATTTTTGTCGCAGATTCTATTTATCAGCACATAGCTGAAGAGATGTGATAGTGTTCAATTCAAATAGAAAAAAAATTGTACTTAGCTCTTGTCGCCCTACAAACAATTAGAATTTCTTTCTGGAAGTTTCCTCAGCGAGTGGGGTTTCTCTTACTATTCCAGAGCTTGTAATGGCTGTATGAAATTATTGTCGGTAGTAGTCTTCAGGTCTTAGTCTTCAGGTGCAAACTTAGTTTATGTCATTCCTGGAATTACTGACTTTTTGCTACTTTACTAAGAATATTCCAAGTAATTTGTCAAACTGTCGTTATCAGTAATATGATATGACATCTCCTTAGTCTTGATTTTATTCAGGAAACGTGCAATGGGTTTGTTAATCCTAATCGCTGCAACAGCACATTTTGGTTTGGAATTCCTCTAAATCTTAGGAATGGACTCGAAGCGGATTTCCCCTCGTAATGCGTTGCGTTGCGTTACCGAAAAATGTCAAAATTCTAGAAATAATACCTGTGAGAATAGTAGTTCGTGCTAGACGGGTTACAGTAATCGTAGGAAGCTACACCTTTTCTACTCAAAGATGTTTGCTTAAATAATAATAATTTAAAATTTTAATTTAAATTTAATTTTAATAAATAATTGCTTAAATAGTATGTAAATAAACACAATGAACAACAATAAATAACCAGTTAATAAAGAAGTAGGATAGTGGTAAGTTTTATATTATTTATATTATATTTTTATTCATTTATATTTTTTTATATATTTATATTATACTTTTTTTCGAGCTTCTTCTACTCTTGAAGGAGATTATTTTGAAAGATAAAGGGCCAGATGCTTTTCTTTGATCTCATATGCCTCAAAGAAATGTATTTCTTTTAAACTTGTTTCGTTTCTTTTTCATTTTGCTCTCTTTTACGAAATCAGGTTTCATTTCGGTTACATACGTCGGCCGGGTCCCATTGTCATATTAAATCTCATCAAAATCACATCAAAAATCATTTGAGGTTAACTGTTTGCAATTCTGGAACCACAACTGACAGATCACATGATTTGGTTTCGGGAACAACTAGTCTATTTGTTATTTGAAGTGACAATTTTCGTTAAATTCGTATAGAATCCGGTGTGTTAATTATCTGATCAAAGTTGGATTGAGTTAAATTACTCTCTATTTTAACTGTCTCTTTTTATGTAAAATTTAGTGAAGGAAACTTTTCACTTTCACTTTTTTTAGGGTTTCGGGGTTATCCGGACACTTCCCGTATGTCTCCCAGTTGTTCAAATTCCTTTTAGAAAAACTACTCCGAAAGGAAGAAAGGGAAGAAAGGAAGGAAGTACCATATTAATCCTTGAGCGGAATGGTTCAGTCCGATTCATTAATCATTGAACCGACGCGAATTTGCACTAAAACGGTGAACATTCTATTCTCGCTACGGATCACGAGTTGAGCGAAGAAGAATTTTTTTTCCAGTTGCAGTAATGAACGAATTCTTTGCGATTCTCTTCAAGGTTACAAGTAAAACCGTCACTTTACGGATGATGAACAAAAAAACAGGACTATAACGTTGAATTTCATGTTTATAGGGAAGTAGCGGCGCAGAAACCAGAGAACTTTTAATTTTTTCCTCTCGTTGGTTTGGCGTAAATCCAGTTATGAACGTCATGTGTGGCCATATATAAATCATTGATGGTTTTATGGAATCGTCCACAGTTCCTTTTCAATTTTTTCGACTCTTTCCACATCATCGATGCCAAAATTTCAGATATAATGGGGAATATGAGCTAGGGACATAGTAAGGAGGTAGTGAAACCCTTCTAATCCTCCAATAAAAAAAAGAAAAAAAGGCCTCAGGATAGATAGGTACTTTTTAAGCCTCAAATCGACGTAAATTTTTTTCACCTGGAATTCACTTCGTCCACCAAGGATTTCCTTAAATATTTTCATTATTTTGATTTTTTTGTGTTTGTTACTCAACCAATAACCAAACCGAAACATCCAGCGTGTTCTGTACTAGAGCTACCGTAGCTAGTCAGCCTTGTCCGGGATACATAGATGACCGTTTTACTGTCCTACTAGCCTCGTCAACAGTATTTGAAAAAATTTAATTTAAATGAACGCTAAAATAAAATGTTTATTTCAGCAAAGTTTTTTTTTTATTCTAAAAATTTGTTTGATATTCTACAAGTTTCGGTTTGAGTAGAAAAATAAAAATGAAAAAGTAGAAGGAACAGGTTCAGAACATCTTCGCCAAATTTCCTCTGTCTCCACATTTCTGCAAATTCCCTCCATAATGATTTTTACTTCCTGGTACTACAGAATATCAACCTACATTCACTTGTAGGAATTTATCGAATAAAATAAATTTAATTTTCTTTTTAATGATTGTTTCGCGAAACGTCTCATTCAAAAAAAAAGAAAACTGTTAAAACTTTCTTGCAAAAGAATTTATCGCCTCTTACACGTATGTGTTCACATTCTTTGCAAAACGATTCGTCATCGGTGAGATTTTCAAAGAATCGCGAGGTTGTTTGCTCGTCATTTGTGGGGAGGGATTACAAGTCCAAGGATTAACTTAGGACACGGTGAAATATGAGACCTCATTAGATTTTTCTTCGTCGTTGCACCGCGGATCCGCTGCCGACGGCAGTTTATGGGACATTTTGAGCATGTTACCGAATTCTCATGCATTTGCATGCATGAAAATTTAGCAAGAAGGTTAAGATGCCTTAAGTATAGACGAAAAACACCAGAAATTATGAATTAAATTTGAAATATAATAAGTAATTAAAAACTATGAATATTATGAATCATTTTTATATAATATCTTCTTATTTCTATGCTATTATGCTGAAAAGTGAAATTTTGAAAAAATTATCCAAATATATTGTCATGTTCGACTGTTTTTGAATCATGGCATGTTGAAACGTAGTTTTAAATGACGCTTTGAAAAATTATAAAAATATCACTATTTCTAAATTATGAATAGTAATAAAAATAATATAAAAAATAATATAACTTATAGCACTATTTCTTCTATCAATGCAATATGTAGTAATTGTAATTGATGAAATGCAGGTAGAAAGCTATAAAAGTCGTTATACGAATTAAAATAGAGCTATTTTCACTTTTTTATTTAAGGAAAGCGCAGAGAAGAATTCTATAGCAAATATTTCTTGTTATATTTATTAAATTTATCAAATATTACTCCTTCTGTGGGTTTTATCTTAGAAAAAAACTTCTTAGCCCTAGCTGGATGAAGCATACTTCATAGTTTTTGATGGCTACGTTAAGGAGTAATGACTAAATTGAAGAAATGTTCGTAAAAATAATCTGTGAAGGATGTCAGATTTTGAAAAAGCCCAGTTCAACATCTACGAGAAGAAAAATCTTTTTAGTCGTATTTTTGCTAATTCTGCGATTGAGACTGGATTAATTAGCATATACGGCTAGAAATTTCCAAAAAAAAATATAGGAACGTAGAAAATCCTCCAGATTGTTTTTTAGCGCTGGAAATCACGTAATGAATCAGAAAATGTCAACCATGTAATAAATAATACCTTCCATTCAATAGAAACGCTAATCGCTTTTTAAAAAAATTGTATTTGCATCATGACCATCAGAATTGAACAAGAATCTGGAGGAATTTCCACGTTCCTATACTTTTTTTGAAAATTTCTAGTTGCATACGTTAGCGATTATTGCATTATTGATTATTTGGACTTGTTTTATCCTATCTGTGAATCCATGAGTTTTTACCAGGAATTTTTATCGTGCATATACAGCCAGAGGCTAGAAATTGCAAATAACAAATCTTAGGGAAGACAAATCTTAAAAAAAATAGAACGTATTAAGTCTAGTTTAGCTACACCTATTATTTTTGAGCGCAATTCACGTGAAAAGGATCTTTGCCGTATTTTTCTACGTATACATCCGGGTAACAGTGAAGTAACATGGACGAGTAATTGGTCCTGGCCTCTTCCTCGGAGAATCCTTTTCTCAGCTTTTTTCTCCACATCCTCTATGCTAATCTGAAAAAAAAAACCGAAAGAATGAGCTTATCTTCTGTAAAATTTGCATTTTGCAGCCAGTAGGTTTCAATTAGGTATCCATAATCCATTTAGGTTACATCTCCTGATGTCCTGGCCAGACGTAACGATCAGACTCTCGGCGTACGTTGTTGTTCCGTAGCAACAGTGTCGATGACAAGTTCTTTGAAGCGCGCTTTTCGTATCGCGTGACGGATGGATGGACGGGGAAATGAAACACGGAGCGCGGCGTAAATCAGTTTACTTAACGGATTGTCTTACCGAAATACGACAGTTGTGTTTGCGTTTGATGGTTGAAATCGCAACGCAACGTAACCCTATCGTACTCCCACCTTAAAGCGTTTTTTTGTTGTCCCGCTCGCATCACATCTGCTCCTCTGCGTTGCGTCCGACTGCGCACGAGTTTTTAATTTTTCGCGTACGTGTTACGGGGAACTTCTACAGTAATTTTTAGGGACGTTTTACCCGTGTTGATCATCGTGTTTACAGTTCTCTTACGCGCAATCGCGATTCGTCAACAAACGTCATTTGTTCGTGTTCTTTTCGAATGTACATGAAAATTTCTAATCTCATAGATTGTGGAATTTCTTAAACTCTTTCCGAACTGGTTTGCAATTTCTGTTCACGTGCCACAAAGTATCCGCCCATCGAAAAAAATGTGAAAATAGGAGAAGATTGTCATTATTATTACTACTTTGATGGTGTGCCCTTTTCTCCCGTTTCGTTTTTGCATCAGTTTGAGGATATAACGCTACTTCTTTAACTTTTAGCGTAATACACTTTGTTTACCGGGGACTGTTTACCGTAAGAATGATTGTAACTCTGAATTCTTCCTTTTTGACTGCATATAAATCCTGTTCCACCATCATTGATCTCGTTAATTCCATTTTTCTCGGAAAATAACCAGAATTTTAAAATTTTTCTATCCTGTCGATGAGCTGCTTTTCACGTCTGCATACCACATATGTTGACTTATTAGCTTATTTATTTATTTATTTATTTCTTACGCTGATTGACGTGCCAAATAGAAAAAAAAGAGAAAAAATAGATGTAGCAAAGATAAATACAAAACGAATACATTAAATACGCAGTGAAAAAATAGAAAAAAGAAAAAAAAGAAAAAACAATGAGCAGGGTTCGACTCCGTCCACGATTTCTGGGCTAGGTATTTCACTACACAGCTATTATTTAGAAATTTGCCCTTACACCTACGTAGATATCCTTTTCTGGATTAATTACTGCCATAACCATTCTCTCATCCTCGCTGATGGTTTGCTTCTCCGGGTTCCCGTTACTGAATTTTTAGTCTAACTCTCTTTTTATTTTCTTTTTGACTCATATTTGTGCGAATGAGGTCGTAAGGTCGTTGTGGCCTATGTTCCTCTTCGGTTCTCCATCTCCTATTCTCCTTGTCAAGAATTTCTGTCTCTCTAGCTATCTGTCCAGTTGAAAGTCAGCGACTATCCATCACTTTCTCAGTTATTTCGCCTGGAAATCGTGATGTTTACCTAGCAAAATGTTTGTCTTCTGTAGTGTTGTAGTGTTAACATTTCGTCTTTTTGTTCTCTTTCTAGCAGGTTTTTTTTCTTGGTTTTTCCTTTCAATTCTCATCTATTACCCAGTCTGCATAGTCTTTCTTTCATTTTCAAATGAAAACATGTCTTGCCTTCGGCGAATCTGCACCATATTTTACTAATTTATGGAGTATTGCTGTCTTGTTTTCGAGCAATTTCCACAAAGAATGTTTGAGAAATCGCGAAATTCGATTACATACATAACAGCAAGGGTTATCGCAAACATTTTTAAACCAACGACTTGCTGAAAATATCTATTTATTCCTTCCCATATTTGTATTTTTAGCTAGACTTTAAAATTTTAGAATATTTGTAGTCTCACTCAACAACTGAAGATTCAAAAATTCCTACATTTTAATTACAAAATTTAGTTCTTTAATTTAATTTTTTAATAATAATTTAATTTTAATCAATTTTAATAATAATTTGACAATAATAATTAATAATAATAGTTTTAATAATAATAATTTAATTTTAATAATAATTTTCTTTACAATCACAAAAGAATTCCTACATCGCAGAAGATATGTCTGATTCCTCTTGTAAATTTAAAAATATGTTTTCGTTATGAAATGTTACAAATATTACTTTTTCATACATTTTTTTTATTCATTCAAATGTGGCGCCATTCATCCATTCTCTCATTCGTTCATTCATTCATTCATCCATTCATTAATCCATTCATTCATTAATCCATTCGTTCATTTTTCGGACATCACTCAAAGTCCTCTTATTTCTCAACTAGTTGCAGGAGTGAAAAAAATGCACCTGAACTTCGATTTACTGAAAAATGGAAGAAAACGAATTCTCTAAACTTCACCATTAGGTAATTACCAGTAATCGAATCAAATTGACAACAGTTCTGTTTTAACGATAATTCTTTTTCTTTGAAAAAAAAATGAAATAAAGTGGATACGAATCGTAAATTTCCCCATTAACCCCGGGGGTTAGTGGAATTTTGTCCGTTTTTGACGCAGTGCGCTTTGATTTCTGGATGACCGTGTAGGCCGGCCACGCCCCTCGTCGACGTCCTTTTCGCTAAACAGAAACCGCTGCGTCTCTTCACGTTCCGTCCACTTTCTCCATGAACATCATCGTCGTCGTTACGTGGTTTCGCGCTTTGCAACCATACGTATGCATAGTCGTACGTCTTTTTTATGCCTACAACATCTGAATAAACACTTCGCGTCCGTTATCGATTGATTGTTGCATTTCTTGACGTGTGAACTGACGCAAATTTACAGAATCTTGCTGCAAACTCTTAGATGAAAGTTTTTATCGTGTGGCATTAATTTTAGACTTCCCTGCCTATAATTATGGATAAAATTAAGGAAAAATTAACACTTTTGTTGGGCGCTACAAGCGAATCAAATCAGGTGTGTTCCATGAGCGGTTCCATTTTCGATATGTTCGCAGTTTTTTTCGCTGCTCGTTCGGGAAGATTCCTGAATAGGAGTTTGCCGGCTTTAAGCATGTTTACTTAGTGAATATACGAATCTGAGAAGATTGTCTGGTAAGAAATAGTCAGAGACACTCTTAGGTCGTTTCCTTTTTTCTTTTTTTCTCTTCCTCATTTTCTAAGCATCAAATTATACTGTTATCAGAAGCAGCTGTATACATTATGAACATCTCTTTGTAGAAATCTTAAAGATTTTGCCTTTTCCATTGTTTCTCTTTTTTTGTTTTCTTATTTGGTAGCGGCAACATTTTTCTGGAATATCAAGGGCAAAAAATTATTTTCTTCTATTTTTTCTATCATGTTTATTGTGATCCGCCCAGTGATATATAAAATTTTTTCTCCTTTTTTCCGTGATTTCATGCTGTTGTCACTCATTATGGAGAGTTTTTCACCGATTTCTCAAACTACTACTTCTTTTTTCTTGTCTCCCTCTTCCTTATTCTCGAATTTTCCTATGCTTTGCTTCCTTTCGAATTTTTTTTTGTAATACTCGAATATTTTTTCTATTCAACTTTCTATCATAATATATTTTTTTATCTTTCGCTTTCAATTCAATTTCTTTTTTTTTGTTCCCTCAACATCTGCTTGTCTAGTATTTATATCTCGTAATTATATATTTATATTTATTATTTATAATATATTTATATTATATTATTATATTATTTATTATATATATTTATATATTTATATTTATATATTTAAATATTTATATATTTATATATTACATTACGTGTCTTATATGTCTACATTTTTCTTATCTACTTTCTTTTCCATCCAGCAACAACCCTTCTTATTCCTGAAGCTTGTTTTCCGGACACTATTAGATAACCTTTTGCCTTTTTGTACCACGTCCACGTGAGATCCCCCACAAGTTCGCCCAGAAGACCTGACCAATTCGTCCATTCTGGTTTTTGTTCTTCACCGAAAACCTGGTAATCGTTGTTCCACTGTAGAGTTCTGGATTTGGAAAAAAGATAGAAAGGAAAAAGGAAAAAGGTTCGATGATTTCTCACTTTCTGTGTTCCAGGAGAATGACCTGTCAAACCATCACATAATGAGCTATGAAGGGCCAACCTTTCTGTATAAAACTTTGATAAAATCCTAGTGAGCTCTACTGTTTCTTATTTCTGTTTTAGGGCACACCTATGGATGTTTTCAAATAAATAAATAAATAAATATCACTATCGATATCAATAAATATCAATATCATTAACTATCAATATCGATAATAAATAATAATGTGTGCCTCTCTGATTCATTTCAAGTTCTTCCTCTCACTTTTTTTTTCTGCTGTTCAATGAATAGGAATGTATGACGGGAGTGAGGATGGCACATCTGTAAAGAATTTAGAGAGGAATTCTCTCCGAACTCTGAAAGCTCCCTTTCTCCCGTCGCTCTCTGATTGCTACTCGAATATAATTGCTCAATTATATTCACATGTAGACGACATATTGCACGTGGAAGGTCGTAAAATATTTCTTTCTTTGGCGCAATACAATTTTTCTTTTGAATAGGGAAATTTTTGTTCAGTGATCAAAGTGAAAGTAATCCTCTTTGAGCGATTTAAGCCCTAAGATAACATTCCAGGAAAAAGATGTAAAGCATGGCATGTCACGTAAGTAGATCACATTGCGGTTAATTATTTTATCTAGATTTCTAAGACCTACAGGGCTACAATTTTTCACTGTCCACACCTTTCACCAGCAGAAAAAAATCTTTCCGACAAGTTTTCTCTTTTATTTGTCTCCTAACACAAACAACCTAATCAAATCTGGAACAAATCAAGTTGTAGTGATCGGATGCCAGGATCCTCTCTCTCTTTAATTCATTTGTTTTCGGTAGTGGAATTAGTGTTCAACAAACAACTACATCCTATTTGAAAACATTACTCTCGAAGCTTACAACGCATAAATATTTGTAAAGAAAGCGAGTTATCAGTTATATGTAAGTTGTTAATGTTTTTTTTTGTTCGCCGTTATATCGAGGAATACTAACTTATGTCCTTCGTGGATTCTTTGTCACAAAACCTATATTTCATAAAATTGCATTTTATCACCTATTTACAAACACTTAAAATATCCCAAATTTTCTCTTCAGGATATAAGTTTTTTTAGTTTTGAATTTTTGCAAGAAAATTGCCTAACACACTTTTTTTTCAAGTCCTTTGATACTAAATATCATATATGTTTCGTTCTTCCAGTAATTTATGGCGAAGCGAAGTTTCGACGTCATACGCTTGATCTCGTCCAAAAACGAGACGAGTTACTCAGATTTGCAGCCGTGATTTGCACTTTTCTGTTTGCAAAATGTCTACAATAGGCTACAATAGCGCATACGGAATCATCGTCATGTGAGCAACGCATAAAAAATGCCATAAATTCATCCTCGCTCGATGAATGTGCATTTTCTTTGCCACATGGTGCAAAAGAAGCAACGAAGCATCGAGTCATCCATCTAAGTGTTGAAACATCGGCTAGATTCATCAATTAGGTTCAAAAACGTTCCCATGTTCATTGAAAACAGTACCGTATTCTTTTACCTGAATCGTCATTCGGTTTCATTGTGGAAAAGTTCTGTTATTTTTCAAGTTTTGTTTCTGTTTCGAGGAACCAATTTTGCGTTCGATGCCCGTATGTAATGCGACGACTAATGGGACAAAAACTACACTGGATACTGTAACGTTGGCTACGTTTGTTTGTGAAATCAGGGATAAAAAAATTACGTGATTCTTCAATTATTCAGGAGAATAGGAGCTATTCATGTGGCGTGTTGAAACGTCTAAATTAAAAAAAAATAGAAGAAAGTTAGAAGTTCACATTTTTAGTGTTTTTTTCCAAGAATTTCATATGCATTCTTCGTTAAAATTCCGGTTCTCTTTTACTTCGCTTTAAATGCTGCTTTTGTTTTGTGGACATGAAGATTGTAAAACGAAAGCTGATTCAAAGTAATATTTTTAACGTTTAACCATTTTAACTTTGTAAAAAAAAAGCGTTAGCGAAGAGCTTTACTGAAAAGTGGATATGGTCTACTTGTGGATGACGCGAGGAAAATATAAACATCTTACCTACGCTTTCTAAAGTAGCCGCAGAAAACCGTCTTTGCTCTCTTGACCACATTATAACATCCGCCCACCATTTAAGTAAAGTAAATAAAGTTTGGAACATTTTTTTTTTACTTTTTTACGTGAAGAAGTTTCCCCATGAAACATCTAACGATGATTCAGTAAATTTCAACTGAAAATGTTGATTTTTCGTTTTTCAATTGACTGTAGGGGCAATGTAGTGTAGCGGTTAGAAGTTCTGCTGTTTGCACGATCGATCGGAGGTTCGAATCCGTATCGGTGCTCACCAAACCTTTTATCGACCCTTCGGGGTCGACAAATTGGGACCAGACTTGCCTGGGAGGATAAAAATACTGCCTCGACACATGGACTAGGTCCCTGAGGTCATTGTATTGGCTAGATACATCTTTCATGAACCTCAAACGATTCTGAATTGAAGTGAACGCGGTGGCGAAGGTCCTAAGCGGATTGATTAACCCCGGATACTTTATCCTTTTTCCTTTCTCAAGTAATTGTCAGTGGAAGGAAAATGTAACAAAAAGTATCATTTTGAGGAACTCTACTCGCTCTATTCTCTCACTTCGTTATTTTTGTATTTTTAGTAACTTTCGCAAGATATATATTTACTTTATATAGGTTTTTTCTTGTCGATTTATTAATGAGTTCAGAATATCTTTGTCAGTTATTTCTAAAATTCGATTATAATTTGCATATTCTTGCCCTATTTATTCGGTAGAATTTTTTTTTTTAGCAAATTTCAAAAATGTGAAATGAAGTGAACAATTCCATTTGTGATTTATGAGTCACGTGTTCGTATCGTGTCCTGTCCCAGCTATTTATTGCCTTGCATATCTCTGTTTTTTTCTTCTTCCTTGCAAAACTTTTTCAAGTTACGAGACTGGAAACAATAGAACTG
Source organism: Necator americanus (assembly GCF_031761385.1). NCBI lineage: Eukaryota > Metazoa > Nematoda > Chromadorea > Rhabditida > Ancylostomatidae > Necator > Necator americanus. The sequence continues at coordinate 39,095,911 of NC_087372.1, forward strand.
AAACGCAGCCATAATGCTGCATTCGGCGAAGACGTAGTCAAAAAAGCGCAGTTTCTGCGATTTCTGCGATGGCAACGTTTATGGTTCGGTTTTTTTATAGGCAACCTGCGACGGTCATTCGATCAACAACTGCCGACGATAATTGAAACGAACATATAATATAATATTTATAGAAACTATTTTATTTTTTATAGAAACTAAAATATTACTGAATACTGTTACTGTTACTAAATGCTACTGAAACTAAAATAAGATTTAAAATTAATATATGTCGAAAAATATACCAGAAAAATATATGAATAAAATACCAAATATGCATTTAAAGTATGAAGTAGAGATATAAAATTGAGATAATTTAAATATGTGAGAAATGAGATCTTATATTATAATATTTATGGAAAATATGTGAAAATATATGTACATGAACATATGAATAAATATAAATATAAGTATAAATAAATATGTAAATACATTTAGAATTTTCCGTCTTAGGGTACGCTTGAACAATTTAACACAGAGATCCACGCACAGATCCTATGTCATGTGGGAATATACTAAGCTATTAATGAAACCCGTAGGAAATCCACGGACTCGCCGATATCCTACGGCGGTCGCAGCGAGGTCTTAAAGGGAAATCATTTCAGCTCGCTGCACAAGTTACGTGAATTGGTGAACTGAGTGACTTTAGTCGAATTTTTAAATTCAAAAAAAATTTCTGTTATTGCCTCAGATCCTGAATGACCATAGCCATGTTTACTGTCTTTTTCACACCCTTAGGATTAGTTAGGCAAGGATAAGCAGTCTATACATAGTATTCGTGGAATTTCTCGGGGAATTTTAAGATCTTTGCGTCAATGGAGGTATTTCGGAAGGAAATGGCAACAAATCGCAGCATAAGATTGAAAAATCGCCTAGAAATCCAGTGATCAGAGGAAAGTAAAAGGGATCAGTCGATCCAGCGAGACATCTATTTACACAGTGAAATGTTCTAAACCATCGGCTATTTTATCAGAAACCATCCATAGTAAATTATTGATGAAATACTCGATGAAGAACGCTTTTTCAATCAAGGACCCGCTTCAAAATGTCCTTGGTAACCTTAAGAAAAGTGAAGTTCTAAGCTCCGGTTTTAGACATTGTGGTGGATTCGATGACTAAATCCATGTCTTCTAAGCATTGAATTTTTTAATTTGAATTTAAAAAATGTTTTATCGAAATATTTGAATGGACAAAACATTTTGCTTGTTCAAATATTCGAATAATTGCGTTCGAGTGATAAATAATTCGACCATATAATTGTTCGGAAGATTTCAGCATTTAACAGCGACGATTAAACAGTTCAGGAACCGTATGTGCTCCGCTCTGCGTTTTTTCTTTCAAAATATAAAAGTATATATTTTTTAAAAAATACCTTCAAGGACAAAAATTTTCCCGTTTCTTCAAACATTTATGTACCTAGACTTTGCTTGTTGTCCCGATAAATCCGTGTTTAGCGAGATTTCCGGAAGCGCCCGGAAATTTCAAATTGTTCAATTTCATTGAAGGGATATCTGAATGCATTGGATAGGAAAATATATTATAAGCCTGTTGAGGTGTTCGGATAATGTTTCTTTTCCTTCGGATAGTAGTCGATACGGTAGCACTCTAGGGTCCCAAGCCAACTTTTAAAAATCCCACTGGACCACCGGTTCTACAGCGAATTCTGTGCGATATCCGTGCCAGGAACAAATAAACGATGTGAAAACAACCAAAGTGCACATTTTCGCCAAGGTTGCACTTTTCCTCTCTCTTTTTTTTCCCTCATCGCCGCCATTACCTCCTTATCCCTCATTGGTTTCACGACGACGGATTGACGTCGTTTTCTGTCTGGATGCATCCTTGTGTCTCCGATCACTCATGGTCATCGCTTTTTGTACTCAGATCCGCTTCATCGGAGACGTCATCTGTCTGCGTGTCCCGAATTTTCGCTCAGTTGGTATGTGCTCTCGATAGGTGAGCGATTGCTGCGATACGATCGCTTCAACCGGAAACGTAATCGTTTTTCTTTTTCCCTGAACATCACTGACCCAGAATACAACAGCGGTAATTCTTACACCCATGGATTATTTCCTGAATAAAAATCCTGAGCAAAAAAATCCCTAAAAACGAGTGTTCCCAGCGTAGAATGGTGATCCCAAGTACAGGAAACTGTATCCGACGTATCGAATTCCTAGCTCTGGCTATAACTAGAATGTTCGGCCTACCGGAGATGAAGAAGTGCTTAACACTTGATTCAAGTGTCAGGATAGCTATCGTGTTACGGTGTAGGCGTCCATGGATCGAAAATAGTGTACAGATACCTTGAAAGTGTTTTTTTCCCGGCTGTACCTCTCTGGATGCGTCCTTCTTCCTTCTTTTCTTCTGTTCTCAGTAAAAAAAAAAGTTGCAGTTGTGATCAAGCAATGAATAGTAGACCATTTGAGTACTACCGGGAACAGCAACAACTTCGAGGAAGGGGACGAAGTAGGTCATTCATGACTTTTACTCCGATCTCTTCGACACCTTTGTCCACCATCCGAGGGAGATGGACAGCTCATCCTAGAGGTTATCCCATCTAAATAAATTAGCAGTAACTACATCCAGCAAACGGAATTGACTAAACGTTAACCAGTGGATCTTCTTAGCACTGTATAGGTGCCATCTCAGTGAGCTTCTAGGTACATACTTCAATTTTTTTCGTAAATATGGATAATCCACGTGAACCAGTGAAGATATGAAAATATCCCCCCTTTTTTTGAGAGAAATATCGGAAGGTCATACAGGCTAATTTGACAATTACAACTACGTTACTAGTTATACTATTATTAGTTAGAGATAATCTTTTCATGGATCAGGCGGGAGCAAATGAAAGGACATGTGCATCTGCTGAATTCCTTAGGTTATTTGTGAGCCAGAGGAGAAGTCTACCCTAAAAATCCTCGGAACTGTGCTAAGATCAGCCACTGAGGACCTGTGCCTTTCGACGATGCGACCGACCTTTTATCGCTGATTCCAGTGTACGAACAAAACCCCTTAGTGTTTTCACCGGTGCACTTTTAAGTTGTTTCCTTAATAGTGATAAAATTTAGAATTTAAAATAGCTCAATTGTGCCAAACTCTGAGTATCCGCTGAGCGGTGGCTACAGCTCATTTTCTACGATTTTCTCGTCGATTCTCGTCGTTTTCTAAGTGGTGTGTGACAGTTTCTGAAGCAAAATACCGTACTATTGTGACCAAATCCAAATCGTTTAACTCTGATTATCTGTGAAATTCTGGAGCGGTGAAGTTTTTTGGAATCTCATCAGAATTTTTTCTTTTTGAATAAGCTTTTAGGTTAGATTTGGTGAGACAGCCTTATACTAAAGATAGATTCATATTCCAAGATTTTTCTCTCGTATTCCTGACAATTTCTAAGCATTCCAAGTTGCTTTTTAAAAATTTTTACTTTTTTTTCTTTACATGTTGCACAATTTTTTTTACATGATTTTCATATACGTTCAATGTGTAGTCGTGTAGCGTCGTCTCTACGACCGTAATCTGTTAAATCTTTTTTACAGTACCTCGTATAAAATCACATGATGATTAGTCGATTTGTTGTCAGTTTATCAGTTAAGTCTTTGTTTCATTACTTCAATCAAATACGGCTAAGGACGAGCACAAAAACGGGTTTCGCAGTAGCACACAGTTGAAAAATCGTCTCGTAATGATTAATGTCCTCAGCGAGCGCAGCGAATCACTGTTACAGCGTTTAAGAGGTGAAGAAGGAAATGGAATGGCTGAGCGCGCAGAATTTCTGTGAGATCAAGTCATTTCGATTTGTTTCCACTTCTGCAATTTCTCCTCACGAATATATTTTGTAGTGATTTTTATTCTTTGAATTTTTTTTTACTGATTAACCTTATCCACCCTCTCCAAATATCCAACAACGTCTCCTTAAAACATCTCCTTAAGTAATCCCGCATAGCTCTCTACCAGAACGAGCTCGGATCATATGAATTTTTTCGTTCTCCTGGAAGTGGATTATCTTCTCCATGGCGCAGAAATAAGAAAATAATCCAAAATCTGAATAGTGCTAATATTTTCCTAACCTTTACGGTCGCTTCTAGAATTCCAACTTCCTAGAATGAGATTTTGAAGGACACTCACTTCATAGGGAGATTTCCAATAAACCCTATAGTGCACCACAAACCTGATCGGAGCGTCTGAGGGACTTTCCTCCCTCATAAATTTACATTTTATCCAGGACAAGTTCAGAAGTTAGCCAAGGTGACTACTTTTGTTTTGACGCCTTGTTGATCATACACTCCTTGGATGTTCCAGTGGACGTGAAGCACCGTGTGAAAAAATCAAAAATAAAAATAAAAATAAAATTGCAAATATAGTAAATAATAAAATAAAGTTGGAATAAAAATAAAAATAAAATTCGCTCCTTCAAAAAATGTGTATAGTCGCCACTTCACAGCATTTTTCAAACACTCCCTGGAAAAGGAAATTTGGACAAGGAAAAATTATAAGATTCAAAATCTGATTTTAAATGGAAATATCTGAGGAATTCAGTTGAATTTAGTTCCGCGTTGTTTGAAAGCTAAAAGGGAGCGTATCACGAATTTGACGTAATGTGGAAAGCTGATGAAAAAGACAGGTTCAGTGCGTAGACGTCGAATATGTGCTTTGTTCCGCTCAATTTCTCCTCATCGTACTCAGAAACAGCGTAGGAAACTGTGTTCCTACGAGATACGTGAAAACGCGTACGTTTCCACACGCGCCCCATCCACGAGCGAGCAGTCGAAGATCGATGAGGTCTTCTCACCAGGTTATGCAAGTAAAATCAATGAAACAGCTGCTGAGGGGGACTGGAGCATGTGCAAGGCAGCGCGTTCTAAAGAGTGTCGTAGGAAATAAAGCGGTTCCCACGCCGTTTTTCAAGACGACTATGGAGAGTTGAGTGGGGCAACACTTGTTGTGTAAATCCACACCTCGAACTCTATTTTTTCAATCAGATTTCCGCACTATATGAAATTGGTGATGACGCTGCTTTTAACCCAGACCGAATTGTTCATTCATGCAGTACCAACCTTACTGTAGATACTACACTGCAAATTACTGTAGCGCATGTCCGGACATTTTTTCAAGTAAACAGTAGTAGTAAACACGAATACGGGGGTTTTTCCCACCATTTCTGTAGCTTAGCCTACAGTTGAAGCTGACTGCGCTTTTTTTTCCTGTAAATTTTAAAATAAAAAGATAAAAAAGAACTTAGCTATCGTTTCTCATAAATGTTTTCCAATAAATCGTTCCAAATTGAATTAACACCAATTTTCGCTAGTTTTAAAGAATTTCTCTAGTTCGAAATCCTTCACCAACATCTATGTTACTTTCTACTGTGGTAATGCTGTAGTAGAATACTCTATATCTCCAAATCTGGAGTTTTCTGCGGCAAAAGTATGTCACGCAGTACGAATTCCCGTTTTCTTTATTTTCTCAGCGTTAATAATTGAAAGGAGGCGGAATATCGTTTTTTAGCCGAAAAAAGCTCTAGTATTTCTATTTATTTCTTTTACAATCCAAGAGTTTTGTCTTTGTTTCCTTCTAACTTTTTTCATTATTTGCTCTCTTCCCCTTCCACATATTTGTTCTACGCTATCCATTAAGCTTAGTTATTCATATAAATTCAACCACATCGGGCTTTTCAAATGGTTTTAGATTTCAGATAGGAACAAAAAAAAAACAAAACAAAACTCATGGAGGTATGGGGAATTGAACCCCAGCCCTCTCCCATGCTAAGGGAGCGCTCTACCACTGAGCTATACCCCCACGTATAAAGGAGGTCGCGCCACTTCACAATTTTCACTGCTCTACAATAAAGCGTAGAAATGAAGTAAAATTTCCCTTCAGAACAGAAGCAGCCATTGCCACACTGAAATGACAGATAGAACACCTCAAATCTCACATCAAAATCCAAATTTTTCAGAATTTTCCTCAAAATTTTCATGAAATTACTCCACAGTGGTTTTCTGCTTCTGCTTATCGATTCCAAATTTTTTACAAGAAATGGCTATAGATACAAATTTTTCTACTCTTAAGACCTTATGCTCATGCAGAGCCACATTTAAATCAATATTTATGTATTTATTTACTTTATAATTTTTGCAATTATATGATTTTCTTGTATCGTTTAACATCTTATCAGAATCTCCAAGGAGTGTGCAGTTTTATTCGTCTCAAATTTTAAATCTTCTTCAAAAATTTCGCTCCCTGAAGGGACTACGGTCGCGTCTGCGAGCAGCAGAAAATTACTTAGAATATATTCCTAGGGAATTCTAGGGAGTAGGTTAAAACTTGCATAATTATCGATAATTACCACATAAATTCACTGCATCTGTTAAATAACATTAGTTGAAAATTGCTGGATGACGCAATCCTGCGTGCATAAAAGAATGTTCAATCACAAAATGTAATAATAATGTAATAGGAAAAAGGTGCGTTAGCCAGGAATATAGTTTGAAATCACCACCTAAATACAGTAAGATAAAGTTTTTTTGTTTACCAAAATGGTCATCTTCATCAATAAACAAATATCTACTTCTCGTTGTTCTCCTGAGTGAATTTGTCTCCTTGTTACGAAAAAAAATTACCAGCTTATAATTTATTTACATAACCGACCTAGTTGTGTTCCATAGAATTGAGCATTCGTAAACAAAGAGGTTTGACACTGGTGTAGTGATATACTGTTAGATTCCAGACCCATTATTAAAGGCATCACCTCACGAATCCGAGGTGGTACGGATTTCAGGTGGAGTATTCTTATAAGGGATAGTAGATTATGGAGAGCGGGGTGATTCAGTCCCTTTTTTTCCTAATTGCCGTAAAAAACGGCCCTGAAGATACGGCTTCGGGCGTTCAGGCGCGCTTATTTCTACAAGAAGTTCGATTGGAGCGCGCCAGCCGAGTGCGCACGCCGCGTCTTCTTCGGCGTTTTTTACGGCAATTAGGAAGAAATGGACGGAATCACCCCCCTATCCATAATCTACTATCCCGTATACGAAGACTCCACCTGAAATCCGTACCTCCTCAGATTCTAGAGGTGATGATTTTAAAAATTTACAAATCTGTATATTACAGAAAGGTGAAGAAAAGTAAGAGGTATGGTTTTCCTCCATTTTGTACGGTTCGGACCATGTTCCTCGGTTATTTGGGATGAATCACATAGAAATAAGTGCACACGTTGGCAACAACGTTGAAAAATAACGCTGATGATTTCGCTCCTGATAGATATTGATTGCGACGATGCAACAGTGGCATCCATGTCCAGCAACGTTCAATCATATCAACACATTTTAAAAGTAAAACTTCCTCCGCTGTTTTTTTTTCCGTCATCGATCAAAAAATCCAAAAATCGCAGCTGAATGTGGATGGTAGGTCCTATGAAATTGTTTATAATGTTCCATAACCACACCTTGTTTATTTCTTCTTCTTCTTCCCGAATAAAAATCGATGAATTCTAAAACAGAGCTCTAAGACTCATCGCATATTTGCACATGCATTACTTTATTACTTCATATTTTCATTTTTATATGATTTTATGATTTTCTTTATGATTTTATTACTTTTTTTATATTTATATGCATTGAACAAAAATTTTTATATTTGTAGTATTGTACAACTTTTATTTTCAAATTTCTAAGGTTTTTTCTTTATAAATACGGTCCGTTTCTGTCACAATCCGATGCTGCTATTTATTCTAGGCAACATCATAGAAATATATATATAAACTTTGTAGGTGATTTTAAAGGATTTTTGGTTTGATCCTGTACTAATCCTAACTGTATTGCAACTGATTAACCACCCGCATAACGTAACAAATAATTCCTTTATTAAAGGGCGTAAAATTGATTTGTATAATTATTTTTGATGTCGTTTATCCATGAGAATATTATTTAATGGATTTCAATCCCGTTCCACTGTCGCACCATTCGCACAATTTCAAAAAAAAAAATCTTCACATGGCCGTTTTGGCACTTCGCTCCGCAACGTGCGATTCCTTCAGTAACGTGATATTTTACTACGTACATCTGTGAGGTATAACCTTATTTTAACATCAGCGAGATTTGAAATATCCTAGAAATTCAAGTCAATTTTTAACTAATGCAAATTTTGAATAATACAACTCGAATTTTTCTTCCGATCCTTAGTTGAAATGTGGCTCAAAAATTCGAGCATTAACATACAATATTCGGCATATTCTGCTTTGTAAGCCGAATAAAAACAACAAAAACAATCATTTGGTAAATAAATATGAAAACTAAGTACGATACCGTCCCAGAGATTGCTGTTACAAAAATATTGATTAGAGAATTACGGCAAATGTAGGGCAAAAGCGACCGCTATTCATTGTTTTTGCCCTATTTTAATTTTGTTATGTTCGTATGGTTCGTAGTCAAGCATTGATTATGTAATGAATAAATCAATAAATCATCGAGAACCCAGTCACTTGAATTTTTCGAATTTTCAATTTAAAAACACTAAAATGACTTCCATAACTAGATTGGAGAACTCAGAACTTTTGATAGTCGAATAAAAGTCCACGTTAATCTTTATTTGACCATAAATAGACACTGAATAGCATTATTATTATTAACATTATATATATTTATATTTATTTATTCCATTCCCTATTTATTTATTCGAGGACCTCAGCTTTAAATTTTAGAAAAAGAAATAAAGAAAAAAGAAAGAATAGCAGAGCAGATTTTTCTTGAAAGTGAAAACTTGCAAAACCGTTAGTTATACATTAAGCGGCAGCACAACCGAATTTTAGCGAACTCATCTGAAAACCAGAATTCATCTCTGCGATGGTGATATATTTTTCATTGCATTTTTATTCTGGGATTTAAAATCCGTCCAAATCGCTGTCATGATCATCGATCCTGTTACAACTTTCATACATATATCCTCTCAGACCTAATCTCTTAATTTCCCTTCCTTTGTGTCTAACTAGGATCTTGGATTGATTATGGTAAAATATTTTTGAACAAAATAATGGAAAAAACAAAGCAAATTAAACAATAAAATAATAATAGAATAATACAAATAACATTTATAAAAATATAGATGTATTTTCTTCGTCATAGGACTGAAGCAGGTTTAACATATTTATAGATGATAAGCTCTATGAGCTAAGACTCTCCTTGAATTTTATACATTTCCAAAGGTTTACGACCATGAAAAAAACCTGGATGGGCTTAAGTCACCACTCCTTATGGATATCGTCGCATTCAATGAAGAAACGTGAATATTCTTGGATTTTTTCCTTTAAATGTTGTATAAATGGACGTGGACGGGTGTAGCGCAGTCGGTAAGAGGTTCCACTGCCTGCACGATCGATCCGATTGGAGGTTCGAATCCGCCCCGCTGCTCACCAGGGCTTTCGTCCCTTCGTGGTCGATAAATTGGTGGTACCTGACCTGTCTGGGAGGATAAAAAAACACTGACTTCAGACATCGGCTAGCCACCACAAGTCATTGTATAGGCCAGTTACGCGTCCCGGAAACTCAAACGATCCGGAATTGAAGTGAACGTGGTGGTGGCGGGTCCAAAGCGGATTGATTAACGCCAGTGACTTTATCCCAGTTATCCTTTATAAATGGACATCAAATGATGAGTTTTTCTCACAGTTTTCTCACAGAGAAACTCTTGAACGAATGAACAAACGAACGAATTCTAAACGAATGCTTCCATTCAATATTCGAATGATATGGCGGACACCTACGCACTTTCGAAAATGAACACGTTGCTTGCACTGTCACATGCCACATCACTTTAACATTATTAAAAATTTACCAATTCGTGGACCTCTTTTGCGTTTCCGATTTGATTTTGCCCTTTAACAATATCTATGCGGGTCTATTCATCTGTTCATCACTAATTTTCCTCTCGTTACATTTTTGTTAAATAAAATCTCCACGAGCTGCCGTGTCCACTACATTTTTTCCGTATTAGAACATTCCTGTGCCACTCTATATTTTCTTTTCTTAACATCATTCTTTTTTTTGTTATTACTAGGAATTTTTCGACTACAAGCACTCACTACAAGCACTTTTTTCACTACAAGCATCTTTAGCCTCGATATATGGTTTTTTTAAAAGTATAATTTTGCAGTATATGGAAAAAAACATATTAAACTTAATCGTTCTTTGCTGTAACAAAAAATGTTAGTTTGTCGTTTCTGGAACCTGGAATTGTATAAGGAGTTATTTTAATGCCGTGGAGATCACGAATAATGTTCACATTCCCTCTTTCTGCCTTCTATTTCATTTAAGGTATTTCTCATCTCTTTTTCTTCTAGAAATTTCCTTTTTTTACTAGATACGAGGGAATGTGTTCTTAAACTATGTAGATTATATGAAATCCACGTAAAATTACACACACACCTATTCATCCCAATCGATTTCTGATTATTGTGCTTCTGTTCAGCATCAATCCATATCAATTTAACGCAATAAATTATTTAATTAAGAAAGCGACTGACAATAAATAATAATAAAACAATAACAATAATAAACAATAATACGTATATAATAATACATATAATATATAATAATAACAACAATAATACATATATAATAACAATAATAATAAATCTTAACTTAAAAAATTTATAAAAATTAATTAATTTAAAAAATTAAATCTTAATAATTTGACTAGTGTCTTTGATACCGAATCGTATTTAGGACAAAAACAAGGAAGATACATATCGTTATCTCATCCTGTCATCGTGAATCCTTTTTTCCTTAAATTCCTCTATTTTTCGAGTTTATAATATTCGATTTATGTTGAATCCATTAATTTATATTCACATCACCTGAATCACATTTCCTATTTTTTCAAAGATAATTTCCTCAACTTTCTATTTCTGAACTTCAATTGTTTTCGACCTTCAGTATTTTTTGTCAAATTCTCTGTCGTTTTCAAGAAAGTCGACCTCCTACTCTCATCCATATTTGTTGACCAGAGTTACTTTACTTGCCATTTATTTTTTTCTAGCTCATTTTTAGGGGGAAATTTGGTTACAGATTAAAAAAAAAAAGAAAAAGTTTTGTTTTTACATTTCTTCTCACATTACAAAAGATTTTTCTCCTCACATTTTTAAACTATGTGCAATACAAATGGCAGCATTGTTTTTGGATTCAATCGAATCTGATCCAGAAGTTTCCTCAGGATTTTCAATTCCGTTTTCCTACCGATTTCGAGAAAGCAGGCATCGTAATTTCTTGTAATTACAAGAATATTGTCGGATATTTCTTCACTCCTGTAATTATACGGAGTGGATTTCGATTTATTTGGTTTGTCCTGAATCTTTTTCGAAAAATTAAGAGTTAAAAAAAAGAAGAAAAAAAATTTGAAATCAGCCCTTTGTTCCTTGTTATTCTTTGATTCTTCCTTGAATTTTCGTCCAAACGTTCAGTCATTTTCGAGTATTCGTTCGAATTTTTTTACATGCGTGTGTTAATCTCATAACCTCAAGATCTTCTCCTGTATTTTTTCAGGTCATGGTTCAGTCACTGCTGCCGAGTAATGATCACCTATCGGCGCAACCATTCATCAACAATTGCTACTCGGAGATGTGCATGTCGAGCGGCGCAGTCGGTAAGCGCGCGAAAGCTTCACACACACATATTCATTCACGTTCACTTGGCCGGGTACCAAGGTCAAAAAAATGTAAAAAAAATTCTGTGGCCACGCCTGCCAATTTCCTTCGTTCCTACGCCCCGAAATCTATTTTGCTACGTATTTGTTACATATTATTTTTACATATTTATTTACAGATTTTCTGCAACCTTCGGAAAAAAGTCTACTTTAATACATATTTACTACATATTCTTTTTCATATATTTATTTACATATTTTCTGTATTCTTCCAGACCGAGACCTACTTTGCTAAATACTTATCATATGACAATTCTATATATTTATTTACATTTCTTCCGCATTCTTCCGCACCGAAACTTATTAATACATATTTATTATATATTTATACATATTTTACTATTATTTTTTATTTTTAGTTATTGTATATTTTATATATTTATTATAGATATTATTATAATATACATAATGTTACAAATACTACATACTACTACTTGTTTTCCTTAAGGTCCAAAATTTCCCCAAATTTCTCCCTTCTTGATTTTGTACACATAGAAAAAGTATTTAAGTAAAACACTTAAAGAAGACCAAGAAATTTTTCCAGGATCTTGGCTTTCCTCCAGAATTTCAGCTTAGCTCCACAGTTTTCCTGAATTTCTTCTTTCTTGATTTTACAAATAAAGAAAAAGAACGCGAACAAATTTCTTCAGAATTATGGCTTTTCTCCGGAAGTTTAGATTAGCTCCAAAATCAATTCGAACTCCAATTTTCCTGATTTTTTTTTAGTTTCTTTCATGATTTCACAGACATTGAAGTAATCTTAAGTTATCACACATTAAGAACACAAAAAACTCTTCGGAATCTTGGCTTTTCTCCAGAAATAAAGCCCTAAACTGGAATTTTTCGGCTAGAGATCTATATTTTTTTTTGTGAATGCTATGCACATTTGATGTATGCTAGTAGTTGTCCATCAATTTTCTTCCGGATCAACATCAACATACATGAGGTTTTTGTTTCTATGCCGATTAATTGCCGTTGGAGCCTAAGAGAGAGTTTTGCACGTGTAGAACCGCATAGAGCCAGTGTTTACTGCTACTTTTTCCTTTTTTCCAAGTCCTCTTCATATCTTCCGTAAACTTTACTAAAATCCTAACAAATTTGGAATTATTGTGATGCTTTTGGGGTATTATCTGCGGTAAAAAATACCCAAGAACCCCAGTCATTGTGTATCTTTAGGAAAAAAAAACTAGTAAAATTCCATAGATTATATTATTTGCATGCACTCTTTATCTTTCAGTACTTTTGTTTGAGTTACCTGTGCATAAAATCACCTGTTCACCTCAGAGAGATGAACTGGTTTGATAAAGTTTCGATTTTAAGAAGTTAAGGAATTTAACGGAATCCTGACCATTTTAGCAGTCTTGTCTGGAGCTTCCCTTCTGCTTGCTGCTTTCTGCGGCTAATTTTTTTTACCGTAGAAAATATTAAGATTTTTTTCTTGAGGGGGAAAAAAACTTGATTCAACATTGTTTGTTCACATGCTGTGTTTTCTTTCTTCGTCGATCTTATGTTGATAACAACTGTGAACTATTTAAAGTGTTGTAAAACCTTCTCTTTGGATCAAAATTTCAATTAATTACTTTATTTTATTTAATTTAAAGAATTTTTTTTGAAATAATGCAAAAAAAACCGCCTTTTTCTAACATTTAGCTTATAGAATTGCGGACGTTCACGTTTCTTTCTTTCTGTTTCTCCCACCTTTTCTCTCACGGAATAGATCCCAAAATAATCCAGGAACTTTTCCGGAAGTTGATCTTTGTTCTTTGTGACACCACACATATCCCTACAATTTATTACACCAACAACGTTCAACACGCGCTTTTATCTACACCAACCGCTTTTCGAGCGAAGAATGAACGTCACGTGGTAGAAATATTTTATTTAATACGAAATATCGCTGAAAAAAGTATTTTTTTCAAATTAAATCTGAGCCGAATGGCTTGTAGGGGACCCGTGGTAATTGAATGAGTATAGTTTTTTTTTAAAATAAAAATCATCTAGTAGTGACCTTAAAAAAAAATTTTAAAAACCTACAATCATAGTAGGCGGATCGGTAATTTTTAGCTACGGGTAATTTGAAAAAAACCAACCTTATCTAGTAGTGACCTTAAAATAAGAAAAAAAGACCATACAACCATAGTAGGTGGATTGCTAATTTTTACCTGTCGGGTATTTGAAAAAAAACCAACCTTTAGTAGTCAACATTTTCTCACCATGGATCAATTGATTTATCAAAAAGTTTTAATTTTGGAGAAAAAATATTCCTTATCTTCTTTATCAATCAGCATCCGACGAGGGTTTTCGAAGTTCTTCATTTCTTTTTTTACAGAATTTTCTTAATTGGCACTCTATTATGGATCTGATCATTGATCATTGAAAGCAGAAAATAAGCTCATTTTGCTTGGAGGAGAAGCGAAAAACAACAACAAAACAACAACAAACAAGGCTACAATCACATTCACATAATCTGGAAGTTTTTTAATCTAATCATATTTTGAAGTTGTTATTTATCCATATTTTTCCTTAGAACCCTTCAATACTTCAGCAGAACTCAAAATTATATTGAACTTTTAAATAATTTCACATTTCATAATTTAATGTAGGCGGAAAATAAGATCATTGAGGTTACGAAGAAAAGATAGAGATGAAAAAGATAGAAGGTAAAAAAGGAAAAAGAAAAAAAAAAGAGATAAATGACAAAAAAAGATAAAATGAAGGTTAAAAAGGCAAAATCGCAGCACAATCACTTGACGGAATTTTCAGTGGTTTTTGAAAAACTTGCTAAGCACTTGAGACTTCTGCACGAGATTCATTATCGTCGAGGTGATCATGCTTTGTTATGGTGAAAAACTCAAGGACAAGCGCATGGGATAGCATAAGATTTTTGTTTTTTGTTTACGGTTGCTTACCTAGCATCACTACGTCTTCTTTCCGATTATTTACTGGATCCTTGAAAGTTTTTGTTGCTCTTAAAATGACCGAAAATATCACAGTTTTAAAGTTTTCTAAAGTTTTTTTTTCTCTTAAAATAACTTAAAATTCATCTCTACTATTTTTAAACTTTTTAACTGAATTCTTAAAAGTTCTTTCCCTCAAAATAGGCTAAAATATCACTGCACGAGGTTCACTTTATGAAAACTGAAAATATCACAGTTTTAGACTTTTCTAAAGTTTTTTCTCTTAAAATAACCTAAAATGCATCTCTACGTCTCCTTTTCCAATTTTAACTTCTCTTAACGTTCTAACTGGATCCTTGAAAGTTTTTTCTTCTTTTAACATAATAAAATAAAATAAATATATCACAACACGAGGTTCACTTCGTCAAAGGCGGTCGTTTACGTAAACGACCTTGTACGATCACAAGTGTGATCTTTTGCTTTGACTTCTGCATAAACTGGTTCGATGGTTAAATGGATGAATGGAAGGATGGATGGATGGATGGATGGTCATTGTCGACAAAAACAATAACTTACTCGTTTATGTGGCTGTACATTTCGATCTGTTTACCAAACTGTTTGTTGTTCTTATCAGCCCCACGATAGCAGTAGTGGTTGTCTGGTTTAACTTACTGTTTCCGGTCTGCTAACTTCTAATACTTACTCATTTTTGATTTTTAACATCTATTTTACAGAGGAAATCTTGGGAAAGCATTTTGTGAATTTTAGTTATTTCTGCCGTATATCTACACCGCTAAGGATTTTTTTCAGAATTATTAGCTTTTAATTTGTTTTTTTTTTTTCGACTAAAGAATTTATCAACGGCTTTTCCGTTGCGTAAGATGTTTTATGCGAAGAAAAACTGAAAGAAAAAATTAATCCGCGGAGACGTTCGCTTACAATGCGTACCGTATCGCGGGTAACAATAATAGCTTCATTTTTCTGGAAGAAACACGTAAAGTATTCCATAACTCGATGTGTTTCTGCGAGTGAAACAAATTTATGAAAGCTTTAAAAAAGAAAAAAAAATTGATTTTCTCGGAGAATTGCTACAATTTATTCATTGCTGCAGAAGTACTTTTTTGAAGATAAAAAACTCTGATTTTTGGAATTTTTCCGACAAGGGATTAAAAGTAGCTTTGAATAAAAATAATCATTAAATAATAATAATAAAGTAGCGATAATAAAAAATATGTAATGATAAATAATATTAAATGATTATTGATAAATTAATAAATAACAATAAATACTTTGTTAAAATACTCTGTGTGGATATTGTTTTCTTTTCCTTTTAATTTATTTTCAATTTTCTATTTGTTTATTCGCGAATTTTTTGAAAAATTTATCAAGAAGGACTACCTGTTCAGCTATGGGCTATCCTGGTAAAAAGAACTCGTGATCCCCGGGAAACTGATGGGCGGAACACGATTCGTAACAATTCGTTGCTCTTATATTCCCGAAATTTATATTTGAAGTAAACAACGTGTGCTAGGAATTCCCTCCGTTCCATTTTTAATGGATTCATGAGGGAATAACGGAACATTCTTCTCATTTCTTAAATCCAAGAATCACATTGTTTCGCTATTTAAAGGCATGTAATATAAAGGTTCAATTCAACACGAAAAAAAAAACACAAAACTGCTAAAGGTCCCATATTTCAGCTCCTATGCAAGTTGAAAAGAAGCTCGGATGGATTGTGACGGCGATTTTCATCGTTGCTGACATGGTCGGCGGTGGCGTTGTCGCTATGCCAGTAGCCTTCAAACAATCGGGTTCGTATCGGTTATAAAACAGATCAATGATTGATTGATATAAGAGAGATCAATCAATTCCAATTTTTCCCCAAAAAAAAAAACTTCATGATTTTTCTTTTTTAGGTCTTCTTGGAGGCATTATATTCATGGTGGTCATTGCAACAATATTTGAGTACACGGGTTATCAACTGGGTAAAGTGTGGTGTAAAATGATGGAGAGGTATGATATTATTATTATTATTATTATTACTGTTATTATTACTATTATTATTATTATTATATAGTTGAGGATTTAATGTGTCCACTTATCCGTAATAATTTAATGAAATTAAAATTGATTTTCCACAAAAAAAACTTACAATTGATTTATTGAGGTTTTATTTGGATTTTTGAGACGACTGCGTAACGTTTTTAAAGAATTTATGCCACTAAAAATTGTTAAAAATTGTTAGATCAAGCATTGTTAAAAATTGTTAAATCAAGCAAAAATGGACCGGTTGGAGTAGAATATAGAAAAATTTCTTGAATTGATAATGATACTGCTATTTTCGGCCCTTGAGGTTACTTAACTTCTTTTTCTGCTTCGATGATAAGTTAACGCGCTCCAGTTAACAAGCGTAACAAGTATCGCGTTTCAGTAAAGTGGAACTCTCCGAGGATCACTCATTTTCCTCATTCAAATGGAATTCATCCAAAAATTTTCAAATTTTCAGGTATCCACATTTGGGAGTATGTCGGAAACCATTCCCAGAAATGGCAAAAAAGACGATGGGCCCGGGGATGCAGTGAGTTGCTTCTTAAGATTTTTTGAGTCCGCAAATGCAAAAAACACTCCCGGAAAATAACGGATTTCTTGGAAATAATCTATAATAAATCCGTAATTGCAAAGTTTGCTTCAATCTTTGGAGGATTAAGGTTTTATGATTCCTTTTACTTGCAAGGAATTTCTAGGCTTCAAAAAATTTAGCTTAGAAAGTTTTTTATTTACGATTCCTAGGAACGAAAGTAAGGAAATGTTTTGAGGAAAAGATTCTTATTACTTACAAAGAATTTTTTGACTTCAAAAAATGTAGGTTAGAAGATTTTTTTAAAAGATCCTCGGAAATAAACGTGAGAAAATCCTGTTCTTGTTTGCTCAAAATACACTTTTCTCTCTATTTCTTCTACAAAGGGAAAAATTGTTATTCTTGGTGGAAAATAGACGTCAATTAATTTCAAAAAATAGTTTTCATTATTGTTTTTTTGTGATCCCATAAAAATTTCAGACGTTTCACTTCGGTGATGGGAAATGTTACCCTATTTGGTATAGCTGTAGTTTATTTACTACTTTCCGCCAACATCATTCACTATTTTATCGGACGTTTCACTTCTATTCCTGCAAGCATGTGTGTGGTGAGTTGATCGGTGTGCATTTACGGATCTTGCGCCGCCGCCTTCCGCGATCTCTACATATATTCAAAAAACGGGATTCATTTTTAATTCTTTTTAAACCTTTTTCACACCAACTGCTCTTAATAAAATTCAGCCATAATTCATAAATTTTGAGTATTTAAGGATTTTGCAGTCTTAACCTGGTAACAAATAATCTGGATCGAGATCCAGGATCTATACATCTGATTAATAAATGACGTCATCTAGGTAGTGGGGTTCTAGTTGTCTTCATATATTTGTCTATTATATTTTTTGGCGAACTTAAGAACTACACGGTGTAATTCCAGGAAAGAGAGCATCACTTCACGAGAACAGCGTTTAACAGGATCTCTTTTTTTTTTTTTTTTTTTGAAGAAATCGAAAATGGAACGTTCTCCTCGTTTTAATCCTCTGCTTTTTCTGGATATTTCTATGGATATTGTTTCTTGAAACCACCGAACCTTAAATTTAACATAATTTTGGGGTTTTTTTTCTTGAGATTGGGTGCGAGATAAACCGACCTTATTTTGTAGACCTATATCATTGCTCTCAAGTTTTTCAATAATCAGCTAAAATTTACTAAATATTCAGAGGTGAGTATGACAAATATTTGGAAAATCCTTAAACAACATCATATTTCCACTCACAAAATCTGTTTTTTACCTAAATATATCTATACCTACTGTATATAACGTATACTTTCAGGTTATTGTATTTCTAGCTGTTATTATCTTACCTTTCACCTATCTGAGAAGTCCCGGAGAATTTTGGTGTGGATTTTTCGGCGTTGTCCGCTTCTTCGCCAAAGATTTTCTAGTATTTTCTTTGTTTTGTATTAGGGGTGTGATCGTACTTGCCATGGTTACCACCGTCATAGCGGTATTTTCCATCCTCACCGGTATCGCACTTGATTTCGGTTCATGTTATCCAGAAGTTGCATATCCTGAACAAACTCCTAGCTCAATGATATTGTCACTTGGTTAGTCGGTTTTCCATAGTCGGTTGCCGTTTTGCAAATGGGAATTTTATTTAACTTTTCAGGAATTTTCCTTTTTGCATTTTCTGGACATTACGTGTTTCCGACTATTCAACATGACATGAAAAACCCGAGAGATTTCACTAAGAGTGTTTTTGCTGGATTTTTCCGTAAGTGCACTTATTGGCATTCGGAAAATCCATCTCCAATATTTCTCTGCGTTCATTAGGAATTTTTCTAATGACTTCTTGTTTGTGCTGCGCTAGTCGCGAAATCTCCTAATTTCTCAGATCGCATATTTTCAGTTGTCGTCATGCTTTACATGCCACTTTCAATTTCTGGCTACGTTGTCTATGGAGCTGCACTGGAAAGCTCTGTAATTTACTCTGTACAAACCAGTACGCTTCAGGTCAGTGCCCTAGCTCCTGGAATTTCCTAACTATCGATCGATGCAGTGCTTAGTCGACTGAGAAAATACCTACATACGTTTGAGAATCTTTTCCAGAGATCCTGAATCCGTTAGTATTTTTGTAGGGTTAGGTTAAGATTCAGGTTTTTCAGGTTCAGTTTTTTTTTTCACTAACACAAACCATATCACTGAATTCACCACGTTGTAGTTAATTCAACTGGTGTCACTTCCATTTTTTTGTTGTTGTTTTTAGTGTTTGTTTGTGTTTTTTTGTTGGTGAAGAATATCTATTAGCTCAACTTTATCCCTTTTTTGAACATCAATCTGAAAAAATTTTTAAGGTTTCTGGAAAATTTACGAAAAAAAAACAGATAGTACATTTTAAAAAATTAATAAAAAAAAATTATTTCTTTGAGATATATCTATAACCCTCACTATTTTTTTCCAGCTCGCTGCAAACCTCATGATCGCTGTGCACTGTATTATGACGTTGGTTATCGTTATCAATCCCCTGAATCAGGAAGTGGAACACTACCTGAAAGTCTCTCATAGTAGGTTCCTATTGAGTTTTTTTTTCATCAAAATGAATGATACGATTTTGTGGATTGGTGTGTCGGACGAAAAGAAGAAATGTTCATAAAAGATTTATATGTAGAGGCTGTTAAATATTTTTATATTTATTTTTTATATTTTTATTTTTATATTTTATTTACTTATTTATTTTAGGCTTTGGACCTGGACGAGTTATCACGCGAACCACTGTGCTCATATTAGTCCTCTTCGTTGGTCTCTCGGTACCTGATTTCTCGCCTGTGATGAACTTGGTAGGCTTCGAGGCGTTTTCCCAACTACATTCTGGAAAAAAATCCATCAGTGAAACTTTATTCAAGGCGTCATACGCAGCTACCACACTTGTTTATACAGAAAAGGCTATCGTTTACACATAAAATTTCTTTGAGCAGCACCGATGGGAGGGTCCCATCCATCCAAAGTTCTTCTTTGATTCTTGATCATTTAGGTCGGAGCGTCTACAATCCCAATCGGATGCGTTGTACTGCCGTCACTATTCTATCTATACAGTGAAGCAGCTACTGAGGATGAATGGAGGAAAGGACATACACCGTCGTTGATGAAGTGAGTGGGCGGAGTCGGAGGAAAACTCGTACTTTTCCCAAATCTGTCTGATCTACTTTATTTCCAGTGTCATTCGCCGCACTGACAAGACTGTTCTTATTATTAATTTCTTCATTCTCGGTTAGTTACGTTGGGTTTTTCCTATTTTTTTTGTTCTTGCGGTATATTTATTTTTATTTTCCTATATTTCGCAAAGATTGAACAGAGACTGTAGAGATTCTCTCCAGGAACAATTTGGCAATATTTTATCCAGCATACACAAACTTTTTTTGGGCTCGGATTTGACTCGGAAAAGATCCTTTTACCGTTTTCAGATTAAGTGATGCTTTTGGATCCGTAGAATCCGGTGTTTTCCAGGAATCCCTCAGAAAGTTTCGGAATTTTTTCCCCAAATCTTTAGATCCAAGCTAGGACTTTTAGGAGTCGCTGTGGTGGGCGGTGTTCTTGGAACCATGCAAGGACTTGAGAAAATTGCAAAGGCCGAATTTTCAGCACCTTGTTATGTACGTGCATTCACGTCCGATTACTACAATAGCACGTTCACGATCAAACAAAAGTGAGTACCGCTATGGAATTTGTGAAATTGACTTTTTTTTTGAAAAATGGAAACCGAGCAAATTTGATAAACTCAAATATTTTTTTAGCTGTTGCGGTCGTTTCCGTAACATTTCCACCTACGATTATTTCTGTGGCGCTTAAAGCGAAACAACCATAACATGTCGCATCGGCGGAAGCGGTACGAGTTTCCATGGAACTCCTCTTCTTGTCGTTTGGTTGTACTCAAAGAGTTTATTGTTTTTTCCCCCTATCAAATTCGTACATTGTAGTCTTCAGTTTTTATGCTCCTATGTTTTATTGACGATTTACAGTTTGTTTACAGTTACAGCAGTAAGCAAAAAATGTCTTTTCGTATCAGGGAGCTTTCAATGCTCATGAGGTTAGACACAGGAAAAGAGATTAGCTCTGAAAAGAAATTAGGACATAGAGAAGATTTGTTTTTTCCTTCTTTTCAAATTTCCTAAAAAAAAGCTCATTTTACGACAATTCACTTGAACATGCGTAGCATATCCTGACTTCTTTTTTCTTGAGACGTATTTTTTTTGGTATTTTTTTTGCAGATTTTTTCTCACTTCATATATGTGTATATACAACAGAAAGCGCAATTTACATTGAACTAGTGTGCATGAATTGGTTTGCGCGTAGCTACGCGGTGGGCGTAACGGACGTTGTTCGGGCGTGGGCGTGCCCGTTTGCACGTTCAATGGACGTGCGCGCGCGTGCGGACGAGTTCACACGAACGGTTTTGCGCCATCCAGTTGCACACTTTTTCAGTGATTGTTTGATAGTGGGTTGTTTGTGTGTCACCCGGTGTGGGGAATCCCCGTGAATATGTCGTCTTTTTCTTTTTCTTTTCCACCCCCGGTGTCAGATGTTTGTTGATCGTGTTTACCGTTCATTGTACTGTTTTCGAAATACCTTCACGATAAAGATTTACGAAGTTGCTTTACGAAGTTTATGGAAAATGATTTGTTCTAGGGAAGAGAATCACAGAGTTCACAAGAGCTAAGAATTAAAAATTGAATTCTGGACCAAAGAAATTATTATTAGAAAGAAACTATTTCTAGAAAATTATTTCTGAAACTAAGAGGATTTGCAAGATTTGTTGCTACAGTATTACAAACGGAAACTGTTCCATGCGTCGTTTCCGGACTTTTTCAATCAAATGTGGATTTCGTTGACATGCTTACTAACTAAATTAGTGACTAAATCATTCCTAGCAAACTCATACGAAATTCCTTTCGAGAGAATTTTAAGAATGTTCCAAAATATTAGTGGAACGTAAACTGGTTTAGTGAAAAAAAAACTAGTAATATTGAGTGAAAGGATACCCGAGAATACATCTGCACGGCCGCATTTTCTGTTTTGAGAAAGAAAAAAAAAACTTTAAATAAATTTCATTGATGCCTGTGTTTCATATTTAGATCTAAGTTAATCTCAGCTAATAGAAAAATGCAAAACTTTCCCTTGTTCTTCCTGAATTTAGTTCTTTGAATTTCATAAAGTAAAAATTTTACTAAAAATTACTTTCATCTTTCCTTGAATGGGTTAGACGTACACGTTTCGGAATGGTTCGTTTCATTCTGGTAGATTGACGAGTCCTTACCTCTCTGGAGATAATTTACTAAGCCAATCCAGACAGAAATGTGAATAAAATAATGAGTAAAAACCTTCTGCAAGTTTTCATCTATCGTTATGAGATGCAGATATGGCTAATTTCATTTGAACTTAGCTAAATTTATTTTTAAATAGTTTTAATTTGGACGAAGCTGATTTCGTTTCCTTTCCATTTTTTTTCGAAAGAAAACGGAAAGGATTTCCGTTTGGTAGTATTAATGACTCAAAAATGCGACCGTAAACATACATGTATGATGTACGGATAACATATAGCCGGGATATTACACTGTTTTTTTTACTTGAGGAAACATCTAATCGGATTATGCCGTAGAATTATCATGTGGTAGACGTAAAAGATTCTCTCTTTGGTACACTTTCATGGATACATCCGAGAAAGGAGCTAATTTGGTTTGTGGGCAGAGGTACGTCCAAAACTACGGAGGAGTCCGCTAAGCAGCTGGAACTAATAGTATAGATGATTCCTGATTTTTCCTTCTGATTCGAATTTTATCTGATAATTTATCGTCTAGAGACGAGAATTAATTTTAAGGTAGATCAATGCATTAAATCCAATTATTAAATCCAATTCTTCCGTTGTTTTTTCAATTATTTTAGTTAGTAGTGTATACAATCTTTGTTTTTTGCAGTTATTCTAGTTTACAATTGTTATCGTTATTTATTTATTCGGATACAGTGCCCCACATACTATAAAACCGTATCAAATCGTTTTCGAGAAACAGTTTTCTTTCGCAATTAATTAAAATCTTCCTTTCCATTTGCTTGGTACCCTCAGAAATTATTTGTTTCCAGTGAAAATATCATTTATTTTTATGATTAAGTTTGATGAAGCTGAAATGCATTTCCTGCAACGATTTCCCATATCCGCTCCATCTGAAGAATTTTTTAGCCCAGTAGGTAGTTATGGAATGGAAAATGCATTAAGTGGATCTCTAAATCATTTATAATTGCCACCGTATATGTGAGAAAACGCCGCTCCGAAAGATGTTTTGATGTTAGGGTCTGGAAAAAGAGGCGTTACCTGCGAAGACTGTAATTGGTCGAAGGCTGTATAAGCACCGCCCAAAACATTCCACATTTGATCTTTCCTACCATATGCTGTCAGGGGCAGTTCTGTTTTTTTCTTGGATAACCCTATGTGTATTGAAAACACGTCCAGCAAAATCCTAACCTTTTTCCTCCTCAGTTAACATAATTTCTCTTAGGATCCTAACAGTAAAACGTTATAAAATACATAAAATGAATATAGCTAAATAGAAATAAAATAAAAAAATGAATAATAAAAATAAAATAAATAAATAATAACAATAAAAATAGCCGCATAAAAAAGTTTTTTCTTCTCAAAATTACGAATATGTGCAAAAATCTCGGAAGTTCAGTACGAAAAGTTCTACGTATTCGATAAGGGACGAGTTGACTATGCTAATTGCCTACGGAATCGTCACACAGAGTGGGATGTGGCTCATTATTCCTTATCTCGTTCCGCTTAGTTAGTTAACGAGATCCTACGACGTCAAATCTGATTCTGTAGGGCACACTACACACTCCGTGACTGTTGAGTTCCCCAAAATCCTGAATCTATTTGATTCTTCTCACGTCAGCATATTCCAATAAGAATTGTTTTCATGTTTTGAGTATCATCTTTGAAAAAAAATGACTTGAATTCATCGTATTTAGGTAGATTTTCTACTCGAAAATTGATAACTTGAATTTTTAAATAATTTCAAAATTTTAAATAATTTTAAACTCTAAACTTCAATTGTAATATGGAAGAAGTCATTCCTGAGAGATCACACTGGACTTCAGAGGTCAAAACGTTCAAAAAAAAAATTGTCACTAGCCGGACGGATATTGTACTACTACTACTACTATTATGGAGTTCATCTTCTAAAATCTTCAGATTCTCAGATTTTTCCTCTCTATTTTGCCCTAGGTATAAATTTCCTAAATGAGTGTGCGAATTTTTCAAGATGCAGCAGATTAAAGGGGTTTATTCAGGAAGTTTTTTTTTGCTTATTTATCTTTGCATTTTGAAAAAAAAATAATTCTTCTACGCAACCACCAGTAATGATCGAATTCTTTATTTTTTTTCCAGGATTGAGAGTACGATTCTGAAATTTTTTGAAATTTCCCTAGGATTTTCATGAATTCTATTACTGGCATTTCGGATTGCGTACATTTTAATGTACTGTAAGTTTAGCTACTGGTGGGATGTCATCTGAACTAGTTTACTTATTTAGACCGGAAAAAAGGGAAACAATAGGAAATAAAAAATAAATATTGTTAACCAATTATAACGTGGGTCAATTGCACATTTTTTGGTCGTTTTATGACAAAATCAGGTGGATTTATGCTTTAAAAAAATTATAAAATAAAGCATAAACATTGTTGACACGAGACAAATGTATTTCGATTCTTTCTTAATAGTTCTGTTCATTTTCCCGAAAAAAATTAGAGATTTTTTATCGGTGGAAGACGATTCTAGTTATGTGAAAATATCGTATAAAAAAGGACAAAGTCACTGGCGTATCAATCCACTCGGGATGCGCCAACGCGTTTTACTGGAATTCATAATCGTTGAGGTTTTGGAACGCGTTTGGTTTAAAATGGATTTGTTTTTTTATCGTACATCAATTCTATTTTTAGACACTTTCGTTCAAATAAAACGCTACCGTACTACTCATTAGGAATATCATATCTCTTCTCATAACATATTAGATCTATGTGATTTAACTTTAACTACAGCGGCATATATTTGCTTCAACGCCCTCCTTTAGAGACTTAAACGAGTGGAGAATCTGGCTTTTTCACTCAACAATTTTGCTCGTCTATTTTTTCCTTCTTTATTTGCACCAAGGAATCTCTAATGCTAACCACGACGCTCACGATATTTCAGTCGTTTCCATGAAACACTGCTACTCCTGAGACGGGTGTCGCTCCATAAAAACTGCATGGATTCATGCTGTTCCCGTAACTTATCCGTGTTTTTGACTCAACAGTTCTTCTACTTCATTTTTTTCTCTGAATTTCTAGATTATAGAACAGTGAACTTTAGCCGACGAAAATATTTCTCCAGAACAACCTCATAATCAGCCGACGATGTCGCTCGTTCTCGCGCGAAAACAAGCGATGGTGTGTTCTTGCTTCGCCGGGAAGCGCGACACGCGTCGAACACATGATTAACGAATCGAATCAACTCACGCATCACGATGATCTCTGATGGCAACATCAAATTTCCTCTCTCTCTCGTCTTCGTATCTCCTCATCCTCATTCAATTTAACGGTTACTAAATTACAAAATGGAAAAATTTAACGGCGCCTGCTTTTCGATCAGTTCTAAGGACAACGGGGCTCAAGGTAATCAAGGTAATTAAAGTAAGCTACAAGAGAGTAACGTGATTAGTCTCTCTAGCAAAACTAAGTAACTCACCAATTTAAATTTACAATATTCTACAATATTTTGAACGTTTCTACGTATTTCCCGTTTCTCACTCGGTATATAAGCAGATCGGCGGGGCTAAGGAGCCTTTTTAAAACCTATTAGTTTTAAAATTTTAATTTGAACCTATTCGCGGGAATGCAACAATTACTGTTGTAAACTGTATAGGCGAATGTAGTGTAGCGGTTAGAGGTTCCGCACCATGCACGATCGATTGGAAGTTCGAATCCTCCTTAGAGGTTGCCCAACCTTTCATCTCTTTCTATCCTTTTCATCCTTTTTATCATTTCACTGTATAGGCATAGGCGACGAAGTCAGGACACAGAAGAAGAGGAAAATAATAAAGCCGGCTTAAGCATTCAAAAGAAATTAATGTATTTACAAATCGCTTCTAACCATAATATTGTGCCCAGTTCTCTTGAAATGACTATATTTTCCATAAACATCATTCTTTAATTTTTGATGGCTCATTTTCTGTAGTTAAATAAAGCAAGAAAAAATATTTGGCGCTAATTGATCCGCTTAATTGCGCCAACGCGTTCACCTCAATTCGAGAATCGTTCGAGGTTTACGAGAAAAAAAAAAGTTTACGATTTACGAAGGTTTTATCTCAAGTCAGTTTTTTTTTTATTCTCTCACACAGGTCTTCTGCCAATTTACCGATCTCGAGAGAATCAAAAGTTTGCTTAGCACCAGAGTCGAACCATCAAGTCGTCCAGTAACAGTGAAAGCTCTTACCAATTGCGCTAAACCTGTCTCCTATTTATTAGATGAGTACACCAATACCAAGTTGGTGGCAGGTGTGGTCCAAGTGTGTAGCAAAAACAAAATTTTGTTGTTGTGCCTGTATCTCATAATGAATAAATAAACATCAGAAATGCTACTGTCAACATTCTATGTCACTTTTTTTTCTGCACGAACGAAATAAGATAGATACTCCTAAAATTTTCTTTTCGTCCGGTCACTCCCCGCACGACATCCGTTGTGTCGTGGTCGATTTTGACGATCCTAACAGAAACTGATCATCGTGATCACTTGGACTCCCGGCTGTTAAGAGGAAATGACATTCGGCAAATTAAATTTGCCAAGGACTGGACGTATCTTCTCGAAAGTTACCAACTTTTAAAATCTCTAGAAAAAATTCACCTCTAAGAGGAAGAATGCTTGCGAGATCACGCGTCACGGTCTCCTACTAACATTAAAAAATCAGTTCGATAACTGGGAACCGATCCAACCACACAAATTTTTTTTTTGCTCACTAGTTGCTCTACTGATTCCGTGAGCAATTCGTGCTGTCCATCCACCACATCCCAGAGGTTTCCAGTCCAGTTCCAGTGCAGAGAGGTTGCAGAAACGTTTTTTTTTTGAATTAGAACTATGTCCTTGGAATGTACAGCATTCTTTCCTTGGATCGAGAAACATCCAGAGAATGAGAAATGAAGCTCCTTTGAGAATTAGCTTTGTAAAACTTCAATCTGAATGGTCATTGCGAGAAGTAAAGTCTTCACTTTTTCACTCAATGTGCCTCTCTAAATTAGAGTCGACATCAGTCGACGAATGGATGCACTATGTGCAGAGAGAAGGGGAAGATGGTTTGATTTTGCAACTGGGGGCCTAGTCGTAGTCAATTATGGATGGTAAAAGCTGCAGCTCCTCAGCTTTCTTCTTCATTTCGTACTTTTCCAAGAGATTTTAATTCACGTAAAAGAGTAAATATTTATATAAATATGTATAATATAGAGTAATAAATGGTAGTAAATAATATAAAGTGTTCTGGAAAGACCGTGGTTTAAAACTGTAAGCAGACTATTAAGGGAGATAAAGTTCTCAAAAAGTAAGTCAAAAAACTATATCACAATAAATTATTATGAATAAATTATGATTAAATCAATATCATCGAGGGAAAGCTCTCAACCTAGGACACATGAAAATTTCTACGTCTATTCGAAAAATTTACGACTCGTTTTCCTTTTATTGAGTCCACAGAATCCACAGAAAATATTGTAACCAGTAACTGTGAATATTGTAAGAACAATTCCGATAATATAAATCCATGCAGCTTCACTAAAACGATACTTTTTTTTACATGCATATCAAAACAAGAGGTTCCAACCAAGAAAAAAATGTTCCTGAGTCACGGATCTCCATATGATCTTCAGGAGGACAAGGAAGAGGGTGAGGAAAAGGATGAAGGGGGGAGCGAGGCCTGTTTAAGCGTAGAGCTGAGCACGCCAGCTGATTTCCTTTCGAACGAAAACCACCATCCAGAGGGACTGCGGATTCTTCAACGTTATCCAGAGCAGCTTGAGTCGATTCAGGACCACAGAAATCTCTATGAAAACAAGCAGGCACAAACATTTCTAAGAGGAATTAGCGTAAATGCATTCCAAGGAATAAAATAATCGGATTTAAGGTCATCTAGCTCGTAGAAACACGCATGTCTCATTGAAATAGGGTTGGTTAGTCGACACTCATCACTACTACATTATTTCCTATCCATAGACTTAGTTTCATTCAAGTTTTTTTTTTCTGGATCCTTTTAGAAAGTAATGTATTTCATTATATTTCTATTATTATTATTATTATTATTATTATTTAATTTTTTCTCGTACTTTTTTCTAACGCTGCGCCCTTCTAGTTTATCGTGCACTTTCAATAATAGAATAATTAGCAAAAAAGTATTTTTAACTAAACGACAGCACTCATCAAAAACAGAAAAGATGTAACTAATAGGATTATTTGAACAGATAACCACAAATAGTTGGTGTCGCAGCATCAATTATGTTCTCATGTTCAACCGCGACGCGTCTGCTGCGCAAACGCGGCTGTACCATCTGTCACTTCCTCTCTCCCCCTTTGCTGCGATATTCTTTAAAACCAAATGCTGGTAAATCCGGCTCGAACTAATACGTAGAGGTTTACATGCATTTGTTCTTTTTATTTAAAAAAGAATTACTGGGATCGAAAATAATTAGAAACTATAAAAGGAAAAAATACCAGTGCAAAACTGAATTTAAATATATTTTACATCGTTTTCTCTTCGAGGCACCTATGAAACCCCCGTCTTTTATGCATTTATTTTCTAGATTAGATTCAATCGTAATCTTTCATTTTTCACTTTCTAGATTTTTTAATCACTATTTCTGCTTGAGAAATTATTCCGTATGGTTTTCCCGGGTCTTCAAGAAATCCACAATGCGTTGTTACATTCTATTCTAAACAAAACAAAATCTGGAATCACTAAACTTAGCCGAAAAACTACATTCAGCCTGGCTAAACTCATTTCTTTTCTCTTCCATTAGATCCTAGTTACATTTTAAAGTCTGAGTCTTATTTTTCTACGTGTTTTCTTATGACCACAGCATCAAATTCGAATTTCCTCTGTCGACAGATGCAGGTCCGATTTGCACGTACATATTTGCTGTTGAACATGAGCAACTGAACACAACTCCCATAAATTCGTACGAAAATTGTAGTAGTGGACTCAGAATGTGGTTAAATTCAATTTAAAGAAAGCGTTGAATAGGGCTTTGATGAAATTCTCAACTGAAATAGTGCGATAGAATTATTTTAGAGATTAATTTTTTAATTGATTAATTTAATTTTCGAGAATTCTATTAGAAGAAGTGACATCAAGTGAGGACAGATGAAGATTTGGAAACAAACCCAGAAAAAAAACCCTTAATTTTTCTTCTATTTTTGAGAGATTTTGTTTTTTTTTTACTGGAGATTTATTAACTAATTAATTTAATTCATTAAAATGACCATAACATATTAAAATAGCATAATAATTTCTTTTTAAAACTTTAGTAACTTCTATGTTCTTTTTCGTTGCATTGTTTTTATTTTATATAATATATATGTATTGTTATATTATATTTTCCCAGCCTTCTCGCTATTTCATATTCCTATCGTATACCTTATTTACTGTTGTTGTTGTTGTTATTCGCATCATTTTACAAGTATATTTTTTATGTGAGAATTTCTGTTGAAGAGCTCTCACGGGAACACTCGACATCGAAAAAACAATGGCTGTTCTCATAAGCGTAACATATGGAAAAATATGGAAGGAACAGCTTCTAGAAATCCAAAGAAAAAAATGGGCCCAAGCGGGAAATGTCTCTCTAGCTTTTTTTTAGTTTTTTTTAGTTTTTTTTTCTCGTTTGACGTTCATTTTGATGTTCACGGGGGGTTTGGAGAACAAAAACACTTTTAATGTACTCGTATACAATTAGTGGTTGATTGAAGTGGAATTTCGGAAGGCACCACAGCACCATCGATCCAAGGGCCTAGGTCAGTTGTTTTCTCATGTAATTTTTCCATTTCCCGGATGGGAACTGAACGGAAACGATTCGGTCCTGATTATTTCCACATCTTCTAGAACATTCATTTTTCTCTACAGAAATAGAATTGTTTGATTCTAATCTAGTTGTGTTGATCCCAGCTCTAATTATTCTAATAGTATTTGAATAATTACATATATATAATTATTTATATTTTTTCTATATTTATTATACATATTTATTTAAACTTCTTTTATTTATTATATGTTAATATATAATTATTTTAGTATTATTTGAATAATAACAATTACTCTTCTTGAATATCTCTGTGTAATAGAAGTTTATTCATGGAATATTTACGTGCTACCAATAACCAGCACTTTTTCGAAAACAAAAAACTTAACGGTAAAGAAAAAAAAGAAAACGGAGGGGTTTTCCGAAAAAAAAGGTTTCCTAATCCAATAAAACTCACATTTTTTTCTATCTGTTTCCTAACCATCAAGAGAACGCCCTATGTACTAATTTGGATTCTGCAGAAATTTCTCTGTTCGGTTAGGAAAATTCGGTTAGGAAGTGGTGAGTAGTGATGCATTCATTTCTAAGGATTAAGGAAACAATCACACAAATTTTGTTTGGTTCTTATTGTTTTTAGGGTCCCATTTTTCATGTACTGATTTTGACACTTATTTTTTTGCTTTCACTAACTATTTACTTATTTGTTTTGATTTAGTACGAGAAATCTAGCAGTCGAATACTCCCATTTTTTGGACATTTTTAGGACAGAGTACCTCCAATTCTATTTTTTTTTATTCATTACAACACTTTCCTTTTTTTCGAAAAAAAAATCCCATTTCTTAGTTGATACAGGTAACTCGTACACGTTTTGTAAGTTCAATTTTTATCCGGGAAGATTTCACTGACCCCTCCGTCGAAGGGTCAGGGGAAAAAACCTCTTCGGTGAGGTGAGCAAATCCTCATAGTCAGTCGACTACAAGCCATTTGAAGCGTCAGCGCAGCTTCTTCTTCTGGGACGGCCGCTGCTTTCATGAGCGGCCGTGAGAAAACGACCGTGTTCGAGGCGCGCTTAAAAGGAGATAAGTCGTTTCTGTCCACGATAGCTGAAGCCTCCGAGGTAAATCCA
This sequence comes from Necator americanus, assembly GCF_031761385.1. NCBI lineage: Eukaryota > Metazoa > Nematoda > Chromadorea > Rhabditida > Ancylostomatidae > Necator > Necator americanus. The sequence goes on from NC_087372.1 coordinate 39,127,310, forward strand.
ATTCGCACGTCTTCTATGTAGCGGCTAGCGCTAAACTGATCGAAAGGCGGGGCAACCGCCGAAAGGAGAAGAAATGTCTTTATCCAGAAGCTCTTGCAGCTTTTCCAGTGCCATTATGAATAACTACTACTGAATGATAAACTTTTTGGTTGCTCCGCACTTCTTACACTATTTTTCTATAATTTATACGCATGTAAAACTATAAGTTATTGGATTTAATCTATTATTAAGTCATAATTATATTATTTTTTAATTTTAATTTATTCGTGTGCTTTTCATCATTACTCACCTCCGGTAGCTAAAGAGATTTTTCTTGCGTAGCTCCTTTTTTCTGAGAACATAGCAGTGAAAGAGACATTCTTAGAAAACTCCGTTGTAATATTTTTAAAATGATTTTAATTTTTTTCTTAAAAATTATTATTATTACTTTATTTTATATTATTATTATTACTATTACAAAGATAAAAATGCTTAATAATAATACTTAATACTAGATATTATACTATTATATTATTATTATTAAATACTATTATATTATTATTATTACGAGGATAAAAAAATTTGTAGACGACTTAATATTTCTTTTTTTTTTGATAATATTCTACAGAGCGCTGTTACGTCCACAGCAAAGCTCCATCATAAAGTTCTCCGTCGCAAAATCCTTTCCATTCCTATTCCAGATATTTCTGGATAGACGGTAACAACTATTTCTCATTGCCATTTCTTTTTTTGTAGTAGTCTACCTATATCGTGTAGATCACATTTCAAATTTTTGATGGATTTTGTAAACTTGTGGAGGATTATACGATGAAATGAGGCGTTCTCCGGAATTTTCCGTTGGCTGCACTGTCCCACCAACACTATCCATGTTATCCACCAAATTCTGGAGACAGCCATCCCATGGCCATTGTTGACAAACGAGTTATTCTGCAAAAATGAGGAACAGCCAAAATATTTGAGAATAACACTGCACATCTTCTCAGCGGACGTTTCCAGAGTCTTCTAATCTACGACCATGTCAACACGGAATAAATAAATAAATAAATAAACAAACAAACAAACAAAACTTTCGAAAATAATCTACTCTTCTCCATTAAACATGCTCTAATTTTGTTTATTTGAGTGGAATTGAGTCGTTGGATAAAAATCCACTCCACTATTGGACTTCTCATCCAAGAATAAGCCAAATTATGATGGATTTTATTTATTTTATTCCGACAAAGCCTATTTTTAGTTGCCTTTGCGTGGTCCATGAAGCAATGCCTATGAGACAAATAATCTCTAAAACGATTAGAACGATATTTTCGGGGAGGGTAGGATCTTAATACTTGCGGCCCTTGCGATTGTGGGTCCCATTTCATGGATTTCCAAAGACGAAGACGTCTAGAACAATAAAAGAGATTAACTAACATTTTTCTCTCTTTTCTTCTTTTTCTTTTATAAACGTCTATGTTAGATTGTAAAAGTATACAGCAATTTTCTTCTGCTTTTTTTCATCCCGTGCAAGCACTTTGCAATCTCAGAACCCCCTCCAAAAAAAAGGAGTACGATTAGATTTCTCTCTCCCTCTGTGTGTCCAGAAAGAAAAACATTCTCACAATCAATCTACTCTTTTACTTTTTACTGAGCGTTGATTGATTTTCTTTGAAAATTATTGTGGTTTCTTTACAGGCAATTTCACTGCATACTTAATTCAATTCGGTGGATTTTGTTCGAAATTGCAGCCTTAAAGAATTTCGTGCCTCCATCTGCCTCTTAAAAGTAAATTTGTGACGAGAAAAAGTTTTGCCGATCAGTCACTAATTAACTCATGCAATTAACTTTTCTAAAATTGAAATATCATTATCATATAATTTTCCTCAACTTTCCTTTTCCAAGAAGTTTTTCGAGAGCTTTAGGAGAGAGAGAGAGAGAACTTCTCTTTGGACATGGGTTTTGCTTCTCAGAAAACTTTTTCATTCTTAAATATTTATTATCTGCCTATTATGTGAAATTTGCACTTATCCCTAAACAATAGGAGAATATCCCGTAGCCATCAACAAAACTTTTTTTTTCAAAAGTAATATCTCAGTTCTAGAAAAATTCTCTCGTTGAAACTTTGAAGGGAAGAGTTTTCAGAGGAGAAATTCCTAATTTTAGCAGTTCTTTCACATAAACCGTTCTAATTTATTCATTTATTTAATAAATATTTTTTTCCTGGAAATAATCGTAACGGACGGGAAATCTATAATAAAGTATGCGGCAAAATGTTAATTTATTAATTAATTAATCCATTATTAATAAATTATTATTATCTTATTAATTACTTCAATTAATTAATTGGTTTTTAAAATTTAATTTTTTTACAACTTTATTACGAAGTATGGGTACACTTTGGATCGCCATTGTTACGATTATTTTCAGGAAAAACTTATGAAAAGAATGGGAACGTTAATATCGAATTACCGCACTTCATGGGAATGAATGTGGGAATCGTATAGTGTTTTCTCGACATTTCTACCGACCTCGAACTATGGATAAGAAGAATTTTTGCTGGAAAACATTTCAATTTAATTAACGAGTCGGATTGTACTGTATAAAGTGTACACAATTATTAGAAACTTCCAAAATAATTAGAATTATTGATACATTTATTAGAAAATTCCCAGATTTTCAGAATTCAGTTATATTTTCTCCGATATTAAATCACCATTTCTACGAAAGTGAAAATCCCATTAGGATACGTTATGAGATGTTTTCCAGACATTCACAGAAGCATTTTTCTGTCAGAAAAATTCAACCCTGCGTCATTTTTAGTTAAAATCGGACGCTCGGCTATGTTTTTCCATGTTATTTCTGGAGAAACAACGTGAAACAACCTCATTCCTACGTTCCATATTGCACTACGTCGAATGGGGGAGGGGAGGGCAGGGGAGAGGGGGCGGGCGGGCGGTCCGTGGCTCTAGTCATCCGTTTATTTCAAGCCTCATTCGGCATGTTTTCCACTTCGATCCCGAAGAATGTCCAGAATTATACAAGGAAAATACTTAATAACTTCAAATATATATGTATATTATATAAATATTATATGAGTTCTTTCAAATATTGAGTTATGAGTTGCTGGTTATTCGATGAATTTTCCTCCTTCCTTCTCCTTTTTTTCCGGCAATTCCCATCATTCAACAGGAAAATGCTAGGTTCACATTTTATTTGTCACATACATATTTAAATTGCATTTTCATATCCAATATCGGTAAGCCTCCGTGCTCGAGAAAAAAAAAGAACCGAAATGAAAACCAGGTATCCTAGTGGTTTCGCTCCTTTTTCAAGGAAAGCATGAGCTCAATGTGAAAACTTTTTGGATTCATTATAACACTACAGTGGTTACTAGCTTTTATTTACAAGATTTTTTTCTATTTATTCTTCTCGGATACACTTAGGAAAATTGAAAAGTTCCATTATTATCATACATAGAACCAACGAACTCAATAACTCGCGTACTGCAATATGAAACGTAGGAATGAGTGGGCGATTATTAGTTAGAGGAGTTAGTTACAAGATTTATTACTTATTCTTCTTGAATACTGTAAAGAAAATTGAAAAATTCGAAGTTTAGAAAAAAAAACTCATTGCTGCTTCTCAAAGTTTCTACGAAACTTTTAAATCTTCTAGAACTTTGTCCTCCTTATTCATGAAACCTTTGAATTTTTCTCCACTATACCACTCTGAATGACCTCAATCCGCTCATAAGGATTCAGTCCTGAGCCCCTACATTCGAAAATTACTACTGCCTTTTTCCAGGAGGAGTATTCTAACCATTTTTTTTTCTCTCGAGGAGAGTAGGAGCCTCTAAAAATAAAAGAAAGGTGAAAAAATTGCTTCTCATGAAGATACATAGCGAAATTAAAAAGAATAACCTTGTATTGGTACTTAAAACTACTCTTCCAGAACAATTTTCTTCCTTTTTGCTCTTAAGAAGTAAAGAATTTCCGGATTTTTGAAAGCTGCTCTTAAATCCAACAACTTATCGCCATCTCATAGCTTCTTCGCATTTCTTTTTACGTTTCCTTCCGGACCGTAGAGTCGTTCTTCCGAGCTCTCAACCCCTATGTTCTCCATTATTTTAGCAAATGAGAACTGTAGTGAATACGTATTTCAGGTCTACATTTTTCAAGAAGAAAATATAATTTATTTTCTTCCTAACAACAACAATCCTTGTACAATATTTTGTTTTCTATTTTTTTTCGGATTCATAACCCCTTTCTGAAGAACAATTCAATAACAAAAAACAACAGTGGAAGACGGAATTTCAAGGAGACTACCTCAGAGGAATTTTCTTATGCGGACCTCAAATATATTATTTTACTCCGGTAAATACTAAAAATCTACCACATAAGGCTGTATTTAACCCTTTATATAAATTAACTACGCTCCTACCACGTACAGCATCTGCCACTGACAGTATCGTGGCAGTATTTCAGTACAGTAGTATTCCATTTTGTTTTCAGCGATGATCTAAAAGCTTCTCTAGCTTCTGCTCATTTTTTGGGAACGTTTTCCGATTCTGGTAATTTCGCTGGCATTTCCCACATGCTACCGTATTCTCCACATTCAGAAGTAACGTAATTGCCGTGGGCGTTATCGTTCCACCACAGATGGTGGAGAACAACAGCATGATGATTCCAGTTATCCCTCCTTTTTGCTTTTAAACAGAATCGATTCAAGTTCACTAGGGAGTACTCATAGCGTCATGAGTTCCAAAAGGTCACAGGTTCACCAAAGGCGGACGGCGAAATTTTGAGGACGTAGAATCGCTCCCTCCAATACCGTACCTTACGGAAATTTTGAATCTTACCTCGTGACGTCGCTGAATCTGAAGCACCAGCAGGGACGAGCACTCTCATAAAATAGTGAAACGATAGGAAGCCACACTAAAATCGCAAAGTTAGACAGCAATTTAAAATCTTAAAAAGTCTAAAAAATTCAAATCCTTATAACATTTTTTATTTAATATTATTTTTTATTGCTATTTAATATCTAATAATATTTTTTGAATTTTTAAAAAAATTTAAATTTTTCCCCCAAATACTTCCTCCTTTAATGTGTTTTTTGCAGCATACCTGAAGGTGTTTTCAAATAAATGAGTAAATAAATAAATAAATAACCACATGAAAGCTTAAACTTCACAGCCGAAGCTTTAGATTGTGGGCAGTTGTTACCATATTTAGCTTGCGCCCTCCTTTTTTATTGTTCACTTAAGCGGATGACATCACTCTAAAATATGGATAAAGCGACAATAATGGAATGTTGGCAAAGTGAATAAAGGCTGAAGTATTTAGCGTTAATCAATCCCCATGGGATCCGCCAATGCGTTCACTTCAATTCGGAACCGGTTGGCGCTTACGAACGTTTTTTTGTGGGGTTCCCTAGCCTATACAGTAAATCACGGGGCAACTCGGTGTGTGGATATCAAGTCAATGTTTTTTCATCCTCCTACACAAATCTGGTACCAATAATTCATCGATCCACGGGGGGCTTGGTTCTCTCCGGATTGACTTCAAACCATCGACCGACGGTGCAATCGCGGCGGAACCTCTTATCAACCGCGCTACATCCGTGTTCCACCTCATTAATGGGTAGAAATCCCTCCATCAAAGGAAACCAAGCTCTACATTCATGGAATAACTGTTACATCTCGGATTTGCGGAAGTGGCAAAGGATTACCTAAGGTTTTTTTGTGAATATGTAAACAAAAATCATGTTCCATAATAACGAGCTTAGTTTGTCACGTGCGTATACACATCCGTGTGTTTGTGGAACGAAAATCCAGGAAGCAACGAGATGAGTGCAACTAGTCAGAAAAGTGCGCCGGCGCAAGAAAGCGATAAAATGTGCTGAGACGGGTCCCACGGCTACGGTTGCCGCAAGAGGCCGTCAAAGCGGAGTGGGACATGTCCCATAGCGTTGAATTTCAGCGTCCCGATGCAGCAGTATTACGCAATAATTCCAAGTGGATTTCTCAAAAAAAAAGTAAGTGAAACTTTGTGAACATTGCGAACCAGATGTGCTGCGTCGTTTCTGAACGCCCGCCCCCGCATGTCTAGTCCCCTTCACGTTCCCTTCATCAGATTAATCAGAGATTTCCTCCAGAAATTAGGAACACGCGTGAAACTGGCTGCTTGAATAGTAGCTAAGAGTTTACCTGATCTGAAATAAAGCCCTATGATGTCGCTTTGTCGCCGCTATGATGAAAACGTTCACTTCACGTTCACTTCACGTTCCCTTCACGTTCATTTCATATTAGTGCATTAATCCACTATTAGGGAAGAGGACGAGGAGAAAAATTCATACTTGAATATTTTCACTACTGTAGCTTTGTAGAAAAAATTTATCTGTGAAATCAAGTTTGAACAATCTCCAAATGTAGCACTGATGTGTCTACAGAAAAATTGTGAAGCATTTCATTGTTAGGGCGGGTGTAGCGCAGTCGGTAGGAGGTTCCGCTATGTCTGCACAATCGATCTGAGGTTCGAATCTGCCCTAGTGCCCACCAAGTCTTTCATCCCTCCGGGGTCGATAAATTGGTACCAGACCTGTCTGGGAGGATGAAAGCACTGACTTCACTTATCGGCTAACCCCGAAAGTTATTGTAGAGGCCAGTTACACGTTCGTGAACCTCAAACGATTCTGAATTGAGCTGGACGTGGTGGCGAAGGTCCCAAACGGATTGATTAACGCCAGACACTTTATCCTTTATCCTTTTATTTCATTGTTATGCCTACATTTCTTTGAAAAAAAGCGAAAGAAGAAAGCGCGGTTGAAAAAAATCGAAATTTAATTTCACAGGAAACCTCGCTACTTTTAATTTTTATTGATCAGTTAAGCCGAGCGAAGCGAGCACAACGAGAAGTCTGAAGTGTGGATTTATCCTTTAAATATAGTTTGCTTCAATCGTTTTTATCGCCACATTAAAATTTTTATTTTTATCAGACTAACTTCGATTTTAACACTATTTCTGTCGATTTTAACACTACTTCTGAAGTTCAAATTCTTCTTCTTTTTCACTGGAACGCACGAAAAGTGACTTCAGCCTTTTTACTGACGAAACCGGTTGAGATTCCATGACGAGTTTTTCTCTGGACTGTCGTGATCATTTAATAAATCCTAAAATCCATATTCTTCACGAAGAATATCATTCACTGGGAGTAAAGACGGATGATTCTCATACGTAACTGTCACAGTGCCTTCAATTAAGCTTTCGTCGCGTTTTTTTCTGCGAAGGACCCTTATTTTTATCGTTCCATTCCAGAAAATGGATTGCACGTGTTCTGACCTTTTATGCTCTTCTCATTATCATAAGACAATTGGAGAGTGCTTTCTTATTTAAGCCAATTGAAGAAAAAAATGATTGATGGCTATTGTTTGGAATAATAAAAAAAGGATACTCTGGTGATCTGCTCACCTTTAAAAAGTGAAATTAATCAAAATACACGTTCGAATCAAATTAAGCAAATTTAATTTTTCTTCTCCGAAATATCCGGAAAATAAGGAAACATCTGAAATTGAAAAAATTGAGAAATTTCTCAGAATAAAAAACTCTCATTTTAAAAACTACTGCGGTAGATCAGAAATATCCGAAAGCACATGTGTGCCGCGATTAGGTTGACTTACCTTATTTACTTACAAAATAGTGGAACTCTTCTGTTCGCAGCTTTTGTGGGCGATTTTCCGGAAAATTATGGAAACCAGATTCATATACGAAATTCAATGGGAATCCAAGCAATATTCAAGCAGATGGAATGCCTTTTTTGTAGCGATGTAGGCAACAATTCGCGACTTTCGGTATTAAATATTTAAAGGAAACCAGGAGGAAAAAATATTATAACAGTATATTTTCACATTATATACCTTAATAATATAAAAACCACTTATTTGTCATCCTAGCTTAGGTTTTCTCAACTTATGATAATTTCGTTCTGCCGAAAATCTACGTACCCTTCTTCTAATAATCATATTTTCCAAAGTGCAATTGCGGATTTGGTTTGCAACACAAATCTTGAAGAGAAAAAACCTGCCTTCCATTACCGTAGTTATATAAAAATTGTGATTTTTATAGAGTTCATTAAAGGTCGCTATTTCTTCCATATTTCTGATGATAAAAAAAATGTATTTTTGAAGAATTTTTCTGCTCATTTCTTCAACAAATACACAATTCCGCCAATATTACATTATTGTTGTAGAATAACTAAAAACTGGGAAAAAATTGCTTTCAAAATTGATTACTTCTAGCATGTGTCCGAACGATCTTTCGGAAAGAAAAGAAACGCAACATTTTCCTATAATCACTCTTTGAATTTGGAAAATTTGAAATTTTCTATCGCTTTAAAAAAAAGTCCTTCTCTCGTAGGTGCTGCTTATGAATTTCTACGCTAAAATCAATTCAATTCAATTCAATTCAATTCAACAAGGATAAAGTGCAAAAGAATTTCTGAAAAAAAATAAAATTTGATTTCCAAGTTTTTCTTTCGCACCGCTAATTTTCCAACGTGTGAACGAATTCTGCAAAAGTGAATATTAAGATCCTACCGGAATCGGATATTCGGAGTATGTGATAATTGCCTCTGCTGCACCGCTGCTTGAGCATGGATTCAGGGAAGATCAAAGGAGCTGCTGCTGCTACTGTGCCAAATTACCTCCTAAATATTAATGACTGCATGACCCACCGGTGTATCACGTTTTTGAGGTTTTCTTTGTTTTTAAGGTTGAGATTTTTTTTGTTCTATTTCCCAGGATATTGGGAAATCTTACCTTTAATCCTCTAAAGTGAACATGTTATGAAAAAACACAAGCAAGGAAATAAATATATTCATTATTTTTGACAAATTTATAACCTTTGATTCCCGTCGTGCGTGATTTCAAGGATAGAAATCCGCGGCGATTTCGTCAAAATATTGAAATAACACTTCGCAGAATGTGCGCTCATCTCTAGGAAGCCTCACTTAAGAAAATAAAACTTAATACTTTAAAAAAATGTGTGTATCCAGGGAAAAAAACGAGTAAAAACTTTGAGAGCGGTTAGGTTAAATTTTTTCCGCAACAATATTAGGCCCTCTAGCAAGCACATAAATTAATTTAATTAATTTTTTTGAGAAATGCAAAGATGACCATGGACCACGGCTGAATGTCCTTTATTCTTTTCCTGAGACATTTCCGTAGACTCTTCTATTTGATTGATGGCGAGTACGCACGCACTTCTATGTACGCACTTTTACGGACTCGACTTCGGACGATTTTTCATGGAAAAAGTAGGTGAAAGGAATGGGCGTTACGTATTTCTTATGAATGGATGGCTTCGTTTATATGCATAGAGCGTTGGGAACTGGAGTTCTGGTCATTGTGATTTTTTTTTCAGTCTGTGCTCTTTTTTCGGAGGAACTTCTCGAACAAATAAATATAGCAGCAAGACTATTATTACTTACTTCACTAGACATTTATTTATTTCTATCCTTTATGCAATGAGGGATTTTTCTTTGTCCTTGAAAAATGAAACGTGAGACGTTGTGAGTTGGTTAAAGTTTAGTACTTCTTTCATGTAACATATCCACTCCCACACAAACACCTCTTATTTGAACGTCTCATATTTTCTCTACTCACATTTCATTAAAGGCATCACCCCACGAATCTGGAGTGGTACGGATTTCCGGTGGAGTATTCGTATACCGGGTCGTAGGTTATGGAGGCGAGAGTGATTCTGTTCATTTTTCCCTAATTGCCGTGAAAAACGGCCCCGAAGATACGGCTTTGAGCGTTCGAAGTTCGATTGGAGCGCGCCAGCCCTGTGCGGCGCCGTATCGTCCGGGCCGTTTTTTAAGGCAATTAGGAAGAAATGGACGGAATCACCCTCCTCTCCATAACATACGACCCCGGATAGGCATAATCCACCTGAAATCCGTACCACCTCAGATTCGTGGGGTGATGCCTTTAATTCACTGTCATTATTATTCTATTATTTTCTGGAGTTATTGTCAAAACATTGATTACTAACCTCTTTCGTAAATATTCCTAAATATATATATATATAATAAATATTCTACGTTCCAGAATGGGAAATCAGTCGACTCGACAGTTGGCCACACATCGAAAACACGTTATACATTCGTGGAGTGTAATCTATTCACAGGATCCGAAATTATTGAATGACGCTATCAGGTAAGCGACAATTTTGTCCTTCTGGTTGTAGGTATCGGTAGATAATTTCTAATCCTAATAGCTAATTTTATCCTTCACCACGAGTTATTCTTATCCATGGTACATAAAACAACAAGCACGAGAGACCGATAGGATGACCTTATCCAGATTAAGCGCACGTGTAGCGCGATGCGATGGGCTGAAAAACAACTTGATGAGGTTCAGTCAGCTTTTGGATGCTTTACGTGTACAGCTCAGAACACAACAAACGACATCCTCAACATCACATTCCATCCAGAAACTAGAGATTTTCGATCAGAAAATCCTGAGAGACTAGATAGAAATTTGGGAATTCAAGAAATTCTCTGACAGATAAGTACATAGATGTTTCCCGGGGTTTTTTTTTTCTCTCACGGAAAAAACATTTTATTTATTAATTCAAGAAAAAGAATGGAAGTAGAAATTTTAGCACAAAAACTCATCCAAAACGTAACGAAGGTTTCTTTCTTCCGGAAGGTTTTTTTTTCTTCCGTTTTTCTTTCTTTCTTTTCTTTTCTTTCTTTATCTGAAAAGATAATGTCTTCTATAGAGAGTGTAAAAATTCTCTGTATGCAATTTCTTACGACCATCTCACCTGAAAAACATATTTTCAAATTTTCTCTTGTTAAGGTTCTATTTAATTTCAAGGGAAGTTGGTGAAATAAAGAAAACAATAAAGAGAAAATAGAGAAGAATTAGAATCCAAGAGAAAATTAAACTTTTCTACATAACGTGTGATTCCTTTTGTCTGTTCGCTAGATACTACAACAATAGGGATGTTTTTCTTTCTTCTCTCCTTTTTTTCTTTCTTTCTTTCGTTCTTTATTCCTTTGTTAACGACCGTATATTCCCTTAATTACTTCCATCCCAGAATCTACGCGTTATCTCTTCAGGAAGATTTTTTGTGGATGTGCAAAATTCTGGGAAAAAAATCAAAGTTCCATCAATGTTGTGCCAGGCGCACTTTTAAAAATTCACTGAATATTGAAATAAAAATTTTATTTCCAAGTCTTTATCATAAATTTTATATTATATTATATTAAACACTTTATATTTATATTATATATTATAATTATTTTTATATAATACAAGACATTTTATATTATATTAAATATTTGTCATGTTTGTATTATATTTTAAATATATATATATATTAAATTCTATTTTACGTATTAAACTATCTTATATTTGCATCTTATTTCCCTTAATCATTCGAGAAGCTTTGAACGAAACGAATTTAAATTTAAATTAATTTAATTGATCGATTTTCGCCTCTTTCTCTTCTTTTCTCGACGTTGAAGAATGACGTAGCTCCATTTTCTAAGTAGAAGGACTGCATTTCGTGAATGTTCACGATTTAATAGAAACATTTATTCGTTCGCATTCCATTACCGTTCGCTTAAAATTTATATGAAAACAACTGCATGGGTAGCCATTCGTTTTACGTATTTCCCCCCAAAAAAAAAATTGCTCTCCGGATCTTTTATGTACGCGAAAATTCACGTGATCACCAAAATCACCGCAATTCCTCAACAAGTTGAGTTGAGGTAGTAATACGATAAGTGCTAAGGACACTTGAAGGTTCTTTTTTCCCCCTTTCATCGTTTTGGCCTCCTCAATGGGATGTGACATCTATGCACTCTAAGAGGACTCTTCCTTCGGAACTGGAACTTCCTCGACTCGTCGCTTGACTACGCACACAATTGTTTACATTTCGAAGGACCAGCACCGGCAACGCATCCGCGAAAAAAAAACGCTGAAAATCTGACGTCGTCATCCGAACAACACAACGTCTAAACAACGAATTTCACTGATTGAATGACGTTTGAGGGAACACAGATACGATGGAGGACGTCAGCAAATAAACTTAAGACATTCTCAACGAAGATTTTTCTCCGGATTAACGCATCCCGTAAAAACCAAAATAAATTCCATCTGGATTTTTCTGAAACTGTCCAAAATTCTCCAATTGAGTTACACAGATTCCAAAGGACATTCTCTTTAGTAATACTTATGATTAGTAGTCGATGAAAAATAATGATAGGTATTAAACTATAAATTCATAACCTGTGGATTTTGCCAGTCATTTTCGGGAATTCTCCAACAGAAATTTTTGGAATTTTTTTTTTGCCGAAAATAAGCTCTTCAGTAAATTTCTGTAGTATTCTGTAGTACTTTTACTGCACAAATCTGTACTGTACATTTATAAAATTCATAACTTTATATATAACTATATGATTAAGTGGATAAGTAAATGAATGAAAGAAGAACAGCTTTATGTATTCAGGAAAATCAAAGAAACAAAAAAAAACAGGCATCCGCAATTCTATTTTTATCCATATTTTTGACAATATAAAGGGAATTTCATGCCATTTTTCCCATACAGGTGACAGGTGACAGCAAAACCTTCAATATTTTCCTCAATAACTAAAACGCCAGAAATCTCTCCCTCTTCTTTAAATTCTATTATCTGATTCGTAGGAATTTTTCCAAGAAAACATCGTCCTGAATGAGTTCAAGGGGACCATCGGAATGGAAATCAGTTTACAAGTAACATTTATCGAATATCAGTGCTAATGTTAATAGTTCAACGTTCAGGAAGCGTAATTTAATTTTCCCCTTACGCGTTGCCTCATAAAGTGAGGACAAAACAGACGATTTACCGTTATGAGAAAATCTTAGCTCATTTCTTCGAGAAAGTTCGAGAGTTCGAAATCCGACTTTTGTCCAGAAAAAAAAATGATAAAGATGGGCTCAAGCATTCAAACTGACTAATTTTTACTGCTCGCTTCGCTTCTGTCCGTTTTTCAGGATAAAATGCTCATAATTTGTGTCCGCATCCCCGACTTGCCAGCTATTTTCCTCCAACATAAGTAGCTCCCTAAGGAACCATACGGATAATGGTAGTCATAATACTTGCTTCTGAGAACTTTTTTTCCCGGGGAAGAATTTTTCAAACTTCTCGCATAGAGCGCAATATTTTGTGCGAGTAAAAACCGAAACAAGTTCTATGGCTGTAATTTTTGTTCGAGAGTCCACGATACGTCAGTCTGTTTGTCCTGGATTGTTCCTCTTAAAATCAAATAAATTATGCATATCCGTTATTCGTCCTGATTTCGCCTCATACATCATTTCGGAAGAGCTCAAGGGAAAGGGAAACTAGCTGGATTCTACGATCCAGCATCATCACATCGTTGTCATTGTGCTGGAAATTTCTTGACGTCAACGAGAAACTGACGAAATTCACCAAAAACAATTTGCGTCTTTACGGAGAAAAATTCTCCCAAAGCTATTTTTGGTGAAGAAGAATTTGGACAATGTTATGTTAGTGGTTGAGGGAGAAAAGAGGAGGACATGTGACGTCACAATTTTTTTTTCGCTGCCCATTCTACAACATAGTTTTAAGCGCTTTAAGTTTTTGAGTTAGTAAGCAGCAATCCCAGCCGACACACATCTAAATTCGACCAAAAATTAACGGAATTCTCAGTTCGACTGGGGTAATACGGTAATTTAGTGAATTATTCTAATCATTTAATGGATTTTATGCCGGAGAATCATTCGGGAAGGGAAAATGGAACGATTATAAATTGGCTTATGTGACATCTACGAAATAAGAGGTTTATTTTATTTGTTGAGAAAAGGAGAATGTGTTCCTATGGTAAAAAAAAACATACCCTCCAGAAGACAGTGTCGCGATGTCTTTTCTCCTCGAAGCGCACTCTTAGAAGAGCAAAGCCGTTCTGGTGTCAAGATTTTCATAGAAAATTATGGCTTTTTTGTCAAATATCATATTTTTTAGGGAAAAAAATTAAATTAAAATAATTAATAAAATATTAAGAATATTTCGCAGGATTTTCACAGGATCAGCGCATTTTCTCGGAGCGCACTTTTAGAACGGCAAAGCGCATTTTAAAATCAAAATTTTGTTAGAAAATTATGGCTTTTTCTTGAATGTCATATATTTGAGAGAAAAAAATAAGAAATTTAAAGGTAAAATAGTTCACAACTTGTCAGTGGATTTTTGCTAAGCATTAATTTTTCCCAGGATGTTGTGTTTTCTTTTTTTTGCAGCTGATGCAAACTTTTTCTTACTTTTACTGACTTTTACATTAAACCAAGTGATTTTCACTTTGCCTCTAAAGGGTAATCCTGTACGGATAGGATAATTATCACGTAGCGCAACGGATCACAGAATTTTTTTTTCTGGATTTGTTTATTAATGTTAAATCTTCCGTTCCGTTTTCCGTTCCAAGCATTCCGTTAACGGTCCACGATCTTCTATCTTCTTGAATAAATCCATATTTTTAAAAAACTGACAGTTTTCTCTGTTGTACCATGGAAAAAACTGCTTAGAAGAACCATAGAAGCTCACAACTTTACAAAATTTACAGTTTTTTTTCTCGTACGATATGAGGAACCCCGTGAAAGAAGGAAATTCGTAGAATGTATAGGATTAAGCATCAACGACTCGAGCATCCTTGGTATCCTGAAACGCCCACTCGCGGCTCGTGTTTCTCTCAACTCAGAAAAGTACGCGATAATGCTTTTATCCTGCGTCAATCGACGAAATCGTTGACTACGTCACAAATCGAGTAAATCCAAAGAAAGGAAGATGGTGAAGGCGACAAGAATAGACTAACAATGTGTTCCTCCAAAAGATAAAGGATGTAACGAAGGGGAAATGTTGACCTCTTTCATATTTTGAACATGGGACAAGGGGGACATTTCGTAAAGATTCAATAATTCCGCTAGGGTGATCGCAGTTCCGTCCACTTCCTCGAATTTCAGGGTGAGGGAACGTCGAGAAACTGTGTTTTTTCTAGGACCACTAAA
The DNA here is from genome assembly GCF_031761385.1 of Necator americanus. NCBI lineage: Eukaryota > Metazoa > Nematoda > Chromadorea > Rhabditida > Ancylostomatidae > Necator > Necator americanus. Next base: position 39,142,349 of record NC_087372.1, read on the forward strand.
AATAAACCGTAGTTTCGGGAATTATGGAAATTTCTATTGTTTTGTTCAGTAAATCTACCATTTCTAGATTTTCTCCCTTTTTGATTTGAGATTTCTTCCTCATGATAAGGATATTGTCGAAAAAATCCGTGAAGCTTGTCCTCATCTTATTATTTTAATGAAAAATTATGTCTGAGCTAAATCTCAATAGCAAAAAATTATTTTTCTAAGCACTACATATTCTATAGGGTCCACCGAGTAAACACTTAAAAATTATTCGTCTTTTTAGCCCCTAGGTTTAGCTTTTTTCAAAAAATTTTGATCAGCACTTACAGATTGCTCGGAATTTTGGGAAGGTTAGGAAAATTCATAAACCACTCTGTGTGAAAAAAGATAAAGATGAAACTACTAGCAGGAAAATTTCATATTTTTCCTATATGACTGTAAAAACTCTTTTTTTGTAAATATTGTATGATAACATTTGTTTTTTTTTCAGTGAAGCATGGCTCAAAGCCGCTGAGCTGACACCAACATGGGTATGGGCACTTGTGGATCTTCCCGAAACGATGCACGCTAATTACAAGGAAAACGCTAAATTTGTGCATCTTATTCAGCAAGTTCGATTTTTTTTTCTAAACTATTATTTTTGCAAATTTAATGTTTGTTTCATTCACGGGAAACAATTTTATACCTACATAGGGGCTCATCTAAAACATTTTAACGCTAGTACAATAGGACCGAAAAATTATATGGAAATGAGAGAAAATTATTAATTATTAAAAACATATTATTTTTTACCAATCATTTCAAGGTTTCATTTTAAAAGATTTAGAAAATTTCAGCAGCAAATACAAAGAGAAAAATTAATTTTCATAGCAGAGGAAGAAAATTTTTAAAAAATAGTTAGAGATTCTGGAAGCAGCACTGTACCAGATTCCATCTATTGCTGCTTGATCTAAGTAACTTATGTTAAGTTAAGAATTAGGAGTATTAGAATGAAGACTTCTTTAAATTGACATTAAAGCACAACACTATTTGACTACTGTAACTTTTAACTTGTAATTTTTAAGGATTTTTTCTCAATCACCAAGTAATTCAGCTACAAGCATATTTCTATCAGTTTTCTACTCCTTGAAGAAACTTTTTTTTTTCTTTCTGAAACAATGCTTTGGAAAAGTTTTAGCGGTTCTAGCAAAGTACTTCTGCACCAAAAAACTTCGATAAGAACAAAGAAATTTTTGGAGACACATTGAAAACTAATTTTATTTCATTTTTTTCAAATCACTTTACCAATTTTATTTTTACTGCTATTTTTACAATTTATTTTTTACTATTCACTACTATTTTTACTACTAATTTTTCTACTATTTTTACTACTAATTTTTACTACTTTTACTACTTACTTTTTATTTTTACTACTCACGCTTCTTTTGAAGTGTTTATTCGTAACTAACGCCTCCATATTTACTATGATGATCTTGTTTTCGTTTTCGGTTGAGGCTGAAAGGGATGAGAAAGTGTTCTCTGGGGTAGTGAGTGCTACGAGGCACAGACCACGCCACATTCTAAGCTATGGAATGGCGAATAAGTTTTGGCAGAGAACACAAAAAAAAACCCCGCATGACAGATTTCGTTGGACCAAAAACAATGAACGTCTTATGCATCGCTGACGTCTTCTTCTGTCATGCGCCTATGAAGAACGAACGAACGACCGAACGAACGGACAGAAAAAAGTGAGCAAATTCAATACAGCCGCCGTCGCGTAGGCGACAACAGATTTCTATTTTCTATTTGACGTCGTTTTGAAGACACACGGCTGGGGATCTCCTCAACACCTATCCTGTCAATTTTTTAATAAAAATTTGATAATTTCAAAAAAAATAGATCCGACCCGCGCTCACACCTCTTTTTTTTCCCTTAGGCACTCCTGGTTATTTTTTTTTGCACGAAACTATATTCATCTTTACGTGGGACGAGTAAATAAGTTCGTTTAAAAAAAATTCAAACGTTCTCCTTTTTCTTGAAACCTCTGCATACTTCTGTCTATGTTTTCGATTTTTTTTCTTTTTTTCTTTTTTTTTCTATTTTCTAATAGTGTGCCGGCGAGTTTTAGCGGATGCCAAATAAATGGATCCACATAAAAACATCGCAGAAAAAACTATTGCTATATTAAATTAAATTTAAAAAAACTATTTAAAAACCAATATTAAAAAAAATGCAAATTTTATTTTGTGGCGTCAAGACGTAATTTCTCAGTTTATTCCTAATTTATTAATTCATCAAGTTACCGGAAGAATAGCTTAGAAAAATCCTAAAATAAATGTTCGAAAATCAGAAAACCCGTCAAAATTCCATGGTCAAACAATTTTGATAGATGACCATTGTATCACGTCAGGCTATGCATTTGATTAATCGTTTTAAAAGCTGTTTACTCAAAGAAATTTGTCATTTGAATGATTTTTGAATGGGAATATGACATAGTGCATTGAAGGGAATCTCTGGAAAAACAAAAATATCAATAAAGTTGGATCCGAGGAGGGTGGCTAGGGATTTGCCATTGCCCTTAGTCGGAAGAATTCACGTAGCAATGCGTTAAGTTTCTTTTCCGTTTAGGAACAATCTATCCAGCATACATATATTCCAATGTTAAATAATGAATAAATATAGCGATAAATAAACTAATTTTGTAGATTTAAATTTGAGAAAAATTTTTTTGGAGTTTTACGTTTTTTTAAAGAAGTTTTACGTGGTGAACACGCAAAACTTCAGATGAGATTTTTCGCTGAAAATTGACGGGACTTCAGGAGGTTAAGTAAGAATAGCCATCCGTGAATTCAATTTGTCGCCGACGATCACAACAATTCCCCCCGTTATATTTAGGTGCGTGATTTTCTGCATCTACTTATCAAAGTACACAAATGCGATCCGGAAATGATTAAAACGTTAGCGTTTCGACTTGGAGAAAGACATAAGTGAGTTTTTCACAGATTTTCTTCCTTGAAAAAAAAACTCTTAGTATTCACAGGAAATTTCTTATTTTGTTTTCGGATAGCACAGATATTTTACAGACAGAATAGAATTTTACACAGAGATTTTACTTTTTTTGTAGAATTTTACACAGAGATTTTCCTCCATTAAAAAAAAACTCTTAGTAATCAGAGGAAATCGTCTTTAATTTGTTTCCGGATAACACAGGGTCCCAATCAATCGGAAATTCTCTTTTTTTTACTAATGCAAAATTGATGAAAATATATTCGTGGATAAAAAGATGACTAAGTAACGATATAGGATGGTTGGTTAAATAATTTGAGCAGTGGGAAGCGAAAGGAACAACTTGAATGAATGAGTAAAGATGAGAACTAGTGAATCTCTCGATCATTCGATAATCCTTTAAAAACTCAGATGAATGTTCGATCGATTGTGCATCGAATGATGGTTGATCAAACCCATGTATGAACTTTCATAAAATCATATAATTGCTCGAGTGTGCGTAGAATAATGAATAATTAGGCCCGTGAATGAATGAATGAATGAATGAATGAATGAATGAATGAATGAATGAATGAATGAATGAATGAATGAGTGCGTGATTGAATGGGCAAATGAATGAAGGTCTATGTAAAGGAATAAGGCAGCGAACATGCAACTCATTTAAAGCGATTATGGAATCCAGTAGAAAATGAATAAGCTCCAAACATTTAGAAAAAACAAGAGGAAAAAAATCTCCTTTGAAAAATGAGGGAACGTCCATTTTGATGGTTGAGCTAATGAAACGTCTAGGATCTAGGAATCTAGAGATCAATCACAAAGATAAGTCTTTGGGCAGAGAGTTGAGCTGAGACATTCCTGAAATTTCACTAAATGCACTAAAATAATTATTTAACCTTGTGCAATTTTGCTGAAATTCACCAGAATACGGAGTTACAAAAAGAAATCTGTCGATTTCTATTGTTGTTAAGTAAAAAAAAAATTCTGCAGCCGCCCCAAGGAGTACATGGATAAGGAAATATGGATTATCGATCATTGAACAGTGATCAAAACTGGAAGATGTTTTTTTCAGGCTCTACATGAATGAAGGGAACGATAACTCGTATTGGGCACCATTCGCTGTACAACTACCAATAATTATGGCAAAAACCTATATGGACGTTGTAAATCAGGATAATCGGTAAGGAAAACACGATCAATAATCACAACGATCAATTAGTATGCCAGTGAATGTGCAAAAGCGTGGCCATTTCAGGTTTTCCATGCTTTCCATGTTGGTTGTTGAACGTAGACCAAAGAATCATTTAATTTTAAATTATTTAACTTTGATAGTTTCTCACTTGGCTCTCGCCAACGCAAAAAAAAAACTTCCGCCAATTTTTTAAAGTTCAATTTCTTTTAAATTGATTTAATTTAATTTTTTAATTAATTTTCAAATTAACTTTTTCAATTTAAATTTGATTTTTTCAAATTTAATTTTCCTTAATTTTACTTCATGCACGAAAAAATAATAAAATAAGCAAAATTTCTAAAGTACAGCTGATTTTTTAGCAGATTTTTAGCTTCTTCGACTGGCTGCGCAGAAAAGAAAACTTTAAAAAATATGATAGAATTATTTTGAAGATGTTCCGTAGTGCTGTTCCGTAGTGTTTTACCCTACCGAGGCTAAAATCGACTTTTTCAGATAATTTCAACCTTAGCTGCTTAATTTCCAATAACAGAAAATACATACATTCTCTTCCCCAAAGTTTTGCAATGGCTTAGGACGGTTACTGTGGAATTATGCAAACTTTTTGGCTGTTACTGTCTATGTTTCGCTTCGCTAATCCTGCTCTCTTTCCTATTCCTTTTTCCCGCATTCTTCCTCTTTTTTCCCTGTACTACACAGATTTCTTCCTGAATTACCAAAAAAATCTTTTCTCTTAGTAGAGAATTTGATATATGAAATATATTTAAAAATTTTGCTTCTTTTTTCATCGCTTAAAATCTTCTCAGTTACGAAGGAACCTAAGAGGAAGTGCAGTGAATCTAACAATGTTTTCAATCCAAGAAACGGTGAGAATAGTTCCAAAAGTCTGTGCTTGCTTGCTATGCTAACCATGTTTTTCTAGCTGGGCCTCAGGGTGAAGGTCTTGATCGATCGAAAAAATTTATTCGATTTCATTTTTCATCATGTACAAGTTCTGTTCTAGAGAAGTTTTAGAAAATCCCAGGATACATTTTTTTGGGTTTAAAGGCCGCTGGAAACTATGTAGCACAAAATGTCAGTAAACAGACGATTTAGGTAGAGAAGATCTTTGATTCTTTCAAACAAGGCCTTTTTTTCTAGAAGTTGTTAATTTTCAGGAAAAAAATATTCCTAGATCAGCAACCGTTAGGGAAGGTTTAGAATAAAGAACAAACTGTCTAATGAATAACTCAAAAAAAATTGTGCTTTGCGCTCCAGAAACGACTACATAGTTTACCCTCCAAATTTCCTCTTGAAAATACTAGAAACTGATCCAGAACTTGTTTTGTAGCACTCACATGAGAACATTAAACTTTTTTCTTTACTCTTTCTGCTTTTGATTTTTTTTTGATTTTTCGTAACTCTTCCTAACAATAGGATTAATTTTGCTGCTACGCAAGTGGCTCACAGTTGAGGATCTATTATTTTTTTCTTCTCCTTTCTTCTTTTTGCCTTCGTATCGAGCACTGGTTTGAATCCAGCCTAAGCTAAAAAAATTAAATTAATTTTTAAACTAAATTTGTAATTTCGCTATTTCTTCCAGGTCTTTAATGTGTCTTTACATTGTTAGTGGCTCAAATTCAGAAATTATTCATTCAAATAATTCAGAAAGCGAAAATCTCTCGAGGAAATGTACTTTTTCCAGAGAATCTACTTATTCTTTTTTTTTCTCCTTTCTTTTCTTCTGAAGAATGTACTTATTCTTTTTTCTTCTCGACGTTATAATAATGAAAGGTGATACTTCCTCTCGGCGGATGGCATAGGAAAGTAAATCTGAGAAATGCTAAAAGAAAATCAGGATGAAAAAACTATAGAGTCCTAAAAAGGGAACGGATAACTGGAGCAGGAAGCCTCATTTCCGGATTCCTATCAATTATTTTTTAAATGTTCCAATTTTCCCTGCGGGACCTCTGCCTCTGTGAACATTAAATCTTTATTTAAATAGAAGAAAGAATAGAAAACGCAAAGAAACAACAGAAGCGATTTTTTACATTCATTTGTCGAATCCGGTCGACTCCTAAGGTCCCATATTTCCAGGATCCGTCGAATTTTACGAGTACGAGTTCACGGGGATAAAAGTGAAGAGGAGGAGTTAATTGACGCTTGGCGACAGTTAATGAATACGATTGTGGAATCCATGAAGAGAGGATACGAGGGATGTGCATCCCAAAAAACACCGATGAGGCTCAGCATTACAAAGTGATTTTAGGGGAAAAAAATCCTGTTCCATATGATTTTCCTGGAATTTCTTGACTCGTTTACTGTTTAGCAGTATAATCTCAATGGCTTCATTACGTTCCGGACGTAGTCGATCAGCATCACATTTTCTGGAGCCTACACTTTCTCCTGTGATGAGTTAGTTCCGATTTTCTGCTCAGGACTTATAGAATTCCAAGAATTTTTTCTTCTGGATTTTCAGCTTGTAACATCAGTTCCGGAAGCTCTTCACCGGCGTTGAATTGCCGTAGTCGAAGCATTTTTCGTAACAGAGCGCAACGATACAGTAATGATTTTACCGATATGAGGAGGTAAGCGTAACGTTCAGCAGGAAATCACACACCATCATCATTATAAAGAAAATCTCAAAAAAATCCTGAATTTCAGGTTAAGTTCACCGAATAGTCGTCATGTGATGCTGAACAGTAGTGATCTACAACTCTTACAAATCGATCGAAAGAATAGTCGAGAACAACGACGTTCATTGACGTTAATTCCATTTCCTTAACAGGAAAAGATCTCAGTTACAATGTTTTCTCATGTTCTGTGCATTATATGATCTATTTGAAAAGAAAACATCATTTTCTCTTCATTTCCTGCAGAATTTCTATTTTTCTGCTTATCGTAACCAATTTGTTACGTCTCCACCTTTTTTGTTGTTGTACAAGAAAAAATCACGTGTATTCTGGCTACATATTTCATTTCAACCGCCACTTTCATTTCCTTTTTGCTTTTTTTTCTTAATTATAAAATTCAAATGTTTATTTGGAAGAAATTTATTCATTGTATATACGTATACGAGTTTTAAACGTTTTTTTAAAGTTCAATTTAGTGTTTTTGTGTACTTCAATGAAAAAATCAGCGCTATTACGGTAACACGCATCCATCATTGAAACTGAGTACTGAATTTGTCTATCGTCAAATTTTTCAAAAGAATTACATTTAGAGTCCGCTGATGAAAGATGTAAAGTTAAAGTAGGGACGATAAAACCCTTGAGATGCACCTCATTAAAACTTCGCGTTATTTCCGGTTATTTCCTTTATTTTTATCCTCTTCTTATCTTTATTTTTATCTTCAGTTTTATTCTCTTGTAAATTTAATTCCTCATTGATGAAAAGATCAGTGAGTTTTTTTTTTTGGAGAAAATACATTATTATAAAGTAATTATTGATCAATGAATGATAGATTTCTCGAGCTAGCATCAGCTTGAAGAGAAAACAACGGAAAAATTCCAATTTAAAGAGAGAACAACGGAAAAATCAACATTTCAACAGAATGCGTAGGAAATACAGTAACTTATTCAATGTCTACAGTACAACTGCTGCAGCGGACTTCCAAACCATACTTCCGGAGTATTCCAGAGTTAGAACAATTAACGTAAAGAGTAAATATCTGCAACATAATGGAAAACACATTTGTCTTTAAGCGTTTAAACACTGATGTGGAAAAAAAACTCAAAATGTTTGCTTTTTTTCCACGATTTTTTGAAATTTGACCCGGTTCTCTTATCCGTTTCGTTTTACGCTCTGCAGATCTGCAGATTTCTTCAAGAAGCTTGTCTATGATATTTCCATTTTGTAAATTACCATCGTAATATTCTGAAAGCTGTTTATTAAAGTTATAGTAGTGCCGAAACGATATGAAACACTGTGCTGTTACGCAAGCGGTTGCGCTCGAAGCGGTGCTGCGGAGCGGAGCGGCTATAATCTAGATGGGACCCTATTCCGCGCACTACTTCGCGATGGTCCAACTTCTATTCCTACCGCTACGCTCCACTGCGCCACTTCGTATGCAGCGTACCGTGCTTGATGTCGTTTTGACCTTATCATATCCCTTCTGATTAGTGGATTTTCCCGTAGATCCTATGAAATTTAGCTATTCCGAATTCAGCAGTAGATTTCAAAGAAAAATTATTAAAGAAGCTGGAAGGATTCGAGCCTGAATTCCCACATAAACAGGTAGGTCACATGAGCGACTATCGATGACTATCGGTGCACTCCTCCTGGTCTGGCGGGAGGAACGATTTTCAACTAACGGCGTGAGGCGCTGGTCGTGTGGACTTATCGATTCGAATCCGACACAGCGTCCCTTTTCCAAATTATTCGTGCACCATCGAATCCTTACTGTTCTTATCGTTTTCGTTCCTCTTCTTTATTTTTATTCGTCATACCTTCCGTGACAGCAACCCTCCACTACTTGCAAATTCCATGCGGAGTGCCGAATTTTAAAGCCATCACTCCACGAATCTAAGGTGGTACGAATTTCAGGTGAAGTATTCGTATACGGCATAGTAGATCATGGAGAGGTGGCTGATTCCGTTCATTTCTTCCTAACTGCCGTAAAAAACGGCCCGGAAGATGCGGCGTGTGCACACGGCTGGCGCGCTCCAATCGGACTCGTTGTAGAAAATAGCGAGCCGGAACGCTCGAAGCAGTATCTTCCGGGCGGTTTTTTACGGCAATTAGGAAGAAATGGCCGGAATTACCCGCTCTCCTTAATCTACGATCCCGTATACGAGTACTCCACCGGAAATCCGTAACACTCCAGATTCGTGGGGTGATGCCTTTAAGGAAGCGAGGAACGGTCTGGCTGTTCGAATTTCCCGAACAAGGCACCTACCAACGTGACACGTATGCGAGCGTAGGCGTACGCGTATGCGCCTGCGATCAATAGACAATCAATAGGCTGGTGAGCTTGTCTCTCCCGGTCGTTGGTAGAGGGTGCGCGTACGCTTGCGTTCTGCGGACGACACACGTCCCTCGAAGAAAAAATTCGACGAACAGTGATGTTTTTTTCAGGACAATTCGCTAGGATTGAGCGTGATCGCACTTATATCTGTGTGATCTACACCACTGACGTTGTGTTTTCTTGCAGAGATCACAACATTGTCAATTTCGTGATGCGCTGCCTCTGAGGTGTGTTTTCCTTTCTTTTCTCTGCTACTTCAGTAAATCTGCACTTTTCCACCTGTTTCTCTTTCCTTTTCTCTTTTTTTCATTCTAAATGATGGTTTATTGTCATGACTATGTATTCTAAAAATAAACATCCAGAATTCTATATTTTTCTTACATTCGTTAGTTCTCAAATGGAAAAACACGTTTTCGGTTAGAAATTGATGTTTGGTTAGAATTTTGTAGTATCATTGAATTACTGTGTTCTGCTTTTCCTTAGGGACTTTATATATGCCTCAAATCGTTGTTGTATGAGAACTGTGATTTATCGAAAAGATGATTGAGAGGTGGTTGCAAAAAATGCTCGAAATGACCAGGTTCCGAACATTTACAAATTTCTACTAATTTATAAACTCAAAAAATTTAAAAATAAATTTAACGGGACAGCTGTGTTAATTATTCTTAGCGATTAAACTGTTTCACATTCGAGAACGTATCTAGAACGACTTTTAAATCTTTCTAAATATAAAAGAGATTAAAGAACATTTCCAGTTACTCCATAAATTTGTTTTCCGCAACGCTCGACGCAATTAGAACTAAGCCGTTTCTCCCCTACCGTAGTTGAAATAGGATCCTGAGAAGTGTTCAGCTGTTTTTTTTTTGCCGAGGTTGCTAATTTGTTGCAATATGTGCAAAACATTTTCTGTAAATTGGGAATGAAGGAATTCTAGACGTGTTTAGGAAAAGAAATTTCCTTCTTTTTAATTGGGCCACTATTTTGTATTTGACAAACAAATAAATATGCGTCAGTATGAGTTGAATTTTCGAGGTTTAGGGATTAACGCTTTAAGAAATTCCAAAATAAGTGTACTAAGAGTATCTGAGAAACGATGTCATTTCAGCATGGATATTCCGGCATTAAGATGTTAGCGATGAAATATTTGTCTGCACCAGCATCGTCAACACAATGCCTACGTCTTTTTTCTGATGGTCCCATCCGCGGAGAACTACCGGGACCCTTAAGAGCAAAAAATCTGGAAAAGTTCCTCTTTCTACACCTCAATGCACCAGTTTTTCTGTTCGATTTCTTTTTTTCGATTTATTGATTTGTTGTATCGGTGAAAATTTGTTTACATTATTGTTAGCTGTGATCTTGTTACTGTTTTTCGTTAATATTGGTGATGTCTCTTCGGTAAACAAAAAAAATTTTAGAAATATCAAAAGTGTACAAATATAGATAAAAAGTTAAAATAAGGAGACAGGGGACAAACAGGTTAGAACATTGTCATCTATTCTATTTCTTTTAAATGGTTTCCATGTGGGTGCGGGACAAGAGGTACCCGTGAAAACCGGCTGACCGCTCCTGTCCTCCCTTCAGCACCGCGCTCCTCCGCGTAATTACGACTGCCGCTCCACCAGCTATACATTCTCCACGACCGCCTGAGATCACCTACACCCCGCCTACCTATTGCTCTCTGATCAACGCCGCGCGCGACGTTCGCGCCGCGACGAAGCGGTAGATAGTGCGAATTTTGGAGAGGGAGTGAAGAACGAATTGCCGCAGCGAATTCTGATGTACGGATATAGTAAACTAAGCGCATATTATTGGGAATAAAAGAGAAGAAGTAGATCCTTCTATCCAATGTAACTTTACATAAGTAAAAATCATCTCAAAAAGATGCTCCAGGGAAAAGAATAACATGCATATACTTCCACACATCTCATAATTTAACACATTTCATGCCCTATGTCTTCGATATAAACTAGCAGTGCATAAGTATTTGTTTGTCACGATGCCATTCAGCGAATTCGTGTTCAGCTTCAACTGCAGCAGCTATAATAACAGTAAATTTATGCGCTTATTACTTTGTATACATTCTTTAAACTCCTTTCTACATTTTACCTTTTCAAAATTTTACATAGATATAATGTTTATATACAGCACATGTCAAATATTTCAATACATGCTTGTACGTTTTATACAGTTTTATATAATAGAAATTTGAAATTGTATGGTTCTTCAAACTTCTTTCAACAGCGTTTTATCGCTTCATCTCTATCTATTCTCTGTATAAAATCGATATGACAGGTTAGGTATATTAGTGGCGAACAGAGACCTTTGTATCTTCGAGATATACCTTTAGGTACAGTGTATGTCTGTGAGGCATTATTCGCGCCTCGTTGATCGTTGGACGTCAATTTTACCCAGCTAGATGAGCAAAAAGAAATCCTTAGAAAGCGAAGAAAAAAGTAAAAATGATAGCATAACACCGATCAGTGGGACATTTTTTGAAACATCTCTTGCATTCCCAGAGATGAATGAGTGTTTTCCACCTAACAACTCGAAACTGGATAATTTCGATTTCTCTCGCATTTTCAAATCGCATATCACCTATACAAATCTATTTCATTCTTTCATTCTTTTATATTAACTTGCAAGCACACTTTATGTAGACCTTCGAACAACATCTAATATCATGTTCTTTCCTTTCCATTCGATTTTAAAAGCGCATCATAAGAGCTGTAGGTGCGGCGACAAAAATTCGTCGTAAGAGCGGTGGACGCGGCGAAATGGGAGGGAAGGGAGGCGTGGGCGGGGCATCTTGAAGACGTAGCACAAGAGGAGCAGTCAGGCTGCTGTAGCGATTATGACGGTATCAGGAGACGCGCGGTGCAATTAACGACGCTCATTAGCCTCCTGGATACGCGGTGGCACATCATACGGGTACCTCTTGACCGTTCCCCTTTCAATGTCTGAGTGCAGGTGTTTACTTTTAAAAAAACAAAAATAAAAAACGGAGATTGTACAACTATTTCCTTTCGTACAAGGAGTAAATTAAAATATAAGTTTAGGAATTTCAATTGTTCAGTCGCAAAGTACTCCAATATTTTTCTCTTTTCGATCGAAAAAGAAAATATTTTTGTTTCATAAAACAAAGATACCTAAGACAAAAGACGGAGACGCAATTGTTGTTACATGTTGTGTTGTTGTGTGTTTGCCAACATTCATTTAAATTTCTGGAAAGAAATCAGTTCTATTTTAGATATTTCATCCACATATTTTAACTTTTTAGGGTGGGTGTAGTGTAGCGGCTAGAGGTTCCGCTTCATGCAGGATCGATCGGAGGTTCGAATCTGCCCTGGTGCTCACCAAGCCTTTCATCCCTCCGGGGTCGATAAATTGGTACCAGACTTGTCTGGGAGGATAAAAACGCTGACTTGACACTTTGGCTAGCCCCCGCCAAGTCATTGTATGGGCCAGTTACACCCTTTGTCATCCTCAAACGATTCTGAATTGAAGTGAACGTGGTGGTGAGCCACAAGTGGATTGACTGACAACATGTCCGTTGTGGTCTAGTGGTTAGGATTTACGGCTCTCACCCGTAAGGTCCGGGTTCGATTCCCGGCAACGGAATGAGTTTTGTTCAGCAGGAACAACTATCACGACGGAGAGATTGGGACAGGATTGAGTGGAACGGAGTTTATCCTTTTTCATTTTAACTTTCTATGAACTTTTTTTTGGAAAATTTTCCGGGAGTGCGACGCTTCTATGCTCCGAAGGTTCTATATATTATTTACAGAACCAATTCTAATTTTTAAATTTTTTCTCTCAAAAGAATTTACAACAGAATAAGTTAGGATGAACAACTGATACTTCATTATAACTATTCCCCTCTTGAGGGTATTATTCGTCAAAGAAATTTTTTCAGATTTCTTTGAGTTTTCTTTGAGTTGAGTTGCTGGATTTCCTTTCTCATGCTCTCTTGAATCTCCTTTTTCAGGAAATTAAATTGGGTCGTTTTTTTAAGGAGATAAAATGACTGTTACTTTCCAGTAGTTTACTTAACGGGTTCATCGTACATACAGGTGACAGTATGCTCGAATTATTCCGAGCGGAACACCGTAAAAAAAGAACAATACGTCCATTTTGTCTTTATGATGAAAATTATTTGTTATTTTCCTCTAACATATCACAAATTATACGTATGTAAGAAGAAGCATATTGAAAAATTTTTATTTACACACACCGACGGAAAGACCGTTCCTAATGGAGGACAATTTTGAAAAATTTTTGAAAAACCTACTATACAATAATAAGAAGACTAGAAACAGCGATAGTAAATCTCTTTCAGGGTGGGTCGATCATCTTTCGTGATTTTATGATTTCTTTGCGAAAATTACGCACTAAAAACTGATTAAAAACTAATTAATCAGTCCATAATCGCAGTAAAAACGAATGCATCGAAAAATGAAGCATATTACATTACAATATACAAATATCGTTAGGTTCTGTATGAACAAACATCAACAAACATAATGAGAAACAAATAAAGAAGAAGAAAAAAAAACGATGTGATATAAGAAAAAACACAAACACACACACACACATAAAAAGCAGCATCAATACCCATATCGTTGATAAGGTGATAAAATGAGCATGCTAGATAAAATCATCACAGTTGATTACTATTACCTTAATTTTAATAATCGCTTGAGATCTTCGGTCAATATGAATATCACTGGCAATATGAGCAACGCATGGAACATACCCAACAATCCTACTAAAAATACTGTCTTCCAGAATACAGCTACAACGTATGCCCGCACGAACATCAATGGGAACATTCCTGAACGAGAAAAAAAAATATTTTTAAAAAATTCAAAAGACATTCAGAGACTTAACAGCCAATGAATAAAGGCAATAAGAATTTAAGTGAGCCAGAGTTCCCTGGATAGCTATAGGGACATGAGCATTAATCCACGCTTAACGGTTTATTTCCCCGGGTTCCCCCGCGTTAGTTTAGGAACCGCCTTCCCCAGCGTAGGATAGGAAAGACATCCACTTAAAAACACTTTAACAAAGAGAAACATCTCAAGAGGAGAATTTCCCCGACTCTCTACAAATGAATTTTGACTCTCTAGAAATGAATTTAAGAAAAAATAGAAATGTTTCATGTGTTACAACTAAGTATCAAAAGGCAAAAGCTAATGAATGAAGTCTAAAAACATCATCCCACGAATCTGACGTGGTATGGATTTCCGAAGTGGACGAACTCTATCCGGCGTCATAGATTGCGGGTTCAGGGATGGTTTCGGTCATCTCTACCTAATCGTAGTAAAAAAAAACGACGTGAAGGACTCCGCTTTTCACGATGATTTCAGTTGCAACGTTCCACCCCTGCACACGCGCCGCATCCAGCTGCGCGCAGCGGTCCGAAGCCAGTGAGTTCTACTCGGGTACCTAATCAAGTGAAACTTAGTCAATACGTTGCTGATGGGAGCAAAACGTATGTATAGAAGAGCGTTCTAACGCTCCTCGTAGGAACTAAAGCGGTTCCCACGCTGTTTTCTAGAACGACTAGGAAGAGGTGTGCGGAACCACCCCTGATTCCGGAATCTACAACTCCATCTATAGCTTTTCCCGTGGATTCCCTCACTACGTCAGATTCGTAGTATGCTGGCTTTAAATTCTCCACAAAATTATGGACCACATCAGCGTAAATTTTCAGGAAACTGAGTATCAAAAAAGAATAGCTTCGTAAGATGATGTTAATCCTATCTATGGATTTTTTTCCATGAACTCGTCAGACATTTCGATTGTTTAGGTGGTTCTAAGGAATAGAATATCGATTTTTCCCGAAACATCTATGGTAACATTAATCCCTAAGCAACTATCTCGTGCAGTGTACGGTAATTTCAAGCCAGGACCTAGTAGTGGTCTAGTATTCTAAGGATCAGAAAATCGGTTTTCCGGAGTTACTTAGCAAAATTAAATCCCAGGCAACCAGTAAGTAATCAACAACTATCATGTACAGTGCTCGGTAATTTCAAGCCGGGACCTGGTAGTGATCTAGTAGAGGAAGTTAGAAATACGTGGACGATTAATATTGGATTTTCCTAGTCCTCTGAAATATTATAGGCTTCTTCTAACTCACCCATTACAGTACTCAATCCACTCTGAGCTACAGGCCATCCAACACCGTGCAACGTAGCCACCAATCGTTTGACAGATTGCTCTCGTATCGATTTTTTCGATGATTTATTGATTGATTCGCTGCTTGAACTGCTTCCTGATTCCACCGTACCGGTCTCGGACTGAAACTTAGTCTCGTGAATGTATCACTAAAGTAAATAAACTATAAATAAATAAGAAAAATTGATTACCTTCATGACCTCTTTGCACTCCTCAGCGGCATGCGCAAAGTAATGGTAACAGACATGAGCTGAGTAGTCCACGGAGAATCCGATACTCATCAGGATACTGATCAATGATACTGCGTCCAGATTCACACCCCATAGATGAAGATAAGCGATGATTCCTATAACGAATTCATTCCAGAGAGAGAGAGGGGAGAAATATTGTCTTTTTGATTTGTCTATTTGAAATATAGGAGAAATATAATATAGAAATAGAGGATATGGGTTTGGCACTCACCTACACATATGGAAATAATCGATATGATCACTGAAATGATCGCTTCGAAGTTCATCACGAACAGCAGCACCAAGAGGGACATCAGAACGACCGCAGACACTAAAATTGCTACGTTTAAATAGTTCTGACGGTTCTTCTACTGTTTCAGAATTTATATTACTTATATTATTTATTATTTTTGTGATTTTTTATGTTACTTACATTATTTATTATTTTTATATTATTATTTATTGATAGGCGTATTTACGGCGACCGCTTCATTTACATGGATCATCCTATATCCTGAATTTAAAATCGAACGCGTTGGGACATCCCCATAGGGATTGACAAATGCCGCTCAGGATTTATATTATTTATTATTTTTATATTATTATTTATTTAGAGTCTTATGGTATTATTAGACGGTTTCAAATGGTACAAGTGATATTTCACGAGTAATTATTTGCATTTTGTGTTCGGATGATCGCTCCATTTACATGGATTATGATCCTGAATTTAAAGTCGAACCCGTAGGGATATCCCCATAGAGAATGATCAGTGCTGCGAACTTTATTCCCCACTTTATTCTATCGTTTTAAATGTGCAGGTCTCAGGGTTGCTTAGTCCTGCGTTCGTTACCATAACTCTCCAGAATCAATCACGGCACGTGAACAAATTTCGGAATATGTTCCATAATTTCGTGCCTATCACAAAATTTTAAGAACAGAATCTTTTCCGCAATACCCACCGGCAGTTTGCAGGAAATTTTTCGGTACACTTGCTGCACTTTCCGTTGGAACTTTCTCGAGTGGATGATGAGAGAGCACGTTGAACGGATAGGATGCGATGATGGCACGCCTGGAAGAGAATTATGGATTATGAAAGCATCTAATATAAAAAAAGACTAGCGGAAAACTTCCAGCTTTTACGCTCTTCCAGAAATTAATTCAGCTAAAGACTTCCAAATTACGGCATTCAATATGTATTTTTATATTTATATTTATATTTATATTATTATATATATTATATGTCATGTCCCGTTATTATATATCATGATATTTTATTATTTTTTTGTTTTATAGATATGTTTTTCTTTCTATTTTAAAACACAGCAAAAATTAACTTTAAATTAAATTGGCTAATAAGAATTAGCTTCTTAACTAATAAGAATTATTGGGCTAATAAGAATTAATTAGAATTAACTCCTCCTGAAATTAGCTCAGCCAAATACTTTCAAATTACGGAAATTAATATATTTTTTTCATTTTTATATTTTTATTTATTTATATTATACATTTTATTGTTTTTATCATTTTGTAAATATAATTTTCCATATCCTAAAACTCAGCAAAAATTATTTCAGCCAAAGACTTTCAAATTACGGAATTCAAAACGACCGGAAGTTTTCAAATGTATGAACCTAGAAATTAATTTAAAAAAAAATAAAATCACCTTTGTTCCATAAGATCCTGAACCTCCGGGAATGTGCTCATATTGTGGTAAGCGATAATGAAATAGAAGCCATCCATCACTTCAGTACCATTTTTTAGGTGCCTATAATTAGTGAAGCAATAAAGAAAATCAATAATATCGCTTCACGCACCTTTATAAATCAGTAATGCTAAAAAAAACTCCTTACTTGGTAGTAATGAACTTCTCCTCAAATCCATATTCACGATAGGTTTTAAGCATAGTTTCTGGCATCCAGAAGTCTTCTTCTTCACCCCAGAAGGCGATGGCCTAAATCTCCAGGAATTTTACTATAAATCTTTTCTGTTTGTCTTTTCTTTTTCGTTTGTTTTTGTCGTTGTTTTTTTTTCTTGTTTTTCGAAGCACAAATATGAAAACTTTCCTTCCACAGGAAAAATCAATATACCGATGAGGGAATTTTCTACTCAAAACCGCACAACTTACAGTATTATAGTCTCGCGTCCAAATAATCGTCGATTCAGGTCCCGCTGCATATTTTGGGATTTGTTCCAGATGTCCAATCATCTCTTCGAATTTCTCCCGAATAGTTACATTTTGGAAATCAGGTATTGGATGAACGGCAAAGTTCACAACGAATGCCTCTCGCAACACGAAATCCTGGAATTCCCACATTAACCTGCTTTTCTTGATGCTGAGACTTTTCGAGCGAAAATTGGTCCCCATAATGTTACCTGGCGACCGGCTCCCTATCTCTTTGGGCGCTCTGCGCCATTTTTTTTTTTAATAGAAATTCGCAGTCATTGCTATATGTCCTACAAGAAGAATACACTATTCAGCACTTAATGCCCCTACAAGAATAATGGATTATTTAGATATCCACAGCCGCCTGGAACCAGTTTTCGCGCTAACGCTATGAGCTCAATAGTTGCGTTTTTTTTTTGGAAAAGAAAATAATATTATTAGAAAAGAAAATACATATTATTAATCAATTGAGCTTTTTCTCACCTGCATTCTACGAGAAATTTCTGTAAGTGGTGATCCTTGAAGATAGAGATTTTCCATGTCAAAATGGGTGCTCACCTTGCTAGCGAAGAATGCACTAATCTTAAAAAAAATGTTTTTTTGGTGATTAGGCAGAAATTTTTCGACAAGGGTTACAGCGAAACGGTTAAACGTACCCCAATATGCGAGAAGAAGAGCAGCATTACAAAAACTTTAGCCGTTTTTGTGTGTAAGCAATCGCTAAAAATTTCCAGACGACTTTTCGGTGGTTTCGATTGTACCGGTGTGGGTGTGAACATAATAGAGAACACGGGTTTCTCGCATACTTTTGCCTTCAACTTTTCAATCGATGGAATCGTTTCCTGAATTGGAGTTGCGATCAATCTATTGATTTTTAGAATGGATTTCTATTGATCTTCTGCTCCCAACCAACCTTGTTCTTTATTGCTTTCACATCCAGTCGAATTTGTCGCCGAACGATGAAACTCATCACTGCTGTGAAGAATGTCATCTGAAGTTTTATTATTATTAAAATTATTATTTATTATTAAAATATGTATTCAAATGAATTTTTTTTTTTGGTTTTATTTCGCTTAGACATCACTGACCTGATAGACATAGTCCACAAACAGAGCAAGTGAGGTGAACAAGCAGAAAAGTCGTACGACAGGCATGTTGGAGAAAAGGCCGATGGCAAAGCAGAGAACATCTGGAATAAGGAGAATTTAGATAGTTTAGCGGAAATTTACTAAAAAATCATCTCTTTTTGGTCCCGCAACGATTACGCCAAGATAATTTAGGATAAATCCAGGAGAAAATCTAAGTCCTGAGGTAGTTTTTTCTTTCATTTTTCATTCCGAGAGCATTGATATCCGAAAATCATATAAGTTTTCCCCTTTTTCCGATCTGCTCACTCACTCACTCACTCGAAATCACTCAGCGCGCTCACGTTTTGTCGGTTAAGCCGTTTTTAGTCGACGTATACGCATTATCCACTTAAATCGCTATTGAAATCCACGCACAGACTGACCATAAACGTCAGAACAGCGCAGCAACAACGCTTTTTTTTCTCCCCGAAGGAACAAGTGTTTCAAATCCAGATATAAATTTACTTTTTAGGATTTTTTGGCGATTCTTCAGGAGACAAGTGAGGAAAAAACTAAGGAAAGAGAAAAAAAGGACAGTTTTGAAATAATCACAGTGTTTTTTTTTTGCGTTTTGCGTTGGTTAGTAGCATGGAAAAGTAACTAAGTTAATTCTTCCAGATTTTCCGCTATGATCCTCTAAATTATCTAAAAATAAACTCTTGGAGGGACTTCATTTCGTCTAATTCCTGCAATTTCTGTGGATAATCTGTAGAATTTAAGTTATTCCTCCAAATTTTCAATTGTGATCCTTTTTCGAAATTTTCTCCAATAAATTTTTTCGAAGGACTGCGTCTTTATTTCACCTAATTCCTGAACGTTTTCCACGGAATTCGCCGACCTTGCTTTTCAAGCACTTTTTAACACCTATCTCACACTGTATATTATTTGCAAAAAAAAAAGAAATTAAAAATTTTTACCGGTGACAGATGTGACAGTGACAGAAGCTCCAGATATCGCTACTGACTCGGCAATTCTCTGCTCTAGTGATGCACCTTTCCTAAACCGAAAATTTTAAGAAATCTTCATCCGAGACTTCTTAAACGCTAAAAATCCTTACGTTGATTGTCTCCATCCAGCCAAAACAAGGAATGCGTCATCGATACCGATCACTATAACCAGGAACGGTACAACGGTAAGAATATTCGAGAAGGGGAAGCCGAGCCAGAACAGGAAACCACCGGTCGTCCACAGGGCCATTGCCGGTGAGAACACACCAACCAGCGACTAAATAGCGGATTTATTTGGAACCAGGAAGAAAATTACGGTAATCATGTGACCCGCACATACCTCCATATATTGACTTCTATAGAATGGAACATCAACAAGAGTGACAAGCATGAAAGCGACAAGTATGAGAACAGTAAGACCAAGAAACGGTAATGCAACGATCGTGATATCCCTAAAAGAAGGAAATCCAGGAAATCTTTTGTGAAACCCATGGAAGGTTTCGGAAACTTTTGTGGAAAATCTCCCACCTCTGTTCCTTCATCTCTCTAGCTCTACTCAGCAGGGCATAGTTTAAATCATGAGAAGTCTCGGTCAATGAGGCAAAAATTCGTCTCAGCTTCATCTCGAAATCATGCGCCAACACTTTTCCGTTCGGCAGCGATGTGTCCACCTGAAGATTATCTGCTGGATAATGGGTAGGTTTTGGTAGATGTCATTTTTCTTGAAATATTGGCTGACTTATTTGGCTATGTCTATTTTTTTACAATTGTCTTTTTTTTTTCAGGATTATAGCTCACCATGTAGTGCAGTATCACCAGTCGAGCCTGCTCCACTTCATCCGGCCTTTCACGTGAGTACGTCAAATCACCAAGCGACCAACCGAGGAAAACACGTTTCTGAAAATCTCTGCGTTCTAATTTCTCTTAGTTTTCGGTGAGATATTGTGGATTTGCTGAAGCTGAAGAACACTAATACCGCGAGAAAAAAATGGCGGCAACTACTGAGAACTATTTTGTGTACGGATTTTACAGCGCATCCGACTTTTTTTTGCAAATTTTACGGTATAACCTCCAACATTGCAGGAATATCTACGTAAGCGCTTAATTGTTTCCTCGTTAAGTACCCAAACCCTTATTTGGACGCAACAGACTCATTAGACATGAATCATATTTGATCCACTTTTTTTGTAATATTTGTTGAAGGAATTCTTTTTTTTAAAGTAGTGTCACTTCTTGGACTTCGAATTAGAGGAATTTAGGTTTCTCTGGGACGGCTAAATAACTAGAATATATCAAATTATTAATGTATTATTATGTATTAAAAGCACAGCTCCATTCTGGCTATTATAAAGAGAATAACTTAAGTGTTTTAAGATTCTAAAAACGTCCGTAAGTGTTAGTGTGCCGCTTACAAGCACTTCCAATGGCTTTTTATTTAATATTTATTTTTGTTTTATTTTTTATTTTATTTTATCTTATTTATTTTGTTTATTTATTTATTTACTTTAATTTTTTTTTCTTTTAATCTTTTTTGGATTTAGAAAAAAACTTTTCATTAAGAACTACTCTTATCCCCAGAATTCTCAAGGAAAAAAAATACAAAATCACGTTACAGGCACCCGCATTACAGTGTAAAGAGAAAAATTGTCACAATGGATTATTTCTTTTTTTTTATTTTCTTCCTTATTTTCTTGATTTTTCATCGATACGAAGACTAAACTTCGGAACTCTACGTCTACAGCAGGGTTCCGAATAAGGTAAAGAGATAAGGTAATCGATTTTTTGAACGACTTCATAGAAGAGAAACAGGTGGCTTGCCAGCAGGTGGCTTTTTTGACTGTAAAGGGTCCCATTTGAGGGCCCTTCTGAAAATGGGAAAACCACAAACCTGAAGTGCTTGAGCGATTGGGAATGTGAGCTTCATCGATGACATCCCTTGTGATGCTAATGCAGTCTAAAAAATCACATAAATATTTATTTTTTCCCCTTAGAAAAATCCACAATCCACACTGGATGGGAAATACGAGCTTTCCAGAACAGTTCCGATATGAATAGAATTTTACCTGTAAAAAAGCAATGACCGCAGTATTACTGTCAGCACAGTATACACCACAAAAGTCATGGTAGTGGTAGTCAGTGATTCCATTCGAAGCAGTAATATTCTCAGTGATAAACTGAAATTCGTTCAGTTGAATGAAACAAATATTCGAATGAATAATCCGCAAACGACGGACGAACCTTTTGAACTTCTTGCATTTGATCCAATGCTTCCATAGTTAACACATTACCGCCATCTTTTTTTGTGACAAGTATTTGCATCTGAAATCAATCGCACTTAGATGGTCCCGTGTACGATTATCCGGCCCCCGTAGTACATAGCACATCCCCCCGTCGTGATCACCAGGCTAGGCTAGGCTCTGAGGAGAACTCGTTTCGAAGAAAATCCGTACGTGGTCGAGGTGAAAGTTGTCGACGGCGCGTTTGCAAAAGCAACCCCCGTCAAGTTTGTGCCGTCGTGAATTGCGGCGGATAGGAACACATTCGTAACGCTACAACTCAAAAAAAGAAAACATTTTTGAGATTATCGTGATTGTGAGGATGACCTTTGATTTTTTAAATAAAATAAATTGCATAATGTTAGATAGTAAGCTGTATTTGGTGGCTATAAGGTGTCCATAAAATCCGTTACTTAGTTAATTTTACGGTTCTAGGTAGAACACGAAGGATTTCGTCTGAATATCTGACTAATGACACCAAATTAACTATTTCACCATTTTCAGGGGATACAACTTTTAATAAAATAAATATTTTAATAATATTAAAAAATTTTACAGTAAGGTTTACTTGGAGCTTATAAGGTGTCCATAAAATCCATTAATTAGCTAGTTTAACGGTTCTAACGGTTTGAATATGGAGGATTTCAACTTAATAATGACTGCCTAATTAACTGCTTTACCATTTCCCGGAGGATTATCACGAAAAGATAGAAAGATCAGGATTAGATGGATTTCATGGACAACTCCAATAAAAAAAGATTGAGGTGGACTGAAAAACATTCTTTTTTTCTGACCAGATAGGGTCCCATTTGAGGACTTCTGAAAATCTGCGCTCGGAATCGTATAAAGAAGAAGCGGTCGTCTTATAGACCTTTATCCAGAATTAAACTTACCTTAATTAAATTAATGAGGAGCTGTGGTCGCAGAAGACTCAATTCTATGAGTTTTTCAAGAATAATCCATAATTTAATAAACCCAGTAAATTATTAGTAAATTAATTATATCATTAACAAATTAATTAGGTTAACTACCCCTTACTAAAAAGCCAGATTTCAACCGGGTGGCCTCTCTGCGTTTTTATAAATTATCCACAAAGGGAATCCACTGACGGATTTCAATTTTTCCACTTTTCAATTTCCACCTTTTCATATTGAATAAATTATTTCGGGAAACTGGCTGAAGATTCTCGTTACTCTTGAGCTACTGTATGACTAAGAAACTGGTTTGTTCCCCCGGTTCGTAGTACTGCTGTTCTTTCCGCTAATTATAGGATCTAACCATTCTACGCAATGGTAACGTTCGTTCTAAGATCTGTCACATCCATACACCATCACAATCAAATCATGGGACCCAGCACAATCCTTCTGAACTTGCTCAAATTCCAACATTTAGTCACATAGATAGAAAGGGTCCCCACAACCTCGTCATAAAGGGATTGGATTGCTCCGATGTGCACGAAAAAAACTTAGCTACAGTAGCATTTGCAAAATAATCGTGTCCTTGATTGAGAAGACCAAAAAAGTGATTTAACCTTGGCAAATGGGCCTTCGCGAAAGGGGGAAAAAAGAACGCGGAAACACAAAAAAACGAATTGATCGATTCCGATGTGTTCTCGAAGAGATGTTGAAAAGATTAACAGGAAAAATTCCCCCGGGTAATTCGAAATACGTACCCGATAGTGATGCGATGCGGAAGCATATTCAAATGGTAACAATGCTTTTTCCTCCACACGTGATAGAGCATCGAGCGGTGCGTAAATATCCCAAATATCATCCTGTGAATGGAAAAATACCATACCATAGGATGAGAAGATCGTCAATAGTGTTGGGATGATCTGTAAGAATACAAGAAAAAATTACGGTAGGATTACGGTAGAACAAATTGTGTTCATGTTCGTCGTGCACGCTTTCTCGTTCTTTTACAGAGTCAAGTGTATCTATACTGGTTCTATAGATAATACACAAGTCAATGCGCATACTCAAAAGTAATCGAGACATTCTCACAATGACCTCTCTTCCAGAAAGAAAACGAGACACGTTACGGTTAACATCAAAAGTGTTGTGGTCGTGTGTCGAAAAAAAAAGAAAAAATGATGAAAATTATCTTAAAATTATGCTGATCGAAATGGTTGTTAGCACACATAGGGCCTCTACTTGGAAATTATTTATATGGTATGGATTTTCCCTCAAGGATTTTCCCTTTTCTACGAGGTTTTCTCTTGAGAAAAATTACTAAATTCAAAAAAGTTTTTGTTGCAGATTGTGTTGCAACTTTTTTGTTCTGACTTTTCCTATCCGATGTGGTACATTTTTGTAGAATAATAGATAAATTTCTAATCTTTCCACAATTTTTGTAAGTTTTCCCCACATTGTAAGGATTGATGTTGTTTGATTCTTTTTATTGATTTGATTTTTATGATCTAAATCTTCCTTACTCGTTCATCAAAAGATTTTCCAGCAAGAAATGAACTGCTAAAAGATCCACCAGTTTTTTTTTGAATGTACTTTTAATTTTTACAAACGATTTTTCGGTTAAAAAAAAACTTGGTCATCTCTTTCACATTCTGTATATCTTTCGTTATTGTATCTCTAGTCTTAAATAAAAGAACGAGAATTCGCTGTCTCTTTTTCAGTAATCCTAGAAAATTCAATTTCCATGAAAATCTATGATTTCTCGTCACCTATGAGTATCCTGAAACTCTAATTGATAATCGAAAGAAACTCACGATAAAAGGCCATGGATGTCTGGCGAGAAAGTTTCCGTAAGCGTAGAAAAAGCGCTCTAGCGGCCTCATCACCTGAAAAATGGACGTTCACGATTGTGTGCGAACAAATCAAGTCGAGCGAGTACTTCTGTTTTTTTTTTTCATTTCACGGGTGCTACGAAACAAAGAACATTTTAAGCGCATTACAAGTGCAAAATGTCACATAAGCAAGTTTTGTGCCACAGTGGAAGAAGACCGTGCAGAAGTCCTATGTTCGGAAAGTACAGGCTATGGAACGCAAATTCACGTAGGTGACAGAAAATTGCCTTCACGTACCCCCCATCGAACAGTCCTTTTTTTTCGTAAAGGTCATCGACTTATGTAAAATGAAATAATTACAGCCGGCTCGGCCGCCCCGATTTTCAGAAGGAAGACGATGAGATGAGGACGTAGAGGAGGGTGGTGACGGTGACGGTGTAAACGAGGCGAGCGAGGGCAAGAAGAAGGAGGAGGCGGACGAGGTGAGAAGCGAGGTCAGAAATACATGTCCTCATCGGTTCTCATATACAAATTACAGAGGTGAAGGATTCATGGAAGAAGCAAAAAAAGGCGTGATGCAGAGAAAACCTGCTTGTTGAAGGGGTGAGAAATGGGGGATTCCAATGAATTCCTTCCATTTATCGCTTTCTCCCATTTTAAAGGTCAGGAATGAATTTTGATGATGATTATTTTTGTGTTTATAGAATTTTCCCCTCAAGTCTGGGAGCCGACACGAAGAGGCGAAACTGTGGGTTAAGATTTTTGCCTAAAGAGGTAGAGCTAATTTCTGAGAAATACTCAGAAGAGCAAATTATCCTTACAACCTAAACCTAAGTCTATTAAGCCCAGACTTTCGCTTTAGGAAGACGGAACAAGTTCAAAAATACCAAGAAAAATTTAAATCACCGCTCCGAAATTTGTTCGGTTTGAATTTTGAAAGCCGAATTTGTACAAAAGGCAGGAGAACCGCCGCTCACTAACATCGTTATGGAAAAGCGTTATGGAATCGCAGAATTCACAATTTCAGCACAGAAACGAGAACAAACATCATCTAAGAGGAGAAAAACCGTTGGATGGGTATATTGGATTGGATAGCAAGCGATGAATGCTGTAGGATACTATACGAAATTCCAATAGTTGGCAGAAATTCCGAAAAAGGAAACTCTTATAAGTTCCACTAATCCTGAAAGCTCATCTAATAATCCTTTAAAGACTTCATATGAAAGTGGAAACAGTGGGAAGGAACGGCGGGCTAGGGGCTCGATTACGGGGCCGATTTTAAAGGTTTTCCATCGTCGCTGGACCGCCCCCCTTAAACGCACAAAATGATCGGCTGGAAATGATCGGATATCGATGATATCGTGGATTTGACGTGATATTCGTTGCTATGGTCGACTGTCGACCTATGTAGATGTAAAATGAGGCGGGAACTCAGTCAGCTACGAATGAACGAAACAACGAACGTACGAACGAACGAACGAACATTCGTACGATTAAGTGAAAGGATAGAGATTTCTATGCATATCCATCCCGCGTAAAAGGTCTCAAGGCAGCGATAATTGGGTGCATAGAGTTTCCAACCTATTCTCCTACGACTGGAAAAAGAAAAATCCTTCCTATTCCAATAATATCACCGAATTAAGGAACCTATGCAACTCCATCTGTGAAAAAAAATTAAGAATTCCATAGATTCAATAGTATTTAGAGGAGTTTTTCTGACTGGAAATCCATGAGCTTTGACACCTAAATTCCTAATTTTCTGGAAATTTTTGTAAAAATTCTTGAACGATTGCCATATGCACTGCCAACTAAATTTCAAAATCTTTTTTTCCAAAAATTTCAAAAAAAAATTTGCAAGACAAGGGTTTTATCTACAATGGTCTAGGTAATTCAACTTCGAGGATTCCTTGGAGTATCCAGGAGAAGAAATCAAGGGTAATGTGAGGCATAAATCTAGAAAGATGATCTTTCGTGCTCTGATTGATCTTCTCTTCCCGAAAAAAGAGGAAATATTCCAGTCAAATAAGTGTTTTCGCTTGAAACTTTCCCTTCGGCCACGAAAATATCGATATTGTGCTAGCAGTAATAAAGATGGAATTTTTTTTGTTGTTATTTTTCCGATCTCATTAAATGCGGTGGTTGCAAAAATTTACCCTAAAGTCCGTTCGAAAAAGAAACGACAATCTCGAAAATTTCCTCAAACACTGCGCTTAAGATATTTGAACTAGTTTCAAACATATTCGGGCACTCAAAATATGAGAAAATTGGAATATTTGAAAAATTGGAAAAGAAAATGGAAAATTTCCACGGAACATCACCTTTTCTAGGAATAACTGGTTCCTCCTCAACGTAATTGAGACAGGATGTAGGGTTATGTTATTTATCTACTAATGTTATTTACTTCTTCTTCTCTCCAAGAATACCTTTTTATCGTCTCTAATTAAATGAATGAGTGAATAAAAAAAAGAAAGAGGAAGGAGAACGAAAGAGTACTGTTAATTACAGTACATCTACGTCTAAACGAACTAATGGAATTACTCCAATGTACTTCACAAAAAAATTACGGTCGAGATAGACTTTCGTGATAATTTCTACAACTGCACTTGAAACAAAATTACGGCGAAAAACCTAGTGAAATCTGGAATGATGATATCTCCTTAAAAATTCATTCTTAACTGTGTTTTTTCCTCATTTTAATTTTTAGCTTTAATTTGGCTTTAATTTTACTATTTCTCTATTATTATTTTATTTTTTTTATTTTTTGATGTTAATTTTTTTTTAAGTTTAATTTCCTTTTTTTCTAATATGTTGAACGGTATGAATACATCAATTTACGACGGGAAAAAAGAAACCAGAACGAAAGTCTTTTTCTACAAGAAAAAAATAAAGCCTCTAACTTTTGTCCCGTTCTTGGACCACAACATCACAGAAAAACCCCATTAATATGCCGTCAACAAGAAGAACAAGGACAAGAATCCGTGAGATGGGACGAGTTTCATCGTTTTGACAGCGAAATTGAACGTGCTTCTAGTAACAAGAAGTGTGTGTGTGAACGCAATAAACGTTCAGAAAAACGATGCGAACGAATTTCCCCTGATTCAAATGCTACGCATGTGAAATTCGTTGATGTTGTTGTACACGTGCGGTTCTACCGCCGCTTAATAGGATTAATCGCCAAGGGCATGTTCTTGATTAGGGCGCGTAATCTATCGTGTCCCATTCAAGGTCAAAATGATTCAAAATTCCTCTACATCAAATCTAGAATATTTTTCAATCCTTTTTTTTCTCGGATTTCTTGGAGGGTTTCTGATTTCTTTCTCCTTTCTTTCTTTTCTCTCGTTTTCTTAAATTTCCTTTAAAGGTCTTAAATAAATGCTAAGTCGAAACCTTGCTTTTATCCTCATGGATGCCACAGAATCGGGACAAAAAAACGCTGACCTACGTTAGAAATAAAAATATAATTTAGAAAAAAGAGATAGAAACAGAACGAAACCAGTAAGCAATCAATCAATATATTGAAATTCATTAGTAATCGTTTAGATCTTCTCAGATTGTTTTTTCTGTTCATTTATTAATATTATTTTTTTTTATTTGTCTCCTAATTTCTGAGATTTGAGTCTTAATATCTGGATTACTTGTTCTCTAGAGTCAGATATTTGGGAATTTAGAAAAATTTCACTAACTTCCCTGGAAATCCGAAATATTTTCCAAAAATCAAACCTAAAATCAACAACGAAGAAAAAAAATGTACCGTAGAGTTTCCGTTTGCAGTACTTCGAAGTGAAGTTTGACGTAGATGTTTTTGGATGACAACGAAAATTCGAACGATCTGAAATGCATAAAAAGGAAATAAAAAAAATATAAGAAACAGAAAAAATGAAATCAAATATAAGACAGTAACAAATATCACATAGTTGAAGAGAGTTCTACGATGCCATGAGATTAGACAAATCATTAATGCTATGCCAACAATAGAACCGGTTGAACCGGAGGATGGATGAGGAGAGGGGGAGAGGGAGAGGGAGAGGGAGAGGGAGGTGTGCGCGCGGGGGGGAGACGTGGCGGGGAGAGTTTTGCGGTGGACCAGAAGGAGAGGAGGAGATTAGGCGGATTCGCTGAGAATGAATAGGTGCACACACAAAATGGGCAGTTTAAATGCGTTTTCTCGACTACACCAGGATTCCGATTTCTAGTTCCATGTTAGCTGGAACAACATAGAATTCAATTCGATGGACGATGGGCGATTGTCCCTGACGTGCCGGAGCGCCTAGAGTTAATAAACCAAAGCGCTTGGCTTGGTCACTTATTGAAAACGAGAAAAAAGAAGGAGGAGAAGAGTAGAAAAAAGTGTAGATGACTTTTGTCTCCAAAAAACACTAAATCATTTTGAAAAAAAAGTGAAACAAATATAACAATGATTTTTTTCGAAAAAAAAAATGTGGTACATTAGCTACGCTGATCGACGTCGGTGAGAAAAAAAAACTCTAGGAATGAAGTCTGGACGACGTTAGTAAGAATGGCAATGATCTCATGAAGAAGTGTTTCTTATTCTGTAGCTTCATTTCGATAAAAAGTAAAGAAATGCAAAATTTTAGAAATATTCGCTAAACTGCTAAATAATAAGCGAAGAGGTTTTTAGTAGAAAAGACGTGGACTTTTCAGGCTAATAGAAAAAAGAACCCTTCAAACGACACTATAGCCGCCTTAGAAATTCACAAGAAAACGGTAATACAATGTTTTTTTTTGAAAGAATAAAGTAAGCCGGTAAGCGCTAGATGCTCGCGCTGACAGCTCCTAGCAGGAGAGCGATTGGTGGGAGGTCGAAGCGAAGCTTGGAACAAAGACAATTTCACCTAGTGATCTTTGTCTGACAATTTCATCAAAGACGAGACATAAAACGAATCACGAACGAATCTTGAATCAGGCAAACATCGCAACGGAAAATCGCAGCGTGCCACCCGAAAGAAACGTGTTTTCGACCCCATCGACGTACGTATACGAGAAGGGCAGAAGGAGAAGCTCGCAACAAAGTGTTACACCCACAAACACACACACGCACACAACCATAAACAGCAGGCAACAGTGTTCGAGATTTCAATGACGCCATAAACCAGTGCTTTCTCGCCACCCACCCACGCATGTGGTTTCGGATGTACTGAACCACAAATGAATGAATGTGTGTGTCATCTACACGTTTGTTTCACCAGACGAAAACCAGACCAACATCGAGACAAAAGTGAACGGTTCACGCCAACAGAGAACGGTAAAAAATATCCATGAGGAATGACGGGGCTTAAATCTGATGGTTTTGTGGACAACGGTGACGGATCAAGTTCCTTTAGAGAGGAGGACGACTAAATAGTAAGGGAAGTGGGTGGGGCCAGGCAGGCATGTGGCCCTTGTGGTGGACCTTTTGTATTGACCAGGTGACCGCTCATTCCTGAGGTCGACTTGTTCTCTGATCCACTCATAGAGCGATCACGGATCTCACGTATTATCCACACTCCAGTTCTTTGATAATTTCTAACCTTTACGTTACCAAATCTTGCTGATCAACTAAATGGCTCGACAAAAAAAATTGAGGTAAATAAAAGCAACTATAAAATCGATCACGAGAAAAAAAATTATCGAAACAAACAGATCTTTATATCGTTATAGGAGAACTACGCTAGAAAATGTGGGTGAAGCGCAGTCGGTAAAAAGTTCGGCTATGGCTGAATGACCGATGGTTTCAACTAACGCACTAACGGGCCAACCAAACCCTTCATGACTCCGGTACCGAAAAATAGCCACTAGAATTCTCTGCGAGGATTAAAAACACGGATCTGACACTTCCACTAGCCCCCGCGAGTCAATGTAGGGCTGTATAGGCGTTCATAAACCTCAAACGATCCTGAATTGAAGTTGAATGGATTGATAAGGGCCGGTCACTTTATTCTTTCCTCTAGAGAATTACAGAGATCTGGAAGCGTTTGTTAGGTGCGAGATGGGTGCATAATGACCTTATGGATAGTGTTTATTGTTCGCCGAACGGGTCGAGTTCGACCCATTCTGTAGCGCGACACGTTCGCTTTGGCAGAGATCCGAACATATAAAGGAGACACCGATGTGCGCTTAATGATGGCCACCGGATAACAAGAAAGAGGCCATGGGACATCTCACCATTATATGATGTGGTATGCCTATGGATCAAAGGTGTGCATGTGTTCGGTTCTTAGGTGTGGAACGATCCGCTCCTGAGGTTCTAACTCCTCTCACATTTCCTCCTCAAACCACTTAGGTCTTAGAAATTATGTACGGATAACAAAGGGGAGAATTTTCTAGAATCCGTTTTTTTTTTCGAATATGTCAACACAGTTAAAGTTAAATAACACAATAACAGTTAAAATTTCTCGTAAAATTTTTGACGACACTTTGCCAGAATGACTCTTATATACTTTTGCCTTTTTTCCTACACTTTTAGCGGATAAGGAAGCTTCATTTTCTTTTGTTTTTTTTCCAGTTCTTCGCTGATTTTTTGTTTCTAACCAGGACAAACGTTCATGCTAAATTTTGAAGAAGGGATCTTTCGGAGAAAAAATTCCACTCTTTTTAATTCTTTAATTCTAATAAAAAAATTTTTAATTCTTTTCTTTCTAATTCCACACTTTTATTTTTCTCTTCCTCTTTTTAGCGGTTGCTCTTCTGGAACCCCAGATTTTTTCGTGGAACTTTTTCCCAACAATCAAGGGATTAGTTCGAAATAGTTAGTTCGAAAAACAATATAAAAAATACATGTGTAGAAATTTATATTATTTGAAAAAATCTAAAAGGATCCTTCTAAATAAACATCGACACCTTTTCACAAGAATATCAGGCTTCTGTTTGCTGCAGAAACATCACCATAGGATATCTGTGATGATCGTAAAAAAATAATTAATTTTTTCCCAACATTTTGGTATCGAAGTCTCGCAAAAATACTGTTGGCAGTAAAGCGAAGAATTAACTGTTAAAGAAAACCAGCCCAGCTTCCGGAGAGAAAAATCCAATTTAAAATTTAAAAAAAAAACAAGTCAAATAAACGGGTTGTTAAACTAAAGCGAACAGAGATCGAGAGTGCCGCGAAGAAATCCAGGTGACACCGCTGTAGCTTTTTTTACAATGATGGAAAAAGAAATAATTCAGGTAATTACAAAACTACCGGGGAAAAATCCTGGTTATCAAATTAATTACCGAACAAACAGCTCACATTTAATCGTGACGATTATAATTTAGTTAGACTATTATTATTATTATTATTATTATTATTATTATTATTATTATTATTATTATTATTATTATTATTATTATTATTATTATTATTATTATTATTATTATTATTATTATTATTATTATTATTATTATTATTATTATTATTGTTATTATTATTATTATTATTATTATTATTATTATTATTATTATTATTATTATTATTATTATTATTGTTATATGGCATTAGATTATTGGTATCAGAACAAGAATATTATTTGCATATTATTTATCTACATATTTTCTTATTTGTTTACTTGGTCATCCTTCCGCCCTTGTTTGTCCTATCCTTTATAGAAGTTCCTCTTTAAAGATCCCGACGAATCGTAACGAAATCCTCAGGAAAGTAATTCTTATCCGATTAGAATCATCCAGGAACTCATGAATCCTCATAAACAAGCCTTTACAAAATTCCAACACTATTGTCGAGGAGTATTTATCATGAAAACGCCGAATTCCAACTATCCAAACCAATTTTGACCGAGAAATGCTTATCCATGAAAACACAAAGTTTCCTAGAATTGTGTTCATATATTAACATTCTTCTGCTTTGAAAATTCGGGTTTTATTGCTTTCAAGAATTTATCCGCACGAAAAAAAGAAGCGCTGAGCTACCTACGCAGGTACTATTCGACCTTTTGCGTCGCTGCGGCAACGCAGGAGGTCGTTAGGTGCGAGATGGGTGCACTATTATCTTACGGATAGTGTTCATTATGTATCGAAAGGGTCGGATTCGATCCTTTCTGATAAAGGAGACATCGGCGCTGACCGACCGTGCGCTTAATGATGGCCACCGGATAACGAGAAAGAGGCCATGGGACATCACACTATTATGTGATGAGCTATGTCTATGGATCATAGGTGTGTATGTGTTCGGTTCTTAGGTGTGGAACGATCTGCTCCTGAGGTTCTAACTCCTCTCACATTTCATCCTCAAACCACTTAGATCTTAGAAATTATGTACGGATAACAGAAAGAAGAACTTTTCTAGAATCCATTTTCTTTCGAATATAACACAATAACAATTGGAATTTTTCGTAAAATTTTTGACGACACTTTACCAAAATGAGTCTTATATACTTTTGCTTTTTTTTCCTACATTTTTAGCGGATAAGGTCCAACTAAGTAAGCTTCACTAAAGTTCCCTTATGTTTTTCAAGCTGTTTGCTGATTTTTTGGTTCTGATCAGGACAAAAGTCTACGCAAAATTTTGAAGAAGAGATCCTTCGGAAAAAAAAATTCCGCTGTCCTCTTTTTAACGGCTGCTATTCTGGAGCCAGGATTTTTCCCTGGAAATTTTTTCCAACATGAACCGCATTAGACTGAAATACAATACTTATTTCAAGAAATCTAAACGGATCCCTTTAAATGAACATCAGCACCTTTCACAAGAATATCAGGCTTCTCTTCGCTGCAGAAACTTCACCATAGGATATCTGTGATGATCGTTGGAAAGTAATTAGTTTTTTTTTCAACATTTTGGTCTCGAAGTAGCGCAAAAAAACTGTTGATAGAAGATTGAAACACTGATTGTAGTAGAAGCAAATAATTAAATGTTTGAAAAAAAAATTTAGCCCACCTCCCTAGGAGAAATATGTATTTTAAAAGAAAAATTTAAAAAAATAAACAAAGAGATTGCTAAACTAAAGCGAAAAAAGATCGAGAGTTTCGCAAAAGAATCCAATTAACATCGGTGCAGCTTTTTACGATGTTAGAGAAGAAATAATTCAGTTAATTACTAATTACAAACTACCAGGGAAAAATCCTGGTTATTAAATTAATTACCAAACAAACAGCTTACATTTAATCGTGACGATTATAATTTAGTTAGGCTATTATTATTATTATTGTTATTTTTATTATTATTATTATTATTATTATTATTATTATTATTATTATTATTATTATTATTATTATTATTACCAGTGCTAGTAGTACTAGTATTATTATATAGTGTTAGATTATTGGTATTAGTACAAGAATATTACTTATCTACATATTTTCTTATTTGTTTACTTGGTTACCTTTTCGCTTTTTTGTCCTATCCTTTATAGAAGTTCCTCTTGGAAGATTCCGAAGAACCGTCTTTAATTAATCTTCGTAAGGAAATCCTCAGGAAAGTAATCTTTTCCCATTAGAAACATCAAGGAGCTCATGGATCCTTATAGAGAACTTATGGAACTCATGGATCCTTTAAAAAATTCCAACACTATTATCGAGGAGTATTTATCATGAAAACCCAAAATTTTCTATAACTGTGCTCATATATTAACATGAAAGGAAAACCCCTTTCTATTTCTTCCAAGAATTCATTCCAGGAAAAAAAAAGAAGCGCTTAACTACTACACATATACTATTCCACCTCCGGCGTCGTTGCGACAACGCCGGAGGTCGTTAGGTGCGAGGTGGGTGCATAATGACCTTATGGATAATGTTTATTGTGCGTCGAACGGGTCGAAAGATTCGGATCCTTTCTGTATTGCGACACCGTTCGCTTTGCCGCAGATCCGAATACAGAAAGGAGACATCGGCGCTGACCGACCGTGCGCTTAATGATGGCCACCGGATAACGAGAAGGAGGCCATCGGACATCACACTATTATATGATGAGCTATGCCTATGGATCACGTATGTACGTACGATTCTTAAGTGTGAAGCGACCTGTTCCTAAGGTTCTAATTCCTCTCCTATTTTTTCATTTCATCCTTGTGACCTGAGAAATTATATGTAGACAATTTAGAAGAGGACTGCTTCAAGATAGAATTTAATTTTTTTTAGTTCTTAATTTAAATCACACTATTATTTTATTATTGAACATTTTCTAAATTTTATGGAAAAACATGGATACTAAAACATAAAATGCCCCATATTTAGAAGAGATTTAGAGGAGAGAAGTGAAATTATATGTAGACAATTGAAAAGAGAACTGCTTCATACATTTTATCAAAATTATATTATTACTTTAGTTTTATACATTTCATAAATAAAAACAATGACACTGGACTACAAACTGCTCCATTTACGTTTAGTTGAGATTCCAAAAAATATAAATAAATAATATATAAATAATAATAATATAAATAATGTCTCATAATTTTTTATGGCTTATTCAAAACATGTAAAAACAAAAAGCAAAACATATTTCGACTACACTATGATTTCTATCACCCTATTATCCTATCTATTCTATCTATCATATTAAAAACATAATTTTACAGGGTATAAAATAATTATGTTATTTCTGTAGAATATAAAGAAACGATGTAAAGAAACGAGAGAACAGATAAGCAAGGGATTTCATGTCAGCTATTGATGAAAATCCCAGTTTTTTTTTGTTCCAGTTAAGAGGAATGGTTGCCCAATTTTATTAGATTTCTGCCCTCTTATTTTATCGAAAGCTTTGACAGATCAATTTTCATTGTTATTTTGAGTGCAGGTGAAGACAAATGGGTGCTGAAAGAGCCTTTTATTCGATCTACGGCCTTCAAAAAGGACTAATTCAGTCATGATCTATTAAATCAATAATAGGTGCTAAAATATACACGAGAAAAAAAAACTAGCGTAATCCATATAAGCAAAAGTACATAGATTGAGATAGTTCTGAGAAGTGATTTTCAGTTTGGAAGACTTTGGAAGAAACTCGAAGTTAGATTTATTCGGGAACTAATAAGAGTTGTGTCAAGATCAAGTCACTTGTGACTTTTTTCAGTTTACAGGGAGATTTGTGAGGAGCGGATCTGTATACAGTTTTCGAAGTTTTTTTTTTAGTTTTTAAAACATCCATTTGACCATTTCGCAAAATTATCTAGGAGCTATATAATTTCACTAAAAACAAATCCGTGCAACTGATGGTGAGCAACTGATTGGTTTCAGGAAAGGAAATTTTCCAGTCACTACATGCGAGTTTCCGGAGATAATTTAGTTGAATTCTCTGAGAATCACAGGAACATGAATGAAGTGGAAAAAGTTCAGAAATTAAAATAAGAAGTGGCAGAAAAATTGGATCCGAAAATTAATCCAATTCCTTGACATGTCACATGAACAATTATTTTACATCACACCAGACATAGGAATCTGGCGCCGGCGCACTAATCCGACGCCGGTGGGACCCGTCGCAGCCCTCTTATAGCTGTGTGGCGCCGAAGCACCAATCCGACCCCGCGGGACCCGTTGCGCCCCCTTCCATAGGTATCTGGCGCCGGCGCACTAGTCCGACGCTGTGGGACCCATCGCTCTCCATTTTATAGCTTTTTTTTATCTGATGTGGATTGCAGTGATTTCGGATTGTGATGTGTATTTAGTATTTTGTTGAACTGAGACTTCTTCTAAGTAACCAAAATACGCAGTTTTCAACAAGTTTGGTCTCCTCTTTAGTTCCTTATGTTGCGTTTACAAAATTAGTTAGTAATAAATAATTAAATAAATTGTTTAATAATTCTTGTACATATCAGTCCTGTAATTTTAGAATGGTATGCAGAGTAGGTCAACTAATTATACGATTGCAATAATTTTGAAGTTCTGCAGCAGAAGATATGCGTTGTTATTACCCAAAAAAATCACTTTAAAAAAAGAAAAGAAAAATTGACGCTTCTATGGCATTATTTAATTCTTTGCCCTTTCACAAATTTACCCTGATCAAAAATCACCGGTAAGAATTTCCGGAAAAAAGTCATTGAGCAGCAATAAGGTGTCAGAAAATGGTCGGAAAAAAATCCTGCAATTTACAAAAATGACAAGACGTTTCCGCTTCTTTTCACGTGAATATATCGCCGGAGATTATGATGGCTTCTTCAAAGCCAGCCACTACCAGACGTCGTCGATCATTGTTCGTGGGTTGTGGGTTTACGACGAGCGAATAGCATGAACAAACCGGCTATAAGTGCTAATATATCAAGGACATCAATGTTCCTACACAACTGTAATTGATCTCTTCGTCGGCGGAGAGATTTCATGAATTTGCAGAAAAAAAGTGTTCGCAATCCTAAGAAAAAAAATAACGAAGAGAATAACATCAAGGTTAATGATCGGAATTCATTCGTTTATACTCAGCGTAAAACAAGAGGACGGATGCGAAAAAGACGATGGTAGGGACTAAAGCTACTACTAGTATACCACTGGTTCTTCCCTTATTCTTGATAGATTCAACGAACAGAAGTACACACGAGGATAAGTATTTACGCTCAATTACGTCGTATCCCATACAAGTACACTAAAAAATCTCTCAGCGAGAGATCGTAGACGAACAGACGGTCAAAAGAATAGGATCCACAACGAACGTGTTTGACACGTTTTTAACGCAACGACAATGCTATGAACACGTGTTGTTGTGCACGTACATGTTAAACGTGAAAAAATTGCGGTTAAGCCGCCAAACAGACAACGTTGCACGCTAACGCGCTACAATACGAAAAAAATGACCCATGGGCAATTAGCGGCAATTGAGCGGTGAATGGTTGAAATAGTTTAATTAGAATAATCTCAACTAATATTGAGCAAGATGGATTTGGCTAAGTTCTAGTTTTTTTTTTGAACTGAGTCCGTGAAACTATACACAGTGGGAAAAAAATTAGAAAAATTAAAATAAAAATTAGGAAAAACAAAACGTAATACAAAATATTGGAATTTTTACTGGCACACATTGCCCTCGAAGCAGAAAGAAGCGAATGGACGAAGACTATTCAACGAAAGAGGAGGAGTCCGCTTTTTTTCCCCCTCATTTTACTTCTTCCACTGCTCATTGGTCCAGCATCAACCAATCAGAGCAAAGTCTCCAACACAACACAATAATTATCCTCATAATACAGTAATAAGAAGCTGTTAGTGAATGACAATACAGTAGTGTGTACAACAAAAGAAACGATAACATAACAACTGATAACAAGTGCCTCTGAAAATCCAGGAAAATATGTATTTTGCATCTAAGATCTGTTGTTTTAAAGCTGAAACGTTATTTTTTCCCCTGACTTTCTGACAAGTAATCTCTTCTACATCAAGGTCCCAAAAATGTAAAACTATGCGCCCACGTGGGTCACGTCGATGATACTGTATTAATAAAAAATCTCAAAAAACAACATCAAACCACGTACCGGTGCATAATATATTTTAGGATTAGCAGTATATGTCGGAATATTGCGTTGTTTCCCGGTAGAGTAAGTCTGGAAATCGTGTGATCGAGATCGAGTACCCTCCTGGATAGCGTACACGACGTATACTAGTTCTACTCGAGAAACTGGATGAGTACTGAGGTTGCGCATCCAAGAACCTTTGCGTTATAGAAACGCGGAACTTCGATGACACCATCGAGACGATATGAGGACAAAAAAAAAACATGATGGGCACGAGCGTGAAATAAAATGTGTTTCAGTGGAATTTTCTTTTTTTTTCAGGAGAAGAAAACATCTCCTAGAGAGACAGTAAAAACATTCTCGATTTTTGTCAGGAATTCATCCATGAACAACAAAAAACAAGCGCATATCGCCTGGAGGTGACTTTTTGCCGTTGGTAGCTCTTTGTGAGCTATAAGTTAGTTCCTAGATATTTTATCCAGATATCTATCAGTTGACTCCTACTGGTTGCTCTTACATAAGGTGTGATTCTCGTAAATAATTTTAAAATTTCTTCGATAATTTTAAAAGTTGATGTTATTTAAATATAGATTAAAGCTTTATAGGTTATTTAGAATTCTCGGTGGAACTGTATCGAGGCTTAACGAAAAAAATGGAGGAGTTCGATGGGATATGCGTAGGATCAAATGCCTGGAGCTGTCAGGTTGTTGCATATGTACTTGTTGATTTTTGCTTGTTCTTTTTAAGTCTCAACAAAAATTATTAAGATCAAAAATTAAGTTAGTTAAAAGTTAATAAAAAGAAAAATTTAAAAAATTACAAAAATTACAAATTACGAATTTATATTCTTTTTTCGACTAATTATAGATCTTAAAGTATGCTTTTAATCCGTGATACTTTTTTTAAAATTTATCCTTTTTTAATTTCTCTCCTCTTAATATTTTGTAGTATGTGATTACCACTTTTTAAAATATCTGAACAACTTTTTTGCGAGAAAAGTGCTTCAAGAACGAAACCGAGGTTAAAAAATGCCTTAAATGATTTTGTCGCCTCCGGCAAATCTTATTTTCATGAAAATGTCATAAATCAAATCTCTTCAAGATGGCAAAAATGTGTAGACTTTGATTAATAGAGTTTTTTTGCTGTGATAAAATTGTTTAAAATTTTCGTTTAAAATTGTGAAGAACATACATGCAACAACCTCTTTTTATTTTTTTTTAAATTTATTTTTAGTTTTTTTTTTTGATTATTTTATTTCTATTCTTAGGTTTTCTTTTATAAAGACTAGACCGTTGAAGCATTAGATCAAGAATGAAGTTCCACCAAGATCCCTCATCGACGGAATAAGGGAACACAAATTTAACACATTTACACACTGCGAAGGTTACGAAGAAGAGAAGAAAGAACTTGAAGGGTGTGTAGGTTGTTCTAAACTTCCAGAAAAAAAATGAAAGAATGTAAAAAGGTGTTCTCAAGATGAAAAAACTCAATTTGTGTTAGGAAGCTTCCTAATAGGTGATATTTTTTCGTAGAATAGACTCTTTGTGTAGAACGTAAAGCACTTGAATGCAGGAATGAAAGCAAAACAAAGAATTAAGAAGAGTCTATGAGACGAGTAGGGAGGAACACAGCTCGAATCATTAGTGAGAGGCACTTCAATGACATTCACAATGACAATAGGAAGTAAAATTGAGGAATAAATCAGAAGCTGCCCTGAAAGGGAAAAAAAATCCGGTACCGAACATAAA
Source organism: Necator americanus (assembly GCF_031761385.1). Classification (NCBI taxonomy): domain Eukaryota; kingdom Metazoa; phylum Nematoda; class Chromadorea; order Rhabditida; family Ancylostomatidae; genus Necator; species Necator americanus. Next base: position 39,182,214 of record NC_087372.1, read on the forward strand.
GCGGACGATGGCTAAACGAGCATCCTAATCAAATAAATATTCGAGGACGAATGTACGATATTCGAGTTATTCGAAAACATTCACAGAATTGAGCTAATTATTGTTGAATAACTACCATTTCAAGAAAAATTACCCTACTGAAAATTCCTCTATATTTCTGTACTTTTATATTTTTTATTTTTATAGAAAACTGTCCCTCCCACTACGTATTGTCGCACGGACCAAGCACGAATATTGCCAAGCAGCACAAAACGTCTAGTTTTTATTTTTTTTTTCGAAAAAAGTTTGTTACCTTCTAAATAAATTATGGTAGCCTGTTGAGCCATGACTTGCTCATTTAAGTTTGCTGATTCGAAGTGATTTGCTCATTTAAATAAAGGACGGTCCCGAATCATCAATAGAAAAATCCTGACTCTCTCTAAGTTCTAAAAGACGGGAATCCAGGAGTTTGGTCCTTGAATTTCCTGAAAAACCTCGACAGCTACATTTGCGTTAAATGACTTTTTCACTTAGACACGTGCGAAAGTGGAGCCGTTCAGCGGTCGAGAAGTTACAACCACAAATTCAAACGTTCCACGGTATGTCAGGATAAGAAAACCACCAAAAAAGAAGAAGAACAATAGCTGTCGTAAACAATAGCGACGGAAATACAAATATCCTTTGTAGTATTTTTTTCATAATTAAGAAAATTCAAGTTCCAACGCAGATGTCACTGATCCTCGTTTATTTGACCTAAAAAAAGGATGAAGAAAACTAAATGTGCATTTTACAGGAGAAAATCCTACATTCATCAAATTCGGAGTTGATAAGGATCGATGTCTTTATTGGGACGTGCACAGATGGACCCAACTATATACACAAAGTTAGTCTACAGTGTATTTTGTGACGAAATCGTTCAGTCTTGACAGAATACATCAGGAAAATCATCAATTAAATGAAAAAAAACCCGTAAAAATTGTAGTCAAACGAACAGAAACCGTTTGCGGTCAATGTTCAAAGGGTGGATACGGAAAATTTGTAGCGAGAAAAAAAAACCACCAAAAGAGAACAACACTGGAAGTGTAACCACCTGTTATGAGAAATGAAGTACGAAAAAAAGACACATTATGAGAATGTGAGATCACTTTCTGGATTGCTCCACTGTAGTCATTCTAAGAAGTAAATTTGAACAATTTCAGTGTTCCAGTGAACGACTCGTGTGATTCATTGAAGAACCATTGATAAAGTAAGAAAATTCCAAAAGAAAAAAAGATCAATTATAAAAATAAGCAATAAGGAGAGAGGAATTATAAATATTAGGATATAATAAATATAATGATATAATAATAAAAATATAATAAAATAAATATAATGATATAATAATAAAATATTAGACACAAGTATTAAATATTAATTAAAATATTAAAACATCTCTATAATTTTTGATTTGGTTTTGTGGTGAGGTGATAGGATGTCAGCACTATGTCTATGAGGTCGATGGTTCGAAACCACCCTATGTTAACCAAGTCTTTTCAGCCTCTGAAGTCAAACAGCTAAAGGAGAGGGCTACCGGATCGACTTATTGACCACAACTTTGTGGATATTCGTGAACTTTTTCGATTCTGACCCGAAGACGAACGCGTGACGAACGTTGCGGATCATCAGTGGATTGGATCCCTTCTAAAAATATTAAAAATAAAATAATAAAAAGATAAAAAATAATAATAAAAAAATTAGAAAATTAGAGATTAGCTTCTCGTTTCAGCCCGAATTCGAATTCTGGTGATGTCACATCCACAGAATTCTTGCTTTTTCGTAATCTTTTTCTTTTTTTCTTTTTAATGTGGAATTGTCAAGGACAGATGCGCGCTTCGTTGCATTTTGATATGTGATGTGCTTTGCTGACACGCTTCGCGAATTCTTTGGTATTCGTCAACGATTCTGGACGAGTTCTACCTATCTGGGCAGATCTCGGCCGTATTATACTAAAAAATACCTACGGAGCGAGAAATTCACGACAAAACACCATAAGAGTTTAGAAGTACACGAAAGTGCAAAAAACAAGTTTCAAGGTGCGCCACGCACGCGCCCCGTCATTCAATTCACGCTCGTCCGTGATTGCACAATCATCGAAGGATTACAGTAGGTTAGCGTTCTTTCCGCTTCACTTGAGGGCAGGTTTCGGAACTCGTTCTCGTTTTCTTGATCGTATAGGCGGGTCAAGAAGGCTAATTCGACAAAAACTTGTGGAGTTTTGTGTTTCGTTCAAGAACATCGTTTCTACAAAAGCGTTCCAGCAATTAAATGTTAAGGAAAATTAGCAGAAAAGTTTTCAGAAGAAACGGCTAGTTTAAGAAAGCAGCCAGTGCTGCTTAGGGTTTCCAAAGTATTCCTAATTTGTGGATGATAGAAATAGTGTCGTGCTTCACGAGTTTGTCCTAAGATAAGAAGGTCTAAATGAAGGTAATGGTGGAAAAGAAAAATCCAGAAAGACTAAACGCGATCCTTGCCTCATAAATCAAGATTTCCTGAGGTGAAATGAGGACGAAATTTCTCAGATATTTGAGACCTTAGTGGAATTGTGCTAATTATGTCCTATGTTTATTTGTAAGAGGTATCGTGAACAGATTATATCGTATCGTACGACTCACCGCTAACACCTACGCAACACTAATCGTTGCGCTAAAATTGCACTTGCGCTGCGTTCAAGCGAACGAACAGGTACTTTTTTCCAAAGAGGTTGCAAGATGTTAGGGTTTTATCCTGGAAATCTGGATCTACTCCTTAGTATCTCTAGTATCTTTGGTCACTTAATTCATTAAAATAGTTGTATGCAACCAATAGAAATAACTGATTTTTCCAAAGTCTCATGGACGAGTTCCCCTGAACATGAAAAGGAGGTCGATGACGATTTTCTCAACGATTATGAAACATGTGGGGCACCACTTAGAACATTTTACGTTTTGAAGAAAGTTTGAAAAATGTTCAATTATTTTTCTTATGAGTTTCACCAAGGTAGTTTCAATTGTCAAAAAAATGAGAGACGTAGAAATGAAATACTCTTGAAGAGAAAGAGAAAAAACATATTTTTATAAAACTGATCCGATTTACAAATCTTTTTTGGCATCTAACTATGAAAAAAGTAAATTTAGATATTCCAAACAATTCTGGAGAGTTACATCTAATCCTATGGAAACTACAAAAATGTGTTGTAGGAGTTTTCCTATCTATTCAGAGCCATAGTGGTCGCAAATCCTCCGAGACTTCAATCATTAAACTTAGTTCAATTAATTATTAATTATTAATTAGTAATTAATCATTTTGTAACAATTACAATTTAGTATTCGCAACAATTTTCCTCTTTCTAAGTCTTCACCATAAATCAATAATATTTCATGAGCTAAGAGTGACGAAAAACATCGAGAAACATCCACGTGACAGAAAAAAAGAGGGATGAGGTTGAAAATTCGTTTGATTACCGTCTACATATAGCGATATTCAAGAAAATCTTTCTAAAAGTGACAGAGAAAGGGAGAGAAGTAAAACGTAATGTGAAATTTTAAAGATAAGAGTCCTTCGTAAACAGTTCTTTCGGGAAATCCGAGCACATGAAAAAATCCCAGAAAGTATTTCAGAAATTCTTGAAGAAAGTCGAAGAATATCCGCTTGAATTGAAAAAGTTGCAAAAGGGTGCCGAGTCCGGATTCTATGGAATATTCACAATAAAAAACCTTCAAAAAATTTTCAGCATCCCATGAAACGATCTGTATCCTGAAATGTGTCAAAGAAATGCCAGAATGGTATGAAAGGGAACATAAAAAGATGTTAAGTGCAGACAAGATTCAGGCTGGGAAGCAAGGACACCTAACGATTTGCTGATAGGCAATGATGCGTAAAACTGCATTGCGTAGAAGCTTCCGTAAAACCTGAACCATGCGACGAATCGAATAGAAAGTTTAGCAGGCTGAGAATTCTACGTACGAGACTCGCTTTCGTACGTATTAGAAACGAGGCATCACGCACGCAGTGTAAGCCGTTAACCGCCATACGTCGTCCGATGTGTGCTTGATTCGGCTGTGAATGTGACGGTATGTATGTACCGCCTGGAACAGGTCTACTACCGCCGGCCGCGATAGTAGACGCTGCGATGGCTGCCAAAACCTACGCTGCTGCTGTGCTTCGGAGAAGAGCCGTCGACACCTTCACGTTGCGTTGCGTATGCAGTAGAACCGAGTAGCGAGGAAAAATCAGGAGAAACTCAGTGCTTATGCATCGCTCTCTCATTCCTCTCCATTCTAGGACGTGCTGAAGAAAAGTTGATCAAGTAAGACGAGTCGCCACGGAAAACGAGGAGCGTTTGAGGTCCAGGTTCTACAGTCAACACTAAACAACCATACAACATAACATAAACATAAACATATATAAGAGTGTGTTTGTGTGAGTCGAGCGACCATCAAAGTGTTGTGAATAGCCCGACACCGGGCCGAGGAGAATTCCCTCCCCGTTCTACACCTCTTATATGCACGCACAGAAAAGCACTTTCCAGTCAACTGGGAATGAATGCACGACAACAACTTTTTCCAGAACACCTCCGACACTTGTGTGTACTAATCAGCCGTTCAGCTTCAAAAAGTATTTGCCTAGTTGACGGTTTAAAAAAAATTACGATGTGGAATTGTTCGGTAGAGGAATTTTGAATACGTACGGAGAGATTAGGAGTGGTTTTAAACCACTAAAATAAAGAAATTAATTATTTAATTAACTTTAATGAAAAAATATGACGCTAGGTGCTGAGAACTGGAACTTTGTGATTCATGCTGAAGAAACGTTGATCTTTGCGATTAAAAAATCAAACAGATCAATACTAATCTTGGCTACAGCTCAAGCAGATCAATCAAAGGGACATATCAGGGATCGAATAGTTCATTTTTCTGGCTACGATACCTATTCATCTAAATAGAAGAGGATTCACAGACTATGGAAAAAATCTTTTTTGAATATTGACTAATTAATCCCTCAATCGTACCCCTTTCGTATATTTTTCTTCATTCGGATAGCAATCCACAGATCCACATGGAAATCGGGAAATTTTATCATCGTCAGGTTGAACGAGATTTGTAGACGAAAAAGAAATTCCGCCTCTAGAAAAAATTTTGTAATATCAGCGAAGACACTGTAGAAACGAAAAACCATTCTCTTCAGTTTCATCTAACTCATCTATTCTTTTTTTACAACTACATTCATCCTTTCACTTTTTTTTATTCACTCATCGGGTAATTCCCTGGTTCTTAGCTCGAAGCTTATTCATTTAATCAGCCGTTCATTCGAATGTTCATGAATATTTCAATCACTTTTCTCTCGACAAATTTCAAAACTATGCATCTCTTTTTCTGTTTCCCTTACTTTTTAACCTGATAGAAAACCCAGTAGCTACTGGATCTAGGGATCCAATCAAAATATAACTAAATTTTAAAGGATAGGTTACCTCAGAATAGAAATGTTAAATTCTCGTTGTACTGTAACTTCCTAGAAACTAGAAAGTAGGAAAAAATAACGATTTGTAGCGCGTCTTTGAAATTCACCACTACAACTAAAGATTTTTTTTTAAATTCCCTGAAGTAATCCAAAAAAAATAAAAATGAAGTAGTGCAGAGATAAAAGATAAAATGCTCGAATAGTAGGCTCAAAAAGCAAACCGTAGCTTTTGGTTTTGCTGAGTTCCGCGCAAAAAAAGGTTTTCACAAACTGTTGATTCAGCGATGAGAGAATAAAGAAAAAAATGACGTAAACAACAGCGCATTTAAATAGAAGCGAAAAAATAATGGAAAAATTTTCTTCGACAACTTGTTCAGAAAAAGCCATTAATAGAGAAACAATCAATTCGAAGAAGATTCAAAGAACTCTACAGTGATTTTAACTGCGGGTGTTGATTGTTGACGTGGTATTTCCTGCCTCAAATCAAATTTTACCTGAGAAAAGAGCAAGGATAGGACCTATAAGGATTCCCTAAAATCAATCGATAGATCTCAAATTCACATATCCCAGATAAAATGAAAGGGATCAAATTGGGGGGAATCACGAGAAAAAGAAGAAACAGACATGATTCCGCACCATTTTCGCTTTTTCTCAAAGAATTACCGTGGATACTGCACTGTCATTCGGTGTAATCGTATTGAATAAAACCTAAAATGTTACTGAAATCTAAAAAAAAAAATTCTATTGTTGTTTAAACGCGTACTTGTGTCGTGACTGAATTATTTGGTTTTGTGCTCAAATAAATTTCGAGAACACCGTTTTTTTTCACCATGCAAACATATGAATTTTTATCCTGAAAAAGTGAGAAAGAACCTGTTTGTCCACCCATTGCAGGAAAGGTCGACGAAATTTGGGCGAAAAAAAATTCTGGCAAATGATATTGATGACATTTTGACTGTTGTAAGGGCTGTAGACGAGAAAGAAAAAAGTTCAAGGTTCTGTATTTTGTAGTTTCACTAATAGGTGTAATATATTACGTTGAATTGAAAGTTTAACAGTAGAAGTTCGTAAAACTTGTATTTTCTCCATGAAGATTTATGCTCGGTTTAGTAGATAGGAGAGACTTTAAGAAGTTTCTTCATACTATCGAACACAATAATGAAAATACTTTCTATAAAATCAACTAAAAAACATTTTAAAAAAAGAACGAAAATAAATTTAAAAAAGGAGTAAGAAATTCAAAATAAATCAATTCAAGAAATTAGAGAAAAATAAATGAGAAATTAAAAATAAATTAAAGAAATTTAAAAATAAATTAATATGAATTTTTTCAAGAAATTAAAGATAAATTAATAAGAAATTAAAAATAAATTAATAAGAAATTAAAAATAAATTAAAGTAAGAAATTAAAGTAGACATCAATAAAATCAACTTAATTAATTAAAATAACAAATTGACGAGGCTCGGATGGTAAATGCTTCCCTTTCCTTCTCACTCACTCCAGACTTCGCTCCATATGGCTTGCATTTTTTTGCGGCCAACGGTGCGATTTCCTTGAAAATAAATCTTTGCCAAATCAAAATGCTCGTACAGTAATTTTTTTGCATCGTTTAAAACAAATCCAATTAATTAAGGAGGAAAGGAGACATTTTTCAGGGATTTGTACTGTTTTCAGCTACCAGCTAGGTCACACCCATCTAATTATTGAAAGAAGTTCACTACATCATAAACCTATTTAGAGAATAGTTTTTAAAAATCACAATAATGTAATGAAGTAGTTCAAAATGATTTTAATGTGATTTTAAAGTGATTTTCACATTTTAGTTGCGTTTAACGAGCCTCTGTTATCAAATATTGAAATTCAAATTGAAAGGTTTCCTGAAAAGATCTGAGGTTGTGCACAATCCTTGAACACTCGAAGGCTCCTGTGGCGATCTACGGTAAAAGTGGTCGCTCTGCATGTGAAATTCCTTGTGTGTTCCAGAATTTTTGCCCCGAGAACGCATTCTAAACACCATCAAAGCCACAACAACCACATTTTGGAAATAAATAAACGGTGGTCGCGTTTTTGCTATACGTTCATCTTAAAATAACGACCATTACACGAGATAACCAGTGCCACAACTAATTTTTCCCTGCACGCCCTATGATCAGAGGGTGTACATATAATTCAGGCGCAGCACGCACACGGATTTTATGAGCTCACATTAAAATGTGGGATGAATCTTTGCATTCTATGGCGGCGATGGACATTCAAAATAAAACAACAACTCAGAAAACGATGGGCTTCCAAGCTGTAATTGGAATCCTAGCGAGAATCTTTGAATAATCTTATAAACTTTCCTATATTTGAGGAGGTCAAAGGTTAATGCTTGGAATAATGATGAGGTTATAAAGGTTGCTCAAAGGCTCAGAACGCATTCTATAGCTTCACAGTGGAATACAGTCGGACCCCTTGCTAAAAATTATTTCTTGACGGTTTTTTTAAATCTTTCTTTTTGATATTTTTTTTTATTTTCTTGTCCTTACGCAGCAATGACATAACATAATAAAGCGCTCTGTTGAAGTTTGCTTGCGACGTTGAAGTTTTCCTTTTTAATTTATTGTGGTCGAAGTTATTGTTAGTGTTATTTTATTGCATTTATTTATTTTTATTATGGTATTTTGAATTGTGTTTTGAATTGGCGAAAAAACCTGAGCTTGCCAGGATAATATCTGATACACAAAATATTGGATCAGAGAATTAAACATGTTTTCAAAAAAAAATTTAAAAAAAACAAGAAAAAGCGAACTGTTTGATAGACTTTTTTCACTTCATAATCTAATTGTGTTTGGAATTGTTGAACCAGGCGGAACTAGGAGTTGTTGTACCTTAAGACACCTAACTCATCGGTGAAAGGATTGCTAGTTCCTAGAATTTCTCTCCTCTCTTTTTTTTAAAAGAAGTCTTACAAGGATATTGATAGGAAGTCAGTCACTTGAACATATTTGGAATGTCATTACATTTGGAATTTTGGACATATTTAGAATGATTAACATTTTATGATACGTAAACAATCTCAAGTACAGGAAATCACGACAAGAAGGACGAGTTGCGTTAAAAATGCAGCCATCATCCAAGAATCAGTTACAGGAACAGTAGCATGGATGATTTATTGCCTGTGACCGAATAGGAGCAGAACAGCCAGTGTCATAACACAGTCTCTTAAAAGACCTTGAGGTCTCTATTAAACCTGGTCTTCACAAAAGCTCAACAACAGAACGGAGGTGCGGATCCATCTAAATGGTAGTTGTGTGCCTAAAATCACCATTCCTGACTTTGATTTTTCTGGAGATGACAAAAGAATGAAGATTGAAAAATTTGTTTCAGAAAAATTTCTACTGTAGCATTTTGTTAGTGTACTTTTTTTTGTATGCTTCTTCGTCATATTCCTTCTGTCGCTAACCGTATTCTGTCTACTTTCAAGTTCCTAATTAAGTTAATTTTTAAATTCTAAATGACCTATAGATGCTTTAAGTTGAGAAATTCTCCTCAATTTGTGCCGAAATGATTGGGAAACGGTGATGAGGTAAAAATGAAGTTGTTCCATTTGTACATACCAAAATACATTATTGAAAAGGCTGAAATTATTCCCAAGTGGAACCATCCCATTACTCGATAACAATAATTTTTTTTGCACTCTGAATGCATTATTTGATACATTAGTGGAAAAACGGAAGGAATCCATTTACTGTTTCTCCGTTCATGTCCATCTTTCTCGATTTCGTTCCACTTTCTCAGAGGATAAAGAATTGTTACTACATATTCGTTCCATAATCAGAGCAAAAGGACACGAGAAATATCAATTTCTTTGAGATTTTGAAAATTTGATTTGAATTCTCCTGGAACCGATTACTTTTTTTCTGAACTTTATGGATTCGATGTTTCTTTATATGAGACTGTATGGACTTTGGACCTGTGTCCTCCTGCACCGTATGGAATTCCTTTGCAGGTGCGGTGTCATCAGGAGTGATCAGGAGTCGCCACGAAATCTTTTATCGTTCTTACCAACAAACAACACAGGCATTCTAATTAGGATAGCGGATGGAGTCCAATTTTTTTTAAAAGGAATAATTTTTCCCCAAAGGAAGGCAAATAATGTGAGAAAACACCTGCGGGAAGAAGCCTGAGGTCATCTCAAAAATTGATTTGGATAAGCAAGGGCACGATTCCTGTCTTTAATTGAATTATGCATTTGATTTTGTTAAGATCACTAAGCTTTAATTCTTCTAGGAAAGCAGTTCATGGAAGAATTCTGAAAACAAGACAGTTTTACTCACTGTCAGCTGTTTGCTGCTTTTTTTTGTTGGAATGACCTCAAATTAAGAATATCTACCTCTCGACTTTGAAAAAATGAAAAAATAAAGACTAGACACCAATTGACTTCTATTCTAACGTTGAGCCGATGACGGAAAATTTTTGCAAGGATACATCAATTCAATCTAGAAGCGAAAATGTATAGTGTCAAGAAATTTCTATAATATAAAAAGATGTTACAGGTGCTCAGATACATTTGTTCCAGCTGAAAACATTCCTGAAAACTTGACCTAACTGAAATTCCTTGCAAGCAGAACCATCCAATCAGTCTCCAGAGGTGAGTTTTTAGGATGAGTTTTTGCAAGGAACATTTCTGCAAATGTACAATCTTGATGTGGTTAATTTAGAAGTGAGGATCTTTTCTCTTCTCTCGAAATTATTGTTAATTTCAAAGATAAATTTTGAGTGCTGGCAGAAACCAATTTTGTCCGAGTTCTAAAAATGGAGAATTCAAGATCAATTTAAAAAATTAGAAAAATTTAAGAACTGAAATTTGAAAAAAAAAATTACAATGAAGATTGGTTGGATTACCCCACGAATCTGGGGTGGTGCGGGTTTCAGGTGGGTTTCAGGTGGTTGCCTATACGGGGTCGTAGATTATGGGGAGGGATTAGGGTGGTTCTTTGCATTTCTTCCTAATTGCCCTAAAAAACGGCCCAGAAAGTGCGGTGCGTGCACAAGGCACCAATCGAACTCGTTGTAGAAAATATCGCCCCGGAACATTCGAAGTCGCATCTTCCGGGCCGAATTTTACGGCAGTTAGGAAGAAATGCAAGGAATCACCCTCCTCCCCATAATCTACGACCCCATATGGGTATAACCCACCTGAAACCAGTACCACCTCAGATTCGTGGGGTGATGCCTTTAATCGGGAAGCTAGTATTACTGAATGACGCGGTCCGCGTGCATCTTCGCCGAGGTGTCGTCCATGAACTCGGCAACTTTCTCGATCTACGGCAGGAGCCCCTTTAAAACATTCTATTTTCTGATTGATTTTCTTGAGCTATAGCCAAGATTGTTATTGATCTTCTACTGATAACTAAAAACTACGTTTCAAGATGCTAAGATTCAAAGACAGTCGAACATCGGTAACGTTCTATTTTTGTTGCTCTATTTTCTAAAGTGTCAAATAAACAAATTTAGTGGGAACTGTATTGTATTCATAACTTGTTGTCAAAGACGCCATGATGAATCAATTAAATATTTTTTTGGTGTAGTAAGTTAAAAAGGATAAAGGATAAAGTTACTAGCGCATCAATCTATTTAGGATGCCCCAACGCGGTTTCGAACCATCCACCGTGTGACTACAACCGACCTCTAACCGACTGCGCAACACGTAATGAAGTGCTCTTCGCAAAGGCTCTACTCCAAGGAATCATCCGTACTATCTGCTCCAAGAAAACGAAAAATCATTGGAAATGTTTTTGTGAATAGGCATCGAACTGTATTGTGTCCATATCTTGTTGTCAAAGAGATCACGATGAATTAATTAAAGGAATCACCCCACGAATCTGAGGTGACACGGATTTCAGGTGGAGTATTCGTATACGGGATCGTAGATTATGGAGAGATGGGTGGACACGTCCATTTCCTCCTAATTGCCATAAAAGACGGCCCAAAAGATGCGGCGCGTGCACAGGGCTGGGGCGCTCCAATCGAACTCATTGTAGAAAATAGTGCGCCAGAACGCCCGAAGCTGTATCTTCCGGGCCGTTTTTTACGGCAATTAAGAAGAAATGGACGGAATCACCCCCTTTCCTTAATCTACGATCCCGTTTAATACTCCACCTGAAATCCGTACCACCTCAGATTCGTGGAGTGATGCCCTTAAATATTTTTTTCTCTATACTTCACAAAAAGCTCTAAAGCCGGTATAGATATGGCTTTGCAGGAGGTCCAGAGGGATAATGACTGTGAATTAAAACTTTATCCACAATTAAAACCCTTTATTAAGCAAAATGGACTAGCTTATTACACAATTTTGCTTGATAAAGTACAGTTTTGAATTGAAATCAGAAGCAACTTCAAGGTCCTCTCCAATGACTACCTTGAGGTCTCGAACATACTAGTAACATCCCTGGTTTTGTTTTCCAGGTAGTGTCGCCTCTTCTTCGTTGCTCCAACTTTCTCTGTATTATCACCATTTCTTTTTTTCTTTTTCTATTGAAACAAATAACACCTTTTCTTTTTTTTCATTTTTCTATTGTCGTTTTCATTCTATAAATGTCGACCAAGACAGGGAAAGGACGTGGTAAGTTTTATAAATAAACAGTATAGTAATATGTACAAGTGTTGAAGGGAATTCGGTTAAAAATTGTTGTTGTTGGATTGGTGGAGGTTTGGAGAAGTCGAGCGTTCAAATCAGGCTACACAGCACATTCCTCCGCATTGTTTGTAACCAGTGTTGCAACTGCATCCTCCACCAGCAGAAAATTGGCAAGGCATCTGAAACGAGGCTTCAGAGCCATCTAACAACCTCATCTAGCCTCAAACAACAAAATTTTACAAATTAAAAATATTCTTTTTCTCATTTCCTAATTTTAAGGATTTTCCTGGCTTACCACATTCTGTTGTGTCTGCATACAGGTGGTCTCACAAGTTTGCTGACAAAGTGGTAGACAAACAGCCATCGGACGAGTTTCACGGCATTGCATTTCACACGGTTGAAGACACAAAGAGATACACTGAAAACAGACCCGACAGTAATCCTGACGTTCCCGTTTAATTTTGTAGTTTCCTGAAATTGACTGGAGAATACATTATCCAGTTCAGTAGAAGGCAGATCGACCTCAATTTGCCGTAAAGCTTGACATAGTATGGCTATCAAAGCGGATTCACTTTAAAAATACGCTCTAAATATCCTTTTCCCCCGGGAACTGACTGAAAGTTTGCTGATCAGCTAAACATTGTTTGTTGATAGTCAGAGAACCGTAAACAAAACGAGGTAAATAACACCAGGAATTCGGTCGTTACCTGCATGACTGGTGCCGGTACAAAAGTTGTGGCTATAGTAGTAGTAGTGGTTGGTGGTGGTGGTGGTGGCGGTGGTGGCAGCGTTGGCACTGGCGGCATTGGTGGCATTGGTGGTGCAGCGGCTGGCATGCAACATGTTTGGCAAACAGTATCACACTTCTTCAGACAGACGTCGAAGCAAATCTGTGTGGGGCAGGAGACGAGACACGACTGTTGACAAGTTGGTTGACAAGCTTCCGGAGCTTTCGACGGCGGTGGAAGTACGACGATGATCGGTTGTGGTGGTGGTTGAGTAGGTGGTGGTGGTGGTGGTGGTGGTGGTGGTAGAGTTGTCGGTGGTAGAGTGATCGGTGGTAATGTGATAGGTGGAAGTGTCATCGGAGGTAATGTCTGGATTGGTGGTGGAGTTTGAATTTGAGCAGGAACTGAGCAAACACTTGAGCATGTGCTGATACATCCTGGAAAGTGTGGAGTTGTTGAAGTTGTACGGCGAAACATTGCTACACATTGCTTTTGACTTGACTGCGTGAAATACAGCAGCTTTTGAGAGCATGGAGTCAATCAACTTGAGAACTGAAGTGAGCACTCAATGTTTTTCACAACTGTGCGAGGAACTGTGAGATTTCTTAAATTTGTTTCATTGCACCCAATTGGATGCACTATAAACGTATCAGCCTCACAGGATAATTCACTCGAGGTTAATGAGGAAATGCATATTGTAGAATGAACAAGGAGGAGACAAGAAAACCCAAAATATTCACGGCGACTAGATTGATTTCTCAGTAATTTTTGCCTTTTCTGGATCACGAATCAAGAAAAAGGCTCTCCTGTCGACTTTTCTGGATCAGCTATCATCGGAAGAGTTCAGAAAATCTTGCGCTCTTCACTTACCAGTAATGCAGTACTGCGTCTTACATTGTGGAACGCATTGACCCTTGCACGCATCGAAACAAGCAAGCGTCGCCTGGAAATGGTTCAGATTTAGCGCTCTCTGGAATTGTTTTCCAGGAATTCAATTTCAGAAGGATTCTCCCGATAAGTCACCTGTGGACAGCAGTTTGCGGACATCTGTGAGCAGCATCTTTTAACACGCGAGACTGCAGCTTCGGTCTGAAATCGAATTTGAGGTTTTCTTCCATTGGAAGTAGAAAGTAGAGAATTTTCCAGGTAAAAGGAAAAATTAGGGAATTTTTTAAGGCAAAAAGACGCTATAGTGCTAATAATTTATTGACGATCATTTTATTCCAAAAAGCTTCTTAGAAAAGCAGGAAGGATCTGCCAGTCAAGTTTACAGATCCATAAGTGGAATTTTCTGAACTTATGACAGTGCGAAAATTTTCTCCAGAAACACAAAAAATTTATGAGATTTATTTAAAGCGTCGAAATCACGTTCAAGTTAAGTTCTGCAAAATTCATAGAATCCAACAGTGGAAATGTATTAGTTGTACTAATATTATAAATATAATATTAATGTGATGTACCTCGTCAGCTGCTGAGGTTTGATTGGCATTAATCGCTAGCGCCACTTGAGCTAGAAGTAGGCAGACGAAATAACCAAATACAGAAACCATTGCTGGATGTGGTTGTTGAGCTGTCGGAGCCGCTTTTATAGTGGCCACCGAAGGGGTGGTCCGCCCGAACTGGCTCGGTACGGGCTTGGAAAAACCAACGCAGCACCAGATGAGATGTTCCCCCGTTCTTACAAAATTTCTTCCCAGGATCCTAAGATTCCGGGAAAGTTCTGCTTTTGTTATTTGCCGCAAAAGTGATTCACATGGAGCTAGAACAGCACTGTGTATTGCTATGTGCTTCATTGACAACAATACCATCTTTGAGAACTCTGAGGAACCTCAACTACCTCTATTTTATTTATTTTTTCTTTCTACGCTTCTTCTTTTCTTGAATCGATGATTTTTTTTTACTGTTCGGAGACAATTCCTTTTCAAAACTTTTTTTGTCTTTTAAGCGTACATTTACGTATCAATAGCAATAACAATGGACATCGAACAGGCACTGTTTACTTTTAGATAATTTTTCGAACTGAATAATTTCTGGGAAAGAAAAATTAACCATATAATTTATGACATCTTAAGGGGATAGCTGCATTTAAACAAAACGTTGAGTGAAATTAGATAAAATTAAAATAAATAAATAAATTAGATAATTGAAATAAAACATGCAAAAAGTAAATAGGTAGAATCCACACAGCCATGAGTGAAATTAGAGAAAAGACTACAATCAGTTGAAGAAGGAAAAATTCTGATCTATAACAAAGGTCCCACCTCATCATGCTAATGAGACCCATCCATGATAGGTTGTTGTTTTGGATATTAGGTGAAGAATGTCACTTATTTCATAGTATAACTAGCCAAATACACAGAGAGTACATAAATAATTGATTTCCCTTTTGCTAAACAAAAAAAATGTCAAATAAACATCATTGGAGATCTCTAGATTTCAAACGTGTTCTAGAAAATTCAACGCTCTCGTCATCTCGAGCTCATTGTTTCAGAAGAATCTCAGCAATTTTCGCCGAATCTCTTGTACTTTTTGTTTCCTGAAGAATTCCTATCTTGAGATTTGCTCAGCCATTGTTTACATTTCTAGCGCTCATTGCTCCACCAACGAAATCTTTAGTGACCTGACCGTGATTAAGGAAAAATTTACGGTATTTATTTGTTAGGATTAGTTTCTGCTTATGGAAGATGAACATCAAAGTTTGTCATTGGATTTTAAACTTCGTAATAAACAATATATTTTTGTTTGATATATGAGAATTTATGTGAAAAAACAGTAGAGGCTTTTTTTCTTACAAAATTTTGAAAAATTTCTATTAAATAAATTTCATGGGCGGTTCTGAAATCCTAAGAAGTGTCCATTGTGGGAAAATATCTTCAAAACAAATTTTCCTAGTTGACCTGACCTGTGTTGGTCCTGCTGAAGTAACATATTCTTCAGAATTAGGGAGAAGAAATGTATCTATGATCATTCTGTCAACTTCTATTGAGTTTCAATTAATTTTTTTTTTTCAAAACTGGAACTTAACTTTGTAATCAGAACGGTAGGATCAAATGGTCGGAGACTTAATAGAAAAGAAATACTATAACAAAAATAATTACACACCTACATTTCAAAAGATGTGACTAAAAATTGCTGTGATTGCAATGACTGAATCTGGACTCGCCATTTTCATTTCAGTTAGATATCGTCAAAATCTTATCCGATTCTTTTTGAAGAAATTCCAGCAAATTTAATATTCTGAAAAATAAGCACAAAAGGCGGTCAAATCCTTTGGACGTAAATATTCAACTTTTTGTGGACTGTTCCTACTGTGAGCATTCCACGGAATATGTTGTGCTTTGGTTTGAGTTTGGATGTGAAGGATGCGAGAGATGTTGCAGGGACATTTGTACCGGTCGAATTCTACCTTTTTTTCGAATATTCTACGAATCGACGGATAAAATTCTAATTTATTTTTCACAATTCATAGTTAAATAATCATTCATTTCATAATTCATAATTAGATAATCATTCATAATTAAGAGGGAATTTGTTATAAAACTTCTCTTAATTTCTGTTATTTCTCTTAGATTTTATTCAACATTTTATTCATTAATTACAAATACGAGCAATCACGCTTAGGAGGACATTCCCTGTTTGTACAATGGATAATTCTCATTTTCGTTGCAATCTGTGGATTCTTTGAGCAAAAATATCTCCAATTCTTCTTCCGGTTAATTCCACCAAACATTTGATTTCATTTAAAATTCCTGATTCCACCGCTCACCTTAAATAAACTATTCTGATGTCTATGTCTGTGCGTGACTAGATTAGAAACGAGCGAACTTCTCTTGGATTTTCTATGAATACAAAAAAAATCGACCAGTCCTCAAACCTTCCTCAAATTGATTAAGCATAAGGTGTCATATGTAAACATTAAAATCTTTCCGGATGAAGGAGCTAGTAGCACATGTTTGTTAGAAAACCTTTAAGGGTCTAAAGCCAGATTTTGCGAAGACGCAAAGATTGCGTTTGAGTATGCATCAACTTATTACTTACTTAAACTACTCACTGAAAATTTTTTGAAAAAAGTTCCTGCAGTGAAAAATTTGTGTTAAACACTGTAACTCATGTGGATATGTTGTCATAATAAAAAATACAACGGGTGAAACATTTTTACTGTTCACTTTGATACTTGGGAGAATTTTTCCAGCCAGGATTTAAACTGCTTGTAAACTGGAACTACTTTGCCTGAGCCTTGAAACTTTAGGAATCGAGTTTCCCATAGAGGATTTTTCAGGGCTTTTTTTGTGGTACACAAAAATCAATCTCATTGGGATTTAGAGTAAGCTGTTGATTAATTCAAAGAAGAAACTTGGAGTAGTAACTTAAAATTTTCGCTTAAACCTCTAAAAATAGCAAATTCAGTGGTTTTTCAGCAGTTTCTTCGTACAACTCCCACTCTGCGACTTGACATTGGGGTGGTGAAAGGTGGTTCTTCCCACAAATAGACGAAACAGATCGACTAATCGAATGCACTTTCGACCAGTTTGCTTAGGAGCACCTCAAGGAATGTGCATCTCACTCACTCGAATGCGTCACGCGATGGAACAATAAACGTCCATGTTTTTCCACATCACACCGTGGCTAGTAGATCCGCGGCAGGTAAGAAACTGGCCAGCGCGCCAGTTTCTCGCCTTCCTACTTGTGTACTGGTACTCAAAAACTTTGGCATTGTTTTTCAGGTTTGTTAAGAAGACTGTTTACGTTGGATCTCCCAGAGATTTCACGCACGAATATATTGTAGACGAAGCTAGCTTGACACAGGGAACACTCCTCTCAGGAAACTTTTCACACCGGATTCCACTTTACATAGGATTTGCTTCGCAACTCTTTCCCCTTATCGCAGTTGTAGGCCCATAATCCTTAAACTGATACGGAACTAAGAAAAAGAAGCGAAATGGAAAAGAATCAACTACAACTCGCATTGGATTAATTTTGACATTCCACTCGAAATCTCACTTTCCAGTTTCAAACCTAAAATCCATGTGATTTGCAAGCAACGGCACATGTTCAGGAATTAAACCGTTTCATACGTTTTCATTCCTACAAAAAGAGTATTTGTCTTTACGATAGCGTTCCTATGCGTCCGGCTTTCCGCATTGTGTAGTTCAATTCAATCTTCTTGTTGTCCTCTTCATTTTGGAGAGACCACCAGCTGTCCTGAATTTCAGGGAAGTGCAAATGTTCCTATGACGAGCAACTTTTTTTTTCCTAATTTCCTACTTCTTACGAGCACACGTAACTTTTTTATTGGGCAGTGTGGGGGGACTAAGAAAGCAAGGACTATTGGTTGTTTTGTCACCACCCAAAAGTCATTGTTTATAATTCCAAAATGATCCCAAACCAAAGTGAACAGCGTTGGTTCATCAGAAAGTAATCCATAGAAAAAATCTTTTTTGATCCAATTAAAAATTAATTTTATTTAATTTATTTATAAAGTTTATCCTTTATCATTTTCATCGGTACTGAAATTAAGTGAAGTTGGTTACTAGGAGGGATACGTTAAAGTATTCCTCACTTTCGACGGTGATCCACATATTCAACGCTTCTGGTACCTAAAGCTCTTAGAACGCTCAATCATAGTCAGCAACCATTCTCTACCTTTGATAATATTTAATTAGTTCGTGAAAATTTTGCGCATATATCGTTTTCTTAGTTTTGTCTAGAGATCCAGAAACCGTAGAGCTCATCTCGGATACTGGAATCCTACAGGTGTCTAACTTTTCTTCAGATGAAAATGAGACTTTTCATCAAACCTACTCTCACCAATCTTTTTGACTCTTGAAACTGGCTCCTTTCAAGCAACTTTTTATCGATTTCACCGTGAACAATCTTATGTCGTGAAATAACTTCTCTTTACATTTTACCGGTTGCGCTTTGACTGGTCCTCAATAGCCTACAAATCGCGACACACCTGTGAAGTGCTTGTACTTCCCTTGAAAAAATTTAGTGAGGTTGGATGTGATTTGTTGATTGCTCTTCAAATTTCATAAATGGCATATTTCTACAGTATTATGAAAGAATTTTTGATTAATTCGAGAAATTCATTGCATAAAGTGTTATTTTATTACCTTCCTAGTTGTTAACTAAGATGATAAAAGATCTTCAGTGCTTGTCTCACCTTTAATCTCCTAGGTAAGTGCTTGTGAATAGTGCTGGCCGATTGGATTTAATTACCACCGGTAGGCATTACAGTGAAGCCTTAGTACAAATAAACAGATAAATTTTTCGAAACATCCTGTTAAAATTAATAAAGACAGAGCTAATTTTTAGTCATGGATATGCGGTCGCTTGTTGGAAAAAATGCAATATCTGCAGCTAAATTAGGATATAACCATTTATGTGGATACGAAATCTGATACAAACGATACAGTAAAGCGACGAGAATGTAGTGTAAATGCCTCGGATACGCGCGTCTCAGAGAGAGTAACAGAGTCAGAAAGTGTCGTGCCCAGAATCGCTCCAAGAAGAAGCAGCAGGCATCAGTGGACAGGACTCAGGCCCGATTGCCCGATCCGGAGGGGCTCACGCGGGGCCGGTCACCTCACGGCGGCTTATCCTCTCCGTACCCTGCGGGCTCGCGCCCAATGTCCCGTCCCATAGCCCCGATTCACTCTTCAGGAGCCTCAGGACTGCCTCCGTGATATCACTGGGGCCCTACCGTAATGATATCCGGATTAAGTAATACTGAGTAGTATAATGTCGCACATGCATATTACAAATGTGATTTATCCTTATGACATCAATACACGTTAACAACAATAAATTCACGGAATAACAGATGCAGGGATGGAATTGATCCAGGTGTGTCAGATGGTTGAAAGGTAGCGGTTCTCGGCTTCAAGATGTATAGCGGTATGCAGTTCGGACCCGTGGCAGCCAGCCGTGGTATTTCGGTTTCAGATGTTGATTGACGAGCGATCGAATACAACGAAACACGAAAACGCGCACCACAAAACGAAGAAAAGAAACTGGGCTTGGAGTACTCAGAGCTAGTCTTTATATATTGAGGTTGGCGCAGGGAAGCTACCGTAATGCTTTGCCATTGGCAAGGTTTCTCGCGCGCCACATGAGAAAATGATGCCGCTGGCTAGGAAGGCCGCGCTGGGCATGGTAGGTGTGCCGGGCATTGGCAATGGGAGTGAATTCACAGTTCCACTGAGGATTCTATAAATTACTCGGAAAGGTGAGAGATATAGTGGTTCAATTCAAGCAATCTCTTTAGAGTGTGTACATCCTCAATTCAGAATCGTAGCGGTTTTAGGTACATGAACAATGAGTTGCAAAGGATCAATTCAGTGTTTTCTCTTGTTCGAAAATTCTTGTAGCAAATTATCAAGCTCAGGAGGAATAAGAGGCTCGGTTAACTGGAGGTGATGTGCATCTCCCAACTGTAGGAGCCTCTTACCACCATGCTACACCGCTACGGCTCTCTAATTACTGTAAATAGTAAAACTACCGTACATCATCGGGATACATCGTAACCACTAGGGAGTTAAAATATTACAAACAAGTGTGATAAAATGTTTTTTTCATTTTCAACGAAGAATGCCTCATTTTTGTAGAAGAAGGTGTCATAGAAGGTTCATGGCCCTGATAGATAATAACGAAGTTAGTTCTGTTGTACATACAAACTTAAACGTTACCTTGAAAACGTCTTACCTTTTCAGCACGTGTCTATCCTCTTTTCACTGAGTGCGCTAGTCGCCAGTAGCCTATTGTTGATAGCAAGCCTTTATCACTTGTATATGCTTGAAATAATGAGGAGAAAGAATAATATTGCAAGGGTCAGAGACGCCTTCGAAAAAACAAAGAAGGCACTTCGCTGTGCAAGGGTAAGTTAAACAGGAGTAAAAACTGGAAATATGGTGTGGAGTACTATGTGTCTTTGCTGTGAAAACAGGAAGGAGGCTAGAAAAAATTAGAGAGGGGAAGAAAAGTATTGGCATTACTTTTATCATTGATAAAAGAGGAGTGAAAGTGGGAAAAACAATATTTCGAATTCTGTGAAGAGTGTAAAAAAGCGAAAGGTTTTGTGATAACGACTATAAACCTTCTTTCTCTTCTTCATCCTCAACTCAAAAAAATTAAGAAGTAAGTAAAAATAAACAAAACAAGTACAAAAAGACAGTTACTCTAGATTAATTTCATTCGTCACAAATGTCATTTGCGTCAGAAGTAATGAAGAAGAATTCTCACAAAGAAGATGGGACAGAACCATCAAAGGTTGTAAGATGGGTGATGGGACATACGATTAGCAGTCTCAAGGGATTGATAGGTTGAAACAAATTTGGAAGAAAAACAAAGATCAAGCAAAAAAGACAACGAAGGGTAGAAGAAGCACTAAGAAACTAAGAATTAACAATACATTAACGAAAGAATAAAGAAATAAATAAATGAACGAATATATCAGTGAAAGAAACGTCCTCAGTAGTAAAACATGAATGAGTAAACATGTTAGACATTTACAGTGGTCAGCGGTGGAAATTGCTGTATTGGCCACACAGGCAGGCATGACCTTGGAGGAGATCGAGGAGGAATATAAAAAGGACGCTTCTAGTAGAGCGCAAGTACTTATGTAAGCTAATCGAACATTGACATCTGCAATACTCACCTAGTTCTCTTCAAAAACAAAGTTTATAGGTCGATTTTGGGAAGTCGTACGAATTACTTTGTACGAAAATTCGTTCAATGTTATCCGTCTCGTTTTCTTCGTTCTGGATACAAGTTAGAGCAACAGTTCTTGAAGAAAACCGAGCAAAAAGTGGATCAGATCCGAACAGCAATAAGTGGTTGAAGTACACAAAAGAAAAATATGATAAAGGTTTTTGAAACAATCTAATAATTCTTTAAACAAGATTTGTTTGCATTTCAAACATTTGTAAGCACGAAATAAAGTTTTCCAAATTGTGGCCACTATTAGCAGCGCTACTGTTACCTGGAATGGTGCTACCGTCGCTAAAATATGCATTGTTTACGCGATTTAAATTTTGAAGTGGTTATGTCAATACATTGAATCGTTAATAACACTAAACCGCCGAAAAAAGCAGTAGACAGACAGCAAAAGACGGTTATAAAGTCTTGAATATCACCTGAATAACGACATGGAAAATGTAGGATGTACGATGAGGACAACGGGAAAATCCCCTTACCTCCGCAAAGAGTAGCGATTTATCCTACCAAAAGATTCTGCGATTTATGTCTGCTGTCTAACTAGAACGGGATCCTTGGTGGACTCCTCTTTTCTTGATGAGATACGTAGAGAAGGTTAAAAGGAGAAAGAAAAAAAGGATTGTAAGAGGATAAAAGATAAAATTTCTGGTCTGCCAACCCACTTAGGATGCGCCAACGCGTTTTAGTGCAGTTCATAATAGTCAATACAGTCAAAAAGGGAACAAAAAAAGATTCGAGATCAGCGCTTTCACGCAAAGAACTTTTCTTGTGCATCCTGCTTAGAACGAATTCATATAGTTGTAAGTTTAAACTTTGAACTTGGAACAACTATCATATCCATGATCCGTATATGAACAGTGTATAGTCAAGTCAAAACCACATGAAGCACGGACAGTTGCGTAAGCGGCTGCGCTGGGAAGCGAGCATCCCTACACGATCCCATCCGATTCCACGCTCCACCGCTCCGCTTCGAATGCAGCCGCTTGTGCAACTGTCCCTGCTTCATGTCGTTTTAACCCAACCGTAGTTCATATGTTGACCTTAACTTTCGTGGCGGTTTTTAAGGTAAGAGTCCCGACTGCATTCATGTATGGATATTCGTACGGATGGAAATATTAAGTCTAGTGTTGCAAAAACAGGTTTGCCATCTACGAGAGGATCGCACTTTGGGAAACGCCGGCATCGAAGCAGTAGCTGCTTGACTTCACAATCACTGGCCTCCGAAACAGAAACAGAATATCCAGTCTCCATGTGCGACTTCCAATAAACCTCGGCAAGACGATGATTCAGAATTAACGTTCTCAAGTTGAGCTTGACACAAGTTTGTTTTCCTTTACTATCCTTTATTCTTGGCAGAGGTTTCGGCGAGTTCACGTTCTCAAGACTACGAAAGGAGAAAATCAAACGTGGTTTATCCGATCACACGGCGGCGGGTGCACACGGCTGGCGCGCTCCAATCGAACTCGTTGTAGAAAATAGCGCGCCGAAGCGCTCGAACCCGTATCTTCCGGGCCGTTTTTTACGGCAACTAGGAAGAAATGGACGGAATCACCACCCTCTCCTTAATGTATGACCACGTATACGAATACTCCACCTGAAATCCGTACCACCTCAGATTCGGTGGGTGATGTCCTTAACTTCAAAATCTTCTCCATTATGGTGTCGCCCAATATGATCATCTCAGTGCTGTGGAGTCAAGTGATTTCTTTTTGTGGTATGGGTGTTCTTTAAAACGAAGACGTAGCAGTCCAGCCAATTTTCGTATCTACTTCTCACCGAATTGCATACAGAGAATCAGATAAATAACGCTCGAACCCATGTACTCACCTTTCATGTTATCCAGACATATTTTGCTTACCGGTACAATGCAAATACGGACCTTTGTTGAAGATTGCTAAGGGAACTCTTCAATCGTTACAGACTTTGAAGAATCGAAATGTGATTTTATACTGCGTAGGGACAAACCTACGCAGTATAGAATCACATATCCGACCTACCTTAAAGGCCAAGTTCGACAGTTTGTGTGTGTATTCTGTATTGTAGTTTCTGATGAAAAAAAAAACACATAAGTCCATGTCTAGTATCTCACCAGGTGTTCCTAGGGACGTCATAACGGGGATGAGTTTGAAGTTAAGACCACGATATTGGCATGCAAACCTAGTACTTCAGCACGCAAGGCTCTAGAAATGTTCTGGATCCGCTTCAAGAGCACAAAGATGAATTGCAAAGAGGAATGACTGTGGAACGTGGGAACTCGACCCCTCCCTAAGGTTGCTATTTTATTGTATTAGTCACCGGACTGCAGGTATATAGCAGCAGCAGGAAACTTCCAATCCTAAGGTACGACCGTAAGTTTCATTAGTAGCCAACTTAAAGAAGACTCAGGATTTTCTTTGTTGGGGAGATAGGGCATTTGATCGAATGAATCACGTTCGATTTTATCCTTCCATGATTTCAAGAAGGCAATGAAAGTGCCGCTGAAATAGTAGCTGATATTAAAGGATTATAACAGTCAGCTCAACTTTACAGATCCAGAGTGCTCAATATGTGCTGGCTCGAATCAAACGTCAGAAGAAGAACTAAGCCGATGCTACTTCGCGAATCTAACTGTCTTCAGTAGCGAGAGCCGAAGATACTCCGCGGATTGAGACTTGGAAGATCGTCGAAGCAGTGCATTTTGAGCTCGGCATAGCAAAGCCCGTCTAAATAAGATGGGAAGAAGCTGCGGCTTTGGTCGAAAGAAGAAAAGGCGAATGTTCGTGAGAAAAAAACGTTTTCACTACAGTTATTCGGCAAGAATACTGCAGCATTTTAAAGGAACTGAAGGAAGACAAAGAAGGACGAAAACAAAAGGAATAGTATGTGTAGCAAAAGGAGCTTACATTGTCGTTGTCCCTCAAAACGTCAAAATGAGGCTTAGTATACTTACCATGTGGTATCATCCTCACCATGCTTACAACATCAGAAAGTTTTATGTCACTGACGTGAACATATCTTCCTTCAGCAGAACAAAAACGAAACAAGTACTCTGAGGCCACCTCACTGAATTCGCGGATTTGGTAATCTCCTGAAATCCTGAACGCACAGCTAAATTCTTCAGAAACTTCTCGAAGTCGAGTTTCTGACATCATTCCAGACATACTATAGCACTTCCACGGATAGCCGTCAAAAAAATTGGCTACTTTTTTGAACCGGGAAAAGCAGCAGATGATCTTGCTGCAGATCTTGCGGACTTCGCAACATTGGAGTACTCCGTAATAGCTAACGCAGTTCCTGTACCAAGTCGACGACAACCCGATAAAAGAAGAACAAAATTGTTGACCACCGGAACCGAAGGCGAACTATGAGGACATGGGAGCTCGTCAGGGAATGGTGTCAGCTTGTGGGCCATGCCTTCTACTATTTATTTGGACTCCCACACAAGTGCTAAGCAGAAAATTCCTAGTCAGAAACTATCACTGAAAAGTTATGAATCAGTCCGGGAAGATGGCCCGCATAAAACCAAGCAATTACATTTTTCTCTTCGCGGTCACACCACAACGCCTAGGACAAATTTCTAATCCTTCCGATGTGTGAGCTGTCAAGAAATTCCGGGAAAAACGCGTTCCGCAATTGAGACGCGCAGCACAGGAGCGGTGTTGTTTGTTGTTTGCCGACGATTTAACATTCGGACTCTCCCACACACACACACCACACGCTAGGCAAATAAGAGCTCAAGAATGCATGGTCACTTTAAATTATGCTCTACGTCAAATTGAATCTAGCCATTCCAAAACTGCAACATTATATCCTGAATAGAAGAAGAAAATTCCAGTGCAATAACAATCTGCTGTAGTCACAACGACATTCTTCAAAAAAGGAAGAACCAAAAGAGATTTTATATATGAGGTTTAAAATCCATAGTAACGAGTCACTAGGTACACCAGGATCGAAGAACTTCCACTAATATTAGAACAGAAGACGTGAATAAGTGCTAAGCAAATAGGAAGCGGAGTAAGATGCCAAAATGAAGAGAGTTGCGATTCACAACTGAGATGAAAAAAAAGAAAAAAAAAAGAAGAGAAGAAAAAGAAAACAAAGCGCAAAAACGCTAATTTTTCCCGCACAACTCTAAAATAATCCTAAAAGTTCTTGGTAGTGGACTATGTTGTAAGAAAAAATTAAACGTCGACGAGAAAGAAAATTTGAGAAAATTGATAGCGACATCTTCTGTTATGCTTAACATCTTTATGAAGCTTTTAAGGCATGTGAATAAGAACCAAGAATTTAACTACAATACACATTTTTAATCGTGTCCATTGGAAAAAAAAAACTTGGAAAAGAAAATTCTGCTAGCAGCAGTTTCTAAGAAAAAGAAGTTTCTATCTGGTTTGCTACCGAAAAACTTTGATGGCTTAGATAAGGGTGGTACTGTCTTTGATCCTTAGATAGATAGCAGGTAAACGGATACACTATCAAGTGGATTACGGTGGCGAAGAATTTTAGAGTTCATTTTCGGAATACGAAACATATCCTCTGGACTAACTATTTATTTGTGAATCCACATCAACAGCAAGACCAAACAAGTATTGTTTAATTTACGATAATAAGCTCGCATACTTCAAATATTGGATCATTCAGCGGCTAATACTTTGTACAGACACGAAAATTCTATAGAGTTATCTTTCGGGGTTCGGCGACAGCGCAACGCTTAACGTCTACGGCAGCACGATCCACCACATTGGGCGAAACCGCTCGAACAACCGCAACTGGAGGTAGAGGTTTGTTGACAGGGGACCTGAAATAAAAGGCAGTACTGTAGGGTCCCAAAAAGTCTCGTTGAACTCTTCTCACTGACCACAATCTGCTGAGCTTGTTGACAAGTCTGTTGGCAGGTTTGTTGACAAACAGGTTGACAGGAGATTTGTGGGGTGGACGTCTGACAAGTATTCATACAGCTGCTTTGGCACTGATTTTGGCAGGATTGCTGTTGTTGTTGTTGTAGGATGATGACCTGGAACCATTTTGTTGAAGGTACTGCGATTTAAAAACTACTAAATGTTACAGTACCTGTTGCTGATTGTTGCAGGAGCTGCCCTGACACGGACTGCATGACGCCTGACATTGATTGTTACAGGACTGCTGGCAAACCGGAGTCGAACAGGCAGAACTGCACTGTGATTGACACGAGTTGGAACAACTATCGCCCTGAGGTACGACGATAACGATTGGTTGCGATTGTTGTTGTGTGCAGGACGGTTGGCAGGACGGCATACAAGCTGGAGCACATTGTTGCGCTGGAGCGCAAGCAGAAGCACACGACGATTGGCATGACGAGGCACAGGTAGAAGTGGAGCAGGATGAGCTACACTGCTGATTACATTGGTTGTTACAGCTATCCGAACTGGACTGGAGGAGAATGATCTGAAAAAATTACCCTAGAAATTTCTGAATTCTGGAAAAAAATCAAATTTGTAGGAATGTTTTCTCCTATATACATTTATAGCACTTGTATTAGAAGGAAATTCCACAGCTTTTGAAAATCTGAAGGCAATTTTTCTTTTACTACACTGCAGTTCGGAAGTAGAACGATAGAGCAACAATTAGCTACTCGACGGATGGCTCTCTACAGGATTTCCGATCTTTTCCACAAACATATTTTTCGTGATCTTTTTCAGAATATTTGAAGCGTTTATCTCAACAAAATGTCACTTGAGAAAGGGTCCTGTGGATTTTTACAGCACTTTTTCGAATCCTGTAGATTTATGCAGTACTTTTTTGTGCACCAACGGAAGCCGCGCACCTTATTCGTGTGAAGGAGAAAGTAGCAGAACGTAACAGTATGAGGGGAAATTATTTGTCCTTTTATATTATCTTATTATTGTTTTTATTACTATTATAATAGTATTATTACAGTTTTTTTCTTATTATTATTATCTTTATTAGTGCTGTCCTCAAATTAGAGTACTGTTTCTGTACAGTACCCCCAATTTCATCTACAGATCGTTACCTGATTGTTGTTGCTGCTTCCACAAGCTGGAGCGCAGGACTGTTGGCAGTTGCAGCTGGAGCTGCTGCAGGTGGCCTGGCACGTCTGCTGGCAAGCACCACATTGGTCTTGAGCTGGGATCACAATAACCTGTAAAGGACCGTTTTTACCGTAATCTCCATCCTGACTCTAGTTTCCACTTATTATGGCTTATTCCCCAATTTAAAGCGGTCCGTCAACCCGGCGGCGATCCACCAAGAAGCGGCAGTCTGTTGATCTTTGATGGATCATATTTCCGCGGTACGCGCGCTCGCGCTGCGGAATCTCCGCTTTGCTGTGCAACACAATGCGAAGTTCAGCGACAATGAGTCGTTGTGGACGAGTCAACGCCCTTTATAGAAGGATTCCGAAGATTCAAAAAAAACTGGATTCTCTACGGCTACAGTAGCCTTGTAGGATAAAATTCAGCGACTTACTTGAGGTGGTGATTGACTTCCACATGCTGGGGCACAGCTGGCCTGACATGTACTCTGACAAACTGGTGTGGAACAAGAGTTGGAGCAGGATTGTTGGCAAGATTGGCAAGAATTCTGCTGCTGGAGGAGAATCAGCTGCTGAAAAACGCTATTTTAATGTATTACCTACTAGGAAGCTCCTTAAATTTTTAATTTTTAACATTTCCAACACATATTCGTGGATTCGTAAGGTTTTAAGGAGTAGGGGGCTGATCACGATATAGTAGCGGGTTCATCCCGTAAGTATTGTGCTATTCTATATATCCTCAATTTTTTTTGGAATAAAAATGAACAGAATTTTCAATATTTTTTTACGGGGAACATTTCTCCCTTTGTATTCTACAATCCTCTTGAATAATTTTGGTAAACTTTCAATGTCTCTGTTCGAAAATTCATTTGAGTGTGAAGAAGAATGCTTTTCCAGTAACGATGCGTAAAAGTTGTCAGGGATTTCAAATTTGCCTCAAAAGTAGGTGAGTTATGACCAGTACGTATCTTTTTCTGGAACAAGGCGACAAATTTACTGTAGTTTATCTAATGGTGGGCATGGTCTCCCTACAGTTTCACTTTTTAACAAAAAACAACCCGAGCCAAATATTTCGATAAACGTAGCGTAGTGACCGGCTCCTCTTGTTTTCAATTGGCAATCGGAGTAAACATGTCAGATTGCCTGCGGATAACTGGTTGGCTGGAAAAGCTTGAGAAACAAATAAGCTCTTAAACTTAAGAGCTCCTCAAAGTAAAATACATCAAATATCTAATGATATTTAAGGTACTTTTTTTAGTAAAAATATCATATCATATCATACTTCACATAGCAGTGCATGTGAAAGAATTCGGAGAGATGCTCGTTTTTTTTGCTCTGCGTTGCTTCTCTAAAAAACCTTTAAAATCCGGTGCTTCCGTGTTTATTTCTTTAGAAAACTAGATTCTTTTCATGGAATTTTTTTCTCAACTCATTTTTTTGACGTCGGGAGTACGTTTGAGATATCCAACTTCATCGAAGTTCTAATTTTTTCCCTCATAAGAACTTGTCTCAGCGATTTTCACTCACTTTTTTTGTGCGAGACTGGAAAAGGGTTCTCTAGCGAGTAAGAAATTTTAGAAAGGGTAACTAGTTGAGTTTGACGATCTTAACGATTTTCTTAGGTTAAAATCTGGACAATTCCCTGAAAATCTGTTATCTTCTACTGGTCCTTTGTTATTGGTGCTTAGTATTGTTCCAGGATATTTTGCGTAAAATATTGGGAAAAAAGACCTTACCTGGCTTCCACCACACTGTTGATTGCAGCTTGGGGCGCAACTCTGTGCGCATTGCTGGGTTTGGCAAGCGGATTGGCACTGTTGGATGCACACTGGCACACATTGCATTGTCTAAATTTATGTACTTAATTATTAAATTTAAAAACTGTATAAAAAGACAAAATAGAACAGAAAAGGCAAATTTTTAGATTTGATGTAAACAGCAGGAGATAAAAATCCTCTTTCATACCTGTTGTGGGCAGCATGACGAAGATGAACTAGAACAACACTGACGTTTAGCTCTGGACAACTTCAGAGCGCTACCATCCTAGAAATTATACAGTAAGGGAAATAAGGTTATAAAGTGAAATCTCGGGAAATTCCCTCACTTCTTTCACCAATTCAGCGAATACAGTGGAACTGATCAGAAGGCCGACAAAGGTGAGATGAGCAATCAGACGAGCCATTCCAAGCTCTACGTTGTGTGCTGGAGTGTGTTGTTGATGCATCCGTCGTCGGAGCTTTTATACGGCAATAGATCCACGGTCAACCGGTCCGCGCCCCGCATGACTCAACCCTTCCGGAATGCCGAGCACAACGTAATCACGTAGTGCCATCAGAGTGAGCAGAAAAAAAAATCGTTTTAAAACTAAAAAAAAACCTTTCAAAAACGATAGAAAAGAGCGAAAAAAAAGAATAAATGAAAAAGAAATGCCGAATAGAAAGCGAAACTTTTAAAACTAAAAAACCTTTCAAAAACGATAGAAAAAAGCGAAAAAAAGAATAAATGAAAAATGCTTATTAGAAAACGGAACTTTTAATTCTAAAAAAAACTTCCCAAAAACGATAGAAAAAAGCGAAAAAAGAATAAATGAAAAAGAAATCCGGAATAGAAAACGGAACTTTTAGATCTGGCTCAATAGTATTGTGATCTTCTCCAGAACCCTTTTTCCTTGTTTTTCAATCTTTTTAAGGTGGACAAAAATAAATAAGTATAGAAACATTGGGAAATTTCAAAAAGATTGCATTATTCCATTGGATTTCTTTTCTGCAACCAACAAAGTTTAGGATTAACTGCTTCATTGTGGATAATGGATTGAGTGATTTCTATGACCAACTTATTGGCTATCGACACATCACGCCCTTTAATACTTGTCGCATCGATTTGATTTTTGGTTGTTTGGAACAACTTAAAATCATTCCTTTGTCGTTTTCTCATTGCAATTTTACATCCACGAGTCTCTAATCCTAGAACTAGACATAGTATAGGATTACGCTCTTCTCCAAACAGATCTATGTATCTTTCTCTATAAGGAAAAGTTAGCATTTTCTTCGGAACTTTCTCCAAAAATAGCATCTCAGACATTACTTGTGGTTTTGTGGATAAAACTCTCCTCGGAGTACTCTCCTCACCTGATTTTCGTGTTTTTCTGCCGGCTTTTCTTTGTTTTTTATTTACGGAACAAAGTGCTGCTTATTTATTAGATTTACATTTTTTCATGTTTTGGAAATTTTTCTTGCTGAGTTTGATGCTGTTTTAAGAAAGGATTTCACAAAACCACTGTTTGTTTGGCTTTGATCCGCGATAGTTACCCATAAAACAGTGCAGTTCCAGAGGTCAAGACTTTATTATCGGTTTAGTTACCCACAATTTTTGCCGCTGGTTCAATTTCCCAACGTTGAGGTGCTTCCTTGATCTGATGAGATCAAGATTGACGTAGAGATTAGCGTTAGTCTTAGGTATGGGACCCAGGAGCAAGAAATAATATCCTATTTTCCGATCCATCGAAAAGAGACTCTTATAGATTTATTTTTTATTCTATGGATATTTGCTGTAGTGAGCTTTGTGGACATATTTGGGAGTATAACATCATCACCAAGCGATCCAGTGCTCAGAATTAAATTCATACTGGAATGGTTGAGGGAAAATTTTCCCAAACTCCAAGCTCTTTTATAACTTGTCCGCTAGGAAATTCTGTAATGAAAATCTAGATTTGCTTGATCTCGGAACGCTATGGTCCCTATTCAATGTATTCTATTCATCATAGCTATTCAAAGAAGCAACTGGATCGGATTCGGTTCTGGATATCATCAATATCCAGCTGGCAGAAGCTTCTTTTTCTTTGAAATGTTTCTTTTTTTTTGAAATAGAGCTCGATATCGCTTGAAATCACTGTCAGACATCATTTCGTTATTCAGCAAGTGGGATTTCCGCATTCTTCGAGAAATATTTGAGTGGTCGCGTAGTGAACTCACTCAGGGTGTTCACTTTTTTTTCCGCATCACTACAGTATATTAGAAACGTATCAGACGTTAAGAGTTTGTTTACAAACGTTCTGTAAGCAAATTAACAAACTCTTCAGTTGTACGTTCCAGTGTGTAAACGTATGTCGACGAGGAGAAGAGGGCAAAAGGAAAAAAAAACGCCTTATTCCGCGTTTTGTTACGGATTTACATTGTTTAACGTTAGTTTCTATTGCAAATACACGTTTTATTCTCATCATTCAACAAATGTTGTGTTTCCAGTCATAATTTCTACATATCCTCAGGGTATTTCTATGTTTGTTCACTACAATTATTGAAGGCTTCATGATATAAAATGAATTAAGGGTAGGTTATTATGTTCATTGTTTGTCCGAATCTATCCTTAATTTTAGTCTGAAAATCTTAATCCTTATTTCAGTTTTCTTAAGAATTCAAATGTTTTAATGACTTTAGAAAGACTTTCCAAAACGTTGAACTTCGCTCGGGAAAGCAATAGAATATTTCCATTCGAGCTTCATTGATTCGAAACGTAACAGATGTTAGAAGAGGAGCTGTTTTCCTTAAAAAAAACCTCATTTGTGAAATAAAAAAAAACTACATGAACTTTTTCATGCGTTGAACATTCCCAGATGCGAAGTAAATAAAGTTGGGCTGATAAGGTAAATTCCTGAATTAGAAAATTAATTCCTGAATTCCTGAATCCTCCTTCAATGGTAAGTTATATCCATTGTTTTCGCTTAATTTTGTTGTGACAACTGTTGTTAGTATTAGACAATTATCATTATTTTAGATTAGAAGTTTACGATTAGGATATTTATTTACATTTGTTTTCAATTATAATTTATATTATTTATTATTTTCTTTATTATAATCCATTATATAATTTGTTTTATTTTACATTGTTTATTTTATTTTATATTATTTATTTTATTCTATATCTATTTATTTATTTTTATTTGTTTTGAAAGTTCAAGGAACGTACACACTATTTTATTTTATATTTTTTGTTTTACTT
Organism: Necator americanus; assembly: GCF_031761385.1. NCBI lineage: Eukaryota > Metazoa > Nematoda > Chromadorea > Rhabditida > Ancylostomatidae > Necator > Necator americanus. The sequence continues at coordinate 39,214,739 of NC_087372.1, forward strand.
ATCTATTATTTATCTATTTATTTATATTTATATTTATTTTGGGAATACAAAGAACATTCGTACGATTTACACTCATATCAAAGTAATCCTCCTTGCTATCTCCGTCCATGCTATTTAGAAATATGACCGGTAAACAGGATGAGACGGGGACATGAAAGAGTAGATCACATCGAAGCCCAACGTTTACGAAAACCATCATAATTCGGTTGAGTAACTACGGTTGTGACGAGCAATTTACTATTACTCGAACAGTTTCAGAGCTTAATGATTGTGAAAACCATCAGTGGAAAGGTAACTGAATTCTTTTAATTTTTAAATTAAAAAATATTAAAATTAAATTAAATTTTTAATTAAAGAAAAATTTTTGACTATTTATGATGTTGTTTAAATATGTTGTGTATGTAATGTATTTGCGTTGATTTTATTCTATTTATGCATGTTGTAGTTTCTTTTTTTTTGCAAAATAAGCACATTTTTTTTGCAAAATAACCAAAAGATGGCATGGCACAGAAGTTATTTCTTACATTAAATGTTTTTTTTTGGCTAGGAAAGAGTACTGTAAACTTCTTGGCATTTTTAATAAGGATAAAGGTTAAAGTGTCTGGATCAACGATGAAATGACTGGCGTTAATCAATCTGCTTGGGACCTTCGCCACCACGTTCACTCCGATTCAGAATCGTTTGAGGTTTACACGCGTGTAACTGGCCTATCCAATGACTTGCGAGGGGTAGCCGATGTTCCAAGACAGTGTTTTTATCCTCCCAGACAAGTCTGGGAACAATCTATCGATCCTAGAGAGATGAAGGGCATGGTAAGCACTAGGGCAGCATTTTTTAATAGATCTTTTTAAGAATCTAATGCTAAAACTAAAACTAATTAATACTACTAATACATTTCTACGATTTCTGAGACGTATATCGTACTGTGTTTCCTTTTCGTGTGAACACAATGTCCATCCGGAAAACCATACAATCTTCCGGATTTCTTTTCCTATTGTAAATATTTACATATCCTATACGGGGCATCTACTCTTCTATTGATAACGTTAGCAATCAACGCTCAGGAACTGATCGTGTGGTAAATACTGGGCTTAGGATGATTTTCTGGAAGCTTGGATAAGACTATCAAAGGAGAATTTTGAATTTCTGTCACTGCTGCTCTCACACGAAACTTTATCAGTCTCTTTTCGGAAAAAAAAATGGTTCCAGGGCAACTGGCTCTGCTGAGAGAACCTTTCATTTCATACAGATTTCCGAAGTCGAAGCTGTTCAGAATTCGACCCAACTCGTCATCGCCGACGTTATCCACTTGAAACCAATTGAATCTGTTCACACGTTAGCCACTCCTCTCTTCAAAGACGGTAACGACGTACGTCAGGTTTATCAGTGGATGCGAGGGGCAATGATTTCTTCCTCAAACAGCGGCATCCGGTTCGCTCAGTTGCAGAGCCGCGACAAAAACAGAGTTTATATTTGATAGCGATGAGCCGCGAGAGTGAATTCCGGCCCTAACTCGGTGAACCGCTGGATTTTTTTCTCTCTGCTAACATATCGTTTCACAACCACCAAAATCCAAGGCTAGCTGGAGCGACGTGGAAAAGGGATTTTCTACGTATGCGGATAACTTATCTATACAGCATCTCTAACTTTAGGAATTTCAGTATTATTTTGCAAAATAAAAAAGAAGAAGTGAAAGGTGGAGAATTATAAGAACATATTTCTGTAGAGGAGCTTTTCTTTTGCGGTCGGTATTTTATGTATGCATGGAATTTTTGTCTTCTCGACTTCATGTGCGTAAAATAAACGTAAAATTAACAAGGGTAAAGAAAAACAAGGATTAATTTTTTATTCGTTAACGAACAAATGAGGACAGCACAGTAATATTAGAAATAGGAGAGAGTCCCTGGATGCGTAAGAAAACATTTTTTCCATCCACCGGCCCAAATAATTCATCACCAGTGGTTCGTGAATTTTTGAAGGACGAAATACCTCAGAGTCTCTATGGGCAGTAAGAATCTTCGATGGTGATCTATACTAGTGAGTAATAATCTACTCTTCTAATTCATCTTCAGTTTGGCAGCTCTTTTTAACTGCCCATTCTAACTGATTGTTACAAATTTCCCGAGAAATTATTCCTAGGTAAACCGAGAAAACTTTGAAGAAATTAATTTGCTTCGTGATCTGTAGTTAACGTCATGCATATTTTCTCCTCTTTTTTCTCTATTAAGATGTTTTGGGTTTAACGTTGTAAAGACTTAACCCTAGTACGTGGATATGACGTAATTCATGGAGAGAATTTAAAATTTCAACATTGGACGTTGGAAAAGCAGAGATTTCTTCTACTCGAACTAATCTCTGCTGGGTTTTTTTTTCTTGGCAAATGAACTATAGTTTGGTAAATAATGGACAACATCCAACGAGCAAAAATTTTACTTCACATTAAGCCTCAATAACTGCAATGTTTAAGGACTGTTTCACGTGCCTCCTGCGATTGTAGTTGAAGTTCCAGACAAGAAAGCATATTCGTTGGGACGAACAAATCTCTTGTTTTCCTAATTTTTTCCCTACTAATTGCTATGTCCAAATTACCTCAATATTGTCCAAATGACCTGAAAACTCAAATATTTGAATAATAATAATAAATAATAGTGCAATAATAAATGAAATAAGTAAAAATAAATAAATAATAGATAAAAATAAATAATAATAATAAATAATAATATTATAATATATAAATAATAAATAATGTTTTCATGTTCTTGTTGCAATCATAAACTTCACGTTGGAGCAGTGGAAACAGACGACAAAAGTTTTCTTTTCGCTATGAAATATCATTAGTAAATAGTAAATAAAAACAATTCTATTATAATTTAGAGTGTTTGCTTAAACGTTAGACCTGAACTGTTCACTTTTATGTTTGTATAAAGTAAAGTTAAACGCAGAGTTCTATTCGATCAACAATTTAATTTTTTTTAAATTCAATTTTTTAGTGAAAAGGAATTAATTTTTTAGTTTAATTTAATCTTTTTCATTTAATTCGATGTGTTTGCTAAATGTGCTGCGAATTCCATTCAGGTATACTATATAGGAAAAGTTCATTTAGAACCTTTTGGTTTATCGCACAATATTTTGTGATCGCATCAAGAAGATTCAAATTCCATTCAAAAAACAAAAACAAAAAGAGAACAGAAAGAAAAGGAAAAGAAAATGATGTGGTTAAAGATGAGAACTAAAAACATTGATCATGAATCTACAGTACATATTTCTTTTTTCTAAATGAGATCAACAAGAAAACTGCCTCAATAAAGCAGTTTTCTGGTAAAAATTTTCTGACTTTGTATAAGGATGGCTTTGAGGAAAGTAGGACTGAATGTAGATAGTTTTTTTTCCGAATCCTAAGAAATAAATCGATTCAAGAATCTTCAATGATGCTTTCTTCTGCATCTCTTTAAAACTAGACAGCAAATAAACAACAACAGGAGCTGCTGCTGCTCTTATCTTATCACCAACTATTGGTCGTACTCAACCTGTCTTAGAATGAGCGAGCGACAAGCCGTCAAGACGAAACACACTTCCGGGATGTGGTAGCCGCGCCTGTACCATCTAGTTCCCGCAGATTTTTTTTCACCACATTTTTCAATGAGGCGACTAGAACTATTGTTGACTGTGGCATTACAAGTGCATCGCGATTGGGATCAAATGTCAGGTGACCGGAGAAAATGTCTTCTGGATCTCAGCTCTCGAATATCTTCCAGGAAATTTGAAGCTTAAAAGTTTTTCACTGGATACTTTTTGTCCTGCAGAAGCATTAACATCCACTGTATGTGGATATGTGAAAAAGAATTTTTGACATTTTAGAGAAAAAGAAATCTTTGACACTTTAAAAAAAAGGAATTTTTGATATATACTTTCAATACATTAACTATATCGTATTCATGCGAATCATCTGAACGAAAAATCAATTATCAAGCGTATGCTTGTAAATTTTTTATTTATTTATTCAATTATTTTTATTTGTACGACGAATTAAAGTGATTAACCGTCCTTTTTCTACAGTATTACCGGTGCAGAATTTGAGTTCAATTATTCTGCGAGAAAACGAATGTGTCACTTAGAAAATTACAAATAAAATTAGATATAAATTCACATCAAATTCTAATTTATTGAGAAAAAATGCTTAGGATATTTGCAAAATTAAAGAATTTAAGATAACGAGAGCCATTGGAGGTCATCACAACTTGTCGCCAGCGGGAATCAAGCACGTAAGCATACCTAAAAGTAACTCAAAAAAAAATCCGTTTGGGACCGACCAGCCCGTTCACTTCAATTCAGAATAGTTTAAGGTTCACGAATGTCTAACTGGCTTATACAACGACTAGTGGGGGCTAGCCGATGAGGTCAAGACAGTGTTTTTATCCTCCCAGGCAAGTCTGGTACCAATTCATCGACTCCGAATGGATGAAAGGCTTGGTTAGCACTAGGGCGGATTCGAGCCTCCGATCGATTGTGCAGGCAACAGAACCTCTAACCGACTGCGCTACACCCGCCCTCTCGTTTCAATAAAAAATTTCTTTTAAAAAAACGTTCCTTTGAAGGAGAATCCACTTATTCCGTATATTTCTTCAATCCCTGATTCACTAACAGATGCAGATTTTCCAAAAGGAAGAAAAGGGAAAAAAGGCATACCTGTTCTAAATGGTGATTGGGAGCGTAAGTCTCGAAGTACCGTGCCTTGTGGTTGGAATTGAAAAGAACAGGTGTGGACAAACGGATGCATAAATTTGTAGGCGAATGGAGTCAACAGTACAATATAATTTCTCCAGTTCTCGAACAGTTAAAAATTGTAAAAAAAATTAAAAAATTATGAAGAAAAAGAATATAATGAGAGCAGAACCTCTACTTTCAGACTTTCAGGATGATAAGTTCTTATATGTTACTTCAGCCATACGATAACATAACAACAAAAAGAATAAAAGGACAACAGCTACTTGCACCGCATCGTAGTCCTGAAAAAATTTGGATGTGGAAAATTTGTGGTAGGAATTTCTCATGTGGAACTATCAACGATCAATCTTTTGTCCTGTTAAATTTCATTTAATTTCATCTCGTTTAAAATTTTATGCTTCTCTTTGACCAGGAGCAGTTTTCGATGGATCTAAGGGAATTGATTGATCTATGATCACCGGCGATCGGTGACTCACACCACTTGTTGAGGCCTCCGTAACTATCGGTTGCGGCCGGAACGTTTTTCGATATTTCGATAATTTTCGTGCACTTTATCCTTGAATATCGCTTCACAAATTTGTTTGTCACTCTTTTTATCCTTGAATATCAGGATAGATTTACGATGTTGATCTCGTAACTCCGAGTTACTCCGTAACTTCTTGTTAGAATCTTTCGCCGTCACACTAATCAAACTTTGTCTATTTTCAGAAATTTTCTTGTTATGCATCCAGAATAAAGAGAAAGGTTATTCCTTGGAGGTTTTTGATTGAATACGAAATATATGTGATAGATTGTATTACATTATTGCTACTATCTCACCTATTTTGATCGGTGAAAAACATTCCATACTCTAGCATATTCCGCAAGGATCTATATTAATGTTATTTCGCATTATGTGTAAAAAAAAATCCTATCAAAGGTCGTAGTTCATCGATGATGTGAAAAAAAATCGAATTATTTTATCGCTATAAACATAGCTTTTCCTCAGTGCGCACAGAAGTGATGAACTCTCTTGTTGAAGCATAAACAGAGCGAAGAAACGTAAAAGTTCGTCTTTCCCTAAAATCCTGGCATCAAGATCACAATTTGTCGATTGTCAAATGAAACTGAGAGCCAAGACGACGAAACGGTAGCCGTAATTAAGTGGATCTAACGAATAAGGTGTAAAATAAAAAATATGTCAACAATCCTGGCCCTTGCTTCCATGTGACAATCGACAAAAATCAGGAAACTCCTCAAAATTCCATCCGTTCAGGAGTGAGGTGTTTAAGGATTCGGGAGGAACTCGAAAGGAGACAAATATGGGTTTATGAAAGGCTTTGAATTTCAACAAAAGAAATCTTATAATTAATTAATTAGTTAATGACTAATTAATTAACGAATAACGAATTAATGACTTTGTGCTTTTTGTGCTTAATGCTTACTTTGTGCTTTTTTATTTCGCTAAAATTGAATTTTCTGGATAAAATAACAGTGAGGGCTGGTCTTTACTGTAACTGAAAGCTCCGCCACTTTGCACACTTGTGGTACTAGGTTGTAGATGCAATTTTTTTTAACAGAATTTTATGATAAAGGGGTTTATATTCATAAAAAGAGGTTATGTTATCTGTTTCTGTTTTTTTTTAATCTACTCCGCTCGCTCTGCTTCTTGTATAAACACAATAAGGAACTGAAATGTACTTTTCGGAAAGTTGATGACTTGCGCAATTATTTTTCCCAAGAAACTTTCCCAAGAATCCCAAAATAGAGCTGTGATGTCAATACACCCCAAGGGTCCCACAGATGGACAAGAAGAGGATATGTCAAATTTCAAAAAAAAAGAAGCTTTCTTTATATAAATGAGGTTATATTATGTGTTCCTGATTGTTATCCTGATTTTTCCGAACGAATATGTCAAATTTTCAAGGAATTAATTATTCCAACTTGGCATAAAATCCATCCCAGATACAGATCACAAATATACAAAGGCTCAGAAAGACTTTTGCAAAAACTCTTTCTTATCTGGTGATTTCAAGTTTCCAGAAGAATCTCTAGAACCCAGAAGAATAGTTACCACATATAGTTTGATGTCGTAAAATAATTCCACAGATAATACTGTACAAATTTTAGAATTCTGTTTGCATGAAGGTGAACTACTTGAAGGTATACTTCAATCTATCGGATGCAACATCCTCAAAACTGCCATGAACTGAACCTTCTCCCCTTACTTGATACAAATCCGCACATTCAGAAGATTACTACACTTAGAATTAACTAACTTAGAATTAACTTAGAATAGAACTTAGAATGGTTCATATTTGAAGCTACTAAGTAATTGAAATAATCCTTCAAAATGTTCAGATTGTCTTAATCGAACACCTTTTAGGAATTGTATTAAAAATGTTAACTAGTTTGTAATTAAGGCACTTATAGTTTGAATTGATGTTCGAATTAGTTCCTTAAGGAATTACGGGCGCTCCTGGGTGAACTAAACCAACCGGGCGGCTTTTTTATATTTTAAAGTCCAGTTGAGTAGTGCTTGGTGATCCCAGACAATTTAATTCGTCCCGATCTTGTCCAACATATCGACTGAACTCATTCTAAGGAAATATATGTTGGAATTTCACGCCTATTCGAAGATCATAATCTCCTGTTTGGTCTCTTCCTGCATAAAAAAAATCGTTAGAGTTCTTATAACGGCAACAGGATCTGGAAACTGAAGTTGTTACATTCCCGAAGTGTCCTTCATTCCGAGGAAATTCTCAAAGGGAAGCTGATTGCCAGTTGATTACTTTTTGTCAACTCTAATTTATTATCAGCTGATGTTATTCCATCTGGTCTAATTAATTTCCGATGTTTTTTTTGTTAGTTTAGTTTCCCCACTTTGTTTTCGTAGTGCTACTACAAGTCGTTGTCTAGAGCAAGTCACGTGGCGTAAAATGAATAAATGAAATTTTTGATATTTTTTGGTATTTGATATTTTTGTGGATATCAAAAGGGTTTAAAACTATTACATCAATCCCCTTGGAATGCGCCAACGCGTTCGACTTCCATTTCAGAGAGAGAGAGAGAGCGGAGTCCGGTCAGATGATGCTCCCAGACAGTTCCGGCATTAATTCGTTCACTCCGGAGGAAAGAAGGTCTTGGTTGCCTTGAGGGCGGTTTCGAGCCATCAACCGGCAGCGGTCACATCCCGACTTTTTCCCTGCTGCGCTACATCCGCCTGTTGAAAATTAATTTTTTTTTCTGATTCGTATAAATAAAAGTAAAATTTCAAACCATCATTTGAATATTTTATTGTTATTGTTATTTTTACTATTATTTCATTGCCTATAAATATGAAGTAATGTGGTCGCAAGGTTCTTGTCTCATATTTCACAATGATATCCATAAATTAACGTAACTGGAAATAAAAATTCACTTTTTTCCTGAAATTCTACATTGGATCCTATCAATTTTTTAAATGTTTTGTTTCCAACAACTAAAAAAACAGCTCAACACAAAGACGAGAATGTTCATGATGTGAAATTGGCACGTTGGACGGAAAAAATGTTGACAAATAATTCCACAAGTTGTTTGTGAAGGATTTAATAAACAATTCCATCTACTGCATATAGTGTCGTGTGTTTCACAGTGAATATAGATTATATTTTATTATAAATAATTTTTTTTTAAACTGAGAGGTGACGATGCAGGAAAAAAGTGTACAGGTTACGGATAGGAAAAGATACCGATAGGAAAATATTCATTTAGAATCCCGATAGGAGTCAAGGATGATAGGAATCCGTAACGCCATGTACCCTCATATGTGATTGCCCTAGGGGAGAGGTTTTTGTTGGTTTTGAAATTCTTAACATTTCAAGCACTTCACGTTGAATTGTTCGATTCAGAAGGAGGTAGACGATAGCAGGAAATCCTGAAATGAACACATCATTAGCCGCCGCATCTCTTTCCTTTCTATTTATTTTACCAAGTTTTGTGATTTTCTTTCTAAAACTCTGCTTATTTTCTCATAACTCTAAAGAAAAGAACAAAAGGATTAAAGTAGATTCCAGAATCTTCTCCAACGTTATGCAAAGGTTCGGGGAGAAGAATAATAAATATTAATGCAAAAAACTATTTTGTCTAACATTAGGCGCTCTTTATGTCGTTTATCTAGACTGACATTCTACCGACATTACCGTACTGATTTTTATCAAATACCGTACTGGATATTTGTTTACCTGCGAAGACAGCGTAAACAACAGATAAGAAGTGTCACCTCGGTTTCAATAATCTCTCTGTTAATCCAAAAAACATTTATTCTCTGAATGTCGAATTGTATTGCCGAATCACTTAACGGATTATTTTACAAAACGCGCAGACAATCCATGTTATCCTAATCTTTTCTGGAGATAATTGTTATCGAGGTGAACGCAGGAGAGATGGCATTAACAAGCTTAGTGGACTAATCCCGTTACTTTATCCACGACGTACAACTCACCTTAATTCGGAATAAGTATAAAAAATACCTGAAAGATTTCTTACCATGTCCAAGCTGCCAACAAATATGTCCAATCAGAACAAAATAGGATGGTGTGGTGAAAAATTGCATGTAAACATAAATCAGCGCCGCTATAAGGTTTGCCATACAGATAGAAGCACATTGAATGAAGAACTGAAAAATTACTATTCGAAGACGTTAAAAGTAAAGGTAATCCTGAAACCTGAATTGTAAACTTGCCGATTTTTGAGCCCATGATAGTCCTCGGCCTATTTTAGAATGACGTAACAGTACTCGAGAGTACTGTACGTACAGTAAACACGTGATCACAACGATAAATAAGTTGTTAGCTGTATGTGGATAGTTGAGATACTGAAAAGAATTTTCTTTAGTCAATACATGGTTATACAAGGGCTAATTCATGGTTAACCTAGGATTTCTTCCAGAAAACCTCATATTCTACGAGCTTTTATCTGCTACTGTAGGGGCAGGGGCCAAAATTGTCTGCCCGTATGTCTGCGCCCATCGTTTCGGGGAATTCTTGCGGACTACCGGAATGACGTAAAGTAACTTAACCGTGGTTAATTGAAGAAAGAGAATTTCGAGATAGAGTGTGGGAATAAATTTCCGAGAAAAAAAAATCGAACGAGAGTTCTGGATGACGAGTTTCAAAGCGTTGTAGCGACGACACTGGAAGATGGGGGATCGCGGATGAGAAATGAAGCAAGACGTTTGGAGATGAATGCGTTATATTTTTATATTTTCAATACTGCCTGAGGCGATGATCGAGTGCTCCCTTTTGTAACCTACTCCTGAAATCTGTACCGTACTCCGCATCTCCTTGTACCTGATAGTTGAATGATACCTTTAAGTAACCATACCATACCATCGTCATACATTTCCATCATCTTTTTCTAGATTTTCAAATCCCACATGGACTAATTAACATCTGACATTTTATCCTTTATCCTTTAAATTTTTCCTCTTCCGAATAGATGTGGTAACGTCACCAACGAATCCTTTGCGGCATAATAGAATTCGTCGTAGAATTTTGTCGTGGACACTAGTTTAGTTGGGCTTCGAATTACTTAACAGCTTATAAGCGGTACATCACAAAACTTTATGAAACTAAGGGAAATCAAAGGTATTATCTTTAGTCCTGGAAGGAGCTTAAGAATAAGTCCGCTCTTAATGCTCTAATCTCTAAATTTAATCGCTTAAAGGACAAAGACATAGGCCTTTTCGAGCACAACCTAATTTTTTCTACTATTAGGATATCAAATATTCAAAGCCGTTATGTTGTTGTTTTATTTGTTTTTAGATTTTTTTAACTATAAAAAAATTTTCTTCTCCTTCTACGTTCAGTAATTTCCTTTTCTAGAGTTTTGCAGCTAATTCCCAGACAGCTACTCACATCTTCATTATTGTGTCCTGGAGCAAATGTAGAAAAAAACCATGCAGTATGATTTGAGTTGAATAGTAGAGGTGTGGTGAAAAAACAAAAATATAAACTATATATGAATGGAATAAGCAGTACCATCCACGTTCTTCCACCATCAAAAAGCTGAATAGCTGTGTGAGAAAATTTTTTGGGAAAAACGGATTCGTTTTTGCGATCCAACTCCTCACCATTTCCAATACATTTTTATTCCAAATATCGAGTAAACGATTTATAACCAGCACAAAACAGTTCATACATGCTCCACACCATAGACCTAAATTTTATTTTGTTAGGGTAGTAAAAAAATTCGTAAATTCCACGAGGCTCTTGTAGTTAAATTCCTTATTCGTTCCCAATCAGAGATCAACCAGAAATCAGAGAAGTTGTCAATTCAAAGAAAGTTGGAAAGTTGTCAGAGAGAATTTTTTTTTCAGAGAATCATTTTCAGAGAATTTTTCGCCAACGTCTAAAAAATCACAACAAAATGAATGCATCCTGAACAAATGCATACGTACCAAGTCCAATAGCACCGACAACAAACATAAATGTTGGATTAGTGCAATAATTTGAACCTTTTAACCAAAAATATCCTGTAAGTAATGAATTGATTGCTATAGCAGCCATATCGTAAATTCCTAAATAGAAAATTAATTAAAATTCCAACGGTTCTTTCATACGACGAATACGGTAATAACTCCTCGTATACCGTACCTAATGCTATCATTATTTTGTAGCAGGATAATTTACGATGCTGTTTTTTTGTCATAACCATCAGGTCTAGTATGTAGATCAACTGAAAACATACACGCGTTTCTGCTGAAAAGCCTTCGATATAAATTTTTTCTGGAACTTTTCTAACACTACGGATAGTAATCTATTCCTATGTTTAAAATAAACTGTAGATGAATACTGTACAAACCTCAGCAACCACTCCATAAGCGATAAAAGCCGTACCGATTACACTGTCTTTAGCTCCAGCGCTTCTGTCTGATGTACTGTAGAAAAATACATTAATTTTTTGTACTTATTATTTAATTTTATTATTTATTACTTATTTACTACGGTTTTACGTTGTCTTTTAAGGAAAATTGAAAAGAATGGTTGGGGTTCATCAAAGTTGTTCCGAATAACTCGCTCAAAAATAAATAAATTTCAGAAAATAAATGTTTTTCGAAGCTCGAATGTGTGATTGTCTTCATCAAGGAGGAGTAAGAAACACTTTTTAAGTGACCATTATTTATTAATTTAGTTTTTTTTTTTCAAATTTTCGCTCCAAATTTAATGTAGGATGATTTTTAAATAGAAATTTGGCTCACCCGCAATCATATTTTGGAACTTTTTCAGCATCACCTCCATTTCTGATTAACCATTCCATCTGAAATTCCAAAAAAAACTCTAAACAAAAAAGGAATCTAAATAAAAGTAGAAATTGGCGTAAGATCAGAGAGGCAGATATTTTTCTGCTGGGGCGAACAGCAGAAAAAAAAAGACTGTAGAGGAGAGAGGATGCGTAATCCTTAAACGGATCACGTGAATAATGAAGTTTGTCCAAATACATCAGAAGATGTGATCTTTGATCGATGCTCACTGCGAACGACACGAAAACATCAAAGATGATGACACAAGAGGAGTTCTTGATGTGTGGTTAACGGGATCCTTACAAAATAAATGATATAAATGTTTTTTTTGTGATGTTTTCTTTCTTTTTTCGTCTTTTTTTCCACATTATCACCACCACCAGCTGAGAATTATCCTCTTTTTTGAGTTATTTCTTTAGTACTTAAATGCAAAACAGTCATATTGTTGATAGACTGAAACTTAGTGATGAATAATAGACAGAAAAGTGGATTTTTATTTCCAAGTTCATTTATTTCAGGTTGTCATTGTGACATCATAAGACAAAAATATTGGGATCTTTCTAAGCTACAAGAGATTATTTATTTATTTATTTGAAAAAAAAAACTATAGGTGCGTCATAATGCAGAAAACAAAAACAAGAAATAGCAGAGCTGACTAGAATTTCGTAGAAAGTTTTCGTTCTATACAGAAATGTTGGTCCTTCATTGCATATTATGTGGTATGAACAATAAGTAAAGTATGTGAATTGGTTAGCTTTTTAAAATTTTACACTAGTTATTAAAATACATATAAAAACAGAGTTAAAAGCATCACCCCACGAATCTGAGGTGGTACGGATTTCAGGTGGAGTATTCGTATACGGGGTAGTAGATTGAGGAGAGATGGGTGATTCCGTCCATTTCTTCCTAATTCCCGTAAAAAACGGCCCGGAAGATGCGGTGCACAACAAGGCTGGCGAACTCGTTGTAGAAAATGCCGCGCCAGAACGCCCGAACCCGTATCTTCCCGGCCATTTTTTACGCCAATTAGGAAGAGATGGACGGAATCACCCTCCTCCACATAATCTACTACGACGTATATGATTACTCCATCGGAAATCCGTACCACTCCAGATTCGTGGGATGATGCCTTTAAAATAAAATTATTAACGGGTGAATGTAGTGCAGTCTGTAAGAGTCAGTTTTTTTTATGACTTATGACCATTTATGGCTCGAAATCACCTTAGTGCTGATCGTTAATTAATAATTAGTTCCCATTAATTCCCTTCGAGGTCGATAAATTTCCATGAAACTTGCCTGGGAGTATAAAATACTGATTTGAAAACATCACATTGGCCAGCCCCTCAAGTCATTGAACTGGGTAAACATCCGTTCGTAAACATCAAACGATTCTGAATTGAAAAGAAGGATTGGGGTGAGTGATGCCGGATCCGAAGTGGATTGATTTGCACCGGAAATTTCATCTATTAATGCAAAATTTCGTCACACATGGTGTTGATTTTTCATATAGTAAGATTCTGATGCTTTCTCTCTCATTTTGTTTTTGATGCTTTCTTTCTCATCGAAACTCAAATGAATAATGTGGTTTTACACGTGAATAAAATCGAAGTTAACAGAAAGGTAATAATTTCGAGTTGAAATTCGTCAATTCCCAAGAAATCCTAGCTTTATCAGGTCTACAAATACCTGTGCAGTTATGTGGAGCTGATTTATTGGTTGTAGGTTCTAGTTACGTCGTAAATACAATTTTTATGGTGAATTGTACTAGCATACGTCAAAGCAGGTTAAGAATATTGGTGTGGGAAACTAAGAAGAGGGAATGCTGCTGTGAAAATAAATCTGTTCAATAGCATTCTTCGTTACGATAGCCCAGAAAAATGTCTCCTTTAAATTGTAAATACATTTTTTTTCTGATGAAATTTATCTAAATATGTCGACGCAAGTGAAAAACATAGGTATGGGAAATTAAGAAAAGGGAATGCTGTGAAAACAATGAATTGTGTAGCATTCCCCTACGACAATAACATAAATCTCATCCGTGTAATCCGCCCAGGGATTAGATTAGAAACAAGGCGACAAATAATTGTTGACGAAGACTGCGGTGAGCTTTTTTTGAATTTAAAGCACACATAAGAATAAAATGTATTTGTAAAGACAAATAAAATAGTATGAATAAAATAAAGCAAAGTATTGTAGTAAAATGTCAACGACAAAGCACTCCATGCTGTTTAAAAGGGACTGTCTTCTGTGTCTAGGAAGAAATTAGTTTTTCCATCCCAATCCAGTTTTTTTTTGATTAACTAAGTTAATTAATTTTTAATATAATTTTTTTGGGTTAAAATGGAAAAACAAGCGGAAAAAGCACCACACTTTATAATTTTGTTCCCTAGCGTTTAATCGATGATGAGGTGATGAGGTCGCTTAGATTTTTGTTATGTATGGAGAAGAATCAGCGCTTACAAGTACGGCCCACCGCCAAAAAAAAATATGAATTATGACCGATAATTGACTAATTATTTTTCATTATTTTTATTTTGTGTGTATAAGGTTTTGCTTTGTGATGGAATGTAAAATAAACAAATTATTTTTTCCTAATTTTCATCATTAACTTATTTATAATTCAATTGGTTGATTATAGAATAACTAAATCATAGTCGCTTTTTAGCAATCCGATGTTTCTTGTGAAATTTTTGCTCTGCACACAGACTACGTCGATATCGACATGGGAAGCTGAAAACGACTAAAAGACATCGACGATTTATCTTTGATTGAAGAAAACATTTTCTTAATTATTTTGAAGCAAAAAAATAAAAACTGTTTCATTTGTGATATGCTTTTCGTTATTGTTGTTTTTTCCCCAGGAAATATTTCACTACTTCACTTGGTCTGCTGCTGCTTTTCCTGTTTGTTTTTTTTAAATGCTTTTATTTTTGTTTCGTTAAGGTTCCATTTCCAGCTTCCCATATATTTCTCGAAGTTTTCTGTGTGTAGAGCAAAAATTCCACGAGAAGCGTCGGCGGCTCCAAATGGACATCTCGTTTGAATGCTAAAAAGTGACTATAAGTTAGCTATTCAATAATTAATCAATTGAAAATTATGTAATTTTTAATGTAATGTAATTTAATTTTAAATTTTGTAATTTATGATTAAACCTAATGACAAAAATTAGCAAGAATAATTTGTTTATTTTACATTCTATCACAAAGCAAGAAATAAGACACAAAAACTAAAAATAATAAAAAAATTAAATAAATAAATAAAATAATAGAAATAAGCCAAGCAAATTTATTGACGTGCAGATTATTCGCTATCAAATAACTTTAAGGATTTCGCTAAAGCTTTGTCCTTTCTTCAAATCTAAGAAAATATCGCTGTTCATTGCTCAACTAAGTGCGTTACGTCCTTTAATTTTCTTTTTTTGCAGCCGTGGATGTATTGATTCTGCTCACTTCACTTCACATTGTCATTTTTGCATTTGACAAATAAAACACAACAAACATTACGTGATTTTATCTATTTTCTCTCCATTCCTGACGCAAGCCATTATTTAAGCACAGGTAGAACAAAAGGTGATTATCGATCTTTTTCTGATGCTTTTTTCCCGCAATGAGTAGTTTATTTCGAGCTGAAAATGTGAAAATGGAAGCTCAATCAATATGAATTTTTTCTCAGAAATTATTTGGGGGTTCTCTACTTGACGAATTTCATTTATTTTCGTGAAAAACCCTTGAACTCGTAGTTTTTCCATCCTCGTTCGATTTTAAAAAGTGGAAACTTCGGTTATGGTTGGAAATTTTAGAGGGACCTCTTCAATTCGTCCCGCTGACTCATTTCTCTTTGCCTTGAGCACCAGGCTAATTTTCGGAAATTTTCTTTGGATTGGTAAATTTGTGCAGATGTCATGGATACTCAAAGTCACATAAATACTGTATGATGTCTAGCGATGGAGAGTATTTGGTTAAATCCAACCAAGTTTGTTGCCTTTTAAATATATAATTAGGTTGGGCATAGCTCAGTCGATAATAGGTACGCTATGGCCGCACGGTCGGATGGTTCGGAGCCGCCCTAGCACCAACCATGCCTTTATTCATCCGAGGTCAATAAATTTTTACCAGAAATGTCTGGAAGAGTCAAAAAAATATTGACTTGATTATCGGTTGACTCCGGCAGAGTCATTGTATAGGTCCGAAAATCTTAATGATCACAAATTACAGTAAAAATGCGTTGGCGTATTCCAAGTGGATTGCTACGCCAAGGACACTTATTAGTACAGAACCACGTTCATGAGTGTAAAAGAGAGATCGCAGTTGAAATGCAGGATAAAAACAAACTGTTCTTCCAGAAAAAATTTAAAAAAAAACGACCAAAAGTTGTCTGAAAATCCAAAGACACGAAAAAACATATAAGTAACGGAGCATTAATCCATTACGACGTTTAGAGAAAAACACCTCCATACTGTAGGAAGTCAGCAATATTTCAACATTCCCCATATCCAAACAACAATAATAAATAGATGTGTGATCGAAGAACAACGAAAGTTTTTTTGATTAAAAAAAAATCGGAAATCTACTAAACGAATGTAATTTGCAATGAGAGAATTTATTGAGAGAATAACAATAATATTGAATAATATTTTGGGAAAAGTTTTGGAAATGTTAATTGCATACTCCGAACTACTCTACCTTTTGATTTACTGAACTTTGCTCACAAGAGATAGTTGGCTAAAAATATTTTGAAACTACTTCATGATCATCCAGAGGAGCAGAATCCAGAAATTGTTGCACACAGAGTTTTCCGAAGAAATTTTGAACTCAAAAAAAGGAGAGAAGAAAACTCATTGCAATGGCAGTCTACATTTTGTAGCTTGTTAAAATTTTTTGCTAACTTTACATCCATTAGAAACAAAATGCCATAAATTAAATTAATTAATTAAATTATCAAAATAATCAAATAAATACCATAAATTAGTCCATTGAATTTGACTGAAAGTGTTTGTTGTTTGAAACAAATAATTTTAATAAATACACCTTAAAATAAATGATAATCAAAATAAAATAAAAAAGGAAAGAGAAAAAAAGAGAATAATTATGAAATGATAATAAATGCATTACATAAAAAATATAGAAGAATTCGATATGCTTGTGCAATTTTCCACATAAATCCTTCATAAATTTCGCATCTGAGCATGCGATGTGCCGAAAAATTGCTAAAATACTGAAATCGTAAAACAACTTTATACCGGTAGATCCATTCCCAAAAATGTGAGATCAACTTAAATATTTTTTTCCATAGATATAAAAAGTTTTTTATTTATATTATTGATACAGTTATTTTATAAGTTCTGCTTTATAAGTTTTATTTTATAAGTTTTTTATTTATATTATTAATGTATTTATTTTATATTTATTTTTTTATTTTTCCCATAGACATAAAGATTAAAAAAACATAATCTTCAGATCAACTAACGCATCAATAGTGAATTTTTACAGTGGAAAAAAATTCATTTCTCCCTTTGTGCTGACCGCTACTAATTGTAGCGTTTTATAAAAAAAATAATGCTGTGGCACCAGAATGAATGAATAAAAGTCATACGGATGGTACAGGGACGCACATTTTCTTAAAATGGGACATTAACAATCCATATTTTTAGGATGGGACCTTAACAACTCCCGGGAATTCTTGAGTGCCTGTCCTGTGATACTTCTGTAGAACAAATTATAAACCTATAAATTTTTTTATTATCTGTACAAGCATTTTCGATCTACGAACCCTATCGATAAAACATAATACGCGTAGAAACAATGGCTAGTTATAACACCGTATATAAGGTGTGTATACAAACGCTTCGAAAAAAAAAAATACGTATATACAACAGATAGATATAGATAATCACCAATTATGCGCTTATCTGTCGCTACACCTCATTATTGATCGAAAAATTCGGATAAAATTCAATTTTGATGCGTAGAATGTCGACTTGTGTCGACATCCATGGTCAACAACAGACAACGATAAAATCTCAGTGTTTTTTTTCTTTTTTTCTTTTTTTTTTTTCTTTTTTTTCAGAGCAACAATGAAGTGTAGAAGAGAGGAAGTTACTGTAATACATATGTTGGAAACTGAGGATGTGAGCGTAATCGATGATTTTTTTTTCAAAATTCTTTCGTTCTGTATAAATGCAGTGATCATGCCATAAGGGATCCATTTGAAGCGAGTTCAATTATCGATTGAATGCCGCCGTGCTTGTAGTGGGCTGAAAATCTTCATCATTATCATTAATTAATTAATCAATCAACTTAAACAATTGCAAATTTCACTCCAACTTTCAACAAAAAAAAAGAACGCAATCCACTTTTCAACACATCAGTTTACGAGAAAAAACTTAATTTCAAAACCATTTATTCGACTCGCCGCAAGGAATAGATGCAACCAAAAAATTGCAATTTTGCAAAAAAAAATATTTGTGATATAACGCGATCTTTGTAATAGCGAGCTAACAAACTTATTCCCTTTTTTTCTCTTATTCCCTATCTTTTTCTCTGGGAAAATTATATCTACAGTTCTGTTTTTCACCAAATACATGCGTATTTTATCAAAGAGTAAGGTAATCGAAAATTCTCTAAAATTTTACAAGACATTGTTTATGCGGTTATAGACGACAAATTTTTTGAGATTTGTAAAAAGATGAATTCTAACACAAAAATTTCTCCTAGACAGATGTTTTCTTATCCGAAAAGAGTGAAAAATTCTTCTTGAAACCCGGGATCGACGACAGCTGCATCCATGAGGAAGGAATATGAGACAACAAGAATTTTGTTAGCTCTATTTTATGAAATATCCATGGAGCACGTCAGATAGGTCCATAAGCTAGATAGGAAGTCTAGTAGAAAATTTTTACTGAAAGAGCATGACAGGTAAATTAATGATACTAGTAATAAACAATATATTTTTTCAGCATTCTGTACGGATTCTATCTAACTTTCATTCTAACCCTCCAGCCACCATCTAACAAGTATTTTCTATCTACTGTCTATGTGGGCATGTGCTAAGATTTCCTGTTAACGAGTTGGAAGTATTTTCGAGAAAAAAATAAAGAGAGCAGCTCAAAAATCCAAATTCTGGGTGATTATACTTCTACGACTTATTTATAAGATACTATTAGGCTGTTAGGCCCAATAGTCGTTGACTAAATGGAGAAAGAAAAAGAGGAGTGGAATAAGATAAGGAAATTATGGAATTATTATTTTTGACACAGGGGAGCCCGAGGAAATAGTTAGGGATAGCGACACTTGGTGAGGTTACAGTACTGAACATTTAGAGGCAACGCGTCACGACGATTTTGACGTGGTACGAAACGCATAGGGAGATCGTAGAGAGATTCGGGCAGTAGACTGAAGAGCTCAGCCCGTTTCTGCTCATCCCTTCCTCATTATCGTGAAAAAAAACGGTGTGGGAATCGCTATTAGTTCCTACGAGGTACCTTAGAACACGCTTCTATGTACAAGTTCTACAAGTCCTCTTGGCAGCCTATTCGTTTGCCTCACTCTAATAGGTTGACGAGAAGACATCATTGATCTTCGACCGCTCGCTCGTGGACGCGGCGCGTGCGCACGGCAGACGCATTGCAGCGCTAATCGTTGTGAAAATGCCGTTTTTTATGCGGTTTTTTCTAGGACGATTAAGAAATGATTAGCAGAATTGCGCTAGAATCCACAATCTACTATCCGAACATTACGATTTCGCTACGGGTTTTGAACCACGTCCATATCGTGACACACTGTCTTTAATCTCTACTATTGTTAGAGGAGTTGTGTTAGAGAAGCGCACAGAAGTGTTAGAAAAATCCTTTATATTTATACACCAGTCGTTACATATAGTGGAAGTGGAAAACTTGAAAAAATTTCCGCTAAAAAAGACGTTAAATAAAGTCTCTAAAAGCACAACTGCAAAAGTAAAAACTCAGAAAAAAAAAACCCATGTTAGGTTTTATCCATAACCACTCATCATATTTATTCATATTTTTCTTTCAAAGATTCGAAATCTCAACACTACCGATGTCCTCACAAATGAGGAACCTCTTCCCGGTCGTTCCGGTAACACTCCGTACCACGGTTCATATTAGTCGGTTCATATTGCCGGAAAAATCGTGAGGGGTCGAAAAAGGTTCCCAAGCAGAACAGATGGGGAAATCCTGGCTATTTCCGCTATTAAGCGTTATATTTTTTGTAAGCACTTAATAAGTAAGGTTCAAAAGTATATTAGGCGGTACGGTGTTTGATCAAGCATGCCTAGTTTTCCCAGAAAATTGTCGTGAGAAAGTTGACAGAAAAAGAAAGTTTAAAATTAAAGATGGCAGCGATCAGAACCAGAAAACCCCATACTGTGCCCGCCCAAATGAACACTCTTCAATCTACATCCAGAAATTCAAAAATCTATCCGGTAGAGAAAGATCCCTGGTCAGGTCATCAAAAAGTGGATGTGACCACAGAAATTTGTGCGAAATATTTTTGTCTAGAAATTCTGGAAACAAGCTCCGCAACTTGACCAGAAATGATGATTTCTGGAAGAGTTTCGCGGTTAAATCGATGCAATGGGAAAAGCACGCCGCTTTGTTTTTGTCACTTTTAGCTCATGGATAATTTTAAGACACAGTTTCTGGCTTTTCTCCTCAAGAGAAAAAATCGTCAAATTGAATTTTTTTAAAGAGAAATTGGAGCACAAAAAAAGCGGGTATATTCGATTCTCAGTTGTGAGGGACCCTATATTAGAAGTACCAAAAGTATCGCTAGTATACTGTAGCTCTCAAAATAAAAAGTACTTTCCTCGGTTCATCAACATTTTCACATCAAACGCAGACATTTCCAAAATATGAAAATCGCTCCAGCGCAATATAAGAATCCATCCGGAAGTTAACATCTTATCAAGTAGCGGACACTAATTTTTTTTCTACTATTTCCAGTCGAAGAAGCACAAATCATCAATTTTTCATGAACAAAACTTCGAAATTTCACACCTGTGCATCGAACAAAACTCAGAAGTCAATTTTAATTTTATTATTTTCATTATTATTTTTTTATTAATTTTTTTAGCGTTCCTGAACGTAGGGTCGTATGATAAGGACGTACGCGTTAGCACGTTTTTCACTACAACTGGCATGCCGACCAACATATAACATGGTGATGGAGTTTGATGTCGAGTTCCACCTTAGTAAAAGCCTCCAAAGCCTCGATGTTTCAGGAAAAAATCGACATTAAAACCTCATCCATGAAGAAAATTCACACTACTACAAAGCATGACAATCACGCAAAGCTATAACCCACGTACACATGCATCAGATGCCATCCAGTTCTTTGGCACTAAATTATAACATCGAAAAGTGAAAATTAGGTGAAAAATTAGAGAAATCGATAGCGATTAGCGTGTTAACAGCTATTTCTTTAAAGAAAAAAAACTACGATTTTTTCCACTCAAATCCAGATAGGTTTAAACGCATAGTCCAATCATCGATTGAAAATTAATTGTATACTCGTTATCTAAAATAATAAAATATTTAATTTCATGGGAATTCGTACAGCTAATTTATTTCAAAAAAAAACTTCAGGAAGTGTTTTAAATAAGGGGAGCGAGGCGAAATCATTCCTACGTCTCCATCGTCTCATTTAAAGGCTGCATATCACCAAGTTGACGATGTTGAGGTCTCTAAGGGACAATATTCGTTGAGTTCGGGGTGTGGATTACGAGTATGAGCGTGCCGCACTCAATCCTTCCTAATCGTCCTGAAAAAACGGCGTTGGAAACGGCGTTTGTTCCTAAGTGAAGCTTTTCAGAACCTGTCCCTTTGTACACGCTCCGATCCTTTCTCCAGTGTATTCATTAGTTTTACATGAAGAAGCTGCTGTGGAGACCTCATTGATTTACGACCGCTCACTCCTGGATGCGATGTGTGTGCAAGGATGGCGTGTTCGAACGCATTTTGTAAGAAACAAGATCGCTTTCTAGACTCTTTTTCAGGATTAAAGTTAAAGGATAAAATGTCGGGCGTTAATCAATCCGCTTGGGACCACATCCACTCCAATTCAGAATCGTTCGGGGTTTACGAACGTGTAACTACCCATACAATGACTTGCGGTGGCTAGCCGATGCGTCAAATCAGTGTTTTTATCCTCCCAGACAAGTCTGGTACCAATTCATCGACCCCGGAAGGATGAAAGACTTGGTGAGCACTTGGGCGGATCCGAACCTTCGATCGATCGTGGAAGAGGGAACTTCAACCGCTACACCACACCAGCCCCATTTTTTTTCAGGAGAAGGAATTATCAAGGAAAATTAAGCGTTTCATAATCTATACTATGTACTCTTTGTCTACTACCAGGTTTAAATACTACGTCAATTTTGCTGATTGATAAAATTAATATAATATATAATTGTAATTGATATACTGCCTCTAAAGAAGAGGATGAAATGTGCGGGTTCTAAATAGGGCTAAAAGGAGCTAAAAAACCAAAAGATTTACGTGCTGAGTTTTTACTTGCAGTAATTAAAAACCAGCAGTTTCGCCAAACTGTAAAACATCTAATGAGATCCGTGATTCGTCTTGACGTCCTTCATAATCTATCCAGGCAAAGATAACGTTTCTGACAAGAGTGAATGAGTGACATACGACTAAAGGGACGGCGCTAAACTCTGTATTCTAACTATTCCATGATCACGGTTAAGTCATGAATCTTGTCACAGAAGGAAATTCGATGCATAAACGAAAGAATAGAAGAAGAACTGGAAAAGTTTAAGGACACGCAACAATATTCGCCTTAAAAATTCGAACACATTTGAGCCAAAGAAGTTGTTTGAGGAACACTATAACCATCCCTGTGACTTGAAGCAAGCGCTGAAAATGTCATAAAGTAAGCGCTGTAGAACATCAGTCAGACATATTGGATTGAGGAAAAAGTCCTGAATTAAATTTTCCTTCATTTCAACTACTTGTTTCTACTATAATAACACTTCAGTCCACGATAGAGTTCCCATCGTTGTCTCTAGCAGGTGTTCTTTGTTATTACCCGGCAGCTATTCGACTTCTGTGGACCAGAACTAGCGAAAGTACAAAGAATATGTTCGAAAGTTGAAAGAAACCTCAATTTTGAAGTCAAAGGAATAAGAAGCATGAGGAAGCAGTGCCCATCCAAGTTCGACAATCTTCTGGCGGTGCCAGTATCGCAATATCATGAGCACGGCGTTGTCGTAAAGTATATAAATATTGTCACCCTTATATCGATCCTGGTGGGTAACTTTAGCCAACTTCTACGTTTCAATAGCTCACACCTTAGCGCCTATTGCGAACCGGCAAAAAGAAATTCGAAGTGAAAAGCTTCCTAAAAATTCCACCAACAACAAAACAGAATTATTTTCCGCTTTATTGTTAGTGGAATTTCCAGGAAGTGTAGGTGAACACGAGCTCTTCTCAAGGTGGTCGCCGTAAGGGTAGCCACCGTCATGGGCGGGCGGGTATGATTGCCATGGAGGACCGATTTCAGTCCCAAACAACGACATCCAGAGCAAATCCTTTCTGTGCAGGCGGAGAAGCAACGACACGCAGCCACTGTTCCCTGACCCTTCGCTGGAGACACGTAGTTCGTGTGGTAAGCACGTGAAGGCGGCTCTACGGATGTCAGTGAGGTGGACGATTTGTGGTTGCAACCCGAATGTCGCCGAGAACTCACTGACAGGGGCACTGAGATTCACTTTCAAGGGATCTCTAAGGCGCGGAAGAGTGAAGAACGAGGTTTCAACGATATTCTTCTTGACTGGAAGAGCTGCTACCAACGAAGAAGTTCGTGGTCGGAGACGATCAATGAACACTGCTTAAAGGCATCACTCCACGAATCTGATGTGGTACGGATTTCAGGTGGAGTATTCGTATACGGGATGAGAGACTATGAAGGAGGAGGGGGGGGGGGGGTGATTCCGTCCATTTCTTCCTAATTGCCGTAAAAAACGGCCCGGAAGATACGGCGCCTCAGGAGTGCTGGCGCGCTCCAGTCGAACTCCCTGTGGAAAATAGTGCGCCAAAACGCCTGAAGCTGTATCTTCCGGGCCGTTTTTTACGGCAATTAGGAAGAAATGGACGGAATCACCCCCTCTCCATAGTCTCCCATCCCGTATACGAATACTCCACCTGAAATCTGCACCACCTCAGATTCGTGGGGTGATGCCTTTAAATGCTGTAGGTGGCGGTTATTCAACTATGACCCTATGGGAACTCAATGTAGCCGATGGCTTGCGGTACGCTTCAGTTAATTGAAGTCTTGCTTCCGTTGATCATGTACCTTTTCTGGTAAAGGTTCGAAAACCTTCTCTTCCTTATTCCAATACAGAATTCTTCTAGTTGGGCTTCATAGGAATTTTAGAGAAAAAAACCAATAACTTTTCCCTCAACTCAATACATGTGGAAACTTCACCGGAATCCCTTGCGGCAAAATGTTCGTCGTGGAATCATCTCTACTTCGGCTTCGCTGGGGACTCATTCATTGATGTAGAGGGACAAAATTTCGAGCTACTGGTGTTGACAGTGCAAAATCCTTATTATAAATGTCTTCAGTATAGAATGCGTTGAATAAAATCTCCTATTTCACTTTTTTGAATTTTTTTAAAAGTATTTCAAAATCGGAGTCTTCCATAGAGAGAGGGGGAGCACGTACTTGAGAACAAAACCGATTGGACGATGCGTTTAAAATTGTCTAGATGTGTTTTTTTTTTTTGGCGAAAACGGAAGGAAAACAGAGGGATGAAAAAAAGAGTTGCTAGTAGCTATAAAATTAGTTGCTATTTTATGTTAGAAATTTCCAGAAGATTTCCTCAAACACAAAAATGGTAGTAGAAAAAAAAAGAATTGAAAACAAGCAAAACAATACCACAGTGCTATACGAAAAGACCACAAATAGTTGATGTGATGTTGATTGATCATAGATCAAGAAGCTCATAGATCGTCAATCCACATCAACTTTGTTCTCTACGAACAACAAAATAGCTAAAAACAATCTTACTTGAGTTCAGAGTAACGTCGTAAATATCTTGTCTCCTCGAACGATTTCATTTCAATACGTGCTTGCTCGGAATCCGTACGTCGAATACGATTTCTGGAAGAATTAAACTCGGTGAAAATGGATGAGCGGGGAAAATTTTGAGCGGGAAAAAAAAGAAGCGGCTAATGAGATATTGATTTATGGTGGTGGTGAGTCCATAGTGGAGGGATGTGATAAATTTTATTCTATAATTGTATTGGACAAACATACATTTATTGCACGGAATAAAGAACGTGAAGTTTCGATCATGACGTCATGCGTATTTTTACTGCTTTACATTTGAATGGATTAATTACGGTAACAAGGAATCCTCAATTTTATCCATAAAAATCTCGATTTAAATCGATAAATATGGCCTAAGTAATAATTTTAAAAACTAAATTTTAAATTTTAAAATTTTAATATTTAGTTAATTAATTAAGTTAAGTTAATCAATTTTAAAAACGAAAAAAAAAAACGTTGAGTTCACCAGGTTTGACTACTTTAAACTAGTACCAAGTAAGTGTAGATATTAGTATTGGAAAACTCTTTTTTCTCTTTCTTTCTCTTTTTTTTATTTCATGTCAAATTATCACACACAGGGGGTTGCCCCAGAAGCCTCTTTTCGTGGTTATCAAACTTTTTAATTCACAATGACCCCGAGGAAAGGGAATCAACAGTAATGAGCGGAATAAGCGTAGGATGAACGCGTAGATCACTAATTATTCTGTTAGGTGACCACGTAATTGAATAAAGAACCTTTGTAGTTAAATAAAACTTTTAAAAAAGTAAGAAGAAATCCATGAGACATCTTTATTGAAGTAAGGGAAGAATAAATTTTTTTGCACACATTTTTTCCCAGTTTTTTGTACTGTTCTGAAAGCGATCCACAAGCACTTCTTAAAGGCATCACTCCACGAATCTGAGGTGGTACGGATTTCAGGATGGGGAGTGGGGTGATTACGTCCATTTCTTCCTAATTGCCGTAAAAAAATGGCCCGAAAGATGCGACGCCGCACAAGCCTAGCGCGCTCCACTCGAACTCCTTGTAGAAAATAGTGCACCAGAGCGCCCGAAGCCGTATCTTCTGGGCCGTTTTCTACGGAAATTAGGAAAAAATGGACGCAATCACTCTCCCCATAGTCTACTATGCCGTATACGAATAGTCCACCTGAAATCCGTACCACCAGATGATCAGATTCGTGGAGTGATGCCTTTAATCGCAGAAGACTAACTGTCTTATACTGTATCACTCTGTATCATTCTCTAATGCTTACCGTAACTAATTAACGTGCTAACCACGCTCAGCTTAAGCGATTAGGAGTTCGTAAAGAAATGTGTATTTGCTGAAGCAAGCGCACACAAAAGTGCACATTAATAATAAAAGATTTCCAGATCAATAGGGGATGGAGGGGGGAACCTGGCGAAAAAAAAAGATACGAGTTTTCCCTAAATAAAAGTTGGAAAGAATCAAATCCAGTGAACGAGAAAGCATTAGGATAGTGAAAAAATTTTGATAAGATATGAGCTGTAATAGGAACTGTAACTTCGTTATAGAACTACTAAAGAGGATAATACAGAAAAAATTTAAAACTGCAAAAACGAGGCTATATCCAAAATATTTGTCAAGGTAATTTATTACGGAACCTCCAAAAATTTCAGTCATTTCCAGAGTGAGGGAAGAGATTTTCCCTATCTTCACTTCACTTAACCTTCACTATTCTACATTATGGAAATCTGTCATGTAATGTGTGGTAAACAGGAGATTTCTATGGCTTCCTTATTAGTAACGTCATAAACTAAAGACAAATATTATCTCTTTGATGTGGTCGCCCTTATAAAACCCTCACTGAAAAGATGTGTGCACGAATAGATTTACAAAAAATTATTAAAAACAATGGTGGCGGGCGGTAGCTAATAAGAGAACGGATTTGGAAGAATTTTCTTTGGAATAATTTTCACGAATTGCGGTTTTCGAGTCAATAAATCAAATTTTACAGACATTAGAAATTAGAAGATAGAAGACGCAAAGTTGAATAATAAATTTGAAAAAAAAACCTGTAAGAGGGACGGAATTCCAAGAGTAACCATGTCGCTCCAACGAGTAATGCCGCTAGGACGCATAGAACGCTTAAAAAATAATTTTAAGGACTTCCTTTCCGGAAAAAAGAAAACCACTTCAATTATATGGACACTAAACGCTGAAAACTTACCTAAACAGTAAAATATAGAGCCGAAATCGATATGATTCGCAGCATGTGACTTCAGTGCACTCAGACAAGTACCATGCCCCACATACTCCCATACTGAAATAAACAACTATAAAACAAAAGTACGAAGAAAACATAATTAGCAGCAAAATCTTTAGAAAATAAAATATTTCGATCGATGAAAGGGAAAAAAGAGATGGAAGTAACATCGGAAATACGACTGGAAACTCTTTAAAAAAAAGCAGAGATTTTTTTCTAAGAATAACAAGAGGTGAAAATCAAATGACAGGTCTGCATGGAGGGGGAACGAAGCAAACCAAATCCGAAAAAAAATCACATCAGAAGAGACCGGAAGCATCTTGAAAAATGTTTTGCATTATTCACGCAAAATGCATCCCGTTCCTATGCAAATCCACAATCGGAAAATGTCCGAGACAAAAAAAAAAAACACGCCAAAGCTTTGATGCAGACAAATTTACTCGTTTGCTTAGATGCTGCATGTATAGTGATGCGTGCAGAAGCAGCAGAATGTCGATGATAATATGTATGGGACATGTGCCACGGCTGGCTGGGAGAGAAGTGTTGACAAATAGCCGGAGGGCAAAAATCCAAAGCAAAACAACCCAGCGAAAAAAATAATAAGCACTTGATGGAGCAGGCTTAGGAATAAATAAATGTGGAGAGAAATATGAAAAGATTAGGAAAACATTGCTGTTCCTGGAATAAAAGTTCTGAAATTCCCATCAGTCAGCAGGAAATTCTTATTATAGAAAAATTCGAAAACAATCGATAAGCAGCACTTTTAGTGCGGACCGCCTGGAAAAAAAAACACATCCCAATACGTTAGCGGACCGGCCCTGCCTAACGCCGTCTTCCCATGAGGGCAGCGGGCGACGATGAGGCCAAGCGGAAGGCGTCACCGTGCACATCGAGGGGAATTCTTGGATGTCGAAGACACTAAGGACAATAATCTTTATACTTAGCTCTGGATAGTTACCTGTCAGTTATATCTACACGATAGCTGAGCATAAGCTTGGATCCACGGCTGGAGAAAATGATTTCCTCCCGAAATATCCCAAATAACAGCGAATAAACGGACAAAATCAGAGAAAAATGCAAAAATCACTATACTTCCCCTCTAAACGCGTTACGAAGGAAGGAATCCAGCATTCTTCGGGAAGCTGCCCAGTTGTCAACATCGTCTGTGTGGAAATTTAATAAAGATCTTGAAGTTGTTTACAAATACGAGATGTTCTTTCCAATTGAGTAAATAAGCGTCAATAAAATTATCTCGCTAGAAAAACTGCAGCTATTCTTCTTGTTTTGTGGAGTGTTTCTCGGAAAAAGTGAGAAGAAAAAGCGTCAGGTTGATAGCTTCAGAGATCCTTTTTTTAAAAATTTTCGAACGTTTCCCAGACTATCCCCACTTATCTTTACCAGATCTGGGAACAGCTCATTTATTAATTTTTTTTTAAATGAAGAAAACAACTTTTCCCACTTCGTACCATAACTCTGAATAAATAAGTGATGATGTTGCAATAAATCTACTACTGTATGGAAAACGAGAACTAGTCCCAACAATTTTGTTTTCTAAAAAAGCAAAGGATTCATGCTGTTGAGTTTCACATTCTATGAGATCCAATAAAATCATGTAATTCTTACATATTAAATCCTATAAAATGTCTCTAGCGTGGGTAATAACGGTAAAATCCCACATGACTTGGAGAAAATAACTTTTTTTTAGTGGTTCATCGCTTGATAACATGGTAAAGACGGCAAGAGTGCAAATTTGGCAAGAAATATTGCTATGCAGACAAGCTATTCGTACTTTTTTGTATAAAATTAGAATTCTACCCTACTAGCTGAATTTATAATCCTTCTTGCTACGGTATTTCATATTTTCCTTTCGCTTTAGAATTTCTCTTAAGAATATTTAGTGGTTGGTTGTTTTTTTTTCTAAAGACGGGGAAAAATTGATGGAAACACGACAACACGGTATATAAAGAAGCGAATTTGCACAAATTTAGCGCGACAGCCAGCGAGTTTCCTCAATTTTCTGGCGCTTATGCTTCTCCAAATTTAAATAAAGTGAAATAGTGACAAAATTTTCGAGAATGACGGCCGTCAGTTTTAAGAGCCTCCTTCAAAAACACTAAAATCTTTCCCTTTCCCAAAATGCGGTGATGGTACACCGCTTCTAACGAAATACTTTGCTATTTCAGTTTTCAATGGCCCAAAAACAATACAAGAAAGAAATTTTGGAATTGTGGATTTGTTCATATTACTCGGGCTACGCCAGCGGGAAGCGTTTGGAAAATTCTCCCAGAAATGCGGAAAAAAATCCGATAAAGTGGATATATTTCTCGCATTCATAATGAGATTGAATAACAAGATTTATGGATCGTGTTTTATCCAGAACATCCATTGTGGAACTGATGGACGGGGCGTTCCAGGAAATTTCCTCACAATTTCAATCTATTTGCCTCTGAGGAAACGTCAGCGGCAGAACGTCGACGAAACGCACCACCACCCCTGCCATGCTAAATTTCTAGAAATTTCCTGCTTTATAAAAAAAATCTATTGCGTTTTATTAATTTTTGCATTTTCTGAGAAAATCAACAGCTTGATGTTTTTATTAAAAATTGATAATTAAGATTAATTAATTATATAGTTAAAAAACAAAGAAGAATAGAAACTCATAGCATGGAGGATTATGAACTCAAATAATACTTTAGTACCAACCAAGAGCATCAAATATCTTTGCTCCAAATATCTGCGATTTAAAAATAACTATAAAAGGTAAATATACACAGATTTCCATGTAAACATGTATACATGCTATGTAAATATGTAATAAAAAACAAGTTAAAAATTACTAGAGTTATGCAAGTTTCTCAAAATCTTGAGAGAACTAAGCGACTTGAAAATATTCCTTGAAATATTTTGAGCTTAGCGATGCCTCTTAGCTACACGCTTAAGGAAATAATAGATCTCCATGGCTAGAAATCTAAATTGGAAAATTCCCAGGAATTCAAGGAAGAATATTGACAAGAAGGAGAATCTCACGGACTCATCAAGTGCAGTGAAATGTGTTTTTAGGGCTTTCACATCCATCACCACTGGAAAATAGTCGGTCGCATCGCATCTGCTTGTGAAATCAACCATCAATTACATAAGTTTCCATTATTTGACATTTTTCGAAAAAAAAAGAAAAAAGGAAACTTCATTAAATTTCAAAAAAAGGAAACTTCATTAAATTTCAAATAAAGGGAACTTCATTAAGAACGAGCAGCTGAATATTTCGAACGAAGAAGAAATCTACGGTGGTCTAAAAGAGGTTAAATATTCAAATTTTTAGACTAAAATGGATTCATTTGTGTTCACGGATTGTTTGGAATTAATTTTTTAATATCTAATTCCCTCTATTTATCCATACATGGGATTCGACAGGAATGAAACATAATGAATCCTCCATATTCACTTTCGCTAAATTGTCTCCTATCTGTCTTGTTGCTGCTATCACTAAGCGGAAAAGATGGTCCTGAGAGGAAACGTTTAAGAATTTTCTTCTTGAAAGAACTAGTGCAGCCTATTAATCCACTGCTGCTGAATGAAAAATGTGGCTTTTCCTGATCCTTCAATCTATGGACTATCGAAAAAGGATTCGTTTAGGTGTCCATAGAGCATTCTCAAGGCAGCTTCGGAATGAAAATGCTTCGCACCGGGGCTTCCATAAGCAATCGAAAATATAATATACGTTTTTCCCGGTTCGTTCTCCATATAAGCGAGATGGAAGCGAGAAGAAACGAGATTTAGTGATTGTGAGAAACGGGAGCAATTAGCACGAAAAGCTTTGTGTCTTTTTAAAATCCTCGTTTATTTGTCTCTAAGCTTTTCTGCATGCATGGATGGATGAAAGAAAGATGAAACATGTTCCTGCAACGAATTGAGTAGGTGGATCTATGTAGATTAAGGTAGTAGAACTGTATCTGTTCATGGTGAAAGCTCTCCACACCATATCCATTTCTGAGCAGGATGAAGGCATGATTCTAGGTTATATATAGCGCGCAGAATGAAATATGTCTTGAGTGAGAGAAGTTGGAAAGAGTTATGGAGTTCCGTAGCCGAGCGCGACAGGTCATTAGCTATTCTGGATTTATTTTCGGGATACGTATTGAAGACCGCAAGACGTCTGTATAGGTTAAGTTTTCATCTTAAAGGCATCACCCCAGAAACTTCGTAGATCATGGAGAGTGGGTAATTCCGTTCATTTCTTCCTAATTCCCGTAAAAAACGGCCCGGAAGATGCGGCGAGTGCACACGGCTGACGCGCTCCAATCGAACTCATAGCAGAAAATAGCGCGCCGGATCGCTCAAAGCCGTATCTTCCGGGACATTTTTTACTGTAATTAGGAAGAAATGGACGAGATCACCCTTCTCTCCATAATCAACTATCCCGTATACAAATACTCCACCTGAAATCCATACCACCTCAGATTCATGGGGTGATGCCGTTAAGGTAAATCAATAAACCTCATAGGAAATGTGAGAAATAGAACTACGTTGGAGAAATTAAACTGGAAAAAATAAGCTACAGTAATCTTGGCAGGAGCGGGGAATTATTCCTTAATAGGTAGTAACTTGGATAGGATCGACCGGGGATATCGCTGCCACATTCCACCGGCCACAGCCACTGCTAATCAACAATGGAATCCTAATCGTCAACGACAGCAGAATATATAGCGGCAGCCTTGCTTGGAGCTTGAATGAAATGAATGAATGAATGAATGAATGGATGGATGGATGGATGGATGAATGAATGAATGATCGAATGAATGAATGAATGAATGAATGAATGAATGAATGAATGAATGAATGAATGAATGAATGAATGAATGAATGAATGAATGAACGAACGAATAGGAAAGCAGAAAATAAATGAAAATAGAAAATAAATAAATGGAATAGAAAGTAAATGAGTAGGATATATGAAGGCTAGCGAAACTAGGCGGTGGGGTCGTAATCCAATTTCCATCATTTTATATCGTAGATCATTTCTTTATCTATACTCGGAACAGGATCTTATTATTCCTATCGTTCGAAACAAATCCACAACTGCTGCACAAACATCTTATTTTATGATATTTATTTTTCCTAAGAGGAATATAATTGTTTTTGTAGGGAAAATTTCCCTACGAATTTTAAGATAACGATGTTCAATGTTGTTGACTCTGATTGCTGGCAGACATCCGAATCAAAAATGTCTCCTTTGATGTGGTGGTGGTGGCGGTGGTGGTGGTACGTGTAAAACTGCAACGGGGCGCTCGTAAACAACTAGCGGACGAAATTTCTGGACGCATAAATCGGTGCCTTCAGCTCACCAAAATAGCAGCACCACATTACGAATCGCGTCCACGAAGTAGTTTTTTGGATTTGTGCGATCGAGAAAACGGCAAATTTAAGATTAGGGATTGAAATTCGTAAAATTTTCCAGACATTAAACTTTAGCAACAGCGAAAAACACAATAGTGCTGGAAAAATTGCGAAGTTTAGAACAACTATCTAATCTCCAATTAATTTCCGGATGAAAAAAAAACTTCTCTACACAATTAATATGAAGTAATTGAAAATGATCAGACAGAGTAAAAAAACATCGCATCCCTTGCTGCATCAAATCATCACGTGATCTTAGAAAGAACGACCGATCCCTAAATTTAAAGAACTGTATAAGGTTCATTAAAAAAATATAAAATAGCTAATATATGTTAGTATAATAAATACATACAAAGATAAGAAAATAGTTAAATAATGGAAAAATACAATAAAATGCAAAAGTAAAATAAAAATATAAAAAATATTTTAAAAAGTTTAAAAAATAAAAACAAAATTTAAAAAGATATAAAATACAAAATACAATATCCAGGTTTTTATTGCGGTTTGCAAATTGACACAAACGATCCGTAAACGCAATAGACGCTCGGCACACAACTATATCAGTGAAATGGCTTCTACCTTAGCAAAGATATGATCCATGCGGGTTTTCAGCTACCGGAAGATGATCGTTGAGAGCGAAATCCGCAAAGAATCCATGGACAAATATAATATCTTATTTTTATTACATATATTATGTTTAAATAAATATAAAATATGTGATAATAATGTAATAAATATAAAATATAATTATGTATAAATATAAGTATGCACTATAAATATGATATCTATAATAAATATGACACCGATATTCTGTCACTAACACTAATATTCCATCAGGTGCTTTAAGTACAGAGCTGAAACCAGGAGATTCTGCAATATCCACAGATTGTTATGAGTGCAATCGTATGATCAAAAGCTAATCGATCACTCAAAACAGCTTTGAACGATCGAGGGTGTTGTCGAGAAAAAGTTTTACACTGAACATGCAAAACACCTCAGCGGACACAAATATTCGAAGTAAATTAATATGTTATTTATACTGGTTTAAAAATTAGCTTTTTAGAAGAAAATACGAATCAAGAAAATTGATAAATTCATTGGAAAATTCCTTAAAGTGAAAGTCTATAGATATCCCAGACTTCAGCACGGCTCCAGGTCCAAGTCATTGATCTGAGTCTTACGAATTACTCACCTGGCAAAAAAATTAAGCTTGGAAAATTCAGTGAAGACGAGTTTGCTAAATTACTCTTACTTATTACAGTACTTATAGGGTGTATAAATATATATAAAAATCTAAGAAATTAAAATAAGGTAAAGGTGATAATAGAGGTTGTGTTCGAAAAAGAAAACAAAAAAAAAAGGAATCATCAAGCTCACTAATGTGACCATCTGAGAATTAAATGTTTTCATCCGTTCATTCTTGCATTCACTGGATCGTCCTCTCTAATAAATTTTCCAATCATCCTTCCAGTGCAAAATTAAAGTAAAAATGTGGAACTTAAGAAAGAATTCAAATGAGTGGCAAAAAACTAGGAAAAATAGGTTTTCTAATTTTTTTCTGTTTAAATTCCATTCAGTTAATCCAATTCAATTTTCCAGCAACCCATTTAAATTCTTAAATTTCGAAAAAAAAAAAATAGTGCAGAAATGTGTTTATTGATTGCAACCGTATTTTTGATGTTTCCAAACTACAGTAATCTATTGATCATTACTGTGTAGGATAATTGATTTCCTCCAGGACCTATGTATAGAGAGCATATCAGCACATACCTAAGCTCAAAAATCTTTCATACACCGTAAACATAGTCATAGATCATCGCTGTTTGATGGATATGCGAATACAGAGACGATCGTTGTGCGAAAATATTTTTTTTATTGCTCCGGAAAGCCATAATAAACTCTGAGCGATCAAAACAAAAATTCGTTAATTTCCTCAAATGTGCATGATATCGCCGTATTCGGATAATATGAGTAGGGATGAAGCATGTCAACTATGTTTAAGGAGAAAAATTACCAGAACAAGGAATACGACAGCTTTTCTTTTACTTTAATTTGAGAATATGGATGAGATAGAATGAGGAAGTTGGCTTTTCAACAAAAATTTGCTGCTGCCGCCGTCGAAACAAGAAAATAAAAGTGTTTCTGATTTTTGACAGCGCTACTTTGGGGCATTTCTGCTCAAACAAAGCTGAAGAATAAAAGAGAAGAGAAATATGTCAAATTTGTATTACTGTAGTGATTTATTATTATTATTATTATTATTATTATTATTATTATTATTATTATTATTATTATTATTATTATTACTATTATTAGTATTAGGATGAGAGAAATGTATCAAAATAAAGTCCATCAACGAAGTTAAAGTCGTACTGACTCGTCCACTCGTCCTTCCGGAAAGAGTGTAATAAAATCCCGTAGGTCCCAGGACAAAATTAAAAAATTAATGGAAAAATGGAGAATAGCGGAGAAAGTAACTAACTTTCCCTCAAACGCATATATGGCGGGACATATGTCTACTTGGGCGACCGCCACGCATCTGCGGCAATTCCTACGTTCGTTGAAATGACGTGCACTTCCTCTGCGATCTATTTTTTCCCTTTCTAACGCACTCTGATTGTGTCGAAAATTTCAATAATTTTCCGGTCATAATTTTTAATTCTGTTATACTCTTATAAGGCTGGTTAAACGAAATAATTCGCAAGACACAAATTCACTAAGTTGGTGATCATTGCAATAGCCTTAAGAGGATTTAGTAATGCATAAGGCTGGATGTACCTCATAGATCCAGCATCGTTTGTTAGAATTTTTATAGATGAATTGGAGCGTAAGAAAACTCCTTTCAGGATAAAACAAAGCAAAAAATTTCTTAGAGTAGCAGCTGGAAATAGGGAATAACTATGATAAGAGGAAAAATGCCGAAAGTATGCAGTGCTGAGGTCTTTCTCATAGACAGCTGGAAACGTTGTTGGACAAACTTTTCTTACTGTGGAAAATTATGAACCTTGCTCTTGTAATCATTCTGCCGAAGACGATCCATCACAAAAATAAACTTCCGCATAAACCACCGTGTTGAATTTCTGTAGAAACATGATGCGCTACAGTAACCACGACAATCCTTCGCCAGAAAAAGAAAACAAGAAATCGGATTGAGGATTGATTGTTCCTATCCGTTTTTCGGGCCACGTATTACCATGGTTACTGTAGGTTACTGTACGTCATTACAGTCTACAGTCTCACTAAATGACTCGCTATTGCTTACTTGTTATTTTGATTGCAAACGATAATAAAACGAGAACCAACCGTTCAAGAAACCGAACGATGCAATCACACTAAAGAGATCGGTTGAAACAGGAATTATTGAATAAAAATTTCGGAATATTTAGAAAAATTTTCTCACAATTGAATAAATTACATTTGAATGTCATGAAATGTTTTAAAATTTATTTACATCACAATAGAATACAACAATCTACTTATTTATATTTATTTACAGTTTATTTATTTATTTATTCATCTAAAATTTACATAAAAACTACATTAAAAGAAACCTTGCGTAATTTCACCTGACGAAGATGAGAATTTGCTAAGAAATATTGCTATGACCTGAGTTGTTTAATTAAATGAGATTTAGTCAAAAATTTTTTTATCGAGAAGTCAGATTACTCAAATATTTCTTAAAACATAGAGATTACTAGGGTTTTTTGATGTTCTTAATCTTTTCCAGTAAATTAAAGAAGAAGGACATCCAGTCCCCTAGGGCGCTCTTTGTTACGATTAACTTGTGTTTAATTACGATACTTTAATTTTGTCTATTAACGTTAAGGACGAAAAAAAAAAGGAAATTTATGTAGGACTAAGAAAATAGACGGCTAAATGGGTAATTTGCCATGATCTGAAATCGAAATTGCCGCTATCCTTCGAATAATAGTATCCTTTCACTTACTTACCCAACAGGAGGTAGGTACATGATTTATTCACCAGGAACCAGTAATTATGGATGACTAGGAAAACATTTTAAAGGGTTTTCGCTTTATGAAGTACACAACTAAAGGTTAGCCACAACCTAAAGCATGGTTAAACCTCTCACATTTAAGCTTCAAAAAAAAATTTTTTTAAACGACCAGTCCTGCTAAGTTTTTGGAGGCTACAAGTATGTTTATATTTATTTGAATTTATGTACATTTATTAGGAAAAAAAAAGATTGGAAAACATAATTATGTGGGATTTACAAGCCATGAAAAGCATCAGTGTTAGAAAATTCATTAGAGGAGCGTATAAGTAAATTATAGAATGGAATATGGATATGAATTAGTTCCTCCCAATTTCAAATTAAAATTTCAGGACTGTAAAAAAAAGGATTGTGGAAGAACACGACCAGACGTATAAAAATGAATGAAAAACAGTTTGAAAAATACTTAGAGGAGCAATCAATACGTAATTCACCAGCAACCTGTATTGTTTATTCATTTTATTTATTCTTTATTTTATTTGTTTTCTTTAAGTTTTATTTTTATTTATTTGTTTATTTAATCGCGCCATTGCACTATCGCACATTTACTTATCTCATCGTATTTATTATCTATTTAATAAATCCTATAACCTCTCTTAGATTCGTAATTTTTTTTACTTTGGCAAGGATTCAGCTCCATTGAGCATCATTTATACAGCAGTTTTTCCGTTGCTGTACAGTGTAAAAGGGAAGAAACTACTGTATTAAGAAGAAAAACCGCCCGAATAAAAACTCTAGGAAGCAACATAGTTTAATCCCGAACAAGGAGAGCTCGCACCTACAGCGGGAAGAGTTT
This sequence comes from Necator americanus, assembly GCF_031761385.1. Classification (NCBI taxonomy): domain Eukaryota; kingdom Metazoa; phylum Nematoda; class Chromadorea; order Rhabditida; family Ancylostomatidae; genus Necator; species Necator americanus. The sequence continues at coordinate 39,252,234 of NC_087372.1, forward strand.
CTGAATTAGGAAATTGATATTTGTTGGATTTTTCAAGAGTTTCCCTGACCATCATGCGACCTCTTTCTGTTTGTTCTCAAAATTAATGAGAAAATGGGATTTGAATTTTGCGCAATATTTCTGATATGTACATAGTCACAAAATCCATGATCTTGAGACGACTTTCCTCCTAAAAAGCGAAACTTTCGCTCAGATATAAAAAACAGAGTCACGATAGCCACCAGTGATGCGCTATCAATAAAATAAAGAAATAACGCGACAGAAAAAGATATTTAATTTATATTATTGTTTTTATTTATATTGAATAAGGAAAAAAACTGTCTGAACAGTCTAGCTCTATTCTTGTTTCTGCACAATTAACATGAACTAGAATAGTCTAATCCACTTAAGAAGTACAACTGTGGGGTGACATCGGAAGAAAGCCATCCTCATTTCGCATCCTAGCAAAGCAAAGCGTCAGCAGTTTCTCGTCCACCTCCAAAAAGAACAAAAAACACCGGGATTTTCTCTAGAAAGAAATTAAAAAAAAAACTTATCAAAAATCGAATCCATCACATCCGCATGCTTCACTGCATGAATCGGAACTATTTTTTTCCGTAGCATGAAATTCGTGTGGAATTTATTTTAATTTGAAAACATTTCTCTTCCCATTCTCTTACCGCTCGATGCAATTATTTTCGATGAGACATCGCAACGGCTTACCGCTGCCGCAAATGTCGTCAACACTCCGCTTAACAACTGACAGTTGTTTTTCGTGGATGATCGCCCGAATATTTATCCTCGTTATTCCATGTCAACTATAAAAATATTAGGTGAAAAAATGATCAACGGCAGTGGTTTCTGGAAAATATGTAGCATAAAGGACATCTTTTACTTTACTTTTCATAGTTCTTGCGAATAATTCGAATCGAATGATCTCACCGATCAATCGATCAACGTCTTTTGTTAGATCACTTTTTGTCAGTAGGACGAATATATGGCTAACCGCCAATTTTACAACGTCTGAACTGCTAACAAGTGGTTAGAAGTTATTTGAGAAATTTTTATCGGTTATTTCGTGAAAAAAAAACTCCTTCCAAAATGACTCCCAAATAAGGATTATTTCCATAAGGATAAGATAAGGATTATAGGGTTGCCCTGGAGCTCTTCTGAAGGATCGAATTTCTCGTGAAAAAATTGAATTATCAACGGGATTTGAGGCCAGTTTCAAGGATTTGGCATAGATGGAAGAATTTGTTGTTTGAGGAAATGCGTTTTCCACCTTCCTTCAATCAAAACAAAGATTTTCTGTGGAAGAGGGAACGGAAGAAGTATAAATCAGAATATTTATTTACTTTGCCACATAGCGATCAGAAAAATAACAAAATGAGTTCAAAATCCGAGAAGGAGGGGAGAATCTACACGAAAATTTTGTCCTGGACCAAGAGGTGGTGAAGGGAGTTGAGGAGAAATATCAATGGATTTTAATCCCTTCTGACAGACAACAGAACAGCTCCATCCTTAAATTCTCGTCGAAGTGCTGAAGGTTAGTTCTTAAAAATCTTAGTGAAATCCTAAACATCCTTACGAAAAAGGCAATTTGTGGACAGCCGAATTCACACGGACCGTAGTGGTAAGAGGCTCCCGAAAAAGAGTGAAGCTGCCTGAGGACGCGAGAAAATCTGTTTTGCAAGCAGCGCCAGCCATATCCACGCAAAAACACAGCCCATCTGCGGGCTGGAGAGTGGCGCTCGACAAGCTCGGCTCCGACACAACCCATCACTACTCCTCTGCACAATCTCTCTGGAATTACTCTCGAACCGGCCGGCCGGCCGGACGGATGGCAATGAGGTTTTTTGCTAATGCGCGAATCCGATCAGTGTGTGTGCTCGTGCAGCGTCGCTTTCGTTCGGATACGAAATGTATGTGCGTAGGAGAGCACTGAAAAATTCGAAACGAACACGAGAATCGGTCTCTCGGAAATTTGAGAGCGTGGAAACCAGAGAACGGATGGAATTCGAACTTTGCCAATAACATAGCATTTTGTGTTTCCTCTGGAAAAAAAATCGGATAACAGGACGACATTGAGAGATGAAAAAATTAATGGATCCCCGGGAAATATATATAATAGTATAATAAGTATAATAAATATATATAATATATAGTTGCAAAGAACTTACCGATTTTTATATTTGAGTAATAGAAAGTGAAAGAGAGAGAAAGAACAAAAAAAAAAAGGAAAAGAAAAAAACAATAAAGGAAAACAATTTTTTTACCAGCTAAAACTCTCCATGCGACAGTCCCAGCGATCAACCGTCATAGATAAATGTAATAAATAAATAAATAAATAAATAAATAAATAAATAAATAAATAAATAAATAAATAAATAAATAAATAAATGTGCACTAGAGATATGAAACGCAAAACATTGGGAATATTCTGAGTTTGTGCTTAGTGCATGACAACTTGCTATTGTGCACCTTAATCAGCAGAAATTTTAAAGGATAGCTCCCGAAAATTCTAGGATTTTTAAGAGGGAATAAGTTGGAACGGCTCTTAGAATTTTAACATAACGAACGTAAAATCCAAGAATTTCTTCCATTCCAATTCCAAGTTTTTAAATAACTAATAACATAATAATAAATAACTGATAGGTAAATAAATAAATAAATAAATAATAAAGAACTAAACTGAATAAATGACAATAACTTTTTCAACTCAATCTTTGAGAAACAAAGAATGAAAAAAGGAAGGAAAAAAGAAAGAATCAAAGAACTACAGAGCACTTAAATTCTTCAAAGGGTTCAATTCACTAGAAAAAAAAGCTCGAATAAAAGTATATAGGATAGATAGACAAGAGCGGAAGATTATAGCAAAGCAGGCATCGAGTTTTGTCCTTAAAAACTGTGGAAGGATGGTGGGAAATCCTCAAAACTAATGGCTAATCCTCAAAACAATCCTTCTCCTCAGCAAAGCAACGAGAAATTCACAACTTCGGAAGCTAATTTAATGGGATTTCCACGAAGCGACTATAAAAACTATAAAATAAACTATAGATTAAAAAAGGAATCTGTGATCAATGAGATCCTGAAAAATGAGATAACTGGGACGACTTCTTAAACTCCGACTACATAGATCTGACAACAGCATCGAACAGCATTGTCCTAGGATCCCTCGTCTCGGAAATTGTAAAGTAGAGCGACGTGACAACACTCGTTGAGCGCTCGAAGTTTCCCGGATCAATGAAAAGAAAACAGCTCAGGAGTGGCGGAAAAAACCCCCCAGTAAAGAAAACAAAGCAAGTAGATTCATGGCATTAGTGAAGTGTCGATGTCATAAAACCATTTGTTAAACACACTCTGCACTTTCGATGAGCTAAACGACAAAGAAGCAGAGCTAGAGTAAACAGCAACACATCATAGAACATTTCCGCGGATAATGATGCCGAGATGAGAGCAGAATTCAAAGAGGAAATTTTGAAATTTTAAACTCTCCATGAAATCCATCAAAAATTATCTCTTATTAATTTCTTGTGAAGAGAACACGCGTAAGACGTAAGCACGTCCAAATTTTTGATCATTTTACATCGTATTAAATCTACTGAACACCTAAAAATATATTATCTAAAGAAAGGTGTAAAAGTACCAGTACAGTATCATATATCAGAATGATAGACCCATATTATGAAAGGAATCCAGCAGTTCCTTCAAATTTTCACATAGTTTTGCTCTTTCGTTCCTATTTCTCCCCAGAAAATTTTGTATTACGGTGAAAACTTGAAAAATTCTACAAAAATCAATCGCTGCTGTCCTTCTGGACCTCTACAACTCCTTTTCTCAAAGGTTTTCATCAAAGGTCTCTTACTCATCATCCTACCAACCTAATGGAAATAATATATGCTAAATTTAAAAGAGAAAATTTTACAATGAGCTAATTTAGAAGATACAAATACTTTTGCTGTTTTATGCTTATTTTTCTGGTAGGGATTCTAGAAAATCGGCTATGAAAGTTGTAACTGATGAGAAACTCCCCTCTGTGGTGATTATTTCTTCTCTTTCAAAAAAAAAGACCGACTCACTTAAAAATCTCTTTAAGTTTCTAGGCAGAAGGCTCGAGCTAAAGATTATCGAAAAAAAATATGGTGTAGAAATATTTGCAGAAAATAGTTAGCCATTTCTAAGCTGTTACAATGTTTTAAGTTTAGTAGAAATGGATTTATTTCATCACGTGCTATTTGTTCTCTGGAATTTTTCGAGGAAAACACTGTGTAACTGAGGGAAGGAACGATTCGTTAAATTTGATGCACTCTTCAAGGACAAATTAAAAAAAAAAGATTTCTGGATTGTGTCGGATCCGGCCAGAGGTTCTAGGCTACTGTGCATATCTTTTCGAATGTTCCTATTTTCCTCTTCAGTATCTTCTGATAAGAATGCTGAAAGTTGGGTTTGAAAAAAAAAATAGAAAAATACAACTAAATTTAGAAAATTTTCCTCAATTATTGTCATGAAAAAATGTAGGTTATAAAAAGGATAATGTAGGAAATATAAATAAATGTAAGATTACTTCTGTTACTCGGTCTTTGAAAACCAGTATGTAGCTACGCACCCGTAATTTCATTATCCAATTTTTTTCTCGTTTCAATAAAAAGTGAAAATCTCTTCCAAAAAAAAAACGTTCTTTTAAAAGAGAATTTGCTTATTTCGTACATTTTTTCATTCCCTGATTCACTAAAAAATGCAAGTCCGTCTAGTATGGACAGAAATATTCTTCCGACGCTTCAGAGGTGCGTGAAACCAGGTGATTCTCGCTTTCCCGGACTCATTTCGCATCCGTAAATTTTTTAAAACACATTGCACTTTGAATAGCTATTTAGATTTCGATTCATTTCCCTCAAAAGTAAGAAAAACCTCGAACTGCCAGCGAATCCAGACCATGGCAAAACAAATAGTCAATCTTAGGATCCGACATCTGGATTGCAATCAGCATCAATCACTGTTTTTCCTAGTACAATATTTTATACGTTAGCTGTAGAGCATAGAGAACACCATAGTGCTATTAAACTATAGCATATGTTGCGAAGCTTCGCTATTTTATATCGCTAGAAAAGCAGCAATTGCTGCAACAAAAAGAGAAGCTGGACTGAATTTTCGGCGACCTCATTTCTCTACAAAAACTCCCGTAAGTGAAAATACAGCCGAGGAATGAAACCACAAATTTTTTTTTCTACATGTTCTATTGTATTTCTGTTTTCCTTCTGTTTTTGTTTTTCCTGCATTATTGATGCGATTTGGTTTGGATAAGGCGACCATAAATTATTCCTGACCTTTCCTACTAATTTATTTAACATTTTTTTCAAGCTATGCTTTTTCACTTTCTCAACGGATAGAATTTCGAAAAAAAAATATTAGTAAAATAAATAACTCCAAGAGAGACATCGACTTGTAATATATTGCCTTAGCATTTCTGCAGCGAACCATCCTCGTTTCAAAATTCAAAGCTTCTCACTTGTTTTTTCTCGGTTTTTGTCACAATATGGGAAAAGGAAAATTGAAAATAAACAGAAATATTTTCAAAACAATTTTTAAAAAAAGTATGTTCTGAACAAAGTTGGCCTGGTTCAATAATAATTGAAATAACTGATAGCAGAGATTGCGAGATATATGTGCACTTGGATTTCCCCTGGAAAGAACTTCAAGAACAGGAAAAAACGGAAAGCTAGCAGAAGTTTCAATCGGTTTCTGGATGGGTTCATTTACAATAGCATTTAACAATTGGTTATTCCATAAAAATTCAATAAGCACCGGATAAGTTCAAATTTGCACCTTTCTTTTACAAAGAATAAAATTATTTGACCACCGATTAGAAGTCTAAAGTGATGTCACTTAGCTGTAAATTAAACTTTCACTTAAGTTCACAAGAGTAATAAGGTTACAGTACTTTAAAGGTACAATCGCTGTCAGAAGCGTAGAACTATGGCAGTAATTAATTTTGGTGAGCACTACATACATATATGTAGGTAAACACTAAAGGATATCGGAGAAATAAGATATCTTAGCCGGGACACTCATAAAATAAATATTCACATCTAACCAAAATAGATTTGTAAACTAACCACGCCCCTGTCGCGAATATTTCCGGAAAGATTCCCTTCGCTTAAGGAAAAACATCGTTTTCTTCGTCGACGCGAAGTGAGTTTACATGAATAATGGAGATGGTTCGTAGATTCACGACAGCATTTAGAAATAAACACGTTTGCGAAGAAAATTCAGAGGGAACAAATGCGTTTTTTTTTTCAAATTGAATTATTCCTTGAGGAAGTTAAGGAAGTTAACTGAAAACGAATTAATTTATTAATGTAGATCTTTAAGGATTTGAGCGAGTCATAAACAGCACCCACAGCGAACGATTCCAGACTAGTATTCCAAAAAAAATCATCATCGGTTAATTATGTTCCGCTACTAGGGAATCCAACCAAGGCTGAGGCAAAGGGAGAGTTTACGGTATCATCATGTTACGGTACATCCAAAAAAAAATTGGAAAATATTCACATGCATATTGATGTGAACAATTGGCGAACTATTATGAAATCGTCGAAAATCTCGTGAAAAAATCAATTTCTGAAAAATTCATTCATTATTATTACGTAAAATAATTTGACTCTGCAAACTCTCTAACCATTTGACTTGAAATTCATGCAGTTGACTCGCAATTTGACCTCATTTCCTGCTTTACTCGCTATTTTGAAAGAATTGGTCTTGGTATTCTCTCTGAATTAGTCCACATCATCAGATCTTCTCGATAGTGGAAGAGTCAGACTCCCCTATTTTTCAGGATACTGATCTTAAAAGAAAAACATTTCACATATATTTTCCTTAATTACGTATGTTTTCCCTCAATTATCTTAAAAACCACAAATTCTCATGTGACATATGTGTTTCGCGGAGAAAATACGACATGAGTGCCTACTGAATCAGGAATCAATTCATAATTCAGGAATCACGGCAGAGCTTATGTTTTTGACACCATGTCGACTCGGATTGCGCTGCTCATTAAGTAAAAATTCGTCCTTTTTAGCTTGAAGATTGTCGAAAGATTGGAGAACATCTGGATTCAACGGAAAAAAAATTGTAGAACATTTCCCATTTAAAGGACAAAAGTCGAGTTTTCCGCCAAAAATAGATCGCAAATCAGCAGAATTCCGAGTATGTGAAAGGAAAGTTCCACAATGTTGTGGAAAAACAGAAGAAAGTGGTCAATTCAAAAATAATTTTTGGCAAAAATAAATAACATACTTCAAAGTGAATAAAAATTAGAATAAAAAATAAATAATATACCAAAAATAATATACCTACGATCTAAAACCATGTTGTCAGTTCATAGATCGCTCTCATCCAGCTTATGATTATGCAGTCGCAAGAAAATCCTAGACATAGAATCCTTTTTATCGGTTGTACTCGAATTTCGGGGGAAGGGGAAATTCAACGTTACGGAAGAAAGTTTTCAAATACACTTCGAATATTCTCTGAAATACGCATCAAAAATTTCAGGAGCTAACACTTCTTTTTGTATTATTCAAAATTAAAAGATTTAACTAGCACATGGTATCAAAGTTCGTTTTCTCTGGACAATATGAGACTGGAAAAAGAGGTAGATGCCAAATTCAACGGTTCAATAGAGAAAATCCATGTGACTCCGTTTCGTTGAAAATATTTTGCTAGGATGTTAGATGTAACTTCCGAACATATTTTTTAGAGTTAATTAATCTTCCTTATTTTAAGCTTCTAGCAATTTTCACCGAAGCTCAGAATATATTTAATTAAAAATATCTGAAAGCCCTTTGACAGTGATATTTTTCTATTCCTGCTGCTGCGGCTTTCAGACCACTTCTGGATAGATTTTTTTCTCTGGTGGATAGGATTTTTAGTAAATTCATTGTACTCTTTTGTCATAAGAAATTAGAAGTGCTAAGTGGAGTGTGAGAGAAGGAGGAAGAAGGAGAAAAAAGGATAGATAAACATAGAAAGGAAGAGAGAGGAAAATAAGCAAGAAAAGTGTTGCAAAATTTGAAAAATTGACTTAGTATCGTTGATCTCTCCATTCGAGTAAGTCGACCATTATTCATTCGATTCGATCCATTCAAAAACTGTAATAAATGTTGCGACATGACCTCAGTCGAATGTCCAACAGCATCACTCCTAGGAGAGTGCATTCAAATTTCTAACATCAGCTGTTTTAGCGGCATGCTTACGAAGAGGGAGGATTATCCAAGAAAAAAAAAGTTTTAGAAATTTATCGACCATGTTGCTGCCATCTGTCAGAAGGCGAATCCTCGAATTAACACAAAAAAAAAACATTTTAGCAGGTATTTTTCCCGCTCATCCGCCAAAAAGTTATCAAAAATTATCGAAAAAAGGAACAGTTCAGAATGTTACTGTATTAACATTTCATGGTACGCATTTTCTACGGGATCACCTATCGGTGATGTGTATTTCAGCAGTTTCAACAATTTCATTTTATTTCAGATTTGTATTTATTTTATTTTATCGGACTTCCACCTAATAGAAGAAGTGGCAAAAACGAAAACCAAGGGACCATCTAGCAAAAAAAATCGATTTCGACTAATTTCCAATGAAACTCTCACAGGATTCTATTACCATGGGAATACGAAACCAATACTTTGCCACCATAATCGCTTAGAAAATATTCTTTGAAAAAAATGATTTGTTGAACGATAAGCTTAGATGGATGTGGTTACTGGAAATCCAAAGAGATCTTGTGAAAAAAAAAGAAATCCTTGGGAATGAATCCTTGGATCTCGGCAATTTTCTGAGAAAATAATGTTAGAATGAAATTTCTAAGTAGTTTACCAGGCAAACTAACTTACTCCTAGCTCTTAGCTTTTCCATCTATTGAATTATGCGTTCAGGATGTTTTTTTTTTCGAACGAAATATGGATGCTGCCGTAGTGCATGATGTCACCGATCAATATGGAAAAATTGCAGCCTTTGTGTTCCGTTAATGTAATTCCGAATACGAACGGAAAATTTGCGCAAATCGTGCAGAGAAAAATTGAAAAAAAACTTATTCAATTCATTCAATTCCCTAGTGAATAGATGGAAATTTTGGAAAATGTCGAAATTCAATAGAAGAAGTCAGGTACTGCTCAAAAAGATGGAATATTTTTAAAAATCCACTTGCAGTACGAATAACATACGATTTGAAGCAGGGCAGCTACACAAGCGGATAGAAATGCCTCTCTAAGTCTAAAAAAAATATTTATTTCTAAGTGGAGAGTATTTCCCAGAACAACTGAAGATATTCTATCCAAAAATTTGATGGATTGCAGGGGAGGCAAAAACAGAACATCTTTTTTTTCCAGAAAATGTGGAATTGCGTGTCACTCCAAATCGTGAGCGAGAATGAAATTATCAATTCATCCATCCCTATGCTCAACCAGCTGAGGAGCCTCAGCTGGGTTTGTGCTCGGAATTCAATCGAAAACACTCGGAACAAAACAAAATAATTAAGATTACTATAAAGTTAAGTAATAAATTGAAGAGAGAATAGGATAATTTCGCTTAATTTTGCTTGGGTTCGTTCTGGAGGCCACGAAAACCAATAAGAAATAACAACAAAATTTTTAAAGTGTAGAATTAGATTGATTTCTGCAGAGTTTATACCTAGCGAATTCGCTGCGACGCGAGCGAATCGCAGGCGACAGCAACGAGATTACGCTGAAATGTTACAAGGGTATCTTGTTCTAGTATAATAACTAGTTCCAGCAGATATTAGCCTCATTCTTCTTCACTTTTTCCTGATGAAATCGAGTTATACGCACAGTAACCCTCAAATATAATACAGTAATATACAACTCGATTTTTTTTTGCTAAACAACATTAATTCAGCGAATTTTGAAGCTAACTACCAATTTTTTTGCAGGCAAAAATATTCAAGCGTAGTTCGATAAATAATTAAAGTCAAAAATAGCCGAAATTTTTAGAAAACCCCACTAAATGTCGAACACTTGAGCCCTCGAGGCAGCCGTCCTCTCGGATAAACCTCACATGCTAATACTCAGGACTTTAATTTAGCCCACGACCTTCCAGTAACACATTTCTTTCCAATTTGCATCCCCTGTGAATACATTTTTCATGAAAAACCTTTGGTTTTTACAGATGTACATAGGAGTTGGCTATTTTCAATATTGTTACGATAAGATGAATTTAATTCTTGTTCTTGAATTCTTGTTATCAACTATTCTGATTAGAAATGCATTGAAAAATAGCAAAAATTCTTGCTTTTTTAGAGTAGGCGGTATTCAAAAAAACGGATATTTATGGACATTTGTGGAATTTCCTCGATCGATCCTTTGTTCTTCAGGAAGATATTTTCCGGGATTTTCCAACAAAAGCAGAGAAAATTCGGGAATACTCCGTAAACTTTTGAAAATAAAGTGTACATGATTAAATTTCAGTTGTATTTTTAATAAAAATTTGCCACTTCTCAATCACGATGTGCTGATTTCATTTACATCTCACTTTTCTTTTTTTCTTCTTTTTTTCCTCAAAATGTAATTCTTTTGATGTTCGTCTCTTTTCACTGAGGTCGCCATTAGCCACATAAATTCAAACTCGACCCAATAATACTAACTAATAAAACAGAAGTTATTAAACATTGCCTCGGGCAAGATTATCCTCCCTTTTTTTCCGGAAATCCATTCTCTCATCGCATTCGATTCGTGTCCCCAAAAATATTGGTATTCCCCTCTCGAACACATCAGTGTTTACTGTCAAATCCCAGACAACCGAATTTTTTCATTTATTTTCAGGAACTCATCCACAATCTCCCATGTAAACACTCAGATGTTACCTTGAACAACACAGTCAAGAGCGATCGCGATGACACTCCCGAGAAAATGTACTCAAATGAGTCATTTAAGTAAAGAGATCCGCTTTCATTGTGGATTAAAACAACAATGAACAAAACTGCTAAAATCCGGAATTTTGAGCAATGCTTGAATTTTGTGAGCAAACAGAAGGGGAGTGATCCCTTCTTGTTCGAGATTATGTGGCAGTTTCTGGCGAGAGAGTGAGAGTTAATTAGCATTTTAAAAAAGAAGTATTTTATACTCAGGATAAAGGATAAAGTTTCTGGCGTTAATCAATCCGCTTGGGATGCGCCCTCACGTTCACTTCAATTCAGAATCGTTTGAGGTTTACGAACGTGTATCTGGCCTATACAATGACTTGCGGTGGCTAGCCGATGTGTCAAGTCAGTGTTTTTATCCTCCCAGACAAGTCTGGTACCAATTTGTCGACCCCGGAGGGATGAAAGGCTTGGTGAGCACTAAGGCGGATTCGAACCTCCGATCGATCGTGCAGGAAGCGGAACCTCTAACCGCTACACCACACCCACCAAAAAAGAAGTATAATTTTAAGAAATTTTAACTAAACACGAAACAGATTCAATAGATTCCACTTTCGTTTCATCGTAGTGATGATTTGATACATTACTTTGCTTGCGGTAAACAATCTCGCATATCGCTTCCCGCTTTAGCGCCGCTAATTACGGGGCGGAGCCGAAAAACGTACGCGTTCGTACGCCACGAGATTACTACAACCTACAACCATAATGAAATGACAAATATTAAGTGGAAATTCGAGTAAGCCAACGCATAAAGAAATTTTTAAGAATATTTTTAGTTGACAGTTGATGATTTGAATATATGAATAACAATAGCTGAATCCGACCGTCTGATGAATTTTATGAAGAATTTTCAGGTAAAAAAAATCTGACGATTTGTAAGCCGAGACTCAAGTTTAACGATAAACCGAACTTTCCTATGCTCGATAACCTCATCAAAATGCGTTGAACTGAGCCGCAATAAGGTGAAATTAACCTCTAAAGATCGACTGATAGTAAACTGTGTTCGGGGACCTTAGGGTGACGAATTTCGTTCATCTCGAATTCATTTTCGAACTAATTAAGTGAGTGAATCAAAAACGAAAGGATTTAAAAGGAAAGGCAGAAAATCAAGAGGCTCACTTGGGCTCATTTACAAAAATTATGTATAATATAATGTATTGTAGACATTATGTAACATTTAGGAAAAGTTCCAATATTTTACGTCCTCGGACATGCGAAACTAAAAGACGAACAGGGATGTTAGTTGAGACTATACTAAAACTAATAAAAAAAATATGAAAAAACTAGTTCCCAATAAAGATTTCCTTCCGGAATATTTTCTAAATTCCTTTCGTGAAGAAAAATATGATGAGACAGAGAGCAGCAGAAAATCCGATAAGTTGTCATGAGTAGTGATCAAATCTCTAGTATAAACAGCCCGAATTCATTTTATTTTCCAAATTTATCAGCAGAAAATGCTCCGAGGACCTAAACAGAAACGACCTATGTAAATAACAACAAATCGATAGCGTGGATGATCTGGATAACTTCGGACCCTGTTCTGTAATTAAGCATTTTCAACAGAATAGCACAGCGCGGGCAATTTCGATGAGCCTTCAAAAGATGTGATAAAAATAGAAGAAATCCAGAGAAGTTTCTTCGTTCAATCCTCTCTGCTAGCACTGTTCCATCCATAATTGCGAATATTGAAGGAATTCACATCAAACATCCTTTTTGTACTCACACAATAAGAGTGAATTACGGCGAAGTCCCCAAAAAATGTATCCTAGCTCCTTCTGATTGCACCACTATCGAATGTCCGATGAAATTGAGCTAATAGAGTGAGGGGAGAAAATGAGGGAAGAAAATGCGGACGTGTAGCTGGTTACTATCGAGCTTGCATAAAATATAGCTTATTCCTTCTATAACTGAATTTTTTTCCGGAGAAGGGAAGGGACGGAATAAAATGTGTGGAAGTCGAAGTCTGAATGTGAATAATAATAAGAAATGTATAACTGAATTTTATTTCCCTTTTTTCCTAAGATATTTTTCTATAGAAGGTCATTAGATTCAATAATGAAGTGGAGACTGCGACTATATTGTCGTGACTATTAGTCTGGATCCATACATAGGTGCTTCCTTCCTGAATTACCTTGTACATTTACGCAGGCTAATTCAGGGAGGAATCTGTTGAATCAGAACAGCTGGAAGCAACGGGAACAAAATAAGAAAAATTCTTGAAATATTTGAAAACCGTGAAAACTTGCATCTGATCGGAGATGTGCTGAAAAGTCGCTGTCGAAATCCTTGACAGCTGATCATGATCCTTGTTCTTGCCCTGGATTGAAACTTACACCTCCAAACTTTGCGCACTAATTTGTTTGAGCATCGCCCAGCATGGATTTTAGAAAAAATAAAATCCAGGAAGAAGGTAAAAAAATATAGAAATGTGCTTTAAATTATTTGAACTTGAACGCTTCAAATCAACCATACCTGTTCGAATAAACGAATATTCGAACAATCAACATTGAATCCGCATTGTGTTGTATGAATTGGACCTTTTCCTCTAATGTATACTATTTTTAGAGGAGTGGCCAAATGAATGAGGACCAGAAAATTCATGGAATTATGCAGATAAAGAATCCGGAGGTCAATTTTTACGACCCGAGCATGCATAAATCACATTTTCAAGGGTTCATTAGTGATTCAAGGAAAAATTGGAGTGGGAGACGCATAGCTACGGCGTCCCCGGAACCATCGTGGATACGATTATAGATAGAAAATAAATTGGAGAATTAAAAATAATACTATGAGAAGGAGACTAAATGTAGGATGCTAATGGAAGACGAGGGCAATTTTTTAGGACATTTACCAACTGAAGCGGGTAAAACTACTTGAGATCTGGCAGTAAAGAAAATCGAAGAAAGAGGAAAATAGAGATCAGCGGGATCCTGCTCAACCGTGGAGCATCCGTGAAAATCTCGTGTAGCTCAAGTGAAAATGGCAAAATTGCTAGACCGCCTCCTCTATCCCCATCGGCGTGTTCCGGACTTTCCTCATCATCTCAACGCCTCCTCTCAGCAGCCCGCAGGCCGGCCGGCCGTTCCAAAAGCCCATTGGCTCTAGTAAACATACATACACACCCTCACAAAATCGATGAGCAGCTCTAACACCAGCTGGGTTCTCAATCAGTTTTACTACTTTTTCTCCTGTTGTCTGCTATGCTGCCAGAAATTGAAGTTGTCCTCTGCTTTGGACAAGGGACATTAATTATCATCGTAGGGCTAGCGGAAAGGTCGTATTTTTGGATATTTCGAGAAGATTCAGGGAAAAACGCCTTCTAGACGAATGAAATTAGTATCGACTGCCTACGGCCTAAAACCATGGGGTTCTGCGGGAATAAAATCAGATTCAAGCAGTGTTCCTTAGCAAATCATCGCGTTTCCGTTTGCAGCTCCTTTGAGGCTTCGAACGAGCAACTGGCGACGCTATGAATGACACCATTAATTGGATATCCGCAAGTTTAGAAATATCGGAGGACTGAAAAAATGTGAAACCAAAACGTGGTTACTTGACGAAAAGACTTCTTCTCTATTAGGGGAATGAATAGTGCCGATGGAAGAACTTAAAGTGACAGTATTCATCGCATCGTTATGAGAAGAAAATAAAATAATAATAAAATAGAAAATAGTAATATATGCAGAAAAGAAAATAGTAAATAAAATAGCAGTGTATCCAGAAAATATTAGTAAATGCAAAAATAAAAATAAATAAGAAAAATAGTAGTATGTGCAGAAAATGCTAGTATGTACATACAGAAAATATGCTCTTTTAGATGGGACAAGAATTTCTGGTAAGTCCGTGTTGATTCGGGAGATGTGTAATTCATATCCACATTTCCGTATTCTAAATCTCCTAAATCTTTTAACTACATAAAATAACCATTAGAATATTTATAAATAGAAGTGAAATGACCTCAATGACTTTTCGAAGATCATCACTTATCTCAACGTGCGATATGAAGCGAATAACATCATTTTTTTTAACGTTCTATATAAAATGTTTCACAAATGCCGGAAAAGGTGCTTAAAAAATCCTCGTACAGAAATTCTCCCTTCAGCTCCTGAAAAAAGTCTCCAATCTCTGAATATAGTTATCATATTTTGCGAAGATGTATATAAAAACAAACCCTACCACTATTTTCAAAAATAACGCTGCCCTAATTTCAAAATAAACTTTTAAAGCTTTCTAAACTGAAGAAACTTCCTAAAAGTAAACCTCATTTGTTAAAACGTAAGCGGCATGGCTCTACGAGCATAAGTACACTCGGAAATTCTGGTTGTTTCCCGATTTTTCCAATCACAAAAAAAAACCGACGCATTTTTTCTTTGTAAAAATAAGTTCGCTCCTTCCAACGTTTGTAACAGGTCCAGTATCCTTTTTTAGGGGGATGTTCCGTGGTCTACGCCTTAACTTTTTCTCCATTTTACGTCACAGTTTCACATTCACTTTATTTCCTCTAAACAATGTTTCAAAGATCACTTGTGTTTCTAACAAGGATTTTTTTTTTGCATTAAGCTGTAACCATTCCACCTCCTCCATGATGCTGATTTTCGTTCAGATAGTACAGGTAACACTGCGGCTAAGATTATATAAAATAAGTGAATTAAAAAGTAAAAAAAAATCAAGTTGGAGCTGTAAACCAGTTGCAATTTCGTATACAAAACCTCAAGGGCAAATGTGTGATAATACTCCTACAAATCCACGGGCTCCTAGTGATTGGCATTGATCTCACATCTTTCTTGGATATCAAGTAAAATCACCAAAGTTACACATTAAAATTTAAAAACGACGTGTTCAATGTGTCGCAAACAAACAACAATTGGGAGAAAATTTTATCGGGAAATCTAAAATCCACCTAATTCCTGAGAAACGTGAATAATTGAGGTTCCTAAGCAGAAGGTGTGAAGAATTACCTTAATGCAAAATACAGTTCATCATTACAAAGTCTTATCATGGAAAAGGATCCCGTCCATTGGGAAAACTAATTCTCCATAAAAACTAGGGAAAATTTATGACGGCACATCAAAGGATGCATCGAAAAGAACCATTTTTCACTTGGCGAAATTTCATCCATATTTTATCGCAAGTAAGGACTCACAAGAAGTTCTCAACGACATGAAAGTCATTTCGATTGGAATGGATTGGATTAGATTGGCTCTTCAGCTCGTCCATTTGACGGATTGGACTCATCTGTTCGAATTTTTTTCAGAAGTCGGAGATAGCTATGCCTTCACATGAGCATATGAAAGCTAAAAGGACCCAAACGCCGAATTCATTCCTTCGATTTTCTGGATGTGGTGTTGAATTTCAAGTTCGCTCTACGATCACTGTTTCTTGTTACTTTATTACTTTATTTATTCATTTTTTATTGCAGCAACGACAATACCATAAACAGAAAAAACCAGAGCATATGAAATAGAAATGTGATTCTGAAGACGTCGTCAAGTATTCTCTGCGAGAAAATGCGCTGCGCATAGAAAATAAAGAAAAAAAGATGAATCTCTCTCCACGCCTTTCCAGAAATCCTTCAAAGATGGGTCCAAGTGTGGAGACTTTATTTATTCAAATGTTTCAGATGTCGCATTCAGTTCTTGCAATGCTGTTCTAGAGGTCTCAACTCTGTGTCACTGAGGAGGTTCAAGTACCAGTAATATCAAACACTTTTCCTCTATATTTTAAATTTTTACTAAAACAATATTATTATAACATTGAATTATATTTGATAAAAATGGTATTTCAAGGGCATCAATCAAACGTAGGAAGTCCGTTCCTTAAATTCATAATAACCTAGACGCTAAGAAAATTTTCAAATCTCGTTTATTTCATTCACAACCGCTAAAACACTCTGTTGCAGAGCATAGATATGCTGTTTATTCGTAAATATGTTTCTAAAGCATTAGCGAAGTAAAAATCTACAAATATGGGTCGAAAAGGAAGTAACCGAGCTTATAAAATGCGATTCTTTGATTATTTTATTATTTTTCTTTGATTACCACCAGAGCACTAGAGATGAAAGAAACTATTAAAGTTATGTATGTTTAAGATCGCCCTACAGACCGTACCTCCTAACCTCAATTTCACTAAACAGTAAATTAAAACATATTTTCACAATAGAGCGCACAATGATCACCACGGCAATTTACTAGCTGATTTCCGCTTCATTGAAAATATTCTGCTAAGCTATTAGATGTAATTTTTAGAAATATTTTTTTAGATAATTATATTACATGATACATACATATATTACATAATATATTACAAAATACATTTTTAGATAATTAGATATTTAATAAGTCTTTTTAATTTGTAGCTTCCTAATTCGTTTTTCGCCGGAACCAAGAATATATTCCATTATAAATATGTGAAATTCCGTTGGTCATGATGAATGGTTTGGTAGTATCTAAATAATATAATTTAATAAATAAATAATATGGTTCTGCGAAATTGAAACAACGATTTAATGAATAACTAGCAATATGAGGTCCGAAAGCGTTTTCGATCAATTTCTTTTCAAAAATTTTCGGATGTGCACGAGAAGTGCAGACAGTAGATCTCCCGCCAAATTGACTCAAACTGAATCGCATTCATGGAAGCGAAAAAAAGAACACCAAGTCGGTATCATAAATTAAGCGCCTAATCCACTTGAAAGCACCCGGAGAAAACATATTTCAGAAAGAAAAGCGTCATAAATTTTGAATACAGCCCGAAGTAAATGGGAAGGAAGAGCTCCTGGTGGGGCCAGGAGAGAAGCTTCTAATAGTTATTGGCTTCCCTTGGCTCAACTTATCACGTTCGACAATCGGTTGGGATTTTTTTCTTCAGAAGGAAAAATGTGTCAGGAAGAAGTGATGCCGTAATTATAGTCGCCTAATGTTTGCTCCTGCTTTGAAGCGAATGGAAAATCCTGTTGTTACACCCGAGAAGACGCTTCTGAAGAAAAAGTATGAACTTGAAAAGCAAAATTTTTCCCTTACGCGATTAGAAACGTGCTGAAATGTGACAGATGTCAGTCATAAACGTTTACTTGACTGACTGGATGGGGAATAAAGCGCAACTACGGAGGAAAGTGTACAAATGGAGAGGGATAACAGGGAATTAACGGACGTGAAACTCGTCCAACATTACTTATTCTCTTTCCTCCTTCCTATTCCCGTTCAACCTTCAATGAATATTGTGAGCAGTTAGAATAACAAGACAGAAAGCAATATTTTTTTTCCAAATTTCCAAGTCTTCGTTCCTTTCTCCCTACATATTTTCCTATCTTTAGGTATAAGGACCTCATGACTGGATAATTTTGCTCACTCAAAAATATTTACTCGGCGAAACACAAGATATTCTGAGTGGGAAAGAAACTGTATCGGCGGGTGAGGCAGAAATAGAAAAATTATATTGAAAAAATTGGCCAAATGAAAAAAAAATTATATTAAAAATTGCTAAATAAACAAGGTAACAAATAAAATTAGTTCTGGAGAAAAAAAAAGAAGAAAACGGAAGCTAGAGAATCTTGCAAAGATATAGCGTGAAAAAAGAGGCAGAGAGGCGATTTTCAGGACATTCACTAAAACCTGAAGCGAAGAAAAAGAAGAATGAGTAGATTTCCTGAATTTTAAGATGGAGTGGTTCAAAAAACATAGTGGCAGTATTTTAGAACTCCGGACCACCTGAAATGCACCGATTATTGACAATATCGTTGATGGGGAGATCAAACGGATGTCATAAAATTCCAGTCCTGGACGAACTCTCGGACGAATTTCACTGATTTGAAAGTCAGCGTTGGAACGAATTAGGGAATCGTGTACGGAAAAGCAGACATTTTGATTGAAGAAAGATAGAAAAGTAATGAAGAGTAAACTGAATGCAAAAGAAAGGAAGGGGAAACGAACAAATGCAAAGAGTTCCTATTGATCATCGCTTGATTGACAGCAAGGGAGTGCGGGAGGAAAACAGCGGTCGAAGATGCGGAGAACTTCTCAACAATTAATGGGACCACCTCCGGAAGAGTAAAAGAGGAAAGAAGGCTTAGGAAGAAGCCAAAACAATCCACTTTCTTTAACTATAACTTATTTTTATCCTTGATTTTACGATATGCTTAGTTTTCTGTGCCCGGTTTAGTAAACGAAGAAGAGCGAAAATAAATAACTTTCTATCTTTTGGACTAACTTTGGAAAAACTTTTGGAAGATAAATATGTTAGATTTGGAATTTCTAAGCAGAGATTGATGTTTGAAGCGAATTATTTTCAGTAAACATCTTTCCGAAAATATTTTCCTGGATACTCAAAGTAACTAACAAGCAGATGTTCAACAAAAGAAAAGAAAAGCACAAAAACTGGTTGTAAATTCGGCTTTTCTCAACACTGGAAAAGAAAACGACGCCTAAAAACATTTTCGGCTCTCGTTTGAACAAATTTTTTCGTTGGTGCGGGGCTCAACGAACGGATTTTTTTGTTTATTTGAAAACTTCGTTGAACATATCCGATTCGGTAAAATCACGTAATTTTCAGAAATCATGAAGAAGAATTTGTGATGCTGGAAGGTATTCGAATAAAAAAATAGATCAGGAAAACAAATTTAATTTTTGAAAATTGCTACTCACCTAGTAGTGTCGTCTGTTGCCGGTGTAGGTGGTGGAGGCATTATCTGTGGTGATAACTTTCTAGAAAAAAAAACCTGATTCAAGCAATTCTGAGAAATGCATGAACTGAATTCAAAAAAAAATGTCACGATATCTACGGATTGCAGTAAAAAGTTTTCAGATTACTGTAGAAGGTCAAAGAATTTCTAGTGAAATTGTCATTTTCTTCTCTCTTTTTTTTGACATAAAAACTTGACCGTTGCTCTTTCAATGGCTGCAAATATGTGCAGAGACAGGAGAAACGTCGTGGTAAAAGTCATGCATATTTCTAGGTACAAAGGAGAAAAAAAAACTTGACGTGTGTCGATGTTTTGCAAGCGAATAAATGAGTTGAGTAAAGAAATGAACAGTTGACAAAGCGCTCAGACAAATATTTTTCCCATCGTTGCTGTGTTGCTGCTCAAATCTGACTGCATGACTACATTCTCCACAATGTTCTTGTTCAAACATTGAATAATCGTAAAAAAACAATCGGAGAGGATTTGTGGAGCGTTGGTACAAAGATACAACACACAACTGATCGTCACGTACGTACATTTTACTGTTTGACTAGTCGGAGGTATCGTAACAAACCCTACGAGAAACGCACGTAGGCGGACTAAGAACGAGTTGAGCGCTTCAAATACGCTTGATTTTTGAACATTTCCAGCGATTGGAAGGCTTATCCATACTTATAAAACGGTCATGAGCCAGCTTAGTCCCATGTATCGCACATCCACAACACATCAGGGATATTAACTGTTAATGATGTGTTGGAGGAAATTCTGAGGTTTTCCTGATAGTTTTCCGGAAAACTGCTGTTAATCAATTGCCTAGAAGTAGAGAGGGTGGGAAAGAACAACGGATTTGTTGAAAAAGAATATTCTCATGTTAAATTTTGGCTAATTAACTTTTCAATTTAATTTATTTTATAATTAATAATTTTATAGTTTCATACTACTTATTTGAAAGTTTAATATTTTTTTTTAAATTTAATATGTAATTTTATACTATTTATTTGAAAAATCTAAGGTTGACACCATTTTTTAATCCCTATTATTAATTTTATTAGTTCATAATTCTTTTTATTAATTCATTAATTGTAAAACTGCATCCTGAAAATAATCATTCCAGACGGAAATCAGTTCACTTTAAAGGCTCCCATTTCTGACTTTCTTCCCAGACTGTTCTGGTTTTTTCTCTAAATTAAGTGTTTATTAACCACCCATCAGGGTATTACAATAATAATTACTGTTAATATTTTTAGTATTTTTTTAAGATTAGGTGCACCCGACAGCAGGTGACTGAGCAGGTTCGCCTAAACCAAAACCAACCAACGGGCCCGTGAATTCACTAAAAAATTCCATTCTAAACCTAACCGCCAAGGTTGCCGGGGAACGCTTCCATTGCGCACTACTACCCGCTTAGCAGATCTCTGAAACACTATTTTCAATTTTTTCCTCCCTTTTTCCGTGAAATTTTTGTCTCCGTGTTTTATAATTTTCAGGAATACCAGTTCTTGAGTATTTTGAGTGCTCTTATCGCATGCAAAAAGCTACTATTAGAGGAAAAAACCAGTAAAACCTCATTTGATTGAAGTTCAACTGATAATTTAGATTTGATCGTAGAATTTGTAAATGAAATTCAAAGCACGACCTAGCTTTAGGATTAGTTGCGAATTGTTTCTGATAAGGTCCAAGTAATTGCCCTAAGAAAAAGAAATGTTGCCGAGAACCTGGACCTGATATCCAAAAGATAAAGCGATGCTGTGACTACAACCAAAAGAACCACCTATTACCACTTACAGTCCCCAAGAAACTAAAAAAAAAACTAAAACTAAATAAAGAAGTTTAGCGGGAAAAAAGTAATAGTAGGGTATTTCTACCAAAAGAAAGTTTAGCATTACTTTCACCACAAAAAGATGTGGATAACACTGGGAAGTAAATATCAAGGGACGCTCTACGAGAGGCAGCTACATATTTTTTTTGTCAACTATTTCGAGGTCGAACATATGTTGTGCAGAACTCGGCCGCTTTAACGAAGATGCATCGTATATTTTGGATCCAGATACTATTTATTTTCACTTCAAAAGAAAAACATATGATTGCGCAAGTTTACTAGTAAACTAGGATTTCCTGTTAATGCTGAGAAGGGTTTACTGAATGGATTCACCCAATGTATCGTGTTGAAAGGTTTGAGCGTGTGAATTAGTGTTATGTAACGGCTGGAACTGGGGGTATTTTTGAATTATTAAATGAAAGCTAACGGAAAGGTAACGCTAATGTTAAACAGTATTTTTACACCATAACAAAGAAGATCCAGGTTCCTTCTAGAACATGTATCTTTCATTTACATTTTATTTTATTTCATTTTATACTGTGGTAGGGACAATGTAGTGTAGCGGTTAGAGGTTCAAATCCCCCTAGTGTTCACCAAACTTTTTGTCCCTCCGGGGTCTGTAAATTGGTACCAGACTTGTCTGGGAGGATAAAAACACTTACCTGACACATCGGCTAGCCCCCGCAGGTCATTGTACAGGCCAGTAACACGTTCGTAAACCTCAAACGATTCTGAATTGATGTGGACGTGGAGACGCATCCCAGGCGGATTGATTGACGTCAGAAATTTTATCCTTCATTATACTGTGGAAACGTCTTTACCGAACAACACGTGTGAACGAAAATTCGAACGAAAATTTGAACGAAAACGAACGAAAATTCTAACTATCCATCTTTCCCATTGCCTTTCTTTGAAAAAACGAGCTGTTCAGTTTATCCGGAGCTTCCAGTGCGGGCGCTCCTCGACAGAAAAAGAGGGTCCCATTGAGCACAGCATTGAGGTAGAATCATGGAGTACGAAATAGCGCGCGTAGTGCAACCATAAACGAAATAAACACGCTCTCGCGACTTCATGCGGAGCGATGCCGACGACATCCTTATGTTTTCCGGACGAACGAGCCCAGCCGAAGCAGTAAAACTTGGATGGGAGTGATCGCGTAGCGATTTTCAAAAACAACATAAGCGTCTGGAGCTTATATGTACCCTTACCCAATGACACTAAATATCCTTAGATTTTGTCATTCATTGTCATGAATCATTGTCTGTGCACTTCCAAGCATAACATGGTATAAATTCTCAACTGTAAAAGGAACTTTAGCTCTTCGTGATCGGAACACATATAGTTCCAGAGCAATCCGAGCAGCTACTCGTAAATCCTTATCCTCGATCTTAAGGTTGCATCAATACGTCTCCGTCATCAAAATACTATCAATATTACCGAAATAATATGGGAAAGTTGCGTACTGGATTTGGTGTTTTTATTGTATTTGCGTTTATACTTACGCTGATTGCATTGTTCACACCAGGATGGAGAAGTTATCAGGTTTGTGAACAACATTCCAGGAGAAATCATTTTCTTTCAAGATTAATCAGAGATGAACCGTGTGCCAAAGAATTATTTCCAGATTTTCTCTGGATTTTCTAAAGTTATCCACAATTTTCGGTTCTAAATTAGAAAACAATTCTACTTCCAATAAAATTTTATTGAATTGATGAGATTGAGAGCAGCGAACCTCTCTTAGGGCGATGGTGCACCGGATTTCGGTCTAGTCTCATACGATTGCGGTTCCGGAAATCGAAAAGTACCAGATTGGGATTGCTCGAAATGGGCTTACGTGAGTACTGAGGGCCTCAATCCGTTACACGATCGATACGCATCAATTTTTAGACCAAAGCATCGCATGAGAAAGTGACTCTAGGTTTCGTTATTGTCGCCTGCATACTTCAAGCTGTTGCTATTGGTGAGTTGAAGTTTGAGATTTCCTGGAGGAGACAATTTAGGGATCACCAACAGAGCACCTTTCTATGCAATAATATTCCTATTCTTATTCTATTCCAGAAATTAAGAAATTTAATTCTAAATTTTAAAAAAATTAAATATATGTTCCCATTCCGGAAAATTTAAAAAAAAATTTCTATTAGATCCTTGTGTACCACCGTCTCCATTTATTAATTGCTAGAATTGTAATTGATTAATCATTTGCACTCCGGTCCAGTCAGGCACATAGAACACCAGGAACAGCATAAACGAACGAATTTTATTTCATTTTTTTTTAATTTGCAAGTGCTGCAGCAGAAAACCGCAGAAA
This sequence comes from Necator americanus, assembly GCF_031761385.1. Lineage (NCBI taxonomy): Eukaryota > Metazoa > Nematoda > Chromadorea > Rhabditida > Ancylostomatidae > Necator > Necator americanus. Next base: position 39,275,941 of record NC_087372.1, read on the forward strand.
CGGACATTTTTTAGTTCATTTCATATTATTGCTATTGTATCTTTATCATTTTATTTTATACTATTGTTATTTTATTTCTGTTATCTTATATTATTTTATTTTTTATCTGGAGGTGCTGAAAAAAAGTTAAACAAGTCGCTGCTACGGCGACAGTGAATTTAAAATACATATTCTCAATGTCGCAGATACGGCGACAACGGATTCCAAAGGGTTAAAAATGAAAAACTCTGTAAACTAAGTCATTTCAAATCTACACTCCCTTCATTAGAATGTAAAAAAAAACTTGATAATGTAGCATAGGTTTTCGTTAGCATAGCATTTCCCATTCAGGATGTTTCTTCACCTTATTCTCGCCGCGTCTTCGTCTGGGCATACCAACGGCCGGTGTTTGTGCGCTCGCGTTCCTCTGTCTTTTCATCGCTATTCTAGTTTATGGTGTTCGTTATCGAAGCAAAGTTGGTAAGCATTTTTATAAAAAGCTTCATGACTATTTCACAAGTTAATTGATCAGTTATCCATTGATTCTGCAGCATACATGACCTCCATGTCCTACGAATTGGTCGCCGACATCTATCTGGGCTATTCATATTGGCTAGCAGTGGTAGCAACTATTTTCACACTTCTAGCTACTATAGTCGCCGGTGGATTGATCGGTGACTACAGAATGCCTATTGATTAAGAGTTTGATTTAGTATCACCAGGCTACGCTTCTGGAACAGTGTTTAAATTGTACGAATAACTCAGAGGCACCGTATCACAAAACTGAATTGAGAAACTTTTGGGAAAGAATAGAGTTGAAGATATGGATTGCGAAAATGAGAGTGGTCCCTCCAAACTCCTTTTAGTCGCCCTGAAAATCAGGAAAGACCTTTGCTCTTGCGAGTAACTTTAAAACACGCTATAACCTTGTACACGATTCAGATTCCCTCTGCAGCCTATTGATTGGTTTTACTTAAATAGGCTACTGAGGAGACCTCATCGATTCTCAACCGCTCGCACGTAGGTGCGGCGCGTGGGAACGAACTTCTTTTTACACGTCGTTTTCTTCAAGACTATTAAGGAAAAATGAGCGGAGCCACATTCGTACTCATTTTACACCTCGAACTCGATATTTTCGCACATTTTTCCGTACCACATCAGTTTCCTGATACGCTGCCTTAAATCATCCGATTACTTTGGAATATTACTAAATGAGCACACAAAAGCAAAAACAATCATTCAAACGAGTTTTTTTTTTTCTTCACGACTTGCCACAAAATTACTAATGTAATGTCACTCATACAGTACATGTGTAATAAAACCTTTACTTTGTACCATTTCTGTGCAAAATATCGATTTATTGACAATTTCTGAGTCATGTGAAAACACTTATTATCTCTCTCTGACAAATGTTGGCAAAAAGGAACCGGTAAAATAAAGCAAAAATAAAAGAAGGATGAAAAAAAGCAAGAACATCACTATCATAACAACCATACTGTTCACTAATATCATCACAGTAGCGCCATCACTAAACATAAATTAAGTACACCACAGAAATCGATGAAAATAGCTAACTAGTTCGATTCATGATGCTTATTGAAGTTTTGTTCAGTTTCTCTCCACACACAAAAGTTAGGGTAAAGCTTCAGGCGTTACTGCAAGACTAATGAATCTTTAATTGCCTCAACCTGTCACCTTGCGGAGATTCGACTGCAAAAAAATTGGTCAACCAAAGGAGAGTTGAGGTCGACCGGAAAAGAGTTAAACCATAAAATTGAAACCGAAGCACTTCGACTCTTGACTAATGTGGGAAAATTGAACAAAGAACTCCAAGAATTGTGACCAATGCGTCAAATAATTACTAGTTTCTAGGCAATAAGTAACCTCATCATTATAAAGTCGAGAAAACAACAAGCTTGAGAGCATCTATGCGAGCACCTCTCTCGACATACTCAAATTTTGATCTAATTCATATCGCGAGTACGCAATTGCACACATTACAAAGTAACATAGCGGCTTCATAAAAAAGATGGGAGAAGGATAGTGCATCTGGACACACAAATGAAATAAATGACCGTCTGCGCGAAAAAATGATCAGACGAGTACTCTTAGGAAGCAACTAATGTAATTTTCTCTAACCGCTCATCATTTCTTCTCTTAAAAAAATAATCAAAACAAATAAGTGAGCCAAAAATATCAAAAGAAAACAATTCTTGAGCAATTCACACCGCTACAGTGAGGCAATGCCCGGAATACCTATGAAGAAGACGGTACGTAGTGAATAAAATACAACATTTGAACTGAAAGAACAAATTTTGATCTAATCATGGTACAGATTTCATGGAAAAGTTTCGAAAAGTTCTGGCATACTTGGAATGCTGAGCAACGACATACAAAAGCAACGGCAATATTTTACCTTACGAAAATTATATGAATACACTGAGAAGAACAGTCTCCTCAGAATAAGCAAATTATGGCGGGGCATGCACGACAGCTTGCGATAAAAAGGAAACTCATAGAAATCAAAAATGTTCCTAATCAAGAATTAAGGTCAAAAAGGAAACAAACTCTTGAAATATACTGCATTATGATAAGTCGCTCTTGACGCATTTAAACGAAGTGCTTGGGGGGATTTTCGATTTTCAGTCCTAGTTTCGTCGGATTCATCGAAAACTTTATGACGAAAGTAAAATCCTCAGTTATGCATTTAATTCGGCGCAAAAGAATTTTTTGCGTTACAAATTTCATCTGTTAGTTAGAATGACACCTATAACTAATCGCTTTCTATTGCTCGAGCAACAACCAAAAAAAAATCAAGAAAACAAACTGAAGACTGCAAAATCTGCAAACAGTTCGAAAAAAGAAGTAAAATCCGAAAGAAAAAGTTAGAGATGGTCCTTCCGATCATGGTCAGATACTATTGACTTAGGGTTTGAACGCTCAGATACCTCGTTATCAAAATCCGACAAAAGCTATGACTTGAAGATTTTGTTTCACATCGTCCTTAAGCTCTACATTTCAATATTATCCGATAGTATTCAAAAAGATGCCACAAAACTGACTACTTACCCTCATTCATAAGGAAGGTGAATAGATTTCCTTCGATGCAGTATCATCATACTTAGTTTTTCTTCTACAGCTTACTTTACTAGTTTTCTTTATACTCAACTAGCAAACGCTACTAATAGAATCAATCATGTATTTAAAAATCAAAACTTCTCTGCGTGCTGCTTCCACTATCCATGTGACGTAGTCCGCACACTGTATATGCGCCCGAGTCCTCTGAGGACGAAACACAGTGCTCACCACGAAGCTCACTTGGTCTCTCAACAGACGGCAAACTCTCCCTTCGATAATCCAGTTCATCTGGCACTCCGTTCCTATTGTCATCCAGAATCTTCTCTTCATCGCTCGACTTTGGCCGATAGTTGATCAGCACTACATTTTCAGGGATGCTATGTCGATGTCTGGCGAGTTCTTCGGAGACGCTTCTGCGTCGTGGTGATTCTATAACCTCTTCCATACGTTGATGACCATCCCCAACATCAAAGCTCTTTTCTTCGCGTATTGTTTGCAGCTCTACCTAAACACAGAAAAAAACTATGGAGAACTTTGTTTTGAGGACAACCATCAGTTTTTTGAGAAAACCTCAAGCCTTGACCTAGCCTCAACCTTAATTAATTTCGAGAAAGCAGATGGCAAATATTGCTCAAAACTTCTATTCCAAGAATTCCTATTATTGTCCGCACAAGTTTCATATATTTAATTTTCATTTTCCGATTCATGTGTAAGCTCTTCGGAAACCTACACAGACGATGATTAGAACGATCATACGCTTATTTTGTCTAACAATAATCCACACTGTGTTAGTACTTCAAAAACAGTTCAATGTAGAAATAGAAAGCATAGGCAGAGGCAACCCGGGGTTCACAATCATGGTAATTTCCGCACTTCTATCCCAACAGTTTTCCATTTCTTAACAACGAAGAGAAGTGATATCCTACTTAATCAGGCGATTTATATCAGGAATTGGAAACAAACTTTACGCATTCTGCAGTGAACAAAGTAGATATTAACCATAAAGTGGATAAAGTGTCTGGCGTTAGTCAATCCGCTTGGGATGCGTAACTGTAACTGGATTATAAAATGACTTGCGGGGCTGGCCGTGTATTTTAAGTCAGTGTATTCATCCTCCCAGACAAGTCTGGTACCAATTTATCGACCCCGGAGGGATGAAAAGGTTGGGGAGCACTAGGCCGGATTCGGACCACCGATCGATCGAGGTTAAGCATAACCACAGAAATCTATTATTCTCTATGGGATTCCGACACACCTCATCGTCCACAGAGCTTTTACGTCGCCGTTGAATTTTGTGATGCAGGCCAAGTGCAGACACCCTTCGTTTCAGGTTATCCATTCCTAAAAACCGCAGGTCTAAGCAACGCTTAAGTTCTAACAACCTGAGTAAATCGAAGCAGGAAGAGAGGAATATTGAGTTCTAGTGGAAAATTCTATATTCAAATCTATTACCTTCCTCTAGTATGGAATGCTCTTTCTCCTTTAACTCTGGTTGAATTGGGATATCTTCCGGCATTTTTCGCATTCGTAAACTTGCAGACGTCACCAAACCTTTACGACGCTTTTCCTGGAAATTAAAAGTCAAGAGTTGGAGTATGGACCACCAACCGAACTTGTAGAAAGTGAGTGGAATATTTTTGGTTTAAAATCATGTCTGCGATAACGCCGTCTCGGAGATGACAAATACTGACTCAAATTCACAGAAGAACCATCAAATTCCTACCATGGTATGGTTTCTTCCCCACATCAACTCATCACGCTTTTCTTTTGAAAGCGGATTCTCCAGTAATGAATTGCGTACAGCGCTCGTAACCTAAGAAGGTCATTAAGAAATCTCTTGTGAAATAAAGGAGAACTTAACAAACTTACCAAAATTACATCAGCAAGGATTTCATATTGTGCCCGTTGGTGCATTGCGTCAATTGCTCGTAATGCAAGATCTGGAGCGCCATTATACAACGCCATGTAAACACCGGTGAGCAACTCCAAAAGTAGAGCAGAGTTCACATGTTGACGAGGTTTCCTAGAATAAACGTTAACTTCTTTAAAAAAATAAACTATTTCCCAAACCATTACATCTGAATAAGGAGAAATGTTCCCGAAAGAAGTGGCTCTTCCCAAAGCCCAGTTGTCAGAAGTGTCCCCAACACTAAAGCTTCTCATGCATAACAAAGAACTACTATTTTTGCATCAGCATCCACAAAAATTCCCGATATCGACATCTTTAGATTTTTCAGGGACTTGCTTTTGTTTATTACCAAAACGAAAAGAGTTGAGGTGGTGATATAGAACTGTGGTCTCGACCACAAGAAGTCAATCAACATGGTCATAAAATCTTCTAGTGCACAACATTAAAGCCTCAGGTAGGCCTTACCAAAACTAGTAATCTAAATTTTTGGAGTTCAAGTTAAAAGAGGGATTCGTGTTTGCGAAAAAGCAAGCATAAATAATGTCTTCAAAGCCCCTAAAACAAAAGTAGGAAACGTTGATAGTAATGAATATCACTACGAAAAAAATCCGCTTTCCTTCTTGCAAAAAATTTGTCAACAACATCAGGTAACGAAGAGAACATCTAAAAAAAAGAAGAAAAAAGAGTAGCCCCTTAAAAAATAGTGCCTTTGTATAAAAATCGAAAGTGAGGATCACACAGAAAAACTGCTTGAAAGAGATGAAAAGGACACTTAAAAATGCCTCACCAACTCCGACGACCACATAAAGTGTCAGAAAAATGAGGTAATCGCCATTAAATCGAAATAGAGGTAAAGTACTCACTTAGAGTAGTCTTCGAGAACTTCGAATGAATGTTCCGAACCCATAACTTTACTGACGAAATTCGTTTCGGGGAACGTGAACCCACTCTCACATATTGAGAGTGCAGCCAGGCAGATATGTCTTGAGACCACATCAGATGAGAGATATGCCAAACTTCCATTAACCTAAATATGGTCACCAACGATTACTAGCACAATTCCCATCCAAAGTAGAGTAGCCTACAACGAAAAAAAGTAGTACCTACTAAGGTTAGTTCGATGAAATTTCATAAAAACAAGAGAGCAATGTATGACTTTTCAAAATCTTTCAAAACACGAGCGATAAAGTAACAGCACGAAAAACAAATAAAGAAAAGGATGCGAAAAATTACACTGAAAACATTAAAACATGCTCACCGCCTTCAAAATTCTTGTCAAAATGAGGAACTTCGATTCGGAATTGAATTCTTCAATAGTTGGATAAGGACCAATTCTAACGGTGGTCTGAAAAGCACATGAAACAAAATTTAGAACATGCATTCACATATCTTTAGACAGATGTGAAAATGAATGGGAAAAAATTCAATAGCTTTACCTACTAATGAGAAGTAATAACAAATATTTATAGGCAAAATTCCCAATTAGAGTAAAAACAGATTTCCAACTTTAACTTCTATGTACATTGAGACCAATGCGGCATGGCTAAAAGTGCCAAAGATAATATTATTAGTATTACTTAAGGTTTATTACTATATCTGTGGTGCATAGAATTAAGGAAACAGTACTACAGATATAATAGTGATTGAGAAGGAAATCAATAATGGAAACCGGTCATCTAAAAATAGCAAGTATTAGAGCAACGGAAAAAATAACATTTTGTTGCAAAAAAAAATCGAACTAACCAAAACAGAAGGCGAATTCCCCGGCTTCATCACGACTACCTCTGGTACGGCGCTGATCTTCGTGGGATCATGATATATGCTGGGATAGCGAATTGACGGAATACGTACTTCCTCTACCTTCAACAGAGATGAAATTCGAGAAAGAACGACATCAAAACAACGCTTACAAAACCGCAACAAAAAAAAAAACCACAGTATCATATTGCAACTATCTTGAAATCGTTCGAACTGGTAAACCAACACTTTTCACATTTAAAACGAAGATGCCGAACAGACCTTTTTAATTATTTTCTCGGAATTTGGGGTGTTTTCCAGGATTTCTTCGTTATACACAGCAAGAAAGAAGATTTCAAAAACAGCAACACTCTTCTGTTGCTTTTTTGAAAGTGCGTAAAGATATGTGCCGATGAAAGACGGTATGAATTGTAACGCATATTGTCGAAGAACACCTGAAAAGTGAACATACAAAACTATTTCAAGAGGTATATACAGGAGAGCTATACCGAAACGTATGATCGAAGTATAAATGAAGGGATATTGACATCAAACTATGAGCTGTGGCTCGCTGATTTAATAACAGTGGACCAGAATATGTCTAGGAACGACCTTTAAGAAAAAATCCAATATTTAAGCAAAATATTTTCTTGAAACATAATCGAAAAAGAACTGTAGGACAAAGATAGAGAGACTGTGCCGAAATTTAGCTAGTGAGGTAGCGTTAATAATCACAGTGCTTGAAGAGGTTATCAAGACGCTCAAAGGCAAGCTTAATAGAAAGAAATTTAGGGTGAAATGAAAGTACAACTGCACTAGTAGCTAAGTATAATCTCGTTTGTTTTTACACACATTTCTCCTTCATCAAATTTTACAATTTTAGTCCGGAAGCTAAAGCGACGGGAAATTTTGTCCATTCTCTCAATCGAAAACGGAAGAGAGCTAACATTCCGAATTTATAACTTCATGACAAATCAGAATAAAATTATCAAACTTTTATACCATTTCAATTAAAGATATGTTTGAAACACGAACAAGAGGAAAAGCAGTTTCCTCGAATGATAAAAAGCATTGCGCATTTTCAGCCCCCAATTTAATTAGACATTCTACACCTCAAGCAAAATGCAGTCCTGTTGCAAAAAGTATATGCACATTAAAGCTTTCTGTTTGCTGAGCACAAATTTTAACAAATGGCCAATAAAAAAAGAGCAACATTCGAAAGTAAGCTCATCCAAAAAGAAAGTGATTGAAAAATCAGTCTTAACAGATCTTACCTCCTTTATAATACAAAGCCAGAATTTGCGCAAATAGAGGTTGAACTAAGTCCACATCCCTAAAACGAAGGCTATTAGAAGCACTACAGTCGTACAAAGACAACGCTCAAGACGAAGTTCACCGTAATAATCAGAAAACAAAGGAGAATTAAACCTCGCCTGTAGTTCACAGTGATGTAATTTGCACACAACATCGTATTTTGTGCCCATTTCGCCAGGAACTTCTTCGTGACTTCCACATCATCGCGTCCACTTAGGCGAATCGTTGTTCTTGATAAATCTGTGAGGAAATCTTGCAATTGGTCACCATTCATGGCTTCATCTAAATAATGAAAAATAAATAAATACAGAACAATTCCAGCGAAAAGAACAGAAACAAAAGGAAAAAGTACAATCTGCTTCAGTAGTTTTCAATAACGACCAGAAGATGAAGTAAAGGAAAACATGACATGAAAAAATCCAGCAAACCAGCATCCACACGACGTGAAAATGGCAACAATTATCACACGCCTGAGTCTTGTGTATATGCGGCCTTCAGACGCCACATACTAGCTCACGGCTAAGAATCTTCGCATCCTTCCCAGACATCCCAGGGCGGCAAATTAGAGCAATTTGTCCTTAACAAGCAGTAGGATGGATCTCTAATTACATTACGTTATAGGAAAGGTCCGAGATCTACGCGAAACCTCCACCATTACAATGGAGGGGAAGTCGCAGCCCTCCTGGAGAAATCCAGAACTCTCTTGACCTTCACTTGTTTCAGGTAGCGCATTTGTAGACAGTAGTACGACCACTGACTGAGTGTAGTATGGAAGTTTGATGCGATCACATTTCTAAGGATACTATCGTGAGTATTTCGGATATCTCGCACACTCACTGTTGATTATACAGTACTAATACAGTCTCTCCGATATGATATCCATTGATTATGATCATCCTTGTGAACGGTGGTTGTGCGCCAACATTACGTGCTTAGCTCGATTATTTCGAGTTGAATCGGGTGGGCAGTGTCGAATGATAGTCAGATATTGATTGATAGAGTCGTCGTTGAACGAGTACGAGGACGCAATCACTGATCATATGTTTTTATTATGTTTTCGGAACAGTTGTCGTATAACCCCGGAAAATCATTCGATCCTAGCAGTACAATTTACAGCGACGCTGCATCGATGCAGCATTTTTAATTGTAACTTTTTCTCTCTGATCCTTGACTACACATGAGGCGAGTGGGGGAAAAAAGGACCTTTCCTAACCATCAATCGCAATAGAACGAGATAGAAATAAGTGGAGCATAATGCTTCCTGACTCTACAAGAAGCTTACTCTTGGAGTCACAGTTTTCCAAGGTGCACCGTCAACTTAAGCCTGTGTGTTGAACTTTTCCGTGTTTCCTCAGGTTTCGGTTCAACTCCGGAGCGCTCGAGATTGCGTGCGCTCGTTCATGATCTTAAGAAAATTCACGTATGAAGGACAAAAGAGGCGATTTTAGTGCACGTACTACGTTTCTGGGATATTTATTTCATCAATCATGTACAGAAATTCAGAGAACATTGTTATTACAGTGTCCTACAGCACATCATCATTCCGCATCTGTAGAAGCCGCTATCACAGGTGCACGTACCGCCAGTAGATGAACACGCTACGATCTGAAAAAAATTATGAGAGAGTAACGATCAAAAACGTTGCTTAACCTATTCATCCTGAAGCAACCTTTGAAATATTTAGGAAAAATTGATGTTTATACCTCAAGAGGACAAGTCTTTTGGCAGGATAGATGACAGACAGGCATACATGGTTGTGGACTGATTTGCACACTGCATTTTGTGCACTTCACTGCACAAGTGGACGTACAGGTTGTGATTTGCTGAATCAGTAAACAATCAGTAAACAATGTGAGGTTTGATTTTAATTGTTCATTCTTATTTTCATTTTTAAATCCGTCATTTTAAGCTGTTTTAATTTTTTTTCGTGTTATTCTTCTGCTTGACACACTCTCCCTCACTCCTTTGCTGTCCCAAATGGACTGACACTCATCCGTCTTGATAAAATTAGGTGCTCGTTCATGTAATTACACTTATCTACGTATCTTTCCAGAATTATTTCTATCTCTGAAATTCCTGAGACGTATCTCAATCCGAAAAACCACTATATGTAGGTTGTACTGGGTAGATACTAGAAAATTCATGTTTTTTTTGTGGAATGCCGAGTTCTTTAAGTCTGGATATCTCCAGGAAGCACTACTTCTAGAAAAAGAAGTGTTCATATTTGTTAATCCCTAACGGTATTCTACGGCATACTTCGATTTCTTCCCTCTCTCATTACTAACACTTGCACACCCTCAATTTGTCCTCCATAAAACTAGGACAGATGGAGGGGAACTTTCTTATCTAAGGGAAAAATCCTCACCTGGACTGGAACAGGTTTGGTGATTATCACTTGCTGCTTTTGAATGCATTGTGGGGCACAGGTGGGCATACAAACAGAAATACACTGAGGTTGTACTGGAACTTCGACGAGAGTTTGTTTCACTTCGTTCACGATCGTTTCCTGTTCCAGAATACATTCATACGAGCAGGTGGGCATACATGCAGAAATACATGTGAGTGGAGCAGGAACAGGTTCCACAGCTTGTACGGATATTTGTTTGCTGATGATTAGTTGTTGTTCTTGAATACATTGATAGGTACAGGTGGGCATACATACAGCGATGCACTGAGGTTGAACGGGAACTTCGATTTGATTCACCTCACTAACGATCATTTGTTGTTCCTGGATACATTCGAATGAACAAGTGGGCATGCATGCGGAAATGCACTGAGGTACCGGTACCGTCTCCAACACCGCGGGTGATTGTACCGTAATCTGTTTCTTTTGAGTGGTGATGAACGAAGTGCATGTGGTCTCACAAGTCTTTTTACATAAGGGTATACAGGCTGAAAGGGTTAGTTGAGGTACGCAGGACTTCTGACATGTTTGTATGCACACTGGCGAGCAGAGACTCGGTGTAGCCAGTTGGGGAATCGCCACTTTAACCGGAATGATGTGCTGGTCCGAGCACGACTCAGAGCACGTGCCATCACAGTACACCTGACAGGCTGACGGAGATTTGAACGGAGAACATGCTGAGATGCATGTCTGTTGGCAAGGGGAACGGCAGAGCTGCGCTTGGACCTTGAATGCACAGGGACATGAAGGCGGTGCTATCGGTGCCATGCATGTACAAGAAGATTTCGCTTCTGGCGTACAAATACACGAACTCGTGGATGATATCGCACATGGACATTCCCGTTTTGCGAGTGAGTGCTGAAAAAGAAAAAAAAATTATTAGATGTATCAGAGTTCAATCATTAGGAGAGATAGAAAAATTATTTTCTTTCCTCAGAAAAAATTATCAGTTCATAGAAGGAAAGTAGCTAACAGAGTTTCGTAGTACTGTACCTGCTCTGTAAGCACCACCAGGAAAAGTAAACCAACAACGGTTGTTACTTGCATTGTCGTCAATGACATGGTGGGAAATGTTCCAGACTGATACTTTTATACTCCAACGAACCAACTAGCCATGAGCAACCGGTGCCCATTTTGTTTCGAGCGCCACTTCAACTTCCGCGATTTTCCGTCGTGCTACTTCTTTATTACATTTTTATAACTACTCTTATCGAAGGTTCGAATCCGCCCCAGTGTTCACCAGGCCTTTCGGTTCCTACCGGGTCGATAAATTTGTATCAGACTTGTCTGGGAGGATAAAAACACTGACTTGGCACATCGGCTGGCCCCCGAAAGTCATTGTATAGGCCAGTTACACGTTCGTAAACCTCAAAAGATTCTGAATATTGAAGTTAACGTGGTGGCGCATCCCAAGTGGATTGATTAATTTCAGATACTCTGTCCTTTATCCGTTAACCACTCTTACCTTCATCAAATGGGATATTGAGGTTTTAAGAAGAAGAATCTCAGAATAGACTGTTTAAAACGTTATTAAGAGAAATGATAGAGGCTAAAACTGAAAGGGTTGATCGTTTTGCCCCTAAGTAAATTCGGGATGAACCTATTTGAGTGTTTCTAAGTCTAACGAATTCGTTAGCAGTTCAACTAGCGTGGAAGTAGGTAAAATTGAATTCGAATTGAATTCGTCCTGAATTGATAGTATGGTAGAAGAATCATAAATCTGTTTTTTACGCACGTGGTTGAGAAGAAATTAAAATCTAGAGAAAATATTCAGCCTGCGCAAATATTAGGAAGTAATGACGAAAAGCCATCAAGTAAACAAAATGATAATAGTATGATAATCTATTGTCATATAGTCGCACAATTTTTTTATTTCGCATTTTAATTGATATAAATTTAATTTTTAATCGCACAAGGGAGTTCTGTTGAAGTTTTAAACGGATTAAAGATGTTTTTCAAGCTTTGCTGCGTTTTCCTCGATTATTTGTTTAGAAGTATGAGCGTAGAATGCTATTTCTAAAACCTCTAATCACACTAATTCCGTCATTCTGTACGAAGTGAAAATTCAACAAAAATTGAAACCTTGGTATCCATATTTTCTTCAAATATAGAACTTTTCCATATAGCTGAGAACGTATTTTTAATAGGACGTGTTCCGTTTAGAACATTTTCCAAAAAAACGAATGAGGTCTATCAAAGTCATTTTTTCAAGGTGCTTCTGGTCCATGGGGATGAAGATTTCCATTAGCTTGAGATAACTATTGAGATGAAAGCGACCTTGACTCCTGTATAGTGCAGGAATGTCTATTAAGAGTTCAAAAAAATACTTGTAATTAATGATTCTGTATGATACCTTGTATCTAGAGCTGTGTGTCCGTACGTAATCCCTATGAGGGATTAGTGCGGGACCATCTCGTAGTAATAAGCTAAAGAAATTTTCCAGTAGATGGATCGGAGTGGACAGAAGAACGTTTTGACCTAAGACCACTATCTCATGCCCAATGAAGGCGTTGAAGAAAAACGTGAAAAACTTGAAAAAAAAACCTAAAGCCGCTATCTCGAGCCCAATGAAGAAACTATCGACATAAAAAGATGTTAAATCCAATTTGGGAAGGATCTGGAAATCTACAAATAAAAAAGCTTTTCAGCTATGCCCATAGTATATTTCACATGCAAGCAGCGTTCTTTCTCTCATCTCCAACACCACATCCTTCACTGTTGATGGCCAAAAAAAAATTTTGCTCGGACAAACCACCACTTGTCCAGAAGGTGCTTTTCACAGCTGTGAAGTAGTGTTTGCTGTTTTCACGGTAAGTGGCGCGATTTATCAACAACACGTGCAATGCTCAGAGAAGGAACATGAAAAACTTGCTCTCCTCTTTGATGTCTGAATACCTCAGTATTTTTCAATGGTCATGCGTCCTACTAGTTCTTGAAACTATTTGTTGAAAACCATTGAAAGTCGAGAAATACACGAAGAAAAACAAAAAAAACGACAACTATCATGTTGTGATGTGTACCGCTTCTTGGACAATCCTACCATGTCTAACTCCGAAGAGTTAACGCTTTTGTCTGCACTATAAACTATACTTTGTGAAAAAAATCCCAAATTTTTTCAACATCTGTCTGATGCAACTGAACGTTGTGCTAGAACTAACATCATATCGTCATTTTTTTCTTGTAACTCTGACTGCATTCCTTATTATTAGGTGATTACAGCGGATTCTCAGGGCATCAGTTCCCGGATAAGTCCAGAAATCGCTCCTATTGAAAATTGTCTAATTATTATGCGAAAGAGTTCAGTGGTGTACTACAGCGAAAAGAAAGAAAGAAAGCAGAGAATTTCCTCCTTCTGCCTATTCGTTTCTAGGATGAAATCGTTTGTTTGCACTCTTATAGGGTTGATTACATTGCATATGCAGGAAAAAAAAATGTGCTCACAACTCTCCTCTAAGCGCCACAAATAACTAGAAATTACGGAGTGCTTTTTGAAAAAGTAAACTCTTCAACGGGTAAAGCGATCTTGGGTGATTTCTTGCTAGTTTTACCTGTATTTCTCCATTGTACCGCATGAATGACACGGTATTGATTTATGGATTCATTCAGTTCCAGTCCCATTTCCTTCTTCTCATTTTTACTTTTTTTAAAAACGGTTTCGAAGTGGGCTAAAGTTTTGAGGTTTTGTGACTTGTAAATGGTATGCAACCGGTTGTGCACCTTATCCTGAATGACTTGAATGATTGAAATTGGATTTTAAAAGGAACACATAAAAATCTATTGGGATTGTCTAATGTAAATATTGAACATTCATTTATTCCCTGATGCGCATTGTGGGACTAGTTACTCGTTTTATCAGATTTCTCCCTCCAACTTTGCTTTGCAGTGACCATTCTGAACTTTCAGAGCATCCTAATGTTACTGCCTTGTTCTCTTCAATTTTTTATCTTTACTCCAGATTCTTTCTCGTTTTGAAACTGGAAGACTGGTGGTAGAGTCGTTTTCATGTCTATCACTCTGAGAAATGCGCTATGGAATCTTCTTTAAACGAGCATGAAGAAACTAGGAAAAACATTTAATTTATTACTAGATAATATATTACTACTTACTCCATTTCAAATAGGAGAACCAGGAATTTCACGTGTTTCTGTCGATGCTGTTCTTTTTGAAAGCGAACAGCCAACTTAATTAATAGATTGAAGAAACAAACATATCTACATCTCTCCTCTAAAACATTCTTATTCTGGATATATCACCGTAGGTTATGGAAACTCAGCCATCAAACAACGTTGAGTTCTGGTCAGGGAAGTTTTATCTGAGGGAGAACTTGTGCATTTTAGTTTTCATTGTCATAAACTTTTCAAATCTACAGTTCAAGATCATAGGACTCAAGATGATCAACAAACTGATGTCACCGGAATGTAGCTGTTATTTTACTATGTATCTGAAAACATAAAAGATAAAGTCACTGGAGTATCAATCCACTTGGGATGCGCCAATGCGTTTTTACTACAATTCGCAATCGTTGAGGTTTTGGAACGCGTGTTGGCCTATACAATGACTTGCAGGGGCCAGCCGAGCTGATCAAATCAGTGTTTTTATCCTCCCAGACAAGTCTTGTACCAATTTATCGACTCCTGAGGGATGAAAGTTTTGCTTCGTACAGGGCGGTTTCGAACCCTCGACCGCGTGGCTGCAGGTAATTTACCAAAGGGATGAAAGCAGTGGAGCTCTAACCGACTGCGTCACACTCGCCCAATCATACCTATAATGTAATCATATTGTGGATTGTTTAGGAGGCTTTTAATACAAAACCATAACAATAATTGATCCTATAAAACAGAAATTTGCACAAAATCCTAAACAACGAAAAGTTGAAATGGGCTGAAGTGAAGAATTTTTCATTGTTGTTATCGTAAATCGGACTATTTCCGAACGTTATCTGTTAGCTCAACTGACCGTGGAACTTTTAAAGAAACAATATCTCTATTTTGAACTTTGAAATATTTATTAGCTGCAATTATTTACAGATATGAGGCTGGGGAAGACTGAAACATAGCG
Source organism: Necator americanus (assembly GCF_031761385.1). Taxonomy (NCBI): domain Eukaryota; kingdom Metazoa; phylum Nematoda; class Chromadorea; order Rhabditida; family Ancylostomatidae; genus Necator; species Necator americanus. The sequence continues at coordinate 39,291,420 of NC_087372.1, forward strand.
TCTTCAACGTTTTCGACAGCAATCACAGAATAAGAATAGAGCCATGGCAAGGCGACGTTGGCGAGACATTGTTGTTAGGCCTGAAGAGGGAAAATCGTTTCTGATGAGATAATAGCTCATGGAGATAATAGTCGTACTACATTTCAATTAAGAACGTTGATATAAATTATAAAAGTAGTTATTAGCACACTGTTTTAATTTTAACTAAGGCGAATAAAATTTTGAATATTAACTTGATTGGCCTAAGACAAAAAAAAAATTTCAACGTGACCCTACATATTAGTTGAAAAAAACTGCAAGGAGATTACTGTAGCAGCGATCAAGCACTATCTTTACCGATTAGATTAACTCCCCCCTTTTCCTACTTCGTTTAGTTGTCCCACTTCAAGTACTGCTGCTGTTCTTCTTACCTTCTTCTGGTCTTCGAAGATTATCTCCACTCGCAAAGGCGAGTCTGAATGTTCTTGCGATCGTGTCGGTGAAAGTGGCTCATGCACAGGCGTCAGATTTTTCACAAGGTACTGCTCCAGGACACATTCAGGTTCGCATGACGGCATACATTCGGGAACGCATTCGGGTTCATCGAGATTCATTGTACTTGGGGTTGTGAAAGATTCTGTAGATTTTTCGCCGGGAATTCTCTGATAGGCTGAGATGCACTGAAATTCGCACTTAGGCATACAGGCCTCTACGCATTCAGATGAAGGTTCTTCTGTCAATATCGATTCCGGAACAGGAGTTGATGGATATTGGACTTCATTTCGTTGCAATTCATGTTCCAGAATGCACTGAGAATCGCAATTTGGCATGCAAGCATCGATGCACTGCAAAGACGGTGATGTTGGATATGGTGTCGTTGAGTGCTCGCCTTCGGTTTGCTCCTGAGCTTCCGCTCCTTCTGTGGGAATCAGAGTTGGAAACGGTAACGGAGGTTGTTCCGCTGCCTTATGTTCTTGTTCATAGATGCATTGTGGATCGCATTTTGGTGTACAAGCTGAGACACACTGAGATTCCATGGAAGTAGGTGGAGCGTGTAGTTGATTGGAAAAGGAATCCTGTTGTTCTGTGCATTGTGGTGTGCACTCAGGCATGCAAGAAGCTGTACATTGAGGTGAAGGGATTAGTTCTGGCATATTCGCTTGACTCAATAGTTGTAACTGGTTTTGAATATTAGCTGCCAGGACACATCTTTGTTCACAAGGTCTCTTGCAGAAAGGGAGACAGAAGGACGGATTCAAATGAGCTGTGCAGGATCTCAGGCAAGATTGGTGGCATTGGATTGGACATTGTGTCGGCGACACAGTTTTCGGAATCGACACACGCAGTGGGATCAACTGCTGGCTCATACACGATTTAGAACATGTATATCTGCAAGACAGAGGGCACATCGAGAAGGACTTGCTCTGGTAGCATCTGGACAGACAAGCATGTTGACAAGAAGCGCGGCATTGCGCGGTTTCCGCCCAGGCCGCGCACGCACAGTGCGATTGTGGAACGGATGGTCTCATGCAGGTGCATTGAGGTACAAAATTACCGTAACAATTACAGGAATTTGAGACGAATCCGGAGCATGGACATAGGCGTTTCACATGAGTCAGTGAAGACTGAAATGAGGATTTTTTTTGAGAGAAGTGGATTGGTAAAAAAAAACTATCAGATAAAACTTTTGCATTTTATTCGGTTAAATTCTGGAACTCATTCAGCAAAAATAATTAATAATAATAATTTTGCAGAAAAAAATATGTATCAAATACTTTATAATAGGTTCTGAAGGAAGTAGCATATTCACCTGCTCCGTAACAGTTAAAAATACTAGCCCAAGCAGAAGAACCGAGTGCATTATTGCCACTGGAACGGTGAAAGCTCGGCAGATAAGAACTTTTATACTGGCTGAGCCAGTCATTCAGGATCAAATTATGTTTGTTTTATTGTCTTTCCAGCTTCAGCTTGTTAACAAATCCCAGTCAGTCAATTCGACACACTTTACACTACCCGTGATGTGCTCTTAATCTCTATTGTACAGTCAACAGGCGGTGGTGGCATGCCACAACCTGCTGAACTTCTGTGATCTGGCCAGTTTTCTTTAGAACCGTACGAATGTTTGATAAGAATTCCACAATAAACGAATTTCACAGTAAAATTTCACAGTTTTCACAGAGTAAAAACGAATTAAAACATTACGTTTTTTGTTATTCTGTAGGAATTTCCGAATTATTCCGGGGAAATTTCCCATAAAATTGAAAAACACAACCGTTTCGAGGTTTGTCGATAATCTGCCCAGGACCAGGAACCGATACATTCCCTTTGCCGTCCTGTGGAATGCGAAGTTTCCTTAACGACATATATTCCTTATAGTATTCTTCTCTTTTATACAGGGATCGGCAAAAAAAAAAACCTTGATCATCCGTAGTTTTCCTGCCGTTTTCTTTCAAACTCGTAATCGTCGACAATCTTTGTTCAGTGGATGTTATTAAAAATCATGGATCTCGTTTTACTCCATTTTATTTTCTTTGTCAAATATAGCAATGGATTAGTCGAGTATTTGTGATCTTCAGTCGTTGACGTAGAGCAGAACTTCAAATCCCATCTTTCTCTTACTTCAAAAAAAGGATCTCCAAGGATCACTCGTTCGATAGGGCGATCGATGACTGTGGTCCTATTTTCTACATGCTTACGAATCAAACACCTTATTGAAGCGTAAATCGAAGAAGGAAAGAGGACGGTGTTAGGAAAACAGGCACGTAGCCGGGTGTTGTGGTTCTTTTTTCAATGAATCCATAATTCTTCTATTCTAATACAAAATAATCCATTAATTTCTTATTCTGATCTATTATTCTTATTTTAATCCATGATTCTTCTTCAAAATCTTCTTCTCTCTTCTTCTCTTCTTCTCATGATGTGCTGACCATCAAACTAGGCTAAAGGTCAGTCCGTCAGATTTTCTCAGGTTGTTCCAGACCTCGGATATATTCTTTGCTCTAAGCTCATCAAAAACTTATCGGTTCTCTGTAAACGTCGCCAGATTAATTAACAAGCCGATTTTTTCGCATTTTTCGTTGAAGTCCACCTTTCATATTGATTGATCATGTAAAAAATCATCGGTAAACGAAGATAATAAGTCGGTCATCAATGTTGCTGTTTGTATCTTAATCGATATTATCATTCAGGTCATCAATTCACCGAACATTCGCATCCTATTTGGATTCTTCATCTCTCGTATAGCTTCAAATTTTTGTTAGATTTCGGCGTAGAATAATTTATAATTTATAATATATGTATATATATTTGTAATTTTATTTATAATAATTCATAAATTTCCGCGTAGAATAAGTTGGGGAAAAAATTAAATTTTGTGCAATTTAATTCTTAGAAAAGAGTGCTCAAAAGAGAAATTTCTGAGGTAAAATTGAAGACAACAACCTCGTTGATGCACAGGTACCTTTTTTTCCACAATATCAGCACACAAACACAACAACAATTATTTTGTTTTTATCCTGTGTACCCATCAGATTTCCCTGATAATCCCACATTTTAATTTCCTATCAGTTGTTCGCTTGTTTGTTTTTGGTTTGTTCTTAGCTGTTTGTTGTTAACGTTCTGCTGTGCAGGCAGGTTTATCCGATAGCATTAGTGGAATCTAAGCAGGGCCTGACCACGTACTACACTAATATTTGTTTGATAAAGCGGTTTTCACGTCACTAAACACTGACACTTGCAATCTGTTTCGAAAAAAAAAGACTTGTTCCTAGGTTTAATCAGCAAATCGCCGGGCGAATCTTTTGCTTACTCATGGATGCGGTGGGAATTGTACGAAAAAAAGAGCACGTTGTGAAAATCATGCATGAGAACGAGATTTTCATAGTTTTACAGGGAAATATTAGTTGTCACCACATCATCAGCGCTATTTGATTTGATTGATTGATTGCTGACTGATTTGATGATTGGTTTGATTCATTTGATGAATTTTTGATTCATAGGTGCATTTTTCTTCTGGGTTGAAAAAATCTGGCTAAGGCTTTACAATACAAAAAAAAATACAAAGAAAAGAAGGCAATATGTATCCTTCACTTCCTTTCATGTTGGAACACAATGATTTTGTAATCAGGTTTCAAATCCTCGGTGTTCGCAGTCATGCGACAATCGTAGTGATCCATGATGTCTATCCATGAGATCTATGTAGATCAAAAGTAGGACGCCGTTCTGCAGCGACTTTTCCATTCCTCACAGCTGTGATTGCACAAAATTCCATGTAACAATAGTTTCGAATAATTTTTGAATGTATATGTGTGCGAGGTTCCGGATTTTTTCTTTGTTCAAATCATCAATTTTGGACTTAAAGGCATCACCCAACGAATCTGGGGTGGTATGGATTTCCGATAGGTAATGATTATATGGGGTCGTAGATTGCAGAAACGGGTAGGATCCCGCTCATTTCTTCCTAATCGCCGTAAAAACATCCGATAAGCTAAAATAGTGTCCTGAAAAATTTGCACTTAAATTCAGCGGATGTATGCTAGCTGGATTAAGCGTAGATACGATGAAAAGTACTTGAACAAGTTCTCAGCTGTGAAAACCCAGAACTAGGGATCATTTCGTTTTTTACCTATGCAACTTTAGAATCACTTATTAGTTCGTCAATTAAATGCGGTTCGGTTTTCCTTGTAAGTCACAAATTCTCAATTTTACACTCATATTCCTTTCGTTAGTAAATGTCGATGGTTTTTCCACGCATCGCTGGTTAAAGAACAGAAATCCTCGGGATTTATGAGCAAATAAAAGTGTAATCGATAAATGGCTCCACTCTATTATAAGAACGGGATCCCCTATAAATAAAGAGCGTGTGATTATTACATTTATTTTTGGTTTGATCCTTGGAACGGGATTGTATGAAGGATTATCACTCGGAACCCTTTGTGTAAGAAATGATTAACAACCCAAGATCCATAGTATTGAAACAAAGAAGCATTTATTCATTCTGCACTATCAGGTGGTCCACATTTACTCTGTGATGTACTGGAGAGAATGTAAACAGTCATAGTGTGCAAATTTGCGTAGGTGGGTGAGGTGTTCCGATCTGACTCATTGAAATATTTAGCTATAGTTGAGTCAGAACGATTTGAAACTCGGTCCAGTTGTGTAAGCGGTTGTCGTCGACCCCATGCGGTGGGGCCAGCAATTCGGAATGAGTTAGGATTACTGTTGGCTTCACTCGGACAGAAGCGTGGAGTGACGCTAGCGGTCCATCCACGACACTGAAGGGTACGCTACGCCGTTTCGATCCGTTTGCGCAACTGCACCAAGCTTCAGGCCGTTTTTTTCCCAACTATAGAAATGTTGGGACACCAGGGCAATCACTTATTGTCAACCTAACCCCATCCTCTAACAGTTCCTTTATTTTCGTGAAGCTATCGAAAGCATGAGAACTATGGTTGGCTACTTATTATGCAATAAGACCTATGCAGTAATCATTTTATACCTAACTCAGCAAACAGTGGATAAAGACAGGAGATCTGTTATGGTATGCTTACCCATCCTCCTGTATCCGCATTGGGACAATCCACAATGATTTGTCATTCATTGGGTTCAATTCCGTTTCAAACAAAGATATTGCGTTCTATCGACAGCATTCGAGAAGTTGTGAAGAAAGGGAACGCACTTCACCTGCTCTTTTAGTGAGAAGTTCCAGAAATTCTTCACTGTGATCCATTCCCTTCTCTAAAACATAAGACACATTTTTCGGTGCAGCGATAGATATGTACTTTCGTAGCATCATCTCGATGGTCGTGTTGACCTTCAATAATTACCTTCACTAGAAGGAAGGGTCTAGAAGCGAAAATAAAGAAGAACTGTGATGCAACGATCTGTATGTAATTAAATAATAGTACTACTAAGTACGTAACTAAATAATATAAAGTTAATAGAAACCGCTGGGATCTTCACCAGACCCCGTATTTTTATGGCAGACCTCAAATTATCGGTTTTTGAAGATTGCAGCATAAATCCTCTCCCCAGAGTGTCTACCTACAAGTTCACGTCAAACAACATCATATGGTAAAGAATACAAAGCTCTACTTTCCTGGAAAATAGATGAGAACTCTCGGGAAATTCCCGATACACTAGGTCGTTCCATTAATATATCATTTCTCCGTTAAAAGTTCAGGAGTACAAGAAGCTAATTGGATACATATGTATGTTGCAAAGTGATACAAGTTTAAAATAATAGCGGATGTCAATGCGTAGCAGCACACAGAGTCCAAAAAGGATTACTTGATAAGATGATCCGATGGACGTGCACTACTTCCGCTCACTTACGTACTTTTTAACTTTTTAAATGAGTTTGATTGAAAGATATCGGCACGAAAAAGAAAAAGACGTTTATTTCTGCCAAGTATTTACAGACACATACGCATCCTATACACTTCTCTAGCACTGCTAAGCTGTTGTTGTTTCATTGAGCAACCAAAGAAGTAACTGTAAGAGGTGAAGTGATCATATCAGACTGAACCAGCGTAGAGTCGTTACGCCTGAAAATCGTGGCTAAAAGCGACTGCTTCCGCTTAGTATGCTTAATTACAGCTAAAGTGATCAGACACTTGTCTTAAAATCTGAAAAAAAGCTTAATAGCTCTAACGAGGCACTCGTACCTTTGACAGGCAAGACTTCTCGCAGGAATTCTCGCACATTTTCAGGCAATATTCTTGATCTGATCGCATGCCACATTGTTGAGCACACTGTTGTGCACAGCCGTACTTACACTTAGGATACGACTGAAATAAACAATTTTAGAAATATTATAGGTGCACATCCATGCTTATTCTCTATTTTATCCGTCAAAGTTTTGTAAAAATTATGAGTGTTACCGCTACTGTAACAATTCCACAACTTTTCCAACAAAAAATGATTTTTTTTTTCGCGAACAACTACGAACTTCCTTTCAATCTACACTTATATAATCTGGGATTTACCTGCGACGGATCATCCATGACTATGTTCACCTTAAGAGGTCTAATTCCAACACTTTTAGGCTGAGGTGTTGTTCCAGTGGCCATTTGCGACCAGTCGTATTGCAGCAGCTCTTGCTCCAGGATACATTGCGGATCACATTTTGGCATACATGCCGGTACGCATTGAAGCTGACCCGGCGTTTGAATTGAATTAATTGGAAATGTAGAAGCACCTGTAAGTAACAGAGCATGAGAGGATTCTAAACCAATTCACGAATTAAGTTGATTCACCTTGATTAAGCTGTTGAGATTGCGATGATGCTGCAGCCAGACCATCAATTATTACTTGATTTATGGTCGCGTCTTGAGGAAAAGGCGCTCCGGGTGAAATAGGACCGGGAATCAATGATGGAGGAGTGACAAATATTGATGATTGAGTAACTTCTCCTGCACCTTGTTCAGAGACGAGTGTTGGTTGGGTAGTGGGGACTTCTTGAAGTTGAGGTTGAGATGTTCCAGTGGAAACTGGGCCAGGCATCAAGAATGGAATATCTAAAGGCGATTGCTGGGGTTGCCCTGTAGCGATTTGAGTTGGACTCATTGTTGGCGAACCCACGAACACTTCCTGGAGCTGAGGAGACAGTGTGGAAATATTGTCAGGAAGCAGTGATGGTTCTTGACCAATGGCTGGTTGCTGAGGAAGGATATCAGCCGTGGCAAATGGGTTAGTGAACACAACAGGCTGATTGACAGACGGTTGTTGTTCCTGTACGCAGTTCTTTGCACAATTTGGCATACATGCTGCTGTGCACTGAGAAGAAGGAAGAACAACTGGACTGAGGGCTGGCACAGGTTCTTGTACGAGTATATTTTGTTCCTGTACGCATTGAGGTGCACATAAAGGCATACAAGCAGTCGAACACTGCGGAACTTCAGAAACATGTGTTTCTTTAATAGTAAGTTGATTTTGTTCTAAAACACGAATGACGTCCACACATTTGTTCACACAGGACTGCTTACATAGGGGGTTGCAGGTGATGGAATTCAAAATAAGAGAGCACGAATCTCGACAATTTTGTTGGCACACTGGAAGGCATTCTGTAGGGATGGTTATCTTCGGCATCACGACCCGAATCGGGATCACCTGCTGGGGCATACACGATTGTGAGCAGGTGTACGCGCAGGATGAAGGACAAGACGATGAAAGTGAACTACGAGCACACGTGGAGATGCAGGAACGTTGACAGGAAGAACGACATAGTGAAGATTGTGACTGGACCGAACAAGCACAGGAAGGTTGTAAAATCGGTCTTACACAGGTGCAGCGAGGCGTGAGGGAGGCTCGACAAGAGCAGGAACTTGGCGGGAAATAGGCGCAGGGACACTGTCGTTTCGTGCGAGTTACAGAGGTCTGGAAGGAAAACACTGTTAGTGACGATTTTACATGAAGCAGTCAGAAAACAAACAAATAAAGCGAGTAAAATGTTCGGCAGATTCGAAGGCCGAATAAGGATAATCCATGAAAGAATATGAGAGTTAAGTTGTATCACGAAATAAAAGTCAACCCCTTACCTGTTCAGTCAGTGTAACTAGCAATATCAATCCTAGAGCAAAAGCTGTGCACATTGTTGCCGTTGAGATGATGAAGAGCTTGCCGACCGAAGCATTTATAGCGAGTGAAACCGGACAACAACAATCAAGACGTTTTTTCCCCACTGGATGTTCTGTCATGTCTCGCAATACTAGTGCAAGATGCGTAGAGTCACTCACTCTACGCTTAGGTAAACTCGTGCAAGCAGCACTTGCACTTTGTTGCGTTCAGCTGTGCTTTCTGACACTTGTCTCATCGGCTGAAATAAAAGACAGGATTAATCTTCAAGTGTTCTACATAGCAAGAGATTAAGCCGAGGAAAAAAGCGATTTTGGCATTCATAGTGCTTTCGGCAACAAAAAAAAAACGCAAGTGCTCCCATTATTTGTCATAATAGTTCGTAATTTCTTATGTAGAACATCTCTTGATTATTATGAAAAGGTTGGCTAGATCCAAATAAATAAAGGATGAGTTTTAATGGTGAATTTGATCAAGTGTATACCTCAATTACTTTCATTTATGACATCAGTTGTTCAGTAAACAAGAAAAAGTCGCGTAAAAGGTAAAAAATTTGTCACAGATTCAAAAAATTAAATGTTATAATGCATCATTATTGGATAAGAGAAATCTCCTAGGAGACTTAAAGTCATGTCCTCCTTATGTGTAATATGCTTCAGTTGTCTGAACAAACAAAAAAAGTAAGGTATCAGCTTATCAGCTCATCGTGTTTTTGCAACATTTCCCTAAACACAACATATTTCGAGTTTGTGATTTGCAGTATAAATTCACATCGATTTTTTAGAGAAAACCCAGAAGTGATGTTTGTTTAATGATCAAAGCAATATGTCAATTGCGCGGCAGTTGAAAAACTTGCCTCAGATGTTTAGTAAATAGGTCTAGTCTGTTTTTTTCTCCACTTCCGAATTTCGCGAATTTGAAGTGGCACCAACTGCAAAAAAATTGCTGGAAGAAATAACTGAAAAAAGAATGACAAAATGTACTTGGAATATTGGATCTCAAACATATTTGGGAAATAATACGGCTTTTCTTCTTGGGAAACTAGAAAAAACAACGTACAATTAGTTTCACATTACAGAAATCTGTGACATGCCCGTGGTTGCGGAAGCCGTCAATTCACGCACATGTTTCCATAAAACGTTGTAAACCCTACAATATTTGTGCAAACATTCGTACAAGTGCAGCGCTTTCATTCTGGTGACTGCAAGTTGACAGAGGAACTGAATAAGGTTGCGGTGAGTTTTTGACATAGTTGGTTCGATTGACTGAAAAGACATTTCTTAGAGAAATTTGATGTATTTCTTTAATTTCGAAAAAGGAGCATGAAGATATTTCACATAAACAGTCCTAAAAATCTCACACTGTCAAGAAATCAGTACGGTGGTTTCGGGGAAAAAATAGCATCCGCAATATCCCAGTCATTACATCGGATGTGGAGCAGTCTTCAGAGAACTACCTATCATGGTGTTCCCAGATTTCTTCTTGCTGATACACTCCAAATAATTTAGCATTAGAAATTAGGAGGATTCTTTTCATTTATAGATACCATGAAGATGTTTTACAGAAACATTGTTCATTGGATTTTTTTTTCTCATGTTGCTTCCAATTATTCGCGATCTCAAAGTTAACTTCTACCCTGAAAGTGAACGCAAGCTATAGTAAAACAACTTTACAATATAGTAGTCCCTCTTCAATACAAGGAAGAAATTCTCCAAGATGTTAATGTTGAGGAAAGATCAAGATGTGTAGTGAAACAACTGTTCAGCGTGTTTCAGAGGAAATCACAATGCGTATCTCTGGATGGACAGGAAAACTCTTGCTTTTTTTGAGTTGCTCTTATGCAAGAATTATTTTTTCTTCATACCTACAGGACCAGAAGAGAGAACTAAGGATGGATCCATCCTCATCTGACATCTGTTTTCCTCAGACTTTCTTTATTTGCCTAACATTCAATACGTGTTTTTTTTTTTTTTTGGTGGGCGTCTTTATTCCATCTCAATCAAGTAAAGAACAATTTGTTCATACTTATTTCTCTAGTTTAATTTGTTTATGTGAAGTTTCGAATTAAATGAAAGAAAATCGTAAGCAGCAACTACATAAGAGCATTAGTATAGTGTATCATTGCAATAATTGATAATTCTGAGAACATAAGTTATTGTGAGTAATCCAATCGTAATGCACCATACACCTATACAGTCAGCTTAATTTCCACTTCCCTGTTGTTATTTTATCCGCGATCCTTCACCTTTTTCTCACTACTCTGACACATAAGAGAATTTCAGCAAAAATTCTTCCATTCTGACTGAAAACACGTGGCTAATTCACCGTTTCGCTGTGATTCCCAGTGTATCATGTGTGAGCTCTGCTCCGAAAGCAAATACAATTCGGATCTGTGAACCTTTTTGGTACTAGTTTTAACAATGTAGCATTTCGTTAGTAATATATTTATTTATTTATATGTCAGATATTTACAAACACGTGAGCATCGAATACTTCTCTAACGTCTTCGCCGTCGTCTGCAACACTGATCTATACCACAGCCATAGAATCCACTAGTACAGCTACACGAACCACCGCTGGAGGAACACGGTTGGACCTAAGAATAATTTCAGATTCTTTATGTTACCGTATGGATTTCAGGGTTATAGAGAAAACAAAGAGAAAGAAGTGAAAATTTCTCCTAAGATAGGACGGATTTTTAAAAAATAGAAGATTCATAGTCTATACCTGTAGTGGACATGCTTTTTCGCAAGCTACTTGACAGGCTGGCTGACATTCACTCGGATTTGCTCGAGTACTGCACTGTTCCGTACACTGTTGCGCGCACGTGTATGCGCAGGTGACAGTTTCCTGAACGAATAAAACACATCGTAGGCAAGGTCATCATAAATATTACGATAAGAAATAACATATAGAACAGGATAAGAGCAGCCCTAAGAAAAAATCCTCGGCTTAATTTAAGACATCACAGACTTCTTTTTTGGAGCAAATGCAAAGCATGAACTTAGATCCTCATTTTTTTCTCAGAGAAGGGTGCTTTTTTTAAGTAGAGCCAAATGCAAAACATACCTCCATAGGTTCCTGTAAAATAATCTCCATCCGAAGTGGTTGCGGGCAATTGGGACACGTCAGGGGACTCTCAATGCAGCTTGTCGTGCACGTGTCAAGACATGCGTTCTGCAGACGAAACACTTTATTGAACGTCATGAGTTCCCTCCGCGGGGGAAAAAACCTTGTGTACCTGACATTGCAAAGTCTGTGGATTCTGTTGTTCGCAACTTTTTAGGCAACTTTGACCGCAAGGAATCATACAGTCATCATTCTGCGGCAGAATAATTTCGAACTGGTAGTCTTGTGTACATTGGCTGTTGCATGTTGGCTGACAAGCGGACGCACATTGTCCGGATGGAGCTGCACTCAACGGGAGCGTGATTACGGCTTGTTGACCCTAAACATTGTTCATCACTAATCCGAGGAGCAAATCGTGTCGACTAGGTACTTTTTTCTCGGAAAAATGCTGAGATGGAATGATGAGTGGGTCGGGGAGTGCTAGGCTAGTTTATCAGTGACGCATTTGTGAAGAGGTAAACTCGAAAAACTAGTCATGATCTCAAGCACTCTTCGAGATTCGAATTTCGTGCATTCAAATCGTAATGCAGGAAAAACTGTGGCATTAGAGCAGAGAAATTAAACTATTCTATCAAGACTGTGAAATACAGCAGATCAGATACATACATGATTCTCTGATTCTTTCTCTTTCATTCATGGATTCATGGATTAGCGTTCTTCGTTTCGTTTTTTTTTTCGTTCCTTCTACTTCGTTTTTAACCCTAATTGTTTTCCTTCTAGGCTGTGCATCTAAATTTTGAGGTTTCCCAAGGTGTTCGGCATTGATCTCCTCACTCCAGAATCTACTGAGGAATTTCTGAAGTGATTATTCAAGATTTTGTATCTGTACAACCTGCACCAAGGTTTGTTTGACCTTTTCACCTTTGCCACCATGTGCCGAATATTTGTAGCTGCGATGTGATAGGTGCCTTTGCTCGTTACCATTTCAGCCCCCAGGGCAAAAAAAGTGTAAGGAGATATAGTCGGGTCAAAACGACATGAAGCACGGACAGTTGCGTAAGCGACTGCGCTCGAAGCGGTGCGGTAGGGACAGCGTTTGGAATCCAGATGAGACCATGGCGAACTGCAGAGATGGATGGCGATAGCGAGGATCCTCACACGATCCCAACCACTACGCTCCACCGCGCCGCTTCGAGCGCAGCCGCCTACGTAACTTCATGTCGTTTTGACCCAAGTATATGTATGTAGATAGTACCGTACGACAATTTTCTCGCTTCACTGGTTAAAGGAATTTAGCGACGCAACAACGCTATGTCAAACGTGCCATTCACTTTATTTACTGCATCCATCACTTCACAAAATTAACAAGTCTGATACGCGACAAATGTGAAAGGTAATTTTTGTATTTAAGGATCTTGGAAAGTTAGTTATAGGTCAGACTTCATCTTCTCCTACATTGCCTGAAATTGTGACACAAATGACGAGGCTATCGTACCTGCTCGATCGGTGATTCCAATGGATATTGTTGCATACATTGCGGTTCGCAGGTAGGAGAACACTGAGGCGAACACTGTAGCGGGATCTCGATTTGCATCTGAAAAAAACCGTTTATTTCCATTTATTCGTATCAAATCCTCTTTCTAAGAATCTGCAGTACTTCGATGCACTGCGGTTCACAAGCTGGTTGGCATGAAGGGGCACAACTGCCCACGATTGCTGGCACTTCCTTATATGTCTGAAATGAATGAACGTGATTCACAAAGTCTCTGGATCTCATTCTTTGGAGTTTTCACTCACTTCAGTACACGAAGGAGCACATGCTGGTTCACATTGAGGTACACAGGTCGTGTGCTGAATCATTGGCGCCGGCGCGACAATTGCTGCTTGACACTGTGGCTCACATGCTGGCATGCATTCCGGCACGCATTGGATGTTCTGCTCCTGTGCAGGTACTATGATGGTTTCTATGCTCGGAGCATGAAGCTGTTCCAAACAATTGGGCGTACAAGACGGCATGCAAAGCTGATCGCATTGCGGTTGTTCCTCGTCAAAGATGATGCTGATAGAGAAGTTACTGCTTGGTTGCTGAATTGGAAGTTGTGCGAGTTCCTGTCCCATGGTTGGGACCTCTATCGGTGCAACAACAGGAGTTTGAATCTGCATGCATTGTTCCTCGCACGTGGGTTGACATTGTGGCAAACATCCGGGCGATGGTTGGGACAATCCTGGGACGATAGGCAAACTTGGAGGAATTTGCTCGCCTTGCATAGGTGTAGACTGGTACAGGGTGATGTTCAGGTTGAGCGTTCCTACGCAGTTCAAATCACAAGCTGGTTGACAGGACGGGATACATGTCGCTGTTGTTTTCGGCGACGGGGCTGGAACCAGATGCTGTCGAATACATGATGGAGCACAGGTGGGCATGCATGCGGTTAAACATTGAGGAATAGCTATTCCAGGCTGGGCTACGATCACTTGCTGTTGCTCTTGTATACATTGGGATGCACATGTTGGCATACAGGGAGAAATGCATTGAGGAGCTGCTGGAGCTGGAATTGCAACTGGACTCGCTATAATTTGTTGATCTTGGATGCATGTAGGTGCGCAATTTGGCATGCAGTTGGCGACACATTGCGGAGTCGACGGTTGGGTTATGATTTTAATCGCTACTTGCTGTTCTTGAATGCACTGTGTGGTACAAGTCGGCATGCACGCTGGAATGCACTGCGAAGGAGCAGGGCTCATAATTGGTGCAAACGTTGGCGGTTCGGCAACAATTACTCGCTGTTCTTGGATGCACTGAGGTGAGCAACTTGGCGTACAGGCCTGGATGCATTGAGGTAGAGCTGGTGCAGGTAATGATTGCGGTTGATTTATTATTATTTGTTGCTCCTGAATGCATTGAGGTTCGCAGGCTGGCATACATGCGGTCGCACATTGAGGTACAGGTTGGATTGGAACTGGGACAGCTGGTGGTGGTAAGGTTATCGTTATTTGTTGCTCCTGAATACATTGGGTCGTGCAACTAGGCATACAGGGCGTGACGCATTGTGGAGCTGGCACCGACGGCTGAGTGAGAACTGCCTGCTGCTCCTGGATGCATTGTGTCGTACAACTAGGCATACATGAGGTTACGCACTGAGATAGAATTGGCGGTGCTGCCTGATTAACGACCTGGTGTTCCTTCACACATATTGGAGCACAGGCTGGCATACAAGGAGAAGCACACTGTCTGCTGGAACCAGGCGATAGCACGGGTATAAACTCTACTTTCTTCCGTTCCTGGAGAATCTTTGAAATTGTGATACTATACTGCTGAACGCACGTTCGGTCACACGACGGCATACAAACGGCGGCACATCGGGAAGAGGGAACAGCCTGCACACAACTCGGTTCGCAAGATTGTTTACATAGAAGCATGCATGTTGCCGGAGTGGACTGCCCAGCGCATGAGTTTCGGCAGGACTTCTGGCAAACAGGAGCACATTGGATCGACGACGTAGGTTTTGGAACCACCACACGTATTGGTATGGTTTGTTGCGGCATACATGACTGGGAGCAGGTCAATCTGCACGATGACTGGCACGTTGAGTTCGGTGAGTTCTTTGAGCAAGTCGAGACGCAGCTATGCTGACAAGCTGGTCGACAGAGCGATGCCTGTGTGATTGCGGCACAGGAGCACGACGGTGGCGAGACCGGTGACATACAGGTGCACTGTGTTGTCGCGCCAGCTTCGCAGGTGCAGGAGTTCATTGTAAGCTCAGCACAAGGGCATTGTCGTTTCGCACGTCTAAGCGAGATCTGGAAAAGAGTCGTATTGGCGAGGTGAGAGAGAACAGTCTTTCCTTAGGGAGTTTGTTGCAGTTTTGATAATTAGGAATTTTTTAAAGCAGCCATTCCTTAACTCTTCTGACATGAACAAAGATTGCGGATAACGTTTACGATTAGCGAGCACATTTTCAAAAACTGGACTCTAAGCAAGCAAGACTTTGAACGAGCAGGGATGCTGCTAAACGGTTTCCCGACCGTATCTGGATTCCTCCGATTGTTGAAAGAATCTTTCGCGCATGAGTACACAAGCTTTACGGAAAAAAGTAGCGCCGCACGGATTCCACAGAGGATCTTGTGGAAAATGAGTGTTTTTTTTTCGGAATTTATAGAAGTTTAAATTTAGATAGTTGCCGTGAATGGGCACACCAGAAGCAATATAGACTGAAATGAAAGTGAAAACTAAATGGGGAAAAAGAGGATGACTATAAAAAATAGTTAAATCAGTTCCTATAGACTATTCCTTTATATTGTTTTGTATAATATGTTAATATGACCAGCTTCATATGTCAATAATTTTTTCAGAACGGATGATTTCCTATGGGTATGCAATTGCTGAAGAATGTGAGGATTCTTGAAGATGGAGGATACAGCTTCTACTAATATAAAAGGTGAAAATTACGAAGCTGTTTCTCACTTTTAAATAATCGTTGCATGCTTAAAAATTTCTTCAACGTCTTCCAGTTATTGAAAAAAGAATAATGAAATGAAAACTAAATTTGCATGAAGGAATTTCTATGGAATCGTTTTGCATAACACTACTTAGGGGAAAGATGTAGTTTTGTGGAGAGGAAGGACTCAACCTCGCGCTTATTTCTGGAAGCTCTATTATCCTTTTTCTCTTAGAAACTTTAAATTGCATATCAGAGATCCTGTAAGACTATGTAAAGCTGAGGTCTTAGGACCCCAAATGAGTTATTTATTTACTTCCAGAAATAAAAGCGCGGTTGAGTGGACCCCCTTCCAACTACCCTTTACCTTTTCTTTGTCATGCTGAATCTAACATATTGTTGAAATTCAAAAGAGTAGACATCGAAAGTTCTTGGAGAAATTTCTCGTGGATAGATAGTTTTTTTTTTTCGGTGGTAATTCGTGGATAGATAAATATGCACGGATGCAAAAACCGCAGATATTCTATCAAATAGGTTAATCTCGGATATATAGATTTTCGAACATCTTCATAGAAACAAAAGCAATAAAACAAGTAACATATTGAAAGAATATTTAGACCACACAAGAAGGAGATTTATTGTTTTACATCAATTTCTTAACACAGCAGAAAGGAAATAGCAATGTTTGCCAAATGAAAGCTGCAAAAACAATGCACTGTAATAAGTTAATAAACAAGAAATAGGGGAAAAACCCAAAACAAGTAGTAGAAGCCTCACCTGTTCGGTTATTACTGCAAGTAGTACTACGCCAAGCGCTAGAGTTACACGCATTGTCGCCATTGACGTGCTGAGAACGTTGCCGGCTGGAGCTTTTATACCGGGCTGAACCGGCCATGGTGGATCGGTGCGTGTTTTGCCTCGTTGTCCGTCAGCTTCCGCAGTTTCCTCGCGACTCCTTGGGGGCGCTCACCGAGCCGATGACTCAGGCCCGAGGACCTTCTCTCACGTACACAATGAATACATCCTTGTTCGTACAGGACTGATGCGCTTGTTATTTGCTACCATTTTCAATACAGTAATTTGATTGGATCATTGAAGGTGCAAGAGACGTTATCCTGGATTGTCCAGGAATGTATTTAGGCGGAATCGAGAGATTTGGTAAATAATTGTACTGTAGAAGTACTAGAATCGTCTAGAAAGAATCAGTGAAGAAGTCTTGCTACCACATCTTTCAGGAATCCTTTGCTTTTACACTGTGAAACTGATTAGTTTCACGTGTAAATCGGAATTTGCCCCAAGCAACGGAAGAACGTTTCCCACGAGTAGCTTGCACCCTCCTCTCCCCATACATTCCCCTTCCGGGAAGATGTCGTTGATTTTCGATCCCTATTTGTGTAGTATAGCTCGCTTCCTGTTTGAAACGTCCAGTTTCTTTTGATCTAGCGCTATTCGCCAACAATGTCGTTGGCTCCTCTTGGCCATTGAGTAAACATGCGGGTAGGTGGTGCATGGATCGAGAAGTTCGCAACCGTTAAGACCAAACGCTTGAGGGGTGTTGAGGCCAACTCAGCTTTTTTACGATGATTACTTAAGAACAGGTAAGAAAAAGGTTCCAATGGAGCTTCCAGAGATTCCTACTAAGTTAGATAAAGAGATTTCTCTTTTCGTGTATTGTTGTTGTATTCTCCGTCATATTCTGAGCTTTCACAATCTCATAAAGTGACTGGATTTTCCCAGCGGATTTGTCTTTTCTTCAAGCATTCTTCATCATCTAAACTTCAGCTGTTTCTTAGCGGAACAAGTTCTATCCACGTTTGCTCAGGCAACTTATCCGGGTGTTCCTGTCACGTAAGATCACTTTTTCTAACTTTAAAACGCTACCACCACTAGATATTCTCCCAAGTAGCTAAACAAAGCCCGGTAACCACACTAGCAGCAATTGTTTTCGATGTGCAACCCACTTGAAAATTTTGTCGTAAAGCCTGATAGGAAACGATACACGAAAGCTGTTAGAGACAGGAAGTTCTCCTAGCGGTGGCTTCGCCAGAACTCTACAAGTGGACCGTCAAAAAAAAAAAGAAATTAAGATTCTGTGAATTTCCTGCGAAGAAAACGTGTTATATAGAACTTGTAATAGTGCCAGTTCAGTTACAAAATAATATATTATTTACTCATTATTATTTTAAAAAATACAATCTAGTACTACAATAGTTGCAATTACTACAGATTCGATCGTTCAATAATCCTGGAACACGAATGGAACTTGCGAAACTATGAAACGTTTTCAAGTTGATTACTTTTTTCTGCAAACTGCTTCTCTGATTAATTTAATCTACAAATTTACAGTAATTTTATTATTTATTCCTATATGATATGTAATATATGATTATTTAAGCGTATATGCAGCAGAAGCTGTTTTAGCTTAAAATTGATAAAATCGATTTTATCATCTTCATTATTATATTCGAAAAGAATTTCTTCTGTTAAAAACAAAAACTGTTGTTTGGAGAAAGCAGCAGTGTATGCGGAAACTGGAACACAAAACCTGTGGATTTTCCCCTCAATAAACCCACTCGAAGAAAGATAAAAAACTGATTCTACTGAAAAAAAAATGTTCCTGAAAAATAATCGTACCGGTTTACTTAGTATTTGTAAACACTCGCAACTCTCGGTGAGATAATCAATATTAACTTGTTGAAATAGTTTATAAAATGTTCGGGACCTCAAAAACCAGTTACAGTGGATTTCCAAGACCTTTTAAAGGGTTTGGGTAAGCTACAAGCGCACGAATTTTGCCACTGTTAGTGGATTAAATTTTTCAGAGGAATTGGAGTTTCCGAAAATTACCTTTTTCAGAATTTCACTTTTTCCTTTTTGTGAGGTGCACAGACAGTTGAGCTCCTACGATCTACTTCTCTTCCCATTTTCAGGAGCTTGGCTTTAACCTCAGGAAAAAAGAGTAAGAATATAAACTAATCCTCCAAAATTTTATAATTTTTTTGTTTTTTTTTTCCACGCATACTGGTGTCACATGCTTGCGCGCATCTCAAGTGGAACCTTTTCTCTTTTTTTTGGGCAATTTTTGGCAATTTTTAAAGGAGGTTTGTTGAGATGTATTTGCATTTTTTTCTACGAATTTTCGAGTTGTTGTGGTTCTCCATAAGTGGTATGCACACATGTGGTTGTGCAATCTGTTCTAGTTTTTCGTATTTGTCCACGTTAGATCGTTTTATATTCACGTTCTGTTGCCTCCTGCGTAGAAAAGTAAACACTCTGCTATTTTGCAGTGACGCAATATGGGACCTTTGCACTTTTAAGACAAAGTAATTTCACGACTTTGTCACTTTTAATGACCATAGAATATGACAATTGCTTTTCATTTCCCATATTTCCACTCAAGAATTGAGAGAGAAAATTAACTTGAAATAGCAATTTTGATAACGAAACGGAAATAAGGAGAATTCAAAGTTAGAAGACGAAGAGGTCACAAACTACTCTACCAACCCTAACCAATGGTTACCTCGGTGACCAACAATTTGTCCCCTTTTCCAGCACTGCTTTTGATTAAGTTCGTAGTCATGTAGTCCTTTTTAATGAGAACTGCAAATTTCTGTGAAGATCTTTTGCTTAGCAAAGAAGCAGAGCGTTTAGCAAAGAAAAATATCGCAGTTCAAGAGACCGATAAGGATTGTAAGCACCGTAATAACACCCTTTCGACGAGAACCAAAAAAAGGTCGTTTGTTAAGACAGTTCTGGAGGTTATAAACCCGAAATATAGTAGCTAAAGCGCATTCGTCATTAGATTAGTAAGTAGTAGAAGAAAGAAGTCAAGAGGTAGTAGTTTGGTTACCCAGAACCATTTATACTTTACGAATGGCTTAGTTTTGATTGGTTGATGATATCATCGGCCAATCACAGTCGTTGATGTGTACTGTAACGGTTAAATCACCGGATTATGCAAATACTGTCTAATTTGGTTTTTCTTTTTTTGGGATTCATTGCAGCGAAGATGGAATTTTGTCTAGAATTTTTCATACTCTTCTTATAAGATCAGACCTTTACCTCTTTTGTAGTTTCTCAACGCTTAGTCACATTTCTTTTTGGATTAAAACATTTCAGCTAATTATCCCTGAAAGAGTTAATTGTCGAATGAACTTGGGCGTATCGGATTTCCGACAGTTGTTTCGCCAAAAATGCGTCTGAGAGTGTTTTTCTTAGCAAGTGTACTGAACCAGTTCTCATGGAGAAGTTTGTCGATTCCAGATAAACACCCAGAGAAAACTAGTTGCAGTACAAGGTGAAGTTTGTTGCTCACGAATAATTTC
Source organism: Necator americanus (assembly GCF_031761385.1). Classification (NCBI taxonomy): domain Eukaryota; kingdom Metazoa; phylum Nematoda; class Chromadorea; order Rhabditida; family Ancylostomatidae; genus Necator; species Necator americanus. Next base: position 39,311,806 of record NC_087372.1, read on the forward strand.
CGCAGCGGTTATTTTGGTTCGATAAAAATGGATCGATGATGACAAATTTCAAATCACTGAAGATTAAATCGAATATTCTTATTATTGTCAGTATTTGGGAGATATACCATACATGGAATAAAAAAGCGAAACCAGCGCTTCGCCTCCAGTCACATCATGAGAGCATTGTTTTTTAATGGTGAATAATTACGCTTACTTAATATTTTTCAACTTATATGATATGAAACACTATCAATGCTCCTTCATTTCCAAAAAAAATCAGAGGATAATTACCTGACATTTATGTGTGTAAAGTGTTTAGTAGGGCTGATGGCGTGAGTTTTCCGGATTTTTAGGATTAGCCTTCCAAAGAAAAATTGGCATAGATAGGCAAATGCAGGTATTTTTATAGGTACTTTTACTACTTTTAGGTGTAGTAACAGTAAGCTGTAGTAGTAATCACACATATTTGTTGTGTACTGTAAAATGTATTTTTATCCCAGTACTAAGAATAACTTTCTGAAACTTTTTTCTCTTACTTTTTAAGTTTTTTGTTTGTTTTTGTATGTTTCTGACCATCATATACATAATAGGAAATCCAGATAGAAGTCGTGAAAAATAAATAGTTTAATTGTCCGGAAGAGGATTTTTTCTAAGTCCCAGTTTGTGAAACATCCCGAAATAAGTATAAAAATATTTATCAACGACTTGATCATGACGAGATAAATAATGGGAAGGAAAGTATCACAATTCTTCATGATTCACTTCCAAGTTATTGAAAAATGGATCAAACTTGATTGAAGTAAATAACGGAAAACAATACTGTACAATTACGAAGACATGATTTGTTTCGCTGTTTCCACAAATCTCTCGTAAATTCTGCTCTAAAATTACTAATTATATAGAGTAATTATAAAAATGATTTATTAAACCATTTTCATAGTTACTCACTAAATGAGTTATTAAATCATTCTTTTAATTGCTCACTAAGCTATTTCGTGGGACTTCACAAGGTTACAAAAGATTGTCGAAGACCATTATTCAGTGCGTCAGAACTGAATCAAAGAACGTTGAAACTGATATACGAAATAAGAATTGCTAGATAATTTGATTGAAGACCAACCGATTGATTGAAGTACTCACAAGAGTTGTAAAAAAATCCTTTTTTCCAGAATGTTCTACTATTTTTGTGGTTTATTTCCTATTTCCGTAGTTCATGTAAGTTACTTGGATGCTTTCGGAAGGTTTCTTTGTGGTTCAAGCAGTCGCACACTCTTCCTCCTCCACCTGTTCAAGTCTAACTGTGTCCCACCTTAATTTCAAAAAAACACTGATAACAATCATATTTAAAACTTTATTGAAATAAATAGCTTTAATGGCGACTTATTATGACATAGTCAATAGACTATATACTCTGTTTTATACTTCTACGAAGTATAAACAACTTGTCTGCGACCACTATTCCTGACTACTTCTTTCCGCAACATCCTCCTCCCATCATGCCTTTAAGTAACGAAAAAAACATTCAACAACAGTGTGTACAAACTATGATTTGATAACGAAACTCACCGTATCCATATCCATATCCCATACCGTATGATCCATAACCCATGCCATAGCCCATACCATATCCCATACCCATACCGTACATAGGGAATCCAAATCCACCATAGCCACCGTACATTCCGCCCATACCCATACCCATACCCATACCCATTCCGCCAAAGCCGCAACTGAATCCTGAAATTACGTCTTTTCCGAACTGTCGAGAACGTTCTGGAGGTATTTAATTGGAACGCTATGTCCAGATTCACGTCTCATAGGATTCTGGATAGTCAATGAAATAAAAACTGTAGTTATTAACAACTAAATAACTTACCGACTGCCATTCCACAACCGAGGAGAAATGACGTCGTCTCAGCAGCCATAAATACAGCCAATAGAAAAAGTTTAAGTAAGAACATAACGGATGATTTTGTGTTTTGATTCTGTTTGAATTTGTGCGCTAGCGAATTTATATAGTGCCGAATTTAACAAAAGCAATCCGTATTGCGCACAAGGGCCACTTGGTCAATTCATGGTGGATTGTACTCGAAATTTTGTTCGTGTTTATTTTTCGGTTCTAGGTGTGTTTCGACAATGCGCCTATGTGAAATTCGGAAAGCAAACCACTAAAATAACCGGCACTATTTGCATTTAACTCATAAATAGATCGAACTTGTAAGTATAATTGGAACACTGGTTATTCACTGAAAATTCCATCCAAAAAATTTTCTAAGAAATTATCCTCTTTGGATTTTGTTCTCAGTTCAAAAATAATCATCGAGGAAGAAAAAATTCGGGATAGAATTTTAATAATAAAAAATTAGAACATGTGTGAGGAAGAAAAAACGATTGAGGACGTCTCGTTTTGGAGTTCCTCGCTAATGAAGCTAAGCACTTAAAGAATAATCGAGTTGAATTTGAACAAATCAACCCTTCAGTTGTTGTTTTTTCGATCTGTTACAAAATTGCTAAATTAATTTGAGTATATGGAAGTAGGTCACACATCAAGTGCCTCGAAATTATTTTAGGCCTAAAGTAAAATCGTCACAAACTCGGATGAAACTCGCAATATTCAGTTTCAGTTAAAATTTCGAATTCAATTATGTATTAAAGGGGATATAATGACCAGCAATTACTTGCGTATAAGCTCTTTTTTTTGTATTGTAATGACCTATTTTTGTGGATCTCTCGATAAGGGACCACCTTTTTAATATTAACAAAGGTTGTTACAAAAAATGCGGCTACAATAACACATTCGAAAAATACCTCCTATCTTTGTCAAAGGTCTTTTGCTATTCTGGAAAGAATTTGTTCACCACAGAGAAGTCGATTGGCTACGATTCGAAGAATTTGCTAACTCAATCTCGTATTTATTCGAAGGTTCTAGTTTTTTTCTGCGTCACCGAGTGTCGCATTCACTGGAATAAATAATCAAAGTTAAAAATCGCTTTGCTTTATGTAACGAGTAAACTTCCTCACTGCTTAGCTCAGTTCTCAAATTTTCTTTTGGCAAATGTTTTTGCGACAGGTGAAGGGGTTGCCATGGAGGAACGACAGCAGTTCACCCGACCGACCTTTTCAGCTCAGATATCAGATTATCCACGACAGTTGAGCATGAACAAGCGAAGTCAGAGGCTGAGGCTCTCCAGTTAGTTTGCATAAATTTTCGTAGACCTTGACTTTCTTACACTCATCACTCTCAATTACTGTAGGTCATCCTCAGACCCTTATTTCGAAAATATTAAACTTTTTACTAACAATACTTTTTTCCAAACACACTGCACAACGTGGTTAAACATCGGCTTTTCTTGGTTGCGGTTGTAAAACGAATTTCCTGCAGATGACTTAAAGGCATCACCCCACGAATCTGAGGTGGTGCAGATTTCAGGTGGAGTATTCGTATACGGGATGGGAGACTATGGAGAGGGAGGTGATTCCGTCCATTTCTTCCTAATTGCCGTAGAAAACGGCCCGGAAGATGCGGCGTCGCACAAGACTGGCGCGCTCCAATCGAACCTCTTGTACAAAATGGTGCGCCAAAACGAATGAAGCCGTATATTCCGGGCCGTTTTTTACGGCAATTAGGAAGAAATGGACGGAATCACCCCCTTCTCCGTAGTCTCCCATCCTGTATACGAATACTCCACCTAAAATCTGCACCACCTCAGATTCGTGGGGTGATGCCTTTAAAATAATTTTTGAATAAAAAAATAGACACTTGTAGAGAAAGTGCACATCATTTTGAACGCTGAAGAACGTAAAAATGAAAAAAAAAATGACACTGAAGAACATAATGAACACACACGTATAACGAGTACTACTTACTTGAAAGAAAAGTACGAAAACTAACAAAAGATATCAATGGATTTCCGAACAACCAAGAAAGAATTCACTGTAAAAAAATGCCGCCGGCTCGAAAAAAACGCTGGAAATTTCTCATCGGTGGACTTCACGGCCTTTGGCCTCCTTCCAAAATGATCCACAAGCAGGTAATTTTGAGCCAAAAGATTTCTTTCATTGAAAAGACACGGAAAGAAATCGTTAGAGTGAAGTCTCACATGAAAATACTTGAGAATTGCTTCACTTTTAGATTTACATAAGAATGTTTCACTCGTTTCGAAAGCGAAAAAGAAAATTTCTGGAACCCGGTTAAGCTGGTAATGTTGTTTCGAAAACTTACAAAATCCAACAAAGTACACAACCGATCGTTGTAATCCGGTTCAACTCGGTTTCAGCTTAGCTGGATATAAAAGCTCAGCTGAGAATGTGTTCTTCACACCAATGGCAGTAGTTCATACAGCTCTTCTATTCGCATTCGTTTTGCCGGTGGCATTGGCGGAGCAGGTGAGGAGGTGTCCTTAATTGGTACATCCCAAACTTTTAAATTATCTTGTTCCAATGTTCCCAAAATAATACTGCTGATACGGTCCCTTGGATCAAGGGATTCTGGAACGATTTCAGTCCACCAACTTATCGATTTTCATTCACTACCATAGATGAAGTCCACCACAAATTTAGGAGATTCGAAAAATAATAAAATTTTCACAAAAATCTTATAAGAAAAGAAAAAGAATACTGTAAAATTCCTTTTATGCGAGAACAAAAAAAAAAGAAAAAAGAAAAATGTTGACGTATTATACAGATTTTGCGAGGTCTAAAAAGCTCCAGGCTCCGGTGTGTTCCTTGGGTCCGCCGTTTTGTTCCATATTCATACGGAATGTTTTGGTCAGAACTGAAATTCTATTGACTGTAGTCTTCTTTTGCCTTTGTAAGTATATTCATTTCTCATTCTCAATGAGAGAGGATTCTTGTAAAAATTTTCTAGAATTTTCCAAAATGTATTCTGTGATTTAATAAAAATAATTTATAATTTTAAAATTTTTTATATTAGAGGGTACACATATTCTGACGACAAAAGAAGTTTTCTTTCCAGAGCACGTCCAATCGTGAGAAACGACAATGCCCATGTGCTGCGATCGTGCCGAATCTGTGCTCGTGCAAGGCCGGTCCCACTGCCAGCTGCACGTGCGCCGCGCCCACGCTTGCGACGACGACGTGCGGTTGCGCGGCCGTATCACAAATAGCGCAATGTCGCGCATCTTGTAAGCGTACTTGCGTCTCCACTTGTACGCATAGTAAGATCAGCTCAACGTGCCCTTCCTCATGTGGGCTCACCTGTCTGCGATCCTGTATGCCGCAGCAAGTCGTACCAGTACGAGTTATTATGCCGAAATTAATTTCAGCAGAACAATGTCTTCCTGTTTGTCAACAATCCTGTGGGAAATCTTGCGCCGCTTTGTTCACCACCGCTGAGTGCACTCCAGTTTGTAGGCAGTCTTGTGAACAACGCTGCGTGCACCTGCTTCCATCTCTATCCATAAATACGTGTTCTGTAGAGTGCTGGCCGAAATGCTCGCAACAGTGCATTGGCGAGCAGCAGCTACTTCTTCAGCAAAACATGCAACTTCTCGATTCTGCCGGCGTTACTTCTATTCAGGAGCAACCAATCCTCGTGGATCAGCCAATGCTGGCCGGTGATCTAATACCTCTACCACAACAAGCACTAGCAGGAAGGGCACCTCTTCTTTCTGGACCGATCATCGGCGGCCCAGCTCCATTTCAACAGTCAATTCAAAATCACCCAATGCTTACTCGCGGTCAAATGGCTCCAAGAGGTGCTTATCCATTCGAACCATTTCCGGGTCCGCATTTACAGACTCTGCCATTTGCAGGGGTCAGCCCATCAGCGGCATTCGGTCCATCGGCGGCAGTGGGTCCATCAGCGGCGGGTTTCCTTCAACCTCAACAGTTACTTCCGGATCATTCCTCGTTTCATCCTGGTTTGATGAGCGGAGGAGTTGCATCTCCTCAACTTCTGGGAAATCAGCCAAGGACTTTAGCGGGTCTACCTGGAGCAAGAGGAATCCCATCATTCCCATCGCTTCAATCTGCTGCTGGTCAACCTTGGCTGCTTTCGGACCCAACAATGGGAGAGCTTGGTCAACCCAAGCAATTACTTAAACGTCTACCAGAACTTGTTCCATTTCCAACAGCAGAGGACGCAGCTGCCCTAAATCAACCACTTACTAGTAAACCAACATTTGTAGGTGGTCCAGTAGATGAAGAACTACCTCGTCAACTTCAAGCAGGTCAAAGAGACTTACTCAATGGACCAAGTGTAGGTGTAGGATCTGCTTCATTACGTCAGCCATTCCTTGGTCAACCATCATTGCTTTCTAATGGTCGTGTCAAAGATAGCGTCCAACCTCAGCAAGTACTTGAGGATCAACCTATATTGATTTCTAGTCCGATTCCTGCAAAAAGTGCTCAACCACAGCAATTGACTCCGGATCAACTAGGATTTCCTTTGCAAGAGTTCGTCAAAGGTCAACTTGCGAAAGATTCCAGCATCGAAGGGGTTCCTCCACAGTTGGGAATTATTCCAGGTGAATCAACGTTGATCTCAGATGCGTCTTCAGCAGGAGTGGCTGGGCAACAACTTCCCTCGATCACCGGCGAACCATCACAGGTGTCTAGCTTTCCTGGTTCAGTCAATGTCCCCCAGGAAGCAAGTCAACCTCTGTGTCCCACTGCTTGCATGCCCGCGTGCGATCCACAATGTATTAAGGAGCAAGAACTTCTGTCACAACAACCCTCACAAGCAGTTCCCACAATGAAAGCTCCTTCTCGGCTTCAGGAAGGCTTCGGAAAAGAATTCTCTTTTGGAGCTGCAAAAAAGGTATTTTCTCACCTAAAATTTCCGTAAGAAATTCTGCGAGAAATCGACGTTAGTGGTCTTTTTTCTAATTTTTAAATATTTTCAGGTTTAGCACATCGACTGACCATGTTGTTCCGATTTTTGCGATCGATTCTGTGCTATTCATCAGACGCCATATCAGCATTGTGAATGTTTGTATATATGTAACCTTCATTAATGAAATTCCTACGTCGATTTAGTGGAGACATTGTGGCCACGTTCTTTTGAAGACACATATTTTAATTGGAAAAATAATACGTTGGGTCTTTGCATATCTTTTTTTCCTACTTTTAAAAGAAAAAATGTAAATTTTTTTGTTAGTACGAATCAAAGATCAACTTTGTGATTACAATGATTATCAGCATTAACATGTATCCATTTAATGGAAAAGTCTGAATGCTCCCATTCCAGAAGAAGAGGGGCTAAGAAGTCGATGAGTACGTTTTTGAGGTCACCGAGGTCTTTGAGGTTTTTTTTTCTCGCGCAGTTGCTGGTTCCGGGGCACGGAACAGATAATAGTTGGTTGAGACAAGGTCTGGGGTGTAGGGAGGAAAGGAAACTGTTATCCAGCCTAGGGTCCCCAGAAATTGTCGACACCTTTGCCTTGTGAGACATTCGAGGTGTTTTGGACGCTTCTGGCGCACGATCGATCAGTTTCTGGATGGGAGATTGGTCAACTTCTGGAGTTGCTTCACGTAGAGAATGGCGTTGAATCGCTGATTACCCTTCAGCAGCTCCCAGAATGGAAAAAATCAAAAGTGACAGAAAAAAAGATATGCAAAGACAAAAATGCTTGATGGCAAAATGACATTTCGAAGTAATATAGATAGACTACAAGGCGATAAATTACCTGCAAGACTCGTAAAAGAATGTAAGTGATAATTTTAGTAAAAAGTTAGGAAAAAAACAATGAAAACAAAGGGAAAATAGAAAGATCTCAGTACGAGCAAATAAAATACGTTTGAAACAAACATTTACTTGGAGTATGTTCACACTCTTAAAGGCATCACCCCACAAATCTGAGGTGGTACGGATTTCAGGTGCAATATTCGTATACGAGATCATAGATTGTGGAGAGAAGGGTAATTCCGTCTATTTCTTCCTAATTGCCGTAAAAAATGGCCCGGAAGGTACGGCTATCGAGCGTTCCGGCGCGCTATTTTCTATAACGAATCCGACTGGAGCGCGCCAGCAGCGTGCACGCGCCGCGTCGCACCATCGGGCCGTTTTTTACGGCGATTAGGAAAAAATGGACGGAATCATCCCTTTCTCCATAATCTACTATCCCGTCTAAGAACACTCCATCTGAAATCCGTACCACCTCAGATTTGTGGGGTGATGCCTTGAAGAAGGCAACCAGATTCACGAAATCTTTAAATTATGTTAAACAATCTAGGACGACTTTGATTTCAATAGGGAAAAATCTGTCAGAACCTCGATCGAAAAAAGTCACAAATTTCTATCCAACCCTTCTAGAAGTCCATTGACCTCTCAGGTATTACGATTCATGTGAGAAGAACGAGGAAATGTGCTCTTCGTAATAAATTCCACAAAAAAATGCCGGAAATCCCTCAAATCAAATGTCAAATCCTTACAACTGCTGCAGAATTGTTGTCTTATGTGCATCTATTTGAGAAAAATCAGGAACATTGTAACTAAAAACATATTTATTCGTTGAGAAAGCTAGAGATCACGCATAAAACCGAACAATATTACCCGCAATCGGCAATGTGTACGCAATGTATAAATAGAAAAGAATAGAAAAGATAACTACTAGTAGAGCTATAGAAAAAAAAACCCAATCGCGTGAGTTGAGCATTAATGACATATTCAATCAATACACATAACAACTACATTCACTACTCGTGTTGTCATATAATTTAGACAACAAAAAAGGAACGCGAAGAGCGGTTAAACTAAATTAATAAAATTAACTACACTTGACGAGGCTAAATATAATTAGATTCATATGATAGTAATTATTTCTCTCTCATTATTCATCAACAAATTAAGTAATGAAAAACAATTGCGATCTATTCAATTCCGCTAGGGGGGAGGGGAAAAAATAGCACCTAAACACGAATACTCGCCTCCACCAGCAATGAGCGGGGATTATTCGGATACGGTTGTAGTACTGAGAAGTCGAGTGTCGATAAGCGGTTGTGAGATGACCATTTGTGGTAGGTATGGGACATCCGACTGTGTGACTTTTTGATGTGATGGTCCAGAAATGCTCAACTTCACTATGTAAACTGCCTGAATGATGAGCATCAGCGGAAAAAATTACAATTTACTGAGCGTTTTGTTTCTTTTTTTCAGATGAAAAGAAAATCTTACAACGTCTCAACTGTTAGCAGCATGTTTTCCTTTCTGGGGTTCTTTTGTAGTGTATTTAATCAATTTTCAAAAGATAAAATCAAAAACTAGAGAAATTTTCTAGCATCTGGGCGTTCTACTCAAAATTTTCCTAGACGGACCTGTTGGAAAAAAGTGAAATCAAAAAAGTACATATACGGAGAGAGATGAGAACTTCTAAAATGAATTGGAAGCTTTTCTTGTTTATTAGAGTTTTCCATATGTCAGGTTAATGGAATAAAGGATATCTATCCTTCCAAGGGACATTAATCATGTAATAATTCATTATTAATGTAATAACTTAATAAATTCTTAAGAAAAGCCAACCTGAAGAGTCACAACGATCAGTAAGATGATGCATAAGATCCATGGTAGGAAATGAATTGTACAAAAATCCGATGCAGTCTAAATCCAACAACTAAGAAAGAAAAATATGGGGAAAGAAGAGAAAAAAAGAAAAAAAAAACTCGGAAGAAATCCCTACCACTGGTTCATGCGCTGACTCCGGTTCCGGTTCTACAGCTGGTATCGCATCACCACAATCGCCTTTTTCTTTCTAGACAGAAAAAAAATTATTAAAAGGAAAAAGGTCTATTCAAGAGTCATTCTAGAGAATAATTCTCTTAAAAATCTATTCCGGTGAGTTTTATGGATTTTCTGCTGTTTTCTCTTCTACTTTTACCATTCTGTAAATTTAAATTTAAAAAAAAAATAATATAATAATAATAATAATAATAATAACAATAATAATAATAAAAATAATAATAAACTCACAATAGTGGTGCGATAGCAGCACAGCATATCGGCAGTGACGTTCGCCACCGGTCGCACTTTGTCGCGTTCAGCCTCAGTCCAGTCACAAGTAATTACTGCAAAGTAATGATGACACAACTCTGTCACAATTTCGAATAAACGGTAATGCTTACCAGTTCCGCATTCTTTCAACTTCAGGTGTTCTGGTGCGCATAATGGCATCGAATTTTCCGGAATTCCAAGATAATCTGTGCACTGATTCTTACAGTATACAGTCCGAATCACATCACTGTAGCAGTAGTTGGCAGCGAAGGTTAAGAATATAATGATAGTTTTCATCTGGAATTATAGGCTTTTAAAAACTAAAATAGGTAGGATTTTTAACATCGATCGAATCAAATCCAGCGAATCGAAGAAGAAGGTTTGAGGGATGGTATCAGATGAACGAAAGTGAATTCCAGAGCCTTTGTGGAAATCAAAAGAGTTAAATGGTAGCAGATTGAAAAGAAAGTCCCAGTTTTATTTCTGGAAATCATTACCACACTATCAATACAGCAGAAAAGTTGAGAACATAAGATCTCTGCCGCATACCAGGACCTATTGGAAGAATTTTCCAAGAAAACTGTACATATGGAGAGAAATTTGACAAGATTAACCTGAATACCGAACCGGAATACCTAACAAAGAAAAAATTCCAAAACGAAAACGTTCGATTATTCGCTGTTTCAGCCGTGAAATTTTCACACAATCAGCACGGGATTCATTTCACATGCGTTTCACATGATCAGCGATGATTAGCGCTTCCTGTTTCCACGTACATATGTACGGAGGGAGCGTCTGGTTCACGGTTACTTTGAAGAGGTGGCGCTGAGTGTAAGAAATCGTTACTGTTCTTCATAGAACAGTTACAGGAACGCTGGATTTGGCCGGAATTCAACTTCAACGTCGATAAGGATACGTTTTTTTTCTTCTCTTCTGTTCATTGTACGATTTGAAAGGACATAATCTCAGTGAAGGAATGAATCCCCACTGAATCCTTGAATCCTTGTGGTGCTGAGGTAGTAATGTTTATTTACTTAGATACTTAGATGGAACGTTTTCAGTGAACGTACGGGCCCCAGCATCTTTTCCACTCTTCTCGTTCCCCAACCATCTTGTCATCCAAGATGTTCTCAAATTTCGTGAGTGACATTGACGAGGTTCTTAAGCCGAGGTCTCAGCTGGTCCATCCGTGCAGCGAACACGTCACTCCATCTCGTTGGTGGCCTCCCTCGAGGGTGTTTAGCATCCGTTGGGACCCACTCCAGCGTTCTCGTAGTCCATCTATCATCGATCCTTCTCATAATGTGCTTATGTCCCATCTACTATGCTTTGCTATCGATATGTACTCCCTGGATCGTGAAGACGGGACATTTCTCCTAAGTCGGAGCTGCGAAAAATGCCTACGTCTTCTGTGCGTCGGTTAAACTTCAGAAGACATCTCTGAAGGGCTCTATGGGCAGTAAGCACTACTTACATACTACTTACTACTACCCACAGTAAAATTTCTTAGCATTAAATTTTCCCAAATAAAACAAAAAGTGTGTGTGGACAACATCAAAGAGATTTTGTGACAGTTATCCGAACAAGGAGATCGCACCAAATCCCATACCTGGATCTTAGAGTTCGTAAATTGGTTCCACATTGCTAATGATGGACGGATAAGTACGTGGATATTGCTTTAGGATACTCGAGTGAGTTAATAAGTCAAACAAAAAACATACAATTAACATAAAACACCATCTCAACTGCATTTTTAAGAGTTAGCACTTCACTAATAGGAAATCTGATTTTAAAAATATTTAACAGATTTTATATCCAATTCTTTTCTCTAATCTAGAAAAATTGAACATCAATTGAATCGTGCAAGGTTTGAGCAGACGGGCTAGACCGACAAAAAACTTGGCCGTCTGTTCCACACGATTCAATTCAATTCTACAGTTCCAGGATTCAAACAAAGTCAGCTTTGGCATTGCATCAATTTTTTCCAGGTCATACTTGAAAAAATACAGAATTTTCCTCGAAACACAGAAGTAAGGCGTCGAAGGATGCTTAAAACCAGCATACAACGAACCTGACATAATGGGGGAATCCACGGGCAAAGCTAGAGATAGAGCTGTAGATTGCGGTAACAAGGGTGACTCCGCTCACCTCCCTCTAATCATCCTGAAAAACGGCGTGGGAACTGCATTAGTTCCTACGAGGTACGTTAGAACGCTCCTCTGTGCATACATTCTGGTCCCTTCAACAATCTTTTCATAGATTTCACTTGAACGGGGAGTCGAGGAGAACTCACCGGCTTTCGACCACTGCGCAGCGATGGATGCGGCGCGTGTGCAAAATTGGAGCGTTGCAACGGAAATCATCGTGGAAAATGGAGTTTTTCATGCCGTTTTTTTTCCTACGATCAGGGGGAGATGAGCGGAACCACCTCTGATCCCGGAATCTACGACCCCGCATCGAGTTTGTCCATTGGAAATCCATCACCCCACGTCAGAATCGTGGGGAGATGACTTTAAAAGGTACATATCCCTTCTCATAATTGTGTGACGCTTCACACGCCGTTTATTTCAGACAGCTAGACACCACGAATGTTTAAACAGTCTGCGAATCGTCATCGGACCCATGGAATTGATGATTAAACATTGATAAAAAGCATGAAATGGTGAGATACGTAATTAATTCCTACATTTTGAATAACCGCAACGAAAATTGTTGCTGAACCAAAATTCCTGACCAATTCCAGTTGCGGGAAAAAAATCTCTGGAAAACATTTCCTTTCACAAATCATCTAATCGTTCAATCAATTTTCTTTCCGCGAATCCGTCAGCGAATTAGGTTTAAGTACATCTATACACATTAAAAGTAGGGAAAATATCACTGCCTAAGGCAATTTATCCAGAATAAGCTACAGAGATTTCTCACATTCTGTAGCAGGAAATTGAGACACAAAGTTTTTTCTGTAGAAGAATGATAATAAATATACAAAAGTCAAAAAAGAACCAAAATAACAGTAAATATATATAAATTTCAAATAATAAGTTCGACTCTTGTATTCCATGTAGCCCTAGTAGAAAGTTCTGATGGTAATTATCCAGAAATTCAAAAAAAACGACTGCTTTTAAACGCAGCTCCATGATGATTGAAAGTACATATTTCAAATCAATTGATGATGACATTGCGCCAGAATTTTCTGGACACCATTATACAGGGAGTAGATTCGGTGGAGAAGAGCGGAAAGAATTTTCTGGAAATGAATGAGCTGTATGTATTGAGAAGTGCGAACAACTGAAAATTACAATGCAACCACCCACAGTGTCTTCTCTTTTGTTTTTTTTTGAGGAAAAAAAAGAAACAACTTCGGATTGCAATGACATGCAGACATGCAAGCATGGAACAAAAATGAAGAATGATATATGAAATATTATGAGTGGAGTAGAAGGGAATCCGGGGATTGAATCAAAAATGAGTCACCGTCCTGCATATATAATCATATAATCTATCGTAGCGCACAATTTTCATTCTCATCCCTCGAAAATTTCAAAATAAGGGACGAAGTTACTGCGTCTGTTTTTTTTAACATTTCGCAAAATTTGTGGAATATTTTTTCAAATTATACGGAAAATTGTCCTGATTGACTGAAGGAAGTCCCAAGTGTTTCTGGAAACTCTTAATGTGTGGACGAAGAACAAGAAGACGAAAAGGTCACTCCCGCAAAAATCCCTCCAATCGATGTTATTCTGGTTTGATCCCAATGACATCGGCAAATTTGATCTACACACTAACCCACTGTCTATCTCAAAACCAGAACATCGACATGTTATTTTTCCCTGGGGGCTGGGATTTGGAGGACTGTACGCCTGAGCGTTCAAATCCTCACACGGCTTCTGCTTAGTCGGGATCACCTTAAATGTAATCGCTTTGAGTGGGGTTCGAGTTTTTCTGGATCGGAACACACAAACCCGTGTATAAGGGCTTATGTAAATTCGGATTCGTTGAGTTTGCAGGAGAATGAAATCCAGTCAATGTTCGAAACTCTCGTGAGTTTTCAACTTGAACATTACACTTTGAGAAACATCTCCGCGTCAAACATTTGAACAGACATAGAATTTGATTTGTAAGAGGGAAAAGTGAAGAAATGATTTGTGAGGCAGAAGCGATTTGAGATCAGATACAGAAGCAGTGAAAAATGTAAAATTATGAGTAAAATATAATTGTATGGAGACAAGAAAACAAAATATGCTATAGAAAGGGAAACTACAAAATCAGTAGTGACGTGAGTGACGACCACGCCCATTCTTTGATGAGGAAGTAGCGGATGACGGGGAGGGGGCATGAAGCAAAACAAAAACAAGCTCACATCGTCTAACATTATATTCAGTCAAATAGGAATTGTGTACAGGATAAAAACTAACTGGAATTAAACTACTCTGTGACTTTTCCCAATACACCCGCCCTGGACGAGTCGTGTTTCTGTAGCGTGTAATTGCAGAGCGCTCGTCGTCACGAAAAACACGGAAGTAAGGCAGTAAGGGCGCGTCGATAATGCGGAAGTGAATTCGGACCGAAGCGAAGGACGGACGAGCGGCCTGGCGGGCGAATAGGCGGCTCGGACGAGATTACGTGTGTGATGCTGAGAATGCTGTTCACCACAATCAGTCACCGGATGAACTGTGAACCTCAAGACCTCGGGTAGTTCGAGAATCAAAAGTAAGGAGAGGATGAGGAGTGGAGGAGGGCTATGGGCCCCAAAAACTAAGACGGAGTTAAGTCTAAAAAACGAAAGAAACGCTTAGCTAATATGTACAGTACAGTAGTACAGTCTGTGAATAAGTAGAATGAGCAAACAGAAGAGAACGCCAGTTCAAATATTTCCGCGTTTTCATTCGCGAGAAGAGCTGAACATCAGATTTTTTCTTGGATGAGTATCCTCTGACGTAAACTGGTTAATCATTTCTAAATCTACTCTCTAGGATTGTAGTTGCAGATTTAAATGCATCTACCTTCATTAATTAATAAGAAGAGATTTCTTAGGATTCTTATCTGGGAGCTTTACAACTAAACTTGAATGTTGTAAAATTAAAGTTAAAATTAAACGATTAACACAGATGATTTGAATGTTTTTAAAAGAGAAAAAACTGTTAAACATCCCTAACTAAGAACTTATTTAACCGGTTAAAGGAATTCAAGAGAGAAACCAGTTTATATGATGATAGAAAAAAAAACAGGAACTCATTTGAGTCGCACCGGAACTTTGTGTATGGGGAAGCCGTCGACGAGTCTAAAAATATGAGGGACTCGACGGAGCTATTGGACGAAGACTCGGAGTTGTCGAGCTGAAAAACCTCTAAGAGAACGTTTCTTAACGTGCCGTGCAGACACGACGTTCCCGTGGGCAATCGGGATTTATAGGAGAGCCCGAGAAAAAAAAAGCCAGTAGAGCAGCAGCTGCACGACGAAGGCGGAAGTAAATCTATTTGAAGGCTGTGGGCGGTGCTCGGCGGCGGGCGACGCGCATACATCACGTTTCCGATAGCTAACTGATGACGCTGAGGCACAATTTTTGTCTTCCAGACATTCCAGATGAAATTGAGGATTAGGAGAAATTTGGTTATGGAAGAGTAACGATGAAAATATTATAGCGACCAATGTACGGACGTATGATGCATGGATAGGAAATGGAAGTGAAAAATCCGAGACTAGACTGAGGCAGACCGGAGAGGCCCGACAAACATACAGAATTGGTCGTTAAATAATTGATACAGTATAAAAAGTGGTATAGAATAAAATTCCCGAAGGTTACTTTTACTGCGCTGATTTCAAATGGTGTCCTGGCGGCGACGGTTGAGTATTGATTCATGGCGCTGTGTGGATGCAGGCGATGTAAATAAGAACGCGGAGGAAGCGAACAAGGAACTATGACAGACAAAAAAAAACAGAAGAAGAAGAAGAAGAATGATGCGGAAATAAATCCTGGAAAAATGCAACGTATAGTGGTGCGTGGTTTCCGTAGAAGGAGAACTTTTTATGGATATGATCATAAGGATTTGTTAAGGGCACGTGCACTACTGCAACCATCCATGTCCACTTGATCTTCCTTCCCGCTATTTGACCAGGAAGTTGTTTGCAATCGACCGGGGACCGTCAACCGTTATCATCCATATTCTTTCTGTGTATGCAGTTGCCAGCGCCATTCTCATCCATGATAGAATTGATAGATTTGATAGTCAGAAGAAATATTTATGTTTTTAATTGAGTTACTGATCCTGGTGCACAAAACTACCGATTGAAGCAGGAGTGGTGAACTGTTCTTTAACTTCAGGGGAAAAAAGTGAGGATCAGAATGAGTAGATGGAAATGTTATGGATGATCTTTGACCATATGGGGCAGCTTAAATTTTATTCATGGAATTCGCCTAAGTTCCTTGACAAAATTATAAATACTAGTAAATTATTAGCTAAAAAAATTCAGCGGGAACTCAACCGAAAAGTACACGAATCAGTAGAATCCAAGAGAAGCCATGGAAAACGGTCCAACAGCGGTCAATTATGGAGCTTCTATTCTTCTAAACTCCATATTTATCCAGTAAGAGGTGGCAGAGCCTACGCTGTTGAGGTTTACACAAAGAGGGCCGGTAAAACTCCTCACATCCTCTTCAAACCAATTGTAAATTAGCAGAAATTTGAGTTAAAATGTAGTTTTTAGGCAGCTATGGAAACAAGTCTGGAACAATCCATGTTCAGTCCAATTTTATAGTGAATAGCCAAAATTCAAGCCATACCTAAGCAATGACCGACATAAAATTCATTCCAATTTCGAAAAATGTGTAAGAAAAGGATTTAAAAAGATCTAAAACGAAGGTTTTATGATAATCAGCGGAATTCTTGGAAAAAAAAACTCGTTGTCCACCCGGTGATTGCTCGGAATTTATTCATGTGTTTAGCCTTGGGCTGTGATTTTTCAACATAATTACTACTGATTAATTAATTAATTACTCATAATTACTTTCAAGTTGAATGGGAATTTAACTCGAAATCTACGGAACTTTAGGGTTAAGGTACAACCAAGAGGGATGAATTTTCGTGGAAATTTTACGGAAAAACATGTGTCAGAGGGAAACGATCGAAATTCTAGACACACATTCCGGACCTTCCTCCTCTTCGAGTGGTTCTGAATTACCAAAAAGTGGGCGATTTGAAAACGTAAAGCCGTCGTAAAGTGAGGTGAGCGCCAAGATGTGATGGTGAATGAGGAATTTTGTCCAGAAACACACAGGAGAGTTCTTCAATTACACCCGGCTTCGAATTTGTAAGCGTGAAGTTTTTTGAAGTCCCTAATTAAAGCGTACAGTGGAAATTTGTGGCCAAGCGGTTTTGAACAGGGACAGGAAATGGTGGGAAAATGCGGAACTCGTCCACCGGACTCGGAAAGTCGATTGGCCTATAAAAACAGGAAGTGTCCTTGAGGTTTACCCTAATTTCTTCAACGATCATCCAATGGCCTATTTATTTCTACTTGGAAATATGTAGGAGTATTGTCGGTCTGCATTTGCGTACACATATATATGCTTGGAATATAATACTATTATTATTAATATTATTTTTATTTATTATATATGTATGCATTTAAGAACATAATAAATAAATAAATGACAAAATAAATAAGTAAATTAATAAATAAACGGAGCTGTCTCGGACTACTCAACTATGTCAGGAAAAAAAACACCATTTCCGCTAAGCTTTCAGTATTTAAGAAAACTGTTAATAATCCCTTAAGTTAATTCCTTAAGTAAGCAAGTAATTAGAGGTTTCTTCACTTGTAGTCAGTAACCTATGCATGTACTCATTGTTATTATTTTGCTGGTGTTATTTACTGTATGTTTTATTAATATTTTATTTTATATTATATTGTTATTTTATATTTGTACTATTTGTTCACTGCATTCTCCCGTTGTAAACACATGGATTGCCATGTAAAGAACAAATAAATAAATAAATAAGTAAATATGCAAATATATAAATAAATATATGCATGACTGGCCTCTATCCACACATGAAAATATGAAAGGACATTCAAAATCCATATTAAATGTCTGCGATGAACATGATCGAGGATTTCTTTCTGGGAAAAACCTTAGCAGCCTAATCTGGATCTATCCGTAATGAATGCTTTTTTTTGAGGAGAAGAAACGGATGTGATAGAAATTTGCGAAGCAATAAAGAACGAAAGTATTGCGGTGATGTTTTAAAGATTTTCACATTTTCACGCACATTTTCGTTCTAGTTTACGTCTGACAACAACATCTGAGAACTCAAAAGAGAAGTCTGCAATTTTTTTTCCAGAAAAAAAACATCTTCTAACGCAATTGCGACAAACGTTGAATGACAGGAAATATTACGGCTGCAAAGCGGCTGTAATATATTCATTTCCAGAGCGAAATTTTGTGTTCTCTGGTGTCACATCGGGACGACTCGGATCTTTTTGAATGTCCAGGAGTGTTCTCCTAGACATATGAGAGGCTACTTACGTTTGTCCTCATTCTCCTCATTCCCAACCAAGCAAAACATATATCTTTTTTAGGCACGTCATCTCCATTTGAATCCAGAAATTATGAATTCTTAAAGCATCACAGGTTTTCAATGCTCCACTACAAATTTATATTCACTTGAATAATTTCATTTTGAAATTTCTTAGGTCCCGTGTATTTTTTTGATAGATGACAGTTGATCTCATGTTAGAGTAGAACTTTCTCACTCTGCAAAAAGGGAACTAAAAGAGGGAAAGGCGAAAGTTAAGGAATAATCTGTTGCTATTTTTTTCACCCAAGCTTCTATGTAGAAAAAAAGGTTGACAAAATGTGCTTTATCATTTGATAGATAATTTTTAACTTCTATTTCTTTTTTTTTAAATTTCGTTCTTCAAAATTATATCGCTGCAATTTTCTAATTCTCTTTTCGCTCCATGTTCTCCTAGATCATTGAAATAGAGTGTCAAGTGACGAGAAGAAATATTTCTGAAATATTTTTGAACTAGATCGAATGTCATAAAAAGTGAAATTAATTAACTATGATTGTAAGTGTAATTTGTAAGTGTGAAGATGTAGGAATGCCTAAAAATGCCCACTGATGCTTTTCTTCGCGCCTAGAAAAAAAAAGAGAATTTTGACCATCAAGGATGGATTATAGACTAGCCGAGCGGTTGTAGTGGATTAGGGAAAGTTAATTTGTTGCCGATTTTTTTCGAGGAAGAAAAAAAAATATTATGAAAAGCATACTTTTTATAGCTTTTGATTCTTTTGTCGTGTCTAAAATTTTGCTTCAATCATTATTTTTTCTATTACTTCCCTCTTTTATTTCTCCGTATTTTTTTTGCTCTCTTAGACGTTTTCCTTTGCTCATTCGAGGAAAAAGCAAAGGGTGTCAAAAAAAGCGGCATTTTGTCTGATTGACACTGTAGTTTAATTATCTGAAAAAATAAGAATGGAAAAAATAAAAAAAATCACTATATTGAAGAATTTTTTCTAGTGCGTAGTACTACCAAAAAAATTCTTCAATATAGTGATTTTTTTATTTTATTATTTTCACGCCAGTACTTTTTTTGCTTGTGCACTTTTATGTTAGAAAAAAAGCAACCACGAGCTATCCATCAACCCAATATGAATAAAAATTAAATTTTATGTGATTTGTGTAAATGTATGGAGGAAAGGAAAGGTCTAGAAGAAAAAATAATCTGATATCTCATACCTCTATCAGACCCAAGAACTGCATGATTTCTATACTTGTACATTTTCAGTGAATAAAAGTTATAAAGAAAAATACATTCATAAAAAAATAATAAACTCGGTAGAACAACACATTTCTCACGGTTCTCAACTTACAACTTTCTATTTGCCTAATCACTTCCTCAATTCCTCGTTTTGTTTCATTGAACCACACGACGATAACAATTCCACCTATAGGAGCTGAAGCGAATAACAAGGAAGTGTTTTGTAATGAGCGAGTGGATTCCGCAAAAAAAAAAAATCTACCGAACCGCTCACTGAAAAACAGGGGGCTCACATGATAACATACATATTTGCACAGAGATATTTACGTATATCCAGGAAATTTCCATAGGAGCTTCCGACAAAGCCACCTTAACGACTACGATATTTCACGTATTATTTGTATTTTTTTTTTTGATTGCATACGTCAGCGCATGGGATAATAAATGGCAAATATCTACGCAAGAAAAAAAAAACGTCGACACATTTGGAAAGCAAACGGATTGGACAAACACGTAATATGCTATTCTGGTGAAGCTTTTTTTCCAGAAACAGAGAACGTTTACGGTATGTGCTGCATCACTTGACAAATAATTTTCCGCTCTTCAAAATTACATATATCGGTGTAATTTTCAAGTTCCTTTCTTTTTCGAATCTGTTGTGTTTGATCATTGAAACGTAGTGTTAATTCTGATGAACTGTCTGCCACTGATTGAATCAGGGGTTTGATCTACAGATTTGTAAAATTAGAGCTCCGTAAAGTATCTGGCGCTAGCCGATGTGTCTAGTCAGTGTTTTTATCCTCTCAAACAAGTCTGGTACCAATTTATCGACCCCAGAAGGATGAAAGGCTTGGTCGGCATTAGGGCGGACTCGAACCATCGATCGATCGTGTAGGCAGCGGAACCTCTAACCGATTGCGCTACACCCGCTCTAGGGCTTGGTAACCGGTAAATATGAGGGATTGATTGGAGCAATTGATGCTACTATACTCTATATCCTATTTTTTCTATTTTTTTTTTGAATTTTCCACTTCCACGCTCCTTTACGGATCTAGTAAACGGAAACCTGCTCGACTTATTTGAGTCACTCCATCACTTTTAAAGAGAATATGTAGATAGAAATAAACATGATAAATAAATAAAATAAAAAGTAAACGTTATGAAGAAACGCAAGAGACGGATGCTTTAAACTGTTCTTATGAATCATTCAGTGGTTTCACGCAGATTATTCATACTTTTATGGTGGATCTCTCTTCCTTCCAGAGAATCCTCGCAGATTATTCATATTAAAAAGCTGTTTTTCTTTTCTCTGAAAGAAATGATACTTATAATATAAACATATGAAGCAGCGTAAATAAATCTACAGAGCTTTCTTTAGGTCTTCACGTCTTTTTTTTTTCAAAAAAAAATTCTACAATATTCAGACGCTATCATTAGTTGTTGCCTTTTTTCCCTTCACACTTTTTGCCGAAATTTTTCTTCAACGTCTGCCTTTTCAGAGAGAATATTCACCAAGAAAAACCTCTAATTTGAATTGAAGTAAATAAATAATTAAATAAGTAAATAGAAGCAATTAAATTGAAGTAATGAATTAAATTAGGCTAAAGAGTTTATAAAAAATATAAAATAAAATAAGAATTTAAACATCTTTTATCAATATACCTCAGAAAAAATTTAATCCATGATTTTGTCAAAAATAGAATGTTAAGACGATAAAACATGGAATAAAATAAAAGAAAAGGTACGTTGTGGCTGTGTAAATATGTTGGGGGAAGTATTCGACATTTTGGAAACAGAAATAGGAACTTCTTCAGATCTTAAAAGAATTACGGATAAGATTGTGAAAGGTTAGATTAGAAAGAAAACTTTATGAGAGGTTCAGTTAGATGACAATAGAGTCTTTAAAGATCTAGCTGAGTTTTTTTTTTTGTTAAGCATTTAATTGCTTTCAGTGCTATAGAAAAAAGAGCAAACTTTGACGAGATCAATAAGATAATTTCCGTTTTTTTCACTGGAAGATGAGGTGTAATGTGAGTTAAACCATGAAACCTCGTCACTCACATAAAAATAAACATTTCAATTTAAAGTAACACCAAATTGACCACCTACTTTTTTGATGTTTTTATTCTGTGCCTACCTTAGAAGACAGGATGTTTGTAACGAGTTTGAGGCTAAAATAATTAATTTTCGCCAAGTTTTGAGTGGAAATGCAGCTTTGTTTGAGTAAATTCGCAGCAGATCAGTGAGTTTAAGAAGCTAATCCATGTTCAAGGATACTCAAAAGATGGATTTCTGTTGCTCTATTTAAAGAATTCGTAACTCAACTAGATCATACCTCATTCTATTTTATCCTCCTCTTATGCCAAAAGAGTAGGAAATAGGAAAAAACAATTAACTAAATTACCTAAGACGCTCACCTCTCATCCAGTAAATTTTCCTCTCTTTTATTCTTTTTTTAAATTAGAAATAATGCGGTAGTAACGTCCAATATTTACACGATCACGATGATAACAAACTTAAAACGGAAATCCAAATAAAAAAAAACGGAAATCCATATCTAACTATATGTTTAATTGTATTAAAGAAGTCCTATTCATTATTTATTTTTATTATTACTATTATTTTAGTTTTTATTTTTTCTCATTTTTTATTATTACTCGTTGAATGGCAAAAATTACGGTTGTTTGGGGAAACGAGACGATGAAGCAGCGTTGTGAAAAACAGCGATTTTCTGGAGTTTTAAGCAAGTGTAGGAGGCTAGGATGCTAGTGGGGGTTTCCATAAAGCGACCAACGTTTCTTAGCTGGTTTTTACAACGATTACACACGAAACCACTCACCTGTAATGTGCAACAACCCCCGCCCGGTTTAAGGATCAGATGTTATCCCGCTATATACCATTTTTTTTCTAACCTTACTCCGATAATTTTATGAATGTCCTAAAATGCTACAGGACTGCTTGAACAGTTCTTTGTTCAGCGACAGAAACAGCATAAATCGGTGTCGAAAGGAAGATTTACTGAATTTAACGACTGTAAAAATAAATACGATGCATAGCGTGTGGTTTACGATGGGTTAACATAGTTCCTGAAAAAAGTTGACCCGGAAAAGACGAAATATGTAGCAAATCACTCAAATTTTCAGACGGTTCAGACGAAGAAGAAGAGAAGAGAGAAAAAGCAGAAATCAACGTTACAAGACCGTTCTGATTCTTCACACAGTCTTCGGGAGATTATTTCTATTTTTAATATTTATTTTTATTTATTGTTTTATTTATTTTTCATTATTTATTTTTTTAATTCTTAATTTAACTGTGTACTACTTTTTAAGCAGAACCAAGATTGTTATTGATGTTTATTCTGGCTAACGTTTCGAAACGTTAACGAATTTAATTTTATTATTTTTTTGTTTTTAATACCTATGAAGTTGTAGCGTTATAGTTAAGTTATAATTATAGTTATATAGTTAATACCCAGTTTTTTTCCTGAATACCCCATTTTTTCTTTTTTCTGACAACTCTACATGTTATAATTTATTTATCAAAGCACCGAGATCGTAAATCGGATTCGTATGGCATTACTGTGCTCATTACTCCTGTTTTTCTCGTTAGCTCCTTTAGTCCACTGATTGTACGTGGATGTGTGTGTGAGCGACACGGATTGTTGTGGAACGTCGATAAATAACTCTCTACTTCCCTGTCTGGAGTCTAGAAGGACGATTACTTTCCACAAGTGCAATTTTTTTCCCGTTCAAATAGAAAATGTTACTTGTAGATTGGTTATTCGAAAAGAAAAAACCCAATGTTAAATGGCAGAGAAAAAAAGTTGACGCAAACGTCGTAGAGCTTAAGTTACTGGAAAGAAACGAATAAAAGGGAATGAAAAATTGGAATAAAAAATAAATAAAAGTAGAAATAAAAGTAAATAGAATAAAAGAATAAATAAAAATAAATAGATAAAAAAATAGGAATCCACTGGGAAACTTAAAGCGCCTTGTGCTAAACTTCCCAACACGCCATTGTCATTGTCATTGCACTTCTAGACACCACCGTTCACTGAAATCTCCAGAAAAATCCGACTACAATCGCTTTTTCCACAATCGCAGACATATTAGAGGACTTGTGTTAAGAAACAACGTTTCTCGCTTTAAAAGAAAAGCCTTAGACACCACTGTTCACTGAAATCTCCGAAAAAAATCCGACTACTGTCGCTTTTTCCACAACCGCAGACATATTAGAGGACTTCTGTTAAGAAAAAACTTTTTTCGCTGAAAAAAAATCGCAAAATCTTCCCCACAATTACGGTAGAAGAAGGAAGAAATAATAAAAGTAATAAGCGAAGAGAGTTAATTAGTGTCAAGCATTTGACCGTATTTATATACATAAAAGATTTAAATTTAAAAGTCACAAAAAAGTGCACTAGGAGAGAATTATAGGCGTAAGCTATGAACACTAAAGGTACAGAAACATAACTGATGAGAAAAAAAAATGAAATTATTTCCTGGTTCGTCTGATTTGTTTGAATACAGCGTCGATTATGTCAACTAAAAATATGTAGGCGGTTATTATATTGCGGAAGTCAAAAATTAGATGATATTATTATTTTATTGTACTTATTGGAAATGATTCGAAAAATACGTCAATCCTGCACTTATTTAGAAATTAATTTTATTTTTTCGCAAACTTCCTAAAATTTGAAAGGAATATATCAAGAATTTTTCTAATGTGTACCTTCTAATATTGTAGCACATTCTAGAAAACCACATTCTATGTCTTTGAGGAAGTCCGAGTCGAGGGCTATTCAAATAAAAATTTCTACCTTCAATTATTGGGACAGGAACGTGGAAATAGTTCCTTAATGTTGAAATAATAAGACTTTTTCGGTGCCAACATGCGTACGCTGTTCCCAAAATGATTGAATGAAATTTACCCCAAATTACTGTAAATCCATATTCCATGTAGGTGAAGCTCTCCGCTAAAGAATAAAAATTTATGCTGATAGTGTTTCTGAGCCTCGTTCTCCAGGATAGAATAGGTGTCGCAACCCGTTTTTCTGTTAAAAAAACAAACACGATCTTCTTGCTCGAAATAGGAACAAAACGTTTGGGAAAAGCTCGGAGGTTGCTCACAAAAGCATTCGGTAAACTAGATCCGGGACTCGCCATGGTAGGGGAGCAAACTGTTGAGAGAGTAGTCCTCTGTCTCCTTGGTTACGGTATGTTGAAGTATGTTTTAAGAAAAAAAATAGTAAATGAAAACACTTTGAAATACCCTCGGAGTGGCCCTCATTCAAAAAAAAACAAAACCAAATAAAGAAAAGGTCAACCTTAACCTTAGGAAACCCTCAGGGAACCCAGAAAATCGAACGCTTGCGAACTGTTCCATGAGAATCGTTGCCACATCGCTTTTCTTGGTCATATATTTCCTCATCTATAAAAAAGTGGGATCTAAATAGCTCCGGAACATCCCAGCTTAAAAATTCTCTCCTCCATGGTCTCAGTAAAACTTCTTTCTGGAGAAATTTTTTGTAACCTAGCACCACTGTAATAATTTGTAGTTGTTTTTCATAATACCACAGATTGAAATAATCTGTAGAACGCGGAAGTTGAGCAAGCAACGAGGAAAATCCAATTGTTATGACGGATGGAAACGCCGAGGAGCACTATGGCAGTGTTTTTACGACGGTAGCAGTCCCAACAAAACACCACCACCCGGAAGTGTTTGCATTTTGCGTTGCAGCACATATTTTTCTCACATAACAACGACTGCAGGCATCGTTTAGCTTTACGATTAAAAGAAAGGAGTCAGGAAGGGGGGGGGGGGACGGAGCGGAAACATACGAGAAATATCTATAAAATAGAACTACTTAACACGATGTAACACTTTGGATAGTTGTGATAGTCCAGAAAAAAGTGCTTAGATGGATGATGAAGAAAAAGAAGAAGAAAAAAAAATGAGACTCGTGACAAATCAGCTACAAGGAACCAGTTTTCATCACCTCCGAGGATGAAACGCGTTTGAATTATACATGCACTACGAAATATACAATCCATATATAACTCGAATCCTTGAAAGTTAAAATTGAAACTGCTTCTTGAATTGAATTAAAACGTATTCTAAATACTGTGAAGAAGTGTAACTTAGCTATAATCAAAGTTTTTTTTTTCAAAGATATGTTAACAATATTCTGTGAGTTAATTTTTTTAATTTATAATACCATTTACTTTTATTTTTGATTAATAATACTTAGAAGTATTGTAGACACTGAGAGTTGTAACATAGCTATACTTAAAAGTTTTTTGCAAAGATGTGTTACAAATATTCTGTGAATTAATTTTATTCTCCCGTTTATCTAATTTTTTTTCGGATCTACATAAAATACGCTCTACGTCTACCATGATCGAACTTCAGGGAAGGAAATCCACTACAGTGACGACACCAAAACCGCTTTTGATAACTTCCTCATCATTTCAGAATTTTTTTATAGTGTAAACCCAAAATAAAAATGGTGCGAAGAGGAGGAGGAAAAACTTGAGTTCCCAGAAATTCGTATAAATTTTGTGACAACGATAACAGTGAGTTGGGATAGGGACCTCAGTGTTTGTCAGTGCAACTTCAAATACATATGTATAAAATAATAGATGGTAATAAAAATAGATAGAATAATAATAATAGATAATAATGAAATGTAGACAATCGACAACAAGGAACTAGAAAATTAATTAAGTACAAAAATACAGATAAAGTTTCATATTTTGTTTGGGACAGGATAAAAACAAAGGGCATCTCCCTTTTCTCCTTTCTCCGGTATCCTCAACCGTTCATTGCGCTGTATTAATAGTAAAAGGTTATACTTTCTAATAAAAAGAGCTAGAGAAAAAATAAAAAAGGATGACTATTAACACGATTTATTATTTTTAATAAATTAAATTATTCTAAATTCTAAATTTTTAATAAATTAAATTATTCTAAATTCCAAATTTTATTTCATTTCATTTCATATGATCTTTGAGGTATTAAATTCAAAACTACTGTTTAAAATAGACCGCGCATATCGCAGTACCTGAGTCGAACATCTATTAAAACAACACGAAAACATTCCGTGTGTCACCCATCCTTCACGGGATTAATGGATGGATCTGGAAGATTTAGATTAACGGTGGTTCCGCAAAGGTATTAATAAATGCATGGAGTCTTTCTTCTTCTTTTTGTTCTCTTTGTTTTCCTGTATCTCCGTCTATTCAATAAACCCATGGTAACATGTGAAACGGTTTTTTTTCTGAAGTGCGAAAGTTCGACTTTACTTGAATCTTGTTTTTTTTATTAATTAATATTATTATTCTTATTATTCTTTTAATTAGGATTTTTCTTATTTATGGATAGATTTGAAGGCGTTTTTCCCCTGGAAACCTCTTTCCTCTTAATTGAACTACTAATTCGCAAATTTTCCAGCTTAGCAGACATTTTTGCACCACTGCATCAGCTGCAGAAAGTTCGTTTGTCAGCTGCGGCTGCAAGTGCAAGTGTCTGTGAGTTCCGGAAGTGCTGAAGCACTTCCGCAACTGGCACGCGTCATCCTTCGCGTGCATTTGCATTCCAAACGTCCTTGTCGTCCTTGCGTTTTCATTTCGTCGGTTGTTAAAAAGTGCAAAAAAGTAGACGTGGGCACCACAGGACTGAAAAATATTGAGGGACTCGAAAATGAGGATGGGACTCTGGAGTGAAGAATATGTAAGTTTTTCCCCTTCAATCTATGGAAATGTTTGGATTTGTGGGAATAAATATTTGATTGAGTTTCACAGCATCACTGATACAATATTTGTGGGATATTTTAAGCGGTTCCCTTTGACTTCCAAGAAAAAATCAGTTAAGTTTTAATTTTTAGAAAATCTGCTTGTGCTTTTAAATATTTCGTTTGAGCCTATATTGGTAAGGAAGTAAATGTTGTCAGTCTAACGGAGCAGAAATTAAAAAGACTTTTTCTTAAGCATAATTAATTAGCCGTAATGTAAAAGAATAATTCATAATAACAATTCAATTAGTGTAAAAGAATAATTCATAATAACAATAATTTTAATAATAACAAAAATAAGGAAAGAAACTATGAAATGAATAACTAAATGTGTAAGGAATTAAAACTAAACGAAATTGAAAATAACGACATAGGTGTCACAGTTGCCAGAGATTCTCATGGATAATGCTGATTAGGAAAAAATAGTGGTGAAAACAAAAAAAGATATTTAGAATTGAAAAAAACAAAAAAAAAAACAGAAACTAAGCCAATGGAAAAGATGTAAAAGAAAAATCAGCTGTATCAGACTGTTGCAGAGTTTTTTCTTTTCATGTAAGGCGGTGAATTCCGCCTCCTATTAATTTCCTCCTATTAGTAAGGGAAGAGTTGTGTAAATGGCTATAATGCAATCAACATGGAATTAGCAAGGAATTTCTATATTTAGTCCAGACATTCTCATTACGTAACGTTGTTTTCGTCGTTTTAAAAATCCTGAACATGTCTGAAAAAGCACGTCCTTGACGTCACTGTCTGGAACTTTTCTCGCAATTTATACTTGTAACCTTTCTGTAGTGTAAAGGATATCTTTTTTAAGCACAATAAGCTACAATAATGTAGCTCGTGAAGCATCATGCGCTTACTTTTCAGGATTAACAATTTCAAAAACAAAACAAAAAGATTTAAATTTTGAAAACGAAACATTGTACTGCAACAAATTGTCGGATATCTATCATTTACGTCTGGATTGGATTTGTATTTTTAACATTTATTAATGCAGAACAAATCCACAACAATTTCAAATTGTACTTGCTCTGCTGATAACGCAGAACATTCTTTGAAATATTTGAGATATAGATATAATTGAAATAATAAATAGTATAATAATAGATAAATAAATAAAATATAATGGACAAAACCAGACTGATTTGTGAATCCAACCACTCTATTGGTATAATTTCTTAGATCATAATTTTAGTAAATTCACATACCTTCAATGGTTTATTGTTTGGTTTTATATGGGCTTAAAAAAATTAAAATAAAACAAAATAATTAGTAGACGCAACCTCAAAAGAAAATTGAAAGGGATTAAAGTGTGTGACAATGAGCTTTGAGGAATCCAAAAAGATTGAAATATCTGTCTACTGTTATCTACCTATGCAATTAATATTCCGCTTAGTTTAAAGGCTTCACTCCACGAATCTGAGGTGGCATGGATTTCAGGTGGAGTATTCGTATACGGCATAGTAGATTATGGAGAGGAAGGTGATTCCGCTCATTTCTTCCTAATTGCCGTAAAAATCGGCCCGGAAGATGCGGCGGGTGCACAAGGCTGGCGCGCTCCAATCGAACTTCTTGTAGAAAATAGCTCGAAGCCGTATCTTCCGGGCCGTTTTTACGGAAATTAGGAAAAAATTGACGGAATCACCCGACTCTCCATAATCTACGGTCCCGTACACGAATACTCCATCTGAAATCCGTACCTCCTCAGATTCGTGGGGTGATGTCTTTAATGTATGTATCTCTGGCTATGTATTTTACAATTTAGACCTATTTTTAGTAAGTGATAAGTACTTGGAAACACCTTTTTCTTCGAAAAGTCTTGTTTTCTCAGTTGCAAACGACTGGAACGAAAAAAAAACTTTTTGTTTATGAAATAAAGTGCAAAATCGTCGCATGGAAAAGATTTTAGGTTTTCCTGAGTATATCAAAGTGTTGCTGAGTTCTGAGGAGAAAATGGAAGACTACATTTAGGGAACCAACTTCGGATGCACACATTGTTTCCTAAAATGAAATTTCCTTTTTTTCCTAAAATTGAAAGAGGTGAAGATTGCTTCATGTTGGTTACGGTGTTAAGGGGTAGGAAGGATTTCAGGTATATTTTACGAGATTCCGGATTATTTTGGCTGGATGAGATGGATTTAATAGTTATTAATTGAACACTTGTTGACCAAAAAAAGAATTCAAACTGCTTAAGTTGTACGGCTACACTCCAGAAAAACATCCTTGAGGCTTTGGAATAAGAATCACAGAAGTAACGATAGAGAAAGTTCTATGTCCGGAAATTTTTGGAATTGATGGGTTTTAAATGCATTGAATGCTAAACTAATTTTGAAATATTTCTGTGAGCATAGAGGGTTTTTTTCCTTTTCGGAGGTCTCTTCTACAATTCTTTAGGTGAGTTTAAATCTTAAATTTTTCTAGGAGGAGTCTTAAAGGGGAATTTAAAAAAGAGTGCATAGAGTTTCATTTCCATTCTATATAGAATAGCCTTGAATGATTAGAATATGAATGAAATTTTTATGGGTTGGAGCATGAATTGTGCCGAGAAAAAAAAATGCATCGCATGATCTCCTAGCAACGAGTTTGTTGCAAATTCTTTAGGTGAGCTTAAATCTAGCGTATCCGGTACACGAAAAAAACACCTTAGAACGTTCCGGATATGAACAAAAAAAAACTGGCGTTCATTTTAGCCAAAATGAAATGGTGGAAAAAAGTTGCACTTTACCATGCAATTCGCTTCCAAACGAGACAACCAGGAAGTTATTTGACGGCTCTTCGGCAGACTTCCCCCTGTCGATCATCTCGCTTTTATCGTTTATGTTATGGACAATGGATTCCTCCAACAGCACTTCCGTATTCGATATGTGGTAACAAAAAAAACAACGAAAATTATATTCCAGCAGCTTCTGGACTGCTAGCGTTCCTCAACAGGAACGGGATATTATTTGCCGAGAGGATGGATATTGTAAACTTTTCTGGAAGAGAAGACTAAAATGGATTCGATTGAAAAGCGAAGAAACTTTGAATCCCTCAGTGAATCATAGGAACGAGGAAATTTTTAAATTTTTCTCGTCAATAGAAAAACGCTATAAAATATTCTAAAGGTACACAGCAGTAGCAGAAAGATCTAATTAATAGAAGGGAAATTTTACAGCCAGCAAATGTGATTATTGAAATTGAGCTTGACACTGAATAATCGTCGGCTAAAAGCCGAAAAAAGTAGGAAATGAAAAAAAAAACTGTGTGGCTTGGAAAAAAAAAGAAAAAGTGAAAAGCAGATCACTTCTGGACAACTTTGGGATTTCTGCCTGAGCAGAACATAGAACCCATAACCCCTGACATATGACACGGATCCCTAGAAAATTCATTTTATTTGTTTCCATCAAATTTTGAGAGCTAGGGAGAAAATCAATCAATAAGTTAATTTTATTAGAAATAATCAAAACAGCACTCACGCTATACATGGCGCGGCGACTTATAAACATTAAGAAATGTTTCTAAAGAGAAAAATGTGGCTTACTGTAATGAGCAACTAGCAACTGCTTACTGTTATTTTGAAAGAAAAAAACAAATTTTTCGTAGCTTGGCTCCACACACAATCTGATATCGTACATGGAACATAAACTCGAAAGAGTCTATGGTGGAAAAGAGGCCATACACCGCATTAGGCCTAATGGGCTTCTCAAATTTTCAGTTTGATCATCGTTGGCATTTTGATGGAGTTCTTTCTGCGATAAGTGTTTTTCTTTTTAATTTGTAAAGTACGAGAAGCCTTGTAGACAGATATTTCACAAGTTCCGTAGGTCTGAACATAAAGGATAAAGGATAAAGTGTCTGGCGTTAATGAATCCGCTTGGGATCCACCCCACGTTCACTTCAATTCAGAATCGTTTGAGGTTCACGAGCCTCTACAGTAACTTGAGGGGGCTAGCCGATGTGTCAAGTCAGTGTTTTTATCCTTCCATACAAGTCTGGTGCCAATTTATCGACCTCAGAGGCAGGCAAGGTTTGGTGAGCACCGGGGCGGATTCGAACTTCCGATTGATCGTGCAGGCAATGTAGCGGAACCTCTTACCGACTGCACTTCACCTGCCCCTACATACAAGAGGACTTAGGATTGCATATTTTACCTGCTCTGCAGTTCAGAGCATATTTAAATAATATTAGTCGTTTGCATACTTCCTATGCAAGTCCGTAAAAAAGGATGAAAGGAGCAACTTCAAGAAATGAACACGTTCGTCAGACAGAAAATTTGGAATTTGGATCCAGAAATTTGCAACTACTCCAGCGAAAGAAGTTTTGCTAAATTAAAAAAAATAAAAGAAAAATTAAAGAGAAAAAGAAATTAAAAGAGAAAAGTTAAAAGAAATTAAGGAAAGTAGGAGGTGGATGATGCCAGCGGTGGAGTCTTTAAACATTTATCTGGTGAGAAATCTGTGCGAAAAGCAAAAAAAAAGCATTCATTTTAAAAAGTCACCGACTCATAATTGATTCATTCGCAAGACTCCTCAAAATGTTTCGAATGGAAGGAGCGTATAATTTATTTCTCTTCCCTAATGATTGACTTTTTCGGTTAAATTCGCTCGCTTGGAATCACGAAAAAAATGTACTGAAAACGTTTGATGAATTAGAGGGTGATGGAGAGAAATTTGCATTTCGTGTTGTGATCAGAAATCAGTACGAAGCGAAATTTTTCAGTGTAGGAATCCAGGAAATTTCCTCCGAAAATTCTATACAAACTAACGCTGTTTTTTGATACTTTTACCCTCTATAGAATGTAGCGCTCAGTCTTATGTTTGTGGTGTATTCAATGACCAAAATTTCCTGGACTCCGGGATCCAGATCATTAGCAAAAAGTCGTCAGTAGTAAGAAAAAATCCTTAATCATACAATATTTTCAATAGAACTTACTACATCTTTGAAAAATTTTCATTTCCTGGAGAAAAAGGAGTATGGGATTTACGGAAATAAGAAAGCTATGTACAGCAAGAAACTACATTGTATGTACATATTCCCTGAGGCGATGTTGCAGAGACTGGTCATGTAACCTCAATGAATAGGTTTTAATGCAATTTATAATATATAATACAATTTATAATAGATACTAATCTATTTTTCTATTATTCTACTCTATCAGACTACTATTTAATTACTTAGCTACTCGTTTTTTTTCTGAAAAGGAAATTGCACCTGCTTTAATGTGCGAATTTGTGTTAGTGTAAATTTCAATTGT
The DNA here is from genome assembly GCF_031761385.1 of Necator americanus. NCBI lineage: Eukaryota > Metazoa > Nematoda > Chromadorea > Rhabditida > Ancylostomatidae > Necator > Necator americanus. Next base: position 39,344,521 of record NC_087372.1, read on the forward strand.
AACAAGAAAACGAAAAGTTATTTGAAGTATTTTAAAATAAAATTGTTTTAAATATGGGTAACCTAAGTGTCATTAACATGTTTGCTTTGTTTTGTTTTGAAATTTGAAATCGTAAAAATAATAAAATAAATATAGTAAAATAAATATATATATATAATATAATAAGATTGAAAATTGTTTTGAAATGACGCTAACAACTAATGTGAAAAGGGCATGACTGACTGCGTACAACCAGTTGCCGAGCTGGATTTCTTTGCCTCATCCTGCAAAGAGGGCTCGTCTAACTTAGGACAGACCTGAGCTCTCCACAGAAGCGGGCACTATTTCTGCAAATTTCCCTCAATTTCCCTCCCGCAACGTCACAACGATGAGACGTTAGTCATGAAAAAGTAGCAGTACATAATTGATGACGGCGTTAGTAGTCAAGAACGAGGAACCCCCCCCTGACTAGTTAGAGGGACGAAAAACCTGTCACCCTCATAGTAGTTCCAGGAAATTTTCCTTCTTTTTTTATGATTGGTGATTTTTCTAAGCTCAAAAAAGCTCTAAATCCCAAGAAAAAAAAAGACCTCAAAAGAACACTCCAGTTAGTAAGAGTTTAATCAAAGAAAGAACAAGAAGGCTTTTCGGACCCGTCCACTCCTTTTCGGTAGGACCGCAGGTTTTCTCATATAATATGTTTCTTTTAATTTGGACTAGTTTTTTTTTTTCCTCTTCTCAAAATTTAGTTGTTTTTATTCACTTTCCTTTACTTGAAAAAAACTACCCATGTGGAAAATGTTTTATTTTGAAAATTTTTGCAACAGTGCCGTTTTTTTTAAGTTCTAAGCTAAAGGACACATAAAGATGGATTTAAACAATACAACTTGATATTTATGTAGCACTAAGCCATCGTGATATTAAACAAATTAGCTGCTTTAGAAAAAAAGAAAACATCACAACTTTAGAGAAAGGCCAAATTATATTATCATTTCTGGATACATCTGCAGCCCAGTAAGAAAAAAGATGAATGTTTGCTTCACGCAGAACAAAATTTTCTTGAGTTTTTTGAGATTAATGGCCATTATTATTGGTGATTTCTGGAACGTTATCTTTGCAAAAGAATACTTTTACAAATATTTTTGGGCGCAATTAGAGCCAAAGATGTCCGAGAATTTAGAATTTTACTATTAATTTATAGTGCATTTGAGCGAGTCACGATCGATAGTTCGAGTTTACGTGAGAGTAAAATAATCATCTCACAATTTTAGGATCGATAGATTGATCCGAGTGAATAAAACATTGAACTGACACAACGGTAAACCCCTAAGGTTTTTGGTTTTTTGCCCCATTAGCCTCACGCGACCTGAATTGGAGTTATACGAATCCCAAAGAGACTGATTTATGCCGTTTAACTGACGCTTTGTGGTGCATTTGCAGAATCAGGAGAACAAACGCGGTTTCCAAATCCTTTTAGCATCAATTGAGACCCACTACAGTGATTTTCCTGGTAAATAGGATACTCGAGACACAATCTGTGTGATTCTCTCTTTTTCATCGACGAGAAAACGACAACACATCAGAATCGCCACCATCATCCTCCTTTTTTTTAAAGCCCTCACCCTCCTCAGTTGTCGAAAAATTTTTATTCTCCTTATATGGAGTAGTCAATATCAGTTGAGATTTGTGTACCTAATAATGAATGGATAACAATTAATTAATTAAACAATAAGCAGATCATCCGTGTTGATCAGAGCAATTAAATCCACTTTGTATGATCATCACAATTCCCAAATTTAAAGACAACATAAAACATACATAAACAACATAACATACAACAAGACAACATCGAAATCAAAATGGTACGGAAACCCCAGAGAATCTATAGAGTTCGAGATTGCGGAGCACAGAGTGGCTCTGCTCAACTTTCCGTGATTGTCGTTCAAAAAAAAAAAACGATGTGGAAGGCGCCGTTTGTTCCTACGAGGTGAGTTAGAACACGTCTCTTCTGCAGGCGGAGCGTCAGCGAGCGAGCGTTCGTAGATCAATCATGCATCCTCAGCAGTCTGTTCAAGTTAAACCAAAGAAAACGCTCTTGATTGGATTGGAGCGGTGTACAAGGGAGACGTGTTCTAACGTACGTCGTAGGAGAAAACGCTCACGCCGTCTTTTCACAACGATTAAGGGAAATTGACCGTAGTTACGCTGAGTTCCGTAATGTATAATACAACCCAAACTCTGCGGATTCTCCGAGGTTTTCGTTTTACGTCAAATTCGTGGCACGTTTCTTTTCTTTGTTGCAATTTCTTCTAACAAAATCGGAGAGGAAACAGGAAAATTACCCCGAATTTTTTGAATTTTATTTCCTGGAGCTTTGCAATAAATTATTTTCAGATAATTTTTCTTCAGCAAGGAAAAACAAATCTCAATAGTACTCATATAAAAGGGACCTAAAAAAATCCTTTCCCTAATCGTAAAAATAAGAAGTGTATGTGGCAATCATTGCACGACACAGATATTGCCTTAGGAAAGTCCTTGCTCTTGGTTGTAAGCTACCAAGGCTACTGTAGAGCTTGAAAAAAGAAAGGTTCTAAAAAAAATCCGCAAAAACCTCAACATATTGAAGAAGGGTAGATAGAATTTTTCATGGAATTGAGACCATTATAGAAAATAATTTTTATTACGGACAATTTCTGGAACACTCAAGGCCACATGGGCTAACCATTATGCAAAGCTATGATAAAATAGAACAGAATTTTGCACACAATTTACACCCGTCAAGAGGATTTTTTCTCTGGGATTAAACATTCACACAATAGGAAACACCAGGGACTCAACAATCTACAATTTTCGAGTAGTATTTTATTCTAAAAAAAAAACTTTTTAGGTCATCTACTTCCATAGCTACTATTTTACTAGGGCTCGAAAGAAAGACACTGAAACTTCTGGGATACGTGTAATTATCGGTACTAGAAAATCCAAAAATTACGGTATTATCCATTACCATAGAAAGAAAACAACAAAAAGGTCAACGACAACTGCCAAATAGATGTAGGATATCCTGGCAGCATTCAGCGGTGGACCAGGAAATGTTTCCGGATATCCATCGACTCGCATTTGTAGCACACGATTACGAGCATAGTCGGCTGTGAAGCCAGTAACTTTCTGGAAAAAAAATTATTTCCTTTCACCAAAGAGGTTCATTGTGTTTTGTGATAAGTATGACCGGATTTTTTTGTTTTTAATTTTTTTTCCTCAGAAGAAAAAAAAAACAGTGATTGTAAGCGTAGATAATTCTTCCAGTTCATCCATTCCAAGTAGCCAAACGTCCAGAATGAGATTTTTACAGATTTTCTATGAGAGAAAATAAATACTGCTTGCTGATGATCCAGCATAAAAGGCATAGATGGAAGTAAACTGATCTTTCTGTTCTAGAGAGCAAAAAAAATTGGAATTTTTGAGACAGTGTTCCAGAGACTTTTCTTTATTGAAAAAATACTTTGTTTTTGAAGAAAACTTACATGTGAAACAGAGTTCATAATAATAATGTTGGAGTTCACCCATTGCAGCTCGGTTTCGTTTGAGAAAATTTTATTGCATGGGACGTTGTCGGCTTCACAGAGACACAAACCAAAAGGTCCATGTGCATGACAGAGAATACGATCATCATGTCCTTTTCTGGAAAAAGAAGAAATTTTTTTTTCCAAAGAATTTCTTATTACTCTTGTTTCAGAGTTGGGAAAAATTCCTTTCCATAAATTTAGCAGCTCAACTTTTTTCTCCGAGGTGATAAATCAAAAAGTCTTCTTAGGCAAATTATGTAGACCTTTGGATTTGGAAATGAGTCATTTAGAAAGCTGGATTATTTCTCTCCTGAAATGCTTTCTACTCAAAACAACACTACTTTAGGAAAGAAAACTTTTTTTTAGCCATTTTCTGGAAAACAATGAGAATGACTTCTTATTAATATGCTTCTAAGGTATTACCCAATAAAAAAATTCTTCAATTAAACTTTTCGACCAAATCACTTATATTTCATATGAAACACTGCAAAACGTTCCTGATTAAGTAAGCGTAGAGCATATGTGAAACTAGGAAGAAAATGCAAAACGTAGGGGGCACCCGGATTTGAACCGGGGACCTCTCGATCTGCAGTCGAATGCTCTGCCACTGAGCTATACCCCCACATTCGCGCAGTCCCGCACAATCTTATTTCACCATACTTCCAGCGGGGCGAACACGTCTCGTTTCACAAATTCTAAGAACGATAGCTCAACTGAATGAAGTCAACCATTTCGACTAGTCGGTCCTAGGCTAGAGAAAATAAGTTAGGAAAGATCCGATTATTTCTGGAGAATCCCAAACTTTTTGAGCTTTTTTCCAATGCAAATTTGGGGCATTCCTAGATTGTCCGAGGAAGTGTTCCCTTCCTCATATTTCGAAGATTCTAAATAGTATTTCTAACAAAAACGAAAATATCATCTTAAAAAAAAAAGTTCCAGCAAGATTGGCAAGTTGAGAATAATGGTAGAAGAATATTCATGAGCTAAAAATTTCCTCCAGAGTAGGCAAATTCTTCTTAATTATTTGGCTCTTGCCCTAATTACCTAGAAGCCACATTTGAGATTTTTTTGAATGAACGCACTTCACAAAACTTTTCCTAATGACTCTTCCAAGATTTGAAAGAGTTCCTACCTGAAAGGGAAATCAGACCAGTCTTCTGCACAACCAGATAAATACATGCTTCGGAGATCGGAAAGCACATCTGAAACAGGTGTAACCTACACCCTCCAAACACATGGAAATACATTTAAAAAAAACTGTGATAATCGTTGAAGTTTTCTTTCAGAAATGCTGCAGAACGACATTAAAAAAGTAACCAGTTGAAAGTGTTAGTCCTTTGAATAAAATAGCTCACGTAAAGTTTCTAGTGTTTAAGGGAACAAGTTTACCGAAAGAAAGCAATTTTTACACGGTAGCATTATTAATTTGTGAAAAAAGTACAGAAACAGTAATTCAAGAAAAACTTTTTAAAATTCCACTACACTATGTTTACGATCTTGCGTGCTAATGCCCTAGAAATGGCCTGAATAGGGATCGACAATGATCCATGAAATAAAATACTACTGGGTAATAATGTTTCGTATATTAGTATTATATATTATATTGTATATTATATATGTATTATTATATATTATATTGTATTATTAGTATTATATTATATTTATATCGGCCTCCACCCAGCGTTATGTTGTAGGGTCATCTTGCGACTGAATGTTTCACCGCTACTCTCGTTGATCCTCAATTTGCTCGAGAGAGCGGGCAGTTACAGCCATTTACCTTGATATTTCTGTTCGCGAGGGAAATAAGCGTATCGTAATTTACTGGAAGAAGATCTTGTTGGATAATACGCCCATCTTACATCAAATGGTGAAAAGCCACCGGATGCGGATGTCGAAAAGAAGAAAAGAAAAGAAAAAATAGTTCCTCCACTTTCGATTTGGTCATTGTTTTATTTTGGTTGAGGAGGGCAGTGATTTTTGTTTGGCGAGGCTCCAAATGAGAGCAACGAATCTCTCTTCCCTCCTATGCAGCTTCAATCAATACCATTGCTCTTATTTCTGAGTTTTTTTCTCATCTGATGCTCTTTGCACTTGCGATGCTTTACGAGGTCTCTCGTTATATTATGAGTTTATGGGCACTAGCGACTCCTGCGGCACAGTGATGTATTAGCTGTCTTCGAGAGCAGAATTTCAGGAAATAGACAGTTCATGGCTTCGCAATTATTTGTATCCATTATACATTCGTGAAAGTGTTCTACGAGTTGACTACACTCTCCTTAGACGCTATCCTTTGCAATATTTTCAGAAAAGCCAGCTACCAGAGCGAATAGGTATCATTCAGTGATGGTTCTGAGAGCTCGTTTTGTGAATGCGTCTTTCTGTCTTTTTCGAGAGGAGAAAAATCGTTCTCGAATAAGGTGATGGTCCGAACTCGACAGAATGTCAACGGCACATTCATACCACAAAACGTTTTCCTAACAATAATGTGGCTAATTTCATTGCGTTGGACCCCGGCGAGTGATTTTCACAATCAACGTAGAAAGGAGGGCTTCTAAAATTCACAGTTCCCATGGATGGCCTTACTTGTCGTGAAAAAACTTGGGACCTCCCTTTTCCTAGTCTCGCCAGTATTGGTCATAGGTTCCGATCTGAAACTCTTCAGGAGTTCTCCTTGGGCCAATTTCGACGTTGAAATCACCAACAATGACCTTGTAGAAGATATGGGCTTCTCCGTAGATTAATTTGAGAATCCTTACTTCACAGATTGATTGTTCAGCGCAAGCGACGTGCATATTCAAGGCGTGCTGGTCCGCTCCATAGACCTTTGATTCGGGTTCTCAGCTGTCCGGAAAAATTGATGTTCTTCGCCATACTCATGTTGGCAAGTACACAAATTCCTCTATTATTGCATATTCCTAAGAGCAGCTCAAGCCAGTGTTGTAGGCTACGCTTACTGGGCGGTGTCATGTCACCTCAGTCAGTCAAATGAGGTCGTACTTGGTTTGCATCGTCAGAACTGGATGCTCCCGATGCTAGCATGGGCACGTTATAAGTACAGATAGTCATTCTAGTCCTTTTCCGTTTTGGTGGAATAATTGACCATGCAACCCCATTCCCTGTCCTTCCTGGCGTGCCAGACTTCCCTCCAAAATCCAAAAAGCTTTTCTTATTGTTGCGTTAAAAATATCACCCCACGAATCTGGATTGGTACGGATTTCCGATGAAGAATTCGTATACGGGATCGTAGATTACCGAGGGAAGAGTGATTCCATCTATTTCTTCCTTGTTGCCGTACAAAAGGGCCCGGAAGATACGGCTTCGAGCGTTCCGGCTCACTATTTTCCACATGGAGTTCGATTGGAGCGAGCCAGCCCTGTGCGGCGCGGGCGTCTTTCGGGCCATTTTTTTGCAGCAATCAGGAAGAAATGTACGGAATTACATCCCTCTCCATAATCTACTATCCCGTGTACAAATACTCCACCTGAAATCCGCACCACTTCAGATTCGTGGTATGCTGCCTTTAAGCGATTAATGCGAAGCTTGTAGGCAGGTCTAGCCTCAGTTTCTCAATCTTACAGTTTTATGGGAAGTCGTCACATACTTCCGTAGGTGACAGATGGAGCTTATTTGTTGGAGATGGCATTGAAACGACTCTTCTCACCGCTCAATCACTTCGATCGCAGACTTCTGGCACGTGAGTGTCATGTTGCCTCGCGACCAGAGATATCTTTTATGAGGGATATCATTGATCTGCCACCGCCTACACAAGTGTGGATAAAATATACGAAGTGTAAATTAAGAATTGGTGAAAAACGTGCCAGAGCTATAATCTCTAAAATCTCTAAAATGCTGCACCATTAGCGATCGATTTGAGAAGGAAGAGGAAGTTCTGTGAGCAAGAGATGGAAATCCGCCGAACGATCCGGATTTTTTCCTTTGCAATAGTGATATAGAGACCAATGTTTCTGTTAGTGATCTATTTTATGTTGCCTTGCTTTAGTACTACAATATAAGTCATATCAACTACTATATTTCACATAGTAGTTGATATGACTTATATTGTAGTTTAGTTTCAGTTATCATCTAGCCGATCAGCACTAGACTTGGGAAAAAAAGCTTTATCAAAGGTCGAACAACCGCAAACTTGACTCCGCCCTCACTTACGGTATGAAGGGATTGAGTTTGCTCACTGTCTGCTTTTTGCTAATTTTACTTCATGTCGCTTATGTCGCTTATGTCGCTTGTGGCTCTCTTCGTATAAATAAACCTTGTTTTCTAAAGGCGTGCTCAAAAGACGCGCGATCGAGGCAACTTGGAATTTTTTTTTTGGGCCATCATAATTGATCTACTATTGAAGATGCACCCCAATTAACGAGTACATCAAAAAATGTCTTTAGGGCATCACCCCACGAATCTGATGGGGGATGCAGCGAGCGCACAAGGCTGGCGCGCACATGGCTGGCGCGCTCCAATCGAACTGGTTGTAGAAAGTGGCGCGCCGGAATGCTCGAAGCCGTATCTTCCCATTTTTTTTACGGCAATTAGGAAGAAATAGACGGAATCACCCTTTTCTCCATAATCTACGATCCCGTATACGAATACTCCATCTGAAATCTGTACCACCTCAGATTCGAGGGGTCACGCCTTTAACAGATATCACGGAAACTCGTCCTCTCAAAAACTGAAGACGTTTTCTGCTTTGAGTTATATGAAAAGTGTGAAAATGTACAATAGATGATTAAAATATTCTGAGTATTTTTTTCGTTACAATAAGAACAACTCACAGCTATAGCAATAGTCCGAATAACAAGTTCCTGGATTCGTGCATAAGAGCTTGTTGTCGATGAACGTGAACACACTACATGTAAAGCATTTCTTTGTCTCTGGAGTATTTGTAATGGATGCAGTGTCGAATGAGAAGGATGACACGGCCAATTGTACCGCTCCAAGCACAAACCGTAGCAACATTATCACCCTGAAGATTTACTAAGGTAGGTAGGTTCTATCTTATTAACAACTGTTCCAATCAATAATGAGGACAAGACACATAACTTGAAAGGAGAAACGAACATGAAAATTGGAAAGAAAACGGATACGGTAATATGAAAGAGCAGAAGCGGCCAAGCGAAGATATAAGTGCATTTGAAACAATAGAATTGTAAACTCTCAAGAGAAAACAGCGAAAAAAATACAAGAGAATGACTATGTTAGAAGCAAAAACGAATGAAATTTTAAAATATTCACTCCTAGTTAAGAAAATACATGTGATAAAAGGAGAATCTAGAAAAGAGTGCGGAGAAAAAGGCAAAGGAAAAGAGGAAAAATCGAAATGGACAGAAAGGATTGAGATTCTGCTTACGTTCAGATATGAAGGAGAGGACAGAGAGGAAGAGAACCTAGTATTTTTTTTTGGAAATACCTCTAGTGAATTCTTAGTTAGGAAGATTTTTTCTATTGGAAATTTCAGTTTTCTTTTTCTTTTTTAAAATTTCAGTTACGTGTGAGCTCGTGAGTTTAGCAGAAGAGCAAAAATATAAATTTTAATTGGGAAATATCTTCTTGAACATACAAATGAAAAAAGAAAAAATCGAAATGGACAGAAAGGATTCTGCATGCATACACAAATGAAATAGAGGAAATAGAACAGTTCGTATTTTTTTGAGAAACCTTAAATTCTTAATTAAAAAGATTTTTTCTATTGAAAATAAAATTTCAGTTACGTTTGGGTCCGTTGAAAGAATAGAAAAAATTATTAGGATTAGAAACTTCCTGAAATCTTCTTGAACATACATAGCAATATATAACAGCCAGACGAATTTCAATTTGAATTTCAGTGTAGAACTTTGAAAAACTGAGAAATTAATTTTTAAAAATTTATAATAGTATAATTGAGAAACTCAGGAATTTGGAAGGAATTTTACAGAATAAAAAGGTAGCATTGATGTGTGTGATCTGTGCTAATAATTAAGGATATCATGTCCAGTTTGGATCGATTTGAACCAAACATAGTAAGTACCCTGCTAAGAGGGAGTCGAGTACAAAACGTCTTCAAATAAACGAGTACGGAAAATTGGAAAACTTGTTAACTACATCGGTTTTATTGATTTTTACACGTTTTTTTTTCTCAGGATGATTTCTACCACAGTAAACTCCCACACTCACACAATATGGTCGTAATAGACCGAATAAAGGAAGGCTACGGTGTAATTTTTGGAGAATGATTCGTTTCCGAAAAGAGAATGGAATATTTTGGTGAATAAAGGAAAAGAAAAGAGGAGGGGACGAGAGGAAAGAGGGAGGGCAAGAGAAGGTGGAGCACGATGCACATTTGGTGAAACAGGCTTGTTTATGGGTCGTTAAGGATGAGATTTCCATTAAAACGTGTTAAATGTTCTTTCAGTACATTAGCACACTAATTCATTCCGGAGAAATTTCTCTTCCGTAAGCACTCATAAAGCGAAGCAACTAATTAATTTTTTGTCGACTAACATTTACAGAAGCAGTCAAAGCTGTGATGTTCCAATTTCTAAAGGACAGGTGGCCGATGAAACGAAACCAGTTAACTAAGGAGCGAATTGTTATTAAATTAAATTATTTGTCAATTTGTAAATTATTTGTTTGTAAGTTATGGGAGGGTCTTTTTTTCAGGAAATAAGAATAGGACATTTATAAATTCGTGGTAGGAACTCGTGACTACCAGATGTCCGCCCGTTTTTTATGCTATGATGATGATGTCAGAAAATGACTGATTGACATTCAGCCCCGTCACGCTTTTAATAATGACGCTATCCGCTTCAGGACTCAATGCATCCGGTGGGAGTTTCCAGACGGGAAAAACGAAACTTGACATTCTACTTACTGCTTTACTGACAAGACAGCTTTGCAAATAATTTTGAAGTGAGACAATATTCATGAACGACTTAATAAATTAAATAAATCACATTGAACACTCGACGACTTTTTCCTGGAATAAATGAGAAAAGAGAATCGATTTTTTGCTTTTGGTGCATTTTCGATGCAACCAACTTAAAGGCAACACCCCACGAATCTGAGATGGTACGGATTTCAGGTGGAGTATTCGTATACGAGATCCTAGATTAAGGAAAGGGGGTAGTTTCCGTCCATTTCTTCCTAATCCCCGTAAAAAACGGCTCGGAAGATACGGCTTCGAGCGTTCCGGCGTGCTATTTTCTACAAAGAGTTCGATTGGAGCGCGCCAGCCGTTTGCAAGCGCCTTCCTGGTCGTTTTTTTACGGCAATTAGGAAGAAATGGACGGATATCACCTACTTCTCCATAATCTACTATCCCGTACACGAATATTCCATCTGAATTCCGTACCTTCTCAGATTCGTGAGGGTGATGCCTTTAAACAACGTGGAAAAAATCTCCAAAAAAAACCTCTCGAATTCAATCACCACTGTTTTCAAACTTGATACACCACAGAATACAACTTGGTTCTTGCAGTTTTTTTATAGATACAAATTTCAAATGTTTAAAATCAATTCAAAATTAAAATCTTTGAAATTGATTGAATCCTTTTCCAATGCGATGATGATAAGAGGAGCGAACCCGAGCAATGTGTCTTTGGCCAAATTTAGAAATGGAGGAGGGAAGTTGCAGAAAAATCGAAATTTTCAAGAGAAGCTCGGATTTGTTTGTTCAAGTAATCACGACAAATTGATAAAAAATAAACATGACTCCGTTCCTTACTTAATTCTCGTGGAATGGGAAATCTTCAGAAATGGGAAAACAGTGGGGGAAGAACTTCGAAATGTTGCGCGGAGAAAATCTGATAGATCTTAGAGAAAAAACGAAGATAAGTAGATTTCTGTACCAAAGCAAAGTTTTAAGAAGAAACAATTTCGAACGAAAATAAGTATGTCTGGATGTCTGCAGCTTTCTAGTTTTTTTTTCCCCTCACCACAAAAATAATTCAGGAAACCCTTTTCGTGTTCGCGATTACGCTCCAATGCGGTGTTTTCAAATTCAAATCGTTTGCACTTTTACAGTTGAAGGAGTTTTCAAGGAGATTTCTCGATTAGACTCGGCTATAGAGGTATGTATAAGGAAAAAAAAGAGCCGTAGAATCCAATCAGGAAGCTGTTCACGTTCAGCTGTTGAGCAATTTGAGAGCAGCCAGTTGCGTGGTTTTATGATGATATGAGCCCGAGGGGGCCATTCCCGCTGGGGGTTGTCGATCTTCCCCTCCAATAATAAGAGATTAGTTACCACATTGTTCTCGGCGAAGGCGAAGCGAAGAAGCGCATCATCGATGAGCTTATTAAGACGTTTTTCATTTCATCGTTCAAAGCTATGAGGTGACAGGTTTTTTCTGCGGTGATCACTCTCGATGATTTGAGTACTGTACTTTAAATGCTCCTTTGACAATTTGTTCCCAAGGCGTTTATTACGATTTCGGTAAGGTATATACACATGTCCGAAGCTCGATCAATCGTACAATTCAGCTTCTGCTTAGACAAAACATTAGACGTTATTAAAATCGTTGATTAAGGTTTTAGACATTCATGTTAGCTTGTGATTCATTTCAGAAAACTTCGGAATTCTTTCTCAGATGCAGAAAAAGCTCCTAATTACAGTTCACCGTACAGAAAACGAGAAGACAGCGAGAAGCGGAGCACTTTGAAGTGAAAGAAAATAAAGGAATGAAATGTGAGCGAAAGTGTTCGTTTTTTTAGCGGTGAAACCTTTTAGACGTCCCTCGTATTATGTTACACAAATGAATCTGAAATTATGTGAATTTTAAGTTTGTAGAGATATTTGGTTAGTATGAAATTCGTAAATATCGGTGTAGAAGGAAATGAAAACGCGATAAAACCGAGTAGTGACATGGATGGCGACGGGACTTACCTGAAAGGTTATCATCGCAGGCGAAACTTTCAGGAATACCCTTAAGGAACAGGTGAATTTATCTCCTTTCCATAAGTTTTAGGATTACACGGCTTACAAGTTGCAGTGGTGTTTGAAGAAGAAGTTTATGTAGAAGTTTTAGGATGACATAAAGAGCTCTTGATGTCAATTACAGGAAAAAAGGATCACATAAGACTCCTCCTCGTCTTTTCTGTTTGCTATTCCATGAAAAAAAACCTCTTACTTACCAAAATGTGCACACATTTCTATTCTATAGAAATATTCTGTAGAAATATTTTGCAAATAAACGATTCAATGGAAAATCTTATTGTTGAAAGGCTGAAATAAACATCACACAGTGGTCGTCGAAGTGGAATTGAACGAATTTATCGGGGCAGCAGCAGCAGCAGCAGCAAGCTTTACTCAATGAGATTTGCAATAACGTCGAAAGTGACGAAGGAAGGCAAGAGACTTTCAAGAGCTGTTCAGTTGAGGAGCTGTTAATGTTTCTATGGAAAAATGGGCAAAAAAAAAAAAACGAAACGAAAACAAAGGGAAATCATGGAAACCCGGGCAACGCTCAATTCGTGGGAACGTCTGGAACGTTGGGAATGAGACACGGATTTCAGGAATTCCTCATATAAACTAATCGGAAAAGGCTAAAATTATTTATTGTCGTTAAAGTAGAAATATGACCGTACATTTTATTATTTTGAACGCAAACCACGTTAAAGAACTTTATGTTCACTCTTGCAAAATTCTGTAAGGTAAAAGTTGCTTCTTGCTGTCTTTTTTTTTTGTTCTAAAATGGCTGCAATAAAAGCTATATTGTACTTTTTAATAATAGAAAATTATATTTTTAGTTCAATTAAGATGTCTACAAAGAGATGAAAACCTCTATCAATCTTCAGAAGATTCCGAGAACACAAAGGATGCGCTACTAGGGTGTACTTAACAGCTCACACACAGAAAAAAAAGGAGAAAATAATGAAATACTGTAGTGAAGGAGACAAGAAAAATGTATTTTTGTATACGAATAAATTTTATCACAAGAAAAAATTGTGATGGTGGCTTTCGTAGACGCGTCGGTCATAAATTAAGCTGAATAGCTCGTCACATAAAGTTCGTAGTAGAAAATTAAGGTTTCCAAAAAAAAATAGTACTTAAATATTTTTCTTGCATTTGCAAATTTTATTTTCATTTGTAAATGATTCTGACTGAAATGTCGTAATTCGTGCGAGTTCAGGTTTTAAGAGGCTATTAGCATTAGCAGAATTGATTGGAATGAAAAAGTGGTGAAACCAAAAATGAGACAACCCTGTGGGAATAGAAATTAAAAAGCATCGTGTATTTGAACAAGTTAAAATAGCTGAAATAAAAAAAAATAACAAAAAAACAAAAGAAAATTATTGAAAATATCTAAAAAATAGCCTTTAAACAAGCATCTCTCGATGGAAAAAATAACGAAAGATTTTTCGATTATAAGCTAGGTGTGCACGAATCACTGATCGATGATTATTAGTGGAAAAATGGAACAGAAATCAGAAAAATAACATAACATCCAGAAAAATATAATATAAATAAAGAAATGAAAAAGAAAAACATAATCGCAAAAAATTCAAGAATTCTGTTTTATTTTCGAGGATGTTCTTCTCCCTCTGCCTCCCTCATTCGCTTCCTTTTCTCGTCGTAACTCCTTTTCCAATGTGAACAACATGTACGAAGTAATAGAAGTCGAAGACGTAAACGAACGCATTGCGATGACGCAGAAGTTGCAAAAACCCAGCGGCAGAGAAGGTGAACATTCCCTTGATATCGTTGCTTGAGCGCAGTCAAACAACTTCCGCCAGGCGGACCCACATCGACATGTGTCCGTGAACAAAAGCGCGACGGACTTCAACGGGCTGCTAAGGTGAGAAAATAATAAAATGCCCGAATCCGCGAGAGGTGAACTGAAGAATAAAAGGCGTCGAAGAATAGCGGAAACGTGACGGCGACAGCCGTGAAGGAGGAGGAGAAGAAGGAGGAGGAATGGCAACCATGGCATGGACCCACGGAGGCTTTTCGGGAAACGCTTGAATAGCCAGGAGAGAGTAGTGAAGTGGTCGTACGCCTACGCCTTTCCAGACATCGCCACAGCATCGCATCAAAAACAACCGGAAGCGCTTAAAAAATAAATACACAGGGAAGATGTGCCCTCGAGTGAGGGGGCAACGAGTAAATAACACCATCACCAATGGCTACTCAGCGAAATGGATGGAATTCGTATAGAAATTCGAGAGGAATAACATTCATGGTGTTATTCTGGATTAAGTTGGGTATGAAAGAATTATATTAATGGGAAAATGAGATCGTAAAATTCAAATTTTCACTTTACACGTGGAAAGTTAACCTTAAACAGTATTTAAGATACATTACTAAATGTTAAGCACAACTTCAGCACAACTTATTGAAAATTTCCGGGTCATACACCCCCGAAAGTGCTGGATAGAAGTCGTTTGGGGGTTTTAAGAACGAGTTAAACCCCCCCCCCCCCTAAAAGCGCCTCAAAGTGCCTCAAAGTTTCCACAACAAAATAGAGGAAACAAACAAAAACAAAATTAAAAAATTAAATCTAAATTAAATTTAAACAAATTTTAAACAGAAAATAATGTAGAAATTCTATCGTAGATGAAAAGATGTGACTGGTAAGGATTTAGCGCCAAACTTCCGAAAATCTTAAAAATCCATGACTTCAGCAAATATATTTGAAAGTGAACAGAAACCATTTTAGGGATGTCATCCGGAAGGTCTTGAGGTAGAGCTACATATGAACATCTTTTTTATTCTTTTTGAACCTGGTTTCGTTTATTTTTTTTAAATTGACCTCCAGGGCTCTAGTTTTCTTGTGATTGTAAGCAACTCTTCTTTTCAACTTTTCCTATTCGGCAGATTATGTGCATAAAATTTAGCCTCTCAGAAAAAAAATTGATATTAGAAATTTCCTCCTTCAATTACAAACTACACAGATTCATGCTGTCTTTAAATCCACCGTCTTGTCGTCTTCGAAAATGCAGGATATCATCTAAAAAATATTTCTGAAAAGATGGGAAGAAATAGATGATGGAACTGTCCTCAACGTACTGCTCAGTTTGAGAGAGTCCAAAAAAAATAATCCCTACAAATCAATAAAGAAGAAAGGTTTGTTTCAAATGTCTCAAATTAGCTACAAAATAGAAATTTTGCCATTTTGAACCGCTTCTTCCAGATCACACAAAGAAAGAATTAACTTCTGGGATGTTGAGAGACTCTTCCTGCTTCGAAGGACGACAACCATTTCCAAATAATGTGATATCTGTCATTTTTAAGAATGAGTCCCCTATTTAATTATATAGTTATCTGCTTTAAAACTAGAAAAATATGACACCGTACTAATTATGTGCTGAGAGCATGCGAAGCGACAAAAACAAGGCCCTCAGCAAGTGTATTCAGCGCGACAAGAACTGAACAATTGAGTGCTGTCGACAAAGAGATGGGAGGAGAAATTTCGAGGGAAAAAAACGAGGTTGTCTGTTAAATTTACTTTTCACGAAAAGGGCCTAATTTAAGGAAAACACGAAAGGGTTACAGTTTTTTATAGGAGAAATGTGGAAATGATTAATCCATAATTTTCAGAATTGAATTCAGAAACATCAGCATGAATGAAATATTCTTATAAATGTTAAGTTTTTTTTTTGGAAAGTCTCAAAGATTCTTCAAAACAGCGTCGGAGACAGAATACTCTAAAAAAACCAACCCAAATTTGGACCAAGTATTTTATTATTTAATTATTTATTTATGACCAAGTATTTAGACCAGGTTTTTTTGTCAAAATTATGAGTGATGGAAATTTTCGGCCAACTATTGACAGCTGAAAAATGATGAGTTTCTTCTTTAACTCAACATTCCAATCCACTTTCTCCAGCCTAGTTCCACATTTACTTTGTGTATCCATCCAGAAAAATCTAGAAATGGAAATTTTTCCAAATCCAACTCGTTCTAGGGGATGGACTTAAAACTCTGTCTACCATTTTCAAATTAGAACTTAACAATTTCTACGTGATCTAATGGACGTTCTTTTTCCCGTGAGCAAAAAGCAATCACGTGGATGAGTGGGGCATCTAATTATTGTATTGACCAGGAACCACTGGATAAATCACTCGTGGAACAAGCAGATTAATTTAAAATTTAGTACAGTAGTCCGTATGTAAATAACTGAATTATCTGGAAGGTTTTGTGTCGTGGAAATTACATCCTGAAACAATATAATATTTTCATTCTACTCTTTTCTTGTTGCTGGATTTTCTATTGTTTATGTTTGTATTCGTTTCTTTCCCTCCTACTCTGGGCACGCTTTTGAACGTAATAAATAAATAAATAAGTAAATAAATGATATCAACCGCACATTCGCTGGGATCAATCTACATCCAAAAATTCCAGATAACAGACACGCATGCTCAACACACTTATTCCAGAAAACTTTCCAGTAAGATTAAACAAGTTCCGGATGCCAAGACGTTGCTTAAAGGCACCACCCCACGAATCTGAGGTGGTACGGATTTCAGGTGGAGTATTCGTATACGGGATATTAGATTATGGAGAGTTGGTGATTCCGTTCATTTCTTCCTAATTGCCGTAAAAAACGACCCGAAGGATACGGCTTCGGGCGTTCCGGCGCGCTATTTTCTACAACGAGTTCGATTGGAGCGTGCCAGCCTTCAGCACGCGCCGCATCTTCCGGGCAGGTTTTTACGGGAATTAGGAAGAAATGGACGGAATCACCTTTCTCTCCATAATCCCGTATACGAATACTCCGCCTGAAATCCGTACCACCTCAGATTCGTGGGGTGATGCCTTTAAATTTGCATCCGATGCTTGTGAGGATGTCAGTGACTACTTTTTTGACGGGGTTCTACGCTTGAAGGAGCACAAGCACAAGCGACAGCTGAATTCGGAACACATTCTTTTTTGCTCCGGACAGGAATAAACTATGCAGCCATAGCACAATGATAAACGAAATACATAGCCATACAGGTATGTAAAGCGCAACAACGTTGGATTTT
The DNA here is from genome assembly GCF_031761385.1 of Necator americanus. NCBI lineage: Eukaryota > Metazoa > Nematoda > Chromadorea > Rhabditida > Ancylostomatidae > Necator > Necator americanus. Next base: position 39,362,013 of record NC_087372.1, read on the forward strand.
TTTGTCAGCGTGTTGCAGACTAAAAAAAATGGATGAGATTTGTCAGATCCTCATATGTTTTGAATGAGGTTGAAAGCATGAGAAAAAAACACTCAACAAAACATGGTGATGCTCCAATACGGATCTAAAGTAGACAAAATGTGAGTTTTATGGATGAAAAGTGGGAAAAAACGGGGTCTGATCAATATGTCCCTTGAGAGATTCACCAATTGAAATTTGATTCTATCTTTTGAGTGGCCGTACTGGACGTACATCAGTGATCCTGAAGCAATAGTCGAGCAGAGTCGAGGAACTTGATGGCTGACATGAAGATTCCTAGGAATTAGGAGACGATTGGCAGAAAACGATGCTTTGCCCCTATTTCCAGCATCGCAGAGTTCCCACTCGAACATATCATCAGGGAAAGTACATACTTCAGCGGTTCAGCTCTAGCCTGTTGTTTTCGTAAAAGTGATGCTGCAAAGACTCTCAGGAACGACCAGGAAAATTCGTGGATAGCGAAAATAGCGAAGAGAGCGCTAGCAAAGGGTATTACATAGGTGTTATTTCGTTTTGAGTTTCTTCTTGCAGCGAATTTCTGCGTATTGGATCCTAACGCTTATTTTAGAGAAGAACTAAAGGTTAAATTTAGACTTTCATTCTACCCTCTCACAGGATCTCTACATCTCAACATAAATCGCTCTCCATAAATGGAAAATGGGTTCCTATGGCGAACACATTAGTCTATTCTAAGCGTTCCGTTTACAAACAAAGATCTTTTCGACCCGTCGTCACACAAATGCTTTACGCTCCGCTTCCGCTCCGATTCTGTTGCTTTTCACCTTACACAAACAACAATTTATATACGATGTGGACGAGGCAAAATGGACGAGAGTGATGTTATTGAGTTGAGGAATGTGTGAAGCTCCTTGAAGTTGTTTCCCATAGTTTGGTGGTGGAAAAAAAACATTCCACTTCTCTTTATCCTCTAAATCCTCATATTATATTGATGAAACTTGAAAAAAAAAATGAAAAATGAAATTGTCAAATTGAAGCAAGAGCCAAGAGTGTTAACAAACTTTATTACGACTAACGTTTCGGCGTCGTCGCCTTCGTCAGAGCCTGGAAAGTCAGATCATTTGTGATACATCCTTTGAAATCCCTCATCCAGAACAAATCGTCATTCACTAAGATGCCACATCCAAAATCGAAGCCAAAAGAGTCCAAATTGTTGTGTTTACCTAAGTAGCCGCATTGTCGTGATACTAGCGGACCTCCACGTGATGAAATCATAAAATAAAATTTGATTAAATTGATGAATTTATAATTAAGTCATGATGTGATTGATGATTAAGTTTGATAAATGATTTGATGATTGATTGACTGAATGATTACGTTTGATAAAAGCTTCAATTTGACTATCAATAAGTTGCCAAGATCTATGCCAAAATTCAAGGAAGATCGAACTTTCGCGCTTCTGAAAGATATTTTGATGAAATTCTGGGAAGAAAGTGGTGTAAAATTGTACTCCGCACATTGCAAGGATAACCACCTTCGTAAGGATAGGGAAAGTTCAAGCTTATCTCATTAACTGTTCTGATTCCTTAGTACGTTAAAAGAGAACATGATAAATTGACACACAGGCATGTAGCATGATAGATAACAGTATAATACGTACAGTACTGTTATAAATATATATACATATATATGTATATATATATATATATACTGTTGTAAATATATAAATAGCATTTAATATTTATGCAGGGAACAGTTAAACGCACTTGTACTCCATTTACATAGTTATCTCATAATTCGAAAATCTCCTAAAATTAAAATCCAGAAAAAATTAAAAATCTCGAGAACTTAAAGAAGTCATTACTAGGCACAAAGAAAGCAATGAAGAAATCACAAAGTTTAATTAAAGCCAGCATACCACGAATCTGACGTGGTGAGGGATTTCGAGGGAAAAGCTAGAGATGGGGTTGGAGATTCCGTGATCAGAAGTGGTTCCGGTCACCTCTCCCTAATCGTTCTTAAAAAACGGCGTGGGAATTGCTTTAGTTCCTACGAGGAACGTTAGAACGCTTCTCTATGTATACTTTCTAATCCTTTCAGCAACCTATTCATAGGTTTCACTTGAATAGGCAGTCGAGGAGAACTTAATGGCTTCCAACCACTGCGCAGGTGGATGCGGCGTGTGCACGGAAGCGTGGAGCGTTGCAACTGAAATCGTTGTGAAAAATGAAGTCTTTCACGCCGTTCTTTTACTATGATCAGGGACAGATAAGCGAATCCACCCTTGATCCCGAAATCCACAATCCCGCATAGAGTTTGTCCATTGGAAATCCATACCAGAATCGTCAGAATCGTGGGGGTGATGACTTTAAGCAATTGTGAATCTGGGGAGTTCCATCCCAAGAATTTTTACGGAAGCGGATAAAAATTATTAGGCAGGACAGATCGGTGTATGAATGAAAGAAAAAGGAACAAGAAAAATAAATTGCAGAAAGTATGTGTGTATTAGTATTAGAAAGTATAGTAGAAATTATTAGTAAGCATTGCCCTGTAGAATGAGGGAAAAAAATCCATGTTATATTCGGAGGAGTAGAATCTATTACAGGAACTAGGTATTATAAATCAATACCTCTGATAATGCATCAGAGAGAGTCCTTGGGAAGATTTCTTCGTGAACTCCATCTATTAAAAGTTCCATAGCAAAGAAAAAAATGTTCTTTTGACCACTGTATCAGTGCATGCTGTAAAATGGAACCAATGTTTTGACTCTCAAGCACAACAACTGATATTTTACACCATGCTAACAATGATTATCATGCTTGGTAGGAGCATTTAGTGCTAAAAATAAAGGATAAAGTGTCTGGGTGTTAATCCAATCACCAATTTTTCGACCGCGGAGGGATGAAGTGCATGGTGAGCCCCGTGGCGGATTCGAACCTTCGATTGATCGTGCAGAACATCCACCCATTTAAGGGTAAGCGTGGTTAAAACTGAATTAAACGTAATAGCCGACATAACAGTGGTGAAATTTCCTCAGTGTCCAGAAATTCATTATGTCAAAAATAAAAACTTTACCAAACTCATAATAAATGTACAAATGTATATCAACGCGCGACTATGCAGAGCGAAATTTTCCTTTCAGTCAGAAGTATTATATTAAGGACAACAAGGATAATGTGTCCAGCGTTAACTGATCCGTTTGGGACCCGCCACCACGTTTACTTCAATTCAGAATCGTTTGAGGTTTAAGAACGTGTAACTGGCCCGAACAATGACTTCCGGTGGCTTCCCGATGTGTGAAGTCAGCGTTTTTACCCTTCCAGACAAGTCTGGTACCAACTTACGAAATTCCCGGAAGGATGAAAGGCTTGGTGAGCACTAGGGCGGATTCGAACCTCCGATCGACCGTGCAGGCAGCGGAACCTCTAACCTACTGCGCTGCACCCGCCCATCTGAATATAATTAACTGGAATTAACTTTTTGCAAAGAATTGAATAAAAGTGATCGTATAATAAAAAGACTATTTAATGTATAAACCCGTCGTGACTTATAGACCTCCTTTTATCATTACTACAAATTAACTTAAAGTAATTGGTTTTGAATTTACATGGACATCAGATCAACACTGCAATCTAAAGCGTTATTCCTTGGATCTAAATCAAATTTGATCTTATTATCTTAGTCCTGAGGTTGCTTCAATATATTATACTTTTAATTGCTCTTACAGCCGAATTATTATTTGTTATTTTTGTATTATTTTTATTATTATTATTATGCTATTGTTATTGCACCGAACCATCAAACGAGACTAGTTTGGTAGATTTTTATCAAGAGGCAACACGGACGTACGTACTTGGAAGCCAATAAAAGCTGGTCCCGTATCAGTTTTGCTTGCTGCAGCGTATGTGGCTTTTTAATTGCAAACAAACACAGAATAATTGCTCCGTACAATTAATTATTGACAGGGTTAGGCATCGTAAATGAAGTTAGGTTAAAGTTTGGTTTTTTTACAGTAAGAAGGAGATTGAATAGGTTCAGAAATTAGTCAGCAATACACCAATGACAATGAATTCCTCGCATATTTCTTCTTTGTGCATATATCCAAAATATTTGCAATATTCTGGCAATGTATTTGTTCCCCCGTTTTTTTTTTTAGATTTCAAGATTTCAAAGTTAGACTTTAAGACGGTAACAAGAACTTGTGCCAACAATTTGATCTTCTTTGAACCTCGCCATGATTTTCCAGCATGTCAATGATAGATGTGAAGCAGAAGTTAGAACTATTAGCACTTCTTCTTAGGACCGACACCAAGCTGCAAGCCCATGTTTTGGTTAGAACGACCTGAATCTTGTTGCAGCTGTGCAAGCGGCTGAGCTCGAACTGGGACGGTGGAGCTTGCAGTTGTGGCCGTGGTGGGACCATCGCTAGACTCAGCGATGATTGGTGCTCATCAGGCAGGGTCACGTGTGCGACGCAGCCCTCTTAAATACGACCTCGCCTTGGTACTTCTTCTTCTCTTCCTCCAACGCTACTGCGACAGCTCTCAGTTGCTGCCGTTAATTCAATATATTTGAAATTTCATGTGTTTTGAAAAAGAAAAAATCGAAAATTAGTTGAGGAACGAAAAAAAAAAACGAACAGAAGCAACAGCACGAAGCAGTAAATAACAGAAGAAGCCAAGTTCCAGAAATGTTGTTGTTGACATTGTAAAGCAAGGAAGCTTGGATTGTTAACAGTCCCTATTACGGCTAACGTTTCGAGGATGCCGCCCTCATTATGCCAAGATTTAGAGAAGGTCGGACTTTAACGCTTCTTAAGGATATTGCAACATTTAACCGAACACTCAGAACAATCGTAGATCTCGATACCAAAGAGAAAGAAAAAATGTAATTTATGCATTTCTTCTTAGTTGGTGTGCAGAAAGTGATCCTTTGTGGGCTGTTTTAGTTAAAAGTTAAAATTTTAAAGTTAAAGTTTAAAGTTCAAGTTAAAGTTTTATTTAGAATCTATCTGCGCGAAAAAAAAACCGCGTTTTGATCAATAATCACTTTGCTTGGACGTCTTTTTTGCGGACTATTACCTTCAAAATTACTATTACCTTTAACTATTACCTTTAGAACTAAACCAAACCATAAAAACTGACGAAGAGAACCTGGATTCATGTTATTCCTATATTTTTTTCTATTTCTAGTCGTCTTGGAATGAAATCCGAAGTCAAGAGATGGAGCTGCGGCTGACCGACCATTGCACTCACCCCCGGAATTGATCGCCACCACTGTGCTGACATTCCTCCATTCCCGCCTAAAATTCTTTCTTCTCTTTTCTTCTTTTTTTTCTCTCTCTCTCTCTTTTCTTCTCTCTGAGAACTATTATAATTCTCGAGATGTTCGACCTTTAATGAACTTCAGCGTATTGGGATACTGATTTTTAATTAGCTGTACACGAGGTTGTTTTTAACCAATTTTACTGGTTAACGTTTCGGCGTTCCCTTAGAGCCTGAAATGGACGTAGTTCACAATCTAAGCGACCAAATCTTCCCACAACCTAACAGACAAACTCTAATCCTGCTCTTTCAACAACTGATGTATAGTAGGGTCAAAACGACGCAAATCACGGTGCATTTGCGTAAGCAGTTGCGTTAGAAGCTGCCCGGCAGAGCGTCGTGGTTAGAATTCGGGAGCGACCCCCGCTGACACCATTTCTTGCTTTATTTCGTGATGGTCCCATTTCGATTCCAACCACTGTCTCAACCGCTCCGCATCGAGCGCACCCGCTTACGCAACTGCACCGTGATTTGCGTGGTTTTGACCCGGCTATAGCGAGAGCTCACTTTGGATAGGAGACGACCAGATGGGACCTGACTGCTCGATCACAAGAACGAATGATTCGAACGTCTCATTGCTATCTGTTTGTGCTGCTCTTTTTAAGTTTCTTCCCTCTTCATTAGGTTACTACTTCGACTACTCGCCTTCTTCAGAAATTGAAAAAAAAAACGATTTGGCTCACAATCTAAACGATCAAATCTCTCCAAAACTAAACAGATAAACTCAGATAACCTACTCTAAGTCAATCACTGACCGGTGACCATTGGTCACCTTGCATCGGAGATCAGACCGCTGGATAATCGATTACGAGAATTCCAATAACTCATTGCTATGTATATTTTTCCGCTACTCTTTTTCAATTTCCCCTTTTTTTTATCAGGAAATTTCTAAGGAGAGGACTCTTCTGTAATTTCTGTACTCTTCTGAATGTTGTTGAACCATTCTGTTTATTGTGGATACAAAAACCCTTCCTAGGAATTATTATTCTTTTTTCTTGTGAACATAGTAATTGTCGTTTTGTTTTTGTTTGTTGTATCTTTCACGTAAATACTTATCCAGACTCTTCAAGTCAGTACATATCTAATTACATTCAACATTTGTAGCAGATTTTCTCAATTTACTTATAATTTTTTTGTTTGTTCTCAGATAGATTTCATAGAGAAAATTTCACTCCATCCATCAATAACAGATTTTGCATTTTGCATGCATCGAATCGGATCAATATTTATCACCAAGCTGAGATCATTCATTGATGCGTTACTTATACACGAAATATCATCAAAACTACACAAAAATGCACTGTTTTTTTTCAAATTACCATAAACGCTAGGATCACAAAACGCACATAAATCAGTCTATTAACTGATGCGTGAAAGCGATCATCTTCTTCGCGCTTCAACCACTTTCCGCTTCCCCAAAACATCATTCACTTCCTGCCGGCTCGTTCCAGATAACTGGTCAGATCCATAGCGTTCTGTAGGTCAGCCGACGGTGATAGAACTGCTCGTTTCTTACCGGCATCGAAAAGTCGGTGATACATCTGAAATTATCAGCTAATTCCGAAACCACTAATTTTTCTTCTATTCCTATCTGTACTTTCTTATTTTTCAAGAGTCTTAATCCCCCCCCCCTCTGTCGAGTTTATGTGCTTTTTGAAATTACTAAATTGTCCCGTGCTTTACTGTTCGCGTGACTTATCCCTGCTTATTCTCATTCTACTCTTTTCTCGTTGCTGGATTTTCTATTGTTTATTAGTATTCATTCCTTGCCCCTTACTCTGCGCACGCCTTTGAGCATGATAAATAAATAAATAATTAAATAAATAAATAAATCTACCTATACAAATAATTGCCGTCCCTTTTCACAGGGGAATTTGAGAAGAATCAGAAAATTATCCGTAAAGACAAAACTACGGTGCAAAGGAACACAATGATATGTCGGCGCCGAAACATATCAAGTTTCGTTGTTTTCCAGAAAAACGATACTTTACCAGGATATTTACATATAGGAGTGGTCCTTAGAGAAAACTCAGTAATTAGATGTTATTGTGATAGGTGTGGAGAATTCATCGGAGATTGTTCGTTAGCTGAACATTCTTGCGTACATGTGAGGAAATTTCATTCCTGGATGGAAAATATATATCAATATATACGGTACTTCCTGAATGAATGACTAAATACATAAATCACGAAAGAAAATAGCAAAATATATATATCCAGTGAGAATCTTCTACGCAATCCTCTTATTCAGAGTTTCTCTTCCTACTTGGTTATTAGATGATTATGACTTTGTGCGGCTACTATAATCATTTACAGTAACCAGAAAAATAATTTTGTTTTCAAAACAACAACAACAAGATCCTACCCATTAAGAGTATTTCCAGCTCAAATAACGTATTGAAAATCCGTGAATCGACTACGGTAAGCAGAATTTCGAAGTTTTGCTCAAAAACTAAAAGCACAAAGCAGCCAAATAACTTTTTTTAAGAGTGAACTCTTATAAAGCTCAGCGGAGAAAAATCAACAAAAAGATTTAAAAAATAAATAATAGAGCAAGTTTCGGATCAAATTTTTCCAAGAGGAACGTGTTTTGAAGGTAAAAATATGGTTGGAAAGAGAAATAAACTTCCAACTTTACGCCGTTGGACACAGAAAAAAAAGAATACGTAGGCGTTTCCTATCTATAAACTCCTGAATAATAAAAAAAATTATAATTCGTCACAAAGGCAGAACTACTACAATTTTTCAAACTCGTTTCTTTTTAAATGAACTGACAAGTACCAAATGTCGGAAAAAAAAACCCAGAAAAAAAAAGAAAAGCCAAAAGAATTTATTTATTTGCACGGAAACGTTCAAAAAAAAGGTATTTTGATAACTTTCACCCTAAAATCCAACAATCGCATTGAGTTTCTTTTAATTCTGGGCTGAATTTAATAATTTACGAAAAATTTTGAGACACCATTGAGATGACATCGAACATACAGATAAACCTATATAATTATAACCCTCCAGTCAGAAATTCGAAAAAAAAACGGAACTTATTCCCTCAATCTTTTCTACCTTTTCTCAGCAATCAAAATTTAGCATTGAACTCGAGAAAAGGAAGCAGCGGCTCGAATGGAAACTTTCGAGAAAATGCGATTTTTTCGTATTTATGTTATGAATTCAAACCTTAATGCGTAAATTTCCCAATGAAATTTTTAGCCACAAAAACAATTCACTTGTGTCATAACACAATCGTAATAATCATGTTTTCCAGAAAAAAAACCTCTTTTGATCCTCAATTCTAAAATGTAAAGAAAGCTGTCATAAACATGTCGAAGATTAATCATGGCGTTCATTCGAATCCCGTTATAATAAGGCCTAATTAAGGCCTTCAGTGGCGTGAAGCAGTGAGAATTCATTCCATAATTATAGAGTCTGTTCCAAATAAACCACAGAACTAAGAGCAGGATGGAAATTTCATGAGTTCCATGATTTTTGCACTACAGTAATCTCCGTACAAATAGATCTCTTTAGAAGAAAATTCTAAAAAATCTTAAAGAAAGTTAAAGAAAGTCGAGAAGTTTTCAAATTGAGGTAACTTGTATAACTGCCAGTAGTTTATTTTATTACATCCATTATATTTATTTTATTTATTTTATTTATTCCTACCTATTCTCTCGCTATTTTTGACAGTATGGAAAAGCATGGGAATTTTCTTCTTCTGGAAGAAGATCCTAGTCTATAACTCATCTTCATAAATCTTCTCCGAGTAAAAACAGTGCACTATAGTACATATTCTGTATACTCCCTCACAAAAAAGAAACAAGGAATGTTTAGGAGCAAGTCCACAGACATTTTTCTTATTTATTCAGTTATTTTATCGTTTAAACGTGCTATTTATTTTAATAACTATCTGCATAGAAATTTCCAGCAGGAAATTACCGGTTCAGTAATAGTCGAACTAAAAAGTTGGAGTTTATACAGCAGGGAAATGGAACCCGTTGCTGCACATCATAGATCTTTCACTGGATTAAATTAAATTGATTTTTTTTTAATTTTGCAATTATTAAATTAAGTTTTTTACAGTTAAATTGCAATTGTTCCTCACTTAACTTGCCTTAGTTGTGAATACTAAACTTTTTCACTACTAAACTAGAACTAAAGAATTTTTTAAATTAATTTTCTTAAGTTTTCGTCGGATTTTTTTTCTTTTCGAGTTGATCTTCAGCAACATTCTGGTATTCGCTGGAATATCACAGGTCATATGAGAGATTTTACACCTCAAGCATACAAATAAAACTCTTAATGAGATAACGCATGAACATGAGGTAATTTCCGGATCGTGACTAAGCCACATACTGCTCCAGTGGGCAGCTCCAATGGGATAATTTAGTTTTAAACAACTAGCACAGATTTTCTTGGAATAAGCTGAGAAGAATTTTAAGGATTGAATGAAAAATTGCGGGAAAAAGGAAATGAGGAAAACACCAGCTAACTATCGGTGGATCTGACGGCGCCAGCAGCAGCTTCTGCTCTCTATCCACATCCACTATTAGATAACATTAAATTACTAACTACAAAACTAACTAAATTACTGATTACAGCATATCAAACTCGATACTACATTAAATTAGTAGATTTTTATTAGATTATTAGATCAGATATTTGACTACAATTATGGAAGTTCGTTTTTTCTTTAATTTTTCTTAATCGGTTTTTTTCTTCTAATTTTCGAAATTTCGAAATTGTCAGTCAAAAATTCTGAATATGATGATATGTGGTGATTCAAATTTATAGTTGGTAGCTTTTCGAGTTGGAATAAATAAACAAATGTGTTTATGTTTGAAAGAATACGGTCGTACGGTAACGCTTGCCTGCATTTGTCGTCCAACATCATCCGCCAAGCTAACTTGACGTTTCCCAATATCCATAAGTGTGCGCAAGTTCCCCACATCCTCTTCAACGTCGAACGACGGCGAAATATGACGTTTCAGACTAAGAGGGGACCGCTTGGAAGCCTGAAGGAGAGATAAACGTTCCTCAACGCGCTCTTAAAGGCTCACTCCACGAATCGGAGGTGGTACGGATTTCAGGTGGAGTATCCGTATATGGGATCGTAGATTATGGAGAGGTGGGTTATTACGTCCATTTCTTCGTAATTGCTGTAAAAAACGGCCCGGAAGATACGGCTTCGTCCTGGCGCGCTATTTTCTACAAAGAGTTCGACTGGAGCGCGCCAGCCCTGTGCACGCGCTGCATCTTCCGGGCAGTTTTTTACGGGAATTAGGAAGAAATGGACGGAATCACCCCTCTCTCCATTATCTACTATCCCGTACAAGAATACTCCACCTGAAATCCGTTCCACCTCAGATTCGTGGGGTGATGCCTTTAACCATCTCTTAGACCCCCGAGGACTGAAAGCCTAACCTCTGATCCAAATCCATACATGCCCATCATCAATGGGTGTAGTTCACTTTCCAATCGTACTGCTGGACTCAATTGTCGTTTTACGCGCACCGAATTTGCGCCAGCCACGCAAACGACTATCGTCAACACAGCAATCTGAGCAAGCATCATAACCTGGAATTTCTAGGGAAGAGCTGCGCTAGCTTAGTATTTGTAGCAAACACTGTAATCAACGTGAACGCAGCAATAATTGTTACGTAGTACGTAATTATTACGTAACGAAGAAAGGAACTCTTGGGTTGAGGAGACGCGGAATCTCAGGAAAGGAAGTGTATAGAGAGAGAGAGATAATTTCTTTCACTGGTGGACACTAGACAAATATTAGATCTCATAAACGGAATTAGCTATTGATTAAATGCTTTTTGAAAATTAAACATTTTAAACCGAAAAAAAACAACAAAAAATAGAGGGAATTAATTACTCGTAAATTTTACCTTAGATCAAATGTAAACTTTTGCGACAGAATGGCGTTGGCCCGGTTGTGTATGATCGCATACAAGAGTGAGAATTTTGTGAAATAAATTATTTATTAATTATAAATTAAATACAGCTGTTAATGACAGTTTTTTTCGCTTTAGCTAAGTCTCTTAACATAAAATTTTCGTGCCACCTAAAATATAAGAAAAGCTTCTAGCTTTTAAGTGTTTATTGTGTTTATTTTTATTTTAAAATATAGAATAAAAATAAAGACAATAAAGACGAACTAAATCAGTCTTTGGAAAAAATGAAATACGTGGAAAAAAGACTTTAGGATTTTTCAAAAAAAACCTAAAATAACGTCTTTATGACACATTATAAATCTTTAATTAGTATTACACTTCCACAAAAGGTTCTGATTGGTCCCGAAATGCTACTGTAGAACGAGGAAGCACGTGCGTTGCCATGTTCTCAGGTGAATACATAAAATATTGTTATTCATAAAATATTTTTGAATCCTAACCTATAGAAGACTGCTCTAATCTACGAAAAAACGCTAAGATTTATTTTATTTTTTCTATTGTGAATTTTTTTCTAAAATAAATTATTTCTGAAGCCTTAGACTCGCCAATGAAAGAAAGCGATTGAAGGAATTGCGAGGTATACGTAGGTACGCCCTGTACGTCCCGCCCACCACCTCATCGCTGTTTTCCTTGTTCCTTAATCCGTGGGAGATAGAAACTTGTACTTAAAGATTAAACATTTTGTAAGACTATTCCACAAAAAAAAGAGATAATTAAATAAAGTAATGATAATAATAAATAAAATAATAGTAATAGTAATAATAATAATAATAAAACTTAGATAACAATAATAACTTTAATAAAGTATCACGCTTCTGTTCTATCTATTTTTAGGAACATCGTACCTCGGTATAAAGCCGGGTTTGATTTCTCGGAGAAAAAAATTTGTTCTTGGGAAACCTCGCTGAAAAAGAAAGAAAGCAGAAAGCGAGACTTACAATTGCCATTGAATGAAGATTTCTAAAAAAATTGAAATTTTATCAAATTTTTAATTTAGCAAAAAAATTAGCATAGGTGGATGTAGTTGAGTTGCCCGAGCATGATTTCTACGCTAAATTCACTGGAATTGCATCATTTCAGCAAGCCAATTCTTCAAGAGATATTTCCAGAAAATTCCAAAGAGTTTTCCAGGAATTTAGTCGACGTCACTACTCTGAAAGTGATCTACCATAGGATTAGATATGAACTATGTATGGACAAAATGTTATCGCTCCATCCATGGTCATTCCTCTTCACCTTCTTCTTTCGTTCTTACAAATTATAAGGTTATTTAAGGTGATCGGAATAAATCAGAATTTATTCAAAAAAATCAGAAATGAATGAAAATTTACAATGCACTTCCAAAATATTCACCGAAGCCCGTAGAATTCCAGTGAGAACGTAAAAAGAGAAAGCTTAGCATTTGTGCAGTTCAAATTTCAATCAAAGAGGATTATTCCAGCAGCACACCGCCGCCGCCCCCAACTCATATATAATCCGTGGAAAAATTTTAATCTTCTCTGGAATGTTTACTTGTGTACACACAACTACCAAGCACACGTTTTAGGAAAACTAGCCCTTTAACGGGAATGAATAAATATTCCAAATAAAGGGGAGGAGAATTCTTTTCAACAGTGGATCACCTTGATCCCAACATAATTTCTAATAGTTAGGGACTAGCAGGTGCCATCGAGGAGTTGATGGATTTCATGGATGGTGATGTTCAGAAGATCCACGCCCAAATCCAATGAAAACCCTTCTCGTATGTACTTCTAAGCCGAGCACCAGAAGGAGGTTTTGCTGTTCTTACTACAGTATTACTTTTCCTCGACTCTCCTGAGCAATTTCCAATTTTGTTTTTACTTCTTTAATAGCCTTAGACTTATTCCACATCTCATTAATTTTTTTTTTAAAAATAGAAGAAAAAGCAGTCAAAAAAAAGCGGAGCAAGAATATCTCTGTGTTTATCTCTGTAGAATATCTTAGTTCTAGTGAGAATGGACCTGGCACTAAGTGAAGACTTCCTAATTACTCCTGAAAACTGCTATATATTAGGAAGCCCCGAGAACAACACTTCCCGAAGAAGTGGATTAAAAAGAGGAGGGTGTACTATTCGGTTGAACTCATAAAACATTCAATGAAGTCCTCATAAATGGCCTCCGCTCACTATCTCCGGGATTTCTCCGGTTTTGCTGATCGTTTTTGATGCTGATATATGGAAAAAATGGTTGGAAATGGGGAATAACCACAAAAACACTTTTTTCTTTTTTGCTGAAAATATTTTTGCGAGAAGAACATTTGCCTTATTTTGAATAGTGCTTCGTTTTATAGTGATCTTTTCATTTTTTTTAAAAAGAAAAACGATCACCATTTTTCCGCAAAACGAAAACCAACTCTTCTGCCCGGCGTATCCACGTTAAAATAAGTAAATAGTTTTCATTTGCATTTAAATAGAATGCAAAGGACTGTTTTATAGCGTCTACTCTTTTTTTCATTTCAATAGAATTCTAAATTCAAATAATTTTGAATCTCCTCTAATTAAAAAAAAATTCCTCAAATTGCAATAATGATGAAGGTGTGCAATTTCCATCATTGCAATATATCATTATTTTTTAATGGATCTGCACTTTTGTTCTGCATTTTAAAATATTCTTTTAAAAAAACAGAGATATTATGGAAGAGGACAGCTGTAAATTTCGTATACACATCCTAAAAGATATTTTCAGGAGAATTTCCTCACTAAAAAAATTAAAATTATGGAAAAATTCACAATTTTTGAAATAAACAATTTTGTGCTATAAGAAAGTCCTAAAGGAACAAAGAGCGGACGTAGCTTTGTCGGTTAAGAGGTTCAGTTGTGTCTGCATGATCGGAGGTTCGAGTCCGCGGTAGTGCTCACCAAGCTTCTCATCCCTCCAGGGATATCCATAACCAAACTGGTGGCTGATTTTTATCGGAGGATGAAAACACTGACGTGACTGACATCACCTAGCCCCCGCAAGTCATTTTAAAAGGCTATACACACGTTCTTAAAATTAAAACGATCCTGAATTGAAGCGAACGGGGGGTCGGTCCCAAGCGGATTGATTTACGCCGGACACTTTATCCATCATCCTTTAACTAAGGAAACATGTTTTAACCCCGTACGACTCAGAGTTTAAATAAGAAGGTCCACAAGAGGGTTAACTAGGTTGAATTATTTCCTGAAATTTGACACTTCACTTAAGAATTCCAGATTGTTCTGGAATTGTACCTGAACGTCTCGATATTTCGCTTCTCTCTGGTCTACATATTGGGATACTGTAAAACATATATCACTGTTAGAATGAATTTGCATTTGAGTTTGAATTTTAAATATGATTGAAATATAGAAAAGAGGGGAAAGTAGAGGGCAGTTTCAAACAACTAGCAATTTCTTGAGACGATCTTTGTTTCTCATATTTTGACCCCCAGCGCATTTGATTTCAATTTAAGACCTCAGGAAAAATTCAAAAGTTATTGAGATTTCGTGGAAATCGTGTCCGGCCTAAACAATGACTAAAAAAGTTTGGCCGATGTAAAATTTCTATCCACAGAAATAAATTCTGCAGTAAATTTTTGACCTCGAAGAGATTTATGGCTTGATTGGCCTAGGGGGTTTTAAGCCATCGTCACCACCATAGTCGGACTAAGGTTTCAATTCAAAATTGTCTAAAGGTTTATGAAAACCGTATGTGGCCTAAACAGTTCCGTAGAAATATCACCCGATATGAGATTTCTATCCAAAAAAGCAAAAATTAGGTTCCAAATTATCTACTTTGGAAAGATGAAACGGTTGGTTAGCCTAAGGCGGTTTCAAACCATTGGAAAATCGTAGTGTCATAAAAAAGTCCTAGATCTGTCCTCTTTGGTGACTCCAAGATTCGTTAACTCTCATCCCTCAAGGAATGCTCACAAAAAAGGGTAAAGAATAAAGGCAGAGATAAAAAAGGATAAAGATAAAGATAAAGAATGACTGTCGCAGCCTAAACGGACCGGACAACATCGAGGACTCTAGCAGTCTATCGTTTTCTGTGGTTGTTATTCAACATATAAAAACTATAAAATTGTATATTTTATACTTCATAGTTAGTAATTTTATACTTTTTTGTAGTTATAATTAGTTTATTTTATATTTTTATAGTTGGTTTATTTTATATTTTTTATATTTTATTAATAAAAACTATAAGAAGATGTTTCGTGGCAAAAGTCATCCAGATTAGCCTTAACCCCGTGTATTCCTTTTGAAATCTCTCTTGACATCATCCGGGAAATCGAATCTGTAATTTGTAGACTCACGGAAGTACGATGTACCTCCTAAAGTCGATGAACATAAGAAATTGTTTTTTAGATGAAACTCACCGGATAAAGATTATTTTGATGGATTTGAACGAACACCAACGCGCAAGTCTATGTGTTTATACACCACATTCAGAATTCCGTTGACAATTTCGTAGATGTTGGTGGGACGATTTCCGGCCAAATGAAGCAGGCACTTTCCACATCAAAGATGTTTGAAAAATTTATGAATAATACAAGAATTACTTGCGATTGGGAAAGTTCGTTTTGGGGCGCAAACAACAAAGAAACCACGGTCTTCGTATGTTCATAAAAAAGGCCGGGAGGAGGAGGAGGAGGGAAAAGAGGATAGTGCGCGGTAGTATTGTTTCCTCGGGGGAATTCTAATAATTCGTCTATGAAGAAGGGAAATTAGACGTTCTTCTAGGGCAAAGCATTCTAGGAAAAGCCGTATGAAGCACTCATCAACAAAATAATGAAGCGGCAGACAGTCGCTGCCTCCATCCGACTTCTTCTCCAAGCGATACCTGATCTTCTTAGTAACTCTGGAACCTAAAGGCATCATCCCAGAATTGAGATGATACATTTCAGTGGAGTATTCGTATCCGTGTGTTACTGGAGAGGGTGGCGATTCCGTCCATTTCTTCCTAATTGCCGTAAAAACCAGCCCGGAAGATACGGCTTCGGGCGTTCCGGCGCGCGATTTTCCACAAAGAGTTCGATTGGAGCGCGTCAGCCGTGTGCACACGCCGCATCTTCCGGGCCATTTTTTACGCCAATTAACAAGAAATGGACGGAATCACCCACCTCTCCATAATCTACGATTCCGTAAACGAATACTCCACCTAAAATCCGCACCACCTCAGATTTGTGGGGTGATACCTTTAAGGAGGAGAATGATTACCCGAACACCTCACTCAGTTTCATCCTTTAACGAGAAGAACGAGAGGAAGAAGGAAGAGTGGAAACTTTCTAGTTTCTAAGAAAAGAAAACGATGATTACTTCTATTAAAAAATACTAAAATTATTATATATTATATTATTGTTACCATTAAAATATTAGATATTAGATAGATAAAAATATAGATATTATTAAAAAGTTACTCGTTGATTGGACACTCACGATCGAATCTACAGTGCTTGAACTTATATCCTTGATTAAACAAATAAGACGAAACCTCATTGCTGATTGATAAGAACTCTTCACTGTAAGTATTTCTTGGATAGAAATCCTAGGCTACATCTGCCCGAACTACACCAATCGATTATGTTATATTTGATGTACATTCAAAGAAAGGGCGGGCGTAGCGCAGTCGGTAAGGGGTCCCGTTGTCTGCTCGATCGGTCGGAGGTTCGAATCCGCCCTACGGCTCACAAAGCTCTTGATCTCTCCGGGAATTCGATAAATTGGTATCAGACTTGTCTGGGAGGATAAAAACACTGAACTTGACAGATTGGCTTGCTCCAGAAAGTCACTGTATAGGCTAGGGACCCGTTCGTAATTCCCGAACGATCCTGAATTAAAGTGAACGTGGAGGCGCATCCGAATTGGATTAATTGACAGATAATTTCAATTTATCCTATGCTTTACAAGGATCGAATAAATGTAAATCCTTGAAATATCCTTGAAATGTCATTTTCTTTTAATGTGACGAGGTCGTATCATTTCATTCCTGAATTGGTCACCGAAGAGCGGGTATCTCAGCACGTGAGCTCATGGCTCACGTGCTCATAATTGATTGAGGTCATACTTACACTTTCAATAGATTTTGTACTAGTTGGGATCTCAGATTCTGTGGATGTACTCTGCCAGTTCCGGAGAAAAAAATCCTAAGATTAACGTCTCATCTTACACTAACGCAGATAGACGGGAAACAAAGCTGGATCTAGTGGATTATTTTTCACGTGTAACCTTATTTTTCTGAAGGTGTGACTGTTAGGGACAGCTAAAATTCTTATCGCGCCAAGGTTTCTTGGCAGATTAATTCAAATCTTCTTTCGTTTCAGGTGAGTAGAGGATTAGGTAAGCAATAAACGATATTTTCTGTTGTAAATAAATAAATAAATAAGAATAATAATTAATAAAATAATAATAATAAATAATAATAAAATAACATATTATTAAGTTTTATAATCTCTTCTGTTTACAGATATTAATAATTAATATCTGTAAACAAAACAGATTTTGAAACTATTTTTTGCTTTAATATTTTATTTTACTCATTATTTATTATTTTTTAATTTTTTAATTTTTTTTATTATTTTATTACCTATTATTATCATTTATTTGTTTAAATTTTATTTATTTATTTTAAAACTGATACCTATTGATTGAAGGGTTTCGAGAACCTAACCTATTCGTGTGAAGAAATTAAGGTTCTGTAAAAATTCCAACGATTTTTTTGCATGAGATTTTGCCCCATTTAAGTAAAATACTGAAATCATTGTTATTCATCATTGAAGTATACGTTATAAAAATATTAGGTCCGATTAAGGATATATCCTTATTTAGGTCCTCGCTTATGCCATAACAATTTAATTCTTTAAATTTCCTCCCCTCTTCTTTCCGTGGGTCGAATGATTCATTCCATTAGCATCTTTATTTCAGAATTTTAGTTAGTTGCTGATGTCTTTAGGTTAATTTTTTTTTAATATAATAATTAATTTTATAATATAATATATATGTGATAATTTTTAATTTGTTAAATTTTATGGAATCATCATAGAAATTTCCTATTTTGAAGATCTAAAAGAATAGCTCTAGAAAGGAGATTTTGTAAATATAAATATACCGTAAAACTTATTTAGGTCCTCACTTATGTCATAACATTTTAATTCTTTAAATTAATAAAGTAATAAATTACTTTGAAAATGAAAACAGAACCGCTCTTACTGGAGGAGAAAGTGAAACGGAAGCGGCTAGTGCTCAACGCTTTCCGTGATCTTTTTTCCAGACACATTTTTCCGGAGTGAGTAACTCCTTTGACACGGGAAATATGTAAACTGACACTAGAATTACCTCACTAATGATTATTTACACGCATAAACTGCTTTAATTGCTAGAGATTCCCAAGCGTTGAGGTTATTGGCTCAGTTTAGTTATATGCGTCATGGGAACTGCAATCTTCTTCATTTTTTCTTCCTTTCCTTGCCGACACTCTCCTGAGGATTGAGACGTTAAGGCAGTTGTGTCCTTGTTGGGACCACTTGATCATAAGATGCAAATTAGCGTGGCGCCTTTATGGGGGGAGGAAATGAGCGATTTGCAAGTGTTATCGTCGAAATTCACTGGTCATCAGGAATATGGGACCTAACGTGAATACGAAAAATTTTTGTTTTTCTCAGGATGGAAAGCTCTTTTTTTATTAAACAGTCCTTATAGAGGTCGATCACCTAAATTTAGAATGTACTAAGTGTTTGCGAGCTCTCCTAGCACTTCACCACTTCCCGTAAAGAGATGAAACGTTGAGAAATCCGAAAAAAAGAACGAGAATAGCAAGGATGGAAAAAGAGATCGGATGCGATCGGAAAAACTGGATGCAGCCAACGGCAGAACTACCGTTTAACACACGTGAAAAAGTGAAGAAGAACATTTTCTTCCATCTCTCATCATTCATTTCCATCCACCTTTAAATCCCGATATTTTAATTCAAGGATGAAATCCATAATGTGCACGAAATCAACAAGGACAATAGATGGGACGACTCCAATGACAATAAAATTTTATTTTATACAGTTGAGTGCGTGTGGAAAATGTGAATTTGAATTTGTTGTGAGCATATATCTATTTATTTACATATATTTATACACATATCCGTTTTCTACAAACATAGAGAAAGCTAGAGCTGTTCAAAAATAAAGGATGAAGTGTCTACCGTTTATCAACCCGCTTGGGATTCACCACCACGTCCACTTCAATTCAGAATCGTTCGAGATTTACGGGCGATTTATCTACTTATTATTTGTTTATTTTAGTTACATATATTTATATAGATATCTGTTTGCTATGAAACCCACCGAGAAAAAATTCCTTTGAAATACAAAAACGAAAAAGGGTATCCACTTATTTGATGGTGCGCTATACATTAAAGGATTTGCCTTGAGCGTTATCTACTACAAAAAAACTAGTCTCATATCTATTATTAAAGGACTCATTCTGCGCGCCCTCGTGTCCTTCTCTTTAGACAATATGATTACGGTACTCCGAGAGGTGACTGTATCCTGTATTCTTTGTCTGGGAGGATTTTTTGAGTAACTAAAAGAACTCAGCAGCTCTTAGCTTCGAAGGCAACCACTAAACGAATGATAGGATCGCCTTTTCCAGATCTGGATAAACCAAAATGGCTATAAAACATCCGTAAGAAACAGGAATGGGATTTCTTGAGAAAAATTAGGACCACAAAATGCGAAGTTTGAACCATAAAAGCTATTGATCCAGAAGCTATTGTATTTTTTACAGTAAAAGCTTTGCCTAGGAATAACTTCTGCAACAACTCGGTCACTAAATGAGAGGAGACGTCCAAGAAGCACAAATATTAAGGCGATATTTGTTTTAAATCCATCTTTTTCTCTCAAAAAATGATGGATTCCATCCGAGTTCCTCCAGCGTAAGTACGTCGAGTACGACTGCTGAGGAACCGCTAATCCCACTAGATGAACTTACTTGTTGTTTGATCACTACAGTAATGTAATGGCTGCCCTTAGAAAAGGGCTTGTATCATCTGAGGATAATTATCAACCCATAGATTCTTGTGGGATAATTGGAAGAATGAAGAAAAATGTAAAAATAAGATATTCTTTCACCAGTGTTCATCTTCACTACAAAACTCGTAATTGAGCTCCTAGAAACTCTCTGAAGGACGCCATAAAGAATTCCAGGATTTTCACGTTCGAAAAAATTGCTAACGCAATGCATGGCTATGTTTTTTTTTACAAATTCGATGTACGTTTCTTAAAAATCTGTCCTGAAAATTCCTAAAAATCGCATGACTCGACCACCAGAAAGTGAGTGAAATTATGCGCAGAAGGGGAAAAGGGAGTTAATATCAAATCCAGAAGTAGAAGAATATCAGCAATGTTTCGAAAAAAAACACCAGATAAATTGCATTCATTGGATTCATTACTGGACCTTGATTGAAATGGCATCGATGATGGATACTGTAATTTGATGGGCTCATTGCGAACATTCATATAAACAAAATAGGGTATTGAAACTTGGTTGATTGGTATTCATTGGAATTGTGCTTGAAATTTCTTCAAAAAAATTTCCAGAATTTAAAATCAAAATTTTTTCAATAACGTGGTACCCGCTTACGATACCCTCAGGCAACCACAGGCAACCAAATTTTCCTTTCAAATTGTTTGTTGGTAATTTTCGAAAAAAAAGGTTGTTATATGTATGTAGACGAGATGTTCCAATATGAAGTTAACTCAATAAAAAGGAGAATACCATAAATAGATAAGAGAACTGAAAGTGGAAAATAAAAATACAATTTTGAAAAAAAAATATTATTAAATTAGTTATAAATTTGACGATCCTATCAAGTTAACAGCCGGATGCGATCATACTTTTTAGTATTGTGTACGACTTATCCTACTTGGTTTCAAAGCATTAATTTTTATTTTTATTTTTTTTTCAGTTTTTTATTTCCTACGGTGAACCCAATAGGAAAAAGGAAAACTGAACTTCTAGGCTTAAAAGTAGCGACAGTGACAGT
Organism: Necator americanus; assembly: GCF_031761385.1. Lineage (NCBI taxonomy): Eukaryota > Metazoa > Nematoda > Chromadorea > Rhabditida > Ancylostomatidae > Necator > Necator americanus. Next base: position 39,383,298 of record NC_087372.1, read on the forward strand.
AACTTGCCGTTTCTCTTCCAAATTTTTGTGAACACTGAAAATTTTCTATTAGCTTACTGCATTCTTCGAGAAAAGATCCCTCTTTGAGTTACTGTAATTAATACTGTTATTAATTACTTATCAGCTAACTACCAGTAATTTTAATGATTTTAGCTGCTGTTGATCTCAACTACAGCACTCAAATCCATCCGTCCATTGCTGGAGAACTGTCCAGAAAAAATTAAAACTGGCTGATTAGCTGATTGCTGGCTCGCGTACAACAACTTCTGTGGCGTAAGGAGAACTTGTGAGCTGTGAGGATCAAGTTAAATAATATAAAATATAAACGTAAAAAAGACGTAAAATCTCTCTGATATTTCGTTGAAATTAATTTCTGCTTCTTCCTCTTTTTTTTGTCTGTGAGAATCCTAAAACAACGAAGAATGTATGGCGTATTTTCAGGATTTTTTTTTTGAGATACATTCTCCTTTTAACAATCGTTCCAGACGATATTGATTTTCTAAATCAGTGGATCAGAAATCCCTCATGTAGTTGAAATAAATGCTACTGTGATTTGCACCAAAAAACAGAAAACCAGAAAATCGTATTAATATTTTTAAAAAAAACTAGTAGAAAAGAGGAGGAGAATGCACAAAAACAAGAACCTGGTCCGTTTATTGGATTTAAAATTAATTTAAAAAATTGATGCTTCTATATAATTTATTAATGTCTCAGAAACTAAAAAAGAGAACTTCATTTTATTAAATGTTTTCTTTATTTTTCCTACTCATTTCATTTTTCCTGTTTTGGGTCTGAAAATTTCCCTCATTTGGCCGTTCCAAAGCCTATTTATCTATGAACAATGCGAAAATTAATCAATAGAAGTTACAAAACCACAAAGAAATTATGAAGTTTTTTGAAAAAAACAATTCCCTGGTGTGTTAATGCAATTATTTTGAGGCTTCTGAACACCGAGGACAGCAAACAACACCGAACATAAAATAAAAAGATGAGGTTTGGTTCCAAGCAATGTATTTTTGTATTATTTGAAGCTCGAAAATCTTTCGGAAACTCGCGCTAAGAAAGCTGAGGGAACTATGGAATTTTCTAGAACGTTTTTCTCATGGAATTTAGATTTTAATGTCATTCTGAAGAACTAAAAGAGGACGAGGATGGTCCAATGAACCATAGGAGTAGCAGTTGAAATGAAATCCACGCACACATGGAATGAAACCGCAAGAGGCGAGGAGAAGATGAGGAGCGGGCGGAGCCGAAGTCAGAGAGTACGAGGGTGGAATCTAGTGTAACCGTGGGTACGTGAAAAATAAAGAAACGACGAAAAAAAAGAGGGAGAGAGAGTTGTTAAGAAGTTATTACACAAGAAAAAAACCCCTAACAGCCTGGTTATGATTACGGTAACACATCAAAGAGACTCAAATCAAATGCATAATAAGATTTTATTAGTTTAAATAAATAAAATGTATGTACCACATCGGTACCCATATACATATTCCCCCCATTTTCCATTCGATATCGCTGCGGAATTTTGTAATCTCAGGGAAAATTGCTGAAAATTGCTGATGAAGCTAATATTCGTACTAAAAAAGAGCTTTGCCTGACAGTTACTTTTTTCAGGAAATCAGGGAATCCAGCAAGAGCAGGAAAACGTGGTGGGGAGAATGCTGAAGGAAAATTCTTCAAATACTTCTGAAATTCTAAAAATTTACCGCAACTACTTTTAAACCGAATAAATCATAGTGTAAGGAGTATATATTTACTTTAAAGGAACATTGTTTATTGACGATTGTCTTGGAAGCTTGGTTTGGATAATTTTTTCATGTTATACAAACATCGTCACTATTATTTTTGTTTAGAGTGATCTTTAAGCGACCAATACGTGTTTACTTAAGTTATTTTCTAATTTTTTTTCGATTTTTCAAGACTTATTTGCTTACATCCGAACCGTTCAGATCGAATCTCTGCAGCAAGAACTTATGATCTGCCCAAGGAAGTGAGCCTTACCCTCTTTGGGGTTTCTCGAGAGGTCTCAGGAAAATTTCCAAGGAAAACACTTAAGTCTATACATGGCTTACTTCCAAGAGACCAGAAGAGGCAAAAGATTTTCGAGAAATACTTCATCATAAAAATTTTCCTCAGCAACGAGGATTCCTCATTACCATCCAAAATAACTCTTGTCATGAACTCAACATGAATTCTCTCCCTATCCTTTTTGAGGCAGTTTTTCGAGATTATGGAAAAAAAGTCTGTGATCACGGAAGAACTGCTGAGCGGCCGATCCAGGAACACCAAGAGGCTTGCAGTTGCCTCAAGATCAAGACAAAAAAGCGCCGAAAGTGTGATTCAAACAAAATTACTAACAAGATGTGTCCTCCATGGAAACAATTTTTACTATTTTTTCCTCTTCTTTTCTTCTTCTTCTTTTCCTACTTTCTTTTTGTTCTAGAACTACGTATCGGTATCTGTGTATCTATGAAGTAAAAAATCGCATTTTCTTGCTAAGCAGTACAGTTATGTAGCTAAATTTTGTTGACGTCTGTGACCAATGCGGTGCGAACGTGAATTGCCAATTAATTCCAAAGGGAATCGCGTTATTAATGAGTGTATTGACCAATTTAAATATTTTTTTGGAAATAATAAAGAATTGAAAAGTGAAAAAGAAAAAAATGTGAAAAAGAAATTCTATTAGGAAATGGAACCTAAGGTAAGCCTCAGATTAGTTTTCCCTCTAGTTTACCCAAATCGCAAGTGAGATTCGCACTGTCTCTTAAATCTTCGGTCCCCAGACTCCGATTAGGTCCTTTTTTTAAGAGAAGCTGAGAGTTGCTGTTTCTGTCGTTCTGACAAATGTATATTTTAGTTAGTCACTCAAAAAAATCCTCAGAAAAATGAATGCCTCAGTTCATTTCAACCCATAATTACGGAGTTTTACTGTGTAATTATTTTGAAAATTTTGAAAACGGCTAAAAATTCCACTTCAGAGAATACAGCAAATGTCTTCGGTGATTAGGCAGTGAAAAGGTAAAACTTATGATAGACTCGCGTATTTGCCAAGTTTTAGTTGATGTAAAAACGTAAAAAAAAATTCAACGCTTTGAAGTATAAATTTCCAAAGATCCGAAGAGAAATATTGCGAAAATCCGAGAAATCTCCATTTGTTTCCATTGTGATTATTTTGGATATTTCCTCCTTTCCTCCTACGTATTTCCTTGGAAATCCCTGTATCCGTGAAATATTTGATCAATTCTGACACAGTTATAAATACATACATATCTAGCCATCTATGGCGCATTTGCATTTGCTTGGATTAATTCTGACCAAAGCACACACATTTTCATTCCATAATAGTCATCCGAATACAACGTTTTTTTGGTTTAATGGAAGCCCGTTTTCTTCTACGGAAATAGTGGAAACAAATGAAAAATTCAAAATGTAAAAAAAAGAGATTAAAAGGATATACTGTGTGGGTAGATTCCAAATGAATATTATCTCCGGTCTACTCCCTGAGGGATCCCATCGAAGTGCACACCACACTAGAAATAAGGGTAATGAGAAAAATTGGGTGAATAGAATTTCCCAAAAGAGTGATTTCTAAGAAAATTGAGTTGTTTCACCCTAAATACAGTAGTAACGAGAAGCGAATAAAGGAATCTGGAAAAATCGGGAATAAGACAAGAAATCCATTAATCCTTATTAAAATTTTATACAGTGAAATAAGAGCGGTGCGGTGAGCAGAACTGACATAAGAAGATGTTTTCAAGAATTAACCATTATTAGCAATTAATTTTTTTTTACATAAATATGAATAAATAAATGAATAATTAACTCGTAGATATTAATCATAGAACGATGGAATGATGAAATTTAGCCAACTACTACCGTATGTATGTAGCTATTTACGCATGTACTTCATAAACAAAAGCACCTCTTCATCCACTCCCTCTTCAACCACTTTGAACCACTTCGTGGAGATTCCAGAAAAGAAATAAACAAGGCAAATCCATCTTCATATAAGGGGATGTTTACGAATGTACAAACATATTCGCCTAGGCGATAAATTTCCAGGCCTTCGATCAGTACGAAATATGAATTTGTCAATTTTATTAATTTAATATTCTTTATTATTTACTTATTTTTTATTTATTTCAATCTGATTTGTTATTTATCTCATCATTTATTATTTATTTGAAGTTCATCGCACGGTTAACAAATAAATATATTTTGGCCTTCGGGCACATTCTGACTTCTACAACAACCTTAAGAAATACGTTATCCTTTTTTTTGATAGAACATCACTTAGCTACCGTCTTCACGGTAAATATTATTGAATAAATATTTAATATAAATAAACATTATATAAATATATAAATATATCACGTATTCATGGTCTTCTTAAACTGATTCTAGTACTAGTATTAGCAGAATTCCACGGTTTCGGGGGTGTTTTTTTCTTCTTTCTTACAAAAAAATCCCTATATATAAAAAAATGATAATAATATAAAATATAATATAAAATAAAAATATAATAAAAAATAATATAAATATATAAAAACAAAAAATAAAATATTTTAAAAATATATAAAAATTACAAAAATACCCTAGTATAAAAAATAAAATCTTATTTTGAAAAAGTAAATCTTTTTCTCTTTCGGATCAGATGAAATGCCCCAGTTACTCATTCAGGAAACACTTTCTTTGCCTTCTCTGAATTCGCGTGGGCGGAAAATGTTAATTTTATCGTCTCATCACAGTAGTGCACTGCGTTAGATGCGTAAAACTGACGTTCTATCGAATTTTAATTGAAATTTCCACGGGGCCCAGATGGTGATTGACACTCGTTCGTCGAAATTGGGGAGAATTCAGTTCGAATTGTGTAAAGGTACGCGTCACGAAAGAGTTATATATAGGACGACGTCAACTTGAAACGTAAACAAAGTCGATCTCGTTCTCTGAATCACTTTTTTCAGGATTTTAGAAATAACAGTGACAATTTGAATAATAGAATGTCCCTCTCTTACAGAAAACATCGGAAAGGCAAAGAAATTCTCTTCAAATGTCATACTTGTGTAATATAATGTAATGTTTACTACAAAAATTTATGGTCATTTTCTTCTTATTTTTTTCTTGATTTAATTAATCTATTTTTCTTACTTTGGGGTTCCCTGAAGGGTGTCCAGGAAATTTTCCAAAGAAAACACTAATGTCTATGTATATGGCTTTTTCCACAAGATCAGAAATACTTCATCATAAATTTTTTTATAAATATATGCTAGGAAAAAAAACAAGAATAATGACAATTTTTCAGAACTAGAACTGGAAAAAAATACTTTACACAAAGAAATAGTGTCAAAAATGTCAATAGGGACTTCCAGAATGGGAATATATGTAAATTTTTTCCATTATTCTACGACTATGTATGTAAATAAGGACCGAAATTAAACGCACTTAGAATAGAAACATGTTCAAGGCTGAGAAAAAAAAGAAAATTTCGGTACTACCGCGAGTGAACAGTGTTTAGAAACCCGAAAACGTTGTCAAAGTTCACTCGGAACTTCTTCTCGCCCATTCTGGACAAAATTTATATTATATTTTATTAGCATTTATTTATATCATTTACTTCTTATTTTTTATTTTATTTATTTACTATTTATATTTATCTATATTTTTATTTATTTATATTTTATATTCGTAAGTCACAATGTGCTTTATTCAATGCATATGATCGATGAGTTTTGGAAATTTTCCAAATTTTAAAAGATCCAATTCAGTGTACCTAACGAACTTATTGATCGCTGGTCTGTTAGGGGGTGGACACGTCGTCCGCTTCCATATCTGGAAAGCTGGATTTCTGGAAAAAAGTGACTCATCATTTACTAATGAAAGCCTTAACATGCGTTCTAACGTAAGCATTACAAAGCTGAAGTGGAACATTCGTTTGAAACTGATGTTTTTGTATAGAAAATAAATAGAATTAGTAACTACTAACGTTTTACTTAGTAATTAATGGAATCGACTAACGCGTAAAGCAGGATAAAATACGTGATTACAGACGAAACCGCCAGATGTTTCTTAATTATTTGGGCCGAGAAAAAAAAACATAACAACATCATAGCTTCCAAGAGACTCCAGTATCGTGTCCAGTTTTTCACCAACATCCACAATTTATATTGTATTTTATTATAATTCCTTTATATTATTTATTTTTTATTTATTTATTTTATTTATTTATTATTAATATTTACCTCTATTTTTATTTATTTATATTTTATATTTGTAGGTCACAATGTGCTTTGTTTAATGCATGTGATCGATGAGTTCTGAACGTTTGCCAAATTTTAAAAGATCCAATTCAGTGGAGATATTGGAAACCGTTGTGGAAATATTAGTGCTTCCACGAAATCGTAATTTTTTCAAACAATTTCCATGCAAATATCTCGAAATAGGTTTCAGATCGGTCCGGCGCACGTGCTAAAAAATCACGTTACTCAATCGGGAGTAGTGATTAAATTACGTTTGCCAGTGTTCTCTGCTCGGTTGAGTAAATTATGGAGTGCGCCGGACTCTTCAGGAAAAGTGACAGAAGTTAAATATACCCACATAGATACTTGGAGAAGTTCCAGGAAGGAGAAAAAGAAGGAAGTTCCTAACTGGAAAATACTACTCGTCTCAGTGTGAGTTTTCTGAATATTACAGATTATCTAAGATTCCAGCATAACCCACACTGGTCCAACATATAAAAAAAGGAAAGAAATCCATGTAAAGGAAAAGATACATATGAGATGGTAGAAGTGGTCTGGAAGAATTTTCTATCGTCCTAAAAAGGAGTTAAATCTTTCGAATGTCAACGAAATCAAAGAAAAAAATACATCTACCACGTTTAAATTTAGTTCCTACTTCTTATTTAACAAAAAGTTTTTTTTTTCAAAAAGAGTTATTAGCTGCTACCACCTTGGTGATCTCGAATCCAAGAGAATTCCATTAATTTGATTTAAAAATTACGCAATTTTTCCGCTGAACAAAAATTCACGCACCTTCTTCATAATAACGCAACAGCTGTTGCAAATTTGGACAATAATCACTTTCAAGCACTTCGGGTTTTAATTAGGATAAGAAAGAAGGAGAAAAAACTCCCAAAAGCATCCCACGCAAACAAAAATTCGTCACTAGCGATATTTCAAGGGAAAAAACAGTTCAGGTGAGATTTCTGTTTTGAAACTATGATGCCAGAATGACGCTGAAATCATAACATTTACAAAAATAGGATTCCCCAGTGATATTAAATCCACAATCAGACGTGTTTTTGCACTAAGGAGTTTCTACCAACATTGCTTTGTCGATTCTAAACTAATTCTAAGCTGTTCTTATTTTCTCTTCCCCGGAAAACCTATCCAATAAAATGACAATTGAAATTTAAACCATTTTATCTTTGTGCGGAGAAAAACACTAAAATCATCATCCACATGTTCGCCGTTTAAAAAGATGCATAAATGGAACAATTAGTTGAAAGAATGAGATTAATTGTCACAAATAACGGAGAGAAAGGGAATCTTTCCGTGGAAAAGCTACGAAATCTCCGGAAAAGAGGAAAGAAATCAATGATACAGTTGTCAAACATCACTTTGTTTACCCTATGTGGCGTTTTTTGGCTCTGTACGGCTGCTGTAACTGGTTTTCGCCCAATCAACCAACCAAAATCCTTTGTGAGTTTTCACCAACCAGTTTAACTTCATTATTTTTCGTCAACGAAGTGAATAGAGTGAGGGAAAAATTCGGAAAAATAATTGATATGGAAAAAAATGCGAAAAAACCTATGAGATCACCGCTTTTAAAATAGAAAGGGTTTGTCCTTCTTTGGAACCTTTTTATAGTAATTGAAATTTTTCTATGTGTATATTTTTGAAAACATCACTCAGAGATAAAACTAACTCTCCAAAGCGCCAAGTATACGTTTAAAGTGTCTATTGTAGAAGAAATTGGAAAAAAAAATAAAGAAAAATAAGGAGAAAAAATAAATAAGCACATAATAAGGAATGACTAAATATGCACGTAATTTCCAGAACCGGAATCACGTCTCATATTCCTGAACTTCGAACCCAGGAACAAGGATCATGCATTTTTTTAATTTTCATTATTTTATTTATTTCTTATTTTCATTCTTATTGCATTTTATTCCTATTTTTATCATATTTCTTCTGAATTTTTATTATTTTATTTATTTCCTGAATTGCAAACTAACTATTTTTTATTACTGTTCATTATAACTTACTTATTACTGTATATACTGTTCCTTAATACTGTATTTACCACTTTTTTATAATTATTATTTGATTGTTCAAACTACCAGCATAAGGAATTCACGCACGACGCGATTTCAAGGATTTTCACCACGCAAATTACATCGGTGTGGAGACCACCTACGCTAAAGTTGAGTGATCATCCATCACGTCACTATCAGTTCGCTCAACCTCCGCAAAACCCCGGATGCTGAACTTCGAGAATTCCTCGAGGCCACCTTCACCGCCCTATAACCACAACACTGTAAATCCGTAAAATGGATCCGTAAAATTCACCACGGATCTGAATCACTAGAAAAAGAGGAGCTGATTATCGCTTTTCTTCAACCAGAATTGAGTATTATTCTCAAAAATTGAGGATTTTTCTGTTTTTCGTTCATTTATCGGCTTTTTGTTATATATCGCTGAGGATGTAACTATTAAATCGAATTATTGAAAAAAATTCTGGAAAAATATAAAGGAAACACTGAGAGAAATTCGATTTAGCGGGAAAAAATCCCAAAATCCAAACACGCTTTCCATCATTCGTGTGGTGCTCATTCGAGAACTGTCAGATCCTATCGAAATCTTTGATTGATGTAGATACACATTCTAGGATATATGTATTTATAGCTATTGTTTTTTGGAGCAATCAACCACGTTACAGTATCCTGGGTGTATCCCAGGTATTATTGACTTTATGTGGCAAGTGTACAAGATCCGGAAAAATTCTTCTTTTCATTGAAGGGGTTATTTTCTCAGGTAAATCATATGATAATATATTAGCGGGACCCATAAGTAATCAATTGCTATTAGTGTGGAATATTTGTTTCATTCTAGTCCAGGGCGTGAATGCATAAAGACGTCTTTTATATGGAATTATTTTTATTACGTTTTTTTTATTACGACAACTCGTAGCCTTGACTTTTATGACGATTAATTTCAAAAGTTTTTATTACATCGTAATAAAATGGCAGGCAATCAACCAACTGAAGAAAATTTCATTGCACACTGTTTCATTTTCGATCGGGTTTTAATGCGATGGTTGTAACAAAAGACAAAAAAAATTATAATGTGTATGGGGACGTAAAGAAAGTCAAGAAATTCCAAAGCTATGTAGTTTAGAAAATTTTCCAGCGGAGATTCTGATTTGTCCGATAGGGATTGAAGTGGACAACCTGTTGATTTTGATAATGATGTTTTAATATAAAATCACTAGTGGAAAGTGATCCCTGTACTTTCGTATTCAGGAACTAGTAAAAACTTTTCAGGCTACTTGATCAACACTCCAAAGACATCTTCAAGAAATTGGGAACGTTTACAGACAGAAGATATGGGTTCCGGTAATATTGGAGCACAATAATCCCAGAAGAAAATAAAGCAGTTAAACTGAAAGATTTTATCACGTCTCCCAACTTTTCCTGACATAACACCACCTGGTCTTCATTTATTCCAGTCGATGGAACATTCCCTAATGAGTAAAAATTTGGAAAATATCGATAAAATGCATCCTCAAACCTAGAATTTTTTCATTTATTTTCCTTTGAAGAAAACGAAATTTTACTAACGAAGAGCGGAGATTGAAACCAGACCAGGAAGATGGCAAGAGATCCTGGATAATCGTCTAAAGATAAAATTAGATGTAAATAAAATCGTTTTTTTTTGTTGTCACTGATCTAATTGATTACTTATGGGTACCCCTAATATGTAACCATACCAGCAACGTCCTGGATTTTTTTTAGGAGAATTCATGATAACTTTTCATTTTAAATTTGGATAAGAAGTACTTGTTTGAATTTCAAACGTGCTAAAAAATATTACCAATAGATTTATTATTATTATTATTATTATTATTATTATTATTGTAATTATTACCATTATTATCATTATTATTATTACTATTATAATTGCTGTTACTACTACTACTACTACTATTATTATTATTATTATTATTATTATTATTATTATTATTATTATTATTATTATTATTATTATTATTATTATTATCGTTATTATTATTATTACTATTATTGTTATCATTACTATTATTATAATTATTACTATTATTATCATTATTATTATTACTATTATAATTGCTGTTACTACTACTATTATTATTATTATTATTATTATTATTATTATTATTATTATTATTATTATTATTATTATTATTATTATTATTATTATTATTATATTATATTATTATTATTATTATTATTATTATTATTATTATTATTATTATTATAGCAACAGAGTCCTCAACGATTCAAGTAAAAACAGTTTTAAGGGACTCCTAATGGTGAACAGGTTCTCGATTGGAAAAGTGTATTGCTGGGGGGAGGGGGACCTTCCAAGCACCAGATATGATTAAATACCTCGGTTTTTCCTCCGCAGATCCTATTCCACAGCTCTTCTGAGCTCCTCTGACAAAAAATAAGGAAAAAATGAAAAAATAGAAAATTAATAGCACCACATATGTATAGCTTGGTAAGAAGCTATCGTTCACAAGGCTACACAAGATGAACATGGCGGATAAAATTAATGGAAGAAAAATGGATGCTCCCATCCGGGGCAATCTTTCATAGCAGTTATCTTGTGCGGATACCTCTATTTATTTGTTTATTTATTTGTTTATTTAGGCATATATACATAAAATATGTGAATTTTTATGTATATGTATTTATTTATTAGATTAGAACTCACTGCTGCTCTTTAATTCCATGTTATTCAAAGTGTAGATCAGGGATTTTTCTGGAATAAAATAAATGTCCCAGAAAAAAAAATAGGCGCTGAAGATATTGTTGAAGGTTTTGCTTAAAGATGTTCAGTGGTGAGAACGTTATCGGTATTCATTAATTAACACACGAGGTGATCCTGTTTTGCTGAAATTTCGCTGCCTTCCTGAAAGCGGTCTTATTATTTATGTTGGGTTTTTCCTGATTTTTCTTTTCTCTCTCTCTCTCTCTCTCTCTCTTCGTTTCGACCCAGGAATTCGCCATATTGTATGAGTAGAAATGTTCAAAAAAAGTCATCCGTTTAAGGAAAATAGGTAGTTTTTTTCAAACGGATCTATTTTTTAAGAAACTGCTTTGAATCACAAACAGAACATAAACGTATGAAACATGTGCGAACTCAACGTAGCGGACATTGCCTCCCTTTCTGGAAGCACGCAGGAAACAAAGATTCTGAAAAAATGTGCTGATTGCTGGAAAACAACGACGCAGAAAGATTTGGGAGGAATAGAATCTACTGAATCAAACAAATACATTAGATTAAAGCAGACTGATGCCTGTACGAAGAAAATCGTCAGCACAAATCGAATAGGCCAAGTCTTTTTTTACTTGAAAAAGACATTTACGGAAATCAGCTTAGACGGCGACGGACGACAGCTGAGTTGAAATTCCAATGAAATCAAAAACGTATTCACCTAGTTGTAGTCATCCTTGAATCAAATTTTCCTGTTTTCTCTAAAAATCTGGAATTCTGCACTGCTTCCTCTATTCGCGTAGCGTTAGAAAAAACATTAATTTGCTTAGATGAGAATAGAAATTCACTAATTTAGATTCTTGGTGGAAGATTATGATAATTCTGAGTTAAAAATCCTAAAACGTTATACAACATAAAACCAGGAAAATCAGGAAATTCTGAAATCAGACAGGAAATTCACCTCTATTGGTAATAAGTATATGAAAGCCTAAGGCGAAGCTAATGTTATGCTCAATAATATAATTAATATTTTAAAAAATCCCCTGAAATCTTTGCAGCAGAAGTGCACTAGAATTCAGTAATAATTAATATTTAATGATAGGAATCTCCTTTATAAGCTTGAAAATCCAAAAAAAAGAGTTGAATTACTTCGTTTCTCTCAAGTCTTACTGTACAGGAGTCATTATTGGGTTTATTGTGGGACGAGACGATGGTTGACGATGGTTATATAACCAGGTATGTCTACTCCAGTAAAGCCCAGGAGTGTAGTAAAACGAGATTCCAATCCAACATTATTGTGAGCGAATCCCAGTTGATGTTGTTTGTGAGGAGAATTTGGGGTAAGTTTATACGTTACGTCTCTTCGCTGGGGAACAGATTGGAATTCTTCAGCATCCGTCTGCATCCGGAAATCATCAGCACTTTTCAGTGCTGGAAAAAAATTACGAAAAATTCGTTCCTCGGTCAAGATTGATATGTGGAAACGTGAATTTCAATCAAAATTACAAATTACTAGATATTTTTGAAAAAAAAATCGTTGAAACTTTAAATTTTTCACATTCTAGTAGCCAGTAACTCAAAACAAAGCAAAGTCTCTAACTTATTATTTTCCTAAGCAAGAAATATGCAAGAGACAAAAAGATTTTAGATTAAATACCTAGAAAAATTTGGGGAGAAAAAACTGAGTCGGTCAGAAGTTCAAATATTGGCGGATATCCACGACGTATTGTAATCCAAAGTAGTCCAGAATGCAAAACATTCTCGAAACTTCCCCAGAAAAAAGGAGAGATCCTCGGCAAATCAGCTCCAGAAACTTACGATTCGAGAAAAAAAAGGCGACCGAGACAAGCTTTATGAAAATGCTCGCCTGGAATTTCTAGATACCAGAAAATTGAGTGGAACACGGTACTTCCACAAGCATACTCTTCTTACCTAACTTCACTTCATTAAAACTTGTTTCGCAAACTAGAAAGGTTTTCGGCAGAAAAAAAAACCCTAAGTGTGAAGCCGCTAAGGCGGTTGGCGATTTTTCCGGCTCTTAGCTTCACCAGTACTGGAAGAGCCACTGAACTCTCCAGTGACTACTAACAATAGTTATTTTCTAAAATCTTTAGAAAAACTAAATGTTGTACTATGAGGAATACAAAAATAAAGAAGAGAAGAATAATAATTCTCCCAAACTGTTATTTAATAATAAAATAAAAAATAGAACAAAATAAAATAAAATAAAAATAAAAGATAAAATAGAATGGCATATCGAACACATTAATATGGAGCCACTCAAGACAGCTGTAAATGCACAACGATTATTTGTGTTAGAGTTAAATATATGAGCAGAATGATATCCATGACGTTTATCCAAGAAGACGTAATTGTAAATAAACGACGTCAGTTATAAATTCATGTGGAATGTTATTTGATGGATATCTTGGTGACGTACACAGCATTCAGGCATTGGAAGAAAAATAGAAATATTCATGCGTCACTCAAACTGCTAACCTATATCTCCTAGTTGTAACTATTGAAGTTTTTTTTAAAGTATTATGACATATTTAAAGGATATATAGTATCGATAAGGCTTAATAACGGATGTGTATCACACGAACAAAAATTAAAGGTTCCATGAACGGCTTGCAGGATTTATTACTTTCCGGGTAGCTCCTTTCTAGTAGTCTTTTAAAGGCATCACTCCACGAATATGAGGTGGGACGGATTTCAGGTGAAGTATACGGGATCGTAGATTATGGAGAGGGAAGTGATCCCGTTCATTTCTTCATATTTGCCGTAAAAAAACGGCCCGGAAGATACGGCTTCGGCCGTTCCGGCACGCTATTTTCTACAAGGAGTTCGACTGGAGCGCGCCAGCCCTGTGTGGCGCCGCATCTTCCGAGCTGTTTTTTACGGCAGTTAGGAAGAAATGGACGGAATCACCCTGCTCTCCATAATCTACTATCCCTTATAAGAATACTCCACCTGAAATCTGCACCACCTCAGATTCGTGGGGTGATGCCTTTAAGTGGATGAAGTCCGCAACGTTCCTCAACCCCTATAGGGATGCGCGCACACGTTTGACTCCAATTTAAAATTTGTTTGAGGTTCATGAACACGTGTGCAGCTTTAGAATGACTTGCGGTGGCTCCCTGATATCCCATGTGAAACGCCTGGTTGGCACTAAGGCAGAATCGGACGAACCTCCGATCCGTCGTGCAGTTACGGCGGAACCTCTTACCGACTGCGCTACATCCACTCCGTTGCAATGATTGAATTATTAAATTTGATTTCAAACGAAGAAAATAAAAAGGAGAAAGAAGAGAAAAAAAGAAAAAGAAAGAAAAAAGAACTGAAGAAAGTTGTTGTGCTCTACTTGTTCTAAAGCAGGCCTTGCTGCTACGAGGGTAGAGTTCGTATCAAATTTTTAGTACCGGTGATTCCTCCACATCGCGATTGAACTGGCCAAGTTTTCTTTTTTTATTTTTTCTTTTCTTTTTTTGATGAGTTTTCTTAGTTTCGCTTTCTTAGTGAATATGTATGTATACCCGACCAGCTGAGAGTTCATGCGGGACGATGGATAGCAGACTGGGAAGCTATTTTCGCATAGAGCACAAAGCCAAAAAAAAGCAAAACACTGAAAATGAATAGAAGTGAGAGAAGAAATGAGTAGAAATAAATAGAGTGAGGATAGAGAAAGGAATAGGAATGAAGAACACATACCAAACGTGTTTTTATCTAACTAATCCCATTTTCCCCTTCGCATTCACTAGGATTTAATGGATAATATTTTAGGAAACAGTAGTAATAAAGTAAAGGATAAAGTTTCTAGCGTTAATGAATCCGCTTGGGACCCACCACCAGGTTCACTTCAATTCACAATCGTTTGAGGTTTACGAACCATCGTAACTGACCTATACAATGAATTGCGGTGGCTAGCCGATGTGTCAAGTCAATGTTTCTATCATCCCAGACAAGTATGGTACTTGGAACAGGATGAAAGGCTCGGTGAGCACCGGAGCGGATTCGAACCTCCGATCGATTGTGCAGGAAGCTGAACCTCTAACCGCTACACTATAGCCACCCGCTATAGTAGTAATAACATTTTAAAATGGAACTCAGAGAAAATTCGGTTTTTAATGGCAGAACTACTATTTTACTAAGTAACACATTTACAGGTTATTTCTTCCGCTCTGGGTGGTACGACAACAAGTAGCAAAGCAGCAACATTGTCGGAATAATAATTTTTATTAAAGAAAAGACGGAGTGTACTATAAGCTGGCAGAAAAAGCGATGAAAATTATAAAGCGGTAGTAGGCCAGAAAAAAGAGAAGCAAAAAATAGTCTGAGGTAGTTGCGAATGTATGTTTGTTGTCTTGATTAGTGTTAATATAGAAATTGCAATTCCATTATCCCACAGTCTGTTATTAAGACGTAGACGGAAATAATGAATGACAGGGAACTAAAAACAGCTCTGAATTAAGTAAAGAATATATCCTGAGATAAGCGACGTCTAGACCATGATCAAACATAATAAAAATTCAGGTGAGGATTGAGAGAACAACGAGAAGAAAAAAGAGGAGAGTAATCAAGAGAAGCAAGAAAACAATGAGTATCGTCGCAAGTTAAAAAAAAATTTACGGTAATTTTGTTAGATTATGAAGCACCAGATTTTCTATGAAAGATCTAACCTCCACAACTTTAATTCCCGGTGACTATAACCTTTGTAGTACGAATATGAGCGATGGATGTATCTTCAGGTAATTTATGATGGCATTAAATCGGTTCCTATCTCTAAGGAACTCAAACTTCTTAAAAATCATAAACAGCTAAGACTTCATGGTGAGGAATTTTCATTGAATTAGGCAATATACGTAGGTACGTCCTATAATTTGCTATCAGGACGCTACAACTCTTCAAAATTTCGTTTCGAAGTGGTGAGGTGCAGCCTTGACATCGCATAGTCGTCTGTGTTCTTTCTGTCATCGGACTATGGTCATTACGTGGGCTTACTCGTCTATCCCTAGAGCGCAGGGGCGATTTTCTGCAGCTTTTCCGTGCAGTGGTCGCATCAGCAGAAAGAGGACCTATCTGTGGACGTACTTTACAGAGAATACCTTACATTGCCAAGAAAGAAGACGTGAGCATGAATCAGTAGGTATGCGTACGGTGATGAAGAGCCGAAACCTGGTAGCATCCTACGTGGCCCTATCCCCTAGTCAAGACGTTTGACCTCCAGAATTGTCCAAGCGCTGGCTACATTAGCAAATTTTGACAGAGAGATGTAGATGAATGACTGAAAAATGAATTTTGACTGATTAATTTCCCAATCCTAACCTACACAAGTGACAAGCCAGAGCTCCGAGGGCCGACTGCGTTGAAAATCCCAAACTAAATGTGTCGGAAAACGATGAACACACAACTGCAACATGCAATACAGGAAAAAGTAGGTACGATTACTTTCTCTGCAGCTTCGTTTCAACCTAATTACACCCTAGTGTTCGAGCAGCGATCCTCTACATTGATACTTTCGTCATTCATACTGAGAATGATAAAAGGAAAATGCGCTTGGAACAAAATGTGCAGAAAAAAAAACATATAGGATAGGTACAATTTATTTATAGCATAGTGATGAACCACAGGAGTTATAATTTAAATTTTGCGACAGGTACAACCAACAGAAACTCTTAAATTATTAAACAGGTTTGTAGTCCAATTTTGTTTCGAGCCTCTTTGCGTCGCCAACCTTAAGTACAATAATGAAAAATTCGCAGGTAACACAATGAACTTCGTAAAGAGTACAAAAATTATAGAGGAAATCATTCGGAAGTGACTGGAAAGAATGCTGAAGATATCTTTCAAAGAAATGGAATAAACCTCACCTTTCGAACAGCTTTCATAAAGTCCTCTTCAATCACATATTCTCGTTCAGCTCTGATAGCATAAAGACCTAGACAAAAGAATGGATATAAAAGAATAAAAGCTTTAAAAGGGAGCATAAAGCTAAAGCGCTAAGCTGACCCGCTTCAGTGCAGACATTACGGAGATCAGCGCAAGAAAAACCATCTGACAATTTGACAACTGCTTCGTAATCAATATCACCATGCTTGGTGATAGGATTCGCATGGATTTTTAGAACCTGAAAATGGAAGTAACTAATGAAGTTCAAATATAAACTCTTCATATTATTATTGAGCACACCTGGTACAAACTTCTAAGAGAATGCTCATGAATAATTAAGGACTGACCTCGAGGCGAGCCTGTTCATTCGGCAGCGGAATTTCGACCTTTCGATCAAGACGACCAGGACGAAGAAGAGCAGGATCAAGTGTATCAGGTCGGTTTGTCGCCATAATGACCTAAAATACTACTAAAATAAAACAGAACTTAAAAAAAATACATTTGTATACATAAGCTAAAAAATTTAGAGACTCCGAGAATAGTGAGAGTACTCACTTTAACTTTTCCCAAAGAGTCGAAACCATCTAGCTGATTCAACAGCTCCATCAGCGTTCTTTGGATTTCACGATCTGCAGAGGTACCTTCTGAGAATCGACGACCACCTAAAACTCAGAGTTTATGATATCTGTCTGAAATATGCAAATAACAAAAGAAAGTAGTTCAACTATTTAATATGGATTATCACAAAGAACATGAATGGAATCATAACAAACAGTTTAGAAAAAGTGAAACGCACCAATGGCATCAATCTCATCCATAAAAACTATACATGGCTGATGATCTCGTGCATAATTGAACATTTCACGGATCATTCGAGCAGATTCTCCGATGTACTTATCGACAATGGCAGAGGAGACCACCTTGAGGAAGTTGCAATCTAACTGTGAAGCCACTGCTCTAGAATCGACATGAGATATCAAAAAATTAAAAAGTACAGAATAGGACGCATATTCAATTGAATGCTAAAGTTAAAACAAACCTAGCCAAGAGCGTCTTTCCTGTTCCCGGTGGTCCATAAAGAAGACATCCTTTTGGTGGAGTAATACCAACACGACGGAATAGTTCAGGATTTATTAGCGGGAGTTCAACCACCTATTCAATCCATTTTTTAAATTGCGGATGATCTATTTTCATAACAAAAAAAATGGCTCTGATTCAAAGGAAAGGCGGAGTCAATTTATCACAATGTAAAATTAAAATCTTCGCTATGGATACTTCAATTGTTACCTCTCTTAGTTCCCGAATCTGCTCCGCAAGACCACCAACATCAGCATAAGTGATATTACCAGGATCTTCGTGCGACATTTTGTAGACGAGGGGATCGACTTCGCGAGGAAGTTGACGCCTTAAAAAACAGCATACCGCAAACTACAAAAGTAAATTATAAAATTTGCAACTGATACTTTAAAAGATAGGGAGAATAAAAGGCTATAGTACCTAGAAAAAAAAACTAAAAGGAAAAACAGATAGAAAAGATTCCCACAACAATACAGAAATTCGA
This sequence comes from Necator americanus, assembly GCF_031761385.1. Lineage (NCBI taxonomy): Eukaryota > Metazoa > Nematoda > Chromadorea > Rhabditida > Ancylostomatidae > Necator > Necator americanus. The sequence continues at coordinate 39,401,724 of NC_087372.1, forward strand.
CCCTAACAACAATTCGCTGATCGAAAAAGTCGAAAATCGAAATTGATCGAAAAAGAACCAAGAGACTTGCTGGACAATTAAACACTTTGTTATTTTAGGAGTTTTCTGAATAAGAAAACTAAAAAGTAGTTAAATACAGAGTACGAGACCAAAATTCAATTAAATGCTAAATTCACAACAAACCTAGCCATGAGTTTGCCTTGAAATTACGATGACAACTGTCAACTGTTTTTACTTCAGAAAAAAAAACCATAGAAAGGCAACATTCGTCACTACAGAGACTATATTTGGAATTTTTAAACGATTCACAACTTGATTATTAAGTCAGTAAACAGTGGAAATACTCACATTATTGTTAAAGTCGTCATATCCAACGCCACTCGAGTACCTTGTTTCAATTGCTCTTTATTGATCGAACGTCGACAACCGACCACGTATCGGGGACCATTTGTTGCCTGAGATTTCAAGAGTGTATATTTCTAATGAATGTGAGACAATGAGGAAGAGTGCTTCGAAGATGGTTAATTTTCTGCAAAACATCATTTCTTCCAGAAACAAAAAAACCCAAGCAAACAAAACAAGTAAAAGTGGCAACTTCTAAAGTTTATAGAACCATATCAACTAAATTGGAAGAATTTTTCGGGAGTCAATGGAACACAAACAAAATATCTGAGAAGAACATGAACTAATTGACCATAAATTACCTTAACGATGAATTTCTCTTCAGTCAGCTGTTTGAGTACTTCACCAACAATTTGACCAACGGATTGCAGCGACTTGATATCGTTCTCAGATTTATCAAAGCTTTTTTGCATTTCAGCCTCCTTAAGGAGATGCCATGAAAAGAAAATCTCAAAGAAAGAAAGATCTCCTGTTTACTGGTGCAAATGGGACTAACCTTTTTTCTTAGCAGCTTCAACTGTTGTTCAATATCTCTGTACTCGACCAGCTTCTTCCTATAGTTGGTAAGTGCTCGAGTTTTCTCATCCTCAACGGGAGCCACAACCGTAGAACCAGTTGATTCAACCATCCTAAATTATGTAAGGAAAGTGGACGACAGCACACTTTATGACAATGATATTGGGGGAATAGGGGATCGACATCGTGATCACTTTGAGGAAACTCGCACGAGTCCCACAAAAATAGCGAGTTTGTAACAGTTGGAAATTTATAAAAGCAACAGAGTGCAGAAAAAAGCCTACAGAACAAAAAAAAAATTAGAAGAGCTGAAGTAAAAACTTCTGGACTTCCAGAAGGAAAAACAACAACTGTTATAGGCTCAAGTGACGAAAAATGGTCAAAGTTTAGAAAAATAAACACGACGCAAGTGTCCAGAACACAATTCCACAACCCCGTGGAGTATTTAAACAGGTATTGAATGGCTGCTTAAAGGGCTCCACAATATCATCGCGTTACAGTACCCAGGCTGGCGGTGGAGCGCAGCAAACGGATTTTAGCGCCGCCGACTCATGGCTGACCATACAGGAAGTGCGGACCTCCTGGTATCAAGAGCACTTAGGATCCGTTAGGATCAAACGGAGGGATCGTCCGGGATTATAACACTGACAAGGTGATGATCGACTCGGAAAAACAACCGAGATCAGCGCAAAACAAAAAAATTATCAGTTTGTTTACTAGTAATTACTTATAGGTGGGGTTGAGACACTTTGTATTTACACGGGAAGCTGGGCAGTTGGTTTCATGTGTGGCCTCTTCTAATGTAAGTGAAATCCGATGTATCATTGTTGACGCTTAGCCTTAGAGTCCTGTGATTTTCACTTCAAATCCAGAGGAGTTCAGACTCAATAGATTGTTTGGAATTCTTCAGTTGTCCGATGCATTTCTGTTGTAGCTATTTCTCACAAGAATCTTATCTATCTTCTTTTACGTAGGTTAAAGGTAGAGTTTATTAGTGTTAACTGTAAAGTTAAAGGCATCACCCCATGAATCTGAGCTGGTACGGATTTCAGGTGTTTCAGGAGTATTCACGTACGGGATCGTAGATTATGGGGAGGAGGGTGATTCCGTTCTTTTCTTCTCAATTGCCGTAGAAAACGGCCCGGAAGATACGGTTTCGGGCATTCTGGCGCGCTTTTTTCTGCAAGGAGTTCGACTGGAGCGCGCCAGCCTTGTGCCCGCGCCGCATATTCCGGGCCGTTTTTTACGGCAATTAGGAAGAAATGGACGGAATCATCCCCTCTCCATAATCTACAATCTGTATAAGAATGCCTAAAATCCACCTAAAATCTGTACCACCACGAATTCGTGGTTTCGTTTGTTTCCGTTGTTTCTTTTGTTCTTGTTTTCTTTCGTTTACAAAATGACTCCCTGATCGAAAGACGGCGAATTCCCTACTTGGCAGCTTTCCTTGGACGTCGTAGTCGTAATGTTGGTACAGTCAGCTAGAAGCGGCCTGATTCTGGCGCCATTTTGCGAGCAGTTGCCTGCGTGCTGAACCCTAGCCAGCTCCGCTCGGCCCGCGCACATGATCGAGGGTCCCAGCGCGGAATTCGGAGGGCAACCGCTTACACAACTTCAGCAAAAGTCAGATTCGTTTGGCTCGACTGTACCAGTTGAACGGAGCTGGACGTGAACTGTATACTGTAGCTACTGTGACTATTTCATAGTTCTAATGATTAAATACAAGTATAAATCAATAAATACAATACAATAATATATAAATAATCGACATCAAATACACAATGAAATATTTGCAGCACTCGAGAGCTAAGAGGGCATGGATCGACGAAGATTATCGGGTTTGTGAACTACTTTTTTTCCCGAATTCACTTGTTTACAGCACCATTGGGGTGAGTTGTGCACCCAAGCAATGATAGGGGGTGAGGGACATACGCCCCACGCAATGTTCGAGAGGATTCCTGTAGTTGAGTTCTGTGGAGCAGTGGATGAGGTTCGGGCACATTTTGTAGGTATCAGAGCGAAAGTAGAAAGCACTTCCTACAATTCCAGAGATGAGATTGATGATCAGGAGTACCACGCTGATCAGTTCAGCCGACGAAGCAACTCTTTACGAACGAAAGCAACGGAGGGAGCTCGTGCACCGCAGAAAGGATCCGCAGGCGTTTGACGCTCCACTCGTTACCGCTTCTCTTTCCTTCATCCTAGCGAAATGAGAATAAACCATAAGGATGATTGACTCATTTCACGCGGTTCATTCCGTTACTTCCATGATTGGCGTGAAGAGTTGCTTCAGGCGTTAAACCGCTCAGTCCGGTGCTGCTGCTTTTTTGGATTTGTAAACAATTTTATGGGTCCGATACCGATAGGATAGAAAAATGTCCTTTCGACCACATTTCCATCCCTCAGCGATGTATGCGACATTTATTACCATGTGGAAACGGAATGTCAGAAAAATGAGGTGAAAAGATTTTTTTTGACTATCTGGGAATCATTAGATCGAAGAAAAATCCTCAAATTTCGAGGAAAAAAAAACTTTGGCGCCGTCTGTTCAATGCAGAATTCCATGCGTCAATGCCTTCGTCGTAAAAGAAGATTGCTAACGTTATCACATTTATATTTTTTATATTTATATTATTATGTATTGTGTGTTTATACTATTACATATTTGTACTTATTTATTTAAACTATTATATATTTATATCATTATTTTGATAAGTTATTATGTTAAGTTAGAATGAAGTAGCGACTGTACCTGATCTCAACTATGACCCTTATCCTCCTCAAAATTAATCAATCGTTATGAGAATTACGCGACTATTGAACCCAATTGTTTTTGTTTTCAGAAAGCAGAAGAAAAAGTCTGTCAGGTGAACCAGGTACGTGTTTTATGTGCTATGACGTAGTTGAGAAAGAAGCTCCATAAATATATCAGAACTATATCAAAACATAAATAATAATATATAAATAAATATATAATGAATATATAAATATATCAGAACCTGAAATAATTCGAAACGCATTTTTAGAACTTCTTACGGATGAAGAAAAACGATCAAAGAAAACAAGTAGCGGGGAATTACGTAGGTTTTAAAAGGCAGCGTTTCAGATTTGAAGTTAACCGAGGTCGGATTTATGATTTATCCACATTTTAGCAGTACAAACACCACCAGTAGGTACAAGTACGAGGAAAAAACGAGGTGAGTGGTAAATTCCAAGTCTAATATGAACGTACTTGGGCCGCATCCCAAAAGAGTACCTCTCTAACACAAATCGATCGGGATCAGCGCAATATTTCTGACGTGTTGATCATTAGGAACCTCGAAATAAAAAATAAGGAAACATTCCTCAACAAACAGACCTCACTGGCAAATTTCGTTCCTTTGTAAAAGTTCACGAAAAAAAAGGAGCTTTTCAATATTTTCCCAGCGATCCATGAAATCACTGTGAACACTGACACAACCAAGAAGATCCATAGATCATCTCTTCAAAAAAATCGATGTAAAACCTGGATACTCCTTGACCACACTGGCGCTTTACTTTTATTACAAGCACTTTTTCACTGGATTTCTCAAATGATTTTGATGTAAAAAATCTGCATATTTCTTTTAATTGATGTTTATTATTGTTTATTCTCCGATGGTAAATTTCCGCAAATATTGCTGAAAAGTCGTTAATTTTCAGTTTCTCAATCGCGACCACCCCATCACTCACCATATATTGCACGTAAGTTATATGTGTAGTGTTTATTTCGTCACTCATAGTTGAGGAAAGCGGGAGGTAACTGAATATACAATATAATACTATATACATATATGCAAAGTATACAATATAATTTATAATACTTATTACCCTGATTGAGTTCAAATATTCTCGTATCTCGGAACTTCGGCTTAGTTCTCTGTATGTTTTCTAGTAGTGCACTAACAATTTTTTTAGATGGACCTCTTTTGCCTGATGTTTTTTGTTGTTTTTGTTGTTTTTGTTTTTTTTTTGGCTTTTTCACCTTCTTTAGAAGCTTAAATAGAGGATTGGAATAATTTTACGTTGATTCCGTCAAGTGACACGCTACCCAGTGGACCACTATTTCCATAATTGTTGAAGGTAGTGAAAATGAAACCCACCAACATTGAAATAAAAATTATTTGGGGGTAGTGTTACACTTGACTGAATAAACGTAAATTGTTCCATGTCAACTTCTATCCAGGCTTCTAAAGACTACGAAAAAGCTGTAACGTCAGGTTTCTGAATGCTGCATCTAAAAAAACTTTAGAAAAACATCTAAGATATCAAAATAAACATCTAAATCATCAACATAAACATCTAAAAAAACAACAGAAACACTGTTGGTGGATTATAGAAGAAATATAGTCAAGTATTATCCATTCCCGCTTTGAACTTACTATACATAAATCTCGAAAATAAGAATCAACCAGAATCTTACTGGCGGCGGAAAGCTGGTGGTCAAAGAAGTAGAACTGATTGAATCGTAGATTCCACACGGTGTTTCAGAATCAGATCTAGACGTGGAAGTGCCAGATCAGGCGAAAGGTACTCATCCAGTGAAAAGTAGGTTCCCTTTTTTTACTTTCCTAGTATTACAGTGTTTTCCTTCGAGTCCCTCTTAAAAGCATCTCCCCACGAATCTGAGGTGGTACGGATTTCGGGTGGAGTATTCTTATACGGGATCGTAGATTATGGAGAGGGGGATGATTCCGTCCATTTCTTCCTAATTACCGTAAAAACGGCTCGGAAGATGCGGCGCGTGCACAAGGCTGGCGCGCTCCAATCGAACTCGTTGTAGAAAATAGCGCGCCGGAACGCTCGAAGCCGTATCTTCAGGGCCGTTTTTTTACGGGAATTAGGAAGAAATGGACGGAATTACCCCTCCTCTGAATAATCAACGATCCCGTATACGAATGCTCCACTTGAAATTCGCACCACCTCAGATTCGTGGGGTGATGTCATAAATTTATTTGTCCATGCAGGCGGAGAATATCCCAGAAATGTCACCCAAAAGCCAAACGTTCAAGCAGACGTGCAACCAAGAAGCAGTAAATGTAGGTTTATTCCGTATGAATTAGCCCATAATCAAAAGGATGTGGTATACAACCATTAAATCAGAGGTTAGGATTATTCATTTGGGATTTATTAGGCATTTGGGATTTATAAGTACTGCCATTGGCTGAATCTCTTCGTCCTCAGATCACGTAGAAAAAAATAATACAAAAATATAAGCAAAATTTTATCTTATCTTGTTATTAAATTTGTTATTTTATTATTAAATTCTTATCTTATATTCTTATCTTATTCTAATCTTTTCTGCAAAAAACCTGATAATTTTATTCCAAGACACGATATCTGCAAAGAACTTTTCAGATCTAACTGTTCCACATTCGTGACTTTCTTCGTTTTTTTTTCTTTTTTCCTTATTCCTTGGCCCCTAGCTAGTAGAACAGGGCTACCGTAACTGTTGTTTTTTTTTCACCGAGAACTGTACTATTCATCAAGCATTAGACCCAATCATCCGTATATGTTCTGGATTTGTACCCACTCAGTGCGGAAATTAGTTCTAGCGTTTTTTAAAGGACTTAGAGGCTTTCTTGAAACTCCCGGTAATATTGAAGTATCGAATAAAATAGTATTTAAGTTTTTATTTTCAGCCGGTACCGGACTCAAACAACGATCTCCAGTTCTCAAGACAGCAAGTAGGTCCCATCCTATTCCAACTTTTATTCTATAATGTATTAAGATTAGAAATTATAGGTGACAGAAGTTGGGCTCGGGTAGAATCGACGTGGTCCAGTGAGTTTACGGCTAATTAATTGTAGTCTAATGTGAAGTTACTTAAAAGTTAAGTTGTTTAGATGCCGCTGCTAGGGATCGACATTTAAGAAGTTTATTACATGAACGACTTGGTGGTTTGTTGTTCTTTGTCTACTTTGAGCATCTTAAACTGTAGAAGATGATGCTAAATTATGCATTTATGTAGGGTTGTACGGTTATAATGCTCAGGCATCGTTACTGTACATGCTTCCCAGGGTATACTCTGGAATTTCGAGGAACTCGTTCTGAAAGTTTATTCCGATTTTTAGCGACATCCTTCCATGTATATCGGCGGAAATACTTCTAAACATTCTGGGGTTTAGTGATCCTAGAACTGTAGTCTTCAAATCCCAGTTTTGTAGAAAATGCCCGTAAATTAAGGGATTTGGCTCCGAAAACCCTGAGATTCACTAATAGCGACTGTACTCAAACCTTAGATTGCCTTACTTGAGTATTAGAGGTTAGTAGTACTAAAGGGGTTTCGTGTTTGTACTCACCAGTGCATGCAATATTCTTCGTAGGACTCAGCAATAACAATTATCCAGAAACGCTGCTCAGTTAGTTTTGGACTTAAGTGTTACGCTTTTCGCCAGAGGACCTGATGATTTCCTGAAAATTTCTGGAAGAGAACTTGGAATAGTATCTATGCCATACAATAACTGTTTTTTTTTCTAATGATCTAAGAAACCAGTTTTTTTCTTCTAATGATCTAAGAAGCACTGTATTTTAGAGACAAATAATAGTAATGTGTTTTATCGACGATCGATTTTATTTTTTCAACGTTATCACAAATACATAAATATGACAATATTGGATTTAAAAAAAAGGAAAATGAGTATGAATGGTGGTTAGATCATCATCCCTCATTGAAGTCCTTGTAATTTGTGAGGACAGTACCCGAAGTTGCTGTGAATAACCTTTTGCCTGACCTATTTTGACTAAATAGATCTCTTCTCTCTCAAAATTGGATTAAATTTATTGTTCGGAGAAAAAAGCGAAAAACAGATTCCAGCACGATTTCCTGATATTCCCGGAAATTGATTTTTTTTTCCAGCTCTTAAACTTACCGAAACTTACCCGAAACGGAGCACCATAGATCGAGTGGTACGCGATAGGCGTCTAGGCAAGGATGTTACTTATATTTATTGCCAAAATCTGAATCCACAGCAAATTCATCCGCTAAAATTTATTTGTAGATTCTCCATTCAACACTGAATACGAGTTCTTCCAGGATCGTAATGTACCAGGTCCATATTTGCTTTATCCGTAATGTTAAATTAAAGCGAGGTCGCACAGTCCGTGATTTTTTTTTCGCAAAAATACTTGTAGGTTCGACGACGCCGACTCCTCGAATCCAACCGAAAACGCCGCTCGAATCAGGTGAAACCTTCATAGCTAAGTTTTAAAAAAATGCTTTTTTTCTGTTAAAAAAAAGAGAATTTTGATAGAAAAAATTTCTGACTACATACATTTGTGATTGTAACTCTCGGGCACTAACTGTAAACTTCAAATCTTGTTCCAGAAAGGAAATTAATCACTTTTATAGAATTACTTACTTTGAATAAATGTATAAATAACAGTATTAAAATCTTAAATGTTCAAATTGTTACAGGATGATGTTTTTGATTGTTTAGCACCTTCTTCCGCTGCCGATCGCAAAATAAATGTGTCTAAAGAATCCAGTAAGGTCGGAATGGAGTCAGGTAAATATGTCATACTGGAAAAATATGCTTGAACTTGCGCTTTGAGGGGATTTTTCCTTATTCTCTTGGTAAAAAAAAAACTGTTTACGTCATGCTGGAAAGATCTGATTGATGTTGATGGAATTTTTCTTTATTCTCTTGGATAAATTACTCTTAGAAAAATTCTCCTATTGGAAAAATTACTTAAATGCATTTACTTAAACATTAAAGTTCCCATGCTCGAAAAACTTTTCCTTTTGTTATTGGAGCGGGCTTTTTAATAACAAAACTCATTTTGTGAAGTGAAGGTCTTACGGTCTTCATTATTTTTTAGCACCACCTTCTGTCATTGATCAGAAACCGTCGAAGGAAACGAAAAAAAGCTCATTTGAATCCGGTAAGGATTATATCTATGGATAAAAACAGTAGTGTAAAGATTATTGGCCTTGTTGGGTGTTATCCCAATATTTTGTACCATTCCTGAGAATTCTTCCGAATTTACAACTACTGTACATGGTGACTGAAATTTTTTAATTTTCTGCATTTTTCTTTTAGCACCTCCTTCCCATAGCGAACCACCAACAAAGCCAGACCAAGAATTAAAGGAAGAAGGTACGAATATTTCAGTATAGAACCAGTGTAGTATAGTATAAAATAAAATATATAATATAAACAGTATAGTAGACAGTTCATCTCGAATTAACCCTCCCTTGTCCTTCAGCAACTCCTCCATCCACGAAGGAAACAGAACCACCTCCGAAAAAGTCCGAGGAAACGAAGATTGTAGTTGGCGGGTTGCCAAGTTAGTGAAGCACGTTTTTTTGCATTATTTTAAACGAGAATGAGCTGAGGAATTAGTCATCCTGGCCTTTCTGATCGTTTTCAACGTCGAAATTCCCTGAAGATGCCGCTTAAACCCTCGCATACTTTATAAAAGTAGAAATTTTTCTCTTTTTTTTTGTTTTACTTTGGTTTTTTTCGGTCTATTTTATAATTAAAGAACCGTTGCTCTACTTTGATATAATTACAAGTTTCACAAGAGGTGAGTGAAAGAGATTTAATACATTTTGAATCAAACGTCACCTTTATCATCGGAATACTTTATTTTCGTTAAAATAGTCTTATTTATTTCGTATTTAGAAAGATCTAGAAAAAAAAGGACTTCTTCTTTCTCTTGAAAAACCACTTTCTTCAATGAATATCACATCCAATTCTCTTACAGTCTATGTATGCATGATTTTTTCCAGTTTCTGTTTGGAGATTTTTTCATAGATTTTTTTGAATTTTTCCTACGTACGTGTTCTGCCTTTCCATTTTCTTGTGTTCGTCGTCGTTTAAATTGCAGCAATCTTTCTTCTCATTCCTGTCTTCGTCATGCTACGAAAGCCTGGATCAGTGGAATTAGACAAGGCACAAAAGGGGAAGGCACTTTACTTTAATGAAGTGGTAAATGAGATAAAATACAGTAATCTTACTATCCTTTAGCGACGAACGGTTTTTTTTGTAGTAACTGTAGAGTATTTTTGAAGAATATTAAGATACGTGGACCTAAAAATGAGAGTTTCTGCCGAGAAAAAGGAGGTAACTTCCCGATAACAGAAGGAACGAATTACTTACAAAATTTTAGTAATTAAATTATTATTAATTATGCTTACAAAATTGTTATATTAATTAATTACAAAATTAAATTATTATACCAGCTTTTCTAAAAAAGCATCGAAACTAGAGAATTAACAGGTGAACAAATAAAAAAACAAAACACAAATAAAACACAAACAACAAAAACACACAACAAAAAACAAAGCTGCCGTAAACAACTAAAAATGAAGATTCTAAGAGCACATGTTAACACTGATTCACAATATTGGATCCGTACCCAAGTCAAGTGTGGGTATTTCCCTGACAGAAATACCAACAGAAGAGTTCTTATGAAAGTAAAATATAGGGTTGAGGACCGAATGGGAAGGAAATTCTTTGAACAACAACAAATTGCAACAATACGATGAATTCATGCAATTTTCCTCCCCTCTTAGAGATATTTTCGCTCTCACAGTGAACGGGGGAAGACATTTCGAGTCCTGTGAGGTTTTCTGCGAGGTCATGCCAAGGATTCTGGACGTATCCCAATAGTCTGAACCGTGAAAGGTTTTTCTACTATAAAATCCTTCAGAAATAATTTTCTGAATTCCAGAGAAAAAAAATCTCTTTTTATCTTAGAAATATGTAGGCAGCTCTCTCTCTAGGAATTTTGTTCTGCGCTAAAATATTCAAACCCTATTAATTTTCAAATTGGCATTCAATGGTTCCAGCTCTCACGTACAAGTATATAAATAAAATAAATAATACATATATATATATAAGTATATAAGTATATTAAAGTAAATCTGTTTCAAAATTCTCCGTGTTCGACTTTTGATATTTTTTATTATTTTATTTTGATTTCGATGTACATATCTTTCGAAACTGTGCTCTATTTTGATCCAAAGAATTTCCGAAAAAAAAAATGCTTCCCACTAGTCATCTACGATCCCAACATTACTGGAATCTCCACCTTGACGTTGCCGTTTATGGTCACAGGATCAAAGTTTTCTCCCGTACACTCGTCCGTAGCAAAATCGGTGTTTGATAGGTATACAAAGAGTGAGTGAGAGGTGGGTGGGGGAGGAAGCATAATACAGGAGGCAGTCATTGTGTGTCAACACTCACTCGAATCGTCACCCGGCATGTACATGTACATGGAATGCAAATACTTGAAGGGAACTGTATTCGTTCGATCAAAACACCTGATCACCTGGTTGGTGGTGGTCTTGGCCGCTTTGACAACTACGTTTATAGTTGGCTACTAGGCGACATTTCAAAAATTTCTCAAATATTTCCCATTATATCTGCGCTTCGCTTCTAGCTAGGATTTTTCGAATGTATAGGTTTTGAAAGCATTCAAAAACTCTAAGGACCTTGTCAAATTATCCTATCTTACCTTCCACCGTATCTACAAGATATTTTGGACATCGCCATCAGTTTTTCGTTTTTCTAACATAAAAATATGTTCATTAATAGAGTTATCTACGGGTAAAAGGTTTTAAAAAGCCTGAATTGCTCAAGGAACCTTGACTATCGTAGCTTCTACCGTGATCTCTCTTACCTTCTATCGTATCTACAAGATATTTCAGATCTTGCATGCAGTTTTTCGTTTTTAAGATACGACTACATATATATGTCTTTTCATGGATTTATCATGGAATAAGGAGGTTTTGAGGAGTCATGCTTGTTCGGATGCGACTAATATTTAGATCACCCATGTTCTTATTATATTCTTTATTTAAACGCCTATTTTTTAAGATCTAAATAAACAGACTTATTGATTTAATCGATTTCCGCAGCAAATGTATTTCTTTGTAGCTTTTGGATAGCTCAGATTGAGGAGAATGAGGATAATTGAGGAAAAATTTAGCTTATGGGAAATTTAAAGGACTATTTTTTATTTATTATTTTTTCATTATTTTTATTACCATTGTTTTTTTCAACAGAGCAAATATCTGTGAATATTTTGACACAAGTTTTTCTTCCTTTTTTGCATGTAAATTGTTTCTTACGTAGACATAAACATGTATTTATGGATGTACAGTTCCATTGTCTGTCTCCGCTCTGACAATTGACTGATGTCATGTCCGCGTGCGGTCGCAAACAGTAGATTTGCCTAATAGAGTGTACCAGTAGTCCAACGACAAACAACTATTCCATTTAAATCCACATTGTTGTTGTCGTGCGTGTCGCGACAACGTCCACAGCGGTCCCGTGAATTCCAGTCGCCCCCCATCCACCGATGAACCCCAAGAGATTTAATTGTCCACCCACCATAGCACCAGTGTCCTTCAGTGTCATCAGTTCATTGGTCCATATGCACATATGTATGGATGAATACCTTTGGTCTCTTGATATTTAATCAACTCATTCTCTTCATCCACCACATTTCCAAGGTCCCATTAATGACTCTGTGAAGGTAATTGAAAGTGGCTGGCCCGATAGGTTAGGTCGACTGAGTATGTACCAATGAGGAAGTATAAACTCTTTCCTATTTATTAGTACAAATCTTTCTCTTCTTTTTCCTTTTCTTTTTTCTTCTTTTCTCAATCCTTTTCCTTTCCTTTCTTACAGATTGTATCCCCATTCTTTTTTTTCGGACAAACTTGCCGAGAACAGGAAATGGTCAGGCAAATAGTTCAATCTTCTGGTGACCTCCCCTCTCCTAGAACGGGGCTTCTTTCCAAATTCAACCCGTCCTTGAAGGATTCTGCACAAAAATTGATTGATGGGATTAAATACATTATACTAAATACATTAATTCTAAAAAGTTTATTTCAAAGAATTAGCAGAGATGCAAAGCGAAAAATAAATTGAATGCTAATTTCTTCTCACAAAAACAACATTCTCGAATTAATGGGGTCGTCCAGAAACTGATGCTCTCTTAGAACGAGGCCTCTTTCAAAATTCAACCCCGTCCATGAAGGATTCTGCACGGAAATCGAAAATTCCATTTTGTTTCATTTTCCTAAATGATTTCCAAAGCTCTGTTTGAAATATGTGGGAAGGCTCTGAAATTGAGACCAAATAATGGAAGAATTTTTCCCAAAGAAAGCTCTTTTGAATGATTAAATAAATTTTTGAAAATGTTTCGAGAAAATACATTTAAATCCACACACTTAAAATGATTTACGATAAGTGCCTACTTATTACAACGGGCAGAAATTTTATAACTTTACACTGCCACTCCATTTCCTGATCTACATACGTCTAAAATTTGTACGCGGCTACATTTCTAACTTTTTTTCAAAATAAATAAATCCACAAAAAAAATCCAATTAACCTAACCTAATCTAATATTATTACTTATTATTAAATCTAATATCTATTAACCTTTCCGTGGATTCTCATGCGACTCAAGAAATTTCCTAGTACTCAAGTTATTTGTACAACAATGGAAGAGAAATGTACATCATTAAATCCACACCAAACTGGTTTTACGCGTATTTTTTTCTCGGTTCAGCGTTGAGTTCGACTGAACACGTTCTAACTTTTGTAAATTTACGTTTCTAATGGGTTTTCAAGCATAATCCAAAGAGTTATTCCGAGAATTCTCGGAATTTTACTGGGAACTGTATATCTGTGCCAATATTCCAGAAATCTCTTTTTCTATTATGTTTTCGGATACTATGTAGACATTTATGTATTATTTAAATTTGAACGAAATAACTTCCACTAGTCTCCTATCTCAATTCTTACTTTCTTCCCATCTTCTCTGTCTCCTGAATAACTTTTTTTCTAGTTTTTTTTTTAAGATTTGTCTTCTTAAAATTATTCCAGTTGTTATCGATTGCCCTCAATCATTATTTTCCTCCCATTTTCTCTATCTCATTAATATTTTTCCTCAGTTTAAAAAAAAAACATCTATCTTCTTACAATTGTAGTTTTAAAAGAAGAAAAATGGGAAAAATCAAGCGAAAAAGATCCTGAACTAAACGTTTTACTCTAAAAATGAAATAGTATTAAGGGGTCCGGCGAAATTCGTTGAAATAACATGAATAATAACGTGAATGATATGAATAATATGCAGTGAAATATGCAAATTAAGGTTTGGTTAATTTCTGGTTTCCCCAAAACTGATAGTTTCACATAGTTCCATGAAAATTGCTTGTTAAATTTTTTTGAAAACACTGTTTTTTTTTCAAATATTTTTGCATGTCTTATCTTTGTTGTTTTTAAGAAGTATATTCCCATTGCATTTTTGATTTTCGAAGTAAGGGTTTGATAAATTAAGGTAGGCTTACTTTTATCTGTTTATTATGTGTTAAATTACGTTTCATCGGTGGAAAAGCTTACCATTTTGTTTTTAGCTGGATCTCTTATTTTTTCTATTTTTAATTTTTTTTTTTACAACGAAAATAGTTTCCTTCCGTCCATGTACATTTAACACACTAACGTCCAACTGCGAATTCAAATTTTATCAGAGATGAGCATTGATTTTAGGGCATGGAAAAAATTTTATCCGTATGAACCATTTATATTTTCTTTTTTCCTTACCCGACTTCTTTGTTTGTGCTGAAGCCTCAATGGTTAGTGAGGTTTTTAGAATTAAACTAATTTTTCAAAGTTTCGTCAATGTATGGACTAAAATCCTAATCAGCACCGTTTTTAAGCGCCCTCTCCTCTCAAAATTCAGAAACTCTTAGAAAATGGACATTCAAAATTTCCAATTTTTCACATCTGTGACATGATTTAGTCAGAGGCTGTTGGAAAAATTTTAAAAACAATTTAAAACGTTATAGCAGTTTAGCCTTGTTGTTAACAAATAAAACGTTTTTTTAGCGTTTAAATGACTCGAATGTAAATATCCATGTGTAAGACCCGAGGATGGTTTCGTTTATTTTTTGAGCGATATTTCCAAGCAATTTGTTTTTTATTCTTCAACAAAAATATATTTCTGGAAACAAGCTACATATTTTATGGAAGTCGTGTATCAAAGTCATTTAAAAGTGTTTTTTTTTTCCTTTAAACTTTAATCAACTTAAACTTAAACCGTTAGTTTTTAAACTTCATCTTTTAAACAGTCGTCTTTTTGATTCCCTGCCAGTCGTAAACATCGTAGAGTGGTGGTTATTTAGATCTCAGCTGTTCTGTCGAATTTTATGGTTTTGTGTTCTCGTTATCAGCGAGGTCGAGTGTCAACGCACAAGACAAACTTATTTATGCGTGCATTTATTTTTCGTCATGGATCATTCAAATTTTATGATGTTTACATAGAAATGAGAGATTCTTTTTTCTCTTGGAACACTCTTCGGCGATTCCTGGATACATAAAGAGTTAGCGAGGCTCATTTCAATCAATGTAGTTATGAATTTAGTATTATTTTTATTATGTAGTCTCTTTGATCTACGTTATTAAATGTATAATAGTTTTATATTTTATTTTTTATTTTTATTTATAATTTGACGATTAGTGACCATTGTTCTTTCTTCTTGGTCTTTGAAAAAAGCGACTTTGACCCTATTCTGACGAGAAAAAAAAAACCGTCAGCAGGAATAGAAAATCCACACTACCGTGGGAATTCCAATGTTAAAACGCCCAAGCAGGAGATCTTTCTAAAATTCTTTTTTTTTCAAAATTGCTCTGAATTTTTTCTGTTTTTAAATTTTTAAAACGACTAAATAAGAGATCTGTAAAGCAGATAATAACCAAAAGTGTATCTTATCTCAATTCTCAATAAGTGGAAACAAAGATTTTCATGAAAAATCTCTCATAACTTTCACGTGACTCTGAAATTCTTGCTCTAAGCCTCATTGATCTCATAATTTATTTGTTACTTATTATATTATTGTTTATATATAAATATATTACTATTGCTTTATTATATTATATTATATTATATTATATTACACTTATGTTAATTATGTTATTTGAACTTATTTGTTGCTAACAAAACGATCGATTATCGACCATCATAACTATCAATCTATTGATCTGTCACTATTTGATATCATCTCACTCCAGAATAGTATTCCTTTGGTGGATTTATTTGAAAAATGAAGATTTTGATGGAAATATCGTAGGAATAACAATGAGTGCCTGATTTCTTGACATCCAACCAGTGCTCTAGAAAATATGTTGACAGGAAAATAATTTTCCTCTCGTAGTTTTAAAAGTAGTTTACTCCGTAGTAGTTTTATAGTGTTCTGTTGACTTTATGATGCTGAGGCAGGTTTCCTCAGCGCCAAAACAGCGTTATTGCTGCTGTTTCAGCGCAACTAAGGCAACAATCTGATTATTTAGAGTGAGGTTTTTAAGTCCTAGTATCCTAGGGACCATTGTTATCATTTACATGTTTAAAGTTTAATTAAGTCCTTTATCGGCTATAATTTCTTTCCTTCCTGAGGAATACTTCAATACTTTAAGATAAGTCTTCTTTCGAAGCTAAGAAGATCAAAGTTGGAGGTGCTTTGGAAGTTTGAAAGCCGATCAAAGTCATCACCTCACGAATGTGAGGTTTTACGGATTTCAGGTGGAGTATTCGTATACGGCATCGTAGATTTTATGAAAGAAGGGTGATTCCGTTCATTTCTTCCTAATTGCCGTAAAAAACGACACGGAGGATACGACCTAGGGCGTTACGGCGCGCTACTTTCTACAAGGAGTTCTATTGGAGCGCGCCAGCCTCGTTAACACGCCGTATCTTCCGAGCCGTTTTTACGGCAATTAGGAAGAAATGGACGGAATCACCCCTCTCTCCATAATCTACGATCCCGTATACGAATACTCCACCTGAAATCCGTACCACCTCAGATTCGTGGGGTGATGCTTTTAATGAAACAGTACATAGAGCTGAGTTCTAGGCAGAACTGCTCCAAAAGAGGCACCTTCTCCGGATAATCGTGTATAAATTTTGAGTTTTGCTTATCTTATAGTGTTCTCCTTAAGGTCACTCTATCAAAATCCTTAAAGTGACAGGAACTAATGGTGACAAAAGACATGACACAGCTTTTTCCTCAAATTTCATTATACTGGTTGAAGCATTACGACCAACTCAGCATTACGACCTGAAGTGGTTCCATCCAGGTGTTCCCAGGTGAAACGCGCTGCAGACGCGTGCGACAGTCGTAATGCAGCAATTAATAGGATAAGAACCATGAAGAAGGCTAAATTTCTGCGCTTAATAACAATTTTTTCGAATCAATTTGAACTTTAAAATTTTCCCGCGAGTCCATAGGTGCTATAGTTACTTTTGAGGAAACTTTCGCTAATTAATCGGAAAAAATATTGGAGGTCGTTGGCATAAATGTAGTCGTAAATAAATCTCGTAAATCTCGTAAATCTCGTAAATATAGTCAAGAAACTTATCCTGAGGCTCCGTGCATGATTGAAACATTTTATTTTCCCACTATTTCCTCCGATAATTTTTCTTTCTGGATCCTGCGATTTAATGTATTCATAAAATGACATCCCTAAGGATATAAAAGTTCTGAGTTGCGTTATCGCACATCGCTGTTTTTGGTTATTTTCTTTTTTCCTTAAATCATGTGGCTCTCAGTGATTTTATGTGGAAAATGTTTAAGGAGAAACATTAGGAAATTTCCCTAAGGTTTTTAAGGCTTTCTAAATCTTTGTAGGTTTTGCATTCTGTAACGTTCTGAGTGATCCCGGCTGTACGCTTTGCCTTCAGGATTCTGTATGGATTCTGTTTCTTTTTTCTCCTGTCCATTATAAGGATCCTTCTATTTTTTTTTTTTGAAAAGAATTCCATATTAAATTTCATTGTGTGCATAGCATTGTGTTCAAACAGGGAAAATGGGGCAATAGTGTTGTATTAAAGGATAATGTAATTTTTTTGTTAGGTTCAACCATAATTGATTGAAATGAGAATAGCGCCATCATTGATTTTCGAATTTCTAAAATCTACCAGCATACCGTCTTTTTTGATAATTTTTTTTTGACAGAAAATTCTTCCGTAGATATGAAAATGATCGCTAGTTTTTCCTTCAGAAACTTTTGGTCTCAGATTACGGTTGTGCCTACGCGGTTTTTGCCGTCTATTTCTATTTATAGGCATTTCAGTTTTAGTTTTTTTTTTCTTATTTCAGTTCCTAAAGAACTTTCTATTTTAATTTTGTAAAAATCCTTGGGTTTTCTTTTTCACTACATCACAATGTTCCTCTTCATTCTTCCACTTTTTTGTTTTTCCTGCCTCGTTTATACCAACGATCTTCAAACGCGTATAAATCTACATTAATAGCTTTGCTGTCGATTTTCCCCTTATATCATTTAATGTCAGCTGTTTTTCTTTCATTTCCCATGGGATCACACACTTCAAAAATCATAGAAAAATACTTCCTGGTCGCATGAAAAATTTAGGACTTTCATGCAACAATTCTCCATGGATGTAGTTAACGATTCCACGCAGAAAATGGCGAAAATGTCATCGCCGCGTGGAAAAATAACAAATGATGGTCGCGATGTTATCATTTGTAGAGGTTCAAGGTGACAAGCACCCTTGGTAGCTACACACCTACTGCCGTTTTGAAACAATTTTCGCTCTCCGACCTCGCAGATCGCTTTGTTCTTTGAGTTTCTTCTGTAACTTTTTTTCTGGATTTATTTTTCTGTCAGCATCAGCACTGCAGACCTCATTGGGGATCTCTACAAGTTTTCCAATGTACATATTTACACAAAAAAAATCCAGCCGTGTGTCGATGTTTTCGCACACAACTTTCTCTGCTCAGCGGCTGCTACCATTCAACTCTACTACTACTACGATCATTTACATGATCACATGTACAAGTTATGTGTACGTGTGTATGTGTGTATGTTTGCGAAGAACAAGTAACAACGTCCGCAGTAGTAAAAACATGTAGCATCGTCGTCGTCCCCGTAACGTTGTTTGGCCGATTGCCAATGAAAATTTCCGATTGCCAATGAAATTTTTATTCATTTCCCTGGATAGCGCGATTTTTTTCCCTTCTGATTTCATCTACCATCTTATCAGCAGAGGGAGAGGGAGGGGGGAGGGGGGAATGAGGCGCCCGATTCAAACATGGATTGGAAATGCCTGTTTTTCTAGTGGTTGTCAATGCAAGTTCAATACTCTGTGTATTTTTCCCGGAAGAATTCCAGGAAAAAGCGCTGAAACAGCTTCCGTCATTGTACGTAAAATCTCAAAATCTCAGGATTGATTTCCAAGAGTTTCTTGAAATAGATACTCTATTTTTTCTACTATTTGTCGCTTTTGTTTTTAGTTTTTTCTTATTTGTTTTTTTCTTGTCTCTTCAGCGCTGAGCTCCAGCCAGAAAATTCTGGAAATTCTATAAATTCTTATACTTAACATGAAACTATGAATTGAACTATAACACAATTATTAGACAATGGGAAATTGCGGCAAATACCTTATAAAAGTTTTTTTAAGGGAAAATTTGAAAAGAAAACTCCTAGTTTTGACAATTTTCCCTATGCTTTGCTCTCATGTTACATTTTTTACTATAACAAGTGTGCATTTGCAATAGAAAGAATTTTTAAAAAGTTAAATTAAGAAAATCAAAGAAAAAATCAAAAAAAATTACTATAGCATTATTTTTAGCACTTTTAATAATAAAAAAAACTAACTGCTTCCTAATTAAGATACTTGCAATAGCAAAAATATTTCTTCTGTTAGATCTGGATTTAATTTTCTAATTAGATTCAACTGTCTCCTATCAGACACTTTCTATTTCCATTTATTGCTAGTGCTAAGCCTAGGTAACTATGTATAGTTCATAGAAGTGCACTTTATGGTAATTTCGATAATGGTACTTTTTTTTTGAAATTAAAAAAGCTGTCCGCTCCTTAATTAAGATACTTTTGAATGCAACAGAAAAAAAAATTGAATAATAATAGGTAACAGAAAGCAAACGAGACACGCTGCAAAATCAGCAAAATGCTGGGAAATTTTTCTGATGAACCTATAAATTATTCACTCAAATTTCATTCTCCAATCATACTTTTACATGTTTTTTTCGAAATTATTGATCGAACTTTACACTTTAAACTCAGAGTGTAGGTTAATCTTCTTTTTTGCAATCTATAGTTCCTATAAAATATAAATGTACATAAATATGTGAATAATAAATAAAATAATAAATATTTAAATCTCTTAAAAGTGCGCATAGAACGATATCTATTTGAGTCAATTCGGCTTGAAAAAAATCTGAAATTTTAAATTTTTTCGTGCAGGTTGAGGAATTTTGAGTCAATTTAGCATGCAAAAAGTCTGAAATTTTCAATTCTTTCATGTACGTAGAGAAACTATATTTTTCATAAAAGTTGTTTTAATATTTTTCAAAATATTTCGGACAAGGGAGATATCCTTTTTCTCACACGATAAATATCCTAGTGATGTGATTTTTGAGATTTTTTTATTTTGAATATTTGCTCTACATAGTGAGTACAAAGATCGCTTTGATCTCTGAACAATTCCCCGCAACAGCACTACACTGAACTCGTCGTCGTCCTCAATTCCTTCCGAGGTCATCGCACTCAATTACGCCCACTCGTCCGTGTTTATACACGAATTCATCATGCTGATCGCGTTTTGTCGCACTTCACCCTTTCACACATTACGGTAACAAATAAAAGTTAATCTAAGTTAATCTTACAGTAGTAAGTTAATCTAAGATTTACACACTGTGAACCAAATCTTCTCCTCTATTCGGTTACGGTCTATTCTCTTGAGTATCGATAAATCCTAAGATTTATGGATGCGCAGAATGTTCACCTATTTATTAAAGAATTATTTTCTGTGGATTCTTAAGTGGAATTTTTGAATTGTAGAAAAATTTTAAATGATTTATGATGAAATGCTTTTCTTTCTTATAATAGGATTTCCATATAATCCACAAAAGAAAAAATAAAGGATTTTCTTCACGTTTACTTTGCAGTTTATCTTGATCAATGAAGTTCCCTGTAATAATTTTGAAATACGACTATAAGCTAAGATTTTTGTGATTTCCAAGCTTTTTTATGAACTTCATAATTTCTTGATTTTTAACGCCTATTCTGCCTTGCATTCGCTTCAAAAATATTTTATTTCTTTGGATTGGACAACCATTAAATGGAAGAAATATTTGTACAATTAAGAATTTGATTAATAAATGATTAATTTAATTTAAATTTTTTGATGATTTTCTTCGAATAGCGACAACTTTCATCAAAATTCGCATCGTCTTCGTGGTTTTTGCGAGTCATCACACCTTTCACTCTTCATAATTTATTTTTATTTTTTTTAATGATCATTGTCACTGTTTCTTGCTTTCCCGTTGCTATGCACATAGCTAAATGCCTCTCTTTTAGGGGTATTACAGGATATAGCACGGAGAAAACTTAAAAATAAGTAGTTTTTGATTTTTCATGACAAAATACACAATTCAATTCCCGTATACTTTGTGTCCAATAATTTTTCTACCGTAGAAGCCTTTAACTACACGCGTAGCTACGTTAGAACCTTGGATTTCCTTCAAAAATATTTTTATATCCTTCAGTTGCATGGACAACCGTTCGACGGAATAAAACCTATACAATTTTAAAATATGATTGATTATTCATTTATTTGATTTAAATAATTTGCTCCTTGATGTTTTCCTTCGAACAGACACCTTTGACACTCTAATCATTGATTCGAATGTGATTTGTGGTGTCCAAAAAAATTTCCAAAACAAATATTTTTTTTGGTTGAATAATTTGAGTGTTGAGAATTTGAGGGAAATATTTGCACCTTAATGCCCGATGATTCAAAAAGTCGACGGTTTTTTTTTGTTACTTTGATTGACAGCTGAACAATTTTACTAACAGTCGTCAGGAATTTTTAGTGACTCGTGATTTTAGACAGGAAATTTTCTTATCTCCTCGTTTTTTTTTTATTTTGTCGCTGTTATGCAGACAACATCTCTGTCCTAGGCAATTTAAAAAAAAACTTTAAAGAATATTTTAAACACTTTTTGTGCATATTTCATGCTTGAAGAAATTACTACATGTGTATAAGAACAGTTATGACCCATGATTGTGGACATTGTCACTCAACGACGACAAGATACGCATTCTCTCTTTCGTCTGTTTGGATCCCATCATCATTTTTTTTTGGGTACGTAGGCATTTCAAAAATGCCTACATACCTAAATTGTAGCGCGAATGAGCCAGCACATCCCCATTAACGCAGTGGACACTAGAACTACATTTTCTGGATATTTGTCCATCATATTTTCCCCATTTTCCCTCGTCGGGAACCAGTTAATGTTCCTGGTGTTTTTGTTTCCCCTCTTCGATCAGAATAATCCCTATCAATGAGATCAATGAGTCGAATGACAATCGTTATCGTACATGACACAATTAATCTTCCATGTGTTGTAACAACTGGTACACATTCCAGTCGGGAACGATTGGGATTGTTTAGTGACTGAGGATTTTCATCATCACGCTCCTATGGTGTCACTAACCACTATAGTTGCTAGGATTTTGTTGTTTCGTGATTTTAGAAAGGGAATTTTGTTTTTTCTTGCTCTTTTGTTTCGTATTTTGTCGCTATTATACAGCAAAACTCTTCAAAAAAACAAACAAACACTTTCTCGCTACAGTCTAACTCATAAATAAATCGATAGAGAAAATTTCTTAAGTTACAAGTATCAATAGATACATTCGAATTATTCGATATTTTTTCGCCAGAATTCTCTAATACTGGATAATACTGTAATAATGATCTCTTTTTTCGAAACATTACAAATCTTATTTAAGAGGACGCCATGTCTTAACTGTGAAAATTTTCAATTGATTCTTTTTTTCAAACAACTTTGGTTAGGTTTTGCAGTTAATATGACATCACTACGTTTAGATTGCGTTTGGCGCGGATTCTCTTCGACCTTACGAACATTTCAAAAATAAATGATTCCCATAGAAATTTTCTTGAAAAAAAGTGCGGCCTTGTTTTTTGAACCTATCCTCTTGCAAAATCCAACAAGTATTCATGAATGAAAAAAAAAATTGTGTACAGTCATTTTTGTTTCTGCATCTTAACTCCTTTGTTTATTGCTTTTCCGTACGATTTAATTGGCGCGCTTATCTCCGGAAAAAGATTTCAAGAAAATCTTATTGTTGTACTATTTTCTTTTTCAAAGTGATGTTATGGAGTGAATATATCAATTTTCGCCTTTCTTAACTTTTTTAAAGACCTTCTGAGACTTCAGTAACGTAGCAAAAACATTTTACTGCATCTTTCTTTCTTAGAAAGATTTTTTTTTGCAATCCATGGCCTCCGCGTAAATTCTTACTCCTTGATGCAGCATTTTTTTCTCATAAGAGGTTCCTTGAGCCATTTATTCCATTTAAAATGTTGGAAATTTGTCAAATTTTTGCGTATTTGGAGGATATTTCCTGCTTTTCCAAGTTTCTCTCTTGACATACATATATGTGTAATTTTGGCACAGATTTATCCATACCCCAATACTTAAAAAATTTGGGATCTATATTTTTGTTTTTGTTTTTGTCCTAAAAGTGCGTGCTAGTCTCTTCAACCTTTTGATTTTTTTCTTGACGATATCTACACATTCCTCCGTTATCTACGTTTCTAGATCACGTTTTTTGATTGATGATGTAAGTTGCACCTAACGAGCAAAATCTTTTATTTTTACTTGGAAAGTTTAAAATTTTCCAGGACCAGTTTTCTCTGCTAGAAAAATGCTAAAGAACATTTTATATCTGATTGTAATCTAATCGATCGTGGAAACTCTGTTTGTTATGCGGGACGTGAGCCCTGTAAGGCTTCATATTCAGGAAATTTCCTGCAAAAGAGTAGTAATTTTGATCTTATTCCGGTCCTGTTTTCGAACTCTCTGTCAATTTTTCTTCTCTGTCGCTTTTTGTAAAATATATTACACTCTAAACTATGAACACTTACCTAAGTCCCAAAATTGGGCGGATAAATTATTGGTGTTTCTTGGATCACCGAAATAGAGTGCGTAAACAGACTAGAGAATGGGAATTTATTTTCTTTTTGTTATTTTTATTTTTATATTATTTATTTTATTATTTTCTGAGAACAGGGTGGCATTTTATATGATTCTTTTTCTTTATAATTTCGTCCAAATAACACGATGATTGTAAATAAACAAAAGCGATTTTCGATCTTGGCACCCAACTTTTCTCATTCCATAAAGTGGCGGCCTTTAATTGAACCTGTTCCATTACAAGCACGCTAAAAACGGCCATTTACGGCATTTACTTACCGACGGTTGCCGAGAGGGTGTTAACATTTTCTGATCTTTACCTTTCTATTGGAATGTTGGAATTCTACACAGTTATATAGTATTTTATTGCTACCCGTGAATACCATGTAGAGGAGAATTTTTCTGTTTCTTTTTTTACTGTCTCTAGTGAAGATTTCGCTGCAAACAGCTTCCGCTACCGTAATACACTAGGAATCTCCTCATTTTGTAGGATTTCTGAGCACTCTTGATTATCACAGTTAACTAGAAACATATCATTACCAGAATTTAATTGAAAATGTCTTTAGAGCGACAATTTTCCACGATTTTTGACTAAATATAACTCAAAAGAACGATTATCCATTCATTTTATAAGGAGGGCACCGAACCGTGTTTCATTTTCAGTTTTTTTTTTAGTTTTTCTGTTTTGAGGCTTGAAAGGAATGTTTTTATTAATAACCAAATTATTTGTATAAAAATATTTTCTTAGAGAAGTTTTTTTTTTCGTAGAATTGTACCGAAGAATAAAAGAATTATCAAAAGAAAAAATATTAAAATAATTGATAATTATTGTCGCGGCAGTAGTAAAGTTCTGAGCCTTCTGAGTTTTTCTGATGCATTCCTGAGGATTGCCTGGTTTCACGGAATTGACGAAACTGTAGATAACTCAAGTCGCTTTTCTGAGGAATTTTCATTCGGGGAGAATTCAGAAAGATACAATTTGTACGAGAATTGACGCCACCACGATAGGTACAAAGATTTGAGGCATAAAATAAACGTATTGTAATAATATGGTTGAAATTATAATAGTATAATATAATTGTATTATATAATATAGCTTAAAGTATGCAGCTACTACATCCATTTAAGTTCACAGACCTCACAGCTCGTTCAAGTTAGAATCGAGTGACCAGATGAGAGTCAACTATTAGTAAAGGTTCTCATTTAAGATATATTTTTTAAAATTTTTTATTTACAGAAATGATGTTATTAAACCATACATACATATACTGTGTGATCAAAAAAAAATTCGATTTTCTGTAATAGGATCATACGGTGAATAACAGTACCGCCGAATATTTCGGATTTCCGACTAAAAGGCTGTAGCAACGAATTCCAATTGTAAATAATTATTTAATAATTGGTTGCTTTGGAAACGTCTGGAAGGAGTCAGTCTTCTTGTTTGAGTACCACAAAATCATTATCATGAAAGTAATAAAAAAAAGAGTAATTGACTTCTTCATACTCTCAAATTCTCAATTTTTCGAAAAAGGTGAATTTTTTCGCGAAAGAAAGAACTTAAGACATCTAGCCACAACCGGTAAGGTTAGCATTTTTTTGTTTTGTTTATTTTGGTTCCAAAATAATTGTATGCTGTTTCTTCTTCAAAATATAGTTCTAGAGTTAAAATTAATACAAATATTAATAATATATGTATGTATATTAATAAAAAAACATTGTTTAATTTTCGTAGAAGGTTTTTACTAGTATCTTTTATTGAAAAGATACTATCTATTGTGACCTTCTGTTCATTCTTTGTAGGTATGTATGACAGGATACGAGTGAATAGTCCATGTAAGTAGGTTAATCACAAACAGATTTGCATGGATAATTCTCGGACCAGTTCACCTCTCCGTACCTAATTCAGTCTTTACATCAGTTTTTATGCAATTTCTCAGACTTTTCTGCCTTTTTCTTATCTATAGTATAACTAAATCTGAGGAATGACAAGCAAAATCAATCAATATAGGAAAGGAACATGTGGGCGATGTCTTTGGTAAAACCATGCCGGTTGTGTTACTCTGAAAAAAAAAAGCAAGAACTCAATGTAAATTCATGTGTTCATCGCAAAAATTTCCACTTTTTTCCTGAAAACTTGGGAAAATGTCATATATATTAGCGATTTTTTCATTTACATTCAGCAATTTTTCGCACACTGAAGAGAGAATAGGGCACCTGAAAAACCTTGTGACTACTGAAGAATTTGGTCTTTAAAAAAAGTTGTGCGATTAGCGTTAAACGCTAAATTTCTGTGCAAGTTAAAAAGTTACTTCTGAACAATTATTTGAAAATTGGCGAACAGGTTCAAAGAGAAAAGAAATGAAAAATAGTGTTTCAGTAGAGAAAGACTGGAACTGTGGATGAACGATGAGTTGTTCGTCTACATTGTGTTTTTGTTTACTTTTTTCCTGAGTAACACATTTGTAACTGTAATGGTTTTAATAAAAACCTTGCATAGGCTCCTTTTTATCTTCTTTTCTTTGTTCTCCCATTCTCTTTTCTTCTTGATTATCATTCCTGAGATTTACTTATACTTTTGCTGTATTTCAATGGAAATTATCTTCAGAAAGAATATTGGTCCCTTACTACCGATATTTTTTATCGCTACGAAAATAATTTTTTCACAATCACTGCCTAGCAAAGAGCTAAAATATTGGGTACTCAAAAATATCAAATAATTTCCATGGTTGAATCCAAACCCTCTTAAAAAAAAGAAAAGATTTCAACAAATTATTTCTGGGCCACAAAGGGTGCTGTTCGGTGAAAATTGTCCGATTGAGAGAACTTTTCTAACTATCGATTGATGAATATTGATTGTGCGAGAGCTAACTTTCCTAACTATCGATTGGCGGTGCGGTCGAAGGAAGGCGGAGCAAAGAGTTGTTCACACTCGTGTGCAACGAGCTTGTTTCCACAACAGCGGTCTTTTAAAATTCAAAAATAAGCCTAATTCTAGGAATATCTCTGCGCAAGTTTCTATAGTGGTGTTTAAACTAGAAGAAAAAAGATGAGGAGGTAGAAAAAGAAAGAAGGAAAGATCTCTCACAGGAACAGGAAAACTTTGGAAAAAGATCAGAGATGATAGCCTGTAGTGAGTTAGGAACCAAATTTAGTTGTCGGCAGTATCCGAAAGTAGTCGGAGAGCGATTCGAACGTGGTCGTCCACAATCAGCACCCATCAAAAATTGGTATTCCCATCGACAATTTTTTCTTACTGTAGCACCTTGTGGGTTCTGAATAGATATTGATGGCTACTAGGGATTAAAAAAACATTCAAATTTTTGCAAACTTAAGAATATTTGAAACGAGTTGTCATTCATTTTTTTGAGTTTAAATCTTTTAAATCTTTGAATCTTTTAAATTTTCAAGTTTTTTAAAGTTTAAATCACCTGTTTTTATTTTTCATCGTGTTTCTTTACATTTCCTGGTAATACATACCTTATGTGTATTTTCTTCTAAATACAATGGTTACAATCCTTGGGTTCATTTTTTTGTGTTTACCGGCCTGCTAAATATTTATTCTGAGTATCTACACTAGGAAAATTTCCACTTTTTTTCCTATTCCTCTCCTTTCTTTCTCTATTTTCAATGTTATTTACCGTTTGCCAATAGATTGATTGCAACTTTGTAAAATATCAGAATTTTCCTGTATTTTTGCTTTCGATTCCCTAGCAATTGAGTGACTCTAAGAATTATTTCTGTCCATTTTTTATTAATGTTCATTTTTTTATTACTGTATCCTTTTCCTAAAACCAAAAATTGTCTAAATAGCTCTTTGATTTTCTCGAAATCACAGAAATGATTGGAAATCGAAATGATACCGTTAGATTTGAGCGCAACAGCCGTACTCTGAGTACTTATCCCCTGTTGTTTCCGGAAATATTGAAGCATTTTTCTGTGGATTTATAACTAAGGCTCTTCCAGCACCAGCTAATGTTTTCTCTCTGAAAATACGGTTTTTTTTCACACAAGTGAGCAGATAGCAACTGATTACAATCCTGTTCCCATTTGTTTGCGGATATCAGGTCAAGAAAACATGGCTCGCCACAAAAAAAAAACTTTTCGCAAGTTTCGTGCTCGTTCTGATCAATCAATATCGACTTTAAATTGTAGATTCATAAGGTAAGTCAATGGAAAATATGTGAATTTAATCTGTTGGGATACATTCCGCAACATTCATGACGTCTGCAACATTTTATCTGCTTATTTTATCAAATTAGCGAAGATTTGCGTAAAAAAACGTGATTTATGAACTTCTGGAAAAAAAAATTCCAAGTATTGCTGCAAATCGTTAAATAAACACATATTTTTCTACACTAATATATTGTGACTCTAGTTCGGAACACTTTTTCCAAGAAAAATTTTATATTAATTGCGATTTGCGTAAAGAACGTAATTTATGAATTTCTGGGGAAAAAAAGTTCCAAGTTCCGTTTCACCAACATGTGGTTCCCTCTTGTCGTTTATTTTGTGCTCACCGTTTCTCGCTTTTTCATGATTTTTATTTGTTTGAGACAATTTTTGTAACTCACCTCTTTAGCAATGGGCCGCGAAGGTCATGAGCCGCTTCCAACTGAGGAGGTCCATATCTCAACAAGCAAACAAGGCAGGGAAATTTACTCGTTTACAGAAATTATATCTTATTGATTTTTCCTCGGAAACTTTGAAATTTTCCGAAACGACTGTAATCCTGGAGCATTTCAGAGGAGGAGCCGGATCGAGGACAATGGACTGGAAAGTTTGATTTTTTGATGAGTATGATTGCTTACGCCGTTGGGCTTGGTACGCAGATTTTCATTGACTTTGACTTTTTTTCTCTGATATTAGATACGAGAAAGAATTTTCCAGGAAATGTTTGGCGTTTCCCGTATCTGTGTTTCAAGAATGGTGGCGGCTCGTTTTTGGTTGTGTATGCGATTTTTTTCTGTCTAGCCGCTGTACCAATTTTCATTATGGAAGTCACAATTGGACAGTATCTACAGAAAGGCGCTATGGAAATGTGGAGGATGTGTCCTATTTTTAAAGGTAAAAAAAGATGGAAACATTTCAAAACTGATGAAAAAATATGTGTAGCTCTCAAAAAAAAACAGCTCTGTGCCAATTTGTTCTGAAGAAATGAAGAAAAATGCTTTCCGTTTCGGATTTCATAGAACAAATTTTCATAGAACAACAAAAAGCAAATTTTACGGGGATTTTACAGAAAAGACTATTGTTTTCTCTCTTTATACACTTTATATTAGAATCTACCATTATTTCAAATTTATTTTTTTCCCCGTCTGAAGGGTTTTTTTTAATCTCGTTTTAAAATCAAAAAATAAAAATAAAAGAACAAATAATAAAATTAGATTAAAAACAAATAAAAGATTAAAATAAAAAAATAAAAAATAAAATGCTCGCCAGAGATACGTTACCTAGTGGTCCGTCACTAACGATCTGTTACGATTGTAATTCCCTTTTTTCCATGATAGAGATTTTTCTTCACGCGAACATAGACATTAGAGCACATAGTTCTAGTTCCAGTAAATATTTGACATTCCTCTCTTTATGGAGCAATAATTATCTCCCAGTCATTTAATTTCGATGTATTTTTCAACGCAACAACTATGTGCGTTTTTTTTTTCGTAGATAATCATAAAGACAAATTTGTTTCCGTATATCACAACTGTTTGGCGGCTTATTATTAAATTTATCTGTAACAGTGCATAATTGTAGCGGAACTATCTTGACCTACGAAAAAAAAACGTATTTTTCTGACGTCGTCTTGTTTTTTACCACTCTTTTAGTTTTCCTTCTTTTTAAAACAAATTATAAAGGAATTGTTCGGTTTAAAATGGTTGTAGGATCTGTAAAAATCATTCTCTCATGTTCTTTTACAATGATTTGATTTGTTCCGAGCGGTCACATTGAGGATAGAGGAACTTTTGGAATTCTGTCTCCTAAATTGTGAAGCCCGATCCGTTTTTCCAGGGCTTTTCGCTTTATAGACATAGAACTTCATAAAAAGTAGTAGACGCTGAAAAAAAGGAGGAAAAACATGAAATAGGAGTTAGGGAGGGAAAAACTAAGGTGATGAACGTTCCCGAGGGAGGATTTCGTTCTTAGAAGAGGGATTAAAGCACTTTACGTAGCTGAGACCTAAAACAAAAACTTACTGTATGCTACTTTACTATTTATACGATCTGATAAAGAGGATTAGAGTTTTGTGATCATCTAGTGTTCATACTTACACGTTATTCGGATTTTTTTCCAGGAGTCGGAATCGGAAATGTGGTGATCGCATTCATGTGCATCGCATATTTCTGTGTAATTGTCAGTTGGGCGATATTTTACATGATTTCCTCGTTTAATAGCGTATTTCCATGGGAATCATGTGATAATTATTGGTAAGTATTCAAACAATTTTCTTTGTTTTTTAGTTATTTTATTTTTTTCTATTAATTTTTCTTGCCGACTATTTGCCCTTCAACCTCTTCTTATCTTCAGGAACGATTTCACTTGCGTCACTGGTAAGGAAAGTGCTTCTGCGCTAGCAAAACTCACCAGAAATCTCACGCGTACCGGTCTAAAAACACAGACCTCAGTGGAACAATTTTGGGAGTAAGTGCCTTCAACGAGTATTAAAGGACGCTTAAATGCTAAGAAAACTCAAATAATTTCCAGAAATCGTGTTCTGCAACAAACGTCATCAATCGAGGATTTTGGTAGTATACAGTGGGAATTATTGGCGATTATGTTCCTTGCATGGTTGATTGTCTATTTTGCGCTGTGGAAGGGAATTACGCAAGCGAGAAAGGTACGAGTTCTCCTGAAAATTGAGTATAAACGCTTGAATTCCGGAAATAGAGTATAGACATTTTAATGGACTCAGTTAGCTGAACCTAGTTCATATACGAAGCAGAAATAAGCTATTATAATGGATCCGAAAATTGAACTTTGCCCACCGACGCCTCGATTTTCCCGGAAAAAGGGAGTCTAAAGAGTTACAACGGCTCAGCGTCGTGGGTGAGCGGAAACTATGAACTCATGAGCGTAGCTTTTCAAACCTCCTTGTAAGAAATGTGACGAGACCTTGCTCTAAAATAACCTTCATTGAGACCACATAGGATTGTCTTCACACTCTTCACTACGGCGTCGATTTCTTTTTATACCAGCAGATTTCCTGGAATTAGCAGATTTTAAAAAATCCTGTACAATTTTCATTTAGCTAAGGGGAATGCGAATATTGATAGGTCTGATCGTCTGCGCCTCTTGCAATGACGTTCTCTGTAGCATGAACTCTCACCGTCTGCCCTTCAGTTTTCCATCAAAACTACGCTTCTCTTCAGAATTTTTTTACTTATTTTTAGTTCAGTACATTGAAAAACAATTGAAAAATAATTATTTTTGGAATTAATTACTTAAGAACCTCACGGCGTTCAGCTCATTGAGAATCAATAGAAAATATTTTCAGTTCGTCTATTTTTGCGCTTTATTCCCATATTTTCTACTGTTTGTCCTTCTCTGTAGAGGATTAACATTGGAGGGTGCTGGAAGAGGTTAGTTTCCACTTGATCCATATCGATTAATTTTTTGAGCATAAAATCCGAATATACAGGTATTTACTACTACCTAAAACCTAATCTTACTCGTCTTTCCGATACTACGGTTTGGAAGGATGCCGGAACGCAGGTGAGGATTCATTATCTTCCTGAAATCGGTATTGTAGTATATTTTTCTCGTAAATGTGATAATTACTTAATTTGTAGGTGTTCTAATTGATTTTCTTGAACTATTGATCTTTTTTATTAAACAATTATTTAACAATTTATAGGTGTTCTACTCGTATGGTGTTGGTTTCGGTGCACTCATAGCATTAGGATCTCATAATAAATTCAATCACAATTGTTTCAGGTAATGATTAGAAGTTGAACTAATTATTATTAATTAATTATAGAAAATCTAAAAAAAAAATGAAAATTTGCGTATAATTTACTTAATAATTAAGAGACGCTTTTATTATGTGCATTATCAATGGATCTACCTCAATACTTGCCGGTTTCGTAGTGTTCTCGATTCTTGGTTACATGTCCGTAATTGCACAAAAAGACATCGCTGATATCGTGAAACCAGGTAAGACGACGACGGAAATTTTCTACCTAATGATGGTAAATGATGAAAATAGTCGAGAGATAGCGAAAAAAATTAATTGGTTCAAAATCCAAGGAATGCCTAGGCAACAAGTTTGTTGCATCGAACAAACTGTGTTTCTTCTCTAGCATTTTACAGGCGATCTTTCAAAACTGTAGAGGAATTTTTTCTAAATTTTTTTATTGATATTATCATCAAAGAGATCACGAATAATTACAGGAAAATAGTCGAAGAACACTTCAAAGAAATTCAGTACTTTTCAAGGTTTTATGTCCTTCGTAAAATCCACACACACATACACAAATCCTAATTTTCTACTGAGAAATTTAGACTTAACCATGCCTGAACCTTTCCTCTACTGCTTCAGGAGTTAAACGAGGATTTTCATGAGTTTTCAGTCCGTATGTGAATACCCTTCACTGATTTTTGCCTCTTCTTAATTGTTGTGTAAAGAATACAACCAACCTCCAGTACGAGGTGAAAGCCACAGTCGAACAACGGCTTTTTTCTTGGCTCTTTTTCTTTTCCTGGGCCTCACCATCTAGATATCACAGCTTTCTCTGATTTTACTCTTAGCGTGTTCGAAAACTGCCTTAAAAACAGATAAAGAAAAATAAAGTTGTAAAATAAGAAGAACTAGTATTATACTATATATGGATAAGAGAAAGCTCTACGCCTTTTTTTTTAATTCTGAAGCAAAAATAAGATTTTCTGAAAGTTTCGCTTTTCAGGTGTGGGGCTTGCCTTCCTCGCATATCCCGAAGTCGCCAGTAACTTACCAGCTAAACAAATCTGGTCTTGTCTTTTCTTCCTTATGATCACCATCCTTGGTTTGGACAGTCAGGTAAAACAAAAATCTAAAGCTCTGTATTCATAACGTACTGTAATCCGTGAAATTTGGTGCAGGTTTGTATGATGGAAGGCTTGTTCACCGCTCTGGAAGACTCGTTTCCTTTCATTCTTCGGAAACATAAAAAGGTTTCACTCGCTGTAACATGTTTGATATTTTTCATACTTGGAATACCTATGGTGACAAATGTGAGTTTGCACACAGATCTTAACTAAATCAATTTGTTTGAAATTATTTTTTTCTACTAAATTTAGGCTGGAGCCTATTGGTTGACATTGGTCGACAATTATGGAGCGAGTGGTTATGCGCTACTATTTGTAGTCTTTTTTGAAGTGGTTGGATTATCATGGGGATTTGGTGAGTACTTCCGTGGAATACCGTGATCTGGTGGGAATTCCGACGAAATTAGGATACTAACGCCATCGATTTGCACGATTACATTCATCAGTTTTGAATTCCCACACACCTTTTTTGATGGAACACGTACAAAATCCAATTCGTACGGTTCTACTGAAAGATAATTACTGAAAGATATAAACCTAAAAACTGGGTCCAACATCCTCTACATTTTTTCAATAGGAACGGTGGAACCGCATGTCCTAAAGAAAAAGACATTCGAACCTATTTTCTTAAGAAATGAAAATATTGCAGGTGCTGAAAAGATTCGAGTAGCACTGAAAGAGATGATTGGAGTCAGACTATCGTACATTTGGATCATAGTTTGGAAGTATGCAGCTCCAGCTACAAGTTTGGTGAGCAATTATTCTATTTTAAAAATTAAAAGCTACTATAAAAAGTGGAATGTACATCAGAAAACCACTTCCTAGGGTAGATATTTCCCAAATAATCAATAATATGTATGTTCACTTCCATCCACACAAACACATCCTAACTATTTCAGAAATTAAGTTGTGTTTGATTCGTTTTCTCCGGGAAAAGCTTGTGGGGAAGTGAAGTGTCAAACTTTTAACTCTTAATTCCCTGTTGTCGTACTCCGGGTCGGCTCCGAAGAGGAGTGGCAGGCATCAGTAGGTGGGACACAAGGCCGACTACTCGGATCTGGAGAGGCACGCGCTGGGCTAGCTCTTAGGGATCCTGCTAGTTCGCGACCAAGGTTCCATTCCCCTGCCCCGACTCCCCCTTCAGGGGCCTCTGGACGACCCCCCAATCCCACCCTCCAACTTATACCTATATTGCGAAGAAGGAACTGAAACACGAGAACCAGCAGCCAGCCCTTATATACTGGGTTGGCGCGGGAGCGCTACCGTAATACATTGCCGACGGCAATGTTTTCCGCACGCCGCCTGAGAAAGGGTGCCGGCAGGCTAAGAGAGTCATGCACTGCACCTGTCTCGAGCTACATTTTTAGGTTTTCTCACAACAACTCTTTTCAAATGGATATATGCTACGTTTAGGTGCTATTCTTCTTCTGTGTGATCTATTACCATCCGATAAAATATCCAACCGGTGAAGATTATCCTGTATGGGCGAATGCATTTGGATTTTTCCTCTCATCATGCTCGATGATCGTGATACCCGGCTACGCTTTGTACTACTTGCTGTTTACGAACAAACACATGTCTATAAGAGAGGTATTTGAAGACTGCCATTTTCAAGACTTTAGTCCGGAAAGTTGGAGAAACACAAGAAGGAACATCTGGAAAATGACTATTCGTCCTCATCTGCTCATCTTCTCATTTCTGGTTTATTTTTAGAGGTTCGCAAAAGGAATTCGTGCGCCAGAAATAATTCAAACAGGTCGACCAGTGACAAATGGCGAAGAATTACGATTCCTTGATGAAAAACATTAGATTCATTCGGAGAAAATATTATTGCTTTCATCGAAGCTAAGTCGTATTTTCCAAGCCTATCGATTATCCTCTCTTTTGATCTACTGCGATTTTATCATTGTTGTGATCTTCGTCTCTCGGCTCTTATCATCTCCAGATACATATACGTTTTTTCTTCGCGATTTTTTTTTGGTGTGTGTGAACGTTTAAATTTCTCATTGAAAGAAAAGTTATAATTAAGAACGAGCATATGTATATACATATCTTTTCCTTCACTGCTCTCCAATGCTGTTGATGTCGTCCAGTATTCCATTCACTATTTTGTGTCTGGTTTTTGCTAGATTTGTGATTTGTTGTACGCATTGATACATCTCAAAATCAATACCTGCGGAAAATCATTAAGAATTGTAACAAAATTGTAATAAACTTTAAATGTACTGCTAAAATATACAAAGTGCATTTGTTTGCTGAAGAAGCTTTGGTTGCAACGATATACAATTTTTCTTGTATACTGAATCATATTATATTAATATTTTGCATTCAAACTGTACTTCACCCCTACTTCTGTGTTGTAACGATTTTTTAAATCCGAAAACACCTTATGTGTTTTAATATGAGACTTAGTCTCACCTTAGATAAGACAAATTTTTCTTTTTTTAAAGACTCTGGTTTCCTATGTTACTTTAAAGAGTTATTTTATACTATCCGATCTATTCTACTTCCTTTTCTGTTAATCTTCTTTTTTTTTTTGCTCTTGGCTATTTCTTTCCGTTTCACAGCACTGGAAATAATGTGAGATGTGCTGTATATTCATACGAATCACAACGAAGTGCTATCTAATCAATCAAATATGTTACAATTAAGAAATGAAACGGTTAATTCCTGCTACGTAGCCACTCCTTGGTTTAAAATTGTTAGAATACGTCAAGTTTAAAAATATTCCTATCATCCAAATCCGAAAGGACCACCAAAGCCTCCAAATCCACCGAACGGACCACCAAAGCCTCCGAATCCACCGAAGGGACCACCAAAGCCACTGAACCCGCCGAATCTTGCATAACTTCCATATCCAAATCCTCCCATACAACAGCAACATCGTTTCACTCGTGATCTGGACGTGAAAAACTGGGAAGGTAAACGATATTTATTGAAATAAAGTGAAGGTTAACTTATGAAAAAATGGTTGATATAAGTATGTAAGAATTGGATTTTTGATGAACTTTGAAATTTTGAACTTTCGTCCTAAGTTTCGAACGGAATATCGAAAACAAAACCATCATTGCCGTCTTCACAGCCTAAAATGGGCGATTCAATCCTTAATTTGAGAACTCAGATTTCTTCCTAATTGCACAAAAAAACCATACTTACTTACTGGGCTTATTTTTCGATCACTAAACTTATTGAATAGACCAGCTGCTCAACTTAAATTGGGGAAACTCAGCATTCAACATTGAACGATTGTTCACGAATGCGAATTATTCGGATGTCTGATTAAAATCAGAAGAGTCACCTAGAATCCACGACCCTCTTACAAGAAAAATTGCAAAGAGCAGAACTATTCCGGTGTAATTATGCTATCGACAGAGTCGTTTTCAGCTTCGGAACCACCGCTGAAGAATTTGAAATGTTGGCTTCATAGCTTAAAACCGCTTTTAAATCTATACTACTTGGCCTGGACGTCGACAAGATGACTGCACTAATCCCAAAGCTCTCATAAACGACGAATCCGTCGGAGGAACAACTACGGTCGCATAGCGGTCGTTGAGCATATGAGCGGCAAGAATAAGTCACGGAAACGGCACCTAAGTCCCCATAGAACATAAAATCACGAAGCCAAAAACACGAACCGAATTTTAATATCAGCGCTAAAATCTAGGCTCACTCTCTAGAATTTAAGTAGTTACCACAAAAATCCCTGGAAATATTTCGGAAAATTTCTAAAAATTAAAAAAAAATGAATCGCATGGATGAATGCCTTTCGAATAAATGAAAATTTGCGCCAGAAACTTGCGCTATATTTCGGCCTCGTGAATGATCGGTCACTCAGCGGTCACTACTAATATCTCTTATCCAAGGTGAGCAGATGGTAACTAGTTACTACGGTAGCGATCGAAAAGTAGGCTAGGAGTTTTGGTTGAGTAGTTGTGGAGGAATTTGATCGTTTTATACAATCTAATTTAATCCAATTTAATTTAATTTTGATTTAGTTCAATTTAATTTAATTTTGGATCGAATAACTCATTTTAGGCTCTGAATAAAGCGATTTGTCAGCCGTTAAATTCAATTAACAAGCTCATGTACTGAAGACCCCGGAAGAAATCTATCACACATCATCTTAGGAAAGAAATTCGTTCATTCACTCGAATTTATCGAAAATCGAAAATTCCGAAACTGGAGAAATAATCCGCTAACCTCACATGTTCGAGTAGCTTACTGGTAGCAGAGCCATACGAACCAACTTTATATAGGTGAACACTTTCTGTCATTGTGAACGCAGCAATCAACAAGCATGATCCGAACAGAATTTGTAGAATACTCATAAATTCTCCCCTGTAAGATGATGTGACCTTCTAAAACATATCTAATAAACTGTAATTTTCTGTTCAGGATAACTACAGGAGCGAGACAATTTTTCATTAAGAGAATAATGTAGATGAATTGTATATGAAAAACCTCTTGATTTTGCTTTTATATGAAAATTTCGTGACGTGCACAATTCGCCCAATACACAACACTTTTAATTTTCTCTTAAGATAAATATCATTTTACCCGACACTTATTGCGGTCATTGGCACTAATACAGCCTGTTTGGCGAGAATTTCTGTTTAAACAAGTACTTTTAGGACATTTATTTATTAGGGAGAAAATTCTCTTTAAACAAAATTGGATCGTTTTAAAGCATGCAATTGTGAGCTGACTGCTTTTTACATAACAGTTGAAAAGTGATTGAAAAAAAGGATGGACACCTTTAGGGATCCATAGAACACAAGGACACGACGGAGCGGATTTTGAAATTAGGGTCCAAATCTTAGCGCACGAATCTAAAACGTTGGCTCGAAAATCGCTAGAGGCATTTTGGATCCAGTCCAAAAACCCTAAAATGAACCGCAAAGGCGAATGTCTGTCGATAACGCGGGAACTCGTGCCATATCTCGAATGGTTCTTCCGATCCGATTGTGACATTCGAACCATTCGCCCTCGTGATCGACCAGTCAGTGGTCCATGCTAGGCGTCTCCGTTCTAAGGTGAGCATTCAGCGCAGTCGCTAAATTGGTGATTGAAAGAAGGCGTGGAGTTTATCAGTTTAGTTGTGGAGAGATTGGTCGTTTGAATTGTAGATTGAATATCGCCCTTTTCAGGCTCTGAAGAAGGCGATATAGCCGAAACGTTAGCCAATAAATTTATTTAACAACCTCGTGTACAGCTTAGCTCGAAACTACGCTTCTTATATATTTTCCATTACTTCTGGACCTATTCCTACATACAATTCCTCGATGGAGGATCATTGTGTGAGAAAAATTGATCTCAGACCTCTGACTACTTTATGAGAGACGAGAGACTCGAATTAACATTATGGAAAAATTTTTCAAAAAAATAATTCATTCAACACTAGGTAAAGAGAATGAGACGATGAGTTTATCGGTTTAAGGAATAGATTTTTCAAGGGTCACAAACCTTCTCGAGGTGTGAACGTTCTAAGAACAATTTTTATATCATTACTGTGCATACCGATGCGATCCAGTAATGTATTCAAGTGGCCTCCTTGAAACAACCGATTTCTGTCGGTGCTGTCCCCTTGCTACACCTCTCTCTCATTTGTTGCAGGGGCAACGACCTAAATAAACTAGAACGTGGAAACCGAAGCTGATGTATCAAGTCATTGTTTTTATTTTTCAGGCAATTTTGGGAATTTATCGACTCCAAAGGGATGCTAAGGTTGAACCTTCGACGGTTCATCTGCAGCCGATCCTCCTACTAACCCGGCTACACCCTCTGTTTCTTTAAAGGATAAAGGATAAAGTTTCTGGCGTTAATCAATCCACTTGGGATGCATCCCCACGTTCACATCAATTCAGAATCGTTTGAGGTTTACGAACCATCGTTGCTGACCTATA
Source organism: Necator americanus (assembly GCF_031761385.1). Taxonomy (NCBI): domain Eukaryota; kingdom Metazoa; phylum Nematoda; class Chromadorea; order Rhabditida; family Ancylostomatidae; genus Necator; species Necator americanus. The sequence continues at coordinate 39,440,580 of NC_087372.1, forward strand.
CAATGACTTGCGGGGAATAGCGGATGTGTCAAGTCAGTGTTTTTATCCTCCCAGATAAGTCTGGTACCAATTTATCGCCCAAGGAAGGATGAATGGCTTGGTGAGCACTAGGGCGGATTCGAACCACAGATCGATCGTGCATGCAGCTGAACCTCTAACCGACTGCGCTATACCGCCGCTAGATTTGATTGAGCGCTTGGGCCCACTACAGAAATCTTCGCGATTCACAGTTGCTTCACGAGGTGATCTGTTACGTTACCAGCATCAGATAATAAGATAAACGCTAGCCGGTGTAATTTATTTATTTATTTACTAAAAAACACCTCCAGGTGTACCATAAACAAAAACAAAATGGAACAGAGTTCACTAGAATTTCGCTCAAATTTTACACAACAAGACTGGTCCTTCAGCATAGCATAAGGGGTATTGGGTTGGCTGGTCATTTTCCTGCTTCAGAAGATAAAAAATCCAAGGGAATAAAGATGAGAAACGATTTTTTTACTACGCACTGTGTATATTGACTTCAGTCAGGACAACGACGGCATCCCACCGCGCCGCACTCTTCCTACCGTAGTTTAATCGTGGCCGTCCAGTTTCCAGCATAAGGTCCAACTCCATGTATTTCCCTGCTTTGGTCACGCTTGGTCACACCATATTTTCTTCAGGATTCTCACGTTCTCTCCTCTTTCTCTTCTCTTCTTCAGGATTCAAGTTTAAATTTCCGAATGTTCCGTGCGTTTCCCGAGAACACAGAAATTCCACTGTTCATCGGATCGGTCTGGAATCTGGAAGAACATACCGTCATACTTTCTGGAAGCGCGGAAAAGAAACGAGAGAATAGTGCAAATGATTTCTCATCGTTTCAATGCTACACAGTGAATATAGTAATTTATTGTAATTTTGAAAATATGAGGATGCATATCGTTTGTTAATTTCCCATATTTTTCCAAAGTAAAGTATAAATAGTATAGTATAAGTAAAAGTACTAATAGTATAGTATAAAGTGTAAAGTAGACGTTACTTTATTGTCGTAAAAGGAAAAAAAATGCCTCCATAAAATTGGAAACTACATAGGTCAACACTTTAATACTTACATTTACAATATTTAAAAAAAAGGGCCATGAATGATGTCTTGACGATGGATTTGGGAAATTTTTCCAACGAATATTTTTGAGGATACAGACAAAAAAACTACTAGTTTCTCGAAACGCTCAGTCACAATTCTCTGGAATGTTCTACGTCGAGATCTCGGGAAAGTGCTACTTTCATGGTTTTCGGACTGTGTGAGGCATATTTATCCACTCAATCACCATTATTTAGGATGAGAAGTTAGAGATAACCTCTTTTTTATGGTTCTTATGTTTTCTTAGACGACTTTGTCCCGCTAGGATGTGTTTTTTTAGAATTTTATTATTTCTGCGGTGTTAGGCGGCGGAGGAAGGACAGCATTTGCCTTTGTGAAAGGGAAGAGTTCTCATCGAACGGAAGATGAGATGGAAGTTATGAATAAATACAGTATCTCGTCCGCAAGTAATAATCGTCCGTTATGAGAAAATTCCATAAATTTTCCATTAGACACCTGTAACTCCTCCCACTGTTCTTCGGATTGCTCCTGGAGCCCAAGATGATACTTCCATTCGCGCCAAAGGTTTTCCAATGACTTCTCTTTTCGTGGAAGACACAAAGAGCGTCAAATGTCTTCTCGAATTCCTCAAAATCTGTTACTAAGGCGATCCTGTGACTATTCGAAGCTGTAGAAGTTAGGAATTTTTTATAGGGCGGGCCAAAACATGTGGTCTAAAATTATTTTTAACAGATTTATTTGTTAATTTGTAAGTTTTATAGCAGTTTATACATGTTGCGATAGTATGTGTAAAAAATCTTTTGGTATTTATCATAGAAATGAAGAAAATAAACTAGGAAAATAAATGCGTTACGTAGGGTTAACATTGTAGAGATTATGATAAATATTGTGAGAACATTATTTCTACAAAACAAATAATTGAAATTGGAATAAATCACTTAAGGTCTTTAAGGTCACATTTAAGTGTCTAGCCTTCGGACAGATGTAAAAAGGTACTGTAAATGTAAATGAGAGTTAACGGGAAGATTACTGGTATGAGAAGGTTAAAAGCCTCACCCCAAGAATCTGGGGTGGTGCGGATTTCAGGTGAGTTATGCCTATACGACGGGCTCGTAGATTATGGAGTGAAGGGTGATTCCGTCCATTTCTTCCTAATTGCCGTAAAAAACGGGCCGAAAGATGCGGCGCGTGCACAAGGCTGGCGCGCTCCAATCGAACTCGTCGTAGAAAATAGCGCGCCGAAGCGCTCGAAAGCAGTTTCTTCCGGGTCGTTTTTTACAGGAATTGGGAAGAAATGGACGGAATCACCCTCCTCTCCATAATCTACGATCCCGTGTAGGGATAACCCACCTGAAACCCGTTCCATGCCAGGTTCGTGGGGTGATCCTCCTTTAAGTACTAGCAGTGAAGTGTAGTAGCGTAAGGATCTACTTTTTTCTGCCTTTAACGGAATGATCAAAAGTATAAGAAGGTTAAGTATTAGCAATATTGTAGATCTACTTAGCGCTAAGTTTTTTTTTCCTACCTAATTATTCCACTATTATGTACTCTTCCTAATTTTTTTCCCCACTGTTATCCGTCAGATGAGCAGATGCGAAACTGGATATGTTACGATATAGTCTGTCAATCTAGCTTTTCATATGATTGACCCAACTTTCCTTCCTCCCAACTCCCCCCGTGCGCCTAACGCAGCGCAGCGCATCATCCATGGCCGTAGTGTGATGGCGTTGGTTGTGCCGGTTTCTCCGTTCTCGTCTCGCCGCCGACGCCGCCGCCGTCGCCACCGCCGCGCCCCCCGACCGACGCACGGTTTGCAATTGGCGAAGGTGTTTCCCTATCAATTAATGTGTATCATTGATATAGTCCCCGTTCAACGTTTTCATTGCAGTCGAACGGGTTTCTCTGCATCTTGACACTCTCCGTAAATAGCATACTGTATTTGTTTTCTGATCACGTATCTCATTCTTTCGATAGTCACACTATGCGCCAACCGTCGTTTCGACTATCATCGTTGCTCTCGCTGTTGTGCGCAGTTTCTACTTTTTTTAGTTCCTAACTTAACTTGTAACCATGCAGAAGGAATCCTCTGATCTGACCTGATCTGAGCTGATCCTGTGATCCTGTGATCCTCTCATCTCGTCCTATACACAAGCGATGCAAATGTTCACTGGCTCAGCTCGGCCACTACTTCATTGAGCATGAAAATCAGGTTTTTCTCCTTCCACTAAGGATTTTGATAAGGTCTAGAAGTGCTGGAAAATTTAAAAATCCAGGTTTAACCTGCGAGGGTTCGTTTCTCCCAGCATCAATGAAAAACAAATCTTTTTCAGGCAGTTTTTCCTTAAAAGTTCTGTAATAATATTACTGATATTTTCTGTAATAATGTTACTAAAATTTCTATGATCTAGAGAAAATTATATTTATCGAGCATCTGGAAACAGATGGAAGAGCAAATATCTCCAATTAATTCTGTATCAGGTGCTAAAAATTAGTTCTCTAAATGAAATAAACTCTATAGTTCTATTTTGAGTATTTCGTACGATTCTGTAATTGCGGGTTTGTAATAAATGATTTTAAGTTCTTTTTTAAATGGACGAATTTTTTTTTCTAAAAAAAAGCGTTTTGCATGATTTTTTCACTAACCCTTTGAACCTCAAAAATTCCATTTCTCGAAGAAGGTCGATGAGGAAAAGAAAAAACCTGCAGTATAAGCCTGACTGGAAGCATTTTTCCGAATCTTCAGGATTTTCTAGCTTTCAGGACCAATTTTAGCAACCCCTTTATAGTTCAAAGCCCTTTCTCGCTCTACCGGCATCCAAAAATTTGACTAATGATTTGTGTTTTTCTTCCCAGATATGTCTTCTTTGAAAAATATGCTCAGCTAGAAAGAAAAAAAAAACAGTCAGGTTAGCCGCTCACCTCCCCATTCAGATCCTCTCGCATGCGGTTCATCATGTTTCCGCTAATCCATGAAAGTCGCGTTCAATTTCATCTCCTTCTCGACATTACTCGATATGCGTGAGATGCTTATCTGAAACAGGATGATCGAGATTGAAGAGTGAGCATCGTTGCGGCTAGCGTTCGATTGTGCTGGCCCCAGTCCACATCGATTACTTCCTCAATTTTGAGTTAACAGGAGGAGCTGGGCCCATTTTATGCTCAATTTTTCACTTTTTTCTAACAATTCACAACGGGATCATTTCAAAGAAGACGTTTTTTGATGTTACCAACATCATCAATTCGCTCTGAGGGCACAGGGGTTTTTTTCACAGTGGATTTTATAAGAATTGATCGAAGAGTTTTAGTACTGGCTTTTATAACCTGAATTCCTCTTCCACTATGTCATTAAACAGATTTTTTTCTCTTATTAGGTATTTTTTTTGTGGAGATTTAGAAAAATGCTTCCCGAAATATTTCTCGAAAGAAATGCGCCGATCTAGTCCTTTCGAGTCCTCTTCGTCATTTTTCTCCCTTTCTTGTGTTTTTTTTTTCCTGAAAAGTGAAAAGTTGTTTCAATCCAGTGAAACTGTAACCACACACACAAAACATTCCACAATTAAGTTTTATCTTAGGAGCAGAGTTGATTTTCTGTAGATAGTGCTAATTCGATTAAATAGCCAGTGAACGGATCGACCACCAGTTTCACTCGGAAAGCGGGGGCAGAGGTTGAGAAGGGAACAAATCTGATCCAGAAATGAGATCGTAGAGAGGCTACGCTTGCTAAGAAAGAATTTTTTTTTGATCCTGAAAAAGGCAGGAATACTAAAAGGACTTAATATTTGTCTTAAACCATGGCTACCATCCTCGTACCGTACCTCGTATTAGTGCAACATTACGTGAGAACACGTATGTAGGTGTCATGTTGATGTATTCATCAAATTCGTCCAAATATCATTTAAAAAAAAAACGAAACTTACGCTGTGACCGATAATTTGTATTCACGCGCGAAAACTGGTCTTCGTGGCTTTTTTTACTTTTCCAAAAAGGGGGAAAAATTCACCACGTAGTTTTGGAGTTTCGTGGCAGAAAACTGTTCATTTTTTTTTACCCGGATTTTTTTACATACTTTAATGTTTATGAGGTATGCGAGGAAAACGTCGTAAGTTGTCGTTTGAGCTGTGGTGACACTTTTCCGTCCATGCACACATACAGTTCTTTGTTGTATACTATCTTTTGTTAAATGTGTAGAAAAGTCTGTTGTTACGGTAATTCGACCGTGACGGATCGTCTCTTTACGATCATTGTGCGTAAAGCACACACAAATTCCCCCCCCCCCCCCGTCTAACAATGTAACACTTCGTAAGTCGGAAGTAAAAGAAGCACAAAGGAAAACAAAACACATTCCCACCTAGTCACTTAGGAAAACAACCGCCTCTCTAAAAGCTCTCAAAAATATTTCTTTAATTTAATCTTTTTTCCTTGGAAACATGGAATAGCTACGTGTTGTTTCTCGCTTTCGAAAATTTCAATTTAAACCAGAAAACTTTTTCCCAGGGAAAAAAACCTTATAGTACCATATGTGGAGAACACTTCAAATAATGGACAAATTTTCAAGGTGTATGCACGTCGTGTTTTACGATTTTTCACTCTATTATTGTTTCTGAGAATAAAAATAGACGAGCATATTTGCGTGATGGCGCGTCTTCGGTGGAAAAGGAACCTGATTTCTAAAGAGCGTTGAAAAAAGTTCAAAACGCGATGTTCAAAGGTTTCACAAATAGAATTTTTCATGGTAGAATCTGCGGCGCAAAAAAAAAGTAGTTGCTAAATTTGTATTCAAAAGATGGAAATTTTCATCGGGAACAGCGCTGAGAAACTTTGATCGACCGCTTCTAATCGATGAAATAAATTAGGATTTGTGAAAGTGGTGATCATCTCATGTCGTTTCATGGAGAAACTAGGCGCAAGTGAAGAACGTGAAAACTGATCGTCTCTTTTATTGATCCGATTTTTTTTTCTAAACTCCGCTCTTTTATTTTACAACAATACCATTCAGCTCTAACTCCTCATTTGATAACGTAATAATCTCTTCTCTTCTCACTGGTCCTATTATTTTTCCTGAATTGTACTGTAATTGTCCTATTCCCACTGCCATCTACCTCTTATAATACTCGTATACGGGATCATAGATTGTGGAGAGGGGGGGATTCCGTCCAATTCTTCCTAATTGTCGTAAAAAACGGCCCGGAAGATACGGCTTCAGGCGTTCCGGCGCACTATTTTCCACAAGGAGTTCGATTGGAGCGCGTCAGCCTCGTGCACGCGCGCATCTTCCGGGCCGTTTTTTACAGCAATTAGGAAGAAATGGACGGAATCCCCCCTCTCCACAATCTACGATCCCGTATACGAACACTTCACCTGAAATCTGAACCACCTCAGATTCGTGGGGTGATGCCTTTAAGGCCCATTCTCTTATCGTCTCTCATCATTCCTTCAACTCTGTTTTTTCGGGGTTTTTGATCAGAAGTTTTTGTGTGCATTAATTTTCAGTCTTTTTTCTCGTAAATATATATATATATATATATATATACATTCAACTACTTCGTTTTCCAATTTGTGCGACGTTAGGAGGTTATTTACTCTAAAAAAACCGAGTTAAAAAAATAAATAAATAACTCATTTGGTACCTTATAAATAAGGAGCATAGCTAGTGTGGAGGTATCAGAGCAGAGGGATGGAAATTGCAAGAAATATTTTATCCATTTCTGTTTTGAAGACATCTTATTGAGAATGACATTATTTTCTTTTTTTCACTTTTTTTTTTTGATAGGATCTCTATTTTCTTCATAGATAATCATTCTGTTCTGATTTTATGCAGATGACTTGCCGGACACCACATTCAATCCCGAAAATGGTGATAATTTGAAAAAAAAGGGCAGGAAACCAGAAGATAGATTCAATTTTGAGAAAAATTCCTTTTTGTAACCTTTTATACAGCTTGCAGCAGACTTTAAAACGTTAAAATAAAAATTATAGCCAATCCTAAAGTTCTCCTTTGACGAAAAACTAAGGAGCAACTGCAGAATAGAAGAAAAAAGTTGGAATTGATGAAAAAAAAGTAGAAGGAGAAATGACTTGAGAGGAAAAACACCGTCGTAGTTCACAGTTTACCACAGTTTCTACGCCTACGCTCTCGTTCTCAATGGCATTTATCGTCGTAGATAAGCAACGACAGCGAAAGTCCTTGATGATTTCTCTCAAATGTCTCTTTCATCTCACTCATTTCTAAACTCCTTCGCTCTTCCTTAAACTATAGTTTATCACTGAACCTCGGTTTTATTTTTCGTATGTACCCTTACGTTTTTTCGTAAAACTCCACCCGAAAAATTTTCTTTTATGCAAACCTGGATAATTTTTATATTTTATAAATTTTAATGGTTTAAAATAACAAATTTAAAAAAAAACTTATAATATATAAATTTGTATGCACAAAGCTAACATGCGAATTATTTTGAAATGCGAATTGAATTTCGAGATTTTTAGGGAAACTTTCAGAAAAATGTGATGGTGCGTTGGTCAATATACGTATCAACCTCTTTGTTTATACCTCCTAGCTTCAAATAAATATATTTCTACATAAAAGTCTAATAATCAGCTATGAGGCTTCAAAAAAATAAATGTAGGTGAGCACTAGAGCATCACAATAGAGAGATCACAAAGGAATAGAACTTGGATTTTGTAGTAAAGCCACATATCTCGTAGTTTTTTTTTCTTCCCTAACCTACTTCGATTTGAGCCTGGAAATCCTGGAAAGGCAAAAATACCAAAAGGACTTAATATTTGCCTTTAACCATGGCTACGTGGCTAATTTTTGGAAAGTCTGAAATGAGAATGTCACCTTCCTAGCTACGGTCTTCTTAGTATCCTGGATCTTAAGGGCTGGAAAATAGTTACAAACGTGATATTTCTCAAGATAAGACTTTTGCTAGGTATGTACATACCTACATAGCCCTCCGCACACCTGTTTGTTGTGGAGGTCAGCGATGGTGGAAGACAGAAAAAAAAAAGAAGGTGACAATGCCGGAGAGTGTTGCTCGCCTATTCACCTTCTTCGCATCCTCAACTGTAACTCGTTCGCTTTTTTTGTGTTGGTTGCTACGCAGGTGACGTAACACTTGGGAAAAAGGCGAGTCATTCGTCTTTTTTCAGGAATTCCGTCATCATTGAACATGGTACGTTGCAGCAGTATGAATGAGCCAATCACAGCATCTTTATCCCTCCTCTTTTACTTTGGACAAGAGTTTTCAACATAGTTCTTTCCTAAGGACATCGTTCTGCTGTCTCTCGTTCCTCATTGAATCCGAAAATTATAACGAACAAATTTTTGAATAATATATAACAATATAATAATAATAATAACAATAATAATAATAATAATAATGATAATAATAATAATAATAATAATAATAATAGTAATAATAATAATAATAATAATAATAATAATAATAATAATAATAATAATAATGTACAACATGTAATATATAATATACAATAATATATAACTATGGCCCCATCAAAAATTATCAAATCTGTGATTTTTCTATAATTTAGCTATTTTTTTTAATTTATGTAGTTATTCCTTTGATATGAGGCATTCCGTGCTCTGTCTCCAGTATACTTCATAGAGATAATTTGAGGATAGTGGTAAAAAAATTTCTCCTAAAGCTAATTTGAGGGAAATGTTAAGGAATTTGTCCTTTTTAATTTAATTTAATCGTTTAGCTTAATCTAATCCTTCAATTTAATCTCTTATCTTATCTGGAAAACGTGGAAAAATATTTTATTCCTTCTTCTTACCAATATAATGACATTGAGTCATTTGATATCTCATTTCCCTTCATTTTTCTTTAACTGCTCTTTTTGTCACGTTGTTCAGCATATTGGCGGTGATATTTGTTCCGAATTAGAATTAGGTGATATTTGCTAAATTCTTATAAAATAATATGATACGGTAGACAATTATCACTTCGGTAACAGTGATAATCTGTGATTTTTCTATATTTCTATTCTATTTTTCTATTTCTATTTTGTAGACAATTATCACTGAGAGAATAACTACGTGCATTCGGGGGTAACCTGCACCTGGAATTTCCCATTAATCGCACAAATTGCACTTGTGTTCGAATCTCCGCTCAATTCATGTTCGTATCAAATTTAACGTTGATATATGTATGTCTTCTTTTCGCTAAAATTTTATTCAACTCCAACCTTATCCAGAAGGCAATCCATAACAATAACTACATATATGTAGGCACCAAAAAAAAGGGTCACATTCTTTTCTTGGTCAGTAAAATGGTGTGTGGTGTTCGAATTTTTTTCTTCCCAGTGGCATGCAAAGGTGCTCAGTAGGAAATACCGACAAAAAAAATTCGGAAATTCGTAAATTCACCACAAGTGCCAGAAATGCTAGTTGATCGATATTTCAACCATTCAGGATTCAAAAAAAATATACGAAAATATTTTTGAATTTAATGTCCCCCGATTCCATGCATTGAATTTGACTTCTTATCCACAACTTAAAAGATTCCACTGGGAAGATTGCTGATTTTTCTTTTTTTTTCTCGAATGCTCTGACTTAGACAAATGTGTTTTTGTTTTTTTTTGTCTTTTGGTGCACCTTGGTGTATGTGAATAAATTAAAATAAATAAGTAAATAAATATATAGAATTACAAAAAAAAAATTAAATTCACTGCGGCACAGCTGACTTCTGATCTTCTTCTCACATGAATATCAGCGACTGGGGCTGTTGTGCGTCGAATTTATTCGAAATAAATAAATAAGTAAAAATCGCTGCACCACAGATCTCCTCATATGGATATCTTTAGGTTGTAATGCGTCGAATTTATTCGAATTATAGGATAATTAATTTTAAGAAGCATATAAGCAGCTGTTTAGCTCACACAACAAAAAAAACAAAGCAAAAATTTAAACGTAAAGAAAAAACTAGAAAAAAAAAACTACAACTGAAATCCTTCGAAAAAATTTGCGATTTGCAACCCTAGGGTTTCGAAGTTTTAAGCAAACCTAGAATTTATTTACTTGAGAAATAAAAGAAAAATTGTTGTCATTGTTGTTATGGCGCATGTTTAATGAAAACTTTCGAGAAATTGCTTAGATTCCCCTTTTTGTTTGGTTGCGTTCACATTGAGAATCGACGACTGACTGATCATTCATTCAATTCAACGACACAACCGTCGACATTGACATTGATTCTCTCTTGTGGCGGAAAAGTGCAGTTAGCCATCACTTCTTTTCCCTGGAACAATCATCAACTAGTAGTAGAGTTCCATAAGTGTGTGTGTGTGTGCGTATTTGGAGTTTTGCCATCAACAGTCGGGAGGAAAAAAAGAAAAAAAAAGAGGTTCTGCTTGGCCAACACACGAATACGAGTAGCTATTGTAGATGAACTGAAAAATATCACGTTCAAGAACGTGCTTGAACCACATTCCAACTTTTCGTGCATTAAACAATTTTCATATCTGTTTCTGTCTTTTACAGCAACTTGCAGCTTTATAAAAATTTTTGGACATTAACATTGATATTAAACTAAAAATTGTAGAAAAATTGCACACAAGCTAAGAAAATAGTTGGAGGATAAACTGAAACTTTCGAACAAATTGTAACTAATTCCCTCAAATTCACGTAAAAAAAGGTGCAAATTATTTCTAAATTTCCATGAAATCCGTCAACACTTCGCTTCACCGTTAATACCATTCTTCAAGTATTTTTTTCTGGAAAATACTAAGAAACCTCTTCTATGCCAGAAAACAGCTCCCCCAACCCGCCCTCCTTTGAAATTCTTAAAGCGACAAAAATTTCCAGCTGAAACAAGATCTTTTCAAGTTGTTCTAACCATCGTCACCTGAACTTGGTGTTCCTACTTTGATTTAGAAAATTGAACATTTCTTTGAAAGAATTTCGATTTATTTATTTATTTTTGAAGATTAACGTCCAGGTAGTCTATGTCAAAAAGGGAATATCATTGAGCTCCATCAGATCACTATAAATTCTCTCGTTGCTACTTTTTTAGAGACAAGGAAATTCTTAAAGAACTTTGTGAAATTTTAGCGAAAAATTCGGGGAAAACATCGGATATTAAGAGGTATCATTTCTACATTTGTTGTTGGTTTGATCTATGGTTGAGTTTTTCATCTTTACTTTTTTTTCATTTCAATTTTCACATGGATTTCTTCTCTCTCATTCGCAGACAAATATCATCTCTGAAGCGAATCATTTCTGAAAATTTCCTGTTTTCGTCCAATTAATGAATAATTCCAGGATTTCTCTAGAACGAAACGAATCCTATTTGATATTATATTTGTATTTTCGCATATTTGTATTTTCGCATAATTTTTTGCAGATATTAATCGTATAAGTGAATTTTCCCATTGCAAATATCTGAAAAGTTGAAAATTGCAGATTTCTGCTACCACGAAACACGTTTTTTCCATGCTTCTCCACAATTTCATAGGATTTGTAGCCATCTGCAGTAAATTAAATCCACATACATATGACGTCATTTTTAATGCTATAAATGATATTTTTGAAGCATATGAATTTTCATGCTTCGCCATTTCCAAGCACTGAACTTTTTCGCTAGATTTTGCAATTTTTCACAATTTTTTAGACAATTTTTTTTGTCAGACTACAATTCTGTAGTGCTAGGGTGTTTGCATTGTTCTTTCCATAAAGCTACCTGAAAAAATTGTTGCCGCTCTCAGGCAAAATCACCAAAATCCACAAAAATGAACCGTTCCACCCGCTAAGTTGAACACTTTCCGAACACCGACAGTTTTTTCCTATCCTATTTCGTAGGAATCACTAAATGATGGATTGCCATGTGCACAAAATAGGTTCAGGAAGTATCTTCTTAGTCGGTTTTCCAGAAATTTCTCCTCTCATGCGTTTGGGAGAAAGAAATATGAGTCAAAATTTTGTACTCTTTGTCAAATTCAATGAATTTAGCTCAGGCTAAGGCTGAATTGATCTTTTCCTAACAATTTTGTATGGATAATGTGAAGGAAGAAGAAACAACTATCGCTTCAATCATATTTCGTTCATTCGTTTTTTTTTTCCTTCATTTCGGGAATTTCTCCAAAAATTGCCCTTTTCCAGATCACATATGCGGAAGATTTTAGTGTTGTTAGTAGCTGTTATATTCTCTGAAGTTTTCGGACAAGGTGAGGTAATTTTTTTTCCAGAGGTAAAAATCGCTTCATCTCTTTTCAGAGCACCTTTTGCAGTTAATTTCCAAACGCTTTTGTAATTATTCCTGTAGGTTTTTTTTTTAAATTTTCACCTGGTCGCATGCACTTTTGCAACACATTTCGTCGAAATATCGTTCGCTGTTTGCATCGAATTTCTACAAGAATGAAAAAAACACATTGAATTTTACTGACAAGTCCAAGTGTAATAAATTTTTCTATGTAATGGATGATGAAAACAGAAGTTATTGAATTCTGGAAGCTCCACTTCGAAGAAAATATCGGAAGAACACAATACAGCGATGTTCAAACATTATTTCGATAGAATTTAATGTGACATGACAGGTTTTATTTCGAACTATGCACCTAATAACTCGTCACTTCACATTTCAGAGGAATGTCGTGACTTAGATTTCAATTGCCGCGATTGGGTGGCATCATCGTCAAAAAGTTGCGATTCTACGGATTATATTATGAAGAGTTGCAAGAAATCATGTGGATATTGTGGTCCACCAGAGAAAAGTAAGTTCCAAGGACTGAAATCCGTTCATTTCTATTTTTTTCACTTTTCTAGATCGATTCCATTTAGTTTTCCCCGGATCTCTTCCGTTTAACCCTTTAGTTAATCCGATTCACAGATTTCAGGTCCGGCCTTCTACAAATCTGAGCATCCTTATAAATTCGATTAAAAAAAGAAGATAAAATTCAATAAAATTCCTTATAAATTAAATTCATAATTTCTTGAGCGTTTTACTAAGGCAGAAATTTTTATGTGCTCCTGTTAAATTTTATTATTATTACTAGTATTTTAATTGGATAAGGGCCATATTTTAATTGCTTAGGGCCCATATTTCTCCTGGATTAGAGTCCAGAAATCTCAAAACAAGGACAAAGCAGCAAATTCTTCCCTTTTCACCACAAAATTACAAGTTTTTGTACAGAAATCAGATAAAAATAGCAACAATCCGTAAAATCGTTCGTTGGTATCCGTGACATTAAGAAGAAACGTGTGTTTACTCACAGCCAAACCAAATGCCACTCTTTCTTCCGGATTTATTTGCGGATTTTTGGCATTTCTCCAAAAAAAGGAGTAGCCCATTTGGGAACGGTGATATCAGAATTACATGCGTGGATCTTTGTTTCTACGTGATAGCTGTTCCGGTGAATTTGACGCACGCCTAACGGATTGAATACGCACGGAAACAATCGGAAATTCTTCCATGTGTACATTCTTTCGGGAACAAATCAGTCGTCAACACATTTACCTGAAGTTTGTTACGGAAAGCAATCAAATTCTTCCATGTGTGCGTACTTTCGAAAACAAATCACTCGCGAATGAAGGATCGCTCTTTTGAAAACAAATCATTCCAGAAAGTTTTTTTTCTTTTCAATGGAAGATACGCTGGATGCGCGTACCGTGGAAATCGTAAGCGACTTCTCTGTAACATGATCGAACTGTAACTTTTCTTACATACTTCTTTTCACTTTCCTTACTTGAATGTCCATCGAGTTTCGATCGGGGCGCGTAACGAAAACTTGATTGCCATATCGAAAGTTAGCGCTGTGCGTGCACCGACCGGGGGGGTAATTTGTCCTGACTAAGACCACCACCACGAAACGAACGATCCAGCTCCGCCGACCGACCGTACGGCAGGGTTTCTGACCGTGAAAAGTGAAAGCACCCGCCCGATTTCCCCTTACCCAGAATAGAAACTGGAGCTGAAGTTGGTACGAGTTCTTCGAACAACCACCACTTGATGCCGTAGTTGTTCAGCAAACAAAAAAAAAAACGACGGTGAAGAGTGTCGCGTTCATAGCAAATTGAAGCCACCGAATTGACGAACTAGCGGCAAAATTTTCCTGTTTTGTGCTGTAATTTTCGCCTTTTTTCTTCCCAGACACTTCTACGGGTCTTTCCTCTTTCGATCCTTTTTCGACGCTGACAATTTCTGTAAATTTACAGACGTTCAGAGGAATTTGTTATATTTTATTTGCACTGACTGAAACATTTTTGAAGCGGACAACTACAAATTTACAGACGTTCCCTGAAATCCTTTATATTTTTTTCGTACTGAAAAATGTCTTTTTGATGGTATAGCGATTCAGTATATTTTTCCGTGACGAAGTCTGGAATCCGTTAAATTTTCCAGAAAACCAAAGAGCACACCATTACCATTTTCTCTTCTTTTTCACGGATTAGAAGCATCATGGACGCTAATGAAGCCAGTTTACCAAACACATACGAATAGAAAAACAGCAGACAAATAATTTATGAGTCAAAGAATGACCAGAAATCTAGGAAAAATCTCTAGAAATCCAGGAGAAATCTCTAGAAATCTGGGAGAAATCTCTACAAATCTAGAAGAAACCTCTGGAAATCGAGATGAAGTCTATAGAAATCCAGGAGAAATCTCTAGAAATCTGGGAGAAATCTCTAGAAATCTACCCGTAAAGAGTTAGAATGAGTGTCGAGTAAAAGGTATTGAGAATCACTAAGGTTGAAATAGCAAACTCTGTTGGTTGGTACAAATTTCAGAATACGATCTACGTCGACTAGCGCCGCAACTACAACCGTTAGCTTTCCTTGTAGGAAAATGGCGATCCGAACATGGTGGAAAAGCGATTTTCCCCACTATTCCAAAGTTCACATACGGTGAAGAAGTCGATATCAGCATTCCAGATGATGCTCTACAAGCGCAACGAGCACTTAACTACACGTAAGTACAGTAATTTCACAGAAAAAGAATCAGTTTCTATTGTTCTCAAAAATAATCCTTTTTCAATTGATGTGACCTATTTTTTTCTTGGCTGACCATTTCCTACGTTTTTTATTCCTACGATTCTTTAAATCCCTGTTTACCACAATTACGTGAAACACAGAGGACTCAATGAAGACATCTTCAAGAATTTTAGTCCTGGAAAAGACATTGGATACAATTTCGGTGGATCCGTAGTGTCCCTAATGTCACATGGAGTCGTAATTATATATGACGTTACTACAAGCTTACAAATATGTCAACATAAATCTGAATCGAGCCTCAGTAAGGTTAAATCTTAGTGTAGAGGTTGGAGGAAAAGTCTACCGGATAGAAAAAAAGAAAAGATATTCAAATAGAAGAGAAAAATAATTGATGAATAATGAAACAGATGAAAGCTTTGTAGTGATTACGACAGAATCAGAGAGAAGCTTTTTCGGGGAAGTTACAAAAAAAAAGTGGAATTTCTTTGATGGAAACAAGAAAAGATGCGTATCCGAATTTTCCTCATATTTTCGTAATCTATATCGACTTGATCTTTATTATTATATCTGATCATCAATCGATTCGTGAGCGCGATATCTATCTGTGATCTGTGATCAGTGACACAATAAAGAGACAGACTACAACACAAAATAATTCGCAAAAATACATGGTTTTTTATCTTTATCCAGAAATATCTAGAAGAGGAAGGAGGAAAGAATCTCGGGAGGGAGAACTTTGTGATGGGACTTCTCTATGGATGTACAATACTCTGCATGAACATTGAAAAACCGACGGTGAGTGACGGTGCGGCACCGTCGGCCACCGTCGCTTGCTCATAACTGCTCATAAAATGGAAACTTCAGGACAGTTTATATATCATTTGATTCCTCTCTTTGAGATCTATACGAAAACCCACATATTGTTGAGAAAAGAGCAAAATGACGCCAAATATGCGCCAAAAAGCTATAATTGGAACCTAACATAGCCTAAGGTTATAGTTAACAAAGTGTTCAGAGACTCAAACTTTCACATTTGGTCAGAACAGCAAGAAATTGTTGTGGACGAGTACTTGAAATTGTTGATTTGTTATTTTTCAGTCATTTGTGCGTCATTTTTAGTCATTTTAATTGTTGCATAAAATAGCGGTTCGTCCTTACTTTGAACGTTTGTTGCAATGAAAGAAGTTGTCAAAACAGCCTATAAAATCGCGGTTGAGTACAACTATTCCTGAATTTTGTGAGATTTGTGTTGTATACAGACATCTTTGATTTCATTACGTAATATCTGCAAAAGATTAGTTCAGAACTTTTTCCAAACAAAAATATGCGACGTCTATATAAATGTTGCCTTTCTAACGCTGTACTTGCCAATGGTGGAATAGGCCAGCCTTGTTGAGGTGCGAAAATAGCCGGGCAGCGGAGTCAGATAGAAAGAAATCTCGAATTGTTTTGGAAACGATATCATTCAACTCAAAATACTGTGGCGAACTCGATTTTTGGTGAATCAAGGAGCATAGTATTGAAATAATTGCATAAAATTTAATAGTAAGCTTCATACTCTTCCTTTCTATGGAATGTTATGAAAAGAAGGTGTTATAATAGAGCAAGAAAATCTATTCAGAGGGAAACATACCTTATAAACTAACGTACATTACCTGTTTTAAGCGATCTGCTTAGGTTCTTTCGATTTGACCTCTGTTCTGGTGATTAACGGAGGTGCAAAGTAGAGATGAAATGAAAGGAAAAAGACGAAAAGTGGGATTTTCAAACTTTGCGATACTCTAGCGCACGAGCGGGGTTCATCTGTCTGTATACAACACAAATCTCACAAAATTCAGGAATAGTTGTACTCAACCGCGATTTTATAGGCTGTTTTGACAACTTCTTTCATTGCAACAAACGTTCAAAGTAAGGACGAACCGCTATTTTATGCAACAATTAAAATGACTAAAAATGACGCACAAATGACTAAAAAATAACAAATCAACAATTTCAAGTACTCGTCCACAACAATTTCTTGCTGTTCTGACCAAATGTGAAAGTTTGAGTCTCTGAACACTTTGTTAACTATAACCTTAGGCTATGTTAGGTTCCAATTATAGCTTTTTGGCGCATATTTGGCGTCATTTTGCTCTTTTCTCAACAATATGTGGGTTTTCGTATAGATCTCAAAGAGAGGAATCAAATGATATATAAACTGTCCTGAAGTTTCCATTTTATGAGCAGTTATGAGCAAGCGACGGTGGCCGACGGTGCCGCACCGTCACTCACCGTCGGTTTTTCAATGTTCATGCAGAGT
This sequence comes from Necator americanus, assembly GCF_031761385.1. NCBI lineage: Eukaryota > Metazoa > Nematoda > Chromadorea > Rhabditida > Ancylostomatidae > Necator > Necator americanus. The sequence goes on from NC_087372.1 coordinate 39,457,908, forward strand.
ATTGTATGTAGGACTTCGCTGTGGGATAAAATCAAAACAAAGAAATATCCACAGGAAACAACTAGGACTTTTCAAGCACAAGATTACATATCTGTAATCCTAAAGGATACAGGATTCTTAAAACGTAAATATATTGCTTGAAATGTAAATTAATAGCTAGAAATTTGTAATATACGTGCTAATGCAAATATTTTGGTACATCCAAGCGCAATACTCTGGAGATGTAGGAACTTTGACTGCACTCACCATGTTTCAACTCTAAAAACGATTGAAATTAGAGAAATTTGAATAAAATGATAACTGCTGCCAGCTTTAATTAAGCTCCTCCCCTCAAATCTTCACTCACAGCTTCAATTCTCGCTACGCAAGTCGTCTATGTAAAAAAATTGTATTCGAAACGACAAAAAGTTCAATTTATGGAAAAAAAAACAAATAATTCAATGAGCAGAACACAACAGAAAAAAACACAAAGTGTATCTAACCTTGGATAAACTCCAAAAAAAAAATCCGAAAAAATCTTAAATTCCAGCTAACCCAAAAATTCTACATGTGATTTGTCCTACTGTCTACTGTTCCCTGTGTCCTGTATGTACAATAGGATAGCTGCTATGTACCCATGTAATATCTCCTAGAATAGAAATAGAAATAGAAACTAAAAAAGAATAAGAAGAGAATAGAATATAAAAAAAATAGAAACTACTACAATACAAAAGGATACTATAGGATTCCTCTTGCTACAGATAGCTGCTACGGATAAAATATAAAAGAATATTTTAAAAAAATATAAAAAATATAAAATATAAAAGAATATCGGGACACAGGAAAAAAACAAACATTGTGGATGGAAATGATAGGTCAGGGTTTGAATATAAGTGGTAATTAGTAACGGTATGTTTTTAGAGAGTTCTAGTTTTATCCGTCTTCTCAATTCATAGCCAGACATACTAGCAATAATCAAAAAAGGGCGAGTTAAGATAAAATCAATAAATCAAAGATAGGCGATAAATCAGAAGACAAAAAATCAAAAATCTGCGTCTTCTTTCGTTTCCTTTCAAAGAACTACCGACCTGCTGTAACATTCTAAACAAAAACATTTTCAGCAAACAAGGGCATAAACATACATACAAATATTTCCTTATTTCTCCTCACGCTTTGATTTTTTCAAAATAAAAGAAAAAAATTTAGGTATTGTAGATATTATTTTAAAAAACAATGGAATATTAAGACGATGAGAACAACAATAGAGTGAACATTAAAATTTGGGATTTAAATTTAATGATGAATTCTTCCTAGTTCCTCCTTCAACCAGGTAATTTTTCTTGTTTATTTATTTAATTTATTAATTTCTACCCAGCATCTCTATTTCATCGTTCTGAATCAATTCAAATTGGTCAGAAATTTCGTAGACAGTTGAACATATCGAATTCGACAACTTTCCGGATTCTCCTCAATTCAGCTCTCACGCATGGTCGATAGATAAGGTTGCCGTTTGGGACGCTACAGCAAGGTTTAAAACAGCTCTCCCAGCAAAGTTTGCTTTGATCCAGGATTCTACTGGAATTGTTCGGAGAATTTTCGAGAATTATCCTGTTTGAAAGCAAATTCTTGCTGGATTTTTGAGTTTTCAGGGATGGAAAAAAAGGAGAAGGACCTTAACCGCATAATTCAACATATGTCTTCTTCTGTTTCTAACATTCTTGGTGGTGTTGAAGGTTTATTGTTTATCGATTGAAATACTTACAGTTTGGATTTCTATGGAAATCGTTTGCGTATTCGGATAAGAAAAACCGTGGACAGCGAATCCAAACGTTTTTCTCTGGAAATCCAAGCATAAACAAATTTCTCCTATGTTATTTTATGTACGGAAAATTTTCCCTTGTGTCGGTTATGGATACGGTTTCAGTTTCTCGGTTATTGTTCAATTTCTTAGTTCTAATAATACTTAGCAATTACTCACTGAATTTTAAACGAATTCGAAGAAAATTCCAGAGCTTTTGCCTGGTCAATCAATGAGAAGGATGAGCTTCACAGTGAATCTGGATACATCGCCGTTAAACCAAGCACGAGGGAAGCAGCACTGACTACCGTCATGAACAATGGTAAGCGTTTTGAGTTTGTGGAATCAAAAAAAAGAAATAAGTACTAATAAATACAAAAAAACAAATATATGTCAAGCGCATAACTTACGCAAAAAAAAGATTTGTAAATGGGCGTTTGAATGAATGAATGATCGAATGAATGAATGTGTGAATGAATGAATGAGTGAGTGGATGAATGATTGAATAAATGACTGAATGAATGGAGTAATACAACGAATGAATGAGTGAGTGAGTGGATGAATGATTGAATAAATGACTGAATGAATGAATGAGTGAGTGAATGAGTGAATAAATGACTGAATGAATGAATGAATGAGTGAGTGAATAAAAAACTGAATTAATGAACGGATGAATGAATGAGTGAATGAATGAATGAGTGAATAAAAGACTGAATGGATGAACGGATGGATGAATGAATGAGTGAGTGAGTGAATGAATGAGTGAATGGACGAATAAATGAATGAATGACTGAATGTGAGATCAGCAAGTGCATACGTGAACTAATAGATACAAAAAGATGATTCAGCAAATAAATAAATAGCCAAAAATAATGTTTTGATTTGAAAACATTTCTTCTTGAAGACTCTTCTTAAAAAGTCTTTTTTTAAAGTCTTCTCAAAGAAACAAAACAAAAAACCCGCGCAAACCAAACAAAAATCCCGCGTAAACAAAACAAAAATCCCGCGCATGAGAATGGATCGACAGCAGCAGTGATCCATGATCTACCTAGCGAGAAGTTTCAGAGGAAAATAACTCGTAGGAGTTGTATGTAGCTCAAGGTAACTGCTAAGGGGCTATGTGGGCAAGCTCAAATATATTTATGGGACCTTGTCAGCGTGGGGAATGAAACCAAGGACCCGCATTAATCTCGTTGCGCGCGCTACTTAATGGAATGGGAACTGATCTATCCAGAACTTTCTCTGAGTCAATACTGTCGATATATGTCACTGTCTCATGATCGAACCCACTTGATTTCATCCTACAGCATCCACAAAACTTTTTTTAAGTTTTTTTTTTCAAAGAGACAAACTCAAACTCGTTTTTTTTCTTGCTTACGCCTCACCGTTTCTCTATAATTTTTCTGTTGGGTCTCTCTTTCTCTCCCTTCTTTTATTTTTCTGCTTTTGGGCCCTAATATTTCGTTACTCTGTACATATTTTAAAGCCTATAGGGAAAAAAGAACGATTGGACAGAATTCAAGAATGAACTGAACAATGAAGTTAATCTGTAAGTAATTTTTGCTTGAATATTAAATAAACAATTAAGTAAATAAACAAATCGTGCAATTAAAAGAATGAAAAAAATAATTTTAAAGTCATTGATGTTGTTGTGTTTAGATCCATCAAATTATGATTGACTGAATAAATGAGTAAGTAGGAACTAATTCTGAAAAGCGTAGGTTAGCAAGTAATTTTCTATACACACGTTTAAAATCACGGAAATATCAGGAATGAATAATCCCTGATATTCAGGATTATTTTTCTTGAATTGCTACCTTGACACGAAGTATCACATGCGTATTTCTTGGCAAATCAGCTGCGTAGTTATCAAGCAAAGCATTTTTCATTCTTTAACATTAGTTGAATTTCAGGATTTGTAACAGTGGAAGAAGGTCCGATCAAAGGTAACTCGATCAAATTCCGATTAAGAGATGTTGGACGAATCAGTTTCAGCCGTGATTTGCCTGTTCATGACGTAGGTTTCAGACTTCTGTATTATTTTCTGTAATCTAAAAAATAATTTCACCTTACTTAACTCTAAAAGTTTCCAATAATAATTTTTCTCAATTTTTAAAAATTTCACTAAAATTTTTGGAGGAACGAACTTGCTTGTTCCACGAAAGTTGATAGAAACGACAAATAAAGATTCAAACAAATAAATTCAAGCAAATAAAGAGAGCTTCAAAGAATCAGCTGTAGTTTTCCTTAAATTTTAGATAATCACTGACAGTGTTTTATTTTTGAAAACAAAACAATGGTCCCTATTTATCGTTGCAAGCCATATTAAGGAAAATTATATGGATATGTGCCCGTGTTCGACTGTCCTTGAATCTTTTTATGTTTTTTTGTTTGTTTGTTTGTTCGTTTTTTTTAGCTTTCGCTTCGCTTGAGTTTAAAAAAATTTTTAAGGATATGGTTTAAACCGCTATTTTCAAAAAAAAACATGTGATATTTTTGAGCGAATTTTTTGAATATGGAAACGTTTATGTGATATATTTTTTGATGTTATTTCTCGGAGAGACCTTTTCCGGATTATTTTCGCTCTTATCTAACCCTATATGTTTTCAGATGGTCCGAGAATGGACGTTATTGGACAAAAACACCCTTCAAGCTCGGCTGAATATGGAAACGTTGACGCATGGAATGCAAGAGCACACGTTTATTCGATACCATAAGATTGCACCATAGATCTGAATCTACCTTCTTTTTCTCCGAAATTTTCAATTGTTTCCAAAGATAATAATGAAGAAAAAAAAACGTTTATCCCAGAGTTGAACGGAATGTTTTGGGATCTGGGACGAGACATCCACAGCAAAGCGGTGGCACCGCTGACAACATGAAGGCACCAAGCTTTTTTTTCTCTTTCTTTTTTTTCTGGATGACAGACAGACAAATGTTCGGGAATGCATCATGTTGGGAGGCTCATTCCTACAGTAACAATTATTTTTTCTGAACTAGTTCACTATAAAAGAATTAATACATTAGAAAATATTTTATTTACGGTGAAAAATGTGCTTCATTAAAAGTAAAGTTAAAACTTCATTTTAAAAAATGTACGTTACGTGCACTAAGCATTTAAAAAGCATAAAAAAATTAATACGAAAAAATTAACTGGAAAAAATTAAAAATTAGTTAGGAAAACATTTTATTTAAGGCACAAAATGTGCTTCATTGGAGAATTGAAAAAAAAATGTACCTTATTTGCACTAACCACGTCACGATTCACCGAAATTTTATTCATTTACCTTTTATACGCTCATTTAATGTAACATAAATCCCGAAAAACTTTCTCACATGAAAATTTTATGATGATATTAGAATTTTTCTGCAAAAATCTGTGCATTCTACTCACTGCACGTTTCATTGACGTCCTCTATTGGGGGAAAGTCCCAACGAAGCGACGGTTTTTTTTCTTTTCTCCGGAATTTTCCGTAGTACTTTCGAATAAATGTTTGATCCTTCTCATAATTGATTTACTATTTTATCGATCCCATCGGATCATTCCCAACCACTTGTTTTTCCTTTATTCTCCGTTCGACGAGCTTTATGTAGCGCTGAAATGAAGTGGTGTATAATATTTCATTAGGGCATGGAATATAGTCATGGACACTGGGTGACGTCAAACTTATGGGTGCTGTCCATGTTACGTAAATATGTGCAGGTCAGGAACTAAGGAACCTACCTCAACCCTAAGTTTAGTTCTTTTTCCGACAAGTTCATGGCTTAATTTCTTTCCGATTTGGGCATATACGTAAGTGCTGTTGTGCTGGGAGCCTTTTCAAGGAAGTCAATGGAAGCGAGGAACTCTTTTTGTTAATATCTTACAGATAAACTGCACCCTCAGGCAAAAATAAAACAAGAAAATAAAATAAAAACAGCAACGAAGATTCAAGTCAGAGCAGATGTTAATGTGAAGAATTAAGACTAGTATGTAGACTAGAGTAGTAGACTTATTCATGAGTTTACGGTAAACAATTATTTATTTATTTTATATCTATATTCAGCACCTTGGACTTCACTTTAGAGTAAATAATGCTTGAAATTAGAAAAAGAGTAGATAGAGCTTTTCGTAAAGATTGGATTTGCAACTGATAACATGTGCAAGTCATTCTTTTAATTTATTTCTCAACAAAAATATCAGCAATGAAGAAACAATGAACAAATCCTGAATTCAAGTTTATTTTTCTATTTTCTTCAAGTTTACTTTTCTGGAAAAAGCAACAAATTCAGTCTTTTAAAAGTTAAAAACGCACAAATAAAATAAATTAAGAGAAAAAAACTCGCCTTCTTCCTGCTCACCATTTACAACGTTGAAATAGGTTTGTTTTTCAGTTCGGGAAACTCTGCATAGACTCCGGGATCAAACATATCTGACCTATTGATGTTTTTTCCAAATCCCGGCAAACCGCATCTTAACAACACTTCTTTCGGTTCAGATTTCTGGTAATTTCTTTTTTTCTGAACCTGAACGCCGGCGCACTTAAAAGAAACAATGAGGCAAAAAAAGAGAATATTCATAATTAAGAAAATCCAGAGGTTAGGAAAAGGAAAAGGAGATTTATAATCAGGAAAAGGAAAAAGAAAAAAAAGTCAGTTGATTTTTCTGAAGAAGAACCCACTCAACTAAACGACATATTATTTTTAATGGAAGTGTTGACAAGCTGTTTATTTGCCATTTTTTTAAGCTCTTAAATCATTTCACCCGGCTCCAATTCATTTGAATATTCATTTTCATTCGTTGTTTGCTTTAGAAAGTACTTTAGAAAGTAGTATATACCTGTTTTTTCATTGGCTGCTCCCTCATTTTTCCTCCTCTTATCCGTTTAGTCATTTAATTTTTTTACTTTTCATTATAAACACTGAAGCCAAGACCAACTAGGTGTTTTTGAGATATGCATTCATCGAATGACTTCGTTTTATTCATTTATTCATTCCATTCGTCCCATTCCAGGAGTGAATCCTGTATCCCGACCAAAAAAAACATCCAAGGACTATTATCTGTTTTTGTGTGGATCCTCAACAGAATGACAGAAACAATCAGACAATTTCTCTCTTCGCGTTGTTTCTTTCCCTCATTAGAAACCGGGGATTCGATGCGGAGCTTTTCTCCGAGTATTGATCCAGAGAGGCGAGCCAAAGCAGCTTTTCTACGTAGGTCTCCCTTCAGAAGCTTATGCTGCTCTTTTCTCATTAAATGCGAACATTTTAAGGACTGCTTTTTATTTCTGGAAAATCCGATGTTTCTGCACCGGATGATTTGCTGGGATCAGTATTTATGAGATGAAAATTCTTGTACACCTCCTCCTAGACTCATAAAAATTGGGTTTTAATATGTTTGAAAGGAAAAATTGGCTGGATTCTTTTGCAATTTATATTATCCATGGCTAAGTCTCACATTACAAGAGTCACGCTGCCCACTTTATTCAACGAAGCGGAAATTGACGTCTAATGACGCTAGTCTCGTCCGAAGTAAACCGATACGACATTAATTCTTTTTTTTCTTTTTTTTTTCTAAATGCTATCTGAAAAAACGAAAAAAAATTTCTTATTGGACTCATTTCTGGATCGAAATTAGGTGAACCGAAATGTGAAAAAAGCTCCACACTTCCGCAAAATTACGGCAGTGTCGTCGTAGGAGTATGGTAACCTGGTCATCCTTGGGAAAAATTCTCTAGATGAAAAATCACAACAAAAAAAAAGTATTTTTCTTGTTAAATCCAATCTGAATAGTATGCCTATTTTAAGTTTTATCTAAAGCATTAATTACGTGCTTTTAAAAGTTATCTTCAGCAATTTCATGGATCCTCAAAAAGAATTTGTCGCACCAAACAAAAGCAGCAATGATAAAAAATAGTTGAAATTAGTTTTTTACTGCAAAAAAAACAAGTGCTTTTCATCGCAACTCTGTGGTTAGGTTAGAGTGTTTTGTTCTTCTTCTTTCCTAAAATTTAGTAGAAATTCTTTTTGAGAAAAAAGACTTTTTTTTAGGAAACTACGGAAAGAATTAATGCAGAGAAAAGTATTACCAGGATTGCACGATTTTCTGAATTTTTTTTTATTTTTCGATTTTTTAGAATGAATTCTCAGAAGGTCAATACATTTTTCAACAAATTTTCCAAAATTGGCCGTCTCTTGAGAAGTCTCTTGAGATCCTAGGGCAACTTCATCTCCAGCATTTTCTACATCTCAAAAAATTCATTTTTTTTCGTCCACTTGAAACAAGTTACGCTTAAAAATCCAGCGTAGTCTTTTTGAATTCTTTCCATGAAAAAATCAATCCGTGCTTCGCTCCTCATCGTTCACCACTGAATTTCGTTTTTGCTTTGAAGGAAAGGAAATGTTAGCATTTATTAGTGCCTTCGAAATTCTTCAGGATATTTGGTGGCTGTTTTTATGGCCGCTAATTATGAATTGAAAGTCGCGTAGTCGCTCAAGATCCGTTCAAAAACCTTTCAAAATCTCCAGTGTGGATGATTTCCTCCTAGAAGGTTCCAGAAACGAAAGCACCCTCCTTGGGAGGATGAATAGTGATTTTTTGGCACGATCCACACTAACTATGTGTACATGCAAGTTGTTTTTAGGAATCCATGGGCAGAATATTCCTTACCTTATTATGTGTATACAATATTGTTACACTAATTCCATCAAAATACTACTTACTATCTAGTAATAGTTAGATTAAATATAACTCGATAAATCAGTAAAAATAATCATCAGTCTCATATTATTATTCATCTCCTTATTTCTATTTATTGTTATCTATTTCATTTCTTTGTGAGTTTCTGAGCATTGAAGCGCTTTTTTTAAAATAAAGAGATGATTTTTTGAATATTTTTTTAAAAATTTTTCAATAAAAAGAAGTTGTTGACGAAAAAATAAAAAGATGTTTTTTGTTGATGACGACAATTCAACTTCTCATTATCATCCTTTGTCCGTAGTTTAGAAACTCTTTGACCAGGATTGAGGATCCAGCAAAGGAATGCCACCGCCTTCCCACCAGGGAATGCCTTCCTAATTACAAGTGTGCATATAAGTAGTCGATGTCGTAGGACGATGTTTTATAGTAAGATAATATAAGATTTTTTAATTTTAATTTAATTTAATTTTCAATTTTAATTTTCTAACCTTATTTTTTAAATTAATTTATAATAAGAATTTTTAGACTTTTTAAATTCGTTTATTAGAGCTTAAAGAAACCGTCAGAAACCTAAACATATGAGTTTATGCTCCAAATTTTTCTCTGAACTCAATAGAATTCCAATAATTTAAGCCTAATTTGTAATGGAAAGAAGCGAACTCTGTAAAGAATCGGATAAAATAAATTTTTGCTCTGTTTTTTTCCTCTTCTCCATCCTCGCTTTCCTGCTTCCTGCGAATGCCTCATCTTCATAATGTTGTTGGATTTCTATGCTTGGAATATTGCTTGGAATTGATTTTGTCTCTTACAACTCGGTGAGCAGATGGCGAATCTAGAAATTGTGGGAACATCCGTAACATCCGTATTTTCATTCTATTTCTATCGGTTCCAGTTTTTACGGGGTGGTAAATAACAATATCCAGAGGTTATTCACTGGAATCAACATTAGTGGAATGTCATCTGCTCTTGTCTTATTTTAACTAATGGAAAAAGGTAAAATTTAGGAAAATTTTTGAAAAAATTCGTAGATTTGTAAGGCTTGGTTACTTCTTGATCAGTGCTTCTATGTATGCCTTCCTTTGAAGCGTCTAGCGTCACGTATATCTACCAATATTTAATTTTTTGGATGTTATTTACAGCTTTTTAATATTATATTACTATTTTATTATTTTTTAATTATATTATTATATTATTTATATTATATACAGATTCTCGGTAAATCTAGAAAATCTAAAGATCTAGAAATCCGGAGAATCTAGAAATTGCTGGAACATCCGTAACGTCTTTCATTTCTACCGGTTACAGATTTTCACGGGGTGGTAAATAACAATATCCAGAGGTTATTATCCGGAATCAGCACAGGAAGGGAATGTCACCTGCTCTCGTTCTATCCCTCTTTAATGGAAGAACTCCCTAAAAAATCTTAATGTTTAGGATAAATGGTGAAAATATTTGTGGATTTCTAAAACTTGGTTAATTTTTCATCAGAGTTTCTAGAGTTTCTAAGTATCCCTTCCTCTGAAGCGTGTAGCGTCATATGTGTCTATCCATATTTTATTTATTTGTATATTATTTACAGCTTTTTCAAATTACATTTCATTTCAAACTAGATACATTATTATTATATTATTTTTTGGTTATATTGTTATATTATTTATATTATTTATATTTATTTTTATTTGTAATTTTTAAAAAACCGCCCAACCATCAATCTATTACATTACTTACCTAACAATCCAATAAATCTTACAGCTTTTTTAAATTACATTATCATTATATTATTTTCTATTATATTGCTATATTATTTATATTATTTACAGGTTTTTTTTTTAAATTCCTCAGGGCATATTTGTGTATTTATATTTGTATTAATTAATTTATTATTTATTTATGACACATGGTACGTTCTTAGATATTTAGTGATATTTTTCGTATTCTATTTTGTTGCTTCTCTCCAAAGCTGTCTCTGGAAACTTGCAATAAATCACCCATAATCTCCGGTCGATGCCCATCGAAAGCCTCAGCTTAGAGGATCGGGGACCAGAAAAGGGAATTACCGAACCAACCACCAGCTGACTGGAGCTGGGGCAGCCTTAATTTCTATGCTGTTCTCGTTTTCCAGCAATAAACCCATCAGAAAAAAAGGCCGGAGGGGAGGAGGAGAAGTCGATGTCATCGCTGGCTATGGCTGCATGTCTAAAACCAATTAAGGGTTTCTGTGTTCCCTTCGTTCATTTTCATTAGGCTCCACAGCGACGACGACGACGACGACAACGGTTTTTTCCACACCTCACAGCCACGCCCACGCTCACATCGTTGAAATTCCCGCCGTCGAAACGACGACGGGAAGCAGAACGCGGAGCAGGAGGAAGAGAGCTGCCCCGCATTCCTCACATCCCAACCCGACTCGACCACCGCGGTCTTCGTCGTCGTTCTGGATTTCCAAACGGCCACCCCAGCGTGAGGACAAACGACAATCGATCCAGCATCCGACCCGAGATTACATGAGATTTGCATTTCCCCTCGGACAGCTTGTTGCAGTACGTTCGTCAAACGGAATAAACGTCTCATCCCACACAGCCCACACCGCAGCGCTCCCCACATCCACATCGATTTTCGAGGTGGTCACAGCCGCGTGCGCGCGCTCGTGTGCGACTGCACGGACCCCCTCTTTGGGCCTCGGTCGGTGTGCATTCTTTGCTCTCATTTCATTGCCAATTTCCGGACAAACTGCCCACATTCGCTGGTTTTATGCTACGTACTCCATCCTCGAATCCTATGGTGTGGTGGTGTGGTGGTTCAGATTACTTATGGTTCTGTTGGAGGCAATTTCTTTGTTAATGGGTTCTTTTTGTGGCAAAAATTTCTTCTAGAAAATAAACTAGGGCTGAATTGACCAACGTGACCACATCTACATTTCTTGCAAAAAATATCTGCTACTTCTAGGTTCTTCCTGCTGCTTTTTTCAGGAATATTCTTCTTGTAAGAATAGGAGCCCCCAGATTTTCTTTATCGCTTTTTTCTGCAACTGCGATCTACGTCTACAAAACGTATTTCTCGAAATATTCCAAAATTAGTGAATTTTCACACTATTTTAGAAGAAAATAAATGAGATCCGTGATCAAAATAACTTCTCAGACTTTCAGAAGTAGCTTTTCGTGTTTTAGCGCTTCCCCAGTCACTCACGACCCTTCCTGGCTTTTTTCGACAGCAAGTATAAGGTTTTTTCCTCTTGAGTAAGGGAAAAACTAGGATAGGGGATACTAAGTATTAAATCTAACCGTAGCCGGAGGAACTAACATTTCCCCAGGAGAGTCCGGTTGGTTCTTAATTGCTTTATCCAGGATTAGCGCCGTCTACGTAGTTTCTGTAGTCGATACACCTCATTTCGAATTCCCTCGTCACTCGAACTCGTGTCGCGTTGAATTTTATTCTATACTTCTGCCGGGGAATAAATTAGAGAAATTTCCTGCCTCTTAAAGTGTAATTTCGGGACGAGCATGACTGACTTCATCGCGATTAGCCGAGTTTTTATCTCTAATTATATGTGGATTTCCAACTATTTCCATTCAGTCCTGTCTTCAATCCTGTCCAGGATACTGTAGCTTTTTTTGTTGCTGGAGAATACAAATTTTAACTTTTTTTCATGTCAGTACCTTGAAACTCTGCATCCTTAGCTAAACTTTTCCGATCAAAATCATTTTTCAGCTGAATGTTTTTTGGAAATTATCCTTAGTTACTCTTTAACTGTAGCATTTAAAGCATTCCCAGGATTCCACTTTCATCCATCTTCTCTCCCATTTTATTCGTTTTTTTTTTCTCAATTTTTCAACTTTGCGACCACGCATGCGTGAATTACCTCCTACTCATTTTGATATCATTAATTTTCACGCATATTTGGCTTTAAATACTCCATAATTTCACGAATCACTTGGTATGAACTCTTCTTTTTTTGAATGAAAAAAGCTTTGGGAATGTTTATCTTCAAGGAACTTAAGTGAATTATTCCTTTTCCTCCCTTCTCACTTGCTCCTCTCTAATTGACTTTCTTCTTCACTAGCACTTCTTGTCTACTTTTCTCGTAACACAACATTTTTCACTTCATATACTTGGCTAATTATTGACTCTTGCGGGTATTTTTTTCAATTTTTGGTTCATCACATTCCAAAAACCAATGAAAAAAGTATTTAGGTTTTGAGCTTTTTTCAATAGGCTGAGAAAATTGAAAGCAATTAACGTAAGCTTAAAAAATAAAGGAACTAAGCTACTGTAACTCTATCAAGTAGTAGATGTATAGGAGAGAAAACTAGTATTATATCATATAATTTCACTTCGGTGATTAGAAATTTGATATTTATTTCAATGTTGGCAATTATTGCGCGAATTTTGAAAAAGAGTAAATGTGCTAATGATAATTTTTCACATGAAAAATACTCAGCGTTCGTAGCTAAAGTTATGGTGTGACTACTCAATACTCAGCGCCCATACCTAAGGTAGCTAGGTGACGTAACGCAAGCAACGTATGCAGACAGCCGTTCTATACGTGGACATACACAAATGGGTTGTTTACTCGCTTTGGTTTGCTTCAACTGCAAAAATTCATCTGCCAATGTTTTCGCACACTTCTAATTTAGTCTCCTACAGTTCCCACTCTATTATTATTACTTATTACTCATTCTATTATTTTTTTTCTTAGATTCTCATGAGATTTTCGAAAACAATTCGAAAATTCACATTTTTGGCAACATTTTTGCTAAATTTTGGAAATCTGGAAAATCTGGAAATCTGGAATCTGGAAAAATCTGAAAAAAAAATCTGGAAATCAATGACGCTAGGCAAAGGAAACACTCTTCCAGCACAAGTTTTTCCTAACATTCCTGCGCTCATTCAAGAAATTGTTAATAGTTTATCTTTTTTTTTCTTTTCCTAAGTAATTTCACATATTCTCTTGAAAATTCCCTTGTCTTTTCGTGAAGAAAATTATTCGACATTTCTTTTTACTGTGAAAGAAATTATTCAAATTAATCTTTTAAGAACATGAGGAAAATTGAAATTGCTATGTTTTGAGCACCTGATGCTTTTGCCATTAGGGATTCGAACTCTTTTCCTCGTTCCTGGATGATAAGGGGGTTCACAAGAAATTTATTAGTTTTTGTATGGGTTAATTCCTCAAAATATGGATATAATTAATTAATTCATCGTTCAACCTTAATTAATTCACTTAATCTATCGTTGCTGTAACAGTTAACATCTTAAGTAATTAATAAACCCATGTTGGCTTTCAGTCTAACCTCCTTATGGATTTTAGGGGTGTAAAGAAGCTTTTTCTCGGATAATAGATCGATCTAACGATTAATAACTGAAATAATCAATCAATTCATATTTTAACCCATCCATAAACCAGCGCTTATTCTCGGATAAAATAATATAATTAATAAATACAATATAAAATATATAATAATATAATAATGGATAATATATAAAAATAAATATAAAAATAATATAATATAATAAATTAGTCCAAATTATTGCATTAAAAACAATTGCCCGTATATTTTATTTTTTTCCCCACAACGCTACAAATGACATCATATGACGTTATCCGCTTTTTGTTCATTGACGTCCCGTGCGTTGAACACAATTACCTCGTCATATGGGAAAAGTGGTGAAAGGAGAAGGACAAGAATGTCTTCCTCTGATGATTCTTTGCGGAATTCTCCCCAGTCCCCCCGTCCCCCGTCCCCCGTCCCCCCACCAAGCTTCATTTATCGCTTCGTCCCTGTTCGCTTCTTCTTTCCACTGAATTACATCATAGTTTTGTCGGCGAGGGATCCGCGTTCCACACACAACGACGGCGACGACCACATCTGCGTCTTTCATTCATTAAGCCTTCATTTGAATGATTATCCATTTTTCTACGGAAAGCGACATTGGAAATCGGAAATTATGGCTGTGTAGAAATGAAAGGAAAACTATTTACATTCACTTTTCCTTGCACAAAAAAATGTAAGATTTTTCCAAAGATTTAAAGATTTTCAAGTACTACTAAATCCGCTCATAGCCACTATTTTATGGTTTTTTAATTTTTTATTTTATTTTATTTTATTTTGTTAGGAAAATAGGAATTATCTCTCCGTTGAATAGTCTTCTATTCACCTCACTTTTTTAGAGGGATTTTCTCGCTCTTTTGTCCTCCCTCTCTTCTCCGTGTAGATAGGCTGCACAATTTTTCTACGGAAAACGACATTGTACTTATGATCATTCAAAAATTCAAGGAAATTTATTTGCAATCACTTTTACTGGTACTAGAATGATTTTTAATGTTCATCACTTAATTTCGTTCCTATCCAAAATTTTATGTTGTTTTTATTAAGGAAACAGGAATAATTTCTCCGTTGAATAGTTTTCTGTTCACCTTAGTTTTTCAGGATTTTTTCCCCTCTCTCTCTTGCTCCCTCTCTTCTCCGTGTAGATAGCTACGATGGTGACACAATTAATTCTTTTTTCACTCATTGAACATTCCATGACTCAAACAATAAAATAATATATTGCCTCATCATCGTACTTCTACTTCTCACTCATTTTCTCCTTTCTCCTTTCTTTCCTTCATTCCTTTCTTTCTTTTCTTCCTTTCTTTTCGCACTCATAAAATATGCATAGTGATTCCACTAGATCCGACGATGACGGCAACATAATTAGAACTCATAGCTTCGCCCACATAAAAGGGAAATTCATCGGAAAATGTTTAAAATTTCTCTTGAAAAAAAAATCCTTGCGATGTACTGCTGATTAGGTTAGTGGGAATCCCGAACGTTTTCAATAACTACTGTAGCATGCATAAATTCTGAAATAGTAAAAGAAGTGGAAATTTATCTGAAAATGTTGGGATTTTTTAAATCCTTACGATATAAAGGGGATTTAGCCAGTACGAGTCCTAGACGTTTTTAAGTACTACGGTAGCACGCATAAATTTCAGAACATCCAAGAAAAATGCTACAGTTTTCCGCAGTTTTAGCGTTCTCAAAGGAGTTTGATGTATATCTGACAGTTAGAAGCTTTCTTTTTTTTTAAAAAAAAAGAAGTTGAACGACTTGATCTCAACTGCTGATTTATGTTCTTCGCTGCTCAGTAGCGCATCTAATTTGATTCATTTTTCTTTTGAAATCCTTTTTTTTTTGGAAGAAAATAAGGATGATTTCGTTGTTTGAAGGCTCTAATCTTCATCACCCTCCCATTTTTCCAACCACTACCCACTGACCACTCATAAATATCTCAAATAGGTGATTTGTAAGGGTGATCCTTCCATAACCTGGAACCGGAGAGCTCAAGAAGTAGTGGATGGAAACCATTAGCTTCTTCTAGAGTGTCCAGGAAAGTTCCACACGGGACCTACAGCTGTTTGTTTTTCATTCCGGCTGTTTTTACCATGAAATTTTCATCACATCACTCTATTTTTAGTCACCAAAGTTCACACCTCCTTCATCTTTCCCGTAAGGAAGATTTTCAGGACTTTTTCGAGTTCTGAGAGGCGAAGAACTTTTTTCCAATCTCTTCGCCTACGCAGTCATTTCAAATTCTAACTCACTATTTTTTTTTTGGTACGTCCTTTTTCTTTATTCACGTTCCCACGCATCTATCAAATCCTCCCGTGGTGCTTCAATCCTTTGCAAGGTTTCTGTTGTTCTTTTTTTCAATCAAGAACACTTACACAATTCTGCCTAATCCATATGTTTTTTCATGAATTCCCGGGAATAATTGCACCTCAATTATCGGTGCCGATATTTCGGCGACTATGGCTGTGGCATTCCCGCAAAGTTGTTCTCGTATTCACTCCATCAACAATCAATTCTACGCGAACACTCCATTTTAGTCTCCTTCTTCTCACAAAAATATTTTTTTTCTTTTGTTAAATTTTAAATTGTACCTTTTACATTACATTATCCTAAATTCCTTGCCATTACATTATCCCGAGATACACGATTTCGTCTTAAGGAAGTGACTGTACTTTAAAATTATGTAGGAGAATTCCGTTGGACGCGCTGCGGTCACCCATTGTCATATAAGTCATAGGTGAGATTTTGACAAAAATATGGAAAAAAAACCAGTAGACTAGGGTCAACCTCTTTTTTCGACAAACACTCTTTTTTGCTCTCATAAGATGATAAACAAATAAATAAACAACAGGTGTTGTCGGTCCTCATTCAGTTGGCCCATTAGGCCAGGTACTCACCATCGAGAGCCGTTTTCCTTCTAGTCGATTATTTACGCATGCATCCACTTTAGTCGGGTGGATTTCTTTTTTTGCAAATAAAACGGAAAAATAATAAAACTAATAAAATAATAATAACATGAAATAATCAATGTTTTTGGTCTTTTTTAAGACCAAGATCTTATGTGGATTATAAGGTTTTTTTCCTATCAGAATTTTCCATTTCCAATTCTTTTTTCCAATTCCTTATCCAGAACTTCCATAGAGAAATCTCAGGGTACCGCTTATCATAAAGCAAAAAACCTTATTTATTTATTTATTTATTTATTTATTTATTGGTTACGCTCAGTGGCGTGGCAAAAGCATGAGGCAAGAATAAATAAAGATAACAACAAAAAATCCACCAAGAAGAATAGAATAGAATAATTTGTTGTTATTTTGTTACCTGAACTGAATAATGGTTGTAATTTTTGCTCCTAAAGAGACCATGATTTGATTTGCGTAAGAGAAAAATTCACAATGATGATTTAGTGATTTCTTTTTCTTGAGAGAAGAAAATTGGAGAAAACTGGCACGAAAATACCTATCATTTCTACACTGATTTTTTTTCAAACACTTTTAATAACTAGGAATTTCCCAATGCTTTTCCATGTAACATATGAAAAGTTTTTCTTATTCAAAACTTAGAGTTATCTTCTATCCCCCAAGACGTGGATTTCTCGAGAAATGTACTGCTGGAATGCATTTCCGCGACGCTCCTCCTTCTTTTCGATCCTCATTTGTGTTTCGCTGACGGTCTCGATGACATCATTTGTTCTGCATCAAAGCGCATAGCTGACACGAGACGCTCCCGTCGACGTAACAGGCATCAGAAAATGTCCTAAAGAATTCAATTTAGCTCCTGAACTTTAAAAATGAAGGTTTTCACTCTGCTATATTATTAAAATACTACGTTGAGTGCCAGATTTTGTCGCGGTTACATCGGAGAATTCCGGATGAGTTCCCATTCTCTTGTCTTCGTAGTCCACGAACGAACTATAGCCAAAACGAATAAAGTACAAATGTGATTGAAGAGAAAATTGTCTTTAAAGTAGCGTTCTTTTTTCGCTGACATCATCCAGAAACGACAGCATTCCGCTCCGGATAAAATTTTCTCTTGGAAATGTTGCTTTGAAGTGACTGAACATGCCAAACTACATATCTGTTCCGAATTGGCTACGCAGAAAATTGTCATTGCCTTATTCAGAACAGTTTCTGTTCAAGTTTCTGGAATTTTATTTGATAGAAAAAAATTATGCCTCTAGCCTTACATACAGTCAGTTTTTTTTGATCGATCTATTAGATCACAATTATTAGATCATGGAAATTAAACAAGGTTTTATTTCTTTTTTCAATTTTTATCTTGGGACTTGGAAAAGACTTTTTATCTTGGACTGGGAAAACAAAAATAAGATAAAAGTAATAGTGATTTTTCCTATTTTCAGTCTTTTGGAAGTATTAGTGTGGCACCTCCGCATTGATGTGATGCATTACTCAATTAAAGGCATCACCCCACGAATCTGAGGTGGGACGGATTTTAGGTGGAGTATTCGTATACGGGATGGGAGACTACGGAGAAGGAGGTGATTCCGTCCATTTCTTGCTAATTGCCGTAAAAAACGGCCCGGAAGACGCGACGCCGCACAAGACTGGCGCGCTCCAATCGAACCTCTTGTACAAAATGGTGCGCCAAAACGAATGAAGCCGTATCTTCCGGGCCGTTTTTTACGGCAATTAGGAAGAAATGGACGGAATCACCCCTCCCTCCGTAGTCTCCCATCCCGTATACGAATACTCCACCTGAAATCTGCACCACCTCAGATTCGTGGTATGCTGCCTTTAATCAAAAATGTCACAAAAACCACTATTTGCCGAAAAGAGACAATTGATCTACAGTAATTCTACAATCGCAGAGAATAGGAGCATAAAAATAAAATCCTAAAATCGTTCGCTAGGTTTTTAGCTTACAGATATTTTTTGATTTTATTTGGAGACTGTGAAGCACCCAATTAACCAACATCCCCTCAGGACTATGGCTAGAAACGAAAAAATAACTTTAAAAAATAGTCAAAAAAATAGTCTCCTCTCAAAATAGGAGGGAAGAACTAGGAAAAAATTTGAATAAATGAAATTAAGCTACGTAAAAGAATACTGAATAAAATAACACCAAAGTTTCACTCTTTTTCTGGAAGTTTCAAAGAATTTTCATTTTGAATGCTTCGAAAAACATTCTAAATTCAAGTAAATTCAAGTCGATAATGAGTTCACTACCTTTCGCTGCGTCCGCCAGCCTCCGCCCCTTAACTTTGAGAGCTCACAATTTCTTCGTACATGCATATTTCCCTAACTTATGTTTACGGTTAGTATTTTTTAAGGAATACTTGGTCGAATCAATATTTTTCCCCAATTTTCAAATCCAAAGGAAATCCAAAGTTTTTTTGCTAGTATGCCTGCACGTGACAAATGTTGCCGTAGTAAAAATACGCGTAATTTCTAAGTACCATGACAACAGCACAATTTAGTTATTTATGATGGACGGAGACGGATGAAAATCCACCGGAACATCATCTGCAACTGATGCAGAACTAATTGATCCATGTCTGTGCCATCCCTTCCACACAACTCGTTGATTAAAAGCGCCCGCCCGCCCGCCCCAAGGCCCGAAGGGGCCTTGGGGCGCCGAGCCGGACATTCCACTCCGACACTCTTGACGACGCTCTCAATTGATTCAGGTCATGCCGTTGGTTTTCCAACGCTTCTGCCTTTTTCCACAACTTTCCGTGGATTCCTTTTCCATTCTGCAACTTATATGTAGTGTTTAAACACCAATTTAATAGGGTTAGAAAATCACAGAAAAATTAAATAAATAAGAAATACTCTGGATAAATTGCTATTGGATAGGATGTGATGAATCTCATAGCCTCACTTATTTGCCACTCTTGAGGTGTTTGTGAAAACTTACGGCTAATAGCGACTGATCTGTGCCTGTATGAGAAACCTAAATTTAGAGACATTTTTCCAAAACATTTTTTCCCAACAGCTATAACCTTTTTTTCCTGGAAGAAACTCATTCTAGATTTTATCAGCATTTTATATCTCATCAAGCAAGAAGATGCTAATGGTCATGAACCATAATTAATCCTTGATTGAAACTCATAAGAAATTTATGTGTCTCATAGTAGCGCCTTCTTAGTGTGTCCCTAAAAAATAAAAGTAAAAAATGCCTAGAATGAAAATCATTGAAAACGTCAAGAAGAGGCGAAGGTCGGCAGAAATGAGAGGAAAACATCAAGTGCTTCATGGTTTCTTTTCCGAAAATTAATTTGAAGTACGGACTTTTCCACAACTTCTTTTCCACAACTTTTCTATGTATTTAGTGGTTGGACGGATCCTTCTCCTAATCGATACATATTCCGCTCACAGTGGTGGGCACCTTGTACATTTAGTTGGTCTCCCTCTATCTTTTGCTGAAGTTCCGAATCCATGCTGCCCTGAAAAATGCTTTGTATTTGACAACTCTTGTCAATTTTTAATGGCAAATCCAGGACCCAGTTACTTTCCTCCATCTGGTCATCTGGTCCTCTCAGCATTCGCGACTTCATGCAGCCTCTCTTTTGTCAGTAATTTTATACATCACTCATTTATTTAGCCATCTATTTGGCTAGTTTTCTTCACATATCCCAGAATTTTCATTTCCAATTTTCCCATTTTATTGCCTTCAATCTTTTTCCAATATGTCATCTTGTCAATCCTTTTATCTAATCTTCCGCTTCTCTGTTGTTTATTCTGCTTCATCTTCAATAATGTAGCTCCAAAAATAGCCGTACAGCCAAGAAACTCTAAAACTTCCCCTATACAGGAAAAAAAATTCCTAGGAAGATCCGCTGTGTCCAGTAATAGACACTTTCGAAGTTAATATTTAATTACAGCGGTTCACTCCAAAAATACTGTTAATAAATCCGAAGAGAATACTTTGTTCTCTCAGAAAAAACCCCTTTTTTAATTTTACTTTTCATAGCTTCGTAATTCATAAGAGAGATGTTTAAATGTTAAAATAATAATGTTAAAATATTTATCTCTACTTCCTGAACTTTCACTCAGACAATCCGAAATAGAGTGTTATGGTTCCTGTAATGCTACTGTACATTGATACAGTTACATAAAGTTTGACAAAAACTGTTGCACTTAGTGATGTACTAAAGGATTCCTGAGGACTAAAGGGTTCCTGAGGAGAAATAAATGTGTCCTTTCGTCAAACATAATCTACGGGATACGTATTTCTAAGGCAAGAGTGAAAAATGCTACAAAATTCACCGATAGGAGTGATTTGCCTGCTTTCTATAGAATTTTCCCACTACAAATTCCTGTGCCTCATATTTTTGCCTTCATCTTTTAACTCACTTTGTTGGAGTGAATTATTGCAGGCTAATTCGAAGAATTTGGTTATGGATAGATGAATAAACAAAATCCTTTGTTTTTGTTTGTATTTACGGGTCATCAGACTCGTTTGTCTCCTCACACTGGCACCACCCACCTCCTCGTCGAATTCTCCCAGTTCTTCTTCTCGATTTCGACATATGCCGGACTCTGCTCCGCTCGTTCCGCTCATTATCCGCATCGTTTTGCAGTTTTCGGCCACGATTTGATTATATGGAGCCGGCGGCCGTCGATTGATTTTACCCCAAATTGGAATTGCTACTGATACCGTAACATTACCGTACATTTACGATGTCGTCGGTGAAAGTCGCCGTACGCGTTCGACCGTTTAATCAAAGGGAGATCGCTAACGGTTCACGATGTATTATCGGGATGAATGGCACTACAACCAGTGAGTTGCAGGAATTTTCTCATTTTTTTTTCTAAATCGTATATTTTCTATGAAAAATGCAATTATACGTGCTGCAAACTTTAGGATAATTTATTCTGGAGCGAAAGGAAAATTTATTCTTTCTAGCAATCCCTGGTGAACAGCAAAAAAATTCTTTTCACCAGAAAACCTCTCTAAAAAGGGAAGGAAAACTCAAACAAGAACTTCACTGGAATTAAACTCTCTACTCAGTCCTGGAATAAAATACCAATTTCTAAAAAAAAATTACAATAAATTTCCGAAAATAACATCCTCCACGTCTTTTAATTGTTCTAGATGAAGTATGGGATGGCCGTACTAGGATCTACTGTAATACTGGAATTTATTTACAAATGCAAACCTTAAAGCTGTCAGTTCTCTCGGATTCAAAGTTAATTGATGTGATGAGATTTGCTCGTGTGATCCTAGAAGAGCCGGATAAATCCACTTCGACTCCTCGATTCTATATTGAGATCCATTAGTTGCTTAATACTACTATTAAAATTAAAGTTTTTTTCCTTTTTTTACATATTTTAGCGTGGATACACATCAGCAAATAACCATTTTTGTCTCGTGCCAGAAAAAGGTCCTAGGAATAATTATTTAGATTTATCCTTTCCCCTAAAATGGACATCCTTCGGCCAAAAAGAAACATCCTTTCCTCAAAACATCGTTTTTTTTTGTTGAGGAACATATCCAAGATTTCGAACTCCCATGAGTTCCCATAGAGAATACCGTTGGGCATTCCAAATGCTGTCCTCTTCCGCTTCGTGGCCCCCAAATTCTTCCTCCGTCCGTCCATTGTTCGTAGTCATCTGAATCTCTTGAAAGGAACTCGCTTTCCTTCTTTTCGTTATCCACGCCAGCTAAAAATCTAATTCAACGAATTGGCTTGGCTTCAGCCGAGACAGGGGATTTTTTTTCTGTTGAAAAATGTCATCTTTGACATGCATAAAATAACGATTCTATTCATGTGTGTTTATCAAAATTTACCGGAGATGGATCCGGCCTTCGGATACGTATTACGGACGCATTCCGGAGGCAACATTTTTCCCGGCATAGGGAATTCTTTTCAGCGATCGAACGACCTTTAGGATCGATTTAAATCCATAAGCCTTAAGGGCCATACTTTGAAGGGCCAGTCTTGTTGTGTAAAACTTAGACGACGATTCTAGTGATCTCTGTTCCATCTTGTTTTTGTTTTATGGCACACCTGTAGGTGTTTTTAATAAATAAACAAATAAATAAATAAGCTGGCAGGGCTGTTCCCAATAGCCATGAATTTCTCGTTGGAGAAATTCTGTTAGTTTTCCAATCCATATGGCTTGGAGAACGCTGGCCAAATTGATTTCTTCATTCGCATACCACATAAAATCGTCTCATCATCGTGGATGAGGCATATGAGAATACGGATGCTGGTCCATTCATGGGCGCATTGAGAGCAAAGCAATAGGACGAGACCACTCGACTACGTCGGATATACGACGACGTTGGAAATTCAGGAAATCCCCTTGTATAGGGGAGTTTATTTATCCATGCAAAGGTGATGGATTCATTTTCATTTGTGGAATTTTCTTCAAATAAGAGGAGGAATTCTTTATTCTTGAATTATGGTCCTTAAAGTACATTTAAAAAGGAGTTTCCTGTCCTTGAACAGACTTCATGTCTGGATGTTGTCCGCACATTCGAAGCCCCCATTCGCAGCCCATGCCCACATAGTGATATCATCATGCATAATGGAATGGAACGTGGAAAAAACAGGGGAATAAAGTCGAAATTGTCCATGAATTAAGCTCGGATCGATGCGGCATCGTCACGCGAATCGTCGACAACTCATTGACGAAGCCTGCCCCAGCACACACGGGCTCACGGGCGATGGTGAATTCCATTACAAACTGCCGAAAAATAATTACACCTCGTCGGCGGACACGTCGTTGTTTTTTCGATTCGTTCATCGTCATCGTGAGAAACTACATACCTCGAACGTGTGACATTAGGATTGTGCGTGGGAGGCGAATGGGAATGGGATTGGGCTGATTTCTGCAAGGAGCAAGGGATTTAACGGCCGAATACCCCGTTTTGCGAGGATGTTGTCCACGTTCTGGCACAAGTTCCACCCTAATTAGAGGCATCACCCCACGAATCTGAGGTGGAGTACTCGTGTACGGGATAGTAGATTATGGAGAGGAAGGTGATTCCGTCCATTTCTTCCTAATTGCCCCGTAAAAAAACGGGCCGGAACATGCGGCGCCGCACAAGGCTGGCGCGCTCCAATCGAACTCCCTGTACAAAATAGTGCGCCAGAACACCCAAAGCCGTATCTTCCCTGCCGTTTTCTACGGTAATTAGAAAGAAATGGACGGAATCACCCTCCTCCCCGCAATCTACGACCCCGTCTACGAATACTCCACCGGAAATCCGTACCATTCCAGATTCGTGGGATGATGCCTTTAATCACAAACTATGTGAGAATAAATAATTTTAGAATATTTCTGGATGCAGAAATAGTCAAAGAGAAACAGAAAGAGTGAAACAGAAATAGTCAAATTAATGAACACTCGAAAATAAATTAATGAAAATGTGCTCATGAGAAAAATTTTCAATTTTGCGAACGAAAATTGTTTCCTTTTCTCACCAACAAACATAAAAACGTGGAATTCAGCAAATTTTACGAATTCCTCTCACTTTCAAACATAAAAACGAAGAAATCAGAAACTTTTAGTTTTTTCGTCTTACATTGGTCGTAAATATTTTGTAAAATTTTATAAAAGCTATGAACATCTTGCTCATTGCCGTTCTAGGTATGTATGTAGAATCGGAAAGAATCCGAGCTTAAAAAAAGGAAAAATCGGAATAATTCGAGCCTGTGATCTCAAATCCTTTTGCATTTTTTGACTTTTTTAAACCTAAATTTTTTAATTAGAATGCTAGAAAGTAAGACATATGCAGATCTGCAGAAATTTTCTCTGATGTTTTCCCTCCATCGTTTGAGACAGACTAAACTAGTAAAAGTGTCGTGTCGTTGACTTTACAACTATAAACAACTGCATTTTTAAAGTGAAAAATCTTTTCACCTCTTAGTTTTCTCAGAAAAATGAGCAACAAAGAATTTCTGTCGGAATTTTCATTCATTGTTTTGTCTTTTGTTTCAGCTATAAGTGGTTCAACTCCTGACAAGTGCCATTCGTTCAATTTTGATCATTCCTACTGGTCCTATTCCCGAGATGACGCTCATTTCGCCAGTCAAACACAGGTTTATGAGGACCTTGGAGTGGAAATGCTCGAGCATGCATTTGAAGGGTTTGTTTTCAATATTAGAGTTATTAATGAAATACTAAAGTTTTTAACTTTTTTTTTTACTAAATTTACTAAATTTCTGCTTCTTTTTAATCTCTTGAATTTTTTGACTGAAGATAATCGAAAATCTTTAGATACGTAACATTCAACATTTCTCACGATTTCATTTAGATCTCATGTGACTTCTTTGGAATTTCTTTCTATTTACTTATTTATTTATTTATTACGCTCAATGAAGCATTTGAAAAGGATGTGGCAAGGATGAATTTCAGAAAATAGTGAAATACATAGTAAAAAAACAGCACAAAGAATACAAATTTAAATAATACTATTATTATAATAACTGATATTACTGTACTATGCGTATCAGTAATACTAAAAACAAACTTTTTACAAACTTTTAGTGAAATCCTACTAATTATTATGTAGAGTGGACAGTGCATGCCCTGCTCCAGTTCGTTGGAGCATGGATTTTATTTTCATTAAAATTTTCTAAATTATTGACTTGATCGATAGTTTCCTCAATCCAATTTGTTGCCGGGATTTTATTTCAACTAAAATTTTCAAAATTATTAGTTTAGTCAATGGTTTCTTTTTCTAATTTTCAGGTATAACGTGTGTATTTTTGCTTACGGGCAAACGGGTAGTGGTAAATCCTACACGATGATGGGAAAACCGGGTGACGAGAAAGAGATGGGCATTATTCCACGATTATGTAATCATTGTGAGTTACCTTTCACTCCTAGTTGGTTTTGTTTTTGTTTAGCTGCGCTTACTAGCGTTTATACTTATCCTCAGCACTTTTCGAACGTCGATTTGGGAAGGAATGAATGGAATGCTCAATTTTTTTTGTCATTACGTAATTAGTTCAGTGATAAATAGCTTTCTTAGTGAAACGTGAAGGAGTAGCACAGAAAAGGAAAGAACGATTCGGTTTCTGAAATATTTTTTTTCAAATTTTTTAGTGTTTGCTCGGGTTGCGGGGAACGAGGACAAGAATGTACAATACTCAGTAGAGGTATCTTACATGGAAATCTATTGCGAACGAGTCAAAGATTTGCTGAATCCGAATAGTGGAGGTAAGTATGAAGCCACATATATATCGATCCTGGACAATCGACTTCTTTATAATCAATATTTCGTAAGAAAAAAAACAACTGGAAGAAAAAAATGCTGTTGGGAATCTTATCAGCAGTTTATTTCATGAACTGGCAAGAGTGCATCAACGGCTGTTAGAAGGATTTTTTATTTTTGGAAATGAACGCGGAAAAAAGCTAAGGGAATTTCCAAAGAATCTGTGCACAAGATTTATAGCAGAAAACTTAGACCGAAATGACCAATGATGACTACTTATTCGCACTGATGAAAATGCAGCGTTAAAAATTAGGTCAAGAGCAAACTTTCACAAAACCCATGAGAGAAAACATCGGAAAACCGGGAAAAATGTAGTTTAGGGGGGGAGGAGGGGGACGGGGAGGAACTCAGTAGTGTCCGTGTTTCTCGACGCTCTAACATAAATTTCTTCTTAATAAATTTAGTTTACATGTCACAGATCCTCTGGAACCCTGCTTAGGCCTCAGGGCCAAGATTGATCTAATTATTTACCTCGAGAAATACGGGCACCATTGAGTGCCCCCCCCCTCTACTACATTTTATCCCGGAAAACCTTTAGATAAATTTCCTAACGTTTCCCTGCTTCTAGCCTTGTCCCAGTAAAGCTGCACTAATGCTCTTTTCGTTTTTTTTTCCTTATGGTAATTTTCTTGCTGATGATGCTGCGTGCATATGCAGACGAACCCAAATATAATATAAACACGTCTGCAGCGTTGTTACTAAGCAGCAAACCCGCAGGATATCCGGCCATGCTAGTAGGAGCACGGGTCCAATAACTCGGGCGGGGGACTGGTAGGTATTTTTATGCATTCGCATGGTTTAAAGATGGGATACTTTCTTTAAAGATTCCCGACCACGTTTCAGTATTTCATAGATGGTAAGAAGTATTATTTTTAAAGAAGAGGCAAAACACATTGGTTTTCTGTCTGCGCCTTTTAAGAAGAAGTGCTTTAGTCGCATTTACGAATGATCTCAAAGATGAATCGAGGAGAAAGGTTTTGTTGCAAATTTGAGGAGTCGTGCTGTGGAAACGCAACCTGCAGCTGGTTTCCAAATTCAAAATTCAAACCTAGAGAAAAATCTTTACTCGTTTGGTGGGCTATACAGGAACAACAAAAAATCGGGTGGAAGTGTTTTTGGAAGGAGTAAGCACTCAGCGGTGGCCTTATTTCTCGACGATCTATCTCACTTTTTTGTCTTAGTAACTTTAGTTTACTAAGACAAAGAAGCTGTCATAGATCCTCTCAAACTGATGCTTAAGTCTCAAAGCTCCCAGCTTGATTTAATTACTTACTTCGAGAAATAAGGCCGCCACTGAGTGCCCTCCCCCCCATTTTTGATAGCTCTTCCGTTTCACGAAGAAGAAAAAAAAAACGTGCTCTACAAAGACATTGTGGTAATCAGGAATTCTCTACCGCACTGTCTTTGTACAGCACGTTTTTTTTTTCTTCGTGAAACGGAAGAGCTATCAAAAATCCAATTAAGGTGGAAGGACTGAAAATTAAAAAAAAATTGAGGGAATGAAGTCTCGCGTCTGTACTAGTGTTAATGTGCTTCTCTTTCTCTTATATTTACAAGTCCGAGTTTTAACCCATTGGAATTTTTCTTTCAGGGAATCTCCGAGTACGTGAACATCCTCTCCTAGGACCCTATGTGGATGATCTAACTAAGATGGCTGTCTGCTCTTATCAAGACATTTGTCATCTGATGGACGAAGGAAATAAGGCTAGGTTAGTAGCTGAGTTGAGTCAAATTTAAGGAGAAAAAAGTCGCATTTAAAAACATTTTTTCATTGAAGATATGTAATAGAAGACTGGTATTTCTCAAATCTTCATTTCTTCTCCTCATTTCT
The DNA here is from genome assembly GCF_031761385.1 of Necator americanus. Lineage (NCBI taxonomy): Eukaryota > Metazoa > Nematoda > Chromadorea > Rhabditida > Ancylostomatidae > Necator > Necator americanus. Next base: position 39,485,720 of record NC_087372.1, read on the forward strand.
TTTTCATCGTTCTATCAAAGTATATTAATTTCCAGTTTCCCATCTATATCAAAGTGTACTAATTTCCAGAACAGTGGCAGCGACAAATATGAATTCAACATCATCACGTTCTCATGCTGTATTCACTATCGTTTTGACACAGAAGAGACATTGCCCTGACGCGAACCTCGACACCGAGAAGGTGGATTTTTGGCATTTTCCCTAACTTTTGACTAAAGTTAATCGTTCAGTTGTTCAACAATATCCTCCCCATTTCGTGTCGTAACACCAAAGCTTAGATAGGGTGTCCCAAATTATGCTCACAATTTGAATTAAATAGAAAGCACAGCTTTTCAATTGTGTTATTTTTATTGGAACGTAAAGTAAATAGGATAGGGTTATGTATGGAATCCTTATTTATTTATTCATTTATTTTATGCAGTGGTGTGGCAAAAGGACTGGCGTACTTTATCTTCCAATAAAAAACGTAATTAAAAAAAGCTGTGTTTTCTACTTAATTCAAATCTTGCGTAAATTTTGGGACACCGTATATATATTACGCAAACGAGCTGACTTGTGGTGCTGTTGCGTAAGCCATAGAATTAGGACCTTCTCCAGCTCAAGTCAGATTCCTGAGACGAGTAACGGTCCCGTCGCAGCCGCTTATGCAATTGCACCAGATTTCAGTTCTTTTTGACTAGACGTTGTCCCAAGTCTTCACCAATCCTACAGTTTCCCACTTAGGTGTCAAAAATCTCACTTGTCGATCTGGCCGGAAGTGAAAGAGCCACATCCACTGGGGCCGAAGGACAACGACTAAAGGAAGGAGCTAACATTAACAAAAGCTTGACCACGCTCGGTTTGGTCATCAGTAAACTAGCCGAAGAGGTAGGTCGGTAGAAATCTGAGACCTTATCTGAAATTTCGGGAAGTCTCCTTATTTCGTTTTGTATTGGTGTAATGTTTCACTCACTTCATCCATATTCCATCGCTGAGACTCTGCAGAACTGAGACAAAGGGGTGGGACCCTTCTGTCGGTTTCGCAGTCTAAGTGGTCCTATAGACTAGGATCCCACCCCGACCGCAGCCGCTCACGCAGTTGCACCGCAACTCAGTTTGACGTTTTTTTCGTTTTGACATGACTCTGAGGGGGGGGGGGCTGTCAGTTGCCGAGAAAGGGTCCCACAGTTATCGTACTCCAGTCTCTCGTCCCACACTTAGTTCACATTCTAGAATATAGTAAATAGGTTTCAACAACTAAAGTGACTATAACATCGTTGTCGGATTATGGCAGAGGCAGGCGCTATCGCGCATTCGTGGATTTCTCTAATCTAAAGACACCGTTCGAGGTTGCGGACTCCCCCTCCCTCCCTCCTCCCCCTCTCCAGCAAGGAATAGTTCACAAATATTATGGTGAAGAAATATTACGGTGAAAATGCGCAAGTCAACGTATTTAAAACATCAGCTATCAATTCTCACGATGTCTGCGAAAGTACTTCCGACAAGATGAATAGGCTGCGCTGACAAATTAAGAGCATGTATCCTGAGTCGTAGAAGCATGGAATACTCTGCTCATCTGTTGCTCACGTACGATTTTGCGTTGGTAATTGTGAACTACGTCCCGACTAAGAGGTCCCAGCTCGAAAATTTCGCGCAGGCATTCCATTTGATGCATAGTCGGGTCAAGACGACATGAAGCGCGTACGCAGTTCCGCACGCGGTTTCTCTGGAGGCGCTTCAGTGGAGCGTAACGGCTAGGAGCGTGGCGAAACCCTTCCATCGCTGCAGTTTGGGAGGGTCCCAATTCGGTTCCAACTGCTGCCTGCACAGTGCCGTTTCGAACGCATACGCAAATGCACCGCAACTACACCTGTGATTCATGTCGTTTTGACTCGACTATAAATGATGGTTTCTTGCTAAAGAAAAAAAAACTGGAAGTTGGAAGTTCTTACCTGCAAAAAGTTCCACAAATACATTATTTATTTGAAGTGGTGATTGTCCAGATATTTGTAAACAAGGGAAGATGTTTTTTCCTTCAAAATAAGGTGCAAATTCTAGCAAGAAATAATCAACAACGAGGTGAGTTCCACGGTTTGAACATGAACTAAATATTTACTTTATTCTGTTGTTATTCTGCTAAATGTTTAGTGCGCTCACCACGACATCTTACTAACAAATAATGTCAGCTAACTAACTTACTTCTAAATCATGCACCATTCCACCGATCCCACTTCTTTTGCTTCCTTTTCTGTTCTCGACTGTTCGCTTCAAATTGATTTATTTGATTGATTTAGGCCGGAAAGAAGGGGAAACGCGGAAAAGGTGTAATACCGTATCGAGACTCGGTGTTGACATGGCTTCTCCGAGAGAATCTAGGCGGGAATTCGAAGACCGCTATGATCGCTGCCCTTTCGCCAGCTGACATCAATTTTGACGAAACTTTGAGCACATTACGGTAGGTCACTTTGTTTTTTTGTGTAAACAGATTACGCATTCTGTTTAAACGAAACTTTTGTTCTTTGGTAGCTTTGCTGTTATTAATTTTGTTGAAAAAGTATATCTTTTGAGAAATCATTGATTTTCTTGCAGCTACGCTGACCGTGCTAAACAAATCGTCTGTCAGGCGGTTGTCAACGAGGATCCGAATGCGAAACTTATCCGGGAACTTAAGGAAGAGGTATGCTAAATGTGTAACTAACTAATTGTCAAATTACCACATCCATTACATATACGTATAGCTTTGCCAAATCAAATGTCACTACAATATTCCCCCTTTCCTTCACAGGTCAACAAACTTCGCGGAATTCTGGAAGAGAAGGGTATCGACATCACGGCGGATGCTCTCAAAACATCTCAAAGCGGTCGTCCACGACAATTATACTCTGCTCGTGACCACGACACCATAGAACAACTGAAGGTAAGCCTTTGCACCATCTATCTCAAGGCCCTAATTGTTACACCATTCTTTCTGGAAATTTATGCCGTTTCATTAAGAATTCGCATAGATTTTCTGGCGTCATTGCACATCGTCCATTCAGAATATATGAGTTTCTCTTCTGATTCTAGGCATCAGAAAAACTCATTGCTGAGCTTCACGAGACTTGGGAAGAGAAACTACGGAAGACCGAAGAAATTCGCAGGCAACGTGAGGAAGAACTTCGGGAAATGGGTCTCGCAACGGCCGAGGACGGCAGTACACTCGGAGTATTTAGTCCGAAGAAAGTGGGTTTTTGTGTTTTTGTTTTTCTTTTCCTACGAATATGCTGAAGAACCGCTAAGAAGGAATCATGGCTATAAAGGTATAAAATATGAAGAATAAAGAGGTGAAGTAAGTTCATCCCCAGCCATATACTAAGATTTGAACAATAAAGGATAGGAATCAGAAAGTTTGAAATAAATTATTGAAATTGAATATTTTGGCCCAATATTGCCGATCAGCCCATAAATGTTTTTTTTTTATTTCGCAAAGTTCAGTCTTGGTAGGGTAGGCCTAAAAACGTTCACGAAGTTTGCTTACGTTTTCCATACAACCCTCATAATTACTACATTTTAAAAAAGTATTGTTGTATACTCAGTGCTCAATGAAACCAACTAAGTATATCTTGAAAATTAATCAAAGTCTACAAAATTTAGTTACCACATCTTGTCAATCTTAACGAGGATCCTCTTATGTCTGAATGTCTACTCTACTACCTTAAAGAAGGTGTCACAAGGTGAGTAACATCATTCTTGAAATAAATAAGGTGTATATGAGAAACATCTTGAAATAAAGTGTCGTTCACGTTCTAGTCGTAGTCCAGTTTATAGCCCAGTTTATACCTCTGAACTTACCAATACGCCCGTAGAAAGCGAGTTGCTGCCAGTAATTCGGAGTGCGAGTGGTAATCGCTCCTCCCTCGTACGGTGTTGTTTTTCCTCAAAAAGAAAGAAAAATAACAAACAGAAAGAAACTACTCACATGCCAGATATTTTTGCAAAAAATAATAACGAGAATATAGAGGCATTGCATTCATGTAAGTGTAGTAAAATTTCTGCCTCTACTGTCTATCAGCCTCTCTATCACTTTCACGGATTTTGATCTTGATCCATGCACCGAACGTAGATTGCTAAACCGTTGGGCCGCTCTTGTGCTCCTAAAACCCTACGCAGAAAACTGAATTGAGAAAATGAATGAAGACTAAGAGATCAGCTTACTGTGATCAGAAAAGCAAGCAGATTATGTTATCCTTGAAAAAATCGAGCTGCCAAAGAAAGAGAGCAACGTAGGCTGTTCAGTACCTGCTCCCGTACATAAATGTTCGTGCGAATTTTATTGCGGCGGTGAAGAATTTCTTTTTATACTGGTGCACTAAGTGAGCTCGAGAGCGTATTCGTATTTGATGCTTTGTAGTCAGGTCCCTTTCGAAGGCTCTATGGAGGAAAGATAGTATATTCCTTTGTTTACTAATAGAGCAAGTGATATTGTGGAACAAATTTGCTAAAATTCTAAAGTAAATGAATTTTGGAACACATGAGGAAACTTTCACTAAGGGAAATCGCGGTGATGTCATCATTCTGGTTTCCAGTCACATCTATTCTCCATCGCATCCGTAGAGCCGGCGCTCATAATTGCGATCGGCTGGAAACGTGTAATTTTAGGGAAAGATCCCATTTCATGCATTTTTCCTATAGTGCATACGTTCATGTCTAGTGTCGGTCGCCCGGAAGCAGCAAAACGTCCCGATATTCTACTATCCGGCCAAGCAATTCTGGAGCATCATTGCGATTTCATCAATGATGACGGTTCCGTGAGCCTCGACCCGCAAAAGGTTTATTTTTTATTTGTTTCTAGATATTTTCGAGGGAGGGCCTCTTAGTGGTTCTATACAAATCAAGAGTGTTATGCGGGTCTAGAACTCTTCGGGAGTTGTCATGTTTCGGTGTCCAGCAACACTGTCACTGTAAGATATTGGCTGAAACTTTATCAAGCTGTTGTGTTTTGAAAGGTCAAGGATTAAACCAACCAAATGTATTTTCTAAGATTTAGCCTTCTTTACGTTATAGTACTTTAGACCCATGTGGACAGCATAATATTTAAAGATTAAAAAGTTTGTGTCATAAATTAGTGTACGGTGAATAACGTTGCAACTGCATATTACATTAAATTTCACCGTATCTTGACGTCTTGCTAGGAAATCAGTAAAGGTTTTTTTTTTCTTTACAGGATGCTCAATGTTTCGTGAATGGTCGTCCAATCACCTGTACAACAGTTCTGCATACGGGCTCACGAGTGATCCTTGGGAAATATCACGTGTTCCGCTACAATGATCCTCAGGAAGCACGGCAGAGTAGGCACAATCTGTCTTCATTGACTGGTAGGCATTTCATACAAATCTTAATGTACATGCGAGGTTCATAATCTGAGGAAAAAGAGAAGTATTCTCCTCAATAATTCTACAGTACGTGCAGACATCCATTCCATTTAAAGCCGTAACATTATCCTTGCTATTTTCGTGACAAGTGTTGAATTGCACTGTCGCACTAATTCAAATAAAGGTAATATCCGTTTACACGCAACTGACTTCACCTGAGAAATGTAAGTTTCTCAACCAAACAAAATTGTAGTTTCACATTTCTTGGTACTGTGTACCTCATTTTCATCAATCGATCAGTGACACTCTTAGTTTCTGAACGTTATTACCGTATCACCCTAGAGTTCTCTGGTAGCAAAATTCAATAAGCAATTTTTGCAGCCATTTTTCTTTCCAATTCCTGTAAAGGCAGAACATTTCGTAGTTTTCAATTACGAAAATTGCTTATTCCGGGAGTGATGTCAGGAAATACTCCAAAAAGAGAAATCCCAACACTAAAACTCGCAAAAATGCTATGTACACAAGTTTTTATCGGAATAATGAAAGAAATGACCGAGCGCTTACGTTCATATGCTTTTTAATATTGTTTTCATCATTTCCTGCCCTGGATTTGTTGCATATGTCGCTAGTCCGTGGCTTAGTAAGACGACCGAAATTCGTTCGTCATAGTGCACGACGAAAAAAAAAACCTCTTTTCATCCTACGCACATCGATTTTTTTTATTTTCCTCCATGAATGAGCAGAATAAGGTTCTCAGAAAAACGTTTATGGGTACATAGATAGTTCATTGAAAAGAAGAAAGGGTGTGCGTGTGGGCCTATTCCGGAAATACAATCAAAGCGCAGCGCTCGACTGGGCTACTGCGATTCTGCGTACTGAGTTCACATTTAGCCTTTAAATCTGTCTTCATTCTTCGTCCAATTTCAGAGCAACCACTGGACTGGAAATATGCACAGCAAGAACTGCTCGAGAAGCAAGGAATCGATCTAAAGGCGGAGATGGAGAAGAAATTGTTGGAAATGGAGAGCCAATACAGACGCGAACGCGAAGAACTCGAATTAAAAATGCTTCGTCAGACAAAGGTTCGTTTGCTTGGATCTTTGTTGCGTAATATTTGTTTATTGAAAGTATTAGAATCATTTGTTTTTGTAGGAATATGAAACACGCATTGAAAGTCTACAGCGACAAGTTGATCTTGCGCAATCGATGATTAGCTCATGCGGTTCCGGATGGGAAGGGGAGCGATTTCTTACAAGCTCTCTCATGGAATTTGGTACGTTTTGTTTTACAATTTTTTTGGTGATAAGTGGACGTATGTGACCTTGCAATTTTCTGAAGTATCCTTTTTTATTGTGTTCTTGCGTATTTACTCTTTGCACGCACTTTCAAATTGTTCATGATTTCTCACTGCATAATTTTAGTTTTCTCAGCTGAAAATCATTTTTTCTTCAGTAAATGGTTTCAGTTTAGATGTTTCAGATTATTCCAGATCTTGTGTTTGCGGTGTACTTGTTCTTTTCTATACATTTGTTTTTTCTGGAGACAAAAACGACGTTGTTTACAATATATAAGAACTTCTCTGTCTTATTTTTCGCTCAAATAGTCGTTTTACTAATGTCAAACGAAATTTCTTTAGTGAAAGGCGATCAATTTCAGCTGAAGAATGCAAATGGACAACTGATCAGGAGAAGGTTGCTCGAAAAGCTGCAATTAAATGGAGATATCATCAGTTCACCTCGGTAAAGAATAACAAATACGTAGTTAAGACATTCTCTTGCACAGGGAGAGATATTTCTTGACGTAAACTCCAGTGAACCTTAAACTGTTCTGTAGGTTCGAGATGACTTGTGGGGGAACGCGATCTTTGTGAAGGAAGCGAATGCGATATCAGTTGAGTTGAAGAAGAAGGTTCAATTCCAGTTCGTGCTCCTTACCGATACCATGTACAGGTACGTGCAAATAGTTTGTTCGCCACTATTTTTCAGTGTTTTTGTTGTTTTTGTAAATTTCTGAATCACCATCAATGCCTCGGTTTTTTTAAGGTTTTTTTAGCTTTTTTTTTCCAATTTTCCGCTTTTCCACATTCAATGCCCGCAAAACTTGGAAATTTTATGTATGCATTTCGCATTAAAATTCAGTGTTATCCCATTTTTCAGCCCATTGCCTCCCGATCTTCTTCCTCCTGGAGAAGATTTGACACTACGACCGTATCCGAAGACGGTTGTCGCTATTCAAGTACAGGATCTTAAGAATGGAGCCACCCATTACTGGAGTATAGAGAAGTTAAAGTATGCTCTCTTTGTTTTTAATCAACTGAACACCGTGAAGCAAATCTGTATCGTATCGTAATTATCGTAAAAGTATATATCCATCGTAAAAGTAGAAGCGCTGAAGTTTTATGCTTTCTGTATGATGTTTTAGTCTCACTAGTATATAGAAACAGTTCCACTTGGCTCATATGTAGAGAGCTGCTTTGCTTTAGGGGAGGGGGATTGATTGAAAGTTGAAGAGAGAGGGAGAGTCCTAATGTCAGCTTCGGATTCTTAACATCAGATTTTTATAAACTCATTTTAAAAAATGAAAAATGGTCCCGAAACTTCAGAAAATGCCTGTAGGCTCTCCGTCACTTACCTTTAATTGTTTTGTTTTGGAAGACGGCTTTTTTAAAAAGTCTATGTCGCTGTACTAATGATTTGTGGCTCTCCTGTTCCAATAATTACTCTTTCTTCTTATGGCAACTGTCTATAAATCCATCATTGTTGTAGCCCTAGGCAACGCCGTTCCAATTCCCAATTAACCATAGTATTCTTCGATTCAGAAGAAAGGATTTTTTCCCCTGACTACAACCGCTATAATTAAGTTCTGGATCTATTTCCGAGACATGAGATGGAAAATAAAATTGCTTAGGGAATAAGTTCCCAAAACTGACTACAATTGTCCACGTGGTCAGACATATCCCATCCTTTTAACGGGAACAGCAAAAAAAAGGGTCTGTTTCCCACATAAGGAAAGGATACGAAGAAAAACATGGATAAAAAAGTAACAAGGGAACGCTTATGGAATTCTGATGTTATGATCGATTAAGACATTGAAAAGACATGAGAAACGAGACAGGAAATTGATCCGAGAAGAAACAAAATAAAGATCTGGAGTCGTTTTGTTGCTTTCACGATTTTCTCGATTTCAGATGGAGTTCTGGAATCATGAAACCGCATTTAAAGGCCCCTACTTTTGTTTCTTTCTGATTTTCTGTGAGATTTGGTCGTATTGTCGGTACACAAATCATACCGTATAAACAATACAGCAGCAATTCTGCACAAAAGTTCTTCCTGCTGAGATTTTCAGAAGAACAGTGTAGGAAGAGGAACCTTCTTGCCTATCCTCTTAATATTTTTTTCCGCCGCAAATTAAATATTCAGATCTTTCGATTTATCAATTGTAATTAGTGTTCTTTTCTGAAATTTTGTTCTCACATCTCCTATTGTTTTCTGATTGCATTTTGAAATGTCTTTGAAATGATCAGAAACATTCAGGAAAAAGTCGATAGTCGAAAGAAACCTACTGTAATTGAGGCATGCCTATATATAGAATGTAGAATGTAGAATGCCTATGTATAGAAATTTCCCCCTTTTTTCTGTCATGTTTAATTTTTTTAAATAACAAGTCACTGCTTTTCAAAAACAACTATGCCCACCCTCTGAACTCGGCTACCGTACCCCGTTTATAGGCAGCGTTTGGAAGATATGCGTTGTTTCTACAACGCCGAGCTGTCCGTGGTCGGCACACCGGCTGACGCCCCGTATAAAACAGTAGCCGAGGGATGGTTGGCGATGCTACAGTTGAATCCGGCCCGACTCGTGCCCGACAGGTACGGTAGCCCGCATGAATTCTGTCAGCTATCCCACGCTTTCGCTGCATGTACTGCTGATTTTGCCTCCGCATGGTTTGAATCTTTACGCGCATGAATACCCGTCAAAACCTCTCTTGATGAAGTAAGAACGATTCTTCTGCATGACGCATCCATGTTTATCACTGTCCTTTTCTCTCTCTGTTCCTGGAAAATTATGACACGGTGACTTTTGCAGTGTTTCTGATGATAAATTAAAACCTGCAATGGCATGTTACGAGTGACCTGCTACTCTTCTAAAGCTAGTTTGTGTTATGAAAGTAAAAAGGGAGTTCTGAGTTACAGACAGCGCTTGGAGTCCATGCGAGATATGTATGGAGCAGATCAACTCAGCCCTTGCGATGATCCAATGATGGAAGCACTGATGGGCACTGATCCTTTCTACGATAGATTCCCATGGTTCAGGATGATTGGCAGGTGAGCAAATTGCTGAATCAACCCTTTTTTCTCCTTGAATTTTTTCTTTTGTGTTCTAAATTGATTTCCTTGAGCTGTAGCCGAGATTGGTATTGATCGTCTTTATTAAACAACAGCTAACGTTTCGGCGTTATCGCCTTCGTCTTCGTTTTAGTCTAGCTAATGAGGCTCTGACGAAGGCGATAACGCCGAAACGTTAGCCGTTGTTTAATAAAGACGATCAATACCAATCTTGGCTTCAGCTCAAGGAAATCAATTTAAAACTACATTTCAACATGCCGAGATTCAAAGACAGTCGAACATGGACAATACCCTTTTGTGTTCGTTAGAGGTGTTGCCTTTTTCCATTATACATCTGAACATTTTGATAATTTCTTTATGAAATACGCCTCCACTGTGGCCAAAAGTTTGTCCCTTTTTCAAAAATCCTTCAAAATTCGGCTTTTGAAGTAAAGGAAAGAGAGTTTTTTTGCTAATTATTTTCTAACTAATTATTAATGACTAATTATTTTCACCTTATCAGTTAAAAAAAAAATTTGCACATCTTCTTTCTGAGAAGAAGAATAGTTCCGCTTGCAGAGCCTTCGTATACCTTAGCAACTTGCTACACAATGTGCCACTAGTCCATAAGGTAGCCATTGTCAACGAAAAAGGAGAAGTCCGAGGTTATCTCAAAGTTGCCATCGAGCCGGTCAATCCGCGTGAGTTGTGGTCGTTTAAAAAAAATTAGGGGCTCTTTGCTAGACGCTTATTACATTTCTCTATGTTAAGTGGAAGCAGATACTCAGAAGAAAGGGGTTCGCCAGACAGCAAAACTACACTTCCGAAAAGAAGATTTCCTGAAGACATGCAGAAATGGCGAGAACGAAGGTAGGAGTCGTTATTCTCATTCTGTTATCATCTAGATAAATTATAGTGCTATTTTCTGTTTCAAGATGAGAGTCAGAAGTTGACTTTCCCCGCACACATGAAAGAAGAGGAAGAGTTCTGCTTCCGTGTGGTGGTAATGCAAGCTATTGCCGTCTCCGAGCAGTATTCAGACGTCTTTTGCCAGTTCAAGTTAGTTTTAAGAACACCATTCTGTTTTATTTCTGAATCTTTTATTTTAGAGAAGAAATTATTGAAATTTTCTTAGATTCTCCTCAACCTCCAAAACTTCCGATTCCAGTTTCCTTCACCGTCATGATGAAGCTTTTTCAACCGAACCATTGAAGAATTCTGGCCGTACTCCGCTATCGTTCTCGCATTCGCAGAACCTTCACATCAAAATGAGCCGTACATTCCTTCACTATCTCCACCATTTTCCTATCATTTTCGAGGTGTAGTACAAAATTTTACATGCAAGTAGACTGAAAATAGTTTCCTTTTCTTTCAACCATTTTCTGCAATAAAGGCATGCATAGATGAACGTTTAGCTTATTCTGTTTAGGCATTCGGTCATTTCCAGCAAAAGCCCGAAGGATTCCAGTTTGAACGACAACATAGCGCTCTAGGGTAAGTTTATAAACATTTGCTCTTTTTTCAGTAAAAGATTTACCGCTGGTAGAAATTGAAAAAAAAATTAAAGACTGATTTAAGCTATACAAATTTATAAGAATAATCCTCTTATTTAGACGTCGCATGTCTACAAAACTCACCTTCCAACAACCGTCGTTGGTCATCTCCACTCCGGTTAAAAGCAAAAAGGCGAATGCTCCGGTGCAGAACAAGTACGCACTTTTTAATTGTAATCGAAGTATTTACTAGATTTCATTCATTATACTTATTATTTCAATCATTCTGCATTAAATACCACATTGTTCTACACGCCACAGTTCTTCTAGTCCTTTTGTTGCCAGAATTTTGTGGTTGAGCAGAGTACATCTGGTACGAACAGGTCGTCGATAGCCTTAGGACGTCTGTAGCCGATTGATAGAAAATAAAACGAAAAAGAAAAAAGTGTTGTTGAAGAAACCTCCAGTGGTCGGAGACACAAAGTAAAAGGAGATCAACAATAAATGATATCAGGAAGCGCCTTTTACCTAAAACAACTGATACCATTCGTATTGTCCCAATAATAAGGCAGTGGGGTTAAGAGCATAGCCATAGAGTCATGATCGTAGAGCGAGTAAAAAGAGTTCTACGGCTCAAGCTCTGCTCTCTCTAGGACTGCCCGTTCCTAGAGAGGCTGAGGCTGGATTGTCGCTGTATTGGTCCTGCTCCTCCGGATAAACAGTAGGTGGTTGTGCAAGAATGCTCGGCTCCCATTTTGAAGGAATCAAGGTTATCTCTTAGTTTCCGTCCCTTTCTCCCACCTCCCACCAAGAATGAGTCATTGATGTCGTTCTTGAGACCTTCAGTCTTTGCAGATTTCGCATACAAACATTAATTTTAAGACACATAAGTTTTTAAACATTGATACAATATACGTAACATGTACACAATATAAACGTAATATACACATAGTGTCATGTGAATCAGTAAGACCTAAGTTGTCAGACGATTTCATTGAGTCCTGTTGATGTCAGCCGGCCCTTGGGGACTAGGCATGAAGACATCTAACTCTGAATAACTCTATCTATGCGATGTTGACGGTCTTTGCCTGACTTCTGTTCCGAGAGTCGTCAGAAGGCGCGACATTTGGTTGTCTGGTTGTTTCACCATAAGCTCGTGGGCAAAACAAGAGGATATAAAATCTTTGGATTCTTCTACCAGCTCGAATCTAAACATTGTCTCCTCCAGAGAGAGGTGGTGGTAGCTAACAGCTGGTAGTCAGCAGAACGGTATGTGGCCGAGGAGTCCTTTCATAATCCGTTCAGCTGAAGTTTTATTTAAACAACTTAGCATCGTGCGGGTTTTGTCATCAGTACTTTCTAGAAATGTTATCCATTGAAAGAAATATAATTAGAATTTTTGAGCTAGGACACTTGGGGAAGAATATAAAAAGTGGTGTTAGCCTTGATTTACAATGCGCGGTACTTTTAGAAGCCTATATTTATCTCTTCGGACTTGCTGTTTACTGCAGATCGCCCGCTACTGAAGTAGTACCATCCAGGAGCGGTAAGAATCCATATATATATATATATATATATATATATATATATATATATATATATATATATATATATATATATAAGCTGCAAGGGAACCAGACAAGCTCTTCATCCCTCCAGGGTCGAAGCTGGTGCTGAACAAGGCCCTGCAAGTCATTGCACACGCTAAACGCGCATTAATGAACCTCAAACGATTCTGACATGAAGTGAATGATACATCCCAAGCGTATTAACTAACGGCACCCTTTATATGACTTTCTTATGCAAATCACCGCAACTATAACTTTCTGGAATTCAGAAGGGCAATTCACCTACGAAATGAAGTTGAATTGTTCACTTTTCCATCCTTTAAAGGTATCAGCCCACGAATCTGAGCCGGTACGGATTTCAAGTGGAGTATTCGTATACGGGATGGGAGACTACGGAGAGAGGGGTGATTCCGTCCATTTCTTCCTAATTGCCGTAAAAAACTGCCCGGAAGATACGGCTTCATTCGTTTTGGCGCACCATTTTGTACAAGAGGTTCGATTGGAGCGCGCCAGTCTTGTGCGGCGCCGCATCTTCCGGGCCGTTTTTTACGGCAATTAGCAAGAAATGGACGGAATCATCTCCCTCTCCGTAGTCTCCCATCCCGTATACGAATACTCCACCTGAAATCTGCACCACCTCAGATTCGTGGTATGCTGCCTTTAACTCTTCAACTCTTTACCTCCTGGAACAACAAATATGGACTACGAGCACTATTATACACTTAGTTTTTCAGTCCCACTCAAATTCGCTCAAAGACAGACATGCTCGTATGGTTTGAGATTTGTGAGCTAGCAGGAAGCGGTGAATACGTTCCTGCAGTAGTCGATCACGCCCAAGGTTTACCGACACATGGAGTGTTCTTATTACATCAAGGGATCCAGAGAAGGATAAAAATTACAATTTGTCATGAGAAGGTAAATGCTTCTTTGGGGACTTTTTTGAGTTTTTTCTCATAGTGAACAACATGGAAAGAGGAAAGGAATAGAACAGTAAGTAGGTTTCAACTTCAGGGTGAACTAAAATGGAAAGATTGCCAGGAGTTGGTTGTTGGTCGCATCCGGAGCGGACCGGAATGGCACGGCGGGGAAGATATAGGTGATTTTTTTGGACCGGCTTCGTTGTAAACGACTGCACTCTATGTACTTTGCGTTGCTCATCACATGTTTCTTCAGATGTACTGTCTCTCGGTTTATTCCCTGGCACTTTCTTAGAATTCAGCATGGATGAAAGGTAATGTTCAATAATTTGTAACTTAAACTTCTGTACAGTACTCCTTCCAGAACCTTCTTCCAATTTGAAGCCGCCTGGGACAGTTCACTGCATAATTCTCCACTTTTGAACCGAGTATCGAACTACGGTGATCAGGTTAGTTTGTAAAATCTAATTTTTTTCATAAAGTTAGGATTGCTAATTAGTGACGTTCCTGCTTTTCCTTTTTCTTGGTGGAATTTTTTCCTTTGGCATTTAGCTATTGATTCCGTCCTTTCAAAATTTCTTCAGATCTACATGACTTTGTCGGCCTACATGGAACTTGAGGGATGTGCTCAACCTGCGGTAATCACAAAGGATATCTGCGTTCTCATTTATGCCAGAGATTCCAAAATCTCTGCAGCTAGCAGGTTTGAAGACCTTAAGATCTCCCAGAAATCATTTGAACACTGACTAGCTGACAAATCAAATAAGTCTTCCAATTCGCAGGTTTTGTCGATCGTTGATTGGCGGCATCTCGAAATCTCCTGAGATGAATCGGATTCCAGGAGTGTATCAGTTGTGCCTTAAAGACGCAAACGACTCAGGTAGTCCCGGTACGCTACACCAATGCTTTTGTGTGTCTCGTTGTGCAGTAGTAAACTGCCTCAAATTCCCTATACCTCTAAATTTAACCTTGATACCTTAACGATAACTCTATTTTCTGCTGAATCAACCCATTAACTCATGATACGACTTCTATTTCTATTTGCATTGTTTTTTTTCTTCTTCAGGATCTGTACGACGCCAGCGTCGTGTGCTCGATACCTCCTCAGCGTATGTTCGTGGTGAGGAAAATCTCGGACAGTGGCGTCCTCGAGGTGATTCACTGATCTTCGAGCATCAATGGGAACTGGAAAAGTTGACAAGGCTGCAGCAGGTGAGTATCTTTCTAGTTGATTGACGTAGAAAGTGAACTTTACTTCTTCCTGTTCTTTTATATCACTTCTTTTACTAGTCATATTGAAATAAAAAGCGTCTCTGACGAATGAAAAGAGAAAATATTGCGCTGGAAACATAAAAATCCAGGTGTATTGAAAGTAAATTTGTATAGAAAAGCATTACCCTTGAGTTGGAAACTCGTTCACTCTCGTAAGGGTGGGAACTCTCGAAATAAAAAAGAATTATTCGACTGAACTTGCGCTTAAGATCTTCCACACAGTTCTGCGCGAATTTCTGTTTCATTTATGTTTTCAAAACCTTCAGGATAGAAAACATTTTAAATTAGTCTGATTTTTTTGTACCTCTAGGAAGTTCTGCAATACTAGTATTGGCTTTCATTCAATGTTCTCTTGTTGACTAAATCAAATCGTTGTAGGTAGAACGAGTTCGTCTTTTCCTACGTCTTCGTGAAAAACTAAAAGGAAAAAGGAAAGCCGGTGAAATTAAGACCCCTGTATCACCGTGCGCTCCCGTCAGACCCATTCCAGAAACTGTTGCTCTGGATGAAAAAGAAAAAGGTGGGAAATTCTTATCTTTTAGATCGTATATGTATCTATTATCAGCGACATTTTCTGTTTTAGGCATTGTTAGCAAAGTTGTTCGTCTGATAACTCAACGAATCCCGGTTAACAAGGATCCTCCAACTGGGAACAAAGCACAGGAGCTTAGCGATGAAAGCAGTAGCAACAGTGTCACATCACCGACGTCAGACAAGTTAGTGTTTTGGTGGATTTTTCGGTATTGTTTTGTTTTACGTTATTTACTTCAACTATGTTATTGTCATTTCTTTTTCTCTTTTCTCTTGCGGGAATACAACCAGCGATATCGATCGTTCGTTGAGGTAGTGAGAAATTTTCGCGCATAGGGTTTGTCCATTTGATTGGCGTTGAAGCAGTGCTGTTGGATGTGGTTAGAATGAGAATTTTTCAGCAGTACAAAAGATTTTTGGAGTGTGAACATCTGAATCAAACTTTCTAAGTCAGTATTTTTACTTGTCAATGTCGAGCAGGAGATTTTTCAATAGCTATGGTATGGTAGTCAGTCTGCTATGGTTATCCTGCGATGTAGGATTGGCAGAAATCCATCACTCTACTTATTGTGGCAGGCTCTACTTATAGTGCCCGTAGATGCCTTTAAAGAAAATCCTAAAAGTCTATGCTTTTTTCTTTTTGATATTTGGATTTCTAGATCCATGGTCAAGTCATCCCCGTCATTGGATCAATTATGCCGCCAAAAGTCAAAATCGGATCAAAATCTCAGCTGTACGGATGATGTTCTCGATCAAATTGCAATGAAACGAAGTCTAAGCGGTAGTCGTCTGAATCAACTTCACTTCCTTGTACCAGAAGTAAGGAGCTTATGGGACTTTGCCACAGTTTTATTTCGATGATAGGGAACTCCTTGTAACACATCTCCTTTTAGGTGACAGAGGAACGTGTTGGTGTTGTTGTATCACGCAAAGGATACATGAATTTCCTTGAAGAGAAGACTCAAGGATGGACAAGGCGATGGGTGGTTGTACGAAGGCCGTACATACTGCTATTCCGAGATGAAAAGGATCTAGTAAGCAAGAAGAGGGATGTTATCCTAGTTTATTCTTAGTAATTTTGTCGAATCTAGGTTATTCGTGGAATAATAAACCTTGCAAATGCACGTGTGGAGTATTCGGAAGATCAACAGGCTATGCTGAAAGTCCCGAACACATTTTCCGTATGTACGAACCATCGGGGATTCCTTATGCAGATCATGCCAGGTGATGAGGTGAGTTCCAGAGAAATTTACGTACCTCAAATAAATGCCACTAAAGTCCAACCGGATAAAGGACATTAAAAAATATAGATTAGAAGAGAGGTGGAGTGAAATGTAGTTGGGGGTGGGCATTTAGTGGCGTCCTTATTTCTCAAAATAAGTGATTTAAATCAATTAGGACACTAAGGCCCAAGCATTAGTCTTAGAGAATCTATGACATGTAAGCTAATGCTACAAAGAGAAAAAAGTAAGTTAGATCGTCGAGAAATAAGGATGCCATCTACATTTTCCCCGAGGGGTGATGTTTTCTGTACTCATTCCTTAATTTTCAGATGTACGACTGGTTGTATGCAATTAATCCTCTCCTAGCAGGGCAAATGAAAGTGAAAGCGTCAACAAATGGATTACTAAAATCAGGCGTCTAATTATATGTGTTGGTCGTAGTCATACTAACGTAAACTTTGTGCTTTTTACGCTGTTTTTTCTTCCTTGTTAACGAATGTCTATTTGAGTTGTTCTGCTATGCCACAAGGGTATTTGTGTTGCTGTTACGTACGATTCGCCGTGCAACTGTATTTTTTCTCCTGAAAAGAAAATATTTATCTGCCCGGTTTTAAGCCCTTTCCTCAAAGAGGTGTAGAATTTTCCCCAGCTAGTCATAGTTTATCTTAACTGATTTCTCAGAGCTGTTTGATTTCCAATTTCATAGAAAAGCTACTGTGAATGTTTTTTCTCGTGTGGGAATCGCTAATTTCTATTTGTTAATTTGAGAATGTTCGGTATTCTACGCGTATTAGAAACAGCAATCGCTGACTTTTTTTTCTTACTAGTAAATTGTGTGCGAGTTGCCAAAATGATAAAGAAGATGTTGACTATTTATTGCTAGTCCCATTTATTCTCTAGGTAGTTTGATTAGTTCTTTGTCTTTCCCTTGATCTCTCCCTGATCTCTCACGCCTCAATATTCTCTATGATCTCTGTTTCTGGAGCTTCTGTGTGTAGCACCATAGAGTTCATGGCACGCACGCATATCCATTTAATAAATTATTTGCCCCATGTGATGTTATCGTCAAACGTTCACATTAGGGAACTGTACAGTGTAAAATTCTTATATTTTTCGTCGCAAGAGGGCTGGTGTGGTGTAGCGGTTAGAGATTCCACTTCCTGCACGATCGATCGAAGGTTCGAATCCGCCCTGATGCTCACCAAGCCTTTCATCCAAGGGTCGATAAATTGGTACCAGACTTGTCTGGGAGGATAAAAACACTGATCTGAAAAATCGGCTAACCCCCACAAGTCATTGTGTGGGCTAGTTACACGTTCGTAAACCTCAAACGATTCTGAATTGAGGTGAACATGGTGACGGGTCCCAAGCGGATTGATTAACGCCATAAACTTTATCCTTTATCCTTTCGTTGCGAGTGGAAAAGTTCAGAAATAATCCAGAAAACGTCTTCTAGTAAACTTTTAACCACTGTCTGATCAGTAAGCATTCACCACCCCACCGTTGCTTGATCCAGATCAACCTTTTTTTTCAATATTTTCTTTCTAGAATACCTGGAGATTAAGAAATTTATATGTTACAAGGCAGTTATAAATGTGTTATAAAGTGTTATAAGTAGTAATAGTAACGATATTAGTTTTATAAAGTATAAATATGTTCGAAGATTTGGAGGAAATCCGACTCGCATATGAGTGACGAACAATTATCCGGGGGATTTCAGAGGGTATTAATATTTTCCATGATTCCATCAGAGTTGCAGTGGTTCAGCTGAATCCACAAAGAAATTTATACTCTATTTACTAGATCTATGTCATTCTGGGAGGTTGTTTTTTGATTGAACACATCCAGGAGATGTGTATATAGGTTGTTTTCCGCCAAATGATCCTAGCAGTCTATCGATGCTCTATCGATTTCGCGAAATATCGCTAGGGTAGCTCTGAGATCATACTGCGACAATGAAGCAGTGGCCATTAGTTTTTATTTTTGTTTTGCTTAAAAAACAGGTTACAAAGAGCATTTTCCCGATTCCAGAAAAGCAGTTGATACGAGGATGAGAGCAAGGATGAAGTTACAGTCTATAAAAAAAAATTTAAAAAATTATAAAAATAAAATTAAAGTTATAAAATTATAAATTATACTAAAACTAAAACTAAAATCACTATTACTATACTATTACTTACTAAAATTATAAAAAAAAAGAGCAACTTAGACATAGAAGAGATAGCTAGAAACAATTACAACGGAAGACAGTTCCTGCTGAAACTCTATGTGCGTCCTCCGGCCAAAAACGGATCGGAATTGCTTAAAAATAAATAAACAAATAAATGTAATAAAAAAATAGTGTAGTAATTAAATGACAAGTAAATAAATAGATGAATAAATAAATGAACTGCGTTTTAGAATACGTAACACCACAAAAAGTATTGGAGCTGATGGTCCTCGCCATCACGGATTTGACCTGAACATCGATTTTTTTGGGACAATTTCGACCCGCCTATCAGTTGTCTGGTAAAGGATTTACTTTTTCTGAACTTTCTCGACGGCTGTAGAGTCTTTGGTTAGCTTCTCTAAGTTCCTTTACTTCATTTTCATGTTACCTCATATACAATTAAAATTACTTATATTAAAAGTTAAATTAATTTAGAACAATTCCACGGTTGTCCTCATGGATTAATACAATTTTGATCTGCTTGATTTGGCAGCGTATGCGATTTGCCTGAGTATCATTTATAATGGTTTCTGACGTTATCGTATAGGCCATATTTGTGGTTTTTTTTTGGTTCCTTTGACTTATTTTGCTTTATTTCTCATAATTCTTTTAATTCCTCTTTACTATTTGGTTATTTTTTTAAAATCTATTTTGACAACCTCCTCCTCCCTTATTGAGGAACCTCAGGAAAGACTGTTTTAAAAATGGATCGTCTAGGAGGAGGTAAGGCGATCCATTCTTTTTAAGCTTTACCCTCTATCCTTGTTTTTTTTTTCGTGGGTTTTATTAGGCCACTTTATTTCCATCTGTTGTATAACTTTCTTTTTTACTCTTGTTATCTATAGATGGCTACCCTTAAGATATTTTGAGGTCACATTTTGCTGGTCCACGGGGAGCAATCAAACACGCATTTCTTGCGAGTTCATGTTGCTCAACATCGTGAAATACGAGTAGTAGTGGAACGGGTTCTTTCTCAAAAGGGTCCCGTGGGATTCGTAGCGAATCGGCGACACATGACACGAAATAAGTTTTAATTTATAACTTTCGAGTGCTCGCAAAGTTCTTCGGCGAACTCTACCCGTCCCGGATTCTCGTACTTGATAGTGCCTGAAACAAAATCATTCGTATGGATTACCATGGATCTGGACGTATTATTACGTATTAAGTACTGTTCGAACACTTAGGACCGTTGCACCAATTATTTTGAGTAAAAATCAATCCCAGTCTGAATATCTCAACTTAACATTAAAATTTTGATTTTAAATTTTAATTTTAATTTAGGATTAAGTGTCCTACTTTAATCAAATGTCGCTTAGGATGCGCCAACGAGTTCACTTCAATTCAAAATCATAGTCGGGTCAAAATGACATGAAGCATGGTGCAGTTGCGTAAGCGGTTGCGGTCGAAGTGACGCGGCGAAGTTAGCTTTCGGAATCAAGTTGGGACCATCGCGAACTGCAGCGACGAATGGTGTTAGTAAAAGCCATCACTCGATCCGAACGGCTTCGCCTCACCGTGCCGCTTCGTGCTGCAACCGCTTACGCAACGGCTTCAGGTCGTTTTGACCCCACTATGCATACTTGAGGTTTAAGAGCCCGTGCTTAGGCTTAGAGGGAATTGTAGCGGTAGCCGATGAACTAAGTCAATGTTTTTATCCTCGGAGCCGATAAATCCTGGTACATTGAAATTTTTAACGCGGCTGCTGAAACACAACGATATGGGCTCTTTTGGCTTTTTGTTCCCGAGTGTATATACTAGGGGATGATGACTTGTTCTAGATTAGGCATTTGATATTGGATTCGTACCAGGATTTGATAAAAATATTTCTAGATTAGGCATATTGGACATTTATAGGATATATTGGAAATGTCCTTACTTTCCAGTCTCTGACGACAGTATCAATCAAATCCTGGTACCAATTTATCTGCCCCTTGAGGGATGAACGGCTTTTGGTGAGCACTAGGGCGGATTCGAACCATCGATCGATCGTGCACACAAAGACGAACCTCTTATCTACGGCGCTACACTCGCTCCATTGAAATGTTAAGTTGAGCTGGTTACAAAGTTTTACATTGAAATAGTCATTAGAAGAAAAAAAAAAACAGGAGTCTGTGTACATTTTTGTGTCCGAATATCCGAATCCTTTAGTTGAGGAGGTCATCGAATCTTCGCCGGACTGTGCATTTAGATCTTTCCGTTGCCCATTCACACACGAGTTTGTAGGTTTTTTGTTTCTAAATCTAATTTTTTAAAATTTTTATTCTATATTATTTGCACTATATACTACTATATACTATTATTTTAAATTTGTTTTATTTTTTTCGACTTTATCCTTCCTTAGGGTTTCCCTTAGCTCATGTATTATTGATGGAAATGAAATAACTTCTCAAAAAAAAAAAAACAAGAAGCTCTCAAAATTGTCATGCTCCTTCAGAGGATCAGAGGGTAAAATATCTACGAAAGAATATTTTTGGTACATATTGTGTGTTCTTAAAAATCTGCACATCAGAGGTTATGAATTTCTTCTAAATTAAAAAAAAAGAACAGTTTATTAGCGCGAAGTTCACAAACAAAAATGATATGAAAGTACCAGATCAACAGGAATCAACTGAATCATAAATGAAAGAACGAGAGTCACAATTTGGGGTTAGATAACCTTTGTTCTATTTCTAATCACTACGGTACAACTACCAGATGTAAGTGTATTTACGTAGTACACTAAACTTCTACTTATTTCACATTTTGAAAGTTTTTTGTATTTCTACTAATAAGTATACAGGAGACTACTGAAAGTAAGAGTAGTAATTTGTTGTTTATGTTCACGATCCATCCCCGATTTAAATGCTAATTTACCCTGAGTTGGACAGAAATTGAAAAAAAAAAACTTTTCGTAGCGCTATGCTCAAAGTTTTAGGGTAAAACGATTGATAACGATAGCAGAAAATAGGAGAAAAATCTAGAAACAGTGGCGGAACTTCGGAAAAACGCATATTTCTCGTTAGAGTAGGTATCTCTTCGGAGATGTGAGTAGCCACACTGGGATGGAAGCGTTGACCAGCGAATTTTAAGCATATTGAACATCGCTTCACGATTATTGTGGAACATACGACCAGTGATCTGAAAATTTCCATAATTTTTTTCCTGAAAATTTCAACAGTGCTGGGAATGTTTTATTTCATTTCTGAGGAACGTTGTGACGCAATTTTGGATTCATTCTTGGAGAATGAATGAAAAAGGAAAAGGCAAACGAGGAGGAAAAGGAAAAGGCTGAAGAGCAAGTAAACGTAATATGAGGAAAATGCATGGCAGAGAATGAGAAGAAGGGAAAGGCAAAAGAAAAAGGAGAAATAAGTAAAGATGGTACTGAAACCTTAGAAAATCAATAAATAAAGGAGTTGGAAAGAGGGAGAGGTCAGGAAGAAAAGAATTAGTGGAAAAAGGAAAGGGGAAACAAGGGAGAGAGGAAAAAAAGAAGTGCTCAAAACTAAAATAAGGAAAACGTACGACTTCCGACCGGTATCCGCATAGTTTTCCGTGTTCTTGAGTGAAACAAGTGGAAAACTTATCGTAATCGCTGAAAATAAAATGAATTTACTACTACATAGGATTACTGTAGACGTTTCTTTTGTGCAGAGGAAATTTTCGAGACCAGGTAGGCAGTGAGTGATCCGGAAGAATATCTGCACCTAATTATTGATTCCAGTGGCAGTTATAGGATAGGGAGATTTTCTCAGAGGTTCGCTTTCTTCGTCTTTCTTTCATCGACGTTCTCTAACTAACATTTTCGACTCAGGACACTTTATTTCCACGAAAGGATTTTACTAAATTTTTTTAAAAATGAATTTACTACTACATAGGATTACTGTAAATGTTCGTTTTGTGCAGAGGAAATTTTCGACACGAGGCTGGCAAATATCCGGAAGAATATCTGCACCTAATTATTGATTTACCTAACAGTTCAAGGATAGGGAACCGTTGAGAAATTTTCTCAACGGTTCGCTTTCTTCGTCTTTCTTTCATCGACGTTCCCTATCTAACATTTTCAACTCAGGACACTTTATTTCCACGAACGCTTGTTATTCGTTTTTTTATAAGGCTGCCTTTAAGAGGTGACTTGACACGAAATGGGCCAAATCGTTGGCGAGAAAAAACACGCACACATACACACTCGAATAGAACAGTTTTTTCGAGAAGCTTCGAAATGTTTTCGTTCGTAGGGTTTGGCGGATAGAGTTAGCGAATACTATGTACCTGCAAATATTCTGGATATTCTGTTGAGATTGATTTCGAGCGAATAGATGCATGCTTTCCTTAAGATTTATCGTTTGAACACGACATGATTGCGAGAGTTCATGGCCGTTTTCCCTCCAACACGGGAATTGTGCTCGAACTTCTGAAAAGACACATTTGAATAGGTTTTAACCCCTGCAGCGAAGAACTAGTCACTGCATGTTTCATTAGAAAATCAATTTATTTTGTTGATTTCTAGTTTTTTCTCCGTAGAAGTTGTCAATCAAACGGAAATTTCTCCTCGCCCCTGACAGGAAAAATGAATTTTGTTTGCATTGAATTTTCTATAGCTTCTACAAAGCGTTCAAATGGGAAAAGTTATCTTTGAGTACTTGCGGTGTTCCTACGTGAAGCATGAAAAGCTGATGAATATAGAAATTTGAAAATTTCACAACTTTCCCAGGCAAACGTTTATTTATCTGCTTCAAAGATGAAACTTCTATGTATACCTTCCAAATGGGCACAAGCGTCCTGCCACGATTTGATACCAGCCAAAAGAATTGCGGATTCTTGCGATTTGTTGCATCGATTCAGGCAAAGTTCAAGAGCTGCGTTACTCCTGCAAAAAAAGAGACTATAATACTTGGATAAAATCTGAGAAACTTTAAAAGAACTCCAGGAAACTTTGAGCACGCTTGTTGCCTTTGTAGAATATAATAAATAAAAAATAAAATAAAATAATGAAATCACAAATGATACTCAGAGGTTTCCATTCAGTTGGAAGCCTCCAAAGCGTGCTCCTTCGCCAGAGAAAATCACTAAATCATCATTTAACAAAATTTTCCAAACATTTTGTTATCCTGGAAAACAAATTCAAGCCGAAAAATCCGTTCCGAGGTTTTGGTTGAGAAGTAGATATTTCGAACACAGTATCGCTTCCCAATATAATTTTTTTTTATTTTTTTTACTTCTACTCCGCAGCAACCGTTATAAAAATTTTAAACCACTGGAAGACATTTATGGAAAAATCAACAAAGCAAATTATGAAAACGTCAATCTCTTCCTCTCTTCGATATCCTCTCATTCTCTGAAATTTAAGTATCAATTTTTATGAAGTGAGGATTTATTCCTATTTATTTGGCAACTAACAGAGACCCCTTTGCAAGGGAGAACCGAGAACCGAGATAATTTTTTGGAATCACAATTTCCTCCTTTCCTCATAAACATGAAATTTCATGGATATGGGACATGTTTTTGGATTTCAGACTTATGAGACTACGAAAAAATCCATTCGTCAAATTTTTTGCGGACATAAAAAATTTGGGACCCCTTCTCCGGCACCACTATGTATTATAACGTTAGCTTCCCTAGGTCCTTACACCAATAGGCTACACATGTTTGTTTCATCCATAGTACTAAAATTTTCAGGGAAAAAAATGAAATAGATGTATTGTTATGACCATTTTAATTATTTTGTACTTTTCTTCTAACAATTTTCAATCCTCCCTTGTGCGATTAACCCTGCCACTATAAACGATTTTTCTAGGAAAACACAGAGCGAGGA
Organism: Necator americanus; assembly: GCF_031761385.1. NCBI lineage: Eukaryota > Metazoa > Nematoda > Chromadorea > Rhabditida > Ancylostomatidae > Necator > Necator americanus. The sequence continues at coordinate 39,510,381 of NC_087372.1, forward strand.
GTCAATGAGTTTAACAATGATGTAGCTTTTTTATTCCTATTTTTGTTCGAAATTAAAAGGATCTTCTTCTATAATATTACTAAAAAAATAGAGGAATTTAATTAGGGAATTATTATTTAGAAAAATACAAGAGTAAAATTTTTATCAGCTGACTATTTTAACTACGAGAAAGGTGAAATTTTTCAGAGGTCCCAGTTATGAGCATTAAAAACTCCCTGCACACATTGAAAGAAAAAAAAAATCTCTGTTTCTATTGTGCCCAGATTTTAGCTATTACTCTTTTCTATTCCCTCTTTGTGTTTCTCAAAAGAGTTTAAAAGCTGAGCATTTTTTTTTCTGGCCCTCATATAGTGCAACATAGTCCTAGGCAAATAACAAAGTAGCATTTTTCTTAAAATGATCCCTATGTCGAGCTACATGTATATATCTATTTCCATCTTGCATGTCATGCTCTTTTCTTGCCTGAATTGCCGGAGGATGTTCGACGAGAGAAGCACATTCCCCCTAATTTCATGACCAGAAAATGATATATAGGAGAGGTGACTGAAATTGCTTACGATCACCCAACATGATTCAATTTTCCGTAAAGGATGCACGGGAGGAAAAGGTCCCCCGATGAGAGAGCGAATATGAGAGAGACGGAAAAGACATGGAATGAAGAGAGTGGTTGACGTTTTTTTTTATTCGGTGGTGGGTACAGAAATGATTAGAAAACTCAAACACACATTTCTCAGACTCCAATATTCTAACAAAAGAAAATTTGTCTACCAGTCACTGCTCCTTTTTGTTCCAAATTTTTCTTTCTTATGCTTTTTCTCAAAGAAGGAAGATCCATTCTGCGCCTGGGAGAATGGGAGGTCTATTCTTCAATTTACTAGCAGAATGGACCTCCCATCTTGAAGAAAAAAATCAATAAAAAATTTGTTAGAGATAACTCTGTTGGTTTTTTAAGGTTCCCAACCCTAGGTTTTTCTCTTTTTTTTGTTCTTTAAGGTTTTCAGCGTTATTATTATTATTATTATTATTATTATTATTATTATTATTATTATTATTATTATTATTATTACTATTATTATTATTATTATTATTATTATTATTATTATTATTATTATTATTATTATTATTATTATTATTATTATTATTATTATTATTATTATTATTATTATTAGCACTACTACGGTACCTTACGGCGTAACCATAGATGATTGATGATGTGAACGATTAGATCTTTTACATACATATTTCCTGCACAGGTCAAAAATTAGTTTTTAATTTTATTTAGTTCGAGTTTTTTTTGAATTTCTTTCTTGTATAATTGCTTTCCGATCTTCTTTTTATCTCGAATTTATGTGAAGAGACAAAAATTCAGGAACTAATTCTCAATAATGCCCATGTTTTGGGAGATTTTCGTGCGATTCCAAACTTCAACCATTTGTTAAAGTATCCTACTGTTTCGGGATTTTAATTCCGAACGACGAGGTGAGTTTTAGGAAGTCACTGTCATTAATTCCGTTCATTTCATCCTCACTTCTACTTTACCCCTCCAGTATCGAAAATAACAATCGGAGAAGTCAGAAAAAAAGAACTATTATTGACCTTCTTAAATTATAGCACCGTAAATCCTAAAAAGAACCATTATTCCACTTTTTTTCCCGGCGTCGTAACTTCAGTCTATATCCACTTCTTCTATGTGGATTTGAGATCCCGATAATTCGCAGGAAAGTGGGTGATTGTCCTTTTTGTCCTCTACACACTTCCTATTGAAACGTCTGTCAACAATAGAACTCTCTAATTTCATCTCCCTCGAGACGCTCGCGGGGCCAAGAACAAATTCAAAAGTCGTGTACTTTGCGCTTTTTTTTTTCGTGGTCCCTTCATCTTTCTCTTAGTGGTTAACTTTAGTAGGAAATGAGAAAATTATTTTACTACTGCAGCAATTTCTGGAAGAAGCAGTTATCCTATCTCTAAAAAATTAGAATTTACCAAGAAAAGAAGTGATTTAATCAAATCCAGAACTATGTACTATTTCATTAGGTGGAGAATATAATCACGTCGTATTAGATTTAGATCCATTATGGTCCCTGAAGGGAATTGAGAGAGTATATTCTAAGAAAAGTGCCCCAGGCCTTAATGTCAATAAATTTTCCAAATAGTTTCATGCTACTTCCCCACTCTAAAGGAGTAATATATGATGGAAAAATCGATCAAGAAATTGCCAGAGAATGCGGAAAGCGCTCGGTTCTTTACTATTCAGCAAAACTCTGATGGAAATATAAATTGGGGAGGGCGGCTATAGTCAGCGGTTGCAGATAAAACGCCCGTTGATTTTCTTTATGAATTTTCATTTTGTTCCAAAAAACCTCTCTGACCCGTAGAACGGTAAAACTATGCAGGAGTTTCAGTCTAATCACAATCCTCCGAATTTTCCGGTTTTTTTCCCAGGTTGATTTTTGCTAATCGCCCAAAAAAAAAAATACTAAGATAATTCCATACGAAAGAATTGTGAATGGGAATGTAATTTTTCTTTTCCAACGAGGAAATGAGTTGACGAAAGAATTAACGAATGTATGATTTGATCAAAACAATCTGGAATAGCTGCAAATGATTTCTTTCCAATCTGTCGCATTTTTAATTGTGATTATTATTTTTACAACGAAATAATTTGGCCAAAAATTCCAATAATCGCTTCCTTGAAGGTGAAGAAATGTTTTATGATCTTCTTGGGATCTTTTTCTCTGATTCTCGCCCAAATTTCAACACTTCCAACTGTTTTTTCTCCTTCAAGAAAAATTAATACCAGATATCCTCTGTGATGACGTTATTCGTTAAACATTATTAAATCTACACAATTTTGTGAACACTTATGCCATTCGGCATCAACAAAAATAGCTGAAATAAGAGAATTTTAAGATGCAAGGAAATCACTGTATTTCCACCGTATTTTCTAGACTTTCTTTATTGAAATCCAGAAAAAAAGAACAATGGTTGAAAACCACTACGTGGCTTGGAGGAGAAAACAATCAGTCGGCCATATTTTATAACGGATGCGTGGTATCGTCAATAATAAGGGGATTTCTAGGATTTGTTTAAATTATGGGTCACGCGGCGTTCCCTCAAATCCCTCGTACTTTGTGGCATTGATGTCATAGAAAAGATGAAAAATTGCAGAAATACCGGGGATTTTTTGGTTAGGAATTCGTTGGCAGTCGTCACAGATTTTTCTTGACGGAAATTTCAGATTCCCAGCTTTTTTTCTGGAAATATTTCAGTGAATCTCTTAGCGAACGAACGTGATAACCAACCATTCGGCTGTTGTTTTTCCTCTAATGTTAGTACCACATCACATTACGCCATTGTGAGCATTCGTAAAAGAACAATAACGAGCATTAGGAGCGCTCGTAACGGGGCTCGACCTCTCACACAAATATCCTCTCTCTCTTTGAATGTAAATGGTCAGAAAACAAAAAAAAATCTCCAGCTTGTTTGCACGAATTAGCTGAGATTCTTGGAATATTGGGGAAAAAATGGGATGAATTAAAGGCATCACCTCACGAATCTGGAGTGGTACGGATTTCCGGTGGAGTATTCGTATACGCGGTCGCAGATTATGTGGAGGAAGGTGACTCCGTCCATTTCTTCCTAATTCCCGTAGAACACGGCCCGGAAGATACGGCTTCGAGCGTTCCGGCGCGCTATTTTCTACAAGGAGTTCGATTGGAGCGCGCCAGCTCTGTGCGGCGCCGCATCTTCTGGGACGTTTTTTACGGGAATTAGGAAAAAATGGACGGAATCACCCCTCTCCATAATCCACGACTCCGTAGACGAATATTCCACTTGAAATTCGCGCCACCTCAGATTCGTGGAGTGATGCGTTTAAGGATTTTTGCATGTGAAATGGAACAGCATAGGGAAATATCAATGCATTGTCATCCCCAGAAGACCATCAACATCTGTTTGATTTTGATCATTTTGTGGAATACTGGAATTATGAGTAATATTTATTTTTCAAGGGAATTTCCCGTAACATGGTGGATAGAGATTTTACTGCGTTTTTTTTTTCTAGCAATTCCAAACGGTAGAACGGGAAAAATTCAAAAATCTTCCCACTGTCCTCATGCTAAGATTTAGGAACAAAATAACAATTCCTGGTGAGCGCGTCGCTCTATTTTCATTAGTTTTTTTTCTTTAAAATTATTTCTAATTTCTACCAGTCACTCGGTAACGTTGGAAATGTTTCATTTGACAGAAAAAATAATTTAATAAGAAAGAATAATAAGAAAAATTGCGAGAAAAATTTAGGAACGCAGTACAGAAGTAGAAAGAAGAGCGTTTTGATTAAAGTAGTAAATTGAAGGAATACTCTTGTGAATGAAGGTGTTCTGGAAAGGGTACGAGCTCTATGATTACAGTAATGGATAAAATACAAACTAAATATTTGGACAGACTTGCAATTATAACTACCGTGATTTTAATCACTTATTTATTACATTTATACTTATAATTTTACAGTGACTTGTATTTATATATTATTATTGTTTTATTTTTGTTTACTGCTTATCGTCATTATTTGTCGTTCGATAACCTCATGAACGTATGTAAACAAAACTACATAATAGGCAGTTGAGTGAATAATCACAAAAACTTTTCAATCCATTCTCAGAAACGGCGGAAAAGACACGAAGTAAAGTTTTGCCCTTTTGAAGGCTTTTTTTTCATGAAGTGGGTGCCAGTTTCTAACATTTAAAGGTTAGCAATGAATAAATTCGTTAGTTACGTAAGTAGGTCAAATAAAAAACACGATAACATGACCTTGCGCGGCCGTGATGCGTTCGTTTGTTGAGTGTGTCAATGAAAATCAGAAAATTCAGCAAATAACAATTAAAACGTGCCAGAATACAAGGAATTTGACAAATTTCTTGGATGTGGACGAAATATTATCCATTATGAAAGAAAGTAGGTAAAATCCCATGAAAATCCTAAGTATAACTTCTTTTTAGAGTTGTTCAGTTGTTTGCAACGTTATAGCTTTCTCTTCCTTTCTTTTTTCTCGGAAATATTTCTATTCCGCTTCACTACGTTTCAATGTCATCGTTAGGCATCGTTTGCAATCCGAACTTCGGATAACAAGCAAAAGGGCAAGGAAATCCACCTCCTTGTTCTTTCCTTTAAGATTTTTATGATTAGGCAGATGTTTTTTTCGAAACATTTTTCAAAAAAAAAGGTCTTCAAAGAAGTCTCGCTATCGAAAGCAAACACAGATTCCTTGCACAGTAGTTGGCGGGACGAAAATAAATAAAATTATAATTCGCTTTAATGTAAGACACTGATATATAGCTATGTACTATGAAGGTAACGGATTCAGAAATAATCACAATCCATAAAAGTGCTTTTTCCGGGTAAAATTCCATGAAACACAGCTGAAACATTAGAATGAAGCAAACCTAACGAGACAGATTCCATTACCAATTAATTCACTTAATTGTTTTACCGGATTTTATTTTTTCCGTGATTTTCTGAGCAAAACTTCAAAACGTCACTTCTTTTAATCAAACAATCTTTTCTTCACTCTTCAATATCGCCTCTTTTGGAAGTAAAAAAGAAAAGAGATTTCAATTTTTTTCCTTAAAGGAGATCCCCTACGATCCCTGGCGACGAAAGAAGTGTAAAAAGAATAACAGAAAAATGTGGCTTGCGTCACTGGGAATCACTTGGGAAATCCATGATATGCCCTATGTAATGCAATGCTTCATTAGATTAGTTTTTTTTTTATGTGCAGTCAATCAGACGGTCACCATTCTTTCAAAAATAATTATTTATTGCTCTAAGAAGCGCTTATGGTCGGGTTCCCGTAAGTAAAGGACAGCTCATGGTGTCTGGAATCGATTTAAAGAAATTTTACTAGGATTCTGGGATTCTTTATGGACCCGCTATTGATACAATTATGGATTGTTTAAGTGATTTTTCTCTCAACACAACGAAAAATTTCTGCCCTATAAAAAAATATAAAATATAAAAAATATAAAATTTGAAAAAAAAAATTAACACTCTCTTTAAATAACAGTTTTTGAAGGAACAAAGTTTTCAAGCGAATTGAATGTAACTGACAGAGAATTTGTCATAAACAATAAATCTATCCTCTGAGGAATGTGGATCACATTCTTCAACCAGCAGCTGCAACTCTCAACCACATGGACCTCTTGCTGGCAATGCTTAGAAATATGTATGTGTTTGAAGAAAACCTAAAACGCGCTTAAATATTGTAAGCAATCAAAATGAGATGTTCAAATCCTCGGGGGAATTTCATTTTGGGGATGGGAAGAGGAACGAAGATATGTATGTACGAGGAATGTATAATAGATCTCTTCAAAATGTGGAAACATCTTTGCTAGACGAAGGGGTTTTAAAAAAAACAAAGAGAATAATAAATAATAATAATATTAATGAATTAAAGAATAATAAATAAGTTAAATAACAATAAATAAATAAATAAAATAAAGAAAAGTGAAAAATTAGAATTTGTCGCAGAAATGCGCGCTCGTGTGGAAACATGTTTGCCAAACTAAGGGGTTTAAGAAAAAAGAAAAAAGAAAAAAAAAGAATTAAAGAATAATAAGTAAATAAAAATATTAATAAATAATAATAAATAAATAATGATAAAGAAAAATGAAAAATTAGAAATTGGCGCAGAAATGCATGGCATTAAAATCCGGAAAAGATTCCTTAGGTCCAGTAGTTCAGATGTTTTGGAAAAAAGTGGATTATCCTTTTCTCAGCAAACTATAGAACGTATTCGTGAAAGTCAGAATTTTTCTCCCGACTGAATTATTTTTCCACAGCGATTAGAAAGTCCGGCTCTTGTCTCGCATGGCTTTCTTATTGCATTGTCCGGAGCGTTGCTGAAGTCAATTAGCGAGTATTATGCAATAGAAACGAGCCGCATGACGTAATGATTCGCGCGCAACGAACTTCTCAGCAATTGCCATGCGTTGCGTCCGTCAGACTGAACAAGAAAAAATTGCAATTGAATGTGCACAATTGTAAAGGTGATGGGGCGAGTGTAAACGTTCCGCAGAAGTGCAGCTTGCGTTTTTGCAAGCGACATTAAACGCGATGCGGATCCGGAACACCTCCGGGAATCACGCTTCGTTTCATTGTGGACAGCGTTGTTGAGCTGATAAAATGAAACGGAAGTTCGGCGGCAAACTGAAAATATTTAGCCGAAAACTTACTCGCAAATAAGTTTCGCTTTAAGATATGCTGCCGTTTCATTCCCGGTGGTCCTGAGAAGATTGAGAAGTGGTAATGTGAAGTCGGTAGACCATTCGTTATCCATCTGGAAGAGATTGATTTTGATATTGGCCATATTTGAGCACAAATATTATTAATTTTTCTCCTTCCAGGCTTTTGTGAAAATAATGGTGATTGCTCGAGAAAAACTTCTAGAAGATTGCTGTGTACATATCGCAGCAAATTATACTTTATTTAGTGTTTTTCTTTTAAGTATTCAAGAAACCTTTGTAAAAATGAAAAAAAAAACAGTTCTGTAACCATCGAACATACAATAGTGCTACTTTGCAGGGAATTTTTACAGTCCCTAGGAATCCGGATATAAGCTGCATATTTTATACTTTATCCAATCCTTAATTAAAATTTATTTTTTACAAGCAGTTCCTATAAAACTCTCAACTGCTTGCATTTAGCTCTCTTTTACTGTTTTACTCCAAAACTCCCTCTCCAAAAGAAGTGATGTATTAATGTGCACGAGAACTGGTCCCTAGTCCATTTCAAATCTCATTTTTGTGGATCGCGCATCCACGCTGGAGAATTGCTGCAAAACGACATCCTTCAAAATCCCAAAAGAGGTTAGGAAATTAGGAAAAGTGACAGAATAGTCCAGAACATTTTTTTTCTACTGGTAACAATTTTATTAGAAAAAGATCATTATTTCCATTGTTATGCCCATATATTCTTCTTACAAGTGCTGTTTCTTTTGTTCAGATGTGTTGCTATAAGAATAACTCAAGATAAAATTTTATTCTCTCACCAAAAACTTACAGAATGCCTACCGTAATGTTGGCTTTAGTATCTATGTCCATGTTTTTTTGGACATCCTACCAGAACATTCTCTTTTCTATAGTGATCTAGAGGAAATTTTTGTTATCCTTCCTATTCCAAAACACCGATTTAAGAAATTTCGAAAATTTCTGGACACCTACCTCACGCATATGATTATCTTTGCAGCGAAGCACGCAAAAGTTCACACGGATCTCCGCACAAGAGCCAACGATCACTGCCAGCACAATTAACAACAAACACATGTCGCAAGGGATTCGGACACTTGTTACGACATCTGAAAATGGGCGAGAAACAAGATCAGAAGGTGAGAGACGCCTGAAAATCGCTTCCAGGGAAAGTAGTAGCAATTTTCAAAAACTTATATCTACAGCAATAACTTGACTAATTAGAAAATCTTTGGAAGATTATTAACTTCATTAAAGACGAGAAATTCTTGATATGAGCCCAGAAAAAGATTAGTAGGACGTGGTTGCTTCAGTATTATTATCTTTTTTTACTCGATACTAAAAATTAAAAGAAAATCTTCCAATTTAATAAATTAATACCTCTTCGATGAGGTTTGTTTCACTCTTTTTCAAAGATATCCAGCATTTTTTGTAAACGTTTTGTCAATACATAGCTGTTTTCTTAGAGAATTTAATCAAAGATTAAAAAAAATCAAAAATATGGTTCTGTTTGAAACAAACTCAGTATTTCTAATTCTAATTTTATTATTTATTATTTTAGAGAATTTTATCAGAGATAAAATAAAATTCTCAAAGAATCTTAGAAAATTTTATCAACGATAAAAAAAATCAAAAATATGGTCCTGTTCAAAACAAACACCAAATTTTAATTCTTTGGTGTTTTTATACATTTTATACGCAAATAAAATCTCAATTTAATACTTCCAATTCTAATTTTACTATTTATTATTTTTTATATTATATTATACTATATTATATTTATTAAATAAAATAATATTATATCACACTTACTTTACATTTTTTTATTGTTTTATTATTATTTTTTATTATTTTCTAATTTCTTAGTCTAATTTCAGTGACTATATAATTTTACAACTTTTAGTTCCTTGATTGTTCCCACCACTCCTTCTCCCGAATTCACAAAAACATCTCATTGAAAGTTCAAGAATCACAATTTCCTCAGCTCCTCTTCACTTGGGAATAGCTCTTGTTTTTTTCTATTGTTCGTTTCTATCCATAGTTAACTCATCCGTTGTCACCTAACTTACACTAATAATAATAATAATAAAGAATAATAATTACATCAATATAGTTTTAAGGACAAAAAATTCAAAAGATTCCGGCTTATTCGTTTCTGACAATTCACTACTTCTGTTCAGCTGTTAAGGAGAAAATAGTAGAGAAGTTTAGCAGAGGTCAGTAAAGTTCAGATACATAAATAATAGAAGAAATATCAAGCAAGAATAGAGAAAACACCACTTCTCTCCGGAAAAACTTCAACAATAGGATCAATTAAAATGAGTGGTGCGTCCTTTTAAGTTCCACATAAACATCGAGAGATATTTCTGTCAAAGAATCATCCACAAGATAATCGTTAACATTTATTTACGTGAAGATATTTTTCTGAGTTAATTACGGGAAAAAGAATACCATACATATGCTTCAATAGTTTTGGAAGAAAAAATTCTTTGATGACACTAAAAATTCAGGAATTTATAGTAGATCAATTGAATAATAAATAAGTAATAATATATAGTGATAAAGTAAGTAAATAATAATAAATAATATTAAATAAATTTTATTTACAATTCACTGTCTTTTTATGACAAAAACTGCTCTGGAAAAAAATACCAAAATGAAAGAAAACACGGTAAATAATTTAATTAAATAACAAATAAATAATAATGCATAATAATATAGTATGTAAATAATAATAACAAATAATACCGAATACATTTAATTTACAATTTACTGTTTTATGACAAAAATTGCTTCGGAAAAAATACCAAAATGAAAGAAAATACGGTAAATTTTTCTGAAGCGCGGAGATTTTTTTCCAGAAAGGAAAAAAAGTCTTTGGGTAATGCTGTATTATGTTCAAACTCTTCTTTAAGGCGTGGATAAAAAGCATAGTTCGGATGTTTTGAATAATATCCGAGATTTGCGTTGAAGAAAGAGCGTAGCGTTAAATGTAGGTTGCAAGCTGGCCGGATCGTGATGCGTTTGAAAATTGAAAGCTATGAAGTCGGTGCAAGCTGATAATTATATTTCCGGGCATAGTTTAGTTTACTTTTAGCTGCAGTAACTGGATTGATGCCGGCCTGGCGACACATCACAACAAAGCCAAGATGTTTTCAATGCTGACACTACGACGATGGGTGAGCAGTGGTGTCGAGAATTGCTGCCGCTGCCGTCGCTGTCGCTCCGAAGCTGTTCCCCCCAGGCCACGCCCCAGTTATGACAGCAGTTCTAGGCGAGTCGCGCGACTCTTTTCAAAAGAATTTCTATTCGTTTCCAGCCGTAGACTCGCCGGAAGGTTCGCAACCTGACCAAACAATGTTTGCGACATGCGTCGGAAGTTTTTCCATTGTTCCTGAATGGAATGACGTGAATGGAATGATAATGATTAGTCTTCGAGGATTCGCAAAAGTTCTGAATGGGATGCTAGCGGATGAATGAGGGATTTAGAGTTATACAGGCTCTCCTTAGTTCCGGTTCCTCCTTGAGAGTGAAGAAAGAAACGGAATTCACTATATATATATATATATATATATATATATATATATATTACTTTCTTTTTATTTTTATTTCCTTTACTTTTTTTTTATATTACCCACTTATATTGTTCGTTCTGAAAGCATTTCAATTCCTCAGCACTAACTGAGGAGCTACAGTAATAGATAGAGTAGGTTAAAGGCATCACCCCACGAATCTGAAGCGGTGCAGATTTCAGGTGGAGTATTCGTATACAGGATGGGAGGCTATGGAGAGGGAGGTGATTCCGTCCATTTCTTGCTAATTGCCGTAAAAAACGGCCCGGAAGATGCGGCGCCGCACAAGACTGGCGCGCTCCAATCGAACCTCTTGTACAAAATGGTGCGCTAAAACGAATGAAGCCGTATTTTCCGGGCAGTTTTTTACGGCAATTAGGAAGAAATGGACGGAATCACCCCTCTCTCCGTAGTCTCCCTTCCCGTATACAAATACTCCACCTGAAATCTGCACCACCTCAGATTCGTGGGGTGATGCCTTTAAGATGAAACAAGGAAAAGTGGTACTGTATGTAGAGATTGCTTTGATCAATCCACAATAATTCGCAGCATTTTCTGGAATTTGTCCTGGTGAAATCCTTTACACCTGGAGATGAGAAAGAGCTTTGGGTTATGCAATGTAGCGTTCCCCTACAGTAAATCCCTCAAATGTCAGGGGTTCGGAGCCACAAAACAAGCGCCAGGATCATCAAAGATTGAAACGCTTGAGGAATAGCAATGTTCTAGCAACTAAGTCAAAACAATTGTCAACAATCCTCGATAATGAGAGGGAAAAAGAGATGATGGACCTCTCACGACCAAATTTCCAAGGATTTTTTCGATAAGTTAGCGATGATCAAGGTGAAGAGTTTCTTTGTAAATCGCCAGCTTTGATGTTTTATTCTAATCATAGAATATTGACTGGAAACAAAAAATATTCTTAATATTAGTAAATACAAAATTAACAACATCAAAATAAATATTTTTCTCTCACACTGAAAAATATTCTTTGTATATCGCCAGCTTTGAAGTTTCATTCAAATCATAGAATATTGACTGGAAAAAAAAATCCAATAACTCGACATCATACGAAATTTCCGAAGTTTTTAATCCATATACCTACAGGTCAATTATAATTAAGTGAGCGAAAAACACCCATCAGTATTATTCACGATAAATTTTGAAAAAACCCAATATATTGAAGAGCCGTATACAAAAAGTTCAGCAAGCGGTTGCGGTTTCGCGGAATGAAGAGGATCTCGGAGGCTTGGCAAATACCTTAATGTTCTTCTCTTATATTTCTTTATCTTTGAGCTAAAGTAAAACCTATCGGTTGCAATGATCTTGTATATATTTATGTATTACTATATTGTAGATCATATTATTATTATACAATTTATATACTTTAGTCTCTTATCTATTTTCTATTACTCCCTCATTTGTTATTTATTATTGTTATTGTTTATTTTTGTTGTTGTTCAAAGGTTGCTATTTAATTACTACTTGCTCACTAAATGTCGCGAACCAAATGATAATTAATTTTGGGAAGATCGTAAGCTGCGCTTACTTCCACCTCTGTTTTTTTTTTCTTTCCAGAAAAATCAAACGAATTCTTTTTTTTTGGTTAAGCCGTTTAACAAAAGTCATTATTCATACGAAGCTTAACTTTGGATGAAAATAACGTTCATGGCACTGCCACTTTCACTTTTCCCTTCTTTTCGTGTAACGTGTCCGCTTATAAAATATAAAAACGAGAAAAAGACACGAGTTCAGGGTTTTTACCGTTTTAATTAACTTTTAGCAATCTTATGGAAATGGAAATTGTGTTACAAACGTCGTGCTCTCATTTTGTGTTTGTTACAGAAGACGCAAATAGAGAACTTTAAATCGATCAACATTACTGAAGTGTTGATTGAACGACAAAAATTATAGCGACAAAAATTTCAGGTTTTGAACAGCTTTTCTCATTTTTCGGACAAAATATATTTATTTATTTACTTATTCACATACACTAATGGCGCATCAAAAGGAAATAATAACAAAAACGCATTTTTCTAAGTCAGATCTTTTAAATCGATCAACCACGCTGATACTTAGTTCAAATACAGCGTCAAAGATTCTACATTTTGAGCAGTTTTTCTCATTTTTTTGGACAAAATGTATTTATTGATTTATTTATTTATTTACTCAGTTATTCAAACACATCAATGGTGCACCAAAAAAAACAAAAACACATTTATCTAAATCAGAGCTTTTAAATCGATCATTTGCACTGAAATTTAGCTGGAATACAGCGTCAAAGATTCTGCGTTTTGAACAGTTTTTCTCTTTTTTTTTGGACAAAGTATATTTATTTATTTATTTATTTATTCACATGCATTGCATTAGAAGAAAAAACACACATTCGTGTAAGTCAGAGCATTTAAAAAAAAGAAAAATCGGCAACGTTATTGTCAGCGGAATCTGGCGCAGTCTTTTACGCGGCGGATATATCTGTTTCTTGGAGAGAAAATTTATTAGCTAGATGTTTTATGGTATTTTCTAGTATTTCAGCCACCAAACCGGTTTGAACATCGTTTATTCCAATCCACTGCACATTTAGAAGGATGTTTTCTCTTCAAACCCAGGCAACGACGACGCCTCGTCCCTAGAATCCTTCAAAAAATGGATATTTAAGCTTTTTTTTCTGGGAAACATTAGAAGATGTAACCATATCAAGAGAGACTTGTTTTCTTTCTTTGCGAAGGAAGTATCTGAACGACAGATAAAAAAATCCGTCCTGATCCTTGAACATTCTAATCCGTACGCACAATGGATGCATTTAATTATTCGTTGGCTTCCGATAGCGTAGTGATTCAGGATGTCATGTGATGCACAGACTATGCATAGAATAAGAATAAAATTTCCATGGATACGTGGTTGTGTGGCAAGAAAAAAAAATACAACAGAAAAACTATGTTATCCCGACAGTTTTCTCTAAAAACTGAGCTATCCCGACAATTTTCTCTATCATATCTTGAAAGTCCTATGTATTTCCCAAAAAAAAGTGAACGAGGAAAAATGTGCCTCCCGTCACCTAAATCGTCCATGTGAAGCATTTTCCACTCAAACCTTCAACAAATACAGTTTTATAACTCGAAATATAACAAATTCTTACCACTGATTTAGCACATGGAGTAGTGTTGGGAATAAATCCATCTGAAAAAAAAAACTCGGCTGTAAAAGTGCATATGAACTGAGTAGAGCAATATTCGACTCACTTCCTTAACGAAAACTCTTTTTTCAGAGCAATCGAGAAGTTGAAGAGGGAAAAATGCACTGGAAACATATAATTGGGACCGAAGCTGTTTGTGTAGAAAATGGATTTGGAAAAAAGGGAATTCCAGAAAACGGAAACAATAAAATAATGTGGATCAAATCAAAGGTGCGTAAAGGTACGAATGAGGAGGGACTGAGTAATCTTTTTGTAAATAATTTGCTGAGGAGAGGTATGACGTCATTACAGTGATTAGAAAAGGTTCTACTATTACATACTGTCATACATTAGAAACTAAAATAATCCTCCTGATTTCTTTTTCTAAAATTCAACAATTTAAATGCTTTAGTGCTTTAAAATATCAAATTTAAATTATTAGTTTCATTGTGTTGCAATTTCTTGAGGACATATTTTTACATATTTTTTGACATATTTTTTTATAACGGTATCAAATATACGGAATATTTTGATATATATCTCGATTGATTTGATCTGATCTAGCCAATTAAATCCGATGATAGCAGTTCATATTCATACTCGTGTCACATTTTGCTGGATTTGTTTATTCGATTCTACAGAAAACTACTAATCGATAAAGAAATAACTGAAGTATTAAACGTTTTAGTGCAGTTTTCTCTCTCTCTCTCTTTTCCCTTTCTCCGGAATTTCACAAAATCCGAACCAAAAGCCGAGTCGTCGCTCATTTTCGATGACGATGGTCGTGCCGGCGCAAACTGTTGCGCTTTGGTGAGCTGTGCCTGAGCTGATGAAAATGATATCCTAAGGGGTTGTTGCACTTTGTTTGTGTTTACAAGAAACAAAAAGCTCTTCATCACAAATATATTTCAAAATAATAAAAGTGAAAAAAGTAGAAGAGCATACATAGTTCTTCTATAGCAAATATTTATCCAGTATTTCCTTAGGTAATGAAATCAATACTTAATATAAATGCGTGTTAAGATGCTATGAAAGAAAATTAAAGAGAACGATATTTCCTAAGGAAAATTGTCAATACTACAAATAATTACTATTTCATTTATTTCACTTCATATCCCAATCCTTCATCTTTTCTTTCCATAACATGATTTGTTGACGTAAGCCGAACCTATTTACAAACACATGGAAAAACTATTGAAAAATATTTTATTGGAGCAAAAAAGTGATAGCAGAAGAACCACTAACGAAAACTAGGAGATGACCATCCCATCCTTCATCTTTTCGTTTCTTTTCCTCGAAATTTTGGATATTTTAGATATGCCATTTCAAGTCACAACTGAGGACAAATAGGAAATGATTATGCAGAAAAAAAAACAAATTGCTGGACGGTTATGTGGCAAATGACACAACTTGAAGAGAAATGAATTGAAAAGGTGACAATCTCAAGCCGTAGGATCCGCTTTGAAGGCTTTCCAGCAGCCTAACATCGATGATTCGAGGGAAGCATGGGATTAAGGGAAGAATTTGGAATTGAAAGCGGGAATTCTTGTATTTTAGAGGTAGACAACCTGATATAGTAGAAACGCAGGTAGAAACCGGTTTTTATTTTCTTTTCAAATCAGATATCCTCCAGAAAACTTCACTATTCACGCAGAATTCAAAAAAGTTATCAGTTCCCACGACCAAATGGAACATGTGGAGAAAATGTGAGATTTTTCCAGCATTCCACAACAGAAATGATTCACAAAAAAAAACATTGAACTATTTCCGAGCAACTAATTCCACTAAGAGCATGTCTCCTTCTGTTTATTGGTGCTGGCCAATGTTTATATCTATTGGTGCGACTATTGTGCAAATCGATGTATACAAACAAATTTGCAAAAAAAAAGCACACACTTTCAGTTTTTTTTTTAGAAATAATCTAATGAATAGATTCCCACACTTTCTTTAGATCATTTCATCATTTAGTGGTGTGATAATAGCGTAAATGAATTTTTCATTTCTAGAAATTCTAGAAATGAGCGTAAAGAAATATGATACATGAATGGATAGAATGGGATAATAGACAGAAATCCAATTCTCGATGGCAAAAAAGCTGAAGACGAGAAGTGACATCTCCTCTTAAGGCAAAATGAGAGTTTCTACTTCCTGCAGGGAAATGAGGAACCAAGCAAACAACAAGGCGGTATTTCTATTCTACAATATACATATCCAAGGCAGTTTACGTTAGGACAAAGAAAATATTTGTCCTATTTTCCTTAACTAAGGGAAGGTTGTGGAATTTATTGGAGAAAAAAATTAAATTCATTAATTTCTGTGTAGAGGAACAGTTTTGTGATAATTTTGTTTTGCATCCGTAGTTTGTTCAAGAAATGCTCTAAATGTATTAAGTAGAACATTATTTTCTTAAAATAGTTTTCGGTATGTGAACCTAAAAATTGAAACTTCCTCATAGAAATTTTATCCATACTTTTTTCCAAGGAAAATTCTTCTTCTCATGTTGTTGTTCTCGTCGGTGCAGTCGCTGCTCTCGAGGTTTAAAAAAGATATCGTAGCAGAAATCTCTGTTATTCCCCAATCGTTGTTGTTTTCTAATTTGCCGATGAAGGTCCGGCTAAAGCTGGACTTCAGACTTTTTGTGGTGTTCGTTTACTTCACTAATCAATGACATATAATAATAGTGACATTTCCTGTGAAATTAGAATTATAATAAGTGTTTTTATAACAACGCCTTCTTCTTCTTTTTTAAAATAGATTTAGGCGAAAGATTTCATAGTTTTCTATCTAAACGCGACAGTTCTACATTTTAAAAACCTTCAGTTTCAAACATATCAAAATAATATGGATAAAACTTGAAAGCATTACTTGAAGTATGGGTGCTCCTCCTGATTTCCCCCAACAATGATCATAGAATGATGTTTTAACACAAAATGACGTCAACGACATCATCGTACTGATGAAGATAACGTTCCAATCAGATTATGTGAACTGTTGGCTACTATTTAAGAAGCCGTTTGCATGGATTTCCCCACTTTTTGAAGAAAGGATGTTAACAACCTGAGGCAAATGTGCTAGCAAATAGATAGCCACAGAGATGAAACGCAACACGGGCAGTGGCCAGGCTATGAAACGGTTCCAACGTCGTTATATTTACCATCCATTTATTTACCATGCACACGTGGATACTACTGCACCACGGCACACCAATTCCACACCTTCGAACCCTTTTCACCCCATTTTACCGCTCCGCGACGTACCAATTCGATGCGTGGGACACGTCTCATCCCATAGCTTGCTGGCGCCGGCGCACCAATCCGACGCCGTGGGACCCGTTTCTTTTTGGGATTTCGTGACTGACACACACACACACATGTGACAGACCCGTTTTATGTAGTATAATCATGATTGAGCTGTAAAACAATTCACTGCACTTTTTTTCCATTGCAAAAATGGTCTTTATATACGCTGGCTGGCGCGCGAATTCTGCTGCAGGACAATGCCTACGGCAATTTTCCCGCATTCGCGCAGACTGAGAAAGTCATCCGTGGGCACGACATGAGCGAAGCACCCTTATTTCCTAAACTATTGGTTTAAAGGCATCACCCCACGAATCTGAGGTGGTACGGATTTCAGGTGGAGTATCCGTAAACGGGGTCGTAGATTATGGAGAGGGAGTGATTACGTCTATTTCTTCCTAATTGCCATTAAAAAAAGTAGCCCGTAAGATGCAGCGCCGGCACAAGGCTGGTGCGCTCCACTCGAACTCCTTGTAGAAAATAGCGCGCCGGGACGTCCGAAGCCGTATCTTCCGGGCCGTTTTTTTACGGCAATTAGGAAAAATGGACGGGATCACCTCTCTCCCCATAATCGACTCTCCCGTATACGAATAGTCCACCTGAAATCCGTACCACCTCAGATTTGGGTGGAGTGATGCCTCTAATCTAGTCTCTTGGCTGTTCCTATGTGTTATTTTCACCGATGACTGAAGTCGCTCCACGTGACACAATCATTAAATGCAGGTGACACCTCTTCTAATGATTATTTACGTGAAGCTGCTGAAGCTCGCCTTATTTTGTGATAGTGCTGTAATTGACACCTGAGAAGATGAACTTACACCGTATGCAGCATTTTTCTTGGACGAAGTTGCCTTTCATTTAGAATTATTAAGGTAAAACGAGAAAATTTTACTTTCCACCTAAGTATTCAGTCAAGGTTTGGTGGTTTCAGTCAACTACTTGGAATTAGTATCGAAGTCGTCTCAGGCGCTCTATAGCATCCGGTTGTAGAGGTCTGTTTACCGTCTTACCCTCTTCGTTATTGCTGCAAACGCCACAGTTAACAATTGTAGTTGGTTTAGCACCAGCGTGACGTGGAAGCAGTGTGGCCGAACAGTCAGGATTACCAGCTAAATGCATTCACGTACTAATAATCATAGTGATATCCATTATTGCTATATTTGAAATCAACTGCTGCTCATTCTAGCCGGCAGATTATAAGTCGGAGCTCTTCTTGAAAGTATCCCTAACTTGAGTGCCTTTTTTCGTGAGCACCTAATAACTAAGGCTTCAATTGACATGATCAATGCCTAAGGTTAGAAAGGAATTTGTTCTGAGAAAATACATGTCAATTACATTGAAATAAGAATAAAAAAGTCACTGGCGTATCAATCCACTTGGGATGCGCCAACGCGTTTTACTGGAATTCGTAATCGTTGAGGTTTTGGAACGCGTGTTGGCCTATACAATGACTTGCGGTGGCTAGCCGATGATCAAGTCAGTGTTTTTATCCTCCCAGACAAGTCTGGCATCAATTTATCCACCCCGGAGGGAAGAAAGGCTTGGTTTGCACTGGGGTGGTTTCGAACCCTCGACTGTGTGGCTACAACGGACCTCTAACCGACTGCGCCACACCCGCCTCTGCAAATAAGAATGGCAAAGAAAAGTCTCCGTCTAACGAAAAACACCTCTATCGTAAAGAACGTCTTTCGTTAAGACTTAAATTTTGATCCTAAACAGATTCAAAATAAGTTGACCACGACAAAAAAGAAATCCCTCGCATGCGTATGAGAATACTGAAATACGCATCTCGACCTCCGTTGTTCTTTTCAAATTGATTTAGTGGGAAGCAGTAATCCTGGAATTAAAATAAATGTTGTGCATTCCACAATGATTACTTCAAAAAGCAATGTTGTGAAATACACAATATTTACTAAAATAACCCTTATAATCGGCGTATCGCGTCAGCTCTTAGAATCCCCATCTGTTGCGGATAGAATATCGTTTTTTTTTTCTGAGCTCACATATTCATTTTATGGAGGCTATAGACTGCATACCATAACTAGTAACAGACTTCATTTATCGTACAAAAAACTAAATGACATTTTCAATTACATCTGTTGTTCTGTTAACTCTGACGTACTAATCTAATTCAAAGCATATAAAATGGTGGTACATATATCATCATTTCACGCTGTTGTCGGAGTAAAACGTCCTTTAATGCACGGATTCTCGCGGAATAACGTGACCGTGTTAATATACGGAGCAAAATCATGTCTATTCGTCATTCACACTATGGCCACTCATCTCACGCAGCTTTAAACTGCGTACATTTTTTTTTAAATGATTAATTTGAAATGAGCGGCGAATAGAGAATTTACCATCTTTTTTTCACTTTCTTATTTACATGTCTGACACTAGTTTTGATATATAGAGGCCGAATTCAAGAAGACATACTGTATTACTTTAAGAACTTAAAATAAAGTCTGGCCCAATGTTGTTTTTACGTACGCTTACGTGGAAAGCAAATGTTTACACTGATGTAGGATTTTTTATGTGTGTCACTTATTTTCAGGAGCTGAAAAGAACTCCCAAGCAATTCTTCTGAGAGTTTTAATTAATCTATGCATGCATCAAAGCTTTATTTAATTGTAAGTTGTGGAGAGGTTGGTCGTTTAAATTGTAGATTGAATCGCCCTTTTCAGGCTCTCAACAAGGCGATATAGCCGAAACGTTAGCCATTAGATTTATTTAACAACCTCCTTTACAGCTTATAAAACTCGATACTACATTCAACTATGCCGAGGTTCATTGAAAGTCGAACTTTTCAACTTTATTTAGTTATTTTTCAGCAAATGATTTGCAAACTTAGAAAAAGCATCTATTTTTCGACTCTTGTACATCCCACGAAATAGCGCCTTGTTTGTAGGGATCTGTATCAGCCTCTCCAGATGAGATGAACGAATTGGTGTAAACGCTTGGGTGTCAGGCAGAAAATGCGCGTCCATTGCGGTAGCTTAGGCGAGGATAAAGAAAGGCAAGCATAGAATCCTAGAACCGAAGTCTAACTTCCCTGGTTCATCTGAATCATCCATGAACTGATTGAATTGGTGTAAGCGATTGTGGGTGTGAAAATATCAGAGCGAAGTCATTGCTTTCTTTTTCTACTTGCATGTGATGTCCTATGTATCTCTCAAAGGGCAGAATTGGAACGAATTACAAAAAGCTTCATTTGTCGCATTTGAAATTTTCATTCATATAAACTCAGATGAGAAGTGTTTATTACTTTAACTGGGAAAAAAGTGAGCATTTCTATTCAATGTCAACCGTCAGAGGCATTTAGTTCCTTCTTCAGTGTGATTACGGCAGCTTACAGGTTTTTAGTATAATTCTTTCGCACTAACCCGGAAAGAATAGGTTATGTCAAATAGGACATTTTCTATCCTTTTTAGCAGAAGTTCTCTTTTGTTGGAACTGGGTATCGTAGGCCTATGCTACTTTCTCAAAGGTTATTTCCAGAATTCCACAAGACATGATCAAAATAATCTACAATATTGTAATTATCCTTGTAAATTGACGACATGACGGTACTACTCCTCCTGAGAAAATGAGCAGAGAGAAGGAAAACTAATGAAATGCTTCGACATACTGACATACGTTCCTTTACATTTACTTTAAATCTCGGCATATACGTAAGAAAACAAACACTTGAAAAAAAAACGTTAAACACATGAAGTCGGGATAGAATTTATTCAATTAAATGCCGTTCGCTTTCCAGATGGGTCAGGGTTTAAGGTTGAATAAAACGCAAAAGGAAATGGTTCGTAGCGATCACACGGTTGGAAAGATGTAGCGCATATTGTACTGCATGAACTATCCGTAATAAGCATCTACAAAGAAACATCAAGTATAAGCTTTCCTTCGTTATCCCAACTTACTGTTGATAAGATTTCAGCTTCAGAGATTCGTGAGAACAGTACCATGAAGACACCATTGTTAAATTGAGCGTTGCTTCTATCCGCACGCGATGACGCTGTTGCAATCGGATAAAAATTTTTAAAATTCCTTCCTCTTCGTTCGTCTATATCATTTCATCTCACACTCATCAATTTGAATTTTTGAGAATATCAATGCTCGTAATCTTGTTGTGTCATATTTGAAATATCATTGAAACGTCAGAAAAAGAGAACTCTTCCCTCTTTTTTGTTCAACTCTTACACTCTTGTAGATCACTTCAGATCCAGCATTACGGTATTCTCACAAAGGGTAATTGCCCCTATTTCAAACGTTTACGTTCCGTAATTAAATACTCTTATTTGCATATTGTGCGTACTCAAGATAATATATTTAATGTGTTACTTCCGATTTAGCAAATATAAGTCCGCTCCTTTTAAAGCCTCACTTACCAGGATGTGTTCACGTAAATAAAACGTCCTAGCATCTCAAAGCATATCAGAGGAACACCAAAATCGGAACCACTGGCGAATTAGAACAAACAGCTGCATGTTCTTAATACTACGTGTGTATTCACTTCTATAGCTAATAGGTATCAGTGAAGCTAATGTAATTTTCCAAAGCTAGTCAAACATGAAATTATCGGAAATGGGAGGAAATTTTCTTGATTAGAATGTTGTGTTAAATTATTGTTTCATTTTTCTACTAATTGCTTCTCACCCCATTGTTCATTCATTCGTTTATTCAATATACGTCGTGTCATTCGCAATTGTACGCTTCTAGGTAAATCAATCAGAGATTAAAGAAACTCCAGTTTCTACGCCCTCCTACCATATTTATCGTATTTTCTGAAGTGTTGTCAAGCAGGTGCATAGTTATTCATGACTTATGCGGAGCTTGACGTATGGGACTATATATTTTTCACTTTTGAAACCATTTTGAATGTTCTGTTTGTCCCTATCGTATGTTTTCTTTTCTACATATGTATCACACAAAAGAACTTACATGTGAATTTTAGGTGAGCATCTTTCAATTTCTTTTGACTTATGTCGAACAAATTCGTTTATTTGAGGTCAACGCTGTTCGTAACAGGTGTTGGATACTTAATTTGTGCAATACATAGGCTAGTACTTGTGCCGACGAGACTGTGCTGTATAGCCCGGCGAATGACACCTTTTGTGGTTAGTTGTACCACTTATTACTTCTCATTCATATGGACAATTTACCCGTGTTGTTGCCCAGAATCAAATTATGGTCGCCCAGTTCACTGGAGGTTACATCGCAGTATTCGGCTGGTTATTTGTTGCTGTGGAAAGAGCCACAGCAACTGTTTTTACCAATAAATATGAGGCGAATTGTACTGGGTGGCTAATGCCGACTGTACTTTGTGGCGCTGTGGTGGGATTTTACATAAAATTTTGTTTCGTAAAGGATCTCAATGTTATTTAGTTAGTTCTGACGGCTCTGGTCGACGTCCTTGGCATTTTCAAACTGGGTGAGCGACGTTGACATTACCTCTGTCAAAATGATTCTGTATGATCGCGTAATAAAATAAAGCTCACCTTGTTTCTCTTTTCGTGAACCACTATCATCATTTTGTTTAAAAATACCATTAACCAAAAATAAATTACTATTACGCCCTATGAAGAATCGGGAATTATGAGTTGTATTATTTTCAGTTAACAACTTTCGACTGTACCTGATTAGTCTAAATACTTTTCTAATTGCTGTCTCTTTTGTGGTGAGTTTTAACTCTACTTATCGCTTGTGTACACGTTCTCATTCGGAGTGCAGTGTTTTATGAGAAAACCGTTACATTCTGTATCCGACATTTCTTTTCTTTCTTATAGCAGGAATTACAGAAAGTATCAAAGTTTTGGAGAAGAAGATCCTGTAAATGTAAATCCTGTAAATGGCTTAAAAGGCACAAAAAATTTCATATTTCTAGGCGTTCATCATAATAGTGCTATTCAACAAATCAGCTTATCGCAATCGACACAATACTATGATGCAACTGGGCAGTCGTTACCAATTAGATGAAAATATACGGGGAGCCTGTTATGTTATTCCAGTTGCCCTCAACGATCTTATAGTGAAGGTTCAGTTAACAACAAACATAATGTTATCAGCTTCGCTGTTTATTATGGTCTTTGTGAACTGGATTTTTATTCACAATAATCTCAAAATATATGGCAAACAAGGTTTTCTGAGAATGTTTCAAAGTTATCTTTGCTCCTAATAATTTAGATTATCTTTTCCTGTCTAATGGGGTACTCGATGTTCTTCACAGATATTCCACTCGGCCAAAACACCAGTCATTTGAGTCATGCATATGACCTTGTTGGTTCACTCTACTTTTAGAACTTTATTCTTTTTGAAGTATGCAGTCTAAGCCACATAATTCGCATATCTTTCAGTTGTCAGCCTATCAGCGGACATTTTTCGGATTAGCCCTGACGCTTCGAAGTCAGAAATTGGACCACATCATGAAGCGGGAAAAGAAAACTGTGAAGGTAACAGCGAATGAGGCCCCAGCAGCATCCAATTACCACAAAGAACTTAGAGCAATGTGGTCTTGATAATTTGTAGCGTTTTTTTCTATCTTTGTAAATCTTTCATTTACTTCATGTTCTATTAATCTAAAACAATAAAATTCCTATAGTGAATGTTAACAATTAGCTCCTTTAAAAAAAAAGTGTGACAAATGGCGACTCGTCATTGTGAGTTTTCAACTACAGTTGGAAGTCCAATTTATATCTGATAATGGATTAATTTGCTCCACTTTACACCGAAACGCTTTTGCGTTGTCCGCAGCTGCACCACAGTTTCTACTTCATCCTATGGTCGCCTTATCGACCATACGCACATTAGACTGGGATGCAGTATAACAGGATTCTAACTAGGTTCTAAATCTCAGCCAAAGCACAGAGTCATGGTAGTAGATTGCGGTATCTGCTCATCATTTTCAGTTGTCCCCGTGAAGAAACAGCGTGGGAACCGCTTGTTTGTGAGAGTCATAGCCAGTAGTGTTGTTTGACTACCGATTCAAAGTCCCCGGCGGGACCTACTGTGCCTTCTCTCCAACAATTCGCAGTATAAGCAGTGCGCTTAACGAGCCTACGTCCCAAAATGGCGGCCGGCAGAGTGACAGAGCAACTGCCGCTAAAGAGAGTATGCCCTCATGATTGCTGTCAATCCTAAAGGTAACTCTTGTTCAGCCCTCTGCATGCGACATTCAGCTCCTGTCGTGACCCTTGCACGTAGACTCATGCACCAGCGAAACTAATCACCATGCTTTTGTGTAGTGCCGGCCCAATGATAAAGGGGATTACGACACGAGATGGGACAGCTTAGGACAACGAAAGTTCCTGATTATCGCCTTCTGCGCGACAACACCACCGTTTTTCTCAAGGATCGCTCTGAAAAGGAGTGGTGGGCACCGTTGAGAAGGATCCAGAGCCGACTGTCCGGATCCGGAGGGAGTTATGCTGGGTTAGCCACCACAAAGAAGCCTATTCCTTCGAATCCCATAGGCTCACGGTCTCGTCCCCGTGGGAGTGGTTATTACTCGGCGGTATAGTGTGGTACGAGGCCATGCCACAGTGGTTGGATGGATAATGGTTCTCGAGTTAATGTGGTGAATGGTTAGCGGTTCGACACCCATGGAGCGCAGCCAACAGTGGTTAATGTGGTTTACTGCGGTTGTTGCTGTGTCCAAAACTACGACGAGGCTGAAATATCGAGCTAAACACGACATTAAACACACATTCATGGAAATGAAAAAGGACTGACCTCGCACGTTCTGAGAAAGCCCTTTTATACGTTGGCTGGCGTGTGGAAGCTACCGTAGTGCCTTTGCCAATTGCACTTTCCCGCGCGCCTGCTGGGAAAGTCGTTAAAAACCTACCATCTCTTCTTCACTCTCCAATACCGCCCATCTCGCAAGTGAAAAAGAAGAAAGTTTAATTTTATTGAAGCAGATCTATTGCGATCTATTGAGAATTGTGAGCTGCCATTACTGTACTTGAGAAGTCCATGATATGCCCTGTATAATGCAATGCTTCATTATATCAGTTTTTTATGTGCATAAAATCAGACGATCACCAACTCTTTTGAAAAGAAATAGTTAATCCCCTAAGGATCGTTTGTGGTCAGATTGTCATAGAGAAAGAACAGGTCAAAGTGTCTGTAACTCTCTCTTTGAATGGCAGTTTCTGATGGACCAAATTAGAGAACATATTGGGACTGGATGGAACGTACATAGCTGACAAAATCTCTGTAATAAATAATAAATCTATCCTCGCAGACGAACGAGAAAATGTGATTGTAACAGATCTTAAGAAATGTGAAAACAGCTCGGCACTAGGTTAATTTGAAAGTCGAGAAAAGTGAGATGTCGTCTCACATTTCACTTTTCTCAGTTTTCAAATTACCCTAGTTGAGCGGGGAGGAACCTCTTTTTTTGCGAACTAGAATTTGTTTGAAGTCAAAACTGTCTCCTGAATAGATTTTTCATGAACGATTAAAAACCCGTACTTTGGTTCCGCTTGGCTTTCTCACTGCATTGTAAGAAGCGTTGCTAAAGTCAATAAGCGAGTGTTGGGAAATAGAAACGAGTAGTACTACGCGACAAAGAATAAGCGAAGGCATTGCTATATCCTCCACGTTGTTTGTTTCTAGACTCAACCCGGCTCAAAGATAATCCATCCCCTGTTGCGCACTACAATTAAACAGCTTAAAAAAAGGTTTTGAAGGTCAGTAATGTTCGGTCGCATAGGTAATGGATGAGATATCGAGCAAGGATAGTGACAAAGAAAGCACTACCTCTTTTCAAAAAAAACCATCAATAGTAGCGTCAATTGAAGTGAGATTTCCCTTCAAATTCCACAAAGATAAAGATCAGGTGATGTTCATGTCAAGGAAATGTCGACAAGATAATCTTTAACTTTCATTTACATGAAAGTGTTTTTCTGAGTTAATTACGCACAAGAGAAAACGATCTACTTCAACAGTTTTAGAGTGACGTTTTCTAATGTGGCGGGTGTCTTTAAAGGCATCATCCCACGAATCTCAGGTGGTACGGATTTCAGGTGAAGTATTCGTATACGGGATAGTAGATTATGGAGAGTGGGGTGATTCCGTCCATTTCTTCCTAATTGCCGTAAAAACGGCCCGGAAGATGCGGCGCGTGCACAAGGCTGGCGCGCTCCAGTCGAACTCCATGTAGAAAATAGTGCGCCAGAACGCCCGAAGCCGTATCTTCCGGGCGGTTTTTTTTACAGCAATAAGGAAGAAATGGACGGAATCACCCGCCTCGCCATAATCTACTGCATTTATCCCACAAATTTTAGACACCGAGAGCAATCGGAGCTGTTAATGCACACACGTAAAAACTCGTCCGCAGAAATGATTTACGCGTAAAAGGAGAAAAAATTCCGCAAAACGTGAAATTCAATTAAGTTACGAATGAGTGAAAGAAAAATTCTATTCGTCCAATATCGCGTACTTATTTTGCCTGACGCGTTTTAGGTAACACGGTATCGAGTGGTGTTTCTAGACCTGTGGAGAGAGTTGTACGTTCTCGTCTTGGTACATTTGAAATACGCTCAGGCGCCTACCAACTAGCCGAGATGTGATAACCTTGAGAATTCCTTTTCAAGCAAAAGCAGTGTTCAAGTAAATATGTGCAAGAGTAGACGTTAAGGTTATCGACGGAATGTTGTTGTCAAAATTGTGCTGCACTCGTCCGAAATGTAAGGATCCCGCTCTTTATGAGCTCATACTTGTAGTCGCCCATTTGTCCAATCTAAAAAAGTCGTTGAAATTTGTCGGTAAAGGTAAGGACGTTCCTGATCAGGGCAACGAAAAAAGAACTAAAGTTGCTGCAACGACCCCGCTGATCGCTCTTTTACTCTAAGTTGGTTTCCGGAGCCACTACTAATTATCATGGATTCACGGCTGGTTGTAATTTGTATAAATTACGAGACGGTGCAACTAGAGGACTCATGTATCAGACTGCATGCATTTGACTAATAATCTTCAGAAACGCTTCCGGAACCACGTGAATGATCCGAGTACTTTTTATCCAGTTCTGTACATAGTTTGAGTTTCGTGAAACCAAAATACGATATAAACTTCACTCGAAAATTTAAAATATTTTTTCCAATTAAATCTGTTTTCTCGCAGGCACATTCACACATTTTATAGCACTACTAATTTTTTTTTACCTGTCTTCTAGACTCTTACAATTTACCAACATTTTACAATGCTACTGAAATAAAACGTCCGTTAATTGACACAATTCTCACGGAATACACTGATTGTGGAAATATACGAAGTGAAATCAAGTTTTTTCACCATTCATACTCATACGACTCATTACCTATCGTTTAAAATCATGTATATTTCTTTTATATATTACCTTGAATAGACGAATGGAAAGAAAATTTCTATTTCATCCGGCCGATCCTATTTTTGATAGCTTAAAGGCGAATGCAGGAAGACATCCTGTATTACTCTAGTGAGCTCAAAGTTCGAGCCAAAATTGCTTCATGACATGGATAGCAAAAGCTTACCTCGATGATGGATTTCTCGTGTCTGTTACCTACAGTAGAATCGCTAATTCGCGTCTTTTTCGTCTTTTTTTCATAACTCACTTCAATTTGATCTCTATCATAATATCTATGCATCAATCGATTCGTAATCGTAAGATCTATCGATTCAAAAATTAATTAGAATTTTTGAAACCGAGCACTAAAAGAGTTTTTGAAAAAATTACCTGCGGATACGTATTAGCAAGGGTGACTCCGAGATAATTGCGCCCCAAGGATATATGATTTTTGACGCGAATATTTTGCTTGAAAAGCGGAATTTTAATCATATATTCGTAATGTACATATTATTACGAGCATTTTGGTATCTCTCACGGCTGTAGTTTCGAAACATCGGAGATGTTGAAATTTTAACGGTGGTGGCCTATTTCAGTCCCGATAACAATAGACATAAGTAGTTAAAAGGTTTTTTTCTGGTAAAATCTACCAGGAAACTATTTTTTGTGCGACATTTTTTCTAACGCATCAAGATTTTAGGGTTTTTTTTTCGGGCTTAAGTTGTAACTTCGTTGTTTCTTATTGATCATTATTATTTTCGAAGGTTCGTAAATCGTTAACAAGCGGAGCGTCATCTCTGCCAGTACAACAGCTTATAGAACAGCTCCGTATCTTCGGAATACCGAAGAGATCATCATCGCACTTCCTGGCAAAGAACAGTTCTCGACCGGTAAAGATGTAAAATTTTCCCTTTCAGTTTTACAGAACGTATCCGCAGGTAATTTTTTCAAAAACTGTTTTGGTGCTGGGTTTCAAAAATTCTAATTAATTATTGAATCGATACATCTTACGATTACGAATCGATTGATGCATAGATATTATGATAGAGATTAAATTGAAGTGAGTTATGAAAAAAAAAGACGAAAAAGACGCGAATCCGCGTCTTTTTCGTCCTCTGTCGAAGAATTAGCGATTCTACTGTACTTCCCTGTGATTAAAAGAGTTCGCAGACAATTTCCCTGAGAGTTGCAATTACCCCGTACCTACGGATACGACAAATACTCATTTCCTCTTTTTCTCCGAGGATAATTTGCAAGCCTAAAAAAGCCATCTGCTTCTATGAATGAAGTGTCAGTGCTGCATATTTCTGACGTAGTCTCTTCTCTTCATTTCATTTACCCGTAAAATTCGCAGTAGTACATTAAAATATCACGAAATAATTAGAATGCCGCTGGAATCGCCAGCAGTTTTTATTTTCTTCCGAAAGGGATGCAGCAGTAAGCTCCTGATGTACAATATTAGAATTTCGGAGTGACTTTAAATTTATTATTTAAATTAAATTTAAATTTTAAATGAATTTAAAAGACTGACTGACACATCAATCTACATCATCAATCTACTCACCCCTGATGCAGTCACGTTTGACTTTGTTCATTTCGCCAATCTAACTTTTGACTCTTACTTGTACGTTCCAGGAAGCAGCGCTTTTTTAGGGATCTCTTTGAACCTCTCTATAAGATGAACGAATTGATGTAAGCGTTTGGGTGTCACGAGGAAAATTCGCATGCATTGCGGTCGCTCAGTAGAGGATAAAAAAGGAAAGCATGAAATCTTTCGCTAGAGCCAATGTCAAACTTCCCTGGTTTATATTCTACCTCCTCCATAGACCGATCGAATTGGTGTAAGCGATTGCATGTGTGCAGGTATCAGAACGAAGAATTTATATTTTTTTCTACGTTCGTGAGATATCCTTTCTCTTAAAGGGCAGAGAAGGAACGAATCGCACAAAAACCTCAATGTCGAATTTGAAATTAGAAATTCAGACGTGAAGAACGTGAACATTTCTATTTTATTTTAAAAGTTACAGACTCTTAATTTCTTCTTCCTGTGATTATGGCAGCTTACAGCTTTTTGGTATAATTTTTGTTGCGTTAAATCGGACATAATAGGTTACGTTAAATAAGGGTCTTTCATCACAATCCTTTTACGCAGTAGTACTCTCCTATTGGAACTGCGTATCCCTAATATGTATTACTTTCACAATGAGAATGGAGAATTCCATAGGTCACTTTGTCAAAATAATTCCAGAATTTTTTCGTACCTAAACCGTAGAGACCATAGTAATAAACACCATAGTAATCATATAATAGTCCACAATAAGCATCTGAATGGTCTGAATGGGGTGGGTGGGGCGCAGTCCGTTGGAGGTTCCAACGATCGATCAGAGGTTCGAATTCTCCCTAGTGCTCACCAAGCCTTTCATCACTTAAGGGTCAATAAATTGGTACCAGACTTGTCTGGGAGGACAAAAACACTGATTTGATACATCGGCTAGCCCCCGCAAGTTGCAATATATAGGCTAGTTACACATTCGTAAATCCCAAACGATTTTAAATTGAAGTGAACTTGGTGGCGCATCGCAAGCGGACTGACTGACACTTTATCCTTTTTACCCTTTAAGCATCTAAATAGAAGCACTAAAAACAATCTTTCCTTGCTATGCCGCTTTAGGTCTTCATAAATTTCAGCCGATTTCAGAAGCTCATTAAAACAGTACCGAGAAGAAAGTACTGTTAAATTGAGTGTTATTTACTATATCATTAAATCCACGATTAAATCCACCTTGCTACTACTTTGAATTCAGCATTGCAGTATTCTCACAAGCGGTAATTATCCCTATTTCAAACGCCTACGAACCGTAATCAAACACTCCTATATGCATAATGTGCGTATTTAAAGTAAGACATTTAGTGAGTAGCTTCTGCTTTAATTAACACAAGTTCGCTCTTTTTCCAAAGCCAGCACTTTACAGGATGTTTTACACGTAAAAAACGTCCCAGCGTCTCAGAGAACGTGAAAGGGACGTGCAATATCGAATTAGCTTACCAATTAGAACAAACAGCTACATGTTTTCGATGATACATATGTATTCACTTCTATAACTAATAGGTAACGTTGAAGCTAATGTAATTTATCAAAGGTAGTCAAACATAAAATTATTGGAAATGGAAGAAAATTCTCTTGTTTAGAATTAATCTATTGTTGCTTCAATATATTATTCACCTCTCATTCACATCTTCATTTATTCGTTTATTCAATATATCATGTCATGCACAAAGAAAAATGTCATACTTCTAGGTAAAACAATCAAGACTTGAGGAAATTTTATTATATTTCCTTCGTCGTTGTACGGAATTTGTATTTTCTAAAGGGTAATCAAGCAGTTGCATTTTTCTACATGAATTATGCAGAGCTTGACGTATGGAACTACGTATTTTTCATTTTTGAAACCACTTTGAATGTTCTATTTATTCCTATCGTATGTTTTCTTTTCTACATATGCATCACACAAAAGAACTTGCATGTGAATTTTAGGTGGGTATCTTTCAATTTATTTTCTCTCCTGTTAAATAACTTCGTTTATTTGAGGTCAACGCTGTTCGTAACAGGTCTTGGATACTTAAGTTGTGCAATACATAGGCTAATACTTGTCCCGACGAGAATGTGCTGTATAGCGCAGCGAAATACTCCTTTTGTGGTTGGTTGAACCATATATCATCTCATATTTTCATTTGCATATTAACAATTTATCCCCTTGTTGCTCAGAATCAGCTAGCGATCGTCCAGTCCGTTGGAAGTTACATCGCAATATTCGGCTGGGTGTTTGTTGCCGTCGAAAGAGCCGCAGCAACTGTATTTACGAACAAATATGAGGCGAATTGCAATGGATGGTTAATGCCGACCGTACTTTGTGGCACTGTGGTGAGATTTTACATGAATTTCTATTTCAGAGAAGATGTGAGCGTTATTTAGGTAGTTCTGACAGCTCTGATCATGGTCGTTGGCTATCTTAGATTGGGTGAGTTGACGCTAGCACCACCAAATGTGTATGATCGCGTAATCCAATAAAACTCAAAATACTTCTGTTTGGTGTTTGTCGTTCTACTATCATAATTTTTTTTTCAAAAATACCATCAGCTGTACATAAATTACTATTATTTCTGAAGAATTAAGAATTATAAATTGTATTATTTTCAGTTAACAACTTTGAAATGTACATTATGGGTCTAAATTCTTTCCTTATTGCCGTCTGTTTTGCGGTGAGTTCTAACTCTACTTATCGGTTAGGTCGGAGTTCTCATTCGGAGTGCATTTTTCTACGAACATAGCCTTGAATTCTCTATTGAACATTTCTTTTCTTATAGAAGGTACTCCCGAATGTGTCAAAGTATAAGAGAAGAGAATCTTGTGAAGCGTTCAGAAAATCGAAAAAGTTTCATATTTCTAGGCGTTCATCATAATAGTGCTATTCAACAAATCGGCTTATCGGAAACGACACAATTCTATGATGCAACTGGGGAGTCGTTACCAAATAGATGAAAATATACGGGGAGCCTGTTATGTTATTCCAGTTGCCCTCAACGATCTCATAGTGAAGGTTCAGTTAACAGCAAACGTAAAATTATCAGCTTTACTCCTTATTTGTTATTTGTTTTATCCTCTTTTGTTGTTTGTGAACTTTTTTTTCAACATATTTTCATCACAGAGGCAACGAAGATTTTTTCGAATTGTTCCAAAGTTATCTATATTTTAATAATATATAATGTTATTTTAGGTCATCTTCTTATTATTATATATTCATCTTATAATCAGTATTCTAGGTCATCTTCTTCTGTCTATTGGCGTACTCGTTATTCTTCACAGATATTCCACTTGGGCAAGACACCACTCATTTGAGTCACGCTTATGATGTTGTTGGTTAACACTACTTATGGAACCTTTCCCTTTTTGAAGTACATAATCTCATGTATTCTAGTTGGATATTTTTCAGTTGCTGGCCTACCAGCGGATATTTTTCGGATTAGCGTTAACGATTCGAAGTCAGAAAGTGGACCACATCATGAGGCGAGAAACGAAAACCATGAAGGCAACCGCAAATGAGGCACCAGCAGCATCTAATTACCACAACGAACTTAAAGCAATGTGGGCATAATGACTGAAAGTTATTTTCTGTCTTTGTAAATCTTTCATCTACTTTATGCTCTATCGACGTGAAGCAGTGAAATTCCAAAAGTGAATGTTGATTATTAATTTTAAAAAAAAACGTGACAAATTGTTACTCGGCACCTTGGATTTTCAACTGCAATTGGATGTTTTACTTACATCAGATAATTTTTAAGGTTTTTTCCCTCACTTCAAATCGTAGCGTTTCTGTGCTATCCGCAACGGCACCACAGTTTTAACCATGTCGAATGGTCGCTTTATGTTCTGTAGATGCTTTATACATGGAGGCGGCATATCACAATCTTCACGTGTTGTAAGAAGAGATCCTAATTTTTTGAAGCAGATCCCTTGCGAAAGTAGTGTAAAAAATCAAACAGAAAAGTGTATGTTTCCACTAGCAATACTTGAGACGTCCACGATATCCCCATGTAATGCAATGCTTAGTTTTTTTTTTATGTGAAGTCGGTCAAACGTTCGCCATCCTTTCAAAAAGAAATAATTGCTCCACTAAGGATCATTTACGGTAAGGTTCCCGTATGTATAGCTCACAGTGTGTAATCTGCAATACCTTTAAGAGAAAGGGTCCAAAAACCAATCTAATTGTTCATAATTACCAATAACTCTTGCACCTAACTCATTTGATTTCTTTTTTCTCCCTTCGACTACCTTTTTTCTTTGCATAACATGGCTTGTTGACATTAACCGAATCTAATTACACGCGCGTGAGAAAAACATTTTACTGAAGTAAAAAAGCAACAGCCATAGGACCTCCAGGAAACTCCAGGATATGACCACCCAATACTTTTTCCTTTCCATTGTTTTTTTTTGTTTTTTCTTTGTTTTGTCATTTCGGTGTATTCCAGGCTGTTATGTGGTTGAGGGAAAATGTCAGAAGATTATGCGAAAAAAATTGGTCACGGTTTGTATGGTGAATGAGAACTAAACTATGAAGGACAGAAGACAGTTCAAAGCGGAAAAATCTTAAAAGTAGAAAACCAGATATACTGGAAACGACACGGTGTAACGAAAAAAAAATGCGAAATTTTCCAACATTCACAGATAGTTCACAAAAATTAAGTTATTATTTTGGAGTTATTTTGGAACAACAAACTTTACTAAGAGCAAGTTTTTTCTCTTTATTGGTGCTGATCACTTTATCTAAAAAACTTGCAAAAAAAGATCTTTTGGTTTAAGTTTCCTCAATCAGCTGTTTCTTAAATTTTATGGCAACATACCAAGACGGCAATAACATAGTAGAACGACGACAAAATGAGGGAGAATATGAACAAGTTGTACGGATACATGGATGCATGGCGTTCGACTGAGATTCACGCCCTTTAGACATCTAGAGTGGTACTGGTGTGAGTAGTCTAAGAGTACTCTTCTTGAAGCACGGGAGCGAGCACTTCCCAAGTGGTTTAATTTAAACACGGAAACACAATTTAAATTCAGATGCTCATTCAAATTAAGAGGCGAAACGTGCAAAACCGAGAGACATCACGAACTGAAATTGAACCAGATCCCTTTGCGCTGAGTGCCGGCACTTATACCCTTTTGGGTAGAGGATCGTTTTAGCAAGAAAGCAGCGGCTGTGTTCCTACATTATTGTTGACAGAGAGATGTGAGCTGTCCTGCTCTGAGTCTCCTCTGAACAGCAACATCGGTCATTAGTCGGCAGGACCCTGTCACGACTCTCCAGATCCGAAGAGGCTTCGGCTAGCCTTTAAATGGCTTCCAGCCCTTCCGAGTCCATGAGTTCCCACGGTTCTGTTGCTCTGTCCCAACTCTCTCTCGATTACATGCGAGGTTTATCGTAAATATGTCAATACAAATAGCATATGCCAATAACGTAATATATGAACACTCGCAGATGGAGCATATATTACAGCGGAGCAAGTTTAAAGAAAAGAAAGGTTTAATGGAGCATGGCCTTCGACATGGTTTGTAGATATGGGTTTGGCGGATCACGTTCCGTAGAGTGCGGCCAGCTGATAGGTAAAGAGGCGTAAATTGTGGTATAAGGTGTGCACACGTGCTTTGAAGTACATTCAAATGCGAAACGAAATGCACCGATGTGATCGAGTGAGTAGAAAATGGACTCGCTCATCGCCAGACAATCATCGAATGCAGATGCCACCTCATTTTGGTGAATATTTGCGTGAGAAGCTCGCCTAACTTTTTGGTAGTGCAGTAAATGACACAAGAGGAGGTACACTTGAGCCGTCTGCGATATTTTTCTTGGACGAAGTTGCCTCTCATATAGAATTATTAAGATAAAACGAGGAAATTTCACTTTTCACCGAGTAGTTAGCAGTCATGAGGGGGCGCAGTCAGTTAGTTTTAATTAGAGTTGAAGACCCTAAGACGAGTTATTACTTCCGCATACATTTGCCAGCTATGACGGCAGTCGTACTACAATCTTGCAGCAGTGGTCGATGTAGGACGGCGCCAACATCTGCTCGTATCTTGAAACATTCACCTGTAGACTTGCCTAATTTTAGAACTTTACAGCTAGTGATTGAGCGTACGTTTATTTCTTACGTTTCCTCACATATGTCTAGATACTATTTACCAACCAGATTGTTTTTGATCAGATTTGGGATAACCCGACAGCAGTGGTTCTAAGTACATAATAAGTGAAGGCAGCAATGATCGCTCTATCGGTGAATACATTATGCGCAAAATTTTTCTTCTTCTAGGCATTGCTCTAATTGATGTACTTTACGGACGTGTAGCACAACAAGAAATTAGTGGCAATTGAGAAACCAGAAAAACTAGAGTCGTCTAACATCCTTGTAGTGTGAAGATAACCGAAGAAGATGATCTCTATTCATTTTATTCTTCTGCAGCTTTCATTTTCGGTTTTAAAAGTCTGTTAATTGTTTTCTTCTCGTCGATATTGCTGCAAATCCCCGCACCTAGCATGAGTGGGTGGTCTATTACCTTCCTGACGTTAAAATACTGTGTACGAGCAATCAGCAATTCAAAATTACCGGCAATGCGCCTTCGTATACAAGTAATTGTACTGATAATCGTCATCCTTGTCCTAAAAATGAACAGTTACACCTCCTAGCAAAAGGATTATGCACGAATCGCAGCGTTTTTTAAACCTATGCCTGCACTGCGCCTTATTTTCTTTCCTTTTTTTCTACTTTAAAAACAAAGGCTTCAGTTAACATCACCACTGGCCATAATCAGTGAGGGACTCTTTCAAGAAAAAAAAAACATAATAAACATCTCATAATAAAAAAAAACAAAGAACATCCGTTATAAAAATTAAATAGAAACTAAATAAAGTTGAAAAGCACTCGAAAAATGGGAAAAAAGTCACCACGTTAGAAGATTCGGTTGCACAGTGTTTATTACCGTAAGCTTCATAAACAATGTGCATATCAGATGTTTGGCTTTGCATCTGTCTCAAATAAATTGTGCTTTTCTCCAGTTTTCAGGATTTTGTCTTTTCCTGTGAAGAGGACACCCATCATGGAAAACCGCATCCTTCTCATTTAACCCAAAAATTGTAGACACCGAGAGCCTTCGGAGCTGTCAGAGCAGACGTGAAAACTCGTACGCAGAAATAATTTACACGTTGCCATAAAAGGGGGAAAATTTCCACTAGCCTGGAATTTAATTAAGTTACGAATAAGCTAAGACAAAATTCTATTCATACAAAATTATGCTCTTATTTTGTCTGACGCGGTATCGAAGCAAAAACAGTGTTTGAGTATGTCCAAATGTAGATGTTAAAGGTCATCGGAGCATTTTTGTTGTCAAGAGGGTACTTACTTATCCAATATGTAAGGCTCCCGCTATACATGGGTCCTTCCTCGCTCAATCTCCAAACGTGGTATTTTTTCGTCGCGACGATCAAAGGGAAATCTAACGTGGCTATTAAATTAAAACTTGACGGAAATGTAAAGACGTTCGTCGTAATCGGGAATGAAAGGGAAGAAATGTTGCTGAAGCACCCGCTTTTAACCGATCCCCGTTCTTTTATTCTATGTTACTTTCCTTAGCCATTACTAATTATCATAGATTCACGATCGAATGTATACTGCATAAATTACGAGATAATACGACAAGAGGACACATGAATAAGGCTCATCCAATTCTTTTAATATAGTTTCTAGGAGATAAACCAAAATTAGCAACAGATTCCCTTCTTAATTCGAGATATTGAAATATCTTTTTCAGTTAGATCTGTTCTTCCACGGACTCACTCACATATTTTACAGTACAAAGTCTCATAAAAAAATATACAAAGTTTTGTAGTCAAAAGTGAAAGGAGCCGCAACTAATTATCATAGATTTATGACTGCTTATAATTTGTATGAAATACGAGATGAAGCGACGAGAGGACTTACGTATCAGGCTGCATGAATTTGACTAAAAATCTTCAGAATCCCTCCGGAACTACATAACTGATCCGAGTACTTTTTCTTCAATCCCTTCACATTATCTGTAAGCGAAGAGCCAAAATAAGTAACAAACTTTATTCGAAAAGTTGGAATCTCATTTCAATTAGATCTGTTTTTCTGCAGAAGCACTCACACATTTCATAGCACTGCTCATTTTTTTCCCCACTGGCTTCCAGACGACTCTTACAATTTACCGACATTTCACTACTGCTACTGAAATAAAACGTACGTTAATGGACGCAATTCTCACGGAATCGAGTGACCGTGGTAATGTGCGGAGTGAAATCAAGTTCAATTACCATTCATACTTATGCGACTCATTACCTATGCTTTGAAACTATGTGCATTTCTCTTAAAGGCATCACCCCATAAATTTTCGGTGGTATAGATTTTAGGTGGTATTATATATTGAGTGCTATTTTCTACAACGAGTTCGATTGGAGCGCACCACCGTTGAGCACGTGCGGCATCTTCTGGGCCGTTTTTTCTTCACGACAATTAGGAAGAAGTGGAAGGAATCACACTACTGCCCATCATCTACGACCCCGTATAGGCATTGCCCACCTACTACCTCGGATTCGTGGGGTGATGCTTTTGAATATTACTTGAAATTTTCTATTTTATCTGTCCGAAACTTCAGCTAGAACTAGAACGCAGGAACCTTGTGTGTCCTCAAAAATCCTTGTGTCACTCAAAACAAATTTAAGATTGATTCCGGCCCAATGATATCTTCATTATATAGGCAACAAATTTTGCGTCGATGATGGATTTCTCCTCGCTACCATTGTGTTACCCACTTCCCCGTGATGATAAGAGTTTGCATGCAATTTCTCTCAGAGTTATCCTTTACCTAAGTATGCAATAAAGATTCATTTTCTCTTTATTTCTGAGGATAATTGGCAAGCTTAAAAAAGGATAGCTGCAGAAAAATCGCTTGCATTGAGGTCTCTCATGCGAGGATAACGAAAGACGAACAAAAAATCTTCCGCTAGAGGTACAATCAAGCCGCAGTTAAAATTCCTTGATTCCAGCCTTTTAAGCACTCAACGTTGCGCTCTCCTCAAGACATCAGGTGTTCTCCAGTTCTAAGCAAACTCAATCATTAGATTTTATTTATTATATTTATTATTTATTTATATTTATATGTTTTATTTTTATTTATTTTTAAACAAGAACAGTGTTCTTCAAACTAGACACACACAGCTCGCTCCAGTTCTATATAGATATCTTAGAACGAATTGTTCCTTTTTTTTCCACCGGGCATGTGACGTCTTATCTCTTAAACGACGAAGTAGATTTAGAAGAGAAGAGAACGACGAAGTAGAAGTAGGTACCAATCGCAAAAAAAATCTCATTGCTACATTTGAAGCATTTGAAACATTTATTGCTATTAATTCAGTGCATCAATCCAGACATAATAGGCACGCACGACATAATAGGCAGGCTCGAATGAGATTCGTTCATTACAATCCTTTGACGCAGCACATAGCTCTCGCCTGTAGAGTCTAACGTATGTGCTATATACTTTCTCAAAGGATACTTCCAGAACTCCACAAGACATATATTCAAAACAATCCCAGGCTTTTTTTCGTATCTAAATCTTAGTTATCCTCATAAGTTGACAAATGACAGCATTTCTCCTCCTTCAGAAAATAAAAACAGAAAAAGAAAAGTAAGAAGACACCTTTATTTAACATTCCTTCCAGGACATTTACGTTTAAATCTTGACACATACATAGAACTCATATAAAGCCCGGATAGGATTTTTTCAACCGGAACCCACTTCAGATTAGGTCAGGGCAGATTGAAAGTTATGATATGAAAGGCAAAAGAAAAAGGTCCATAGCGAGCACACGATTGGAGAGATGTAGCGCGTATTGTAGCGCCTGTTCATAATAAGCATCTAAAAAGAAACACTTAAAAACCTTTACTTTGTTATGCCGCTGTAACTCTGATTAGATTTCGGCTGAATTCAGATACTCGTCGGAACAGTACATAAAAAGCATCACTGTTAAAGGTATCACACGGTACCTTTAACAGGTACCCACGAATCTGAGGTGGCACAAATTTTAGGTGGAATATTCGTAAACGGGATCTAAGATTATGGAGAGGGGGTGATTCCGTCCATTTCTTCATAATTGCCGTAAAAAAAACAGCCCGGAAGATACGGTTTCGAGCGTCCCGGCGTGCTATTTTCCACAGCGAGTTCGATTGGAGCGCGCCAGCC
Organism: Necator americanus; assembly: GCF_031761385.1. Lineage (NCBI taxonomy): Eukaryota > Metazoa > Nematoda > Chromadorea > Rhabditida > Ancylostomatidae > Necator > Necator americanus. Next base: position 39,549,792 of record NC_087372.1, read on the forward strand.
TTGTGCACGCGCCGCATCTTCCCGGCATTTATGAAGAAATGGACGGAATCAACCTCTCTCCACTAATCTGCTATGCTGTTTACGAATACTCCACCTGAAATTCGTACCACCCCAGATTCGTGGGGTGATGCCTTTAAATTGAATGTTGCTTTTATCTACACGTAGTGAAGCTGTAATAATAATAAGTTCCAAAATTCCTGCCTCTTCCTTCGTCTACATCGTTCCATCGCAAACCCTTCAATTTCAACTAACGAGGATTTTGATGTTTGTAACCTCGTTGTGATGTATCTGGAGTGTACATAATTAATATAGAAAAAAGGAACTTCTTTAAACACGTAGTTCTTATAGTTCTCTGGATCACTTTAAATCCAACATTACAGTATTCTCACAATGGCTAGTTACTCCTGTTTCAGACGCCGTCGTTCCCTAATTACACACTCTATCTGCATATTATATGTATTTAATGCACAGTAGTCTTTTTAACTTCTGCTTTAATTAGCATTATACCCGCTCTTTTTTTTCAAAACCACCCCTTCACAGGATTTTTTTTTTTACACGCAATAAAACATCCTAGCGTCTCAGAGAACGTGAAAGGGACGTGCAATATCGAATTAGCTTACCAATTAGAACAAACAGCTACATGTTTTCGATGATACATATGTATTCCCTTCTATAACTAATAGGTATCATTGAAGCTAATGTAATTTTCCAAGGGTAGTCAAACACAAAATTATTGGAAATGGAAGAAAATTCACTTGTTTAGAATTAATCCATTGTTGCTTCAATACATTATTCACCTCTCATTCAGTTCTTCATTCATTCGTTTATTCAATATATCATGTCATGCACAAAGAAAAATGCCATACTTCTAGGTGAAACAATCAAGAATTGAGGAAATTTTATTGTATTTCATTCGTCGTTGTACGGAATTTGTATTTTCTAAAGGGTAATCAAGCAGTTGCATTTTTCTACATGAATTATGCAGAGCTTGACGCATGGAACTATGTATTTTTCATTTTTGAAACCACTTTAAATGTTCTATTTATTCCTATCGTATGTTTTCTTTTCTACATATGCATCACACAAAAGAACCTGCATGTGAATTTTAGGTGGGTATCTTTCAATTTCTTTTGTCTCCTGTTGAATAACTTCGTTTATTTGAGGTCAACGCTGTTCGTAACTGGTGTTGGATACTTAATTTGTGCAATACATAGGCTAATACTTGTCCCGACGAGAATGTGCTGTATAGCGCAGCGAAGTACACCTTTCGTGGTTAGTTGAACCACTTATCATCTCATACTCTCATACATATTAACACTTTTCTCCCGTTGATGTGCTCAGAATCAGCTAGCGATCGTCCAAACCATTGGAATTTATATTGCTTTGTTCGGCTGGTTATTTGTTGCCGTGGAAAGAGCCACAGCAACTGTTTTTACCAATAAATATGAGGCGAATTGTACTGGCTGGTTCATGCCGACTGTACTTTGCAGCACTGTGGTATATTTTGTAAAGCGTTCTGTTTTTGAAAGGAGTCTATGTAAAACCTTACTTTAGTGTTATTTAGGTATTTCTGACAGCGTTGGTCATCTCCATAGGCGCTTTCAAAATGGGTGAGTTGACTACAAGAGGGCAATTGAACATGCGCACTATTATTTTTTTTCAAATACTATCTATCAGAAATGAATTATTTCGCTTATTTCCAGTCAACAACTTTGATATGTACATGATGGGGATAAATACTTTTGTTATTGCTCTCTGTTTTGTGGTGAGTTCTAACCTTACTTGGTGCTTACTGCTTCTGTCGAGTTCTCATTCGGAGTGCATGTAACCTAATTTTTGATTAATCGGGTTCCTTTCTTCTTCATGAAGGAAATCCTATATTTTTGGTCGGACATTTTTCTGATGGCAGAAACTTCCGAAAAGAGTCAAACGTTTTAAAGAAGAAAACTCTCTGGAGGGATCAAAAAGCAGAAAAAATTTCATATTTCTAGGCGTTCATCATAATAATGCTATTCAACAAATCAGCTTATCGCAAACGACACAATACTATGATGCAACTGGGAAGTCGTTACCAATTAGATGAAAATATACGGGGAGCCTTCTATGTTATTCCAGTTGCCCTCAACGATCTCTTGACAAAGGTTCAGTTAAATACGAACGTAAAGTTATCAGTTTTTCACCGTTTTTTTTCTCGCAATACCGTCGTTGGCGAGCTGAATTTCTCCAAATATCTCCCTCAAGGCAAACACGGTTATTCGCTTAGAACGTTCCGACCTTATCTTCGCTTCTAATATTTTAGGTTATCTTTATCTGTCTAATGGCGTACTCGATATTCTTCACAGATATTCCACTTGGGCAAGACACCACTCATTTGAGTCATGCGTATGACGTTGTTGGTTATCTCTACTTTTGGAAACATTGTTCTTTTTAATGTATACAATCTAAGCCTTGTAAGTTGCGTATTTTTCAGTTGTCGGCCTATCAGCGAATATTTTTCGGATTAGCGCTGACACTTCGTAGTCAGAAACTGGATCACATCATGAGGCGAGAAACGAAAACCATGAAGGCAACCGCAAATGAGGCACCAGCAGCATCTAATTACCATAACGAACTTAGAGCAATGTGGTCTTGAAAATTCGAAGCTATTTTACATGTTTAGAAGATTAAATCTTCATTCACTACATGTTCTGCAGACCTAAAATAATTAAGTTCTAAATGTTAATTATTAGTTTCTTCGTACAGTGCAACAAGTTGCGCCTCAAATGCGCATCGTTCTAATTTTTCAGCTTTTATTAAAACTCTAATATCGATCAGAAACAGTTTTGTACCATAGCGATTCTATGCTATGCGCAGCCGCGAGACAGTTTTGCTTAATTTTTCTGATGGCTGCTCAAAGACATAAGCACGAGCACAAAAAATTTGAAGTTATGTAGAAAAGTGCCGTAGATAGCGAAAACAGCAACAATCTTTAAGAGGGCACCAAGCTTTAATCGACGGAGCAACTTTTTGTGCCCACTGCGCTGACGGAATGGAACAGCTTAAAGTGGATATGATTAATCTTAAGATTATGAAAAGTACCTCTATCCAGTAATACTACCACTGATCCACTTAACCCGATAAAATTTAAAGGTAAGCAATAATTTAAAGGATTAGAAAATTTTCCGTTTTTCTTGTGAAAGTGTTGGCAAGGGAAAACACGAAGACTTTTTTCTATAAAAAAAAACATCACATTACACCCGAACTAACCAAAATCGCATAGGTAATTGCAACTATATCGTAACACTATAACGCGATCAAACAATAAAGCACTATCCATAAAGCAAAGAAAGCGTTTGGAACCGCAGATAACATAGGATCAGAAGTCCACTGGGGGTCAGCAACCTCTGATAAAGCGGACTGAGCTTCATCCTCGGCTTTCGATCGTTCCGTAGTTCCTTCAATGATTGGCTCCACAAGAACTGCTGTAACGGATGACTTCATAGCCGGACTCATCGGTCTCCTCGCAGTTTTGGGTTTTGTAGGGGAACAGCCAGCTGCAACATTATCACTGCTACGATTTAAGGTGAATTTTGAAGACTTGATTCAAGCAAAAGCACGAGAAGATCCGTTCCACTCACATTTCTCTTCCAGAACGATTGTTTTCTCAGCATTATCCGCAAAGTTGAATCCTCTCGTACAATGAGCACCAGTTGAGGACAAATAGAAACGTCCCGTTGAGAAATGTGCTACCTGCCAAAGAAACTGATTCGTTCTCGAATTCTGACAGCAGAGGAGAAACTCACGAAACAAGTACGGGTGTCTTGATCTTTTAGTGTATATAAGTAAAGTGAATCTTCGTCTCTCCATGATGCAATGCATTGATAGTGTCGAGCTGAAGTGAATGATATCAAATTTAATTCTGACACAGCTGTTACAAAGACAATACTATTTACTCATGCAGCTGTCGTGATTCAAAGTAAAGTTTGAGCAAGATCACATCTATGCGAGGACGACAATTATAAGTTATAAGAGGAACTAACAGTCAAACACGACATCATTTGAGCAGTGCGATGCAGTAATCTTTATTGAAGATTCACTTTCACAACCGACACTAACATTGTAACAGTCTTCTGTTCGCAGATCAATCGGTGTTGCATACTGTCTGGAAATGGAGGAAGTAGAGAAAGTCACTAAAATCTATTAAAGTCAACATACAACGAAATTGACGATGTTTAGATCTCCCATAAACAATATAGTGTTTGGATTCTAGATTAGAGGAATTATATGTGGCCACGTTCATTCCCCCTTGATGGTTCTGAAAAACGCGGGAAGAGAAGGTGGTGGAGGAGGAGGGACAGCTCGCCGACACGGCACGTGTACGATGGTGGCGCGTTGTAGGGTTTTTCGCACGCAAAATCGTTTCTCAAGTTGTTTTTTCAGGACGATTAGGGGAAGTTGTGCACAACCATCCTCATACTAATGATCTACACCCAGAACACTATAATGCACATGAGAGATCCCAACATCTTTTTTTTTAAATTCATGATATCCTGCCTTTAAGGGACATACCCAACTACTCCGCAAGTTGATGGACGTGCATTGTTGATTACTGCTGCTGTCCACGGCCATTGCGCAAATTCATCGTCCGCACTGAAATCATTTCTCAATGAGTGACACTAATTAACAAAAAAAAACAGTGGTAATCACCCGGTGATTGTGATCACGACAGAGCAGAAAAAAGAGGAATGCATTTTTGAACACTGAAGGAAAGGGTGCGCAGCGTGTTCAGCGCGCCCACTCGGTTGAACCTATTTGATACTACAACGTTGTTGTCTCTTGCGGACGATCCTTCCTTTCAGCAGTAGGTCTCAGCGCGCCTCCGTCTACTGTAATTCTCACTGTGGCACTACATATAAGTTCTCTTTCTCCCCACTTAAGGGTAATTTATACCGTAGGTATGAAGCTTTCGAAGCATGAAATATAAGTGCAGGAAAGTATAGTCCTTAATCATGGCTTATCGACGCGGGACGGAATTCCACTAATTATCGATGTCAATCGCCAAAGTGTCAATAAATTAAATCCGTGCTCAAAATCACGGAGACGGGTTTTACACAAGATAGAAGGAGGTCAGAAGATCTTTACCAGCCCGACTGATCTAACCGAGGGCACAAATAATAGCTTGTAAAGGTGAACGAACATATGAAATAAAGAAATCCAGAAATTGAAACCTGCGTTCATGTGGTTGGTTGAGAAAAGAGAAGTACTCTTGCTCCTCTAGTCAAGCTGACAATAACTTAGTAATTGAAAGAACTATGGATTCTATATAATTTATCGGAAGTTGTTGTCGCTAGGAAATTATTCGAAAGAAATTTCTCGGAAATATGTTTTTATTGATGTCTATCAACGGAAAAAAAATTAATGTCACGCACCCACATATGCTGGAATTGGAATCTTCTCGTGGTGTGGTAGTTTTGAATTCGATGAGGCTTTCACTTCGTGGTGCAAACCACAGGCAATGGTAACCAAGTGGTTCGCCACTGAAATTATTTTTCAAGGAGCGTTTGAAGATTGACCGCGAAGCTATATAACTTACCATTTTGTCTCCGAGTACACCATTACCCGGTCCTCGTTCAGTTGTACACATCTGGATATCACAGCAACCATTCCTTCACCAATTGGAGCGTATTCTAACCAATCGGCGGTTACTGTAAGCGAGTCGTATTCGCCTCGAATCCAGTTTGGGAATTGACATGGAGATGACACCTGTTCCGATTGTACTGGAAGAGCAAAAATGAAATGGAATGTGCTTAAAGAGTGATAAAAATAAAAAGTAAGCCAGTATAAAAATATTTTAAGAAATAAATAAAAAAAAATAAAAATATAGCTAGTGAGTACATGATGCCTGGACCAACCTGGACGAAGTCGATATGTTTCAAAAGCGGTGCTTGCAGATAACAACGCACAAGAGGAGTCGTTCGAAAAATGGATAACCAGCTCTTGGCTGGATGACGTGACAAGCAGCTGGAAACCATGTTTGAAGAAAAATCAGTTTTTTTTCTTTAAAGAAAATAGAAATTCCGTAATCTACTCACTCCACAACGGTATTCTTCGCTCTCCTCATTCTCCAGAATAATGTAGCGTTCATTACTTGGTCCACGAAATGAACCGACACATTTTAGATACATATCTGGAATTTGTCATGTTTTTGAAGGGTTTCAAAAAATTAGAGAATAGAATGAGGTAATGAAAATGATAATCGTACATAGAGACAAAATCAAAACTCATAGTACGTAACTCACAAACCGATGGTTCTACGTCAAAAAACAAAACATGTCACTAAAACACTGAAAGCGCTACGCAACAAATTCTTTTCACACATCAAACCATCAGGTATTAGTTAGGCTCAACATATTCCTTTTAAAAAAAAGATAGTCTCGAAGTGTGCAGCGATACACATTGGAGATCAAAAGGATGACATAAATAGAAAATATATTAGTGTATAATTACCATAGCATAAGTGATTAGAAACACATAAATCAGTAATTACATAAAAGAAACCATAAGTTCATTTCTTGTTAGTGACTAAAATCAAAGGTTTAGAAATTCACAAATTCACAATTTTTGTCTAGGGAATTATCACAAAGTCAGCGTCGGCTAGATGTGGACGACTAAAAGACATGATGTTGTACGAGTACACACAGACGTAAACAAAAAAGATCGCATGGGCAGACATCGACCTAAAGAACCCGAATCCTCAGATATGCGACGATGAGAAGTTCTTTCATCAAGAGTTCCGTGATCTCACTGTCATCCATCGTATGACTACGGAACGTGTCGAAGTCGTGGCCGGCTGCGCATTGTTCGTATGGGTGTTTGATCTACCGGTATTGGCAGCGGGACCATTTCCTGCTCCCGCGTGCCACACCGGCGCGAACGAGACTTTTCTTTTTTCGATTTGGCGATCGTCTTGCGACTTCGTTCTTCCTCAAGCTCTTTGAGTCTATCGCGCTCCTCTTTTTCGCGTCTTAGCCCGCTCCATTAAGGCCTTTTCCGGATTCCTTCGTGGGATGTACTCATATTGGATATCTGAATCGTTTCCTCTTCATCTTCATCGAAGCTGCCTATCATATCGTGATCACTCCATCGATCCGAGCTGAAATAATCGGCGGCATCGTCCTCCTCGTCGCTATTGAGTTGTTCATCCTGCACCTCGAAAAACTGATCATCCATAGCATAATCACAATCCCCTTCGTCGAAATCCCGCTTTCTTTCCCACTGCTCCAAATGATTCAATTCTCATTCGTCTAGTTCTATTAGCTGCGCTTTATGTCTTCTTCTCAGCTACGAAATCTATTGAAGTCTGCTAAGGACCGCTGCCAGAAAGCGTGGGAGGAACATAACGCAGGTCATAGAGATGAGAATAACATGGTTTGGCTCTTCATTTTCACACATTTCACAATTTCTTGAATATAGCACTGCTTATGGAAATTCACAGGAAGGCCATCGAATCCATGAGGAATAACTCCTATGCACTGAATCTCTTCAGGAGGCAGTAATAATAAAGAAAGGTAATAGAGAAAAAGCGTCGTTTTTGCCCCCACATCCAGAACAATGGCATGGACGCAATGGAACGATGAGTTGATATCTGTGGACTTCCTTTTTTAAGGGTTTTTTCAATATTGAGTGAGGTTGAATTAACCGACAAGACGGGAGGACCTTTTGTCTTCACTGCGCAAAAGTTTCTCTTAGATCATGATCTGAACGAGACTGGACGGACAGATACGGGTGAATATTTCCTAGTTTCTATCAGTTCCGGGTGAAGATCAACGAGTTACAGTACTCTAGGAGTTTAGTAGTAGACGACGTGATGCTCGTTTATCACCAATCTCTCTTAGAAATCCGCTAACGCACCTTCCAAAGAAAAATCGCAACCAGCCCAAGGAAAAAACCATTAGTGAAGTGGCGGAAGAACTCGTCACTGATTAATTTCTTCACTGTCAGCAAACTGCCCTCCTCCTCACGTGATTCATTTGATTTTCACCCAGTCCAATCTGGACTTAAGGCCTCCCAATCCTCGACAGGAATATAAAATAAAATATCCGAATCTGCGTCCTGTAAACAACCTGTTGCTCCATTTGCATCAAAAACAGGAGTCGAGGATTGATCAATGATCGTTCGCTGGGTTTTTTTTTTTGAATTAAATAAATAATAATTAAATGTTATGCGAATTTGATTGGTCACAGTGTCCACTAATCTGCTAATTGTCAGAAATTTCGGTATTTAGTACTTTAGTATTTTATTTCTATTACTTTTGATTTTGGTACTTTTTTGTTTCAATGTTTCTTTTAAAGAATTGCAAATAAGCAAGGAGAGCAGAAAGAAAGGCAGTATCCACGTCCGACTCTGCTCCGAATTGTGTGCTATCGCTTTTTGTATAGAACAGATAACTCGTTTGTTTTTTATTTTTGCGTCAATCCTGCAGTTATAGCGGCATACCATATTTGTGAACAGCGTTGAAATAAATTTGCGTGAAATTTAATTTTTTTTTTTTGATTTTTTTCGGACATATGTAGCCTGTCGCTGTTTTCTTCTTAGAAAGGAAGTCCCTTAAGGTGAAGAATTTTTTTGCTTTTCACAGCTATCTCTGACGGCGACATTCTATGTACTGCAGAGATATCCAGTCTAATGTTAAAAAATAGCACAGATTAAGCGACGAGTGGAAATCTTACCAAAATCAGGAAAAGAACAATTGCGGAACTTGACAGCTAGGCTATTCGATGATTGGCAGTTGTCCACCTGTACATCATTTTGAAAAATTGAAAAAAAAATAAAGGAAATATTAAAAAGTGGAAACACACCTCACTACCGGATCCTGCTTCACATTTCAAGTTTGCTCCCTTGAGGCTGTAGTCCAACGAGAAACGACCATCAATATAACATGTGGCTGGTTCTGGATTTGCTCCTAGAAAATAATGGCGAGAATTTATCGTTTGATTTTTTACATAGCCGTTGATCACAATCAATATCTTCCTTTAACTTAATATTTCAGAAATCTTTAAACAAATGGTTTGTGCCGGAAAACTACAAGAAGAACTTTTGAAGAAAAATAGAGGAATTTTTGTTTGCAACAGAAATGACTTCGAAAAACTTGCTGAAAATAGTGGTTCCATCCCTGGGCGTAACATGTGACGCATCGAAACATGCTGCCTTTGCTCCAGTAACCGTATCGTGACAATTTTCACCTTAAATAGAGCTTTATTAAGATTTCACTTTTTATATTTTCATTTTTCATTGTTACGTTTATTTTTATGTGTATTTTCATGAAAATTTTATTTTTTAATCAAAATTTCGGATGTGAGAAGTATTTTTTATGATTAGGAGAACGAGTAAGGTCCCCTTTTGAAATATGGGTTATAAAATTCCGACTGTTAAGTCAAATTCATGGATTCAATCACCAATAGGTGATGAATTTCGATCGTACTGTATCATTGTCTCGCAATTCTGCCCAAATATTGGCTCGAGTTCACTAATTTCCTAAAGGCATCACCCCACGAATCAGAGGTGGTACTGATTTCAGGTGGAGTATTCTTATAAGGGATAGTAGATTATGGAGAGGAGGGTGATTCCGTCCATTTCTTCCTAATTGCCGAAAAAAAACGGCCCGGAAGATGCATCGCCGCACAAGGCTGGCGCGCTCCAGTCGAACTCCTTCTAGAAAATAGTGCGCCGGAACTCCCGAAGCCGTATCTTCTGGGCCGTTTTTTACGGCAATTAGGAAGAAATGGACGGAATCACCCCCCTCTCCTTAATCTACGATCCCGTATACGAATACTCCACCTGAAATCCGTACCACTTCAGACTCGTGGAGTGATGCCTTTAACCACCTTAGCTATTTACAACATCTAGAGGATAATTGTGTGCGTTTGAGAGGTGGAACCCTTCCAAACGCTATTATTTCTGTGAGTTACAGAATTAAAAATTTAGAGAAGGATGCTCTGGCTCAAAAATGGAGAAGTAGCATTTCAGGCAGATCAAAATCTTATATTAAAGAAACCAAGCATTATGTACCTTGTTGAAGAGCCAACTGTATAATATTTGCTGATCTCAGGATCGGTGTGATGCAACGATAGCAGATTGGACGACCCATTCTTCTAAAATTCAGTAGAAAAATCTGTTGAAATTGAAAAGAAGTAGTCAGTACGTCAATTCAGGCTAATATTGTAATTAAGGTTTTAATTATTATTATTATTATTACTATTATTATTATTATTATTATTATTATTATTATTTATTTTTATTCTTTAAAGGTTTTTTTCCTATAAAACTTACCACAATATTTTCCTTTAATTTCTATCAAATTAAATTTTAAATTTAAGTGCCAATTTTTAAGATTTTTCACCATCTTAGGATGATAGCCGTTTTTCTTCCGTAATACTTGACGAAAACGGAAAATCTTCTCCACCAAAAGAAACGTTTCCTATTCAAGGAATCTTCAAAATTTTAAAATGAAAAAGAGTCGCCCGTGAAAAAAAATGAAAAAGAATTTTGACGATTTTCCCAACGTTTTCAATAAGTGTAGAATTTCCGGCTTTGAAAAGAGAAATCCCTTTATCCTATACCCTTGGACAATATATTCAAAGTCATTGACTTGGTTCTACATGGGACCGGACTCTTTCGCTTAATTTTCCATTCTTCATCCTTGCAAGAATTAACGAAAGTAAAATTAAAGAAAAATTGTAAGCATTAAAGAAATTAACGAATTAATTAACGGAATTCTTTCATGTGACAGAAAAATATCTTTATTCTTTAAGGCGACCTCATTTCATAGTCGTCGCTACAGAAATCTAAGACGTACTTTAATCCGAAGATGTATGACTGTCCAATTTGTTCGTAGCAATCACCATAGTCGCTTATAGACGTTGCGGATATCGTTATCTGGAAGAAAATGAATTTATATACTTAAATAATTGGAGGTGCATGGAATACTTCTTAGTAATGGCGACAAAACTTCGAGATAGGAGACAATTTTATTCTCGATCAGTATAGGTTGTGGACGGAGCGTTAACATAAATGTTTTTGCAGTAGCCCCTGCCACAATCAATACCTATCAAAAACACAATCGCCATCGTTAGTGTCAATGGAACGGACAACGAACTAAAGCTATGACGTTGTCGTGATACCGTCTATGAGGAATAATTGCACAAAAATAGGATTATAACGAAATCCATTGTAAACACTATAGTTCTATTTTTGAAAAAATCAAGACAGTAATACTAATGGTTATGTGGAAAAAAAAACTGCTCAACCTCATCGTAAACTATTGGATCTTTAAAGGTGCTGTCAAAAATGAGGTTCCGATTTGAATGCATCTGTCGTTTGTAAACGCCATGAAGAGTGCTGTCTATTCGGCAACCAATCAATGAATCTAAAATTACAAAAATCCCAGAAATACCCAAAACTATGCATTTATTTTATTTCACATATTAGGCAGGATATTGAATAACATAAAACATTAATTTATTAAATGTATTTTCAAAAAAGGTAGACGAATTCTCAGAAATTAACGGGGAAAGGGTAACTTCATTCTGCCAAAATACAGTGGTTCAAATCGTTGAACATTGAAGTACTTCACAAAAATTTCTTCGTATAAAGTGGAATTTTTGAGATCCGAAGAAATAAAGAATATTTTCTATTTTTATTCTAAGGTAAATTATTAATTAGGGAATAACCATTCAGAAAAGGTTATTTCATAAGATTTAGCTCGAATCAATTCTCACTTTCAGCACATCTCGAAAGGATCATTGCAAAAATTGACTCCAAATCTATTTATGAATACATGTGTACGATTTAAATATTTACAATACAATTCAAAGTACAATTTAAAGGCTAAAAAATTAATTCAAAGCAGTCTTCAGCTTCAAAAATTTGCAGGAATTTCAAGACTTGGACTTTTTGTGGATTCTTATAACTCTAGGATTCTGACGGAGTAACGAAGTCGGAGCAAAAATTATTGAAAAAATTTTCTTTTCATTTTTAGAAGAAAAACCTGTAGCTAAAACTGATCGGAACTTAAATACTTACCAATAACGTTAAGCAGGGTTATTATGAACAGCAGCATTATGTAAGTGTACGTGGTCGTAGCTCCGTCATCTTTACACCACCCATCTATGGTACTTGAAATACGGTATCCAAAGGGAATAACGAGAAACGAGACAAACACTTTTGTATGGATGAACAGCGTACACGTCACTGCACTCGTTTCATGATATGTCAACAACAGTAATGGTTAAGTGACCAGTAAGTGGTGTCGAGCACAACGTGACAGGCAACGAATTCTGGATGTTATATCTGGGCTCAGCAGAGATATAAAAACTATTTAAATAATTTTTCGAACTCTGTTAAAGAATAGGGACAGGATTAAAGTTGTTGTTTCAGTAAAAACCTAGTTTCTTTCTGTATTCGTCCTTTGATTCCTTACCTTACGACATCCACACGTCCACTTCGGATAACACAAGTATGATTTTTTTACTTAAGTATGACTTAAGTGTGATTTAGTACGATTTAAGCATGATTTTTGTGGATTTATAAATTTCATGGATAATTCACAAATACATGATCATTAATGGGCCAGAATATCCAAATAAACATCCTATGCAAATCTGGATTGCTAGAGCTCTGATTGGCGGCTAAAATGAACTATTAATGAATTTAAAAAGTAAACAAGAACTGGTCAAACTTCAATAGGGACAATGCTTCTCGTTCACATCTTACTTCTTTTGAATCTCGCACATAAACCCACTAAAACATCCATGAAACAGTAGCGATAGCTGTCTGATAATGTTAAAAATTTATTATGTACACCCATTGGTTTCAAAGAGTGAAAGCAATAGAAATTAACTTAATGATTTACATTGAGATATGAGACCATAAATGCTCATTCATCATCATTCAAGCGAAAATTTGTTAAAATTTCAAAGTTTTAAAAATTAAGAGAAACAAAATTGTATGACAACAAATATCATGATTGCGGAGACAAAAAGAACTTTCAGCGTTCGCCAGCTATCGAAATTTGTGGTCGGACGATCCTTGTAGTACTTCGTGTAGTACTCAACAATCTGTAAATTGAGCATGAAAGTTGCTATAATATTTCCCTAATATATAAATTATTTTATAATATTCCCCAATATATTAATATTTCATAATTTGCTATGATATAATATGTGATATGATATACAATAAGGCCCTCATATTTTGGAGAATTTTACGAAATTGATTTTTGAAAGAAAAGCGAATATATTTACAACGCAGAAACTTTCTGAAACTTTATCCAACCCCCATCAGGATTCAAAATTCAATTCTACACGTAAAAACTGTAGTCTGTAGCCGTGGTATTCACATCAAATGTGCACGAAATTTTTTTTCAACATCAAATGAATCCTTAGATTTCAAAAATACTGTATTGAAGTATACCTCCGTTAAATCATGATTATTTGTAGGATTATAGTCGAAATCCTTCCTTGCTCGTTCAATTGAATATGTATTTGTGATTCCAAGAAGATTCACCTCAAGTCTGAAAGGAAAATTAAAAAAAAAGTAATATACAATAAAATAAATAAAAGTAAAAGAACTGTGCAATAAAGACGTAGAGAAACAGATTGGAATAATACAAATATTTTTCTTTCTAAAACGTTGTTTATTATTTGCGAACAGGGTTTTGGAGAATTGCACTTAGAAGGTGACATTTTCGCATAAATTTGTCTACACGTCGAATCAGTTTTGGAGAATAATTTGAAAATCTCTTCATAAATCTCTTTAGTGCTCATATATGTACAGCTTTTTCCATTTTCTCTAATTAATCCTCTTCTTCTTTCAGGCTATTTTTTTTCGATCATATAATTTCGTTATTTTTTCAACTTATTAATTTTTCTTCAGTCATACCGTTTTTTTGCCTTTGAATCGTCCAGAAAAAAAACTCTAGAAGACGAATTTCTAGAAGGCACTCCCTCTAGAAGACAAAAAAAGTGGTAATTTTTAACCCATAGGGAACCTAATATTCAACATTAGAACTGAGATTTTTGAATAACCAATTATTCACCTATTTAAACCCGGTGGTAGCCCGAATAGCGTAGCGAACCATTCGGAAACATAAGCAACAAAATAAACCAGTATAAACGGTACACGTATTGATGGTGGTGACCGCGATAACGCGGTGATCAATGGCTTCCAGAAGAGGAATGAGTCTACAGGATCGGCGTCCACAACGTGATATGCCTGAAAAAAGATTTGTTATGTAAAAAAAGGCTAATTCTTCTTTTTTTAACATGCTGCTACTCCTAAGTAAAAATGGAATCCAGGAAAACATCAAACCTTTCCAGCACATCTCGGATACGGTTTTGCTAGTTCCTTATCCGCTTGGCACATTGCATGTGTAAGGTTACGTACACCGCTGTATTGGGTCATTGCACGTTCTTTTTTGGCAAAAGTAGCGATGTAAAGACCTTTGTAGATGATTTCCTTAAAATGAGCGAATAAATATCCTGGTTTTCATGTAAAATAAACATTTTTCATTTTCCTATCTGTTTGCTTTTGTCTCATTCTATCATCTGTTTACATGCTCATCCAAATGTCACATAAACAACATCATAATTATTTTGATTCAAGAGTTGCAGAAAAATTTTTTTCATTTTCTTATGGAAGTAACAGTCGCATACCTCAAAAAACATATAGGTTTATATTAATTCAATCAATATTAAAATCTAATTACTTAATTTTAATATTAATTCAATCCGACAGCAAAATAGATGTATAAAATAGATTTGAACGAATAAAAATAAAAATAGAAATTTGAATAGTTCAAAGAATAAATCATGATATGAATAAGTGAAATAGCACAGCAAATAATCAAACATTTATTCAATAATTATTTTAATATTTAGTAATAAAACAACAGTTAAATTTAAATGAATTTGAATGTTGTTGTTGAAGTTGCTGTTTAACTTGAATAATAAAAAAAGTTGAAAAAGTGCTGACCGGTACCAGGAGATATTGTGGTATTGGAGTCATACGTATATTAGTAGTCCGAGAAAAATCGACATGATTTTCTGACTTAAAAGCATCACCCCACGAATCTGGGGTGGTGCGGGTTTCAGGTGGAGTATTCGTATACGGGGTCGTAGATTAATGGAAGTGATTCTGGTTCTCGAGTTACTTCAACCTCCTTTTCGAGCGGATTTCGAAGCATTATTCAAATAAATATCACTTTACAACAAATATTTCGCAATAAATGTTGTTGTTCAACGTATTGTTCGTAAACAAACAGCACAGAGCAGTTAGTGGAGCTATTTAAAGGTATCACTCCATGAAGCTGGGGGGTGGAGGTTTCAGGTGGGTATAGGGGTATGCCTATACGGTGTCGTAGATTAAGGAGAGAAGGGTGATTCCGTCCGTTTTTTCCTAATTGCCGTAAAAAGCGGCCCGGAAGATACGGTATCGAGCGTTCCGGGACGCTATTTTCTACAACGAGTTCGATAGGAGCGTGGTAGCCTTGTGCACGCGCCGCAACTCGCATCGTCGTCGTAGCCGTTTTTTTACGGCAATTAGGAAGAAATGGACGGAATCACCTACTTCCCATAATCTTCGACCCCGTATAGGCATAACCCACCTGAAACTCCTACCACTCCAGATTCCTGGGGTGATACCTTTAGTGCAGGAAATGGAAAAAGTGAAGATTTTACCGCCGCCTTATCGGCACATCGTGGATCTCCAGGTCCGTAGATGCCGCGTGGTCGTAGGGCACACGTTCGAAATTCGGCGCTATTCGCTGCCAACACCAGTCGTTCTGCCTGGGCTTTCGAGGACCCATACATGGATGTGTGCTGAAAGAGTGATCTACATATGGATATAAGTACAGACTGTCATTCAAATATACTTCACCTGTGACTCCAACGGATATGGATAGTCCTCGGTGGCGTTTATGAGTTCTTTATTCGTAAAAATAACGCATACACTGGATGTATAGATGAAACGTTTCACTCCAACACGTTTACAACATTCCATTAGAAGTGCGGTACCGTCAACATTAATTCGATAAGCCAAATCTCTGTTGAACTGGAAAAATTGCAATGATTTGAACAAAGAAAAGAAATTAAAAATATCTGAAAAGTAAAGACTCTATTGTGAGATTAAACCTCGTACATAGATCCCAGTAAAATGATCGTTAAGTACAAAAACAAAGAAAAAAAAACAGATGTTTGCGAGGATTTTTGTGAGCCTCTAGGATCCCTTAATTTTTGGAAGACGTTATTTCGGGATATCACTTCGAAATTAGTTAAGAACGTCTCAGACAAATCTCGCTAACTTTGTGTTGCTCGAAAATTACCAGGATCCTAAACGTTTGCCTTGTTTTGCCAATAAATTCGATGTATGAGGGATTTGAATGGACGAGATTCCAGTAGTGAAGAAAGGATCTGTGTATAAGATGTCTAAATTTTCATAACCTCTCTCATCTTAATCCAGAAAGTGAATACCGACCAGCAAACAGAAAAAATATTCAATTTTTTAAATATTTTTGTTTTCATTCTACAAATTCGCAAGTTTCGATGAACTAAGAGTGAAAGAGGAAATTTCTCCAGAGAAATGAACCAATCATCTCACAATCTAATAACGATGATTTCTTAATTAATGGAAGTGATTCTGGTTCTCGAGTTATTTCATCCTCCTTTTCGAGCGGATTTCGAAGCATTATTCAAATAAATATCACTTTACAACAAATATTTTGCAAAAGTTGTTGTTCAACGTATTGTTCGCAAACAAACAGCATAGAGCAGCTAGTGGAGCTATTTAAAGGTATCACTCCATGAAGCTGGGGGGTGGGGGTTTCAGGTGGATATAGGGGTATGCCTATACGGTGTCGTAGATTAAGGAGAGAAGAGTGAATCCGTCTATTTTTTTCCTAATTACCGTAAAAAACGGCCCGCAAGATACGACTTCGAGCGTTCTGGCGCACTATTTTCCACGAGGAGTTCGATTGGAGCGCGCCAGCCTTGTGCACGCGCCGCATCTTTTGGGGTGTTTTTAGGAAGAAATAGACGGATATTTAGGAAGAAATAGACGGAACCACCCTCCTCTCCATGATCTACGACCCCGTATAGGAACTCTGCAGCTGAAATCCGCACCACCCCAGATTCGTGGGGTGATGCCCTTAACGTAGTAACAACAGTACTCAAAGTCCTTTACTCATATGACTACGCGGAAGCGAATGACCTAATCCAGAAGCAATGAAATATAGTAGAAGTAGAAATATTTTGCGTCAATGACTCAAAAAAAAACTAAGCAGGTTTTGAATCTAGTTTACCTCTTAGAATATGATTATCACATAAGTAAACAAACTTACAGCTTGTTCACCTGGCGATGCTGCCAGATGAAAACATGATTCGCAATCACGGAGTGCTTCACATACTTTCGTCTCATCCAGAACTGAACCCTAAATCCAGTAACTCTTCGGCGATTTTTACATCATGTAAAAGCCCACACCTGTAGTCTTGTCGTTAGATTTTCATCAAGTTTAATAAGTGGATGACCTGAGAACGTTATATCAAGTATAACTGTATGTGAACCGTTCGATTGAAGACGTGCAGCCAATTCATGTCCTAAGTATCCGCCACCGCCCACAATGCAAACCCTCATAACTGAAATGAGCTCATGATAGCATAAGGGGATAATTTGAACTGTATCATATCCGCGAAAACTCCTTATCCTTGACACCCTACGGTGCACGTGGGTACACTCGAGTCAAAACGACATGACGCACGATGCAGCTGCGTAAGCGGTTGCGCTTGAAGCGGCGCGGCCGAGCGCAGCGGTTGGAATCGATGTGGGACCATTGCGAACAGCAGCAATGAAAGGGTGTAGCAATGGTCCTCACAGGAACCTAATCCGCTACGTTCCGCAGCGTCGTTTCAAGAGCAACCACTTACGCAACTGCATCCTACGTCATGGCGTTTTGATCCGACTATAATTCTATGTGTGGCGAATCAATCACAATAAGCATAATTCAACGATTTGTTCGCATTCTGTAAATCGAGCGGTTGTAGAAAGTTTGTAAAAATATTTGTAAGCATTCTATTGAAATCCCAGATATTCTGGTACACAATCGTATGCGAGAAATTTCCTAGAAAGTTTCATACTATACGACGTCGCCATAGCCGATAGCGATTAAAATTAGCATTTTGATAGTCGTTTACCGTGTGTAGATCACTGTCAATGAGTTTTGAAAAGAAACACGCAATAAAAATCTTTCAAAATGTTACAAAAACAACATCCAATGGATTCAGACACTTTAACATTTGCAAGAAAATCTTGCAGAACTTTTCTTTTTTCTGATGAACAAGAACCCAAATGATAACAAAGTGCATCAGACCATCGGTGGCTTGGTGGAAGGAGATGAAGGAATAAGTCGATGAGTCCATGTTTGTGGTAGGATAATTCGGTTTATGAACATTTATGTTACCTACGGGAGAAAAAAAAACAAATAGAAATGCAAAAAAAAGTTGTAGCTTTCATTCCAAATTAGAAAAAAAAACAAATAGAAATGCAAAAAAAGTTGTAACTCCCTCACAACTTCATTACCGCATACAGTGAATCATTTGGGACCTGTAGATCTTAAAGATGAGGAATCGCTCCGGCGCTACAACTATAAAAATTTTCCAGATATGTGTTTGTGTTTTTTTTTCTCTTTTCTAGAAGAAAATACCAGAAATACCAGAAAAAAAAACTGAAAAATCAGGAAGACGATGGAAAAACACGTCCGGTGATCAGAAAAGCTTTTGATAGGGAAGTGAAATTGATCAATGCCATTCATTTGGATTATTTTTGTAAGGATTAATTCATGAAAGATAAGGAAACATTCCGTCATTCTGTTCACAGTTACTGTGCTGAACGAAATTGAACTCTCTTTGAAAAAAAAAATTGAAAAATTGAGTGCTCGCGATCTACGACTTTAAAGAAATCTATACGAAAAGATTATATGTAGGATCAAAATAATATTTTTTAAATGACGCTAAGGAACTACAAATTCAGTAAAAGCTGTTTTTCTTACTAGGAATTAGCTTGGTCATCTACGAGAGGAAACTGATAACGGTCTCAGTGTCTGCACAATTTCCCGGTCGCCTTTTAAAATAGGTGTCTTATTTTGACGCGCGATGATAACCAGTTATGAGAATGTAAACATTCACGGCGATAGGTACGGCGCACATTAGAATCGGATGGTATCTTATTTGATTAAATGTGGATGAGTAATTGCTGACACGAACAGTTCGAAAAGTGTATTCTTCGCTCTTTGCGGTCGTCAGTTGCCATTTTTATGACAGCCTGACGTTCGTTTCGTCATTGACACATTCTTTCTGATCCATTTTTTATCCGACGACAATCAATCATTACATTTTTTTCATTTATATGTTCGTAGGCGACTAAAAACTAATTGCATTTTCGTCTGTTCAATTCATAAAAAATAAATAAAAAATAAGAATAGTTTCTTTTTTCAAATTATTTCTGTACTATGATAAATACTGAGATATATTCCAAAAAAAAAAACACAAAAATACTACGTAATTTATTTCAATAAAATTCCAGGAAATTTTAATAGAAGCTTTACGTATCTATGGTTTAAATCAGGTTAGGCTTAAATAGAGATTTTAAATCCTAAATAACCGTGCTGGTCAATGCCAAATAAGCTTGAAATCTGAGAAAAAAATAATAAAATGAGGCTGTATGTGGATGCTAACCCTAACAGAATTTTGGGAATCAAAGGAGAAGAGAGGATCGGGGTGAGATGTGCATGAATCACTTTTTAGAGAAAACCCATGATGAAGCTTAAATTATCCGGAAGCAAGATCTATAAATTAGTTTTGTAGCTCGTCATTCTTAGAAATTTTAATGCAACTGAGTTTTCTTTTTCGAAGTTATAAGTATTTCAAGCCGATTTGTAAATGTTTAGAAAATTTAAATGCAATTGAGCAGAATCGTTGTAATAGTTAATGGATCGTCTTCAAGCCTTTTGCTCGCTTACGCTCGTACATCCTTCCATCCTAAGATATCATTCTGAGATCCTAAGATCTATACATCCTAAGATACTTCCTACATCTAGAATTAATGTGTCCTGAAGTACTATAAGAAGCTAAGTTCTTACTCGATTTTTTAAGTAAATTAAAATAAATAAAACAAAAATAAAATGATTTGAAAGTTGAAATAAAATAAATAAATTGAAGCGTAGTTGCAGTTTTGTTCAGGATTAGATTCCTTATGTATACTTCAGATATACTTTTTTTCCTCGCAATATTTTTATTTGAACGTGTGTGTTAAATTTGAACGTTCACACAAAACAGTTGAACAAAAATGAGATTCCAATTTCTTTTTTGAAAGGAAAGAGCACTTACGAAGATATCGATTGGTGTTCAGCGTGAAAATTTCATCTAAAGAATTCATCAATTTTCGAATTTTCGAGGATAATGTAGTCTGTATCCGAACGGGCAAGATCGGAGTATAGATCAAAGTACAGATCGATGTTTATGCAAATTTTGATTAGCGTGGAGGAAGAAATGAAAGAAATGTTAGCGGATGACTCTTTTCAAACCATCAACTGTCATCTCACGAGCTGACTAAACCTTATATACGAAACCATGTATGAGTCATCCACATCTCGTTGCAAATAACAACGGGAAAAGAAAAAAACGGTGAAATGCCATCGTCAATTGTCTTCCGAGAGCGTGCAAATATAATTTTTGTATAAAAACACAACAAATGATCGAAATGCATGAAGTTACCCCGGCAACAACAGCAACAAACGAAATTTGAGCGTAGAAAAAGTGAGCAAAGAGGAAATTTTTGACGAGGCACGAGAAATTCACGTAGGTCCGTAATTTGTTTGAGAACAACGAGAACTATTTACCTGAACTTTGTACCATTTTCACGGATGAACAACGTTCATCGTTAGAGGAAAAATAGATATAAATAAAAAATTACGTTTTTTACCTGGATGTCAATGCGCTGATAGATAAATCAATTGTTTTTTTTTTAATTTCAATCTATTTAGAGGAGTGGGTTCTTGGTTGCTCCTGAAATATTCCCAGAATACATGATATTTTTTTAATGTTTATTACGCTCGTTAGCTCGTGCGTGTTGCGTACGTGCGTACGCGCATACGTTAGAATCTGATCAGGCTTGTCAGCGAAACTGACTGGCCTATACCTGAGTTCTACCAAGGATTATATATGAGCTGGAGTAATTTGAGGTTGTCGGGGAATTTGTTTCTAGGGTCATTAATATTTAACACTTAATATTAATATTAAATAATGATAATATTAGCTCATTAATATTTAATATTTAATTTATCATTAATATTATTGATTGACATATAATTAGTATTTAATATCATAGTTTTCGCTGAAATCCGGTCTACTATGGACCGAATCTCTGTGAAAAGTGTGATATTAAATATTATAAAAATAGTTCTAAAAATATTGTAGTCGAATTTTATCTGTATGAGCAAACAAATATTTCCTAGCTCTTAATAACAATAATGTTATTTATTTAATTGTATTATTAATTTATATTATTATTATTATTTAATATAATGGCTTAATTTCGTAATTATTTTATTTTATTTCATTTTAATTTAATGTAATCATTAAGATTATTATTTAGCATTTTCTATTATTTATTGATTTTTATTGACTGAACGGAATAATGCTATGAAAATAAGAAAACCAAAAGTTTTATCAAGTGCGAAAAAATCCTTAAAAAGACACATAATAGAAGAAAGGAAAAGAGAATACGCACTCCTTGCTTTAATTGGCGTTGTGCCTGTATTGTTTTCGTTTATTTTAGTTTTTATCTGCTTTTTTCTTTTTTTTTCTGATAATAACTTGTACAGAAGCAAATATTCACACATGAACTTAATTCGATCCAATGATGAGCCAGGATGGTCGAACAATCCGTATCCGCCACCTATTTCTATTTCCTTTTTATTTCCTAATAATTTAGATGTTGTAGAACAGTAGCAGTCAAAACGCAATCTCCGTACAAAAAAAAAATTCCGCGAGAATAATACATGGCCGTAAATGTTATACATATCAGTGTCATATGTGCGAATTTACCTCTATGTGCATATTTTTCTTCATTTTTTGTTTTGGTGGCTATTGATAAAATTTTACTTAACAACCACTAACAATATAGATGATTATCGACGTTATAGAGGGTAAGACTAAGGAAGAAACATTCGGTGAAGTTTTTGTGTCTTTTTGCTCTCTCTACTAGTATATATAGTTTGGTAAGTAGTTTTTAAGTGTAACTGCACAGGAAAAGTAAAAATGATCCCTACAAATTCAGTAATTCGACGCCTCAAGGGCACCCAAAAGATCCAAAATCCAAAAAGACAACTCTTTATACCCTTAGGATTGGCGAAATGAAGCCTTGTAAAATCGACATCATTAATGATGCTGTAAGCTGTGAAGGGCCCATTCAATTAGTAACTATTCCAATTGACTTTCCATTAATCTTTCAGATTTCTATTCATTTAACAAATAGTTTCATTTCTGAATAACTTGCTCTCAGCTGTTCTATCTTGTCCTATCTTGTCAGTCTTAAGGGTGTGTAGAGTTGTATCGTTGGGTAAAACGTACCAGGCATCTCTGGTGCCCCTCTTTCTTAGATTTCTAGATGGCGCTTCACGCTCTCCTTTGGATATTTGTTAACCTCGACCCATATCCTACATATAGTAGGCCGAAAACGACCTGAAGCACGTTGCAGTTGCGTAAGCGGCTGTGCTCGAAGCGGCGCGGTGGTGGAGGTAGCGGTTGGGATCGATGTGGATCCTAACCGCTACGTTTCACCTCATCGCTTCGAGCACAGCCGCTTACGCGACCGTACCGAGCTTCATTTCGTTTCCATCCGACTATAGTACATCGGCAACAAACCGTACATACACCGTGTATCAACATTGACAGTTCTCTCCGGTGCTCTGTCTTTGAAAGACAATGTAAAAATTGAGGTCAAAGTACTATCCGGCAAAGAACGATTCCGAAATTCGACAAACGTAAATATATGTAATATTCGCAGAGCAAGTTTTTTAAATCTAAAGAAAAATCCCAAAGTAGGCGAACATTCCATCGAAGTAACTGCAAAATTCTTATGGAATTGGAAAAAACATCTGGATGCAAGTGTTAAAGACAAGAACAATTAGAGAAATTTCTATCCAGAGAACGTTAATGCAGGTTCATAAACAATAATAAATAAAAATATCACATAAGAAGGATACAAAGAATGATCTGAAAGATTGTGATAGGATCAATACTGGGAGATGATAAATGTACTGGAACGAGGACGATACGAACGAACGGTCATAGAATAAATGTGGAACTGGTTTTTGGGAACAAAGTAACAGAGCTGTATGTTCGGAACACGGAGGCGCACATACAAATTTACAAAACCAGAACAGATTTCTGGCGTTTTCCTAATTTTTTTTTTGTTCCAACACCTCATCACATCTATAAGATGATGTCCTACCACTAATGGAACGTGATCCACTTTGTACACGAGAATGGAACGGGAAGGATTTTCAGTCGGTCCGACGTGGTTGTGGACGACAAGCACGAATTTCGTGACTAATGTAACCCGTTTCTCGACTTTTAATCGCCGACGAACATCACCATTGTGGGATTTTGATTAGTTTTTTTTTTGCTGTGCTTTCTATGCTTCCTTGTTTCCTTGTTTGCTTTATTCTCTCTCTAGTTCTATTCTTTTTGTTTACTCATTGCTTATACATCGTTCATAGAGCATCGAAGCATGCTAATAATCTTATTTCTATGCTTCTCTCTTGCAATCTGCATAAGAAAAACTGACTGTGGGAAATAGTGGCTTTCTGCATGGCTTCTTACAACAATATAACCATAACCCTTAAGCGTACACATCTAGAATATTTATATATTTTTATTTAGATATAGTAATCACAATATATGCTCAATTTCAGCAAGAGTAGGAAAAACAGCTTGAGTCGGCACGTAATCGCAGCTAATATTGAGTCAAATAATGAACAAATAAATAATAAACAAGGAAAATAATGTGGTTTTTTTGAATTTTTTCGGCATTAATTGAAATAATTGAACATCGCAGATAATATTGGGTCAAATAATAAACAAATAAATAATAAACAAGGAAAATAATGTGGTTTTCTTTTGAATTTTTCAGCATAAATTGAAATGTGGGAAGAAAATTTGAAAGAGAGGTGCACTAGAAGTCCGGCAGTAAAATGTTGGGGACAGGAGAGAAAAAAGAAAAATGCTAGCAAACAAGAAACAAAAAAAATCAGATGATTTGAGGACATATTTACTTTAAAAAACCCAAAGAGGGAAGTAAGGAAAAGTTTGAAAATCAGTCATTTTAGAACACTAAGGAAGAAAACCACCGTATCAATTATTATCGTTACTTCAGTATAAACTGTACTTACTATGTACGTAACGTTACTTGCAAATTAACAAACCTCAAGGAAGAGGTGAAGCAAGAGGAAAATTCTTCCTTTTTTTTCTTGAATTCTTTGTTCTTTGAGGTTTTTTGAATGTTTTTTTTTTTGAATTCCCAACTAAAAATCTTGCAGTTCTCTATGTATGCTTCAAACATAGTCATAATGAAACTAATACTAACACCTTGATTCCTCCTGTGTCGTCGACTTTCATAGCTGGTAAAAATTACATTTCTATATTTTTTTTCATTTACAAAAGTCTCCAATGTTTTATTTTCCTACGATCTTGTGGGATATTAAAGCCGTGTTCGTTACAGTTCTATTCATAGTCATTTTTCAGAGTAATCAAGATAGTGTTTCTCTTGGAATGCCAGACAAATCCTCTCATATTCTAAGGATCTCCTGGAATTTCCTGGTCAACTGTTTGTTTATTTTAAGCGTTATCCGTAAACTAAAGCCTAGAATCGGGAAAATGCATATCGTGGGAGTAGATCTCTAGACATCTACATCTCCCTTAAACTAAAGCGTGACGTTCTTCAAGGATCAGCACGTGATCATCGCTTTACAGATCCAGGCAATGCTCAGATTGTACAGGATTGCATATTCCAAAGTATGCAAGAAGATTAAAATTAAGCAGGAAATGAAGAAAAACAAACGTATGCGAAATTTATGAGTAATGGAAGAGATTAAAAAAAGCATATGGAAAGTTATAAAATATTAAACAGTTCATTTGCAGGATGAAAGGAAGATAGTAAATCAGTCAACTTTGTATAATGAGAAATAGAGCCAAAAAGTACTTTAATGAGGAAAATAATCAGCAAAAGGCTGGAAATGCAGAAGAAACTAATGAATGCGTAAGCAAATAAATAAACAAATAAATAAGCAAATAAATAATTGCATGAATAAATATGTAAGTGCGAACAAAAATCAGCACATCATATTGAGAGGTGAAAGAAAATTCAGAGAACTCACTATGTACATACATTTAAAAAAAATTCAGGCATAGTTGTGCTCAACCGCGATTTTATAGGCCGTTCTGACAACTTCTTTCCTTGCAACAAACGTTCAAAGTAAGGACCAACCGCTATTTTATTCAACAATTAAAATGACTAGAAATGACGCACAAATGACTAAAAAATAACAAGCCATCTCTGCACTTTTTACTATACCTTGGCTTGTTGGTTCCATTATTGTTTTTGGTGCTTTGGCGTTTTTGTTTTCTATGTCGGTTTTTGCTGATCTCAGGATTTATGATTTGGTTGTCCTGAGTTTCTTTATGGCGTTGGCGGATGGCAGGTGCCCCCCTCGGTTTTTTCTGTATTGTATATGTTCGATTTCTTTATAGAAGAAAAAACTCTATACAAACAATTTAAAAACTTAAACTAAATTAAAAAAGAAAGTAATAAATGAGTGGATAAATGTTAGGGTTTCATGGACTAATAATCTTTGCTTGGAATTTGGAAAGAAATTCCATGGGAAGAAAAAAACGCTTTGAAATTGAAAAGAAAAACCGCCTAAAATTATTTTGACTTCTCCGAAAATCAATTCTGATAAACAAATATTTGATTTCCGTTTTAGAATCGAACGGTGGTGATCCTCATACTTAAAAAGGTTTAGGCGTGTAACTAACGCACTAATCTTGCTCTATATTGATCAATCTTCTTATCTTTTTTTTCTTAAAGTTGAAAAAAAATTAAAATTAAAAGAGAAAGTAATAAGTGAGTGGATAAATGTTAAAGTTTTATTGACTAATAACCTTTTATGGACTAATAACCTAATTTTTCCAACTATAGGACGGAAATTCGAATAAACAACCTGTTGCACACTAAGAAAATCCACACGTTCTCAGCAAGAAAAAAAATCATTTGCATTCTTCGAATCTTTGTTGAATGTAGAAGAATAAATTTTAAGGAATAAAACGACAGTGAAGTCATGAACACAAAAGCAATCCATGAAAGAGTAGAAAGGAGCCGATAGCGCAATTTACTGGGATTTATGAAAGGTTTGAGGAATTATGATTGATTAAGTGCACCTAGAATGGATGAAAGCAAATTATATCAAAGCCAATCTTCCTTTCACCATTAATTCCGACAGGTAAATTATTTCTGTAATAACTCGGAGCATTTTAAGGACTGTAATGCGTAAAAACAGCAACCCATTAAAAAGCTTTTTTTTTCTAGGTTTGATTTCGCAAGCAGGCCTTGAAAACGGCCATTTTGTGAAAATCAGTAGCAAGAAATTCCAGATGGTCCCTAGACACACCTAGAGACACAAAGCAAACACGTTCTGTTACAGTGAAAGTCAAAAGGAGAGCTAAGGAGGGCCCAATGAAGGTTAAAGTGATGAACGGTATGTAGTTATGACAGTAGTTAGAGCTAGTAGTGGTGGTTTTATTATTTTGAATTATTTATTTATTATTTATTTGAAAAGAAAGGAAAGGAGTTACAGGAAAGTGTATTGGACACTCTCATTTTTTTCTTTGGTTCAATCAGTAGACTATTCTATCCTCATATTCAATTATAGATTAACATTAATAGAAAAAACTTTATTTGCTTACTTTTTCAAAATTTGTAAAATTTCCACTACCGTGCAAATATACGGAATAAAATACGACGAAAATACAATGGATGTGGAAACAAAACGTCGGTGATCGACTCATTCAGCAGCCATCTGTAAAGGGCAGCATGCGGATATCTAGGCAACCCGCTCCACAACGCCATGCTCCCGCATTCACGCAGGTCTTGATTGTTGGACGAAAGAGCAGAAGTAATTGCTGAAAATTAGTATAACACTTTTTAAACTCTACTAAACGAAAAAATATATTCGAATAAAAATTACTACATTTGTTTTCTTGGTTGTTGTGGATTTTCGTGATTTTTCAGAGAATCACAGTGTTTTTACGCAATTTTTTTTTCGCACTTCTTTTATAAACAATGCAGGAGACTACTGAAGAGGTCATCGAGTGGTATCCAGCTAAACTCTCAGCAAATTCATTCGTTAAACGAACAAATTGGTTCACCTCATTGGCGGGCTCCCTTGAGGATTTTTTTTTCTGGTACACCAAAGAATATCCTGATGAATCTATAACGACATCACCGCGAAAATAGTCAATTGTTCTTTGTAAGATGCCATCTTTGGCGAACTTGAACAGGCAATTTTTCTGATTCACAAATTTGACGGGGTCCAGCGTCAAACTCCTTTACTTTACTTCAGTTTCATACATGGCAGGGCATAATGAACTCACATTGTTGCAGGGGGTCGCCATGCCTTGTCTATGCCTTTTTCAGTATATTCGAGTCAAAATCACCTGAAGCTCGGTGCATCTGCTTAGGCGGGTACGCTGGAAGCGGCGAGCGTAACGGCTAGGATTGAGGGTGTACTCTTGCTAGCACCACTCATTGCTGCAGTTCACGATAGTCCCACCTCGATCCTAACCGCTACGCTGCACCGCAGCGCTTCAAGCGCAACCGCATACGCAACTGCACCGTGCTTCATGTCGTTTTGACTCGACTATAACTTAGGTGTCGGAGATAATGTGAAAAGTAGTTGCAGATAATCAAAAATGGTATAGTATGGCTAAAAGCCAAGAAAATGTGCGAGGAGCTGGGCGACAGCAACAAGTTGGCATCATTTCAGGCCAGAGGCAGGGAGTGTGATGGGTAAATACGAAGTTTTGGAATTAATGGTAGATAGAAGAAATGTCGTTTTCTGAGAAAACAATGTCCGTTATGGAGTCGTTTTTTACTTTTGAAGAGAAATTCACCATTGAATATTATTTGTTTATTACTATTAATTCATTATTTACCAGCCTAACCGTCCGGCTAAAGCCGGATTTCAGGGTTATTTTGGTGTTCGCTTCGCTCGCCTTCACCGATCAATAAGAAATAACGGTAGCGACATTTTTTGGAAAATTAGAATTGCTTTCTTCTATCAGCGCCCTCTTTAATTTTTCTCAGCCGAAAATTTAAGCATGGATGTGAGATTTTATGGTTTTTCCCTAACCGGGTCAGTCCTATATTTGGAGAACAATCAAACTTGGTTTTACATCTATGTTTCTCTCAAATCTTCGAAATTTGAAAACATTATTCAGAGTATGAATTTTAAAAAATGATATGCTAACATGGAATGGCGTGAATATAACTATCGTAGTGATAAAAATAACGTCAGATCGCGCAAACTGTTGGCTACTATGTATTGTATTTAAGCAGCCGTTCGCCCGTGCGTTTCCTCCTTCTGAAGAGAGAATGTTAACAGCATCATGGAGACATGCTGAGAAATACACATGTGA
This sequence comes from Necator americanus, assembly GCF_031761385.1. Taxonomy (NCBI): domain Eukaryota; kingdom Metazoa; phylum Nematoda; class Chromadorea; order Rhabditida; family Ancylostomatidae; genus Necator; species Necator americanus. Next base: position 39,578,570 of record NC_087372.1, read on the forward strand.
AGAAACCATAGAAACTCACTCTAGTGCGCTGGGTCTCCCGTGCACCAATCCGGGGCAGTGGAACCCGTCTCTCTCCACTCTATAGCTTTTTGGCACCGGCGCACCCTTTCAACCCCGTGGGACCCATCCCACCCAATTTTACTGCGTTGAGGCTCCAGCGCACCAAACCGACGCCATAGTACTCGTCTCCCTCTCTTTTTGGAATTTCTTGACTGAGACAGATACATACGCAGATGCACACACGTGACAGAATAAGCCCGTTATTATGATAGCAAATTTGGGAGTATACAATCACGTAAACGTTTATATACCCTCACTAACATATGAGAGAAGCTAACTTGTCTTATCAAAGCCAACATATATAACTATGTAGTTTGGACAATGGTGAAAAGGTAGAGTGCTCGCCTAACATGTACATGGCGATGGTTCGGCACCTCACCGGTGCAGAGTTTTGCATCATTATGGAATATTTTCGTGACACACATACAAATATATATGTACACACACAAACACACACCGACTAAGCGCGTTATTTTATACCATGATTATCATTCATTCAAACAGCAATGTAAACCTTAGCTGAGGATTATTTATGGGGTTTTGGCACTGTACTCGATTTTCTTCAACCCGTTTATAGAATTTGCTTCATGATATGATGATATGATATGATAGATGTGCTTCACATAAGATTGGTTTTGTGCCTTTTTCTTTTTAGTATTTCGACTCCAAAACTTCGAAAGGTGGCTGCGGCAAGCAGTAAGTTGGAACATGGATCAGTGAAGTTGGGACATGAAATTCCGAAGGTGCCAAAAAGAGGATCGACCTATTGCCATGATGGTTTTTTCGTTGTTCTATTTTAAATAAAAAGCCAAGTTAAGCTTCAGACTTTCCAACTGCCTCACCTCTTTTCTTATTGCAAAGGAGAAAAAATCCAGAAACGAATTTATTTGAGGCTAAAATGCTAATAAATCCACAATAATGTATTATCCATTTGAGCCCTGAAGGAGTAGCCAGCATCGGTGGCTGGGCACCAGTGAGGACTGTCCGAATCCAAAGAGTTTAGCACTGAGGTAAGCCAATTCGTTAGGGTGCCTTTCGGACCCATTTTGCGCTTGCGCAAAGGTGTTGGCTTCACCTCCATCATTTTCTTCTGCGAGAGCCTAGATACTATCTCTGTTCGTCCGTCTTCCATTAAATATCACTTTTGAATTTTCTTTTCTTTATGCAAAGAATTTATTGTAGTGAACGTCGTGTAACAATACAATCACATATAAAAAGAGTGGATATATGACGTGAACACTCAAAGAACTGGTTTCCAGGAGTGTGATTACGATAGACAAGGATTGTCATCATATTTTCGTAGTGTTGGCCAAAGCCATACGGCTCTACAGGGTGTTCCATAACTATAGCGAAAAGGTATTCAAATCGCCTAAAGCGAAAATGTAATAATTTTGAGAAAAAAAAAACTATGTGACTAACAATATTTATCCCTCTCTGCTAACAGTAAACCAAAAACAACATTAAACCAGGAAAATACCTCTGTTGAGATCGATCACGCCTTGAGGCGCTTCAGAAAGGCATCGAATGTGGCACAAAGACATGCGCGACGAGCTCATGATGCCCTCTGAAGGGCATTTTTCGAAGAATTCCCAGAGCAGTGAGGTTTCGAGCAGGCTTTTGCTTCCAAAATCGACCAGCTACTGTGGTTCATTGGATTCAAATTCATAGAGTTGGCTGACCACTCTTCGAAGCTGACGATGTCGAGAAAATTGGCTTTGCACCAATTTTGTTCAATTCTTGCCTCGTGAGCGGAGGCCTCATCCTGCTGATAGGTCCAAATGCAGTTTTTCAAAGTGTACATTAGCCCAGGATAGTGTTCTGTCTTTCAAAAGTTTGTTTGCCATTTCTCGTGACATTCGGTGGACAGAGCGCAACGGGTAGCTGCGAAATCTTTCGCGTACCTTTCTGAGATTGCACGAGGTCTTCCTCGTCCAGATTCATCATCTTCGGTTCCTAGGTCCTTGTAGCGTCGAACGGATCTTTGACTATTTGACGTACTCCAAGACGCGGGTGATTCTCGCATGAAGAAAAGCCTCGGCGATGAAGCTCAATTATTGAAGAGCGGCGGCAGTAGCGCTTGACCACACTAAAAATAACATATTTTCATGCTTGTATGAGATAAGTATGACCAAATAAATTAACGCAACACAAACAAAAGATGCACAGAAAAAAGCAGACGCTCCGAACAGGCCAAAATGTTCGCGCATATGCTTTCGCTATAATTATGGCGCAACTAGAAGACCAAGACCTACTCCTCGGCTGTGAATGTGGTGAAGGCACTGAACTTCTCTTCCATGCGCTTTTATTGTGGTCATGTGTGGCTGATTGATTATTGGTTAGTAATAAAATCATAAGATGAACTGGAGCACAGGCGACGATTCCATATATACTGTCCGACAGTGTGAAGAAGAGAGTCGGAAGAAAGCGGCCGCCGTGAAAACTGGAGGCGCACGCATGTGCAACGAACTTCATCAATCAAATCTAGCACGAGGCAATTTTGTTCTATGGCTTAGATTATGAAAAACATTTGAAATTATGGAAAAACACAAGAAAAATTGTCTTCTGCGTGAGAATCACACTTCGTTTTGTATCTCTCTGAAAGTTTACTAAAAAGCATCCATGAATAATCCGTATCGTCATTCTCCGATTCGCCGAGGAATGCATCTAAGTAACATTGCGTTCTGAAACGTCGCGAAACGCAAGTTTTTTTATTGCGCCTTATTTCCGGCAAAACTCACAATCCAAGGAGAGGTCTAGAAACCCATCCTGTTCACCATCGGTTACATTTTGGGAAAGTATCGGTAACAAACGCATCGGTATAAACGATGAGAGGGGCATGTGGCGATGTACTGACATTCATGGAACCGGGTGTGAATAATTCTGGTGGATTCGCTTGATTTTTCCGCAATTCACAATGTACAGTAAGATGATGATACAATGTTTGGGCTTTTTAGAAGAAGTCATATGAAATCACCGCGTCCTCTGGAACGTCTTCGTCAAACTGGTGCTTTTCAAACCCTCTTGGGACTATAAAAGACTGTAAGACCTTACTTATCACATCTTTGTCTTCCCACTTTCCAAAACTTCAAAAATACAAACTTCGACTGTAGTAAACTACGATCAGAAGTTTTACTATACTATAGTTTTACCACATTTTGGCTATGCCTCCATGTGATTTGAAAGTAATTTCTCATCCATACTGTTTTGGAGTAGTCTGTTTTGGTCTTAAGATACTCTTACAATATGTTACAATGCGATAGCTTCAAATATTTCAAGTCAATCAAACGACAACCGATGCAGTTAGAAATTAATATGGCTCAAATAATGAAATTTGAGTTTTTTGGGACGCTAAGTCAAAGAGGAAATAAATTGCTGTGTAGTATGCAATCAGCAAAGAGGAATTGAAGCAATTTTTGGAAGAAACCAATTTCTTCAACATTTCGCTTTTGTAACGAGCAAATGGTTTCATGAATTTAAAATAAAAATACGCTTTGGGTTTGTGCAATTATTGGAGAACACTGCACTGCATTATTTAATAACCATTCATTTTTTTTTACATTCGTGATTTTCTATATATATATATATATATATATATATATATATATATATATATATATATATATATATATATATATATCCTTGAAGTTTAGGATGCGTTTCTTAAACATAATCGTAATTTTACTAGCAGTTATGGTCGAAACAGCGTTTTCAGCACCGAAGCAGCAGTCTCAGTGAGTACTTTATCATGTTTCTTCATTCGAAAGGAACTGCTTTAGAATATTCCATAAATATTCTCTCTATTAAGGTTAATTCGAGCGAAACGTCAGTGGGGTCGACCACCCTATGGCGGCGGATTTCGACCGCCCTACGGCGGCGGATTTCGACCACCTTACGGACACCGGCCGTATCCCTACGGTAGATGATCTCTTATCTACGAGAAGTATTTGAGAGCACATACCCTTCATAAGGTGCAACAATAAAAATTGTCATATTTTTACGTTGTTGATATCGCATCTCCATCCAGAAACTGAAAACTGGTAAAAGCATTTGGTTGTAGTCAGTCAGGAGCACTTTGAGCGATCATCAAGTGTTTGTTTGCAATCGCAAGATGCTTTGATAATGAACGCATGAAGAGAGCAGCTGCTATAGAGTTGACCAGTAATTCGAGGCCGCATCTCATCATCGAAGCATCATCGGAAAAAAAAATGTATAAACATTCTGATCCAGAAAATTGTGCAAAATATCATGAAGCACTTGCCAGAGAATTTCTCGCTCTACAAAATAACAGTGCTGCATTTTTAACTTTTTTTTTACTGGCTCCTGTTTTCCTTAGCCTCCACAACGGTTTACCGCCTCATAGTGACGTGGAGGTGACACCGGGCTTCGAACTGCGATTTACAGCAGAGGTTCGTCCTGAGAAGGAGTTTGACACATCCGACATTCCGACTTATCGGAAACGGTAGCCTAGCTAAGAGTAAACCACTGCTAAGATTCACCATCGTCTTGGCAAAATGTCGCAAGGTGGTTCCCTGATCCGTATAGGTTGGGCGACGACCTGTGGTGAAAGCTAAGCTCGCCGTGGGCTGGCAAATTTGGGGAAAAATCTTTTTGCCACTCTAGCATATTCACTGCCTCAGAACCCTGCACATTAGGCCCTGCCGTCTCAGAGGTCGGACGATATGACCGGCGACCGGTAAGAGGCGATCAGATCTCAGATTGTTAAGGAAGTCTTTGATTCTGGATCGCCCTCTGCACCAAAACCCATCAGCATCATCAACTGCTACTCACCAACACCAGCAGCTGATGAATCCGAATTGGACGCGTTTTACGAGGAGCTGGAGGAAGTAGTCCGCAACGAGAAGTCCTTCTACAAATTCGTTGTCGGAGACTTCAACGCAAAACTAGAAAAGGCCACAGAAGAGGAATACAGGACTGGAAGATTTGCACTAAGGGACCGGAATGAAAATGGCAATCGTCTCGCCGGGTTGTTGTCCGCCGCTCGCCTCTTTCATGGGAACTCTCTTTTCATGAAAAAAGATCATCGTTGGTGGACATGGGAATCGCCCAATGGCGCGACTCGTGCGGAGATCGACCACATACTCACCAACCGGAAGTGGTGTCTACTTGACGTCTCAGTAGTACCATCCTTTTGTAGTGGTTCTGATCACCGTCTCCTTCGTGCGAAAATACGACTTAGCCACACGATGGAAAAGAACATCTGCTATCGGCAACGGAGGAGAAAAGAAGCCGTCTACGACGATTGTGTACTCGAGGACTCGTTGTCTCAAGGTGACTAGCACATCGAGGAGGACCCAAACGTAGACGGCGAGATGCTGCTCAGAGGATTACGAGCCTGTGCTGAACGTGCCTCGAAGCCGCGCACGACAAACTTGGATCGAATTTCGAAGACCACCAAGGAATTGTTGGAAAGAAGAAGGGCTTTGAGGCTTGATCCGAATGCATCGCACATTGAGCGGTTAGTAGCAAGCACTAGCTGCAGAAAAGCGTTGCAGGAGGATCTTCTGAAGTACAGGCAGAAGAAGATTCTGGAAGCAGCACAAAGAAAAACGAGTCTAAAGAAGTGCCGCAGGGATCTCCGCGAATATAATATTCTGCTAGCAGCCTTGCTGAACGAAGACGGGACTCGCACGTCTTCTCGTCGTGAGATGGAAATCATTACGGAGAGGTTCTACTCGAACCTTTTCTGTTCATCAACTCCTGTGTCAAGCCCGAACATCTCCGCTGGCGAAGCTCCACCACGGATTCTCCCTTCGGAAGTGTGAGTCGCTATCAAGAGCATGAAACCTGGCGCAGCCCCCGGACCTGATCTTATATCAGTAGACTTTCTCCGGGCTGGTGGCCATCCGCTTTATGTAATCTTAGCAGCGCACATGACATCCTACCTTTAGAAAGAAAGGATCCCAGACCAGTGGAAGACCTCGCGAACCGTTCTTATCCATAAGAAAGGTGACCGAGAGGACCTTCGGAACTACCGTCCGATATGCTTGCTGAGCGTGTTATACAAAGTATTCACCAAGATCATCCTCACGCGCATATCTAGGATCTAGGACGTTGGATGAAGCTCAGCCCCAAGAACCAGCTGGATTCCGCCAGGGGTTCAGCTGCTTGGACCACATCCAGACCGCCCCTTGTTCTAACCTTCGTCGACTATGAGAAAGCCTTTGACAATGTAGAAACGAATGCAATACTGTCAGCGCTGGTCGATCAAGGTGTGGACGCGTCGTATGTGAGGACATTAGCCAATTGCTACGATCGATGCACGACTAGGATACAGCTTTTCCACCGCCCTCTCACCATACCCATTGGAAAGGGGGTACGACAAGGCGATACTATATCGCCGAAGCTGTTCACGGCTGCATTGCAATGGATAATGAAATCACTATTCTGGGAAGAAAGGGTCATACGTGTTGATGGAAGATTTCTTTCGAACCTACGTTTCGCGGACGACATCGTTCTCTTTTCGTGTAGTACCAATGAAGCAGAAACGATGCTCAACGAATTGAACGAAGCAGGGAAGAGAATAGGACTACGAATAAACAGAAAGAAGACACAGTTCATGAAGAACGCCTACTGCGAGGACGGAGGAGTACAACTTGAAGACTCCCAAATCGTGGAAACTCCGTTATACGTATACCTCGGACGTTCTATGAACATGGAAAACGACTTGAAGGAAGAACTGAATAGAAGAATGAGGGCAGCATGGGCAGCATTCGCAGCCGTCAGGGAAGCTACGGACCAACTGACGGACCAAGATCTTCGTGCTCATCTGTTTGACTCGACAGTCCTTCCAGTGCTCTGTTACGCAGCGGAAAGGTGGGCAGACACTGCGGCCACGTCTAGGAAGCTAATTACTTCCCACAGAGCCCTTGAGTGATGTCTCCAGAAGTTTAACCGGCGCACACAACACCTAGCCGGTCTTCGTAGCTCCGACTTAAGAGGAATGTCCCGTCTTCGTTACCCAGCGGAATATGTATCGAAAGCAAAACGTAGATGGGCCGGTCACATCATGAGAAGAATCTACGATAGATGGACTAAAAGAACGCAAGAGTGGATCCCAAGGGACGATAAACGCCCCCGAGGGAAACCGCCAACGAGATGGAGTTCGTTACACGGATGGACCAGCTGAGAGCTCAGCTGGATACGGCTCAAGGACCTCGTCAACGTCACTCACGAAACTTGATAACGTCTTGGATGACAATGGCGAGGGAACGAAACGAGTGGAAGAGATGCTGGGGCCCGCACGTCCAGTGAAGACGGACCATCTAAGTATCTAAGTAAGTATCTAAGTTTTCCTTAGTCATTAAAAGGGAGTAACGAGTGGACAAAAACCATATTTCCGTCACTACTTTTTTGCATTTTTCGAGACTATAAGATCACAGAAGCAAAAATTGTTGATGAGCATGAACGGAGATAAATACATCAATCGAGAGCGTACTGTTGGCTATGTTCTTTTAAACACGAAATTTTTGAATTTAAAAACATATCATACACAGGACAAGCAATTCCTGTTTGTTAAGGAATAACTCATCTCCTCACAACTGCTTTCCAAAATAGAAAAAATCCCTGCAAGTTATTGTAATCAATAGAATATCAGTTGTATTAGTAGGAACTTTCGCTGTTACTTCTCCTATCCAAGGTTTTCCAGCTATCACTCATAAAGTTTTTCTAATACCTCATCCTGTTCATCAACAAGTTGCTTCTGTTCATCCTTCTTTCTACATATCGTTCGTTTTTGCTTTTTTAAATTTTTTTTGACTCCTTCGATGTTCTCTATGCACATGTTCCACAATAATCTTGTGGGTGTTTAAAGGCATCGATTCTGGGCAAGAAACAAAAAGCCTTGGCAATTGTATAATTTGTACACATGACAATATAAAAATCTGTTAAATTTTCTAAAAATTAAGTCGAGATGCTTTTTCCCGCCCATTTTTGTTCCCACGTGCATTTCGATGTTAAGGGAAAGCTGGTACGACATATTCCTCAACCCAATACACACGTAAAAAGTTGCTTCATCCGGTAAACTGAAGCATATAGTACTTCAGGTATCTCTGATTCTAAATTTGTAGTGTGAAGATTCCTGCACACCGGATTTCAAGCACTCGGAATGCTCACGGCTATCAAACTCCTCCATTTGTTGAAAAGTCACAAGATCTTGAAACTGGAACAACTGGTCCGAGGAGGGGAAGTTGATTTGTAGAAGGAAAACGAAGGTTCAATAAAATACTAGTTGTTTCTGTAGGTTGTTGAACTTAAAAAATAAACTACGGTTAACTAATTTGTTGTGCAGAGATGATGAAAATTAAGAAAGAGATGGAATTAAGAATATTTGAGGCATACTTGTTAGAGCATTGAAGGCAAAGCGAGTTTAGAATGTTCTCGGTTTGAATAGGAATATAGGTGCGTAAGAAATCGTGGACATGCATCAACGATCATAATATAGTAGAACTGGCTTTAAAGTAGTGAAAAATCGTTATTTGTCGTTATCGAACCACTTATAGATATAAATACAGAACCTGTTTGCCTAGATGACCTACTATTACGCCTCATCTGACGTAAATTTCGAGCCCACCCTGAAGTTGAACAGAGTGCTTAAACAGAAACGCTGAAGTGATTGAATCCCATAGAAAAACTTGAATTTTGTCGCTGATATATCGCACTTCCGTTGTTTCGAATACTTTCCATTACTTTTCCGCCCATCTAATCGAAGAGAATCTTTATAGAAGACATGAATCCAGTTGCCTCAATCTTTTTTCGTTACTGAACACTTTTCTTCATTTCTTCATTTCCTCTTCTCTTCTAGCTTTCCTATTCTCATCAACTTTAATACTATTTGCTTAAATATCAGTTTTCTAACGTACTATTACTCATGAACGACAATTTTTACACGTCATGGATTATCTGCAGATAAGATGTCTATCTACAAAACGCTACGGAGTTTATAAGATAGTGATCATCAAGTGATTATGAGATATACGATGTTGTTATAAGAAGGATAAGATGTTGTAAGACAGAGAACAGTTGTTGAGACGAATCCACTCGATCATATAGAAACTCCTATGTTGGAGAAGAACAAGCTGGATGTGCACACCAAACCAAGGCAGCTCTTAGCAGCGCGTTGTGTTGAAGGTTACGCAGAAGCACAGTGGGAAGGAGTCGACATCTGCCTTACTTTACCATCGCCTACTAAAGTTCTTAATTAACTTATTTTTTCTATTGTAACAACTCTAATGATGGATGTTCTGATTTGATCTGAGGTGATTGGAAAAGCAGGAATTCTTTCTTCACCAACAGCTCCGGGTATCCAACTACAGAAAATCGGTTTGGAACAATTAGCTTACGAAAAAAAGCAAAAAAAAAGCAAAGTTAGCTATCCGAATTACTTTCTGCTACATTTTGACTGTTGAAAGTCCAGAGAGAAAATTCTGTGACATCATTAGCTTCATCAAACTGTATCTTAATGCAGGCCAAGTGGAAATTCTCCAAGATGTATCCAGCTTTCTCTCATTGAACATCTGTTCCGAAATGACGAAAACGAGTTCTTATAACTCGATGCAACATAAAATTTGACATTATTTCATATAAAGCCGCAGGAAACAATACAAATGCACTGCAGATCGGGTCATTGGACGGATTTTTAACGAAAGAAAGAGTATTGCTGACATCACTACTATTTAATTTACAAGATACATAATTATGAAAAAGATTGCAGAGTTAAAGACTGAAGGATTGGTATCAGTGAAAGAGAAACGTGTTTTAAGTTAAAGAACTTCTCTAAGAGCTTTGTCTCTTTCACTCTATCTTTGCTTTGCTACAAAATAATATTTTTATTCCATTTCTCTTGTAACAAGAACAATCCTATCTGTCTATCTCCTACCTCTATCCTGGAAAATTCATGCCAACTTTATTCATTGCAATATTTACTTGTTTATTTATTTATTTACAATACTCCTAGTCCCAAGTATATGAGTTGAAACACTCAACACAGTGGAGAATAGTATCAGACGCCTACATCCACCCTAAACCAGTGCGTGACGCTGTTTGCGAATCAGCTATGGATCATCTTTATCAGCTTAGAAAACCCACAAAATCATACAATTGCGGAAAAAACAATTTTCACAGAGATCAGGAGAGATAAAAGTCGGGCAAAAAAAAAACACTTAAAATGGCAATGTTGCGAAAGAGGCAAACGTTGAATGTGAGCGAGTAGAAGAAAAGAAATAAAAGAGAAACAAAAATGGGAAGAAAAATACTCGTAAAAGTGTCCAGAGAAATCCGAAGGAAAAAGAAGAGTGGAAGAGGAATAAGGAACTATGTAAAGAACTGACATTTAAGCGGCGAACTTGTGTCGAAAAGATTCGCCCTGTTTGAAGGGCACATTTCTCCAAAAGGATGAAGAATATGATAGCAGACTTCAGGAAATCCCTCTCGGACGCAGAAACTTCGATTCAGAGGTTTTTCTGATTGATATACACAGGTTTGTGGGAGCCAAGCGGTGTATTAGGTCAGTGCTTTTCTTCTCCGGATATTTTATTCAAATCCTAGATAAGTCTTGTAGAAACGGCACCGAGTATTTCTCTATTTGGCCTGAAGTGATTTATAACCATCGGCAGTCTAGTCACAGTAAAATCTCCTACTACAGCAGCACTTCCGACTTTTATTTCTCCATTTCAAAGAGCATATTTCTTTAATATTCATAATAGGTGACTTGCTAGAACACTTCAACTATCAGAGTAAGAAATTAGTTTAATGAGATAAATGACAAAATTAGCAAATCTTGAAGAGATTACAACAACCAATCATGTGATTGTGATTCTTTAACTGACACTTCGCCAAAGCTGAGTTCGTCACTTGTTTCATTTCAGTTAAAGGCATCGCCCCACGAATCTGAGGTGGTGCAGATTTCAGGTGGAGTGTTCGTATACGGGATGGGAGACTACGGAGAGGGAGGTGATTCCGTCCATTTCTTGCTAATTGCCGTAAAAAACGGCCCAGAAGATGCGGCGTCGCACGAGGCTGGCGCGCTCCAATCGAACCTCTTGTACAAAATGGTGCGCCAAAACGAATGAAGCCGTATCTTCCGGGCCGTTTTTTACGGCAATTAGGAAGAAATGGACGGAATCACCCCCCTCTCCGTAGTCTCCCATCCCGTATACGAATACTCCACCTGAAATCTGCACCACCTCAGATTCGTGGGGTGCTGCCTTTAAATGGCCGAAAAGGAAACATTGGTTGTCCTTTTCAAAAAAGCTACTTTTTAAAAGTATTCTAGTGATAAGAACCAAACGTCTGGGATGATTTCAGTCACCGTTTATTTTACCACTCTCAACACGACTTTCTCAGCATGTGCGCGGGAAACTTTGCCAGTGGCAAAGTATTGCGGTAGCTTTCCCGCGCCAGCCGCAGTATACAAAAAATGGCTCCGAAAACTCGGAGTTCAGTTCCATTCATTTCTTGTGATGCATGTTTCAACTATTTGACCTTTCACCACCTAACAGTTATGACCGTATATGCTACTCCTATGGGCCCGAACCGTATATCACTCAAGCATTGAAGCGGAGAACCACTAACATTTTTACATGACCCAATCGATTCTATTTGGTATTTTACGTATCGTGTATGTTAATGTGGTTGCCTTGTGTCGGCGCTTTAAGCGAATAACCCCACGAATTCGTTTTCCACACAGACTGATCCCGTTTAGTAGTCAGTATTTCTGAAGAAAATAAGAACAGGAAATTTGTGTGGCGAACTGTGTTACATACTTGATTGTGTCTATGAAGAGATTAGCTTTAGATGCTGTTCTCGAAAAAATTATATTTGGATATATGCGCTCAGGGAAGATGCTATGTATGTAATGAACAGGCGATCGCCAGCTTCGATAATATTGTGTTTAACTAACACATAAAGTTTGGTAAATGTATTAGTCAAGCTTAAAACATTTGAAAAATTATGTCTTTGATGTTGTTGTTTGTTTTTGTCACCTGGGACTTTATCCCTGACGAAGGAAAGCCTGTGGAAGCACGGAGGATTGTTTACGTACTAATGCAAATCAACAACTTATGATTGAAAGCAAGACATATAAATTGCAATAAAAAGCGATATGACTTATTATGCTGGGCGACTAAGTCACATCGTTTTTCTATTATTAGGAAATAATGTAGTAATCATAATTAATAATGATGTTAAAATATGCAACAACTTTTCTTACGTGCATTATCGTATTAACCTTTGATATTTTCTTCTCTATCTAAGTCATTCATTTTTTCATGCAAAAGCAAAACTGAATTGTTCCTCTCACATCCTCCCACTAATCCATATTGTGACATCAATGAGCATGGTAAGATTTATCCTCTTCTGATTAAACACCTCCACCAACAGAGATTAACTACGGGTTCCTACAAAATTTCCAGCTCATTCCGTGGATTGCAGGATCTGATGTTTCCTGGATCCATTCATCTTGCAAAGACAGTGTTCAATAACATTAACATTCGATTCTATCGTCGTTCAACGTTTCTTAAGAAATAATGAAGACAAAGTATTGTAGCACACCAACGGATGCGTTCACGTGAAAGAGAGCTAAGCTCGATTTTGCCACTAAAGTATAATTTACGCCATAATGAAGGTTTCTACAGACGCAGTGGGTCAATAGCCCTCGTTTCTATTGCAAGATTTGCTCAACAAAATTTGACCACTTGCCCATTGAAACCGTGAAAAACGATCGGTATCGGCTACATTTGTGAACAGCAATTGCACTGGCGACGATCCGATGTGTGCTGCTCAACAGTATGAAGAACAACAAGACAGCCGCCGCCAGGACAACTTGAGGGGCACGTATGTGCAACGAACTTCATCAATCAAATCTAGTACAAGGCAAGTTTGTTCTATGCTTTGGACCATGAAAAACATTAGAAATTATGGAAAATGCGAGAAAACTTGTCTTTTGCATGACAATCACAACTCGTTCTGCATCTTTCTGGAAGATCAGTGAAATCATAAATCATCCGTATCGTCATCCTCTGATTCGTCGAAGAATGTATCAAAATGACTTCACGTAGTAGTTTGAGTGTTCTCTTGTCTTGAACCCTCGACATATTCTGTCTATGTTTTGTGATAGCTCTGTTCTGTGCCTGTGTCCATTCATCCTCTATTTAGGCCTCTGAAGACGGCGTCGTAAAAAAAGCCGAAAAGTCAGGCAAATAAAAATATTCCTTTTAAAAACCTCGCAGGCACACTGTCACAAAACATATCAAAATAACTTTCAAAATAACCAATAGTCAAAATAACGATACATCGGAAAGCTCATGAAGCCCAAGTTTTTTCTTCATTGCATCTCATTTCCGGCAGAACTTACAACTCAGGGAGTGGTCTAGAAAGCGATCCTATTCACCATCCGTTACATTTTGAATCCGCTTGATTTTTCCGGAATTCACAGTGTACAATGAGAATGTTTGGACATTTTATGATAAGTCATGTGAAATTACCGTGTTCTTGGCAACGTGTTCGTCAAACTGCAGTTTTTCAAACTTTTCGGGACATATAAAAGACTGTAAGGTCTTGGTTATCACAAATTCGCCTCTTGGTCTTTCCCCACTTTCTAAATCTTCAAAAATACAAAAGTTATTATATAGGAGCTCTTCCATTTTAATCAGCATTCATCCGATTAATTTTGAAATGATTCCTTATCCACGCTTTGAGGTAGTCTCTTCTGGTCTTGTAGTAATAGGTTAGAATTTTTTGGTTAGGTTAAGTGAACATTAAGTGAAAGAAAAAGTTATTGCCGTGTGGTAAGCAATCAGCAAACAGCACTGGAACACTGTAGAATAAACTAATTTTTCCAACTTTTTATTTCTGTAGCAAGCAGATAATTTCAAGAATTTAAAGCCACCATACCTCGTAGCGAAGGAATCCGCGGGAAAATCGAGAGTAAGGTTTACAGATTGTGGAATTAGGAGTGGTTCCCGGTTATCTTTACTTAATCGACATAAGAAACGGCGTGTAAGACGACATTTTTTAGGAAAATTTCAGTTGCACGCGCCACCCTTGTGCATGCGCCCCATTCAGTTGCGGCCCCATCCTGCTGGTAGATCCAAATGCAGGTTTTCAAGTGCACATTAGCCCAGGATAGTACTCTTTCCTTCAGAAGTCTGCTTGCCATTTCTCGTGGCATTCGGCGGACCGAGAACACCGGGTCCCTGCGAAATCCTTCTTTCTGAGATGGCTTGTAGAGGGCTTCCACTCCAGATCGATTATATTCGGTCCCTAGGTCCTTGTAGCGTCAAATGGATCTTTTGTTGACTATTTGACGTACTCCAAGACGCGGGTGATTCTCGCATGAAGAAAAGTCTCGGCGATGAAGCTCAATTATTGAAGGGCGGTGGCAGGAGCGCTTGACCACACTAAAAATGATATTTTCATGCTTGTATGAGACAAGTCTGACCAAACAAATTAACACAACATAAACAAAGGAAGCACAGAAAAAAGCGGACGCTCCGAGCAGGCCACAATGTTCGCGCATATGCTTTCGCTATAATTATGGCGCAACCAGAAGACCAAGACCTACTCCTCGGCTGTGAATGTGGTGAGGGCGGTGGACTTCTCTTCCTTGCGCTCCATGTGTGACTGAATGATGGTTAGTAATAAAATCATAGGATGAACTGGAGCACAGGCGACGATTCCATATATACTGTCCGACAGTGTGAAGAAGAGAGTCGGAAAAAAGTGGCCGCCGTGAAAACTGGAGGCGCACGCATGTGCAACGAACTTCATCAATCAAATCTAGCACGAGGCAATTTTGTTCTATGCCTTAGATTATGAAAAACATTTGAAATTGTGGACAAACACAAGAAAAATTGTCTTCTGCGTGAGAATCTCACTTCGTTTTGTATCTCTCTGAAAGATTACTAAAAACCATCCATGAATTATCCATATCGTCATTCTCCGATTCGCCGAAGAATGCATCTAAATAACATTGCGTTCTGAACGGTCACGAAACGCAAGTTTTTTTTCGTTGCGCCTTATTTCCGGCAGAAATCGCAATTCAGGGAGAGGTCTAGAAACCATCATCCATCCTGTTCACCATAGGTTACATTTTGGGAAAGTATCGGTACTAAACGCATCGGTATAAGCGATGAAAGTGGCATGTGGCTGTGTACTGTGTTCAAGACTACCTTTCAAGTTTATTCCCAAAAATTCTTTTTCTGTCTCTGAGTACTTCGAGGAGACATTAAAAACGGAGACGTTCATGGAACTAGGTATGAATAATTCTGGTGAATCTGCTTGATTTTTCCACAATTCACAATGTACAATAGGAACGTTTGGGATTTTTATGAAAAAGTCATATGAAATCGCCGCGTCCTCGGCAACGTCTTCGTCAAACTGGTGTTTTTCAAACCCTCTTGGGACTATAAAAGACTGTAAGATCTTGGTTATCACAAATTCGTTTCTTCGTCTTTCCCCACTTTCCAGAACTTCAAAAATACAAACTACGACTGGAGTACGCTACTGCATCGAAATCTCGTCTTCATATCATTTTGACCAACATAACTATCTCGAAGCTCCTCCATTTTAATCAGCATGCGTTCCTATGATTTGAAAGTAATCTCTCATTCAGGCTGTTTTGGAGTAGTCTGTCGTATTCTTAAAATACTCTTACAATATATTTCGATGCGATAAGTTCAAATATTTCAGGTCAATCAAATGACAGCCGATGCAGTTAGAAACTAATGTGACTCGAAAAATGAAGATAACTTTGAATTTTTTTTGGAAAATTAGTCGCTTAGTCAAAGATGAAAGAATTGTAGTAATGTAGTATGCAATCAGCAAGCAGCAATGGAACACTTTGTAAGAGAAACCAATTTCTCCAACATTTTGCTTTTGCAGCGAGCACATGGTTCCAAAAATTTAAAGTAAAAATACGGTTTTGGGTTTGTGTGATAGGTTATTACAGAAAACTGCAAAAACACTATTTAATAACCTTTCATAATTTTTTTTTACCTTCGCGAATTTCTATGTGTATATTAATATATATACTTGACGTTTAGGATGCGTTTCTTACACATAATCGTAATTTTACTAGCAGTTATGGTCGAAACAGCGTTTTCAGCACCGAAGCAGCAGTCTCAGTGAGTAGTGTTTCATGTTTCTTCTTTTGACAGGAACTGCTTCAGAATTTTCCATAAATGTTTTCTCTTTTAAGGTTGATTCGAGCGAAACGTCAGTGGGGTCGACCACCCTACGGCGGCGGATTTCGACCACCCTACGGCGGCGGATTTTGGCCACCTTACGGCGGCGGATTTCGACCACCCTACGGCGGCGGATTTCGACCACCCTACGGCGGCGGATTTCGACCACCCTACGGCGGCGGATTTCGGCCACCCATCGACATTGGACAGGTGCCGATGCCCATCAGTGGTTGATGTTGTAATGGTTGTCATTCTGCCGTTCTACATTCTGGTTAGGGAGCAAATCGTATCAGAAGTCAATTTCACAAGATCAAGAACAGCTATAATCTGATCTCTATGCTAGATTTATAGGAGCACATTCCTTTTATAAGGTGCAGCAATAAAAATTGTTATATTTTTCCATTGTTGATTTCGCATCTCCATCCAGAAACTAACAACGTGCAATTTGCAACAATTTGGTGGTCAGTCCGATACACTTTGAGCGATCATTAAGTATTTGTTTGTAATCGCATGAAGTTTTTGTTAATTCACGCCTCAGGAGCTGAAGGCGCTTGCCGGTTCAGCAAGATGTTAGAGTGATTCCTTCAAATTGCTAAGGTTGCTTCACCGACAGCAACTCCACTAGCAACATTCAGGACTGGAGAACATCTTTAAATTGTGCCGCTCTACTATCTCAGTGGACTTTCTTCTGTTTTTTCTTCTGTCATGCCTTTTCAACCAAGTCAGCAAGACGAAAACTGCTATCGGAGATACGCTACACTGGATAATACCATTTCCGGCTTCAACGCATCGATTTTATTTGAAAAACAAAATTTAGGTATATGTTCAACTTGTTCACTTGACACAACACCCCAAGGATTTGCAAAACACGAACCTAAATTTAAATTTTTCTAAAAATTAAATCGAGTTCGGGTTTTTAAGCCTAGTGAAAACTGGCACGAGTTACTGGTCAACCTCATACACACGTAAAAACGTTTCGTCATCCGGTAAACTAAACCATATGGTGCTCCTGATACCTCTGATTCTTGGATTTCTAGTGTGAACATTCCTGCATATCGGATTTTACCTTCTCGGAATGCTCATGCATACCAAACTCTTCCATTTGCAGAAAAGTCAACAGATATGTAGATATATATCAGATATATCAGATACCTATCTTGCCCTTTGAAACTACGAAAAACGATTGGTATCGGCTACATTTGTGAACAGCAAGGGCACAGGCGACGACCTCATATATACTGTCCAACAGTATGAAGAACAGTGTCGGAAGGCAGCCGCGACCGGGACAACTGGAGGCGCACGCGTCCGCAACGAATTTCATCAATAAAATCTAGCACAAGGTAAGTTTGTCCTATGCTTTGGACTATGAAAAACGTTTGAAATTGTGGAAAAATGCGAGAAAATTTTTTTCTGCGTGAGAATCGTTTTGAATCTCTCTGGGAGACCTGTGAAAAGCATCCATAAGTCATCGTCATTGTTCGATTCGCCAAAGAATATATCAAAATAACGTTCAAAAGTAATCAATAATCAAAATGACGATACGTTCACTCATGAAGTCCAGAATGAAGACAAGTTTTTTTTTTTTCATTGCGTCTCATTTCCGGCAGAACATACTACTCAGGAAGTGGTCTAGGAAGCGATCCTATTCACCATCCGTTACATTTTGAATCCGCTTGATTTTTCCGGAATTCACAGTGTACAATGAGAATGTTTGGACATTTTATGATAAGTCATGTGAAATTACCGTGTTCTTGGCAACGTGTTCGTCAAACTGCAGTTTTTCAAACTTTTCGGGACATATAAAAGACTGTAAGGTCTTGGTTATCACAAATTCGCCTCTTGGTCTTTCCCCACTTTCTAAATCTTCAAAAATACAAAAGTTATTATATAGGAGCTCTTCCATTTTAATCAGCATTCATCCGATTAATTTAGAAATGATTCCTTATCCACGCTTTGAGGTAGTCTCTTCTGGTCTTGTAGTAATAGGTTAGAATTTTTTGGTTAGGTTAAGTGAACGTTAAGTGAAAGAGAAAGTTATTGCCGTGTGGTAAGCAATCAGCAAAACAGCACTGGAACGCTTTGTAGAATAAACTAATTTCTCCAAATTTTTACTTCTGTAGCAAGCAGATGATTTCAAGAATTTAAAGCCACCATACCTCGTAGCGAAGGGATCCGCGGGAAATTCGAGAGTAAGGTTTGCAGATTGCGGAATCAGGAGTGGTTCCGGTTATTTCTATTTGATCGACGTAAGAAACGGCGTGTAAGACGACATTTTTTGGGAAAATTTCAGTTGCACGCGCCACCCTTGTTCATGCGCCGCATCCAGTTGCACAGTAATCGAATTGCAGTAAGTTCTTCTCGACTGCCTATTCGCGTGAACCTAATGAAAAAGTTGCTAAGAGGACCGAAACATGTTCATAGAAGAGCATTCTAACGTCCCACGTAATAACCAAAATGGTTCCTACGTCGTTTTCATCGACGGCAATCTACAAACCCATCTCTAGCTTTTCTTACGGGTTCACTCCCACGTCAGATTCGTGGTAGTGTCCCTCAAGAAAAATTTGTTTTTGCGTGTGCTTATTTACGATGAAACACTGCAAAAATCCTGCTAAATAGCTTTCTTCAATTTTTTCTACGGATCCGATTTTCTATGCATTCCCCTAAATTTTAGTATGCGTTTCTCCCACATAATCGTACTTTTGCTATCAGTTATGGTCGCAACAGCACTGGAACAGCAGCTTCTGTGAGTTCTATTTCATGTTTCTTCATTTGACAGGAACTGCTTGAAAATACTTCATAAATGTTTTTTTTTCTTTTAAGTTTGATTCGACCGAAACGTCAGTTTGGATGGGGTGGTGGTTATCGACCATACTATGGCGGCGGGTTTCGACCACCCTATGGTGGCGGATTTCGACCACCCTATGGCGGTGGATTTCGACCACCCTACGGCGGCGGATTTCGGCCACCCATCGATATTGGACAAGTGCCGATGCCCCTCAGTGGTTGATGTTCTAATGGTTGACATCCTGTTGTTCTACATTCTGGTTAGGAAGCAAATCGTATCAGAAGTCAATTCCACAAAATCAAGAACCGCTATAATCTGATCTCTATGCTAGATTTATAAGAGCACATTCTCTTTACAAGGTGCAGCAATAAAATTGTTATATTTTTCCATTGTTGATGTCGCAACTCCATCCAGAAACTAGCAACGTACAGTTTACAACAATATGGTAGTAGTCAGTCCGATGAACGTTGAGCGATCACTAAGTAGTTTTAACTGATTTCCTTGAGCTGTAGCCAAGATTGGTATCGATCTTTATTAAACAGCGGCTAACGTTTCGGCGATATCGCCTTCGTCAGAACCTGGAAAACTCAAAGTCATTAGTGACCTATCCCCTCAAGCGCCTCATCACCCTACAGAAAGCACCCAAACGGTAAGCAAACTCAAATTGTTAGATCTAGACTCAAGATCATTAAGTATTTGTTTGCAATCGCATGAAGTTTTGTTAATTAACTCCTTGAAGACAACATCTGCACGCTATTTGACTGGATGTGCTCGAGCTCAGGAGGAAGGCGCTTGCCGGTTCAGCAAGATGTTAGAGTGATTTCTTCAAATTGGTAAGGTTCCTTCACCAACAGCAACTTCACTAGCAACATTGAGGACTGGAGAACATCTTTTGATTGTGCCGCTCTAATGTCTCAGTAGAATGTGGACTTTCTTCTGGTTTTTCTCCTATCACGCTTTTTCAACCAAGCCGACAAGACGGAAACTGTTATTGGAGGTACGCTACACTGGATAATACCATTCCGGTTTCAACGTATCGATTTTAGGCGAAAACAAAAGGTAGGTATATGTTCAACTTGTTCACTTGTCATCCCACCCTAATGATTTGCAAAACACGAACCTAAATTCAAATTTTTCTAAAAATTAAATCGAGTTCGAGTTTTTAAGCCTAGTGAAAACTGGCACGAGTTACTGGTCAACCCCATACACACGTAAAAACGTTTCGTCATCCGGTAAACTAAAGCATATGGTGCTCCTGATACCTCTGACTCTTGGATTTCTAGTGTGTACATTCCTGCACATCGGATTTCACCTTCTCGGAATACTCATGCATACCAAACTGTTCCGTTTGCAGAAAAGTCAACAACATCTTGAAAATGCTGTTATTTCCGTAGGTTACTGAACTTAAAAGAGAACTAAAGATAACGTATCTGTCGTGTATAGACATAATGAAAAGTAAGCAAGGAATTCAAGTATATAAGTATATTTGAGACAAACTTAGAACAGTGGAGGTAAAGCGACTCGAGAACCTCGATTTGAATAGGAATATGCGTAAGAAATCATGGACATACATGAACGATCATAAAATAAAGTACAACTGAGTTTAAAGTAGTGTAAAACAGTTAGTCATCGCGGATCAATCATACATATTACTACAGAACCAGTTTATCCTTATGGTTTACTATTACTCCTCATGTAATGTAAATTTTGAGTGTTTCCTAAACTCGAAACGAGTCCGTAAACAGAAACGCTGAAGTAAACGGTTGCATCCCACGAGGAAGACGAATTTGTCGCTTCATTTGTTTCTAACACTTTCCATTACTTTTCAGCCCACTTATCGAAGAAAACCTCTGTAGATGGCATCATTCTAGTTACCTTAATCTTTTTTGATTCCGTACTGAACACTTTTCTCCATTTCTTCTTCTCATCAACTTTAATACTATTTGCTTAAATATCAGTTTTCTAACGTACTTTTACTCATGAACGACAATTTTTACACGTCTGGGATTATCTGCAGATAAGAAGTCTTTCTACAAAACTCTACGGAGTTTATAAGATAGTGGTGATTCTTCATCAAGTGATTATGAGATATAAGATGTTGTTATAAGAAGGATAAGGTGTTGTAAGACAGAGAACAGTTGTTGAGACGAATCCACTCGATCATATAGAAACTCTAATGTTGAAGAAGAACAAGCTGGAGATGCACACCTAAACAAGTTGTGTTGAACGTTATGCAGAAGGAGATAAAGAGGGAGATAAAGAAGGAATCGATACCTGCCCTACTTTACCATCGGCTTCAAAGGTTCTTAATTAACTTATTTTTTCTATTGTAACAACTCAAATGGATGGATGCTCTGATCTGATCTGAGGTGATTGGAAAAGCAGGATTTTTTTTTGTACAGCAGTAGTTCCAGGTATCTAACTACAAAAAGTCGGGGTAGAACACTTAGCTTACAAAAAAAAACAAAAAAAAAAATTAAGTCAGCTATCCCAATCACTTTCTGCAACATTTTTCATGTTCAAAATCCAGAAAATACTCTTGAACATTTCATCATTAGCTTAACCAAACGATAGTTTAATGTTCCTTAAAGGCATCAACCCACGAATCAGAGTTGGTACGAATTTCAGGTGGAATATTCGTATACGGGAATCGTAGATTATGGGGATTGGTGATTCCATCCATTTCTCCCTGTATCAGTGGATATGGACAATCCCAGAACGCTGTTTCTTACGACGCCCTGAATAGCAGCGAGTCCCTTGCGCCCTTCCCTCCACCTCCTTCCACCTCCTCCACCACCTGCAATTCGTGTAAATGGGTCTTCTACGAATCGCTAGAGGGGCGAGGTTGGGCGGAGCGCAAACGTTGCGCATTGCAACATAAGCCGTCATAAGAAACAGCATTCCGGGGTCCGTCCAATTCCACTGATGCGTGGAGAAACGGACGAAATCACTGTTTTCCACAGAATCTACGACCCCCGGATAGGCAGAACCCACCGTACCACACCAGATTCGTGGGATGATGCCTTTAAGTGAAAACGCTTCAGGATGTGTTCAGCTTCCTTTCACTAAATATCGGGTCCGAAATGAGAAAAATTATGACTCTAGGCAGAAGCTGACACTATTTCCTATGTAGAGCATTCGAAACAATAGAAGAACACTAAAGGTCGGATCATCAGAAATATTCTTTAGAGAGAGAGGTTGCATTGTAAAATCACTGCTCTTTAATTTTCAAAATAATTATAATAAATTTGCAAAGTTAAAGACTGAATGATTGGTATCAATGAAAGAGAATCGGCTGTCAAAGAAAACTATATTGCCTTGAATTTTCCTTCGCATCAAATTTCTATTGTAACGATAAACGGTTCCATCTCCTAACCATCTTGAAAAAGTCGTGCCTACTTTCTTTATTGAAATTTCAACCAGCTACTCCGATAATAGTCTCAGGAGTCATCAGACTAATTTTCTACTGTCTGTGATATTTCTTCTTATTTCCTATACAGCTTGATTCAATCTTAAGAATTCCTCCTAATCTTAGTACTTGATCCGAAACACTGTGTACAGCGTGAGTAGTTGTATCAGACGTCTACATCCGCCCCAAACCAGAGCGTGACGTTGTTTGCGAATCAGCTCTGGATAATCTTTATCAGCTTCGAGAAAAATCCGCAAAATGCTGCAATCGCGGAAGGAAACAGCTTTACAGAGATCAGGAAAGATAAATGTCAGACAGGTTACACTTAAAAGAGAAAAGTAGGAAAAGAGGGAAACGTGAAATGCGAGCGAGTAAAAGAACAGAAATAAAGGAATGGCAATAGAAATACTCGAGGAAGTGGTAGAAGTGAGAGGAGGAATGGAAGGGGAATAAAAAAAAAGATGCAAATAACTCGCATTTAAGCGGCGATTTTGCATCGAAAAAATTCGCTTTGTTCGAAAAGGACAATTCTCTGGAATAGGATTAAGGAAATGGCGACTGATGCAGACAAGCCACTCTGAGGTATGAATATATTAATTTAGAATTGTAAAGGTTTCTGGATGATTCCTAGACATTGACTTGTAGTCAATATATTCGGTCAGTATTTGTCGCCCCCAGGCAAGTTGGGTAAAAATACTATGGACTATATGTCTACCTTAGGTTGCTTTAACCGATCGTGCAGTCACACCAAAATCTCTTACGGCTACGGTGCACCCGCCAATTATATCTTTATTTCAAAGAACATATTTCTTTGATGTTAATAGTAGGATATTTGGTGAAACACTTCATTTCTTATCACAACAAATAGTTTGTGACAGTAAGTCAAGCCAATTCTTTTCTTACCCGGATTTTAGTCAAATCCTAGACAAGTCTTGTAGAAATGGTACCGAACATTTCCCTACTTGGCTTGAAGTGATTTCTAACACGATCGGGTATCTATTTTCAGTAAAATCTCCTACCACAGCAGCACCCCCGGCTTTTATTTCTTTATTTAAAAAAGCATATTTTTTAAAATAATCATGGGAGTATACTTGCAAAAACCTCCACCTATTAAGGTAACAGATTAGTTAAATGAGATAAATGACAAAACTAGCAAATTTCAAAGAGACTCATAACAAATAATTCTTCTGATTGTGATTTTTTAGCTTGTACTTCGGCAATGCCGTATTTTTCGATGGTGTCATTTCAGTTAAATAAATGACAAGGAAGCATCAGTTCTCTTCGTTTTTCCCTTTTTTGAAGAATAAACTATTTTCAAAAGTATCCTAGTGGTAGGCGCCAACCTTCCGGGATGAAATCAATCAACGTGTGTTGTGTCCCTGCGTCCACGAGATGGTCGAAGCGGATCTGTGGCATGGCGCGAGGCAAAAAAATCGGATTTATGGAAAAAATACTGGAAGGCACTCTGTCGGGCTTATTTTTAACCAGACACGAGTGGGACAGAAGTTAACTTTAGATATTTTCTGAGCCTGTAGAGGTCAAGTGAATCAAGTTATTCCCTTCGATGGACGAATGGATTTCTTTCTTCAGGCACAACGTCTCTACGGTCACAATACCTATAAATTCCTTCAAATTCTACCGCAGATGATGTATCATGAATTCGTAATTGTGCTGCAATCAGACTGAATTAATTTCAATTTTTCTTCAGACACAACGTCTATACGAATCTGTGGCCTTCAGGAACTTCGTTTTTCGGGATACTGTCTAGTTGAGCAAGATTGTAATATTCTTTATTTTCATCAATAATTATTGTCATTTTCAAATATACTCAATTCCGCAAAACCAAGTAAGCTAAAAGTGTAGCAAAATTGTGCTCTGTTTCTATTTTGTGCCCAGCAACATCTTCGTCAAACTCCATTTTTTTTCGAATGGTGTACAGAAGTATATCAGTAACATCATCGGCAGTGTAACCTTCAGTTTTCATATTTTTCACAACTCATTTTTCTTAAACAGGATTTTAGTTGTTGGTTTTCTCATGCTGCATCATTTTTCCATGAAATTTCCACCATCTGTCACCATTGACCATCGAATGTCCATAGTGACTTGTTTTTCATCCTGACTTGACAATATTTTTTTTTCACTGAGTGAGGCTACATTCGTTTTTGGACGCAACACATTTCAAGAAAAGTGTGAAATGTATACTTGAAAAATTTCTTGGTTTAGTGAAGGCGTAGACTTAGCAAAATAAAGGTGAAAAAATATTGTGTGAACCAACTATCCTTCAGAGATTTACTTCGATCTCAAAACAACTCTATTCATAGGGTAGTCGAAGTTACTTTTGAAGTACGCTGATAAATCGAGACTCACCAGAATGTCTTAGAAATTTTTTAATTTTAATTTTGAAATTCAGAGTTTGATATGCGACTTTTACATTTTCTTCTTATATTCGCAGTTGTCGTCATCACTGCACTTGCGGCACCAAAACCACTTCAGTTAGTAATATTCAATTTTTCTTCGTCTACAATAGTTTCTCCGAAATTTTTCATCATTTTTTTTTCAGAGGAATACGAACAAAGCGTAGGAGTTTCTTTGGTTTTGGCAGACGCTGGTTTGGATTTCCTCCATGGGGTTTTCCACGGTGGGGATTTCGCCCATGGGGTTTTCCACCGTGGGGATTTGGCGGACCGTTTTGTTGTTTTCGGAGACCATGGTTCTATCCGTATTGGTGGGGTTAACGTGTGGCATTGGTTTATCTCTTATTATGAGGATGTGCACACCTTACTATCACGTTCCCCATCGAATACAATAGGGACTGCAGTATTTTCCTGTGCTGTCGCATCTTCCTTCAGGAATCCCACTTGTTCTTGTTCCTTTTTTTTTTCTTAGTTCAGCTCTCGTTTTACTGTGATCAGCTTACGGTATGTAGAATAAATGCATTTTTCCACAATATTGAGTATGAATAGGTATAAATAAACAATTGTAACTCACAATTCACATGAACAAAACATTCCAGAATTTGCTGTCTGGAAAGTGTTTCACAAGGTTCCTGAGGAGAAAAAAGAATGAAACCCTATTTGCAAATTATTCAACTTTTTAATCAGGTCTTCAGATCGGACACTTCGTCTACTAAAAGCACCAAATCAACTGCTTTTTTTTGAGATCGAAGTGATTAGGAGACAAAATAAATAGGAAATAACTTAACGTTCAGTTTCAAACGATTTGAAAAATCACATCTGATCCCTGACATCGGTGTTCCAGGATTCAGTTACAGCCATCGCTGCTGAAATCACTAAAGGCATACGGTAACACCGTTCAGACTCGCTTTTCATACAGACGGATCCCCTTTAGTAATGGGGATATATTTTTTGAAAAAAAAAAATAAAAACAGGAGCATTGTTTTTATAAAGGGAAGTTCAACCTAAAACACGAGAAAAATCATGTTATTGATGCTGTTGTTGTTTATATTTAACATTCGCTTGACCAGTGAAGTTCTAGGCCTAAAAAAAGTACCTGATTTATTATTCTGATTAGCCTCTAATACGGAGAGTGTTCATATACTAAAGCAAATCAACCTATAACAATGAAAATAAAAAAATTGGAAGAATTAATAAATAAAAATAGTAGGAATTGAAATAAAAAGCGGTATGACTTAACCTGCTATGCAATTTCTAAAAAAAAACAATAATAATGTTAAAATATGCAACAATTTTTTATAAGTACATATTATAAAGGATAAAGTTTCTGGCGTTAATAAGTCCGCTTGGGACCTTCACCCCCACGTTCACTTCAATTCAGAATCGTCTGAGGTTCACGAATGTGTAACTGGCCCATTCAATTACTTGCGGAAGCTAGCCGATCTGTCAGGTAAGTGTTTCTGTCCTTTAGACAACTCTGGTACCGACTTATCGACCCGGAGAAATGAAAGGCTTGGGGGGCACCGGGGCGGATTCGAACCTACGAACGATCGTGCACGAAGCGAAACCTTTAACCGCTACACTACACCCGCCCTATTATAGTACATATTATATCATATTATATTTTGATATTTTCTTTTCCACCTAAGACAATCATTTTTTCAGCCACAGTTGTGCAAAACCAGACCTCGGGGATTGTTCGTCCCACGTCCACCCACTTATCCATGTTGTGAAATCAATGCATGACATGATAAGATTTATCCTCTCGCTGATTAATTCACTCTAATAACAGAGATTAACTACGGGTTTTTACAAAATTTCCAGCTCATTTCGTGGGTTGCAGGATCAGATTTTTCCTAGATCCACTCATGTTGCAAACGTTGAGACAGTGTTCATGGAGAATGATTGAATCTAATATTGCGCGTGACGTACGCGTGTTTATAGCAGGAAATGTTTCCCAAGGAATAATGAAGACAAAATATTACAGCACATCAACGGCTACGTGTACATGAAAAAGTAATAAGCAAGAAATAAGAAATAAAAGATAAATAAATAATAAATAAGTGAAAAAGAAATAATAATAATAATATTTTTTTTGCTTAAGTATAATTTACGCCGAAATGAACGTTCGGAAGTAATGAAAAATAATCACGGTGGATCATTAACCTTCAATTTACTTGTGTGGGATATGCTCATCACATGTTTGAGCACTCAGTTGCTGTTAACAACTGAAATTGTGAAAAATTACCGCTTTGGGCTACATATAGGAAGTTAGCATTCAAAAAACCTTAACTACTACGTTTTCGACACGTTGTATTTGAGTTCTTAAAGGAAAACTCAGACAGAGAGGAGAAGGAATGAAGAATATGGAGGACTAAGATGGTCCCACTTTGTTCCAAAATGAGTTGGTCATCGTAAAATCGTCTTCTTCAACCGCAGCTATTTGAAAATACTCTGCAGTTCAGGTCAGGTCATGAGTTTGGACTATGGGAAAAATGTAATTACGACTTCACAGAAAGATGGCTTTGAAGTATTTTAAATGGGCTGACGATAACAAGAAAAATATGCCATGCTCATTTTGATCCGTTTGATTTATTTCGCTTGTCCCAAAATCCACAGATCTGACTCTTTCAAAAATTAAAAATCTAACAATTTCACTGGCACATGTCCAGTTCCATATTAATTTTTTAAACAAAATTTGTCGCTAAATTTTATTCTTTTAAAAACCTGTAGGGCTGTAGGGGCTAAGCTATAGCTGGCTGAGACAAAGTGAATTCATTCTGTGAAGTGATCTACTTCATAGATTCTGAAACCAAACATAGCCAAACAAATCAAAGAAAAGCGTCTCATATTTAAATTTGTGCACAATTATTGCTGCTAAACCGAACATTTTCCCCTTCGAAAGTATTTTCATTGAGTGCAGTTTAACTTAATAACGTTTTTTTTTATTTTTCTTTCCGGGAGATCTTACCTCAATTGGGCTACGTCGTGCTGCCGCTATATTATGGTTACAAATAGGTTTCATATATAACCACACATTTAGAGACATATCAACGATACAAACAAGTAGCGCACGTCCAAGAGCATTAAGTGGAGAAGCGTCACGCTCCAAGAT
This sequence comes from Necator americanus, assembly GCF_031761385.1. Taxonomy (NCBI): domain Eukaryota; kingdom Metazoa; phylum Nematoda; class Chromadorea; order Rhabditida; family Ancylostomatidae; genus Necator; species Necator americanus. Next base: position 39,606,552 of record NC_087372.1, read on the forward strand.
GTTACGTTTTTCTCCTCAAAAGTTCTTCTATCTCGGTTTTTTTGTCATTCTAGTTGTTTAACAAATTACACCTCTTCATTCGTCATTAGTACGGTTAATACTGTTTTACTCCATCTTCTGTACGGTAAAGCGGATTAGCTGACTCCCGGCACACCTCCGCCTATGGGCGTGGCTACGGATCTCGTGGATATAAAAGCTGAAGCTGAGGGAAACGAACCAACCCACTCAGAGAAGTCGTCAGTGCCGGCAGCTTTTTTGCACATCTTCTGACACCACCTCTGACTCCTCTATCGAAATGTTTCATATCATCGTTGACTACGATATTGAGCTAAGACAGAGCCGTACTATCCAACGGCGTCAAATTTCCTCTTCCACGACCACACGGCGACGGCAGTAACGCGTCAACGTTGGGATGCAGTCTCATCAACTCTTCAAACAGCACACTTTCAATGTGGCGATATCCTGGCTCCAAATCAGCGGTATTTCCCTGAATCATGTTGTACATATATGAACATTTGTGTTTCCTTTCATATCAATTCCTGAGGTATATGCTATGATTTTTGGGTATATGTGATGTGTTCCTCTAAACGGGTCATTTTTTCGAACTTTATTTATTTATTTTATTCGTAATAAATACATTTAATCTATTAATGTGTTCTTCTGATCTACAAGTATCGAAAAGTAGAGGTGTTAACACTTGGTTGGTGGCTTGCTTTGGCTCAAATGCATATGTGTACTAAGGTTTCCTACAGTGTCCGTACCTGTTGGCACTCTTTAGCGAATCGAACCTCCAAAAGAATGACAGGAAAATTGTTGTTGTTATGTCTACCGCTAAAAAATAAAGATAGAGTTTTAAAATGCTCCAGTCTGTCCAAGATTTTCATTTTCTAGGAACGGAAATTAGAAAAAATGTCAGAGGTCCCGCATTCCACAGAAACTGACTGATTTCTCTCCAGAAAAATACGTAGTTGGCTCTTTTGCCTTCTTATCCTGATCCCCAAGCCAAAAACACACTAGCGGTCGAGCGTTTTGTGTGAAATCTAACCAATATTCAGCGCAAAAACAACCTGAAAATTCCAGAACTCGGAAACTATGGAGACAGCTTTTTCATGATTTTTTAACACTTTTCAAAACTACTCTACATCTAAGGGGACAGTCAAAATTCTTCCAGCGGTAAAAGAACACCTTTAGAATATAAATCCACCAACAAAAATAACAAGTGCCCAGATACAAGGCCAAACTTAGCTTCGATTAAACTACCCTTAGCAGTGACTACCGACCGAATAGTCCTAAGGGCCGGCGATTCATAGGACTCACGTAGGTCAATGAAATCATCCAAGAAGTGCGACGTCTTCATAGGCAAGAGAGTCATTTTTGCGGGCGATTTATTTCAAGGCGACTGGCCACCAATAAGCTCTTCCGAGAAGACATACTGTCATATGTAGTTCGTGAGAACTATTTTTTCCCAGGAGGTGTATTTAAAATTGAAAAAAAATGTCATGAAACTGATTTTGGTCGTACAATTAATCTTCGTCAAGATTACGTGGTGTTAGTAACGCCGTTGGAGACGTAATTGTTGGTGAAGATCCGAACGATGCCGCCAGTAGTTTGTAGCTGTATTAAAAATCCATCCGATAACTGATAGAGTAGCGAAGATGAGGCAGTTTATGAAGAAGTTAACACGGCTAACAAAATAGTTTATTGGCCCTCTTTCTAGCGGCATATTCTTCCTAATAGGATTTATAAACGCTGGAAACGCTGGTAAATATAAACAGCCATGTCCCACTTTTTATTTGTATTTTAAAACAGTCACATTTAGCCCAAAGATTCTAAAAGTATACATTTTAAACGCATTTGCTTCTGGCTGCCCTCTAACCTACCAAAAATTTGGTTCTTATTTCTAGTATCTTTATTTATTTTTGTTGATTTTTCTTTCTAATATTTAACCCCTATTGGCCTACATCCTGTCTGAAATTTTGTTTTCTTTTTTAGATTTGTATTTGGAATTTTTTTTTCCTTTTTCCGTTGGCAGCCTAAAACAGATTCAAAAAGAATACCTTATTTAACAGTTCGATGGAAGTAATTATTTCGCTTTGCAGATTTTAAGCATTCATTCAAAAACTCCTCATGAAGTATTTTCAGCTAAGAGCGACATCAGTCCTTCTATTCTGATTAAACTCTGATACGGAGAGTGTTCACGTACCAAAGCAAATCAATCAGTAAGAATAAAAATAAAAAAAATAGAAAGAATAAATAAATAAAAATAGTGAGAATTGAAATAAAATGCGATATGACTTAATCTGCTATGCGATTTCTGAACAAAAACAATAATAATGTTAAAATGTGCAACAAATTCCTATAGAAGATATTACAAAGCATAAAGTTTCTGGCGCTTGGGATGTTCACTTCAATTCAGAATCGTCTGAGGTTCACGAACGTGTAGCTGGCTCATTTAATAACTTGCAGAGGCCAGCCAATCAAGTCTGGTACCAACTTATCGTCCTATTATACCCGTCCTATTACAGTACACCAGTCTGAACGTCCGACCAATACCGGACTTCAGACTTTCTGTGGTGTTCGCTTTGCTCCCCTTCACTAATCAACGAAAATTAACAGTAGTGGCATGTTCTGTGAAATTGGACTCGTGTATCTCCAACAATCTCTCTTCCTTTCTTATATTATAACTAAAAGCGGAAGATTTCATAGTCTTCTTTGTAAACGCGTCAGTTCTATAATACATTTGGAAAACATTCGAACATCAGCTTCAAACATTCCATACCAATATATTCTAGACAAAATTTAAAAGTATCAGTTTTTTCAGTTTTCCTCCTGTATTCCCCAAGCAGTTATCAAAGAAGGATGTTTTAGCATAAAATGACGTGAAAAGCATCTTCCTACTGATAAGGATAAATTTCCACCTCAGATCACATAAACATCTTGCTACTATTTACGCAACCGTTTGCATGCGTGTTTCCACTTTCTGAGAACGGCATGCTACAAAATTGAGGCGAACGAAGAAGGAAATAGGCAGGCGGAGGAGTCATAAAGATGAAAAGCAAAGTGCCCAGTGGCCACGGCCATAAAACGACCGCGACCATCTACCTTTTGCGTCTTACACACGAAGTTATCACGTACCATTTCGACGCCAGTGGACCCGTCGCACCCCATATTATAGCTATCTGGCGACGGCGCACCAACCCGACGCCGGTGGACCCGTCTTACACCATTTTATAGCTTCCTGGAGCCGGCTTACCAATCCGACACCGGTGGACCCGCCGCACCCGCTTCTATAGGCATCTGGCAGCGGTGGACCCGTCGCACCCCCTTCTATAGCTATCTGGCGCCGGCGCACCAACCCGACGCCGGTGGACCCGTCTTACACCATTTTATAGCTTGATGGCGCCGGCTTACCAATCCGACGCCAATGGACCCGTCGCACAAGCTTCCATAGGTATCTGGGACCGGTGGACCTGTCGCACTCCATTTTAAAGCTTTCTAGCGTTGAGGCACCAACTCGACGCTAGTGGACCCGTTGCAACCCTATTTTTGAATTTTGTGACACAGACACACACACACACGCACGCACACACACACACTCACACACGCACACGCACGCACGCACGCACACGCACACACACACACGTGACAGAATAAGCCAGTTATCATATATCATGATATTATACCAAATTATATTTTGATATTTTCTTTTCCATCTAAGACAATCATTTTTTCAGCCAAAGTTGTGCAAAACCAGACCTCTGGGATTGTTCGTCTCACGTCCACCCACTTATCCATGTTGTGACATCAATGCATGACATGATAAGATTTATCCTCTCGCTGATTAAATCCCTCTAATAACAGAGATTAACTACGGGTTTTTACAAAATTTTCAGCTCATCCGTGGGTTGCAGGATCTGCTGTTTCCTAGATTCATTGCATCTTGCAGCCGTTGAGACAGTTTTCATGGAGAACGATTGAATCTAATGTTGCGCGTGACGTACGCGTGTTTATAGCAGGAAATGTTTCCCGGGGTAAAATGAAGACAAAATATTGTAGCACATCAACGGCTACGTACACGCGAAAAAGAAATAAGCCCGATTCTCCTGCTTAAGTATAATTTAGGCCGTATTGAACGTTCGGAAGTAATGAAAAATAATCACGGTGGGTCAGTAACCTTCAATTTATTTGTGTGGGATATGCTCATCACATGTTTGAGCACTCAACCCCTGTTAACCGTTGAAATTGTGAAAAATGATCGCTTTCGGCCTTATTTAGGAAACTAACATTTAAGAAACCTTAACTACTACGTTTTCAAGACGTTGTATTTGAGTTCTTTAAGGAAAGACAGCCAACAGAGAGGAAAAAAGAATTAAAAATAGTAATATTTAAAAATACTTCGCATTTATACAATTATGTCGTTGTCGAATAGTTTTTCGTTTGTAAAACATCAGAAAAAATCTGCTAAATTTCCATTGCTGCTCTTGAAAGAAGTAAACTCGGTATATGTGGGATATAAGATTGCAGACGATAATGCAGCACAAAACCTCCGCACGGTAATTTGGATAATAGAATGTTGTTTTAGAGATTTAAGAAAATATCGCAGTAAAATGTATTAATAGGGATAGAATATAACGGTAATCATGCTTATGTGTTTCTTTCTTCATGACTTTATGCTTGAAGTTTTATACCTAAAAAGGATAAAGGACAAAGTGTCCGACGTTAATCAATCCGCTTGGGATTCGCCACCGTATACACCTTAGCTCAGAATCGTTTTAGGTTTACGAGCTCGTATCTAGCCTATACAATGAATGGCAGGGGCTAGCCGGTTTGTAAAGTCAGTTCAGGTCAGAGTCCTGAGTTTGGGCTATGGGAAAAATGTAATTACGACTTTAGAGAGAAACAGTTTTGAAGTATTTTAAAGCCATGCTCACCTTTGTTTGATTTATTCTGCTTTTCCCGAAATCCACAGATCTCATTCTTTCCAAAATCAAAACTTTAACAATTTCACAAGGGATTGGTTCTTAAATTTTTGCCTCTAAATTTGCCTCTAAATTTTATTCTTTCAAAACTTAGCTGCACTGGCTAAGCTATTTTGAGACAAAGTGAATTCATTTAGTAAAGTGATGAATTAGTTTCTGGAACCAAAGACATGCGGCTTATTTTCTGTACTGTATGTCACATGAGGGTTAAGTGATTTCGTATTTAAATTAGCACACAATTATTGCTGCTAAACCGAACATTTTTCCATTCAAAAGTATTTTACTGTCGAGTATTGTTGCAATTTAACTTAATTAGGAGTTTTTCGATTTTTCTTCTCCAGAGGTCTTACCTCAATTGGGCTACCTCGTGCTGCCACTATATTATACTATACCAGAGATCGACGTTACAAACAATGCAGATCCAAGAGCATTAAGTAGAGAAATGTCACGCTCCGAGATGTTATATTTTCTCCTCAAAAATTCTTCCTGGTCGGTTTTTTTTTTGTTCTTCTAGCTAGCATCTCAACACACCTTAACTTACAAAGCCTCTTCATTCGTCATTGGTACGGTTAATACTGTTTGATTCCATCTGCTGTACGGTAAAGCGGATTTCCTCTCTCCCAGCACACCTCCGCCTATGGGCGTGGCTATGGACCTCGTGGATATAAAAGCTGAGGCTGAGGCAAACGGATCAACCCACTCAGAGAAGTCGTCAGTGCCGGCAGCTTCTTTGCACATCTTCTGACACCACTTCTGACTCGTCTATCGAAATGTTCCACATCATCGTTGACTACGATATTGAGCTAAGACAGAGCCATACTATCCAACGGCGTCAAATTTCCTCTTCCACGACCACACGGCGACGGCAGTAACGCGTCAACGTTGGGATACAGTCTCATCAACTCTTCAAACAGCACACTTTCAATGTGGCGATATCCTGGCTCCGAATCAGCGGTATTTCCCTGAATCATGTTGTACATATATGAACATTTGTGTTTCCTTTCATATCAATTCCTGAGGTATATGCTATGATTTTTGGGTATATATGATGTGTTCCTCTAAACGGGTCATTTGTCGAGCTTTTTTATTCGTAATAAATACATTTAATCTATTAGTGTGTTCTTCTGATCTACAAGTATCGAAGAGTAGAGGTGTTAAGACTTGGTGGCTTGCTTTTCTTCACATGCATATGTACACAAAGGTCTCCTACAGTGTCTGTACCTGTTGGCATTCTTAAGCGAATCGACAAAAAATAATCACAAGAGAATTGTTGTTGCAATATCGAGCATGAAGAGAACATAAGCTCAAAAAACCGAAATATTTATCTTCAATAGCTTGGGTGATTCTCTCTAAGTAAAAAATCCAGAAAGCTATAATTTATTTACAGAACCTTTTAGGTGCATTCAATATCGGCTAGACTGCAAAGTAGATACAAAAATACAGTTGAAACTTGCTAGCGGTGAGGTTCGGGAAGAAATAATAACTCAAAATATCTGTGCGAAACAAAAAATTGTTAGCATTTTTTTTGAGGAGCGCCACAAAGTAAATCGTTCCTTTAAGAAGAAAGGCATTTTTTCTTCCCGAACTGCTTAGAGAGGACTAAACTCTATTGCTGCTCTTAAAAAAATCAAATCCGAAATGTGTGGACGATAAGGTTGCAAGCGATAAGGCAGCACAAAACCTACACACAGTAATTCGCATAATAAGTGATTTAGGAAAATGCTGTGGAAAAGTGTATTAGTAGGGATAGAATATAACGATAATCATGGTAGTGTTTTTTTTTTCATGACTTTATGCTTAAAATTTTTTACTTATAAGAAAAAATAGGATTTTTAAATGTTCGCTGTTATCCCGACGAGGTTTTGGTGAAATTTTATTTTTGGCTTAACGTTTCGAAATTCTCGACATTATCAAAAGCCTGGAAATGGTTCGAAGTCATTTATGCTATAAATATTCCATCAAATTCAAGAATGGAATCTTCTTTCTCAGTGACTAAACTCCCAAAAAAAAAACTGATGCATTATTTATCACCAAAGAATCACCGCTTTTGATGGAAGAACTGATAAAAATTTTAAAAAAATAGCATTATTGTTATAATTGACAGGGGCATGTTAAAATATCCAAGAACTTTTCATTACAAAAAAATTAAAACACAAGACTAGAAACATTTCAAATTTTTGACACCGAAGAAGTTTTCATCTGTGTATAGTGTATGAGATTTCAGGATTGATAGGAAAAACCCTCACAAATTACTGTGAAATGAAAAGTGCATAGAAATCAAGTTGAGGTGTAACCAAATACTCAGAAATTTTTCCGTTTTCTATAGTTTATGGGATTTCAGGATTGATGGGAAAAAACCTTTACAATCATGAAGGTTTTTTTTTCGGCCTAGGACTTCTCTGACTTCAATTCTGTACAAAAATACGCTAATTTTGGATTTGTACGCTTCATATACTCATACTTACATTCGCTAAGCGTAGAAAATAGTATTTTTTGATGGAAGGTGAACTAAAACATAAGCAAATTCTACTATTTTTGTATAAATTGTATACCCATTGAAAAAATACTATCAGAATTTAAATGGTTTGCTATGGCTTCAGTTTCCCTCCATGTTGGTCACAAATGACAGGGATAGGTACGTGGATGCAGTGCAACACAACAATTGGACCTTAGGTTCCTGAATGTTTCAGTGCTTGAATACAACTTAAAGGGCAAGTGTGGTGCAGTCGGTTAGAGGTTCGTTGAAGCCACACGGTCGATGGTTCGAGACCGCCCTAGTGCAAACCAAGCCTTTTGTCCCTCCGGGGTCATGGATTAATTGGTATCAGACTTGTCTAGGAGGATAAAAACACTGTCTTGATCATCGGCAAGTCATTGTATAGGCCAGCACGCGTTCCAAAACCCCAACGATTACGAATTCCAGTAAAACGCGTTGGTGCATCCCGAGTGGATTGATACGCCAGCGACTTTATCCTTTTTTTTTATCCTTTTTGAGTAAAACTTTAGTCTTTTGCAGTTTTTATCCTACAATAATTTCTATGGGGTTTTTTGAAGTATCAATCCAGCAATTTTAAAACCACAGAGATTCGGAAACTTTTTGGTCTCAAAAAATTTGAATTGTTTCTTTTTTTTCCGAATGTCGATTTTTCCGTCACGAAAACCAATGACCCAATATTTAAAAAGTCGAGGAAACCATGGAATAAAACGGCTTGAGGTCTTTTTTGAAATCGATATGCTTACGATACTGATTTCGACCTATTCTTTGAATATGTATTTAATTTTCGCCCGCATCCTCCCTCTAATCCATACAGATGCAACGTGCGTGTCTGTGATATCACTGTCTGGCTAGCGGTTCTGCTTCAGTTCGTAGAAAAATCGGCCGCCCGCATGAGCTTAACAGTGGATTTTTAGGAAATAATCAGGTCACTTTATTGGCTCGTGGGGTTGTGTGCGATTCAAACTCAAATTCATTTATTTTCCGGATCTCTATTTTTAGCGTTTAAAACGCGGATTACGTCAAGTGTTGAGACGTGACGTTCGTGTATTCGTAGCACGGAATGTCGTAATTATTACTGACGACAAAACATTGTAGTGAATCCGTGCAAAATAAAGGAATCCAGTCATTCCTGCAACTAAATCTCAATCAAAACTAACTTCAACATATGTTGCTGTTATTCTAATATTTAAAAAGAATAGCAGAAATTCGTCGCAGTCATTTTTATTGTGGGATTTTCTTTCCTTTCCTTCCTGAGCTTGCGCACTTGCCCATTAAAGTTGTTAATCTTCTAAGTACTATTGCAAGAAAAAAAATAGGAGAATGAAGCCTACAAGGGCGATTAAGGTGATTTTTCAGGATACCTATATGACTTCATCAAAATGAAGCATAATATAAATATGGAACTACACCTAAGAAAATTGAAAAGGATGGAAAATATGAAATCTCAGATGACAGCAGACCTCTGATTTGTCATCTGGAAAACTTTGACCTACGTTCCTTAGAAAAACTGCTGAAAATAAATCTGAATTGACCCGAGTAAAAAAAGATTCCCACAATTTTTAAAGAACCCATTAACAGGTGTCCCATTCCTAATACATAACCATCTATTTTATTCTGATACGTCTAACTGAAGTGTTGGGATTTTTTTTCTTTCCATGGATTTTTCTTTCCATACTTTACTCTCTTGAATACAACTGATGTTTAATAGGGAATAAGTTTTCTTACAGGATAAATTTAAAATGCATATGAAAGTTAAAAATTTGCAAAATTTTAAAATGTGGTTGTTTGGCATTGAAACATAGAAACCGACCTTTAAGGTCTTATGCTCACCTTTGTCCCAAGAAAAAATTTTATGAAAGTTTATTCATGTGTAGGTTGTAAGTGTAAGTAAGTAAATGAGTGTTTTTTTTTTATCTCAAACATTGAAATACGCTTAGGAGTAGAAATTATTGGGAAAAATTAGCAAGAGTTGTAGTTTTTAATAGTAACTCCCACTGATTCCAGTTTTTTATGTCATTAAAACTGGTGCTGAAATCTCTATTGTTATTGAGGTTCACTAAAAGAAGAATAAAAAAGTGTAAGAAGAATGAAAAAGACATAAAATACACGAAAAATAAAGGAAAAACTAAATACAGAGGGTTGAGGAGCCTGTTGAACTATAAGGCAACAATGGAAGTAACTATATCATGGTATATCAATAATTAATCTCTAGTGGATTTTTGGTTTAAAAAGCAAGGGAATTTTTCTTTCCGAAAAAACAACCATTATTCGTACATTCTTTGTTCCGTCTTTAAAATCAAAATATCCATTTTTTTAAGCGATCTGAAGGTGATACATTCAAGCACTACTTCCTCTAAGCTCACGAAAAGTCTCAACTTTAGCAGCTTTGTCGTCTCGAACAACTTAAGAAAACGAAAGGTATAAAAAACAATCTATTTTTTCCTGCTGAAGACTCCACTCAAAAATTTTAAAAGAGCAAATTCAAATAATAAAAAATAAATATCATTAGAAAAGAATCAAAACGATGCTGTCGAATATGGCAAGAAATGCACCATCAATTCATATGTCACATTTTTCAGTAATTCTCTGCTTTCTTTTGCTATTTGTTCCTATGTGAATTTTTTATTTTGAAATTAAAAGTTACAATTTCTACTTGACCTAATACTATCCGCTTGATTTCATCCACTAAGTAGAAAAAATCAAAAATGGTTGCATAAAATATTATGCAGATTACGCAGGTATATTCCTACTATCTCCAGGAATCACTCTAGTGACGACAGGAAATGACAACCGATTCTTCGTTAAGAGGATTTCCTGAAATAATTTGTGACGAAGACATGTTTATTATTTTATTAGGATATTTTCCCATTACCTCAACGGAAATCAGCCGCATATTTTCTTCTTAAGAGGCTTAGCTGAAAGCTAAGTGTTTTGTCTATTTTTTATGTTTGCTTTTTCAGTCAAAACGATCTCATAATTTAGTAATTCCTTAAAAAACCAAAGATTTACAACTTATTGTAGTGCTGTGCATATCACGAGTGGGGTGAGTAATCTGACATTCAAATTAATACGCAATTATTACTGCTTAGTAGAGCAACTCTTCGTATGATTCAAATGTCAGACCATTCTAGGCGGAACATCCCATTCTAAAGCAAGTATAAAGATAAAAAAGGGAAGTTTCCAGAATTGAACTCGATCTTTTTCACAGCATTCCCAAAAAAATTAGTGCCCCGATAGTTCCCGCTCAGACCAGAAAAAGAAATAAAGGTGGAATTATGAATTTTCACAAAAAAAAAGCACGACACTACCGATTTAGTGCCAGAAACATTGAAAAAAAAAACCTCCATCCGTGACGTAATTCGCATCAAATGACTCGTACTCCTAACACAATTCCAACAATACTTCAGGAAATTATTTAATCTTATGATCCAGAAAAAGCAGTAAAGAGTAGGTAAGGGAGTTGTTTGAAAAATTCTAATATTTATATAGTTCTAGACGTTAGTTATTACAAACTATTTATATATTGTATTATTCATCCTATTATTTGTGGTTATTATAAACCTCTTTCTAGGATAAGATAAAGATCTCATCTGATAGACTAGAGAGAATTTAATAAAGAGTAAACAAAAAAATCCGTATCTCGTAACACTAAATTTTTGAGTCGACCTATTTAGTGGAAACTGACGAGGACAACAGAAAATTTCTTCTAGTTCTATCTTTCTCATTTCCAGGATGTAAATAGGATAAATTCATTATTTCATGCATAAACTATGTATAACTTCTGCCTTTTTCTTTTTTGACTGATATGAATGAAAATTTTCAGGAAAAAAGCTAGTTCAGTAAAAAAGCTTAGTGATAAAAAGAATAGAGTTTAAATACAAATAAGATTGTGCGAGATTTTTTTTTGTGGCTTTGATCATTATGCTAACAGGAAATACGCAGTAGATGGCGGTAATTTGATGAAAGTCCCTGGAAGTATCTACCAATAGGATTCTAATCCTAATCCTATCAGCAAATCATCTAATTTCGCCCCGTAGATATGTCTCAACTAAATAACATTTAATTTTTTTTTGAACTATAAAAAAGTACTCATCTGTGTAATCTTTTTAATTTCAATTTTGTATAGCTTCAATTTGGTATTAATGTTCGTCTGATAGTCGAAAACATGGTTTTTCTGTTAGTTTCTCGATGTCCATCCCGAGATTTTGCAAAAACGCCTCTAAATATGACATCTACAATAAGAAAACCGATTAGAATCTATACTATTGCCACTATTTTGTTAAGAAATAGAAAAAACAGTTAGTAGAGTTTGTACTTATGAGTCATCAAAATTAATATCCTGAGACTGATCTTTAGTGAGTTTTTTTTCTACCTCAGTAAAGTCAGTGAACTATCCTTTAAGGAACACGGAGACTAATTTTTTTCACTAGAACGCGATCAATTTTCTTTTATTTTTTCATAAACCATTCTTTAACTATTGATCTGCTGTCATCCATGTTAAATGATATCCGTGAAATGTGTTTAATGCCCCTGGAGTCATGCTGGCTACACAATATTTTTGCGAATATCAATATTTGTAATAAGCTAATCTTTTTTCATTCCCTATTAAAGAAAGTAAGTCTGGCGAAAAATGTTGGAAATGGAAAAATTGACCCAGAGGTTTTCTAAAGACCCAGCTAGCTTTCAGCGGTTTCCGCTCAGAGATAACGGTGACCTCTCAGAAATCAGACATAAATCCAGGAAATCTTGTAGGATTTGGGAATGCGCATTAGCTTTCCAGAAGCAGAATAGCAATTAAATGCAATAAATGCTATGTCGCCTAGCGGAATGGAAATAGAAAAATTGATTTCCGATACCGGTTTAACACACAAACGAACTATAAAATTCGTTTTTTACCTCCAGAGAAAAAAAAAAAACGTTACCACAGGTTGGCGTAACACTTGAAAGCTATCGAGTTTCCGGGTTCCGGGACTTAGAATGAACTCACAAATGCTGGATTAAATTTACAGATTTATTTTTTAAACAAAAAAAATCTAATTCCCAATTTTTTATTTGTACACAATCTAAAAAAAATTTGTTGTAGACTTCGCTTTAACTTGTTTAGAGTTTGAGTTCTCTTTTCAAAGCTTTTCGATAGTTGAACCTCGAGTGGAATCCCCCAAGTACGATTGTGTTCATAGGCGACCTTTTCTTTTTTTTATCTAATGAAAATTAAAAACTACAGAAAGCTAGAATATTTTAGTTTGACAAATTTGAAAACAGAAACATACTCTGAAAATGCGTATCTACAAGTCGCCAAATACCACATTATAACAAATGCGTCAAAGTCGTTACGTAAGGAATTATGTAAGGTTGACGTATAAAAATATTTATTTCAACTAAATATTTTTATAGTAAAGCTTTCTTAGTCACGAGGAGGATGAAGTACATAGAGGTCGAAAACAAACAAGAATTAGGCGAACAAAAATTATATATGGTATATTACGATCAGGACAAATAGGTTACATATATAGGTACACATTTAGTTAATTCACCGGGATTAGGACCAGTGATTAACGATACAAACAGTGCTCATCCAAGAGTATTAAGTACAGAAACGTCACGCTTCAATACCTTACGTTTTCTCCTCAAAAATTCTTCTGTCTCGGTTTTTTTTTGTTATTCTAGTTATTTAACAAATTACACCTCTCCATTCGTCATTGGTACGGTTAATACTTATTTGATTCCATCTGCTGTACGGTAAAGCGGATTTGCCCGCTCCCGGCACACCTCCGCCTATGGGCGTGGCTACGGATCTCGTGGATATAAAAGCTGAAGCTGAGGGAAATGAACCAACCCACTCAGAGAAGTCGTCCGTGCCAGGCAGCTTTTTTGCTCACATCATCTGACACCACTTCTGACTCCTCTATCGAAATGTTTCATATCATCGTTGACTGCGATATTGAACTAAGACAGACCCGTACTATTCAACGGCGTCAAATTTCTTCTACCACGACCAAACGGCGACGGGAGTAACGCGTCAACGCTGGGATACGTGTGGTCGAGGATACGGATATGGATGAGTACTGTATGGATACGATTTCATCAACTCTTCACAGATCACGTTCAATATGGTGATATCCTGCTTCCGAATTAGCGTTTTTTTTTTTCGTATAAATCATGTTGTACATATATGAACACAGTGTGCTTTTTATTATCATTTGTTCAAGTACGGGATTCGATTTTAGGGTGTACGATTATTTATTGTATGAAACTGATCCTTTATGGATCTCATTTCTTTCTTATAACTATGTTAATAAATCTATAAATCAACTTCTTTGATCCACAAGAACAAGAAAATGGAATCTTTAAAGTGTGTTAGCTGGAGATAGACTTTTCTCACACGCGTGTTTCAATCTTCCGGAAAATGTTGATGGGAACGTGAAATTAATGAGTGAAATTGAAAATGAAAAAAATGAAATTAATGAAATTAATGGGAATTATGTGAAAAGGGGTAATTTTTTGATCGGTACCACTTCATCAATCAAACAATTAAAAAAAAATTAATAGGTGCGTAAAAATCCTTATGTGGCAATTTCAAGTTCCAAAAAGTACTTAAAAAAAGTTGTAAGGTTTTTCTCTATAAAAAAAAAGGATTTTTATACTCTATGGTAATATGCAGTGTAAAGTTAAAGGATAAACTGTCTGGAATTAGACAATCCGCATGGGATCCGCCACCACGTTTACCTCAATTCAGAATCGTTTGAGGTTCACGAGTGTGTAACTGGCCCATACAGTGACTACAGTGACTTACTGGGGCTAGCCGATGAGTCAAGTCAGTGCTTTTATCCTTCCGGACAAGTCTGGTACCAATTTATCGACCCCGGAGAGATGAAGGGCTTGGTGAGCTCTAGGGCGGATTCGAACCTTCGATCGATCGTGCAGGGAGCGAAACCTCTAACCGACTGCGCTACACTCGCCCTAACATGTAGTACAGCAGTACAGTGGTATTATGCAGTATATAGTAACTGTAGTAAAGTCTCTAGAACTTCCAAAATTTCCATTACTCACTTATTACTTGGTGAGAACATGTGGTCGGTTTTCCGAATGTATTGTGTACATTCGGAAATTTTTCGAAATATATAATATGTGTATTTTCCAGGATCTTTGCAATTCAAGACTCTATAGAACCCACACAGTACCAGTGTTGGGTTATATACAATCTATTTAATGCAGCGATAAGCCAGAAAATCGCTATGTGGACATCCGAGGAGGTCTGATACCTCCGTGTAGGATAAATGTCTGTCTGAAATCACCTTCGAGACTGTTCTGCCTGAAAGAGATCAATTTAAGGAACAAGAAGAAATGAAGGAAGAGGCAAAAGTGATCAAAGTCAAAGGTGAAACAATGAAAAATAAAGAAAATTTGACAATCTGCTAGAAAAGCTTTAAGAATTTTTTAGGAGCGATTTCATAAAGTACAGTAATAGTTCGGAATGTAGGGCTTAGCCAGAATTCTTTTTGTGAAAACTTCAAGAGGAAATCCGTTGGTTGGCTCCCCAAACAAAACTAGAAACACCTATCTTCACTTTTTTAAGAAAAAAATTTCTTTTTTTCACCCAGTAGTATCACCAAAATCTCAACCCGTGAATATTTTTTATAGATAATACGTATGTATATTTTTCCAGGTTTCTTCTTATCGCAGCATCCTGAAAATGGCTGTGTGGATAAGAAATCTCTCTCAATGAACGTCTCGAAAGCAGAAAAGCAAAATAATTTTTATAACTCAGAGTGAAATAATTAACTCAAGGAGAAAAATTGTTAATCGCTTATAAATCCTTGTGTAGGTGTCTCAGATAATTGTGTGGGGAATATTTCATCAAAAACTATTAAACGGTTTATAGTAGGAGTGTTTATTCGTAAACACATGCTTACAACTCTATCTATGTACCGTTAATCTTCACTTAACATAAATATTGTTGATGTGCTCGTCAAATTCTTACTCACTCTAATGAAAACGATGTGAAGAAATCAATAGTTTTTTTTTTATGATGAAGAAAACTTGATGTAGAAAACTCTTTCCTTGGAATGTTGGACATTTAGCCACAAAAATAGAAAATTATAAGATCAGTTAAGTTTTGAAACCAGCTTCAAACCGTTTTAAAAATTTAAATTTAGAAAATAAATTATTTCTAGAACTTGCTTTCAACCTCTTTCCTCCACCTATTCCGAAAAATTCCCGGATTTAGCAAACACTAGCCAGCTGATATTCTTTTGGATTGTTGTTGTTAGGTTGATGCATAAGTGTAGTTTTTTTTTGAGTTTCCACCCAAAAAAACAGTTTAGCATTATTTAAGAAAGAATTTGAAAATGCATTTCTACCTCTACAAAAGAGCGTTTCTGGTTTTTTTTTGCATGTTGATTTAATTTTTGTTGATTTTTACATTAGTATTAAACATTACGAATCCTAGACTTAGTGTACATTTTCCGTTTGCTACCTCCGTCATACCGTGTACGGATCATACATGTTGAGCTAGGAATTACCCCCAGCCTAATCTGATTAGTTCTGACTGAGAACCAAAGAAGAAGATTCTTTCGCGCCCCCTCTTATTCTTCTGTAAAACCGCAAACGATCAAGAAATTATTCGCTCTCTAAAATAATCCAAAATTCCTTGTTCTAAGCACTGTTATAGGTGACAAAATCCAAAAGGAGAAGTCAATTATTTTTAAAAAATTAAGAAACGTAGTTACATTCCACACGGATCAGCATTCACCATAAATTTTCCTGGTTTCGATAGTTCAATAGGTGAATTTTCTGCGATATTTTAAGTAGGCGTATCACATTCTCATGTAAAAAGACATTTTCTTCGTTAGTCCAGGTTTCTGAAGAATTTGCCCACTTCTTCACGGATTTAGAAGGGGGTAGCTTTGAATTCAAAGGGTATCACGCTGATTCTCCCCTCCCTAATGGTCCCGAAAGACATGTGAAATCCCTCCATGTGATCCACTTTCAATAACGAAACAACTTATTACGCTGTAAAACGCGGACAACTGTGCTCTCCTCGAAACTCCACAATCCGAGGAATATAATTGAGTTGAGCAGCCGGAGCTCCGACGCGTTCATATCCGTGGAAGCGTTGCGGACCGCCATCGTTTACTGTCCGTAACAAGTTGCGTCGTTGGGGACACAGGTTCAGTAAAGGTTGTTTTACACTCCTTATCCTGAGCTAATAATTAAAATCAGGACCGAGAGCTTTTATTCTGTACATTTGATCTACAACCCTACCTAAATTTATTCGTCCACTGTGATACGAAAGCTCAACAGTGGGTCTTTGATACATATTTGTCAAGCTCTGAAGCATCTCGGATCTTTTGCTGGATTTAAGTCGCCAAAGTCGTCGAAGAAATGGAAGTTATTTGGGTTTTATCCGTTTCACGATGTAGAAAAATCCTAAAGAAAATGAAACTGCTTTCGAAGAAAAAAACTAGGAAGCAAATTGATAGATAATCCTGTTTACTGTGGTTCTAATAAGATTCTTCCTACGGATGATCTTTATAGCCTCTTTATATCCTCTGTGTTGACTTAATCGACTTCCTGAGCACATGATGATCAAAATGTTTCTGAAGTGACACATGCGAAATCAGAAGTGGAAAAATTATCCAGGTAATTATTAGAAATGTCCTCATTTCACGTACGGATCCTATATTTTGCTCTGAGTGCAATTCAAGTGCAAAAATATTTATGTGTATACGGTAAAACTCTTAAACAACTGTAGTTCTTTAATAAAATTTTCACATTTTTTCTTTTCTTTTTAATTTCTATTGATTTCCCCAGCACGACTACAGCACCATCGATGACACTTGTTTCACAAGCACTTGGGATGCAAATGTAATCATAAAAAGCAAATTTCCAAAATAGGAGATTGTAGAGTTCACAATGTTGAAATATTTTCCCACGAAGAATTCTATAATTGATGATCAGAAAACATTAAAATAAAAACTGAACCAAAACTCTATATAGAAAGATCTCAAACATCTGAATTTCCAACGATTGACCTCAGGACAAAACTGCGAATCTTTCGATTTCGATCAATTGGTTTCCGTTTTAATCACGTTCTTATCTTGAAGCCTTATCTTATATCCCTGAACACTTCATATTTTTTTAAAATAAATAAATAGATAAAGGTGGATATTTTCAATAATAACAATAATAGTTTAACTTAATTTTTTCAAATTTTAATAATAACACAAAATATAAATATTTTTTACGCCAAAAATTAGAATTTCCAAAGAAAAAAACCTATCACAGTTGTGCGGGTGTAGCACAATCGGTTAGAGGTTCCGAAGTCTACATGATCAATAGGAAGTTCGTATCCGCCCTAGCGCTCACCAAGTGTTTTATCCCCCGGGAGCGATTACGCCTTTGTGAACCTCAAACGATTCTGAATTGAAGTGAACGTAGGGGAGCATCCCAAGCGGATTGATTATCGCCTGACCCTCTTTCCTTATTATCCTTTATCACAGTACAAACTTCCAGAGTACGATTTCTCTTCCTTAAAATTGAAGTTACTGTAATTGCAATTATTTTAAAGCACACCTCTTGCAACAACTGTTGTTGTTACTTTGCGCCATTGTTCTGAGATGGAATTCAGGATCAAATTTTGTTGGAAGACTATTTGAAGTTTCTTAAGTTACGAAAGCTGTGGGACTTTACCAGAACACAGCTTTGCCCAAAATTTTTTCTTCCCTAACGGAAGACGACGGCAACGTCCTGACTCAATTGGGACCACTTGATTTAGTTGCACCTAACTTATAAATGCTCTGTTTTATTGCACGTCCAACCTTTTAGCCGGGTTTGACTCACCTACAGCTACTCTTTGACCCAGGAACTAATTTTGAGCTTCGGGGGTGAATTCTTTTTCCGTTCAAGAACAATCAGGTGATAGTCAGCTGTTCCAGATCACCTGAGAAGAAATCAAAGAAGTTAAAACGTGATTATGGTGGTGGGAGCAAATCCTCACTCGTGCATTACATCTAATGGATCCTGAGTTGAATACAAGTAAACAAGAAAATCACGCGAATCCTTTTTTTTAGTATTTATTGACTGGTCTGGTGGAGGAATTTTAAAGTAGTTGGAACGTCTTCGCATCCGGACGAGTATACGTTGTAGTTCGATGTGAGACATACCGACAAAGACGATTTGAATGGATGCTAAGAGGATCAGAACGGATCTGGCACGTGCTAGCATAGAACACAACATCGTTCCCTGAACACATAAGCTGCTAACACACACACACATCGTTCTGCACTTTTAGGAACACAAAGATGATTAATAGGATTTAGCACCGGCTCCAGGATGTGATTGGTGACAAACTTGAAGAGATTTGTTCTTCAAAATCTCTACACCTTGAATCCAATGGCAAAATTTGGAGCATATGCATACGTAATATGCCTGGGAAAAAATTACTTCAAAAAAAAAACTACAAAAACTGAAAAAATGTTATGTATTACATCTGCAGTATCTACAGTATCCGCTTATCTGCCTTAGACCGTTACAATTAAGGTGTACGATCAATCCTCCCTCTATTTCTTTTTCCCAAACATTTCCATTTTGTCATTGATTCTTCCTTATGCTTAGGATTTTCTTGTGGAACAAACACTAAACACTCTTAACAGTCTCTAAGTCTCCTGAAAATTAACAATAACTAAATTTTTTCTTGTTACGTTATCACGTCTGTTCTTCTGAAATATTGAAGTAGGGTTCTGTAGGGTTCTGGCTTCCTTTGGGTTCTGGTTAAACGTGGACGGATATAAATCGTTAATAATAATTAAAGATTCGGGTCCTTTCTCCACTCCAATCCACAATAACTTGCTGGCACTAAACCAAGTAATTTATAAAACCATTTGCCCTGGTCACATCGTGGTTCACCGCACTGACATTGAGGAGGGAGAGAGTTTTTTTTTTCGGAAAACCACTAGCATATCCTTTAATTACAAGGTGGAAGCAAAGAGAAATTCATGGGAAAAAGATAAGAAAAACACAAAAAAAGTGGAAGTCTCCAAAATAAAGTGAAGAAGTTTCTTTTGAAAAACCTATGGTTAGTGGAAAGAAATAAAATTTTAGGCTAGAGGATTTTAGAGCCTTTGGAAGATCACAACTAAACGGGAGGGAGCGGAAAAAAAACTTTCATTTTTTCCCTAAAAAGCTAAAATGTTTTCATAATCTTGACATTGCGCAAGATATTTTCCTTAAAAACCACTGAACAAATACAGTACACGACAGACAATGACAGTAATTTATTAATATCGACTTTTATTTACAGTTTAGTGTCAACAATACAAAGCACCACAGCATAAGTTTTCATTTCTAAAGAGACAGTATTTCTACAACACTATTTCTAAAAATAAATCATTTTTCACAAATATTTTGCCCGTCTAGTATCAAATACAAACAGTCAGGGGAGAAAAAAAAACAAGAGCAACGTTCTCATAGTGAAAAATAATCTCATATGTACAAAAAAAAACACTGTAAACAATTTTGGGAAATAAATACCGCACTAACAAACAAACATAAAAAGAAGGAGATGGAAGAAATAATATCCCGTAGTTTGCTTGCTTGTGTGTGTGGGCTGTGGACGACGACGACGACGTTATTTAGTGGATATGTAATGTTCATCGAATTCCTGGGGAATTCGTAATTCGTAATCGTTGACTTCTTTGACCATGCGTCAACGAATTTAGACGTAGTTGACGTCGTTGACGTTGGCGTAACTCCAGACATCCGTCATAATCAACGTTGATATGAATCATAGCGTGGAGTGGAGTAACGCACACGGAAACCTTCACGCGGAAAAGAGAAGACAAGCCTGTGGAATGAGTCGAGGCTGAGTTGAACGAACGAACGAACGAACGAACGAACGATCAACGCCCCATCGAAACAACCGGCTTATATAGCGGGAGCCTCTGTGCAAGACCGGCCACACCCACCGGCCCAGGAATGGAAGAACGTGCTGGATGTGCCGTATTCAATGTGCCGTAGAGCGAGAGAGAGAGAGAGAGCTTAAAGCTCAACATGTTGCACCCAGCAGAACTCGATGAACGCACCAAAGAACGCACTAAAACTCTCGTGCAACCGGATGCAACATTTTCAAACGGCTTCTTATGGAATAAATATGTGAATGCTACGAGAAAAAAATCCCTCGAATCCTGCTGAAATTTCAAACCTATTGTGCTGCCGAGAAGCGAAACACCATCCTGAAAAGTTCGCCTCAATCTCAGAAAACGGAGAAAAAAGTCATATATTGTTATAAACCTTCAATGTTAAAGATAAATTTTAGAAAATTGTACTAGGAAAATTTATTTCTTCTGGATAAGAATGAATACAAATAAATGATAAAATTACGCAGTAAGAAGGTACATTTATCACTTATTCCATTATTTATAAATTAATTAAATTCCTAATTAAATTTAAGTAATTAAATTTTTCTATTTCCTTTATTTATATATTTATATTTTATTCATTAATCTCGTCCAGGTTGGTGAAAATTACTTGTTTAATCAGCATATTTTTGACCTCAACAAATTTCTTACATAATTTTAATTTTATTGGTGAAATTTTCCAACATACTGATGTAATTTTCTAGGATTTCAGTTTGCAGCGTTTAGGTCAGTATGGTTTTTACACCACCAGCTTTTTCAAATGTAATTCTATCTTTATTATTCATAATGGTTTCATTCTTCTATTTCACATTAGAGTCATATCGGATCAACTCGAACCAATTCTTTTTTGGACAATTCTGCTTTTTTTTCTGGATTCTTGACATTCTGAGAGGCTGATTGTATTCGCATTCGTTAATAATTAATATTCATAATGACGTTTTCAAATGGTTTTCTCAAGTGTGGGTTTTTTTTTCGACCTCTTCAAGAACCCTCCATTTGTTTCCTAGAGAAATTCAACTCGGATGATTTCACTTCACTTCAATGCAAACCTGAAAACCGAAGGTTTTCAAAGATTTTAGCCTTTTCTTCCTGAATTCTGAAGAAGCAACAAAAGGAAGATGACGGTGACGTTGTTGGGAAAAAATCGCTATCCACTCTCAGAGCCAGACAAACACTGTACAGAATGATTGGAACTTAATAATCCTGAAACATTAGGTTAAGAACTATTTTTATTCATTTATTTACTTATATATTACGCTCAATGGCGAGCCAAAAGGGTCTGGAATGGACAATACAAACATATACTGTAAATATACGGTAAAAGACAGCAACAGAATACAAATGTAACATGATAGAATACTTGCGTTTGCTAGCAATCTATTATTTATGATCATATTACGCAGAAGAGAGGTAAATTTATCACTTATTCCATTATCCTTTATTTATATATTTATATTTCATTCATTATTTACATTTTGCTACAAATATTATGCTTCATATTCATATTTTGCTAGCCTAGTACTGAATTCCCCGAAATCAGCACTTGTAGCGTTGGAATAAATCCTCCTTGAAGTCAGCCGAAGCTTTAACTTAGGGGAGATCCTTCTACTTTCTGGGATCTCCTCACTTCCGACTTTATTGCCTCCAGTCCAAATATCTACGAGCTAATAAAAGAACTGATAAGCCTCCTTTCCCTTCAGACTTGAAGATAGGTTAAGTCTGGAATAATTTGATCCTTATTTTTGCCCTTACAAGACTTATTCTCGAATGTTTTTATTGCGATTACATTACTCCAGCACGCTTAGTTCTGATATTTTGTATTATTTTGTCTTATAAAACAGGATATACAAATAATCGATGAAAGGGACGTATACTTCTACACCACCGGATCCTCAACACTAATTTCTGTTGGAAAGAAGGACTCCGATTCCAGATGAATGATAATTAATGAAGAACGGAATAAATTCCTAAAGTATCCGATGATGACGGTTCATCCGAAATTCAGTGACCGCAGGGAAGTTGCGTCATAACGCTTATTCTCTATGCATGTCAAGGACAATAAGATCCATAAGATCGCTTCCGCCTAAAATGAAAATCTTCTCGATGGTACTGTTACTATCTTATTTTTCCTATTTCATTACCTTATTACATGATTATTTTATTCTCACCACTTGGAATTTGAGAAATACTCGTAAGAAAAAAACAACAGGAAACAAATTATGAACAAACTAAAGGAAATTACCGTTGGTGAGGAACTAACATACTTACCTTATGTCGTAAGTAATATCCTCAATAGGTCTCTCATCCAAGGACCTTAAATATCAGAAAGTACGGAGCATCCTAATTCTTAGTACGGTCATAAAAAAAAGAATTAGGAGTCTAATTCTATGCAGAGCATATCTCCGTGGTTTTAGAAGCTTCGCAAGGATAATTTTCGATTCTGCTGAGTCCAATTCACCTAAGAGATAAAGCATTTGCAGAAAAATATTTGATAAATACATAAAATATACACACATGTAACAAATTTTTACAAAAAAATTATATAAATAAATAATGTATAATAATAATAAATGATATAATAACAATATGTAAATAATAATAAATATAGATATTTGTATGTCTATACATGTCACGATACACGTCTCAACTGGGCCAATTCAGAACACATCAAAATTGTCTGAATTTTATAAACAAAAATAAATAAACCCAAGATAAACATGGATATCACTGTTACTGTAAAAATATTTCTTTCTTTTCTCAGTAGTGTAGTTAATTATGTAACTTCATAAGGCTTCATCGTCTATGACGAAAGCCAAGGATTAGTTTCTCACAACTTCTTAATCCAGGAAATATGCACATATGTAACCAGCTCCAACATTTATAATTTCTCCACCGACACTACTTAGGATCAAACAGCAAGCCAAATCCAGAGCCGGTATCAACTTCCAAGCAGCTCAGACACTTCCAAATCGTTGGAATACCCGCTAATAAGGCGCGGCAAAGCAATGTTTTTTTTAAAATGTTTTTTTTATGATTGATAGACTTCTACGTAGAGATATTATTTTTGGTACGATTATCCTTACTCGGCTTCGATAAATATTCAAAAATCATCCAATGATTCACAAAATACTTCTTTGACTTTAAGTCATTGCCTACATCGAAACGCATGTCCCAGGTTATTTTAAAAAATTTAAATCAACACGGTACGAGTGGGGATTTATAGACCTACAAATGGAACTCAAAGAGAAGATAATTTCTGAAAATACAAAAAAAGCGAAAAAAAAAACAAAATTAAATAAAAATTAAACAAATCCTCAAACATATTTTGATACTATAGCGAGAGTCAGCGAAATGTTCTCCTGCTGATCACTGATCACAGCTAGAATCGTTGTTTTACAACGAGTTGTTTATATGAGAATTAAAGTATTGTACCCTGACAAATTTTCATAGTTTTCGTCGTTTTCCACGTTTTTTCTTCCCGAAACAATAACGGCCGTGTGTCAATCACGTGAAAAGTATGCTTTGCTAATTTTATGACGCGTATCATCGAAAATGGGAAGAAAATTGCGAAATCCTAGCGAAAAAAACATTGCGAACTGCCTGATTCCCTCATTAAATTCTTCTTTTGAGGTTGACTTAATGAAAAGTGTATTGTGGAGGTTGCGAGACTGGGCCAAGGATGAATTTGTTCGCAAAAAATTAAGAGAAATATTTTGGATACCCCCACAGATATTCTGGGTGTCACTCCACGCACAGATTCAGTCAATTCCAATCAATAACGTCCTTGTGAGATATTATACTGGCTAAAGGTATTATGCTAGACTAGCTCCCTTGACCTGTGATCCTGTTTGGAAGTAATCTATGTCGATCTATTGATCACAAAAATGATCAATAAATTAAATAACTGATTGCGGTCGACTCAGAACGAGCTGGTTTCGGTATAATTGCGATAGCGACTGCGCTTTCGGAAACTTCAGCGGCTATAAAAAAAGAACTCCTGAGATGAGCGAGGGTCCTACCACGACATTTTAAGCGCAACAGCATAAACGTAGTGCAACTGCACGAGAAGTCAGCTCAGCATTTTGACCATACTGTACGAATAATTTACCGTATTCACATGTTCTTAACACAATTTTCGATTTAAACGCCATTTTTCTTCACATTTGCATGAGACTGTAAAATTTAGGCTTGGCTCTACCGCACCAATTGAGAATCTACGAATGTCACATCCACACACAGAGACACGACAGAACACAGAATCAATAAGAAATGCTGATTCCTAAAATTATTTGGAAATATGTGAATAAAATTTTTCATAGCTAAATTTGAGAACAATACAGTCAATTATGACCAATAAATCGGTGAGAATCCGCAATCCATAAGAATAAAAAAAATATTATTGTCGTTTCTGCAAAGTGAAATTAAACATTTGGAGACCCAAGCAGAGATATTCATAATATTCAAAAGAATTCCTCTGCTAATTCACCGAGGGATCTCTATTTCTCTGTTCTAGACTTATTTTATTGCCAAATTTCTTTTTTCACGAGTTTCTTTCTTTCACGAGTTTTTTTTTTTTCACAAGCTATTTCACTAGATTGTAATCACAAGATTCAGCATTGAACTTTCAAGCAATCGAAATTTTCAGATCTACTTATGCTATCCTGAAACAACCAAAAAAACGTTGATTTTCCGCTCGTACAAGGCAATTTTTACATGAGCACCTGCTTGAGAAAAAGTGGCAAAAAAAAATCGAAGAAGCGGAGAAAAGAAAGAGTTCGGGTCGAGTCAAAACGAGCTAAGGCTTGGAGTGGTAACATGAGACCTTCACTGATCTCTACAGTTCCATAAGTGCGAACGAAGCTTCGTTCCATCTCGACTGTAAACGCATACGCATATTTCAGAACGTTCTTCAGCTACTGTACCCCGAATGTCTCCTTTTTTAAGAAAAGGTAGAAGTGTTCATAGTGAAACAACCAAAATCATATTTGAATATTTACACATTTCTGGACATTTCCGATCTCTTTACCAGTACAAAACATTTTCTCTACCAGCACCACAGTCCTCAGATATTATCCTCCTTATATTATTATAAAAAAATCCTTATATTCACTCCTTTTCTTTTCATATTATCTGAAAAGTGATGTGATTCACATTCGTCATCGCAAGAAAAGAATAATAAGCCGCATAAATCCTAAAGTATGATCATCTTGGCTTTTATCAGGGTTGATCTCCTTGATCCGTGGCTATTTTTGAAATGAAAGTAGGAAATGTACACAAACGTTATTTTTGCTTCAAAGAAAAAATGACTCAAATCATATGATTCCATCGGAACCACCGTTGTAAAAAAAAGAACTCTCTTTCTATGTTTTTTTACTTGCATAAAAAATTTCTTTTTTTTTTTCTCAGGGCACTGCTTCAGAAGGTTTCCATATCGAGGCGAGATTCTTGCTGAATAGAAAACTCTGCAAAGAAGAGTGCAGGGGAACCATTTCCTCGTAAAAGCACAGTTTCCAGATTTAAACAAAACATACCGTAATCTTATTTTAAAAAAGTGCATTCTTGTTTTTTTCTGAAAAAAAAGACTTAACAAAAGAAGTTGTTCAGCACTACCCAATTGATGTTCACAACCTATTTTTTATTACGATTTTTTGGGATTCCTTTGAATAAAGTTCAACTGCTTTTCATCATATAACACATGTTACCAACTGTACAGTATCTAACAGTCTCAACGTTCTCTGTTCTTCTCGTTAATCACATCGTAACAATCCGTGATTGTCAGGAAACGTGTGGCAATCACTGTGTGTCGAACATAAACTTCGCATTTTCAACGCGTAACTGATTTTTGCAACTCCATGTATATAATGTGACAAATAAATAAATAAATAAATAAAAATCTGGTACTGTATCATGAGTTAAAGTCAAGCACTAAGAACTCGCACTCTTAAAGGCATCACCCCTCGAATCTGGGATGGTGCGGGTTTCCGGTGGGTTATGCCTATACGGGGTCGCAGATGATGGGAAGGAGGGTGATTCCATCCATTTCTTCCTAATCGCCGTAAAAAACGGCCCGGAAGATGTGGAGCGCGCACAAGGTTGACGCGCTCCAATCGAACTCGTTGTAGAAAATAGAGCCCCGGAATGCTCAGAGGCGCATCTTTCGTGCAGGTTTTTTACGGCAATTAAGAAGAAATGGACGAAATCACCCTCCTCCCCAGAAACTACGACGCCACAACCCACCTGAAACTCGCACCAGCCCAGATTCGTGGGGTGATGCCTTTAACCATTCTTCGGACCTCTTTTGACCTCCTCCGTAACCAAGACGATAGTCGTAAGCGACTTTACGAAGTACATGAACTTTCCTAACTATTATTCAGTGGAATAACTGGAAGACTTGAGAAATGACGTGGTACTGTGTCGATTCTCGATAGTGTCTAAGTAATCTTGTCTGGAACCGTAAGCGGTTCACGACACCCTCGACAATCTAATCCTAAGCTTAACTTGAACCTTGTTTTGCCACCATTACCTGAGCGCAGAGATCGTCTACGCCCTCAGAGTGAATCACAAAAGTTTAACATGAGACCAGTTAGGAAATGAGTGATCGATTGCTTATGGATTGCTACCTTACAGTTTTATAATAGCCTTAATGCTTCAGCAATTAATTAACGCTTCCCTCTTTTTGAACATTTTAGCTCTTTACTCGTTCGAGGATTCTGGAGACGAGGATTTTTGAAAATGTTTAGCTTGCTTGGCATTAGTACAGATCAACTAGCTATCTTAGGAGTATTTCTTCTTCTAATCAATTTCTCCCAAAAAAACCATTTTCTTAGGAACTGAAAAAGAAAAAAAAAACCCTTCATAGTAGAAAACCGACTGTAAGACAGACTTACCCACACGAGGACAAAGAAAGTGACCTGGCCGTTTGACCTTTTTTCAGCGCTCTGTAACGAAAAAAGATTCCTAAAATATTCTAAAAATCTAAATATTTCTAATTATTCTAAAACCACTTATTACCACTAGATTTTTTGTTGTTTATAAGTGCTGAAAGCTTATAAGTTATTTAATAGATTATTCAAGATAGTCACGAATAGCTCGTGAATAAATCTGTGGACTCGTGATTCCATCATGTATTCTAGGATTATACTCCCTCATAACATAATGAATTTTTCCCGAGTGTCTCAAGTAAATACACTTTGCAAACTGGGTTCGTTTTCAAAATAAAACAAAAAAAACGACAACGAATAGGAATTAACTAAAATAGACGGACAGAAAAAATCTAGAATTCGGTTAGTAATTTTCGTCGTGCAGTACATCTTCTATGCTTCGTACTTGAATTTATTTTCTAATTTTATTTTTTCATTTATTTTATTTTAATTTTCAATCTAATTTTTATTTAGCTTTTTAACGTCTGAGATTTCAACATTTTTCTAGAAGATTTGAAATTTTCTAGAAAAGTATACTAACGGAATTCAACCAATTATCGTTAATAATCCTCGTTAACTACCCCGATATATTCCAATTCCATTTATATTCCAATCCGTTAGTAACATTAGTAGGATTTATAGATCAGGTATTTTTTTCCTTCCTGGAAAGTATACTAAAACTCCGTTAAAAGCTTTAAAAACTTCGGAGGTGTGACCTCCTTATCGCCACAATATGAAAATAATGTAAAAAATTGCAAAATAATGTAAAAACTTAAAAGTTTATATTTCAAAAGCAGTCCTAAGTTACCATATCATCAGCATCAGGCAAAATTGAATGTTTCCGATTTCATATAAAAATTTTATTGCTATTGTTCACTGATAAAATTTGCTTAAAACTGAGCTTTGAACGTTCAATTTCCACTGAATTTCTTCTCTGGACAAAAACAAAATCCCCTGAGCTCTTTCTGAAGTTTTTCTGCGTTGATTTCAGCAAATTCCTGGGTATTCTAGGTGCACGTTGTGGATGACTGCAAAGACTTCAGCGGAAGCGTAAAAACGGTGGAAATAAAGTGGAAATTTTGTTTTCTTGCTTCTAACACGCTTATTTTTGTTTATTTAAAGTCTAAAATGAATGTTTTTCGAAGTATTTTGTTTTTTTTTAATTTCTACTTTTACTTCTCTTTCACCACCAAGGAACTGATTCACATAACACATTAATATGTGAAGATTAAATATTGGAGTGTACATACATATGTAGATGGAATAAGTGTTAAGAGGATTTCTGAATCACAACATTACAAATCCAATCTGGTCTTACAGTATTAATCCGCGTAAAAACATTCCAGAATATCAGACTGTGCTTATCTTGAACGTCACGACAATCGCTAACGCTTATGAGAAAAATGTTCCTGTGCGGAGCATATGCTGTGTTCTCTGCAGATTTACATAAAGACATATACTGGATAGGAAGAACATTAAACGATTTCTTAATGAATCTTATTCTTAAAGGAATAACTAAAGAGATGGACCAGGGACCAAAGAGGATGAGAAAATTGCTGGAATTGCTGGAATTTATACCACAACAATAAACAATTAGCGAATGTGTTGCAAAAATCAATAAACCTTTCAAATTTAACTAGGAATTAAATTAAATTCACGGCAGCAATGAATGTTGCAACGTCGTTGATAGTCAGATGTCTATGCATTATCAGTTCACTTGGTAATTTGAAAAAAACTATCATCGTATCCGTTTACAACTTGTACAAAAATCCTAATAAAATGTGATTTGAAAAAAAAAACATCACTGCCTTCCTTTTTCATTTATACAAGAATCCCAGCAGAATCTCTTAAGGTAACCAGCTGTTTCTTTCGCGAACATTCTTTCCCCTCTCTTAAAGACATCACTCATCACATCATTCAATCTGAGGTGGTACGGATTTCAGGTGGAGTATTCGTATACGGGATGGGAGACTATGGAGAAAGGGGTGATTCCGTCCATTTCTTCCTAATTGCCGTAAAAAACAGCCCGGAAGATACGGCTTCAGGCGTTTTGGCGCACTATTTTCTACAGGGAGTTCGACTGGAGCGCGCCAGCCCTATGCAGCGCCGCATCTTCCGGGCCGTTTTTTACGGCAATTAGGAAGAAATGGACGGAATCACTCCCCTCTCCATAGTCTCCCATCCCGTATACGAATACTCCACCTGAAATCTGCACCACCTCAGATTCGTGGGATGATGCCTTTAACAAAACCAATTCAAATGAGTGATTTTATCCATAAATGTTGGTTTTCACTCACTAATATGTGCTTAACATTTTCATGATATCCTGTTTCTCTTTGAAATATCAAAAAAAATCACGTACACACAATTGATCTTATAACTATGGGACGTTTTTAGGGGAAAAAAACCCGCAACTGAACCGCTACTCTGCTTTCAACGAGCGAAACAGAGGATGATGGGACCTAAAATAAAATACTACAGTACTTTTGTTGCAAATCCTCTATCCCCGTAATTAAAATTGGCGAGCAACTGCGTTTTTTGTTAAAATGCATTGTTATTCGTGTTTTGATTGCTATTTTTCCCATAAATCATAGCAATCAATCATGGAAATATTGAAATCAATGACCGATTCTTCTTCGAGGTTTGTGACGAAAGCAAAGATAAAAAATACTAAGAATTGTTTATTCCAGCATAGCTCATGGCTGTGTAATCACCTTTAAAAATCTTTAAAAATAAAATTTAAAAGTTAAATAAATAAAAAAGGAACAACTAGCACCATATAACTCTTCCGAAGTTGTGTAGAGGAAGAGGAAAATTTTGTTTTGACTTAAATCAGCTCAGTATAAGCTCATTATTCATCTAATCAGCTCAACACAAGCTCACTACTCATCTAATCACCTTATAATTGGTTCAACAACAATCTTATACTAATCACTACACGGGGAACTTCTCTAGTACCGGATTAGAGACGCGGATTTGAAGGTGGAGAAGCTTTAAGATAATTGCTTTATGATTATTCATATACTCAACAAGGTATAGCTGTTGAAAAAAATGTAGTTTAGAGAAGTGAAGGGATATTAAATTTTAAAAAATTGAATTAAAATTTTCCATACACAAGGGTTTCGGAATGGATCTTGGTGCATTGTTTGCGCTTCGAATAAAAAAATATCCGCATTTCTACTCCATAAATTCCTCTATATAGAAACATTAGCGGACAATATTCAACCGTTGCCGCGGATTCATGAAAAATTATCTGAATTTTGAATCATTAAAGATCGCCTCTGTCTCATGAAGCCTGGAAGCTGGAATTCAGATCCTAGAAAATCCTCCAGCTTTGCTTTTTTGCTTCGCTACGCGCGGATATAGACGAGCAGAGAATTGAGCGAATGAGGTTCCTTTGAGTTTTGAGTTTGGTTCTCCTTGAGGTTTTCTCAAATTCCCATGTACTTCATTCAGTTTTTAGCGTCCAGACATTCTTGAGCTTCACTTTCGTCCACGAAGAAATGGAATTATTTTTTTTTTCGACTTCCTCAACAATTTTTATCCAACGTTTTCCGTGCTTTTGTTGTTTTGTTTAATTTGGTGAATAGCTCGATAAAAAAAATTGTACACTGCCTGATGATGGATTCTGCTAAAAATTTAATAAACATTCAGTTAGTATAGTTATACTTATAGTATAGTAAAGTTTGTTACCTATAATTATGCATCCCTTAAAGGCATCACCCCACGAATCCGAGGTGGTGCAGATTTCAGGTGGAGTATTCTTATAAGGGATTGTAGATTATGGAGAGGAGGGTGATTCGGTCCATTTCTCCCTAATTGCCGTACAAAACGGAACGGAAAATGCGGCGTGTGCACAAGGCTGGCGCGCTCCAATCAAACTCCTTGTAGAAAATAGCGCGCCAAAACGCTCGAAGCCGTATCTTCCAGGCTGTTTTCCACGGCAATTAGGAAGAAGTGGACGGAGTCACTTTCCTCGCCTTTAACCTCATTAACCAAGGAAAGTAGTTAGAAACCGTAATAATCTTACAGAGGACAAGTATCTACATTTATTTCAGCATTTTTTATTAGTAAAAAAAAACGGAGCACCAAACAGGACGCCTTAAAAATTAAAATATTATTGTAAGTGTGCATATATGGGGTAATGTGTGAATGAAAAACCCTTACAGTCTGATAACCCTACGGGTGAATTCCTGCCGAAACCTTTCAAAGATTAAAACGTGCCCAAGCAGCTAGTTCAGTCATCACTAAAGAAAACTCGAGAAAATGAAAAACTGAGGAATTCGGTTCACAGGTTTTGTTCTCTTTCTTTACATATTATTGAAAGACTCACCAAAATATCCGAGATCGTAGTTAATAAATTTGAAAACGCATAAATTTAAGAATAAGAAGAAAATAGACTGCTAATAAAGTTGAAGAACAAACGAAAAGACGGAAGAAAGTTCCTCTTCAAACTCTCCAATGTAAATTTAGAAGCTGTTGTTTGTGGCGCCAAGAAAACACCAATCTATCTAGGATATTTGAGTTTATTTAATTATCTATCAATCAAAATTTCGGCTTGAAATTTTGATCACCAAAGTTTAATCGTAAATCCATTTCACAATCCCCGAGGATTCACGGAAGAAAGGAGATGGAAATTGTTATCAAATTCTATCTTGAGTGGGTATACAATCTCTGTATCAAGTTTTGCTTCCAATGCTTAGAATGAAAAATGGTAATAGTGGGCAAATTCTGTAAGATCCGCGAGACCCGTTGAACACCCTACAAAGTAGATCATTCTTCGAGTTTAATGACACATTCTGTTCGGACAGCAACCGAGGACAGGAAGCCTCAATGTTCCTGTCGAAGATGGATGGTGCAAAGGGTACTGTTTACTCCTCCGCTCAACATCGGCACAACATAAGAATTTTCTGAAAGGAGTTTTTTTTTTTGGATAGGTGTTACTCTAAACTTGTATGTGTTAAAATTATCCCATATTTTTCTAAAATACTTTTTTTTACACATAAACTCTTGTATTTGTTTGTACTCCTATCCTAGAATTCACCACAATTCTATATAGCACCAATTTATGTAAATCAACTTCTTCATCAACTTCTAGTAACTAGTAAAATAATAAAATAAAATAACTTCTTCTAGTGGTAATTCAAATGAGACAACATCAAATGTAACAGAATATCTGTTTATTTGTTAGAAATTTTATCAAATTTTTTACATCTCAATAATTTGCGTAACTCATTGACAAATTCTAAAGCGATTAAGATAATTTGTACACGAAAGTATTCTATATGAAAGTAATAAAAGTATTTCTTAATCCATAATGATTAAAGCACAAGAAAGTCCTCAAAGTTGTATGGACATCGAAAATAGCCCGCAGTAGACAAAATTCTACGCATCTCATGCATGGAACCCATTTTTATCGATCGCTGTGGATATTCTTTACGACCTCTCCAATGTTCTTCCCGGGAACCATTGAGGATAATCGGTAATCTAAATTATAACTCTTATTTATTTTAGTTAGTTTATTTTTTCAACTTTATTCATTTATTTTTAGTATAACTAATTTTTTAGTTTTTTTTTTTTTTGTAGTCAACTTCTGGTGCAACATTCAGACATTAATTCAACACTTGTTCATTTTGGCAAATTTCACTTTGAAAGCACCAGAATGAGGAATGTCAACGAATTTGAGGTTCTCTGAAGTCAGCTGGGATCCAGAAACCACCTCATTTCTTTCACATATTAAAATTTAAGGGACCTAAAAACGTGTAGGACACCGTGTGTTTGAGCCAATGGTGCATTTTTTATGCATATTCGTAACATGAGCCAAAAGCAGACACATTACTCATGCATCGCAAGTCCAAAAAAAAAAACGTGATCATCCTGCATACATGATGTGAAACGTGTAGGTGGTGTCATCTGACGAGTGAGCTATTTATGATCTAAAAAACCCAGGGATCCCACGGAGACTTCCGGGAAGATTTTCTAGGTTATATGATGCCAAGATATTTATGATATCTTATATTTCGTACGTGTTTTATTTTGATATTTTCATTATTATTAAATGAATAATATGTTATATACTTAATTTTTTATATATTTATCTTTCTAGATATTTTAGACGCTCATCTTTGGTCCCGATATCGACTTAGCAGGGTCACACTAATCGAAATTATCCGATTTATTTTAATAAAGTGCGTCACTGGTTCATCGCAAGTGTTATCTTGAAGTGCCTATAATTATAAAGATTAAATGATGTGGTCATCTTGAGATATTCCTTCCAGAAATATCCGTACTTATTGTGACTGATTTCTGAAGCTTTAAGGACAGATGAACATTTGTTATGAACGAAAAATTCCTCCACTTATCTAGTCCTACTCTTTCCAATTATTACGACATATACCTTTCTAAAAATACATTACAAAAAGTAATGTCGAAAAGATTTTCTAGGAAAAAAAATCATAAAATTTTCGGAAACTAGGTTAAGAAGCCCTTTTTTACACAATAAATACGCAATTATTCTACACAGAGCTGTAGATGACCATTCAAAATCAATTCTCACCGTAACAGAAGGGCGAATTGGTGAAGAATACGAGAGAATTGAAAGAGAACTGAAACTTTTCTTCATATAGACTACAAAATTCTACAAAATAAAAAAAAAATCTTAATTTATGAGTAAATTTGATCAACTGTTTTCTTTTATCTTAAGAAATTGATGAAAAGTTGTTCTCAGAGCTTGAAAGTGCTACAAATTTAAAAAGGTACTTATTGCAGGATTAAAATCAAGGTGTACGGTACTGAAATGTAGACCATTCAACCGTAATGTACACTGAATTAGCTTTGTTTGTGTTTTCTAAGAAAAAACTAAAAACAAATATAAACTTTATAAAAAAAAACCAAGAAAACAAAAACTAATAACTGAAACACTAATACAGCGTAAGAGGATAGATGATCAGGAAGAGAACTGAAATTAATAGGTTTCCTAAGAAAGAGTAAGTACAGAAAGAAAGAGAAAGTAAGAAGGAGTAAAAAAAAAGCGGATGGAAGTTGAAAATCCTCATCTGTTGTGACTTGACTGCTCTCCAGTCCAAAGCGAATCTGAGAGAAGGTCTTTATCGATCACTGCAAGATCGATAGAGATCATTTTTGAGCGGGCAAAAACACAAACTTTTAATATCTATAAGTTTTTTTTTTTGAGCAGAATAGCCTCAGAACCAAATCCATCCGTGTATGTGACATTCGCTTAAACGCTATCTTCCGCTTTCTGCACTTAATCGAATCATAAAGTATTTAAGTTCTATGTATTTTCAGTGCTAAGCACCTTCGGAGTTAAAAAAAAACGTGCTACCTACGTCTATAATACGTCAATTGAAGAAAAACACGTCCGTTTTCTTCAGCTCGATTTACCCGAACTAAATTTTTGAAGTTTAGAGTTCCGTTGTTTTTGACTATGCTTGACAATGATACAGCTATATGTGCAGATTCTACAAAGTCGCCTCCGACAATGCCTTTGAGAACCCTAACCACAAGGACAATTGAAAAAATAATGTAGGAATATGCCAGTGCTTGTAAACAACGAATTTACTGAATATCCAATAATTGCAGTGGAATTTCGAACAACGCAAAGAAACTACGACAAGTCCGAGAATCGCTTGGAATTTTCCCCGCGTTCTTTGAAGTTCGCTTTTGACTATTTGCCCTTACAGAGGAAATCTTTCTCCAAGTAGGATAAAAAATCAAGCAGTCAGGACTTATTATAAAGAGGATTCACTGATTTTTACTTCAGGATGGAATTTCTACATATTGATCAGCATATCCACAACATCACCGGCAGTTTATTCCTAATATTATTAATATAGGGGCGGGTGTGGCGCAGTCGGTTAGAGGTCCGTTGTAGCCACACGGTCGGGGATTCGAATCCGCCCCGGTGCTCACCAAGCCTTTCATCCCTCTGGGGTCGATAAATTGGTACCAGACTTGTCTGGGAGGATAAAAACACTGACTTTACCCATCGGCTGGCCCCTGCAATTCATTGTATAGGCCAACCCGCGTTCCAAAACCTCAACGATTACGAATTCCAGTAAAACGCGTTGGCGCATCCCAAGTGGATTGGTACGCCAGTGACTTTATCCTTTGACTTTATTATTGATAACATTTTCACTTTAAAAAAGTACTCTAAAGGACCAAAAAACAGTCATTATTGGGAAAAATAAAAAAATTAAATGGCCACAACAGTGATGTGTTTGAGTTAGCGCTCCTTTTTAATATTCACATTCCTTTGATTATATTACGCAGCATCAATAATGGGGATATTTCGGAATGCGTTCATGGATAGCTATGGTTTTCTGGTCCTACGCGCATCACAGTAGAGACTTTTTCCATTACCATAAACAAATCTCGCAAAATTATGCACACGGCACCAGACATCTCTGATCTTATGTGCATGCGTTAATCTTTGACTCACGTGTTATCCAGGATGACTCCACTTTCACTGTTAAATTATTACGGAATAATCTTCGTCCCCGTGCCAATACCAAAAATAATCCTTTTTTCAGAAGCATATCTAGACACGGGTTCAAAATGAACTCGGCGCAGAGATATTTTCAGGGAGACAAAGAGAGACAAACAAAGAAAACATTATTTCCGCCAATTTTCTCGCCGTTCTCAAATTTTCGTAAGAAATTCCAGCAAGCAACGATTTTGCAGAGAAGAGCGCCATGTGATGGGCGTAATGTGGAGATTATCTTCCTTGCACCAGCGTGAAACGTGCTCAAAGGACGGCTTATGAACATCCACGCTTAGCTGAAGTTTGAACAGTCGGATGACTAATTCATGAGCAGACAGCTTCACAGCTAAGCTTCTACTGTACAGTATCTAGGAATTACAAAAATGGGGCAAATATATGGATAATATGAAAAAAAAAACATATTTCATACACAACTGCCTTTAAAATTCCCTCAAGGTATTAGACGGGGAAACCATAATGATCTTCTATTGAGGTTGTTATTTTTAGATGGAGTAGAAGAAAAATGTTCGATCTCAACAAAACCTCACTAGGGAACGTTTCCCCTCCCGTTTAAAGCAACATACCAAAAACCTGACGTGGAATCTGGTGAGAGAATCCGCGGGAAAAAGCTAAGGTTAGGGTTGTAGATTGTGGGATCCAGAGTGGTTCCGCTCATCTCTCCCTAATTTTCGTAAAAAAAACAGCATGGTGGACGACGTTTTTGCGGCAATTTCAGCGGCGACGCGCCATCTTCGCGCACGCATCCGAGTGCGAGCGGTCGAAGATCAGTGATGTTCTTCCAGCGGCCTATTCGAGTGAAACCAGTGGATAGACTGTTGAGGAGAGCGCAACATGTGGCTTCGTTCTAAAGTACCTTGCTAAAGCCAAAACGGTTCTCAAGGCGTTTTTTTACGATTTTATGACGATTAGGAAGAGATGAGCGGAGTCACGCCTGATCCGGCAATTTACAACCCCATCTCTAGCTTTTCCTCCGCGGATCAGCTCACCACGTCAGATGCGTGGTATGCTGCTTTTAAAATTCATGATTAATGAATGCTTGAAATAGAACACGACCCGACAATTCTCAGAAAACTTGACAAAACCATATCAGACTGAGTGCCAATGAAAATTCACCTGCTAACATCTCGGAAGTGATTAAAACTCAGCGTACATAGAATTCTTCGGACATCACAAAACTTTTGGGCATATCTGTTAGGTCATTCCGTTTATCATAAGGACGAAAAAAAAATTTATTTATTATTATAAAAAATACAGTAATTCGAGCAGGTATTTTCGACGTTGATCCGTGATTTCCCTGATGATCCCTCATAGAATCGTTGTCATCCTTGAAGAGCTCTGTTGGCCGTGAATCGAAAAAGTTGAGGACCCAAATATGCACCACGTCCCGATTCTTTCTTTTTTTTCTCAGCCAATGTGTGCTGTACAGACCGGAACATGGTGATGTCTGAATGTACGAAATGTGGAATTTTTGGCGAATGAAGCGGAACATCCCATCTCACATCCTTCATATTATTATAACCATAATTATTTGAGATTAAATTCTCGATATTACTATCACTATTATTTATCGATATATTATTAACAGTACAGTGCTGTCTTACACGATGCTTTTTGTACAGAACATAAATTTCGAGATAGAGATCCACATCTGATCCTTGGCAAGCACCCAGCACTTTAAAATGCACCCACTCTTGGTTTTACCACCATGATTTTCACACTGAAAAAAATCCGAGAAATTGTAGACTCTGTCTATATTAGTGGAAACTTCAGAAATCTTCTTCCAAACGAATTTGTACCTGTAACAAAAATTGTACGCCTCGAGGAATGTGTATGAAGAAGGTATGTGTATACTCGGGAAGAAAAAAATTAAGATATAAATTTTGTTAAATTAATTGTTTTGTTATATTATGTTGTTGATTGTTATGTTAAATTTCTTTACCATCTTCTTAATTTCATGCGCTTCAGAATATAATCAAATTAACAAGGAAGCATGTCTGCAGGCTTAAACATACATGCGCTCAAAATGCCATAAAGGAGATAGCAACCGTAAGCCCCTAAAAACAAACAGCAAAGCGGCAGTAAGCAAACAATCTTACGGAGATTTTGATTATAAAGTGACCAAAGAAGCTTCGGTATATGCTCTTAACAACTGTTTTGCAAAACAGCGGAAGTGACACCTCAAAAAAATCGCTTCTTTATCAGCTTTCAAACAACGTACGACATATAGAAAAGCAGACAAACAAATGCTTAAGGATAGAATAAATCTCTACGTTCCTATTCCAGACACTGTAAACAGTGAAAGATTATTGCAAAATAAAATGGATTCGAGCGCAGCTTGAATTGTCACCGAAAATTCTTCGGAAGATGCGGCGCCGCACAAGGCTGTCGCGCTCCAATCGAACTCCCTGTAGAAAATAGTGCGCCAAAACGCCTGAAGCCGTATCTTCCCGGCCGTTTTTTACGGCAATTAGGAAGAAATGCACGGAATCACCCCCCTCTCCATAGTCTACCATCCCGTATACGAATACTTCACCTGAAATCCGTACCAACTCAGATTCGCGGAGTGATGCCTTCAAAAAACCATCTTCAGTTTGAGTTCCCTTCCATCCTCTAAACGATGAGGTCAAAGAAATTCCACTGTCTCTCATATGAAGGCGTTGTTAGTTCACTCGAAATCGGTCCGAAAAAAAAAATTACAAAACAACCAAGGCCGTGCTTCATGCATCCCCCAAGTCATGGTTATGAGTTTAGGTAATTTTTACTCTTATCAGGTACTTTGCAATTATGAGTTTAGTTTATAACGTAGCACATAAGGGCAAGAGTTATCTGAACTCAAAACCGTGGCTTTCTTAAAAGGTTACAAGTAGAGTGAAATTTTTTCACCGTCTTCCTAACGGTCAAAGTATTTTCCCAAAATTTTCGGAGCTGAAAAGAGAAATATTGTCGTTTCAGTTAAGTCCACTAGGAATAGGTCACTTTTGCATGATTTGAAAAAAAATTGTTTTGATAACAAAAGCTAAGGTTGGCTCAATACATCGCACTGCGCCGATGCAGTTGCGTAGGTGGCTGCGCTCGAAGCTGCTCCATAAAGCCAGAGTGTTGCGATCAGGGTTGGAGAAATGTCAACTCCACTCAAACCGTCGAGCCCAACGATGGCCCTAAACCAAAGTGAAATCAAATTTTCTTACATCAAGTATGCCCCGAGTTACCGGACATCACTTAAGATCACACACTTCGCGCGCTCGAGAAGATATCAGAATCTTACCATGTCTTCCCATCTCAGAATAATGCTACCATGTTTCAAGACTCATTTTTATTCTCGGATCCAGGTCCTACACAAACTGCTATTTCAGATGGATGGTCCAGATGATGGATGGTCTATAGCAGTGGATGTAGTTAGATCTCAACGAAATAGACATCGAAGAAATGTAACCTTGATCTATATTCTATCCTAGAGGAAAACGGTGCAGGATTCCGTGGACACTATTCCCAAACTTGTTCCAGAAAGCTTGAAGGAGTTCTGATTAAGCCAAAAATCGCTATGTCTAATGTTGACGAACCTCAATAAAAATCTCCAAAAAACGAGATTTTCTACGAATAAGCGAACATCGCATTCGAATAACCTAAATTCGAAATGACATGGTACCTACGTGAAGAAGGTGCTGTTGAGGTTAACTTTGTATGAATCCATATATCCATCCAGACATTTGCCCCCTCTACTACACAAATCCAACGATTCTAAACAACGGTGAGAGAAAGAAGAGCAACAACAGTTATTACAAAAAGGAAAAGTCATTGTATTTTCAAAGCATTAAATGTTAATTTGGGACGGGTGTAGCGCAGTTGGTTAGAGGTTCCGCCGCCTGCACGATCAATCGAA
Source organism: Necator americanus (assembly GCF_031761385.1). NCBI lineage: Eukaryota > Metazoa > Nematoda > Chromadorea > Rhabditida > Ancylostomatidae > Necator > Necator americanus. The sequence goes on from NC_087372.1 coordinate 39,646,266, forward strand.
GGTTCGAATCCGCCCTGGCGCTCACCAAGCTTTTCATCCTTCCGGGGTCGATGAATTGGTACCAGACTTGTCTGGGAGTATAAAAGCACTGACTTGACTCATCGGCTAGCCACCGCAAGTCATTGTGTAGGTCAGATACACGTTCGTAAACCTCAAACGATTCTGAATTGAAGTGAACGTGGGGGCGCATCCAATTGATTAACGTCAGAAACTTTATCCTTTATGGTTTACGCAGGATATCGTCATAATTGAACTTTGATGCAGGAAAACTTTAATCAAGCAACAAAAGCCTGGACAACATAGATGAAAAGGAACGTCGATCGTACTAGGAAAGAAAAGAAAAAAAAAAGACAGATTCTCAGTCGAATCTAAGCAGACTAGGAGCATTTAAAGATGAGAACATACGAAACACTGTTACAGTCGACCTCTTTTCCTCTCTTTATCCTCGGAGAAAAAAAAAGAAAAGAGAAAAGTGAAGCAATTGATAAGTAACAAAGTCTTGTTTGAAGGTCAAGAAATAGTTTTCAATTGAAAGAGAAAACAAAAATCAACGACAGCACCAGAAGTCATGACAACGACATCAAGTAAGCCAATGGAAATGAGGTTCACTAAGAAAAAGGTAAGATTTTATGCTGCATATCAGTGTTATCAAGAATAAACTATAGATTTTTTTTATGGTTTTTATTGATCTTGTGTAGGAATAGTGAATTAGGCAGGTACTGTATGTATGTCGGTCAAATTTGAGATGAGGGCGGTGATGATTTGATCGAAATCATCCAATACTTCTTCTAGGCGCTCTTGAAGTATTCACGACGTGCTTCTTCAATCGATTTTCGTGGAGTGATATCAAGTCTGAAAAGAGGAAAATTGACTTTGCAACAAAAAATTGGAATAATTCGGTTGAAGGAAGTAAATGAGGCAAGAAAAAGCTGGCAAAAATTACGAAGAATTACAGATGAACGAAGAGAGAATAACCAGTAGTTCCCCTCCGTGAATAAATAGCTTCATTTTTTGACTTCATTTTTGCCCGAGGTCATGGTTTGAGAAATATGCTTCCTTCCAGCTAACTACATAGTGTACTTCATTTAATTGAATTACTAAGAAACACCTTCTGAATGTAAATATTTTATTTATGTTGGGAAAAACTAACATAGACAAGAGTAATAACTAATAATAAAACCTTTTTATACACTTATTCCATTATGAACGAAAATACCCATTAACCAGCAGTGTAGGAGCAAGAAAGGCACACAAGAATGGAAGAAACTCGGGTTGCTCAAAAAAAAGGGAACTGAAAGCTAATACATTAAAAAAACAAGCTGTATTTAAAATGTATAAGGGTAACGTTCCATTCTAAAGCAACAATTAATTACCACAAGTAGAATTTGGTTCCAGAGAAGAAAAAACTGGAGTAATAATTTACTGATCTTCATGGTCTTCATCTTCTTCATGAACTTTAAGATATTTCTGACTAGGACGAAACGTAGCAGTACGGCAGAATTTGCTATCGTTTGTGCTATTGAAAATGAACCACGAAAAGCAGAAGCGTTGCCGGAGGCAGCAAAGAATTCCTCTTGAATATTCGGCACACTAGTGAAATGGTAAAGTAACCATATTGGGTGGAAATTTTTCACATATTCAAGGAAAACATCCAAAAAAGGGAAGCTAGACAGAGACAGGTTGCGAGAAAATAGGAAAAATATCAATGCACATGGCTCTTTAAGGTGATCACAACAAAGGTGATCTCGAATATGAGTCAACGAGAAGAAACCTTAAAGAGTAGTCTCGACTTACCAAAGTCCAATAGAACAAAATATATAATACAAGAATTTCCAAGGAAAACTGCCGTAAAAACTGATGTTATAACCTAAAGAAAACCCAAAACAACGAGTGAGATGTGCTATGTAAATAGAAATCACGGAGTTTTATGCTAAACAGAGGTGGGTCGAAGACGTGACCAGGACGGATCAGAACGTATTGAGAGGTAATCGCAGGTGCTGCTGACGCCACCGTAAGAACCGGCATCCCATCCCGGTGCAGTCACGAACGTCTCCATCGAACTGACGCTGTCATAGAAGCTGGGACGATCGTGCACCATCATTGTGACACTATAATTCACAGAAAACAGTCCAAACAAGAACTACATCACTGATTTTTTGGTTTAATTTGGATGTGTTTAAAGCGTTAGCCCGTTAGAAATGTTTCTTAGCTGTGATATGAAACGTTCCTTAAGTACTGCCAAATTTCAAATGCCCGACTTAAAGAAATATAATCCAACCAAAAAAGGACACTAAAGAACAGTACCTAAACATAGGAAACCAGGAGCAATAAACCGAGAATATTTCTCTCCAGAACTAGTAAAAATAACGTTAATTTATGCACAACCCACAAGTCGGAACAAAAATCATGCAGAAATAAAGTCCTTTAAGAAAATGAAAAGCAAGTGGATACCACTTCAGAGAATGTTTTCGTTTCCGGAACTTCACAAATCTAAAAAGGAGAAGGAAACAATGCTCAAATATGAACCTTCAACAGCAGAAGGAACTTCCCGCATCATCTGGAGGAGAAAAAATCATCGTTTTTCGCAATGAGCTGCATTTGCGGCTTTCGTTCACCTATTTTTCACAAAATTAAGGTTGGAAATGAAAACGTATATGAGATGTCCCTGCGAAGACGTAGATAGGATTACGAAGGGGCTATTGTAATTTTAAGTAATTGTTTTTACATTTTCGCATTCTTCTATTCTCTAATCAGTACGAAAACATATACGATACTTCTCGACTGTCTGGATGTTAAGTCGCAGACAAGTCATTTGCCATAGAATGTTTTTCAGAATACTTTTAGAACAAAAACTAAAGGACATAACATCATCCCTGTTCGTCTCTTTCCTTCGTTCATCATCTCTACCTCTTTCTCATCATCTAATCTCATGAGGTTCCCAGTAGACCTTACAGAAGGTGGAATGAGCGCACCTCTCTGCGCGTGGCGAGAGAGCCTCAAGGGGTTAAGAGCGAGAAAAAGCAACCATTTCTACGAGGTATGTTAGAAATTGTTATTCTTGTACTTGTTTCGGTCCTTCAGCAGCCTATTCGCTGTATATACTTGAATAAACTACCGAGAAGATCACATTTAATTTCGACCGCTCGCACGTGGGTGCGGCGCGTGCGCAGGGGTTGGGACATTCACCACGTTAAAACGAAGTCCGTTCCCCACATCGTTTTTCCAAAGACGATTAGGACAAATTGAGTGGGCATATTCGTAATCTACACCCCGAACTCTGTTCTCTATCAGGTTTCCACACTATGTCAGTTTCATGGTACATGGTGCCTCTAATAACGCACGCAGTCACGTTTTGGTATCTCATTGGCCATTGGCTCTAATCGCCCTTTGTGTCCACCGGGTCGATCAACGACGGCTCCTCGCTCGTCCTTCTGACGCTCTTTTTTGATTGCGGCTTCTGACGCTGCCATGCGAAAAGCTCAATCGATACCCACCAGTTGTTAGTGACACGCACACGCCAATGAAATTGACGAATCACGGATTCTTTGCCAGTGTTCAGAAAAGCTCTCTTGCGGTCCACCTATGCTGCGAACACATCAACGTTTCCTTCTAAGTGTCTCTCACAGGTACACTCTGCATCGACCTTCTAGAATTCACTTCAACGTTGTTTTGGTACATCGTCGGATCTTCGCACAATGTGATCGACCCATCTATGCTTGTTTTTCGACATACAGACATTGCTTCATAGTCTAAACTATGAGACCTGGCCAAGTGTTGTGTGGAAGGGGTCTAAACGACCTGAAGCTTGGTACAGTGGGTATCGAGGCCAGAACGGTCGCTAACTCCACTCGTTGCTACAAACCGAGCTAAGCTAGCAATGGGTTCTACCACTCGTTCGCCGATACGAACACAGTTACGACTGCACCGAGCCTCAGTTCGTCACTGCCGAACTATGTCTAGTTCAAGAAGCATATTTTAATTGTGAGTACAAAGGTTTTGGTCCATCAGCTTGCTTCCCTGACCGGTCTAAAGGCAGTCCATCCCTTCTGCCCTTCCCAACACTTGCTTTCTTTCCTTCTATTGTCGTGGTTCCCCATCTCCGTTGTGATAGAAAGTCCATTAGTTAAGGTATTCAATCCGTCTTCCTCATTCATCTCTGTATAAAGACATACCTCATTAGCTGCATCTTCTTTCCTTCTTTTCGTAGTTGTAGATTGCTTTCCAGTTCATTTGATTCCATGAGCATCGTCTCTAATTCAGGGGGATCACTCCAGCAAAAAGAACGTTGTCGTCCACGAAAAAAAAATACATTGGACGGAATCCTCGTTCAAGGCCTATGGCACTTTCTTCTCAAACAAGACCTGTGTTGTGATATTGCATCAATGGTAGCAATTGGCTGAGGCCCTCACATGTCATGTTTCCACCCTCTGATCGTACAGCGCTAATGGTATTGCATTCGTTTCTATGGTAATAAAGACTTTGTCGAGTCAAAGGTTAGGACGAGGATCATGCAGCATTTCTGCCAATGACTCTCGACTTCTCGAGATATGATCGTTCCAAGCGAAATCTTGATGGAATAGAGGTTGTTCTTCATGGAGCCTTCCCTACAGATCTGATATTCATCTCCGTGAATAATTTGTGCTCGGTAACCATACCGCTCCTTAGTTCCAAAGGTCCTCTCGGTTACTCTTCTTATGAATAAAAATAGTTTAAATGTGTGCAAAATATCCTAGACATGTATTCGGCACAACGCACGAAGACAACGGACGGTCAATAGAGTGACAAGATTTTCTTGAGAACTGACCGTATAGACGACAGGAGAGTTCATAACAAATCCAACGCTCCTCTGGAATTATGACGCGATGAGAACTTCTCTCCGCAATTGACGACTGTAACAGCTGTCGCATTTAGCTCCTTGCCTCTTGATCTCCTGCAGAGGAACCATGAGGAATTCGATTCGTTCCGCTGCTTCAAAAAGAGCCCGTGAGTCGGCGGTCGAAGATGCTGTTTTGCGTAGTAGATATGAAGCCTGGGCCAGAGCCACTTGGGTGCTACGGGGGTTGTTGAAAAAGAAGTGGACTCTACCTATTCTAAGGAGCCTTGTCGAGGCGAACAATTTCCAGACCTCTAAAATTCGTAAGCACCTGTCTTCAACATCAAACAGAAAAGTTTGCTCTGGTAAAAATTTATTAGTTACATTTTGTACAAACAATGTAAAATATGATTATTCAGCAACTCCAGTTGTCAAAACAGTGCTAAAGAGACGGCAGTAGCTGTAATCACTTAAAATGTTCCACGCTTAGGTAGATTTAGATTGGCCTAACTTTAACGCATATAATCTATGTACATTGAGATAGGGTTCCTTATCTCCTACACTCGTAACCGCAAGATGAACCGGTGGCAGATCCGCGATGTGGCAAGATGTGAGAGAAGAGTCAAAACGACATCAAACACGGTGCACATGCGCAAGCGTTTGCTCTCGAAGCGCCGCGGTGGAGATAGCGATTGGAATCGAGGCAGGACCATCGCGAACTGCAGCAATGAACGGTAGTACCAAGGGTCCTCACTAGATCCTAACCGCTACGCTCCACCGCATCGCTTCGAGCGCAAACGCTTACACAACTGTTTCATGTCGTTTTGACCACACTATATCATTTGGTATCAACCCACACTGTTTATTACATAATGTTAAAACTCGTCCGAAAAGGAACCTCGGATTCCTTTTGAAAAACATTCTTAATGTTCTCTCACCATCACACAATCGAAGGTACGAGAAGGAGGCATGCGTAGTAAACCGAGGAAGGTCAAGGATTATGAAAGAGGGGAAAGAAAAAGAAATGTGGAAAAAGCGTGGAACAGGTCTAGAAGCCAAGCTAGAATGCACTCTACTATCTACAAAAAACGTGAAGCACTGTGGAAACTTTATTGTGATCGAAAGTTCCAAAACTTTTCAAAAGCAATACATATATAAAGCACAACACACGTTATTATTTCAGCGTTAATTGAAAGACTAGCTAGGTTAGGTAGTTAACAAACTTACTTCTGCTACACTTAACTTTGTTACGTTGTGGAACAATGACCATTCACTCATGAATGCACAAACAGTCGAAATACATTAGAACCTTATATTTGAAACAAATCGATACTCGTCAAAATCTTTCGTTGTTTGACGCAGGTACAACCGCTCTGGGCGGTGGACGAACTGCCGACAAGAACTCGCCGTTGGTTCTAGAAACAAACCCCATTTGCTTTTGCCTTTACAAAGTTCAATGCGAATAAGCGAGAACTGGTCCCAGAAAAACTTCAAGACTTCTTCGAGTCTTGAGCAAGAAACTCGATTTCCATGCGACAACCAAGAGAACAGTTTTCGCCAAGAATAAACAGATAAACTTTAGGTGATGCCTACTTCATTCAAGAAGTTGCTAAGCTTCAAAGTTTCAAAGAAAAACATGAGAAATGGATCTAACAGATAAAATTTGAAAAAAATGACGTTTTGGTTGGCGGACAAACTACAGCCGGTCACAAAATATTTTGTTTTGTTTAACCGGACTACAGCGGAGGGCAATGGAGTGCCCGTAACGGCGCAGCATGGATGACACGGAAATTTTTTTTTTCAATTTGAATTTGTAGACGCATCTTCTAAGCACGGCAGATAATTTCCCACATATAGTAGTGAATCTTCTAGTAAGATCTTTTAAGCATGCCTTCTCAACGTTTTCTCTCTGCGGAAAAAATGTTGAGAATTCTATTCTTCCTTGCTCAATTTTCAGCGAAAACGTTGAACATGGTCAAAACGAAACTGTGGTGACTCCATTGCACCAGCATTTGGTGACGTCTCATAAACAATCAATATTTCCTCCGAATCGGAAGTAATTTCCCACACAAATGGACACCAAAAATAGTTTGGTTAGTTTTGTAAAGTTAGTTAGTTCCTGGACGATCATTAGAACACACACCACTTCACCCTTCCAGTCGACTCAACAAATTCTTTCCATTTGCGACCTCTTTCACTCAAAAGCGTCTACACGGTACGACCCACTGCAAACCAAGTATATTCGCAACTAATTTCTTTTATAGATACAATACACGGAAAGGTAGCGTCAGGAAGCATAGTTGGTGTAAGAAAAGCCACTAACACGAATTTCACTATCGTTTTCTGAGACAAATATTATCTATGTCCAATATTTATAGCACGATAATGCAATAGAAACACGAAACGCAATGTATTCCTATATACAGAAGCGCTTAAACAACAAGACTAGCCACAAAACTGAACTGAAGGAATAGCAACAGATACACTATAGAGAAAAACATGCTAAGATGTGTTGGCCTTAATTGATAAATCAATAGTGATCGATGTAGCGAACGCCGCCATCAACGTCGCCATTATAGCGATCCAAACTGAAATTGGGGAAACTACAACAAAGTGAACATATGTGACACTGATGATGCAATCGAGATGTTCTTCTTCACCGACAACCAACCACAAGGAAACCACAATTATTAGGACGACTTTAAACCCAACACGTAGTCATTACCAACACAGATTCACAAATACCATGCTTTTTCTAGCTATAACGGAAAAATTCTGGATGAATTCTAATGACCAACAGAATGACGTACGTTCCATAAGCATCGGTAATTACCAACCAAGTCAGGGCACACTGCTGACGAACAGCTCGGACTCTTGCCAGATTTCATTCCAACAACTGGTTGGATGTGATCCGAAGTTAGAAATCATTAGAAATCTACTACAAACACTACCGCATAGTTCACCACTATCTCCCCCTTAATATTTATACAGATAAAAAAATGAAAGATCAACCTTTGGCACTCGTCTCTGTATATAATACATTGTAAAGCTCGCACTGCCCGGAAGACCTTTTCGTTTCAGTTTCTCGCTATTTTACATAATACTCGCTCATGAGAAAATATGTAACTTAAAGGATGTCTGCATACAAGTCTGCAAACAAACAGAAACATCCGCATTTTAACAGAGGACGATTACGAAGCACAAACACTGAATATAAACCACTCCCCTCGCTATCTTTTCTATATCCCTTTTGTTTCTGACATTTGTGGTGGGAACAGCGAAATCACTATCAAATGTCTAGAAATTTGATCCAGAATTTTCCCGTATAACTCCCCTCAGTACAATAGTGGAATGAGAATTAAATAAATCTAAAATATTAATAAGTAATCAAAGAGCACAAAGAAAGCGAAAAAGAAAAGAGAGAAACAAACCTATAAAAATGAAAAGATAGGTGGTAAGTAGTACAAACAAATGACACATATTAAAACTAGACACTAAATAAAGTTTAGATTTGGTTAAGCACCGTAAAATTGCTATGTAGTAATACCGGGAACACAACAACTATGCACTATAGTCATCATTACATCAGATCCAAGAGGGTGGTAGTAATAGTCGGGATAGGTCACATTTTCACTACCAGCATGGGATCCAAGCGAATCTCCGTCATATACTCCCCGTTCGGGCAGTTTGGCTCGCTAGAATTGCAATTTGCCAAACTGAAATCGTACACACAGAAGAATAGCCACGAACAGAACACTACATAGAACCAAATCACAAACACAACAAGCATAAGTCGACACCTAGTAAGCCGGGTTCAAATCATATTTCTGCAAAAACTTATTACATAAAGCTCTATGCACACAGCGCATCTAATGGAAGGTAAAGGGTTAGAAAATTGGGTCAGAAGGTAAGCGTGAATGTGGGAGAAACATTTGCAAGTGTAAGGTGAGTCGGTGGATGCAGTTGTGAACTGAACATGTCGTCATTGCAGTTGTATTTCGACGATGGACCACCCGCCATCATCTCGACTTCGACGAAGAGGATCCATTGCTAAAAGAAGAGGTTGACACACAAAAGCACACAACATAACATTCGTGGTTGGGATGAGGAAAAGCACAGCGTTAACTCAAGAAGAAAGAACAAACTCTCATGCAAGCAGTTTAGTCAAAATAATGATGACCAAATGAGCGCCGATACTTGGCTTGTGAGTGAAACAGTAGTCCCGAATTCAATTAGGTTATTGGAGAACAAATTTTCTCCTCCATATTACTTTTGTCCCGCACTAAACGGATTCTTGAGATTCACCTTATAGTTACTCGAGAAACATCTATTACTATCTCTCTTCCTTTCACTCGTCTACTATTTCATCTTCAGGTTTTTAATTAGCTGTTAGCACTCTTTTTATTCCACCAACATAATTTTATGGCACCTTCACCTTAAAATTTGTCCCACATATTCCATCCAGCTTTGACATTCAAGAGACTCAAACGTCATGAAAAGAGCAGTCATGCTCTATTCTGCAATATCTGATATTCATTCACTCCCGCATAAATACATGATCCAAGCATCCTATCATTAATAGGATCCAACGAAACATAAAATGGTAATGTATCGCTTCCTGTTGCAGATTAGCAATTCCTCAATTTTTTGACACATATAGTGGGGCTAAAAGAATTGCGAATCGTTCATACATAAGCTTAAGATATCATGTAATAAGTTTCATTTTTAATTCCGCCACCAAACCAATTTGCAAGTACCTCTGCGATAAATTGTTGAAGATGTCTCTATTTTTTTGCTCCCCTTCGGTATTTTATTCCTCCAAAATTTTTGTTTGTAGCGAGAAATAAGACCAATAACGATGGTAAAACCGAGCTGAAGCTGTCTCTATTTTCTACACTAAATCTACATCAGCAAATATAAAAAAGGCATAAATAACGGCTTCAGAATCTGAAAGCACTCGACACTGTCACCAGCGAAAGAAAAAAGAACTCGACATATCTTAATGGAACTACATTTCATTTCAAATCCACTACTTAAGACTTAAAGATTCTATCTAACTGCTTCGAAATCTACCAGATCGTCAATCGGAATCATAGACAACATTTATAGAAGTGAAACAAAAGAAAATGGTCATGCACAAGAAAGAGATCCGCTTGGAGTATTCTAAAAAACGGAGACAATTTTTATAGTAAGAAGTAGATCCTAAATCTTCACTGATAGGAAGATCACCTCATCTACAGCACTTCAAAGTACTGCCGTCACTGGTGTCGCATGGTAGAGTCCAACCATTTGGATATTACCGTCTGATCTCAAAGCGGGAAGCCTAACTAAATACAAATTCAAAACTCTATGAGCGGCCGAAGAAGATGCAATAACAGAGAAAACGTCTGCAAAATATATGTGAGAACGATTTAAATTTTAGCCAGGCCTTCTTGATAATACTAAAAACACAACAACAGTTGTGCGAACAAACGACACTTACAGAACCCTAAAAAACTAATGAAATTTGATCTTCATTTGAAATAATCCTGAACTGCTTATTAATGTTGCTTCATAGTGTTGAACATGTGAACAATTCCTTTAAAAAAATCAGCACAATAAACAAAATGACTTCACTTTGAAGCTAAAAAACACAAATAACTCAATAATACGCATTACAGTGCTGGAAAATGTAAATAGGGAATCAGACGTTGAGAAGACATACAACACCGAAGCTTCCTAACAACAGTTACTCTATAACTCCTATCCAGTCAGTTCGGAAGAAGTCTATGACACCCACTACCAAAAAAAAATAGAAACCCATCATAGAATGCCACGCAGTAAACAGTTTTCAAATTCTCGACATTCACACCTTTTACCACTTTTCAACTGCTTTTCTACTCACTCACACCCTATACCGATATTCAACAAAAATCACCAAGTCACGGAAGAACAACTCACACAAAACCACACTTTCAATCACCAGAAACCCTAGCGACAGATAAATTGAAGAAGAAAGAACCAAAACTAAATCCGAGACTTCGCAACTTCACATCGAATAGCTCTAGAAGTGGGAAGACCTTCCACAAACTTACTACCTACCATTTCGTCACGCCTTTTCTAGTAACGGAACAAATCAGCGGATCTGGGTAAAGCTGATGCCACCCATCTCTTCTTACATTTCAGAACTGAAGAAAAATGTAGTTGCAAAGGGCACTCAGTGGCGTTCTTATTTCTGGACGATCTATCTTCCTTTTTTCTCGGAGTCACTTTAGCTTATCATGGACCCTATAAGACAAATACTTAGGTCTTAGCGTCCTGAATGATTTATTTACTTACCTCTTACATACAGAAATAAGGGCGCCATTGAGAGGATCCCTATCCTTCCAACTACATTTTACTCCAAAATTGTTATTAACTATTGGTCCCTATACTCAGTGGCCGCTTCACTTCCGACTAGCTGATAAAAGCAAAATGTGTCGAAAGTACAGTACACAGAAAAATAAACCAAGATTGGTGATTCCCCAATAAAGAAAAGATGAACATATTCATGTAAGACTGCAACCAAAGATGAAATAATCTCTAACAAGCATTAAATGATGCTGCTGAAGTATAACGGCTGAAAGTGTAAGTTTCATATAAAGTCCAACTCTAACCTTATGCTCATCGTACGTTCCGCGATTGCACAAGACCAAAACGTCGCAGGTCCCTTCACGAGATTGCTCGGAGTTTCAGATTGCCGGCAAAATACGCGCAAGCGGTGACCCCATTAATGGGTACCAACCGATGGGCAGTGGCTTGGTAACATAAGCGAAAGAATGAGGTACATCTGTTTATGGATACCGTAAAGGAGGGTGACGGGCAGGATCCAGCAAACAGAGGGACCTTCGTTGTGATGCAATTAAGGTACATCACAAAAAAAAACACGGATAGAGGCTGAAGTTAAAAAAGGCGGATCGCTTCGCCTTTTCCTAGACGATCCACTTTTAGGTTAGCCTCCCTTGAGAGCCCTCAATAGGCAAGGGGGGGGGGGGTCAATACAAAAACAAAATGTGTAGTAGTATTCAACAAGGAAAATAGAAATATTTCAACAATAAATAGAAGAAGCCATAAGAAAATGCTGCAAATAGGAGAAAGTCTCTACATTCATAATTTACTGTTGGTGATACTCAGTCGACCGACCTGCGTAGCTAAATCTACTCAGAGAAATCTGAAATAGCATTGGAGCATACTAACTGTAGAGTCGAGAAAAGGTTTAAAAAATATAACAGAATTTTTTTATTGATTATGAGGATAAAGTGCGGATAAGATGGCTGGCGTTAATCGAAACGGTTGAGGTTCGGCAACGTATGCACTATAATTCGGAATCTTTTGAGGTTTGCAAAAGTGTATCCAGCCTATATAATGACTTACGAGGGCCATTAAGCCAATGTTTTTAACTTCCCAGACAAGTCTGGTACCACTTTATCGACTCTGTAGTGATGAAAGGCTTGGTTGACACTAGGGCGGTTTCGATCAATCAAGGATCCATTACCCGCCGCCTTCCTGCGCATGAGTCTTGCACTTTGGACAACTCCCGTGCCAACTGAAAGAAGCATGCTCGGCCGGCGCTGGTGGAACTCGGGTGGCAGCCTAATCCATCACTGTCGACTGCGTGCTAACCGTTATGTGCATTTGTGAGAAGATCACAGAGACGGACTTTTGCGCAGATTTGAATAGAAAAATTCGAATTTAGATTAGAAATGAGTAACGAAGGTAGATGATCAAAAGAGAAACGCAAGGGTAAAAAAAATCCTTCGAAGGTGTATTCGAAGCGCTCCCTGCTTATGCATCATTCGTGCGCAATCACGGTCAACACACGTACTCAGCATAAAATTAGTGATGGAGTGTTGTTAGTGATCAATGTGAGTGTTGAACAGTGGCTTCGACCTCAAACGCGAACATTTTCATAATTAGACGCATCACTATATACACATATATATTTCATTCATCAACATCATCAACTCTGCAGCATTAACACTGGACACAGACGATTATTACACGTGTGAATATTAATTTTGATGCATGCAAGAGTAAATGAGGACAAGTACAAATATTTACGGCAAAGATCAAATCCACTGTGAACATTGTATCAAATAAAATTAAGAAGCATCATTCTACTAGAATACTACTAGAAGTGTAAAACCGCCACCAAGAGTACCATTTAAAAAGGTTGTGAAGAAATTTTGCTGACAAAAAAGGCTACTAAACCAATTAGCTGATGTTAGCTGGAATATGAAAAGTAATAGAACACTCACAGTCGCTGATTTGATGCTGGGTCTTGTTCATTTGTTACAGTTATTGAATGTGTTGCAGTGGTTACGGCTGGATTCACGTCTGTGCGTTTTTCCATCCTAAAAAATCTTACCATCTATGGCAGCTTCATTATTTTTAAAACATGATTGATGTTCACACCAAAAGCCTTTCTGCAAAACAGAAAAACAATTGTTTAAGAAGTTGGATCTTAATCTCTAAATGGTTCCTGCCGTGAACACAAATGAGGTAACTGTGCACCCTTCCAAAACCTTCATGAATAAAATATTCATGAAATCTTACAATCACTCGTGTACGACATATGCACCAGTTGTGTAGTTCTCTGTGCTCGTACCGGATATCGTGAGCTTAGTGTGACTGATGTAGATTTTTCTGACTTTTCGAGTTGGTTCAAAAGTAAGGGGTCTGGCCGCACACTTATTCAGCAGCAGTTCCTCTTTTAACGAATAATGTTGCGAATTCCGGACAGATGTATTTTGCATAATGTATTTTGTAGTTTATTTATTTGCACATTGTAGAATACAAATGACCACAACACTAAATGTTGCAGGTCAAAAACAGAAAGTTCAAAGTGTTGCCTAGAGCATCAATATTTGCAGCAAATATTGTGGACTTTCAACAAAAACCATTTAAAATGAAAAGAAATTAGGAAACAGCAAAAATATATGCTCAACTGAAACTATAAAAGTGAACGCCTTCATAATAGAGCACGCTTTTCGAAAAATAAGCAACAAAAATGAAACGAATGAGAACTCCCAGTCGATAGCTGATCTAACCTGATTAGGCCAAATTCATTCGATGGAATACAAGCTGGAATTTCACGACGTTTGAATACTTCAGCCACATAGAGTGCCTTAAGAACCAAATATTTAGAGAGAAACATTTATGACACAGATAATGTTAGGGTGAAAACATACCACGAATATTCCGATAATACTTCCAATAAGCGCTCCAACAAGAACATCTGACCAGTGATGTTTGTAGTTCGACACCTAGAAACCAAAGGATGCAAAAAGTATCGAATTCGCAGATCGCAGATGTAAGGAATGAAAAAAATGCGAATATTTTGTATTCCACAATAGAAAGTGAAAAACAAGCAAGAGAAACGTTTGTTAAAGGAATACCACTAAATGGACTAGCAAAACTCACAATCTGTTTAAAGGAATCGTATAAATAGGACGTACCCGAGTGAGAGCCACGTATGAAGCTCCTCCAAACAAAGCGAACTGGATGACTGGCAGGAGAAGTCGAGAAAACAGCGGGCGGTATAGACGGGCTTGCAGATAAAGCTGTAATTGAAAAAAATTCAGATAAGGAGTACAGTAACCATCGAGATGATATGTTTTTAAATACAGAGCATCTAGAAATATACTGTATAACCTTGCAGTTAAGTAACCTTTGTAACCTTAAGCTAAGTATCACTGAATTACTACAGTCACAGGACTTCTTAACGGATAAATGAAGAAATTATGTATCTCATCCTATTCAATACACATACACCCAATACTTAATTGTGCTTGTTTACTTCCTAGGCCTTATACGTACTCCTCTTTATAAACATATAAACATTCATATTGGTCCTCCTTATACAATTTATTATAATACAATTTATTCCCATTCCGCTGGTTTGGTAGATAGTGTGCTCCAATGCTAATTTTTCTAAAGGACAAGTTTAGGCTGCGTAACTGAGTATCATAAATAGTAAAATACGATTTGGACTGATACATTCACTAATTATTTTTGTTTTCATTTCTTATTTATTTTACATTGTTTTAATTGTTTGATTTTGTTTAAATTTTGTTCTGTTAGGATTGGCTTTCCTCCCTTACTGAGGAGCCTCAAGGAAGGCTAATCCAAAAATGGATCGTCTAGGTAGAGGTGAAACGATCTATTTTTCAATTTTATCCTCTATCTTATTAATTTCACTTTTTTTCCAATCATCTTCAATGTAAAATACAGTGCTATTTTTGAATATAAAAATCTTTTGATCCACAGTAGTGGTTGTGGTCGTAGTTTGATTTCATTTTCATTCTGCGCAAACTCTCACAAATACCAAACCTGTGCATTAATTCCGATACATCAAAATGTTTAACCCAGCTCCGACAAGTGCATCACAAATGCATAAACTGTAAAAAATTTAGGAATCCTATGCAGAACTTCTTCTGCGAGATATCTCGTAGATATCGCTTGAGTGCTTCAATGGTTTATTCTGATGCAGCAGGTGTCTCTGTATCTCAATTAAGTAGGTTTATCAAAGGAAAAGAACCGTAAAATACGAGTTTTATGCAAGAACCTGCGAGTCTCTCTTCTTTCTGTTTCGACCAAACAGTCGGATCAAAACGACATGAAGCATGGTACAGTTGCGTAAGCGGTGCAGTGGGGATGGTGGTTGGAACTGACGTGGGACCATCATGAATGCAACGATGAGCGGTGCTACCATGGGTTCCTTCTAGATCCTAACCGCTACAATTCATAGCGCTGCTTTGAGCGCAGCCGCATACGCAACTCCACCGTGTTTCATGTCATTTTCACCATACCATACGTGCAACTTATTTTTAATGTAATAATAACCCATACCACTCTACTAAAGCATTACCACGAATACATTATAATTTGAATATTACATTTCTACAACATTTTTTCTTCCATTTAGATGAGTTTTGTAAAATCAACTAAGATATCGTCAAGAGTGACACGCTTGTCTAGAAGTGGTGTCGCGTAGCAAAAGAGCAAGGTGTACTGAAGGGGATAAGAAATGAAGTGCAGGACATTGATTAATCCCTATCCTAGGCGTTCCACTTTAGTCCAATCCAGTCGACCTTCCCCAAACTTCACTATTACCGTCTCACGACAGCACCATTTCTGGGGCAGTATTCACGAATTTTCCCAAAATCTGATCAGTGCTTCGAAGTTTCTGAGCACCGCAAGCGAAATTTCGTCCTCTTCACCGACGAGAATAGCATTCACTTTATTTAAAAGCAGGGACAGTCTGCCTATCTGTAAGTTTCTTGAAAGTCTTTCTTTTCTCATAGCAGGAATATATTTTCATCTCCCGCACCTTAACCCTTTCGAAAATTAGTCCATACCGCCCCTGGATGACAATTTTCAGATCCTCCCTCTCTGAAAAGAGGCAACTCGTAATCTGAACGTGCGTTGATGCGAATGGTTCAAGCCTGTTTTCTGGTAAAACCAAGCTCCAATCTAGACAATGAATGAAAAGTCCACAACTTTTCGATTTGTCTCTTCTCTGAGTTCATGGAAATTACTCATGAATATGTACGAAAAGAACTTTAAAAGGTAAAACATAGAATACAAGACCTAATCAGCATCACCACATAAATATTGTATGTTTTCAAAAACGATACTCACCGACGTGAACCAGGCACCATAAAAACTGAAAGCTGCGTGTCCAGAATAGAAAGAAAGCTGCGATTCATGGATCAAGTACTGATTAGGCCCAGTGCACGTGAAATTCGTAATGTAAAGATCGGGATTCTCACACTATAATTTTCTTAATTTTTTCATATCTCACAGAAATATCACTCAAATATCCAATCACTAAAACTCTTTAAGAATCACCTTTTCGTAACCAACATTAGGGCGGCAGACATCCATGAAATGAGGTCGCTGACGACCTATAGTGTACTTCGCAATATCAACCATAAGTTGGTTAAAGCAGACACCGAGGAAAAAGTATCCTGAAGATGCTTTGTTCTTCTCACGTATCAAAGTCTAATGTGAAGATTAAAATGCATACCGATAAAACAATACAGTCGTACAATGAGTCGATGTACATGGTACTGCTTCAAATGATACGTTTTGAATTGGTCCGCACATTTCCTCTCCCATGCCATAGTCCGGAATATTTCTGTGGCAAGTATCTGGAATAGAATTCTTCAGAAGACGGATTATCTGTTGAAATATTTTAATTCCGAATTGCTGTATCATTACATAGGGCTTACATTTTAAGGTAATCGATATTCAAAACGTAATTATTTGAATACTAGTAAGTTAATTACTATAGCAGCAGAGTGTTTAATCTTTTGCAAGCGAGCGCACGCAGCCAACGTCAAATGAAAAGAAAAGTAAAAGAAAACTAAATCCTCTGTACACACCTCTACATCCAGGAATGTGGATTCTAAGGGGGAGAAGAACAGCTAAGTACACTCCAACTGCATTTATTTAAACCGCTTGCATTCGGTTGTAAATGTTCATCCCAATCGATATAAAAAGAAGATTACAATTTGGTGTTCAAATCAGAGTTTCATCCGTATAAGTGGTGCAAGAGGTTTTCGTCAGTTTTCGACGACAGACAGACAGACCGTAGTGCAGAAAAACACATGCAGTTTATCCGGACGCTCCATATATTTGGAATAAAGACAAGTGTTGTTAACATTGCTGACAGCTATAGTATGCATGAGAAATGAAATTATCTCAAAATACTGATAATATCCAGGACAAGGCTTTGTTCATTGGTCTGCGATGATAATTTTTCTCTCTCTTCTGACATATAATCATACATGAACATATAATTGTGTGACATATGATTAAGGAAGTAACAATGAATCTCAGGAATGTGTCCATTAAGCAAACTTTCAAAAGATTATAGTACAAAAGTGATGGATCAAAGGTTTCCGCCTAGTTCCAACCAACCTTTCGGGTGATTCTCTTCTGCACAACTTTGTAGCAGAAAAGGTAGAGTTCCTTCTTCAAGCTATATAGAACCGTGACATAAATTGACTTTTTCTTCTCAATGATTAACAATAACTGGTTCCTAACTTTTTGTACTAGTATTTAAGACAGAGAATAAATTATGTTGATCATATCTAACGCAATTCTCTATTCATCCTTTGGCAACAAAAAATAACACTTTGTTAGAATAAACCTCACCAAGCACAATTTCCGTCGCACATTTCATCCAGGCAAAACAAAACAGGCAGCAATTTCCTCATAAGAGAGAGAATGAGTCAAAGGGAGGAGGAAAATTTATTCAGTGAGTCAATAAGGAATGCAGTTGAAAAAAAGGAGTCAAATAGCTCAGTGGATACACATGCGCAAATAAAACGGGCACAGGAATAGGGCTATGTGAAAAACGAAAGGCAAAAAAAAAAGACTTTAACTTACCAGAGCTGTAGGTATCAAAAGACCGATTACGATCAGCATTTGCCGTGTAACGGTTGAGTCACGGTACGGATAGCGGATAGTCTCGTCGTCGCAGTAAAACCCTCGTTTGTATGGTTTCACCCATTCGTGGAAAATTAGTAAAGGTATAGCTGGAAATCTTTTTTTTTTCAAACAAATTTTCAATATGCTATAAGAATCAAGAAGTCAAATAAAAAAGGGGTTAGACGAACCGCAACAAAGAAGAACTATAAAGTCGCACACTATACGCGATATGCGAATCGTATCCGACATTCCGTCGCTCGCCACCCCGGCCCCTAGCCACGCGCACTCCTATAATGAGGAAGTAAGTTTCAAAGCCACATACATCACGACAAAACTACACCGAAAACGCGAAGACTTCAATTCAATATAGTACCTCAAAATGCCTGATATTGAGCAAATGATGAGAAAGAAGAACCCATCTGATTCATCTACGAAAAGAAAAAGAAGAGGAATGAAAGATGATAGGACGAAATATTAGGCTCACATTTGGTACAAAAGCTATCATTCAGCGCATAAAGAGTGGAACGCGCAAAAAGTTGATGAACTACTAATTAAAATTCTTTACGCGGGGAAAATTTATAAATAAAAAACAAAATGAATTCCTTGATGAATTTTCTTAGCAGTTCCGTAAAAACAGACTGTAGGTGTGGTTTCGAATTTGAACATTTGAAGAAAAAAACTCCAAAAAATTCACATACCTTGTCCAAAATTGGTTCCAATTTTCCAATAAAATTTTTTAACGGCATTTTAAAGGGAACTAAGTTTTACCAAAGACATTTCATCAAAAAAAGCGAAATGGCTTTGTAAAAACAAGGGAAACAAGTAAAACAAAACAAAACAAGTGAAACCTGGAAACAATCGGAATTCTCCCCCACCCCCCTTAAACATGAGCGAACATGTCATGACAAGTGTGCTGAGTCATTGGTTGTTGACAAAACTGCGCCGAGCAGGCGGACTTCAATGTGTAACGTATTATGAACGCTTTGAAGGATTATCCCGTACCGAAAAAAGGACACAGAGGATGCGAAAATGTGAAAAAGCTGATCTGCAAAAGAAATACTCGATGATTAGAGAAACTAGCAACTGCGTTCCATCGGAAATTACCCTATGAAAAAGAGTACCGATGCAGAGCAGAAACGGCAAAAAAAAAGTGCAATCCTTCTCAACCAGAATGCAAACTGCGCGGGGTATTAAGCTAACTAAATGTGATGGAGAGATGTAAATAATATCGTCGTTTCAGAAGGTAATGAATACTCATTACATAGTAATTTTCACATATTATTCGAAAAATTCAAAATTTCAATTCAAATTAAAACTTCCAAACATTCGCAAAATAAAACTAAACATTAAAAAAACGCTAGCCGCATTTGTTGAATTGTTGTTTACTTGGGCATTCCATTTCTAAGCAACCAACTCGGGGTGGGAAAGTAATATTTCAAATTTATTACTCACATTTCTTACAATTTATTACGACCTATTATATGATCGAATCAAGAGCCAAACACAGAAGAAGTGTGAGTTGCGGCAGATGCGTCGCGCTCATCGGGTTAAAGGCATCATCCCACGAATCTGAGGTGGTGCAAATTTCAAGTGGAGTATTCGTATAAAGGATGGGAGACTACGGAGAGGAGGGTGATTCCTTCCATTTCTTCCTAATTGCCGTAAAAAACAGCCCGGAAGATACGGCTTCATTCGTTTTGGCGCACCATTTTGTACAAGAGGTTCGATTGGAGCGCGCCAGTCTTGTGCGGCGCCGCATCTTCCGGGCCGTTTTTTACGGCAATTAGCAAGAAATGGACGGAATCACCTCCTCTCCGTAGTCTCCCATCCCGTATACGAATACTCCACCTGAAATCTGCACCACCTCAGATTCGTGGGGTGATGCCTTTAAACATATCTAGCCTCTTTGGTGATGTTTACTAATACTGCTTCTCTAAGGCCTCATTTTCCAAAATTTGAGGGGGCGTATTCGGTCACTTCCGTCCTTTTTTTCTCGTATCGTTCCTATGTTGTGCGAGACACATCTATAATTCCTTTATAAATGTAATATAATACAAATAAAACTCCGGCAAAAATAAATATAATATAAAAATAATATAATATAAGTCCCTCGCTCCATTGGCCAAACGTTCTTTTTGAAGTTTAAAAGCTATTCAGTTCCTCAGCTGAGAAACAAAAAAAAACAGCGTTGAATTAGCAAACAACTGTTCAATGTGCTGAATAACTACAGGTGATGGATGAATGGAAACCCTCTATTCGTGGATTGGTATTAAACGCCGATTCAACAACAAGATTAACAATGAAGGGACACATTACAAAATTATCACTGTGCTAAAAATATGTGAGCAACGTCTAGTACGTGTTTCCTTCTCAAAATAAGCAGATAACCACGTTTGGACGGAACTAAAGGGAAACAGAGGAGAATAAGAGGAAAGAATTAGTGAGGTTTTTCTGGAAAATAATAGTTAAATAACTGTTATGAGTTCGAAATTGTTGACAACTCAGAAAGTTACGGGGGTGGAGTACACATTCACAGATCTGTCAGGAAGACAACACTTATACTTGCATTGATGCAGAACCACTTTTTAAACTTTTTAAACCCCCACGAACAAATCGAATTAACAATCCTTTACCTGTATGGTAGCAAAGTAAAACACATGTATCCTTAAAGAAGTGGCGTTATGTCATATGAAGGTAGAACAGACAAAATGTAGGTATACAGTCATTATTTACACTTATGCAACTAAAAGTGACTGGACTTTAGCTGCACTGTACACTATAAACACCGACGGCAATTGAATAAATGGGAAAAATGGATAGTACCGAGGATGAAATTATATTTTTCAAATTATTTATTCGAATTCTACACAAATTTGCTCAACCTGAAGGATGATCGGAACCGCTAAGGAGCCAAATAATACAAGTAGATCACACCACTACAGTAGAATGGGAAAACAATTAGGTAAACTTCACTATAGTTCAGATTCAAAACCGGTTTAGAGTTGTGCGCGCACACTCTGATTTAACTCAAACCTGTCACAATGACTTTACTGTATTTAATTCGTTTGCCTTTTCCCTTCAACTTTTTCAAATCCAATAAGATTTGTGACCGCTTGGAATGACTAGTTCAAAGACTATGTGCGCATTCCTGTCGTAAATATTGTAGTGGAATGGTACGTTGTAGAACCAGCTGCTGTAAAAAGCTTGGCTGTGTTAAAAAAAATGTATTCAGAGCAGTTCTTCACGGTTGTTATGAGGTTCAACGCCATTCGAATAAAGCAGATTACGGTATAGGAAAGGTGCAAAAATACCAAGGCCTACGCACAGATTATAAATTCACAGGATAAAGTTCATGTTTTGAAAGAACTCCGATGTTACTTAAATTCAAAAAAAAAAGAAAGAACAAATGAAAGATGAAATGACTTTTGGAAAGAAATGATTTTCGTACTACTTGCGTAAGTAAAATAGTTGTAAACTGACACATCATTACACTCTACGCCGCGTATTGAACAACGAAAGTGCAGCCGCGAGGCTTCAATAGGAATGAGGACTCACTCGGAGGTTAATTACACTATCACCTCTGTTTAATCTAATATAATAATTAATCTTGCTCGCAAATATCGCTTAAACTTCTCGAATCGCCGCATTGACTTTCTCTAACTTCGTTTTCTGGATTTTCCTACTTGGACGCTTGGAACATTTAAAATAAAGATGCACAGAGAATGGAGGCCTTCATCGCATTTGCATTTCCGATTCTTTCTGTCCTTTTCCGGAAAATTCTCAGCAATAATATCAAAGACATAACGTCAACATGAGTCACGCGACATGAGTCAAGCCTCCTTAGTTATACTGGTGAATACGAAACAAGTGGTGTTAAAGCGTAAAAAAAACTACAGCTCAATTGAAACAAGGAAACATTTGAGAAAATGAAGGGCCACTTGATAACAGGTCAGGAACGATCGATCGATGACTGCTCAGCCGAGTAGGATGAATAACAACTGAACAAACAGGCCGAATTCTCGATGAAATCACTTTGGGAAAAATTATGTCGTCTGGATAACTCTGGATATGGATGGTGACGAGTTTTGCACATAGGAAAATGATAGATTTAGGAATGAAATGGAAATAGGAACAGTAGAGCATCCTGCGGTCAATTTCAACCCAATATGTAGATAAGCGATTTGTGATAAGTGCACATAGTTCTGATGGGCGGAGAATTTCGCAGAACTGGACACGAGTACCGTCATTGATTGGGGAACTGCAACTGCATGGAACACCACACTGATCCTATTTGGCTTCAAAATCACGAATCATTAGGGACCACAAGAATTTAAGGGGTCAGATATGTAAGTGTCCAAGCGTATAATGTAGATTACGTTAGTAGGGATTTCCAATGACGTACTTTAATTATATTTCTATTTTTGAAGTCAGTGTTAGGTTTGTTAGAAGATTTTAGAGCAAACGCATCAACAATAGGAAAGAATTGTTTTGAGGAAACAACAAAGTTGAAAGCGCTTATGTTTCACACAATTTAAAAATTTTAAACTAAGAAGTTAAAAATACTTTAAGTAGAAATTCCACAGAATGACATCGACGAGTAATTTGACACCTGAAAAACCGTTGATACCGATACAAGTGCGTCTGAGATGTGTTAAAAATGCGATAAACAAGCATATCCATTTCTTTCATTTTTTTTTTTGAGCAGAAAACACAGATGAAGAAACTGTAGCCGAAACCATTCCAAGTCTAAGAGCAACGCTGCTTCCTAAGATGTTCCTATTTCCGTATTGAGAAAAAAAGAAATGCCTAAGGCTGTACAAAACAACAGCGATTCACGATGGCAAGGTTTTCAGTGCGCTGACGATTTACTTGGTTATCGAAAGAGTTTTGTTTCATAAACTTTGAAATAAATCCAAATGCTGTGTCGTAGGAACAAGTGAACCCTAAATTAGGACAGTTGCCCCGTGATCCGCATGTTGGGACCATTTAGAGCTTGATAAGAAACAAAGAAAATATCTAGTGAAAATAGGAGAACTACCGGCGACAATTTTGTTTCTTTTTGCCGATCTTCTTATGGAACTGAGTAATCAGACGGAATTCAATTTTCAGAACACGCCTAGCATCAAAAACTTAAATCGCACGATGTTGCAACCACTTGTGTCACTTAGGTCTGTTTAACTCCGAGGACGTGTTCATATGATGACTCATCTAAACCCATACACGTATGAATTAGTGTGTCACAGCGCGAGCATTCCCTTCTCTGCACGTTCGGCGAAAACTCATAATTTAGAATTAGTACTTTGACGGGAGTAGAAGAACCGAAGTTCAATAGATAGACTCGTTTCTGGCTTTTTGTGGAAAGTGTAGTTTTATGTCCTTGTCGCGGAAGCAATCAGAATGTTCCACTTCATAAGTATGCATACGACGATATGCGACACTCTCAAGTAAGCTATAGAAAGAAAATGTATAAAATAAATAGTATAGCATATATAATAACGAATATTGAAATAAAACAAGAAATAAAATAATAAATAAAATATCGTAATATAATAATAAATACTAAAATTTTAGAAGAAAAGAAAGAAAGTTTAGAAAGAATATTAAAATCCCATGTTTGACAGAACATTTTCCACAGCTGAAAATCGCTGCAAAAATTGCACATATCAGAGTTTTGACAGGGTTTTTCTGAAACCAACTAATCATTAAAAATCCCAATGACGCTCCGTAACGGTGACAAGTTTGTATTCTTCGTTTAATGCAACAGAAGGGAATACCGCATCGATAGATGTGATTCGAGAACGAAGCGGAGGAATTAGTAGTTGATGGCAGAGAGGTCCAAACAAAAGAAATCTGGTCACAGTTGTCAGTTTACATCACGATTACTTTTACATATCATGTCGTTTCTTCAAAAAGACAAGGCTGTGGTATGAATTGATTGTTGGAAAATCTGAGTTCTCCACTACGTCTCTCAGATTCGTTTCTCAAATTCCGACGATAAAATTAGAAAGATATGAGTAAAAAATTCTCTGGTTAGCAAGAAATTATCTTTAGAAACGAACATAAAGCCATTCGAAAAAGTACAACAAGAAAAACATACAAATACAAGAAATATGTATTCCTCGCGTACCATCGCAGTTGATTTTTTTTCGTACACATATGTAATTACAACTAAGCAAACTCAACTGATTAAACTCCTTCCTTCAAAAAGTTGTCCGAAAAGGGATTTCTCACTACTAAATTAGTATTTATAACTTCAGAGGGGCAAGTCAGACTAGTGGAATTTGTGAATGTAAGCACCTTTAACACTGACCAAAATGACGAAAAAAAAATGAATTTTAGAGGAAATAGAAGTATATTTATAGTATTCTTCGCAAAGTAATTAAAGCGATTGCTGCTTTGAATTCCCTCATCTAATTAAACCTTCATTTTCATAGCATTGTATAATCGATTCTAAATAAAATTGTAGATGTGTAAGCTTTGAAAAAACCTATAAATTTAATTTTGGCTATCCAATGAGTTTCACGAGCTCCTAATCCTAAGGTGAAAACGAAGACGAGAACGCAAATACTTGAGGCATTTATTTTGGAGCTGAATCCCATTAAAAGAGGTGAGTAACGAATGAAAAATGTATGATGTACAATAACTTTTTGCTATCGTCTCTCGAGAAGTGAACGAGTTCCAGATAAATGCTAAATTCACTGATGCTGAATAAAAAACAGGTTGAAAGTTGAAGTGTCATGAATTGATGTGAACGAATGCGTACGAATTTCGTACCACAGTACGGAAAACACATTAATGTATCCATGTAAACCTGCTTTGGACCACATAGCAACCACAAAAAGCACTATTTATTCGCTGGCTGCCAAGCAATACTTTTTATGTTCTAAATTTGACATTTGTTTCATTAATTTCTGCTGCTGACCCCAAATAGCGCATTTAAAATGCATTAAACATGGGTAGATATATGAGGGAAAAAGATCTTAAACAGCGGAACTCAAATCTTGTATCCTCTTAGTCACAGACCTTGTTAAAACGCTGGATTTTTAGTATAAAAAAAAAACGTGGAGTGAGATTTGGTATGATTGAAAGATATATTTTTCCAATAGCTCGAAAAGTAGTGTTAACGATAACCGTCTCGGTGTTGATAACAGTTTACACAAATGTATCGATGTATACCTGGTTTAGTTCACACTGCAACCACAAAAATCTCTACGCAGTACAATGGCAAGCGCAAAGATCCAAGAAAAATGAAGAAAACATGTACTCCGACCTCTATTAGCAAATTATATCATTAGTATCATTGAATATGTTTCAGAAACGCTGATCCGTAACGGTAAAACTCCGTAAGAAAAAAAAAAACTAATTCAAAGCAAGAAGTGTGGCTTTCAAATTCTTGATGATTTTCAAAAATGTTAATGTTATTTTGTTGTCGTACTGAATGTGTTCCATCTAGATGAGAAAAGGAGCTATTGCAGTAGCATGCGAAAGAAAGCAGCAGTACTTTTCTCTTGGCTGAGGTAAGCAGATATCTAGACGTCGACAGGAGGAAGCAACACGATCGATTCTTAAACCAACTGGTTATTCTCTGGAGTGAGAGTTGATGGACGCATTGTAAGAAGAAAAAAAAAACAGAGCGCAAAGCTAGAGAAATCGTTATCTTGTTCGTCATGCAAATTCATCAGCCTTAGTAGGAAAATTAACATAAATCCTTCCACATCCACAATAAGCAGAAATTTGACGGTGGAGAAGGCGGGGGAAGGGGGAAGGGAGCGGGGGGAGCAAAGAAGGATGCCTTGAATATGAAAGATTCCTGTTCGCGCAAACTTTTCTGATTTTATGAGCCCATCATCGCAAAGTTAACAGAAATGGCAATTCCATTTTAGGATTACAGGATTAAGATCAAGAAATGAATCATCAGGGACATTAATGCTGCTGAACAAAGTCCATATTTAAAGGTGGAGCTGGAAGCATTGGTGGCGGTAGCGGTGCGTTCATACGTATGTATGCACAGTCTCCACAAAACTTTTGGCCCATTGCTCGTCGCATTACGGACACCGCAAACGCGAGTGCAGAGTGGCTACCAGTGCTTCACGCTATTCGCCCCGTAGTCATGACGATCAAAAAGTACAGCCATAAAATTACTTTGTAAATTTTCAAAGAGAATCTACGCGGTCTCAAAAAGCGACAAGTAACGCTCAAAATTAAACCGTAAAGGAACGTACAGTACATAGTGGGTGGTATGAAAAATGAATAATCGCCCATTTTCTTTTCCATGTGACGTTGAGTCACGACCATCAACGATTCGTACAGTCACCGACTTGGACCGATAACGTGAATTGGAGAAAAAACGAAAAATGTCTACAAAGCACCAAAAACTGCGCTGAAATATAAAGTCAGGTGACCGAAGTGAATCCATAAAACTGCGGAAAAAGATATTTAGGTCCATATATTTCGTACTGCAATTCACGGTGACAGATTAAAGGTAAGTAACATACACTTATACTAGTTTCCTTTCAAAATCCAGAACTACTTAACATAATACAACATCCTTGGCAAGATAACATTTGATTTCCAAAAAGATGGGGATTAAAAAGGTTCGATGAACTTCGCTATTCACGTAATGTAAAAAAGCAAAAGAACAAATAAAAGGCAGGGAAAGTTATCTCTCATGAAATTCAGAAAAAAATGAAAACGAAGAAGCGATGCAAAGGGGAGATTGAAGATTATGAAGCAAAACAAACTGCAGGAATCACATTCCAACTCAAGGGGCTTCTTCAGACATCACAGGCTAAACAGATCAGCGGACCCAGTGTGGACGAATACTGGACTTTAAACGTTGTTCAAACGTTGTTCAACCTACGATGGAGATTGCAATTCGTCAACTCTTTTTTTATTTTGTATTTTTTTATGTTGAAAATTGCAAACGGGGATAAGAATAAAACATCACATGTTGTCAAGACTTTTCGATATTTTTTGTAGGAGTAGAAGGCAACCAATTTTCCGGTTTTGTCAAGGAAAATGTAACAAAAAATGACTAGCACAACGTTTGCACTCAATGCGAACAAAATTACAGTCATTTTTTTCCGAGAGTTGCGGAAGGGGTCATGTAACGAACAGCAAAAAAAAAATCGTCCTTTTCTTGGTTCTGCAGCTGATGAAAATCAAAGATATACGGTTTTACAAAGGGAGGAACATCAATCAGAGAACAAATAGAAAATTATTACAAGTTTTTCTGTGTATGTATCGACTTCTCAAATATCAATTGTTAGTGAGAAGTAAATAAACATTGTAGGTTTTTAAACCAGCCCTACAGTAATAGCTATTGGAAAAAAAACCTTCAAGTTTCCGACCAAGATTATTTATAACCCTGATAGCACGAAATTGTTACAGGTTTCAACTAAATTTGTAAAATGATAAGGAGATCAGTAAGAATTTAGCAAAGTCGAAGTGAAAAGGAGCAGAAAATGAAAAAAAAAACAATAGTAGAAAAAAAAACAAGAGAACAACTAGGAAAAAAAGAAGAAAACAGCAGAAGAAACAACAGAACTACATACTCCGCATAGCAAGAGTGTAGTAAAATATCATTGAAACAGCGCAAATATGACAACAATGAATATGGAAGGAGTTTACAAGAACCTCAACAGAACTATTCCACATAAGAAAGCTTCGACAACAAATTTTATGATAGATAAACATCGCAGCTCTGCAACACTTCCCAATTATGAAGGGAGCAAGTGTTGACAAGCATACATGCGATAGCTGGAGCCAGTGCTCCAAACCCCCTTCATTTTCGGACGGTTAGCGAAGGGGGATCCTCATCACTTGGCATGCTCCCTGTGAGGTGATTTCCTTCATCTGAGAAAGGTCCGGCTCCTCCCTGTCGCGCCTATGTTGACAAGACAGAAGTTTGCGAAGATATCAACAAGATATGCTTGATTGTTTCTAAAAATTTCTTCTTGACTACAGCTTAACAATAGAGAAAGCGCGTCAGCTTCCGCTCGCAAGGAACTACTCATCGAAGCATCATCAGACAAAACAACAACTGATGATAATGCACGATGATTTTGTCGAAGCTGCTGAAGAAGACACAAGGGCCAAAGAAAGCTAGTACCAGCATAAAAACTGAGGGTTGGCCGCAGATTACAAATGAAATGATTTAGCCGAGGCAGCCGAGGGTGTCACCTCAGCTCCTCTATTGACTGAAATTCTGGCGATTCTGTAGAGCATTTTTATTCTATGTTATCTTGAAGAAGTTCAGTATGACGAACGGGATTGGAACGAATGCATTAGTCATGTCATTGGTGTCATGTTACTTTTACAGTTCCCTAGAATTCCTCCTCAAATATCACTGGTACTAAGTCGTTAGGAGGAGTTGCTGATGTTTAACGTTCGTTTCAAACAAATGAACAGTTAATTGCAACAAATCCCTCTTTCAAAATCCGCGCTGTGTGACACTCTGACAAAAAAAAAATGGAACATCGAGAGGAGGGAATCCACAACATCGACATCCACCGCTGCACTGCTTACTAGGTTAACCGTGCTCTTTGCCCTTTACGTACAACCAGTTGTATTAAGTATGCGATTTTATGACCTTGAAGCTCCATAGCTACACCAAAGAATGTTAAGCCGATGTTAATTTGTCACTACCTGGAACGGCATCTGTCAGCGAGTTTGCCGGAAAAAAAAATGTATGCGGTTTTACTGAACGTTAACTAGAGAATCCAAAACAACTGTCAGAACTTTGAGCACTTAGAAGAACCAAGAGGATGAAATGAATTTTCCAGGATAAGAACTGATGAAATCAATCCAGAAAATTTTCGTGGTTCTGCAAGTAATAGAGAAAAATATGTGTTGAAGAAAAAAAACGATTGTAGTTGTCCACGGCAACATGACGCCGTTACAAATTCATAATCATTAACTTAAAAAGTGACATTCTTTCAAAATCACTTTCTTAGAATCAATTTCTTAGAAAAAGACTAAGATCACAAAAAATACTCAGAGAATGCCGGTGCTCTCATAGTGTTGGTGAGACAATGAGGCTGCAAAGACTTCCAGCCGGCCTAGATCGATGATGAAGCTGCTTGTTTGTGAGAGAAATAAGTACGAGGGTTAGCCGCAAGTTCTCCAGGGAACCGAGTAAAAGAGAAGAGTAGAGAGTTTCTAGGTGCAATAGGATCGATTCTGGTTGTTGAAAAAAGGCAAAGGACAACTCAATTTTCGTGTTTTTGCATATTTTTTGCATGTATTTCAAGGAATCTCTTGAGAATAAATAACTCGTATCGCACTGTTTTCTCCTTCCTGTATTTTTTTCTCGAATCTATTTGTCAGAACTCATTTATTTATTACCTAATGAGTAGTAGAAAAATTTTCTCTGTTCTGTAGGAAGTTAACGTATCGACAAAACTTTTCTTTTACAATAAATAAACAGGAGGAGAAAATTTTTCTACCCTAGTATCTTGTCGAAGCCAAACAAGTTCAGCAATGATGGAGCACATCCTAGAAAAAAGACTACAGACTCTAAAAAAAAACAACAGTCTATGAAGTAAAAGACCATTTCCTTCCTTTAAACAAGTATTAAAGTGAAGTAGGAGAAATTTATCCAGTTTTTTTCCCCTTTTTTGTTTTTTTTTTCGTACGTTCTCTTTCAGTCTTCTCAATCTATAACAAGAAAACAACAAATCATCGGAAATTGGTCGCAGTTGATGCGAAATTGAATTCGTAATTATTCGAAGACAGAGAAAATGGTTTCGCAGTTCATTTACTGCCACAACACGACGAAATCAATCATAAAATAGCGGAATGTGACGATAATTTATTGCATTGAAAACAAGTTTTGTCACCAATCAACAATAGGTGGGGATTTTTGCACATACAGTCACAAACAATTTTTTTTTCATTCACAAAACCGTTTCTATTGATACTTGAACCCTTATATTACAAAGAAAAAACAGAACCGACCAATAGTTCATCATTATTAAAGCCTATTTTTAGAAAGATAATAGTAATAATTGACATAAAACATATAATTCAGGAGGAATTTCTTGAACAAGTGAGGATCATACCCTTTTCACTCATCTCTTTGCTGGTGAATCCGTACCGACCAGGAAGAAAAAAAGGCTCGCTAGACAAATATGTTTGCTTCACTGTCCAAACATACGTGCCTGATTGAAGGGGTATACACGGAAATCTCGCGCTTTCGCAACGAAGACATGCACTTTTCAAGGAAATCAAAACCTCTAAAATCTTTTAAAACACGCCCTGAAGGGAACTTGTTGTCACTGAGGAATAGATTTCGGAAAGGTTTTCAGAAAAAGCATCTCATATAATAAAAAAATTTGGACATTTTATGAGTAATACAGCATTATCTCTTCGCCTTTAACCCCCGAAAATGTAAGAGAATTGATAGAAAAGGGACGTGGGCAAGAAGAAAGGACACCGTAGCGATCAGGAAAGAAATCAGTCCACAGATCTTCATATTTCCATGATTTTTCATTTGCTCATGCTCCGTATTGTTCATTCAAACTCAAGATATGGTACTATGAAATGTTGAGACACTCTTGGAAATGATTCAAAAGTAACACATATAAACTTGGTGGATCATAGAATAACTGGAAATTAATCTTAAAAGTACAGAGAACATTGAATTAAGAATTTACCTGAAGAATTATCCCGAATTTTCCTTAGCGTTTCAAAGATAACGACGTTTTGAGACAAACTAATCGAAGTCAGCAAAACAATCGATATTGAATTTCTAATATCCACGATAAAGAAGCAAAAGAATTATCCCCTGGAAAGAAACCAGCTCATCTTCTTATCCGTTCCGTTTAATCTACTAAGACCGGAATAAAAAGTAGTACATACTGATTCAGTGATTAGCTCATAAATACATGTAACCACATACTGCCCTCCTCCTATTAATCTCTTAGATTAAGACGTCCCTCTTCCGTGAGTTTTTGCACAGTAAGAGGAATCACTAAATAATGTGATCACGTAAATTCGTAAGCTGAGACTGAGCAGATTATGAGCTGATTTTCATCCTACCATACTAACAGATACAATATGGTAGGAGGAAACTCAATTCATGATATGTCTCACGGTAACAGACAACAAAGAAATGAGTTAGGGAAAGGATTTAGTTGGTAATCCTGTGAAGAAACATTATTCCCAGCTCTTGGAAACTGAAAACCCTTGAGATATCATAAAATATAAGGGTTTTTAGGCTCCTAAAAAGAGTTCTCCTAATCCAGCCACAGGGGAATTAATGTCATACCTTGAACATAAGCGTAAATTGCTGGCATACGATGCGATAAATTATGTACAGAAAAGAACAGTACGATTTTAGAAACGTTAGAAAATACATCCCAACATAAATGAAATGAATATACCGTGTAAAA
This sequence comes from Necator americanus, assembly GCF_031761385.1. Lineage (NCBI taxonomy): Eukaryota > Metazoa > Nematoda > Chromadorea > Rhabditida > Ancylostomatidae > Necator > Necator americanus. The sequence continues at coordinate 39,677,931 of NC_087372.1, forward strand.
ATAGCTACTATTGGTGTTACAACAAAAATAAAGAAGAGATAATGGTACTATCGAAGATCGGACACAAAAAAAAAGAAATTGGAACTTCCCCTGAAGATGCCAGTACCGTAAAAATAGATTTACAAGCATAGTACAGCTATTAAAGATGTATGCTATTACTGTTCCTCACGAGAAATAAAATTGCAAGCTGAATTCAGGCTCATCGGCTGTTGCTATGGTAACGAACCTGCTGAAAATATCCCCCAGCAATGGACGTATGAAAAAGTTTAGGGATAGGTTCACAGAAAAAAAAACGCGAACTTCAACAAAAAAAAAATATGTAGAGGAAAGGCTGAAGAAAAGAAATGAAGAATTCTGGAGAGGTGGAAAGGTTCTATCGTAGTGTAAGACCATTCTAAATGAAATTTCTAGAAGAAATTCTAGAAATCTCCCAACACAAAGGAATGAATTCACGATTTTCTCCTTAATGATGGTCCAAACAATCGTATTATTCCGGAAATGTTGAGAATTTCAATGAATAGCGGCGAAACGTCGAACGAGAGCACTGCAATCTGCAATAAACGCACTGTGCCCGATCGATACTTCGCAATCGCGCCCACCCTCGTTTTAGCGGCGGCGAAGACGAGTGCCGCCGGATGCGTACAATTCGACAAACTTGTTCCGGATGAGGAGTTTTTTGTTCTCCGGGACTGTAACCATCTACTGATTAATTCCAACAGAGAAGAAATTGCAGTATCATCTCTTCGGAACGGTTCTTTGTTGTCCTCAGTTTGGAATGAAATTAATAATATCGGCCATAAAAGAAGAAAGCATGGAACATTTACATTCACTCATAAACTCATCGAAGAAATTTGCGGTAAGATTTCAATTTGTTCCCTTTTTTTCTTGTACCAACATTTCATGAGTGATTAGTGCCTTATTACTCAGCTACGTAATTCCATGCATAGGAAATCCTTCCATTCCATTTAGTTTATTCATAATCTTCATAATTTAAGTTTAATTCATAATTTAAGTTTACTCATTTTTATTTAATAAGATCAATTGGATGTTTTGATGTTGAGTTATTATCCAAGAATAGGAATCCCGTCCGAACGTCTCAAAGATCTTCAGGAATTCTTCTGGATTCGCTTGAAATTCTCGGACGAAGATCCGTTCTTTTTACGGTTGATGGGTTCTCAGAAGCTCTGACCGATAGACAGACGTTCCGGTATTTCCGTTGAGTTCTGTGATCAGTACAAAATTGCATGAAAACTCAATACAACGAAAAAACTGCACTCTGCGCTTTGGTTAACTCTTTTTGAAGGACTCCTGTCAGAAAGCTACTTTTTTTTCCGCAGAGGAGAAAATTGTACTACCGTTGAGTCCACTAAGTGCATGCACGTATAGCCAATTCCTTGACTGACTTGCTTTTAGTGGAATTGCTCTTTCGCTGTTCTTACTGGAACCAGAAACTTCAAGAAGAAACAATTACATTCGAAATAATATTGGTGGCATTTCTTAAAAACTTCTCAAAATGTATTATTCGATCCGATGCTTTTATTCACACATCATAACTCATTCACTCAGTCACCAGAACTGTAGCCATAACTGATGGTAGCAGAGGCCCCTCCTCGATCGCAACCACTTCGATCCACCGCGCAGTTTCAAGCGCAGCCACTTACGCAAATGCAACGGGTTTCACGTCTTTTTGATATGACTACAAGACCTTACTAAATTCAGGTGCATAGCCTTTTGATAAGTCTTTAAATTACTTCCGTGAATGATAGCCGTATGAGGTTCTTAAAGATGATACTTTCATTCACAATTCTACAACGAAAAACAACGAATATTGTCCATATAAATTTATTGCAAATTACAGCTTAAAAATGCGTCTTGCCTATCCATTATCACACAAAAGATACCGGATAGAACTCTACAAGCGATCGTAGAAACAAACATGACAATCATCACATATCACAAACAGCAATGTATGTGAAGAGAATTTCGACAAAACACTTTTCCCGATAAAAAAAAGACGCTACAGAGCTAAAACTATTCAAATTAGGCAGTCAGTACAAGTTAATTACGAAAAGATAGTACAATATGAAGTAACAAAGTTCGAGAAGTCAGCGTCACCTGGCCTTAACAAAACCGTCTCGAAATGAAACTATCGAGTGAACATTACATCATTTCTGAGTGTAAGACTGAAAACAAAACAAAACAAAGGAATGTATGCGTCCTCAAATGTTAAAAAAAAAGTGTTGATGACCAAACAACTACCAACTCACTTCAAAAATATGTAACACGCAACTTAGACGAACACAACGGATGAATGGATTGAGATGGCTATCTACTGGTGTTGTTGAGGCTGTGGTGTACTGTAGCCTGGAGCAAACGGATTCTGTGGCTGTGGCGGTGGTGGGAATTGACCGTATGGTTGTTGATAATTAGGGAACGCTCCTGGGAATGTCGGATATGGATTCGCAAAATTTGGTTGATACTGTGGCTGATACAAGAATGGCTGCGGCTGACCTGGAAGCACTGTCACTTTTGAGGTCACGGAAAGAAAATCGATTCCATCAGATCAAAACTTGCACAAAGTAGAAATCTTGGTAGTAACAAAATGGATGCGGAAGCATGACATCTCAGTTAGCCACAAACTTTTTGCAGGAGTTAGAATTCGTTGTAAAAACCTTTTTGCAAATTCTGAAAACACAAAGAAAGACATCACAAAGTACCGTACCATACGGCACATGTTGTTGGAAATATCCTGGATGCATCACGGGAAGTTGAGGCGCAGAAGAGATCTGTGGCACTCCAGGAGCTGTCGGCGTTGCTCCAGGAACAGCTGTAGGGACAGAAATATTAAAACATTTAGAACACAACACTTTAAACGACCACTATAGCACTCCACATAAAATTGTTTTCCTTTACCTTTGCGACATAGTAGCAGTCGACGTAAAGTATCATGCAAACACGTCAAAATAAATTCTATTTGGTTAGGACAAACACATATAAAACCTTCTAGTTCTAGTATGTCTTGTTCCTCATTCCTAGTCGAATGTTCATACTCAAATCCGAAACTTTTTCTAAACACGAAGAGTTCACAAATTCTCCTTCCAAACAACTCCTTGCAAGCATTGCAACCCCCTTCAGTTTTGGACGGCATGCGAAAGGATTTCTTTCACTTTTGGATGGTTGCCGAGGGAACTCCTTTCAGTTCTGGACGGCTGGCAAAGGGACTCCCTTCACTTTTGGATGGTTGCCGAAGGGACCCCCTCACTTTTGGACGGTTGGCGAAGGGATCCTCATTACTTGAGTTGCACTCCATGAGCCCCGCATCAAACGAGGAAGGTCCGACTTCTCCCTATTGCACTTATGCTTGCAATACCTTGAAATTTAACTCAGTCCATCTCGCAATGGCAAGAATAATAAGTACGCGTAAGTCCTCATACAACAAAACAAACCTTGCAAGCTTTGTTGTGTACGCGGAGGGGGGATCGGTGGTTCTACTTGAGTACGAGGTGTCGGTGGAGGTGGACGTGGAGGAGGAGTGCCCACAACACCTAAATGGTTGTTAGAGCTAGGTTTTCCAAAAAATCTATACGTTTACAAAACTGTAGACTAACGATAATGCAAGGTTTAGAAATATTAAGAGTCACCACCAGCTGATCCACCACCAGATCCGCCCCCTGATACAATATTCTGCTGCATTTGACGCATGAGATCTTCTTTCTCCGTCTGCCGTGCGAACGAAAAATCGCTGACTTTTTGCTGGAGACGCACCAGTATTGGTGTTAAATCATTGTAGAACTGAAAATAACGTCAAGTGGAGTCAAAAGCTGAATAGCTTCAAAGAATCCCCCCAGTATTGAAGAAGAATTTCGATCTCTTTCTTTATATCAAAATTAGATGAAAGATTTAAATTAAAACTAGAGATTAATCAGAGAACAAAGCAACGTTACCTTCGTTCCCTCTTCAAGGTTTCCTTTCAGTTCGTGAAAAGCGTCGTGTCCCGCAGCTAGCGTCTTCAGCACACGCTCTCTTTCAGCACCAGTTCCAGACCCAGATTTTTCGCTCGTAAAACGATTGTTCCATGTCTAAGACACGTGTCTTTGCTTCGAAAATGATTAGGAGTGATTAGGACAGACATTTTATGTAAAGATCCGGTTCTTCTTTCTATGTAGGATCCTTACCACGCACTAAGGCACTTTATTAGCTACGTTGAAATTGAACAACTGCCAAGCAAATGCTACATCAGCGCAGTTTTTTCAAAAATAAAACTGATTTGTACGAAAAGGATCTGGAGGAATCTCATCAACCTTAAGATTTCACAGAAACGTTCTCGAAAATTTACCTGAACTTCTGCCATTATATGATCCTGCTGCTTGATGCTGGCTTCCACTTGCTCTTTTAGCGGTCCGTAAATCTTGAAAGAACAAAACGGATGAACACAAGACTGATTCTACATACCAAGAAACAACAAATGGTACCTGCTGAATCTTCTCTTTAGAAATCTGTTCTTCATTGAGAATTTGACTTTCAGCCAAGGCTTTCAATAAGTCGTTCGCAATATCAGAGCGGACATCTTTGAAGTCCTGTAAAGTACCAAAAATAACTTCGCACATTAAAAATACTACGAAGAGAAACGGTGTTTAATCACAACTATTTATGTTCGTACCTTCTCCAATTTCTCCCTCTGAACTTTGATTTCCTGCACTTGATTCATTAAAGTTCGAAGTTTCTTAACAGCTTCTGACGAACCTTCTACGGCATGCTGAGTTTGGCCAGGAATTGACCCACGTAATTCCACCTAGGCAACCGTTAAGTACAAGTTCATCCTAGGATTTTTGGTAAATCACAGAACGCTTAGAAGGCCGCTTAGAAAATCGCTGACCTCATTCTTGCTCAACATTTCTATTGACGGCTTGTTTGCCTCAAACTTCTCCCTGACCATCCTATCTGCATTTGAAGCAGTGTGAAGAATTCCACGATACTTTCCAATTTCCTTAACGAGTAAAATTTCCTTACAAGCACAGAGCACAAACAAAGCGACAGCATGCAATAAACTCCAAAGAAACCTGTAGCAGTGGTCCTGTAAGTTGTTCGCTGCTCATTCTTGACCATTTAGTACCAAATTGACGGCGCAGGTTGTCGTCACTGTCTTTTTCTTCAGTGAGCATCCGATTTGTCTGAAAGAAAATATTAATAGATTGAACGCGAAACTACTGCCCCGCGATTGAACCCAGAAATCTACCTCATCCAAGATTTCTTCATTTCGCTTGTACAATCCTGGCAACTCCGAGAACAAACGTTGGAGTTCATTAATACCACCAGCTTGTTTTACCTGTACGCAAGAACACAGAATAAATACAGAAAATCTGCTTGAGTAATTCATGCAGATAAGTACTAACCTTTGCAGACTTTTGTTTAATCGATTCTGGAAGCGTATCCATTGATGTAACGTCATCCAAGGCAGCTGGCAGGTTTAGCGAGGCGAGTATTCTATAGCGGAAAGAGTACATAGTTTGAAAAATACGGAAGTAATTCAGAAAATGTCTTTTGTATGGAGTGATTTTGATAGTAGAGAAAAGAGGAGAGCAACATGTGTTGTTTTAAACTCTGAACATTCTCTTTTAAGCATGAGCGCAACAAATGCACAACATCGAAATTTAGTAGGCTTGCAATACCTGACCAATCAAAAGAGGTTCCTGGTCAGAAGAAGAAAGGAAATTCAGCATGAACTAGTAATTTACAGTTCACATGTGTTTCAAATGTCTTCTGTATAAAACTCGGACGTACAAAAGATTCAAAACATACCCATTCATCAACTGTGTATGCTCTCGTAATCTCCCTGTTTCAATATTGACCAGTTCTGCTTTACGGCTTTGATAGCTTTGCATTGCATTATGCACTTGCACAGGGACCACACTTGAAAACATATCTAAATGTTTGTATTTCGAAAATGCGATGAAAATTTCAATAAACGCAACAATAAGCTCCCGAACAAGGAGCGAAGCACCTATACTAACCCTTGAACCTAGGAGACATGGGATATGCAACTGGTAGTGCTTTGGCTAAAGCTGCCCTCGGTAAAGCAGGGAGTGAACGGAAATCAGCGATACGCTCATGGTACTAAAAAAGCTTCCTTTTCAAATTTAATAACAATCCAGACAATAAAAGAGACAACGGGCATTGAATCCACTGAAATTCAGAGAATTGAAACAGTACCACTTACAATAAAATCATTGTCTTTCTTGGCTGCGGTATGTAGCTTAGCGACAGCGGTAAGTTGCTCCGAAAGACATCCAGACGGCAGATATTTCGCAGCCATCTCAGATAGTCTCAGCGCCTCTCCTAACCTACTTAGCTGCTCTCCCATTTCGCGATTTTCCGAATTAATCTATAAATAGGTGAGGAAGCATGGAATTATATTTTGTTAAAGGCTTCAACGACTACCTCTGCCTGGTGCATTTGAGCGACAGCTTGGAATCCCAATGTCTTTCCAGATACCACATTGATCCATTCCTTAAAAGTTGCGATAAGTTCCATTAGAAAGCATATGCAAAAAACAGTTACCTTTTCCCACAATCCTTTCACAGTATCGCGATTCATCGCTTTCTGAGCATCTTGGTAAAAGTCCGCAACTTGAGCCGAGATCTTTACGAGTGCGGAAGCTTTCATTTTATCTGGAATTGTCATTTTAAAAGATCAGATTCTAACTTCAGGAAGAAGATTATTAGAGATAAAAGTTTTCAAACAAAAAGAGCGGACAAATATTGAGCGGACGGAATCGTGTATAAGCCGACACAAAGATTTTGTTTTCAAATCGGTGGGTGTAGGTGAGCGTTTCTTCACGCACAACAACCATAACGTTTGACCAGACGTAAAGTGGACATGTGTGCACAAAGAGATGAAGCAGCACCGTAATAACTTCACCAACCTTTATATGCTTTTATGTAAATTGCCTCCTGCGCTTGAGCCAACATTATCGCACTAAGTGCAGCAAGTGTATCTGGCATCAGATCTGGGGTAGGATCTTGTTGAACCATTCCAAGTACAGTGTCTCTCAGACGAGCAAAAACACCTAAGATGAAAATTATGATTCAGTTTCTGTCAACAAAGAGTCCAGAAACGTTACGTTAAGAGCTTACCAGCGCTTTGCTGAAACAGTTTCGCGGTAGTTTTCATTTCTTCATCTGTCAAAAGTGGTTGCGAAGCTGCTATGTGTGACATCAGCGCACCGCAGTTGAATAACACGGCAGCCCGTTCAAACGAACCATCAGATATTGACAGAGAAGCCTAAAGCAACGGAAAATATACAGTCATATCTTAAGACGGAAGAAGCGGAAGAACGTACCTTGCTGAAAAATAGGCTCCCTTTGTCAAATGCATCTTTCCATTTAAAAACAACGGGATTCTGCGTAGCGGAGATTATAATCTTGTTCTCGATAGCAACAAGTTGGTCATAGTATCTGAAATTGAGAAAATTTACTCACCATTGTAAACATAACAGTAGATACGAATTATGGTAGTAAAAAAGTGCATCCAGGCACTTGTCTGGCTCCGAATGCATCGATTTCGATATAAATTTCAAAATAAATTGAATTTCGTGTGAAAGTTGGGTGGGAAACTAAGCTACTTCCTCACAACCACAACATAGAAACACTGGATGAAACACGAAACCAACGATTTCGCCAATACATGTAAAGGAAGTCGATTTCATAGTTGTCATAAATATAACGGCATTTTTCAACAACGTAAAACGCAAAAGGTAATAAGATCAGGAAACGCCTTACTACTAAGGACTATACAAATTTTTAAACTTAGGGCACATGTTTCAGCTACATTGCTGTCACTGCACACAGGCTCCACCTATCGCCTAGAGTATGTCATTGTACATGAGGTTTCAGATATCAGAAGAATGCAAAAAATGTAACGAAGCATCGAAACCAATGAACAAGGAATAAATTTAATAAAGTACACTTTATCCCAGAAGCCCTACTCATCTACTAACTTGAGCCAATGAGGAAATTCGTCTGGTAAACTAAATGTTATTATAATAAAGAAATAAGTGGTTTCAAATAAGTGAAAATTGCTTGCTAGTATTTCTAGGATATCCAAAATATAAAGGAAAAACTAACAGAAGAAAACCAGAAAAGAATGGCTCCTAACAGTAACAATAATAATACAATATCACGAACGAATGATTTGAAATTACTGATAAGAAACCATCGTCAGAACATAACGAGTAAGATTTCTATGAAACGTAATTAAAGGTCTGTACGCAATATAAAAATATGAAATTAGTTCAATGTAGGTAGAAATGAAATTAGTTCAATATAGGTAAAAATGAAATGAATGAAATGATAAAAATTACCTGGTGACAATATCAAGCGCCGACTGATGTTTATCCAATGGCTGGCAGCACGCTTTTGATCTCAGTTTATTCAATTCCTGAACTGATATGTTTTAGAGAAGAAAAACCAGCACAACCCTACATGATTCAGGAACATGGTAACAAGTACTTCACGGATATAATTAACCAAAACACTTACCTGAACAGCCTCAGCAACTTCTGCCTTGTTGTCGTCAGAGGTGTTATAAACCGATTCTATATATGTGGTTAGAGGCTTCACCAAGTCCACATCATGAGTGGATTTGAGAGGAACAGCCAAGAAGCTGTATTGGGACATCTAAATATTGAGAATCATATTGGTTTCGTTACAGTAGTCACGTGAAAATTTCTAGAGACTAACAATAACATTTTAGATATATGAAATAGAAAAAGTTGGATTAGAATGTCGCAAATGCAAGGAAAAAGAACATGAAGAGAAAAAAAAAGAGTTATGTATGTAAAAAATCCAGAACACCGCACCAGAATTCATAATGCAGACACTGATGCACGTAGGTGGTCAACCTTCTCGACTTTTCTTTTGGAAGAAAAAGTATTGATGATCAACGAAAGACCTAATCGAAAAGAAAAACATGCAACAAAAATGAAGAGAAAGAAAGAAGGACAAGAAATTGCATTTGGAGCTTTAAAATGTGACAAAAAAAAAGTGCAAATAGTAGTGTAACATCATGAAAGAAATTCATGATAGTTCCAAACTGAACTTTTACCGCGTAAAGACAAAAACTAAACTACATTACAATTGTTCGGGAACACACGCTCCACAGTTCGCTTCAGGATCTCAAGGAAAAAAAGCAAGGGAACCCGACCAAAAGTACCTAGTGAATACCGAAAGCATCAAAGTTCACAGTCTTGCTAATATATTCAGCAATATGACGATATCTCCAGCCAGGATCTTCTTGCCTGCATCGGGAAAAAACGACCCTTCAATTTAAATTGCAAAGAGGGGTATGCTTTTGTTTCTAAATTCCCCACAATTTTGCGGTCCTATTCGGATAATGGAACTGAAACGATTTCACGTTACTCCGTCATTCCGTCCATTACGTATCGAGAGCCATGTCTGATGATCAAGACTACTGTACAAACTCGACGCATTGTATATGAGGTGTCAGGGAATTTTTTGAATTTATGAAGTGTCAGGGGATTTTTTGAAGAGTGCAATAAAATAGTGTGATTGATAGCTGAAATCCATAACCTGATTACTGGGAGAAAAAAAAATGATTTATATGTAAATCCACTCCTCATTGCGAATTTGGAATTGCGTTGAGTTGATCTCAATCTGATATTGATTGTCCGTTTCGAAGAACTAATTAATATAGCTAAGTAATTGAAATTAACTTACTGTTAATCTGATATGTTACATCAGGTCTGCAACAGCAGGTACTTTTTGCACAAGAAAATGTGTATCTATTTGTTTTTTTCAAAAACCTCCACGCAAGTGATACGGGAAAAATGAATGGACTAAAGGAAATTGAAGAGCTACGTAATAAAAAAAAGAAGAATGATATAAAAGCGGGACAAAATATAGATAACAGCACCAACGTCTTCTTCGCTTATCTGAACCCAGCCCAGCTTGCAGGAACTGTATGACGAATCAACAAAGAATATGAGGAAACGATCATCACCGATCAATAGTGAGTCATCTAATCGAAGCAACAAAAGAGAAAAGGCGCCCGACGGAGGAGGACGACGCTTGCGGACCGCGACAACTGTCCAGAGCGATCGTCCGAAATTCGCTCATCCGATTCCTGATCCCGAAGTGACGGGGAAGTTAAGACTGGTTCGGGTTACAGTCATACGTGGCTAGGTACAGCTAGAACAGGTCCTACAACAGGTGATGAGTCATTTTAGAGGTCAAGGTCATTGTGAGGTCAAACACGAGCTGATAGTGCCTATTCTTCGTTTTTTCACTAGTTCTAAGCCTCACGAGAGGGTTTGAGAATGACAATAAAAGACCTCAACGAAAATGACACCCGAGAATTGCTCTCGACTACATCGAAACAGCTGGTCGGCTCTGAACAGTATTTTAACCTGCATTTTCCGTGATTGCAGAATATTGGTGTCGTTACCGTAAAACTCGACTAGCTTTGAAGATGTTTTGGAATTATTGGATACTACGATTATAATTGATCTGATTTCTTATTCCTTTTTCTTCGGTGTTAGTTCAAGTCCTCCGAACGACCTTTATCATATGCCTAGCGTCCTTGCTGGTCTCATCTGTGCATACTGTCATTGTTCCTGTCTTTCCCATTGAGAGAGAGTTGAAGGTGAATAATTGCGAGTTCATGGGGTCTGTATCACACAGACAGAAATGGTAGTGATTTCAAGTACATATTGTTAGACATGCATAGAACAAACCACGTGATAAGTCTAGATGGATCTAGTTAGAATTACAACGCAATAAATATCGCCAGTCTTAACTTCCTCTTAATTCTCAATGTTTACTCGAAGTGTTAGGGTGACTTGGGTCCTTTTACTATAAATTTCTAAGAATGTTGCCTTCTTAACTTTTGCATAGACTGTTGATCCATAGGCTTTTACATGCGAGAGCGTTTGTTCTTCGTCACAGCAAATCTAGACTTGGTGAGTAAAATGTGGTTGGAGGAGGGGGTAGCGGGGCACTCAACCGCGCTCTTATTTCTGGAAGTAAATAACTGAGTCATTTGGGGCCCTAAGACCTAAGCATTAGTCCCAGAGCATCTATGACATGTAAGGTAAAGTTACGGAGAAAAAAAGGAAATTAATGGGTGGGAGCGGAAATTAGTGATGCGGATTTCAGGTGGAGAGTTCCTATATGGAGTTGTAGATTATGGAGAGGAGGGTGATTCCGCCCATTTCTTCCTAACTGCCGTAAAAAACGGCCCGGAAGATGCGGCGCATGCACAAGGCTCCCGTGCTCCAGTCGAACTCCTTGTAGGAAATAGTGCGCCAGAACGCCCTAAGCCGTATCTTCCGGTCCGTTTTTTACGGCAATTAGGAAGAAATGGACGGGATCACTCTCCTCCCCATAATCTACTATGCCGTATACGAATACTCCACCTGAAATCCGTACTACCTCAGATTCGTGGGGTGATGCCTAAAAGTATGAACGTGAAGAGGTCAAGAAACCTCCTGCAACAGTAAAATCCATTAACACTACACTTGAAATACTCCATAGAAAAGTGTTATATGCACACACCTGTCAGCGCTAAAAAAAAGATCCATTGACGGCAGTGTGTATAGTCTCGTTTGTACACTAACAGTCAAGTGTAACCTTCAAGTAGTTTTTTGCCGTTTTTCTACCGATTGTGAAACTGCAACCTAGTACTATGAAAACCTTTCTATGAAACTCCAATAATATAAGAAAATCTCCATGTTACGATAATTATTCGTGAGAGAATTCGTTCTTAATGCAGAATGAAACAATGCTCGATGAATGTACTTATTAAAATGGCAGGGAAAAGAAAACGAATAAGTTTTTTTCTTGCAAGCCGACCAACTGATATGCACTGCTCAGCTGGAATGTTGCTAAAATTCACAATATAACCGAAACGTTTCTTAACATATTAGTTGCGCTAGTGAAAAAAAAAACCGTATTATTTTGTCCTATGTGATAAGGTCAGGATGCCTAACTGTAAAGTTCACAACTCTTCTTGAAATTTTGAATAGTTCAAGAGGAGCATCAAAGTAAACAACAATCATTTTGCAGTGTTTTAGAAGTACTTGATTCTAGTATTTTTTTCCATTCATTCCAAGTAAGACCTTCTCGATGACCTTGCTCTTTGTGATTGCCGCTATAATCAGCCCAAACAGTGACTGTGAGGAATCGATACGTCGAAAGAAATGCCTTTGAACCGCCCGGATCGCCGGTGTCAGGTGTGCCGCAACCAAAAGTAGTACTGTACATCATAATTTAAAGATGAATATTTTGTTTTAAAAATATCGCATGAGTTGGATCGTTATAGTTCTTGATAGTTTCCAGGTGAATGTGAGCGTCTCGAAGCTGTGCGGTGGAGCGTAACTGTTACGACCGAATGAGGACCGCAATATTACCGTTCACTGCTGCCGTTCTCGACGGTCCCACCTCGATTCCAACCGCTATCTCCACCGCGCCGCTTCGAGCGAAACCGCTCATATAACTGCACCGTCCTTCATGTTGTTTTGACCCGACTACAGTTTGTGTTCGGTTCCCAGTACGAAATCGAATTCACCGAAGGTCCCATCGTGCTGACGTCCCTCCAGTTAGGTCCATCAGCAGCGTGGGAATCACAAATGTTAGGTTGTAGCGGTCTGTGCGAGTACTCGAACTCGGCTATTTTTTTCTGCAATTTACGTTTTTTTCATTTTTATTTACTTCTGTACGCACATGCGGAACTCAGTTATGATCGTACACTTCGGAGGTCTTTTACAAACTTTCAGAATTGGTGGTGTTGTGAACGAGCTGCTCTATATTGTTGGTACATCAGGTTGCACGTCTACTACATATGTGTCTGAAAAACGCGACCATAAGTCATTTCTGTTGTGTAGAAATCCACATTTCCATGTAAAAAATCACAAAGATAACTTTATTCTTCTGAAGGATGTGAATCTCTTCGACTAGTGCAAACAAATCCTCTTATTTCGTAGTAGCTTTCCTTAAAAAAAGAGAGTTTGTGAGAAGAAAAATAGTAATGGAAGAAATTCACCCTTAATTTGCTCAGGTCATCAGTGCAATGCTGATCCAGATATGTTGCTGCGTCTATGAAAATAGCTAGGCAATCCTCGGTCTTGCTGAAAAAAGCTCAAGATCAGCATCTATGTTCAGTTCTGAATAGAAATGAGTTTCGTCTATGCGTCAAAAGTAAGGTAGCCCTGATGAAACCGCAGCAATGCTAACTTATTAGTTCTTTGTAATCTTCCAAGTGTCTAAGAAGAGGTGAAGCTCTAAATCAACGTATTTCTAAACTAGTTTTCTGAACTAGTAGTTCTGCACAACGACTCTACTCATCAGTACTTGTGTCGATCTCCATCTGGTTCTCCATCGTCGAAATTGTTGTACGGGCCTATTTCGCCCAAGCTTCCATCGAATTCCCACTCGAAAAGGCTGAAAAGTCGATTTTTTGATAGACGGACGTAGGAGGTAAGAAAGGGACTCTCAAAGCATTGATTAGTCTTCCTGGCAAAGCATTAGTTAGCCGTTCTACTGAGTTCAGTTTTGACAAGCAAACGACTAGAGATCAGTGAGATTTCAATATGGATAGGATACGAGGATAGAAGCGTGGCCAAAAATGAGCGTTCTTGCGAAAAGTGGTTGAAATATTAAAGGTAACGTATCACGTAATGAAGTATCGTGGAAACCCGATGGAAAAGATAGAGTTCGGGGTGTAGATTACGGATATGAGCGTGGCTCTGCTCAGTTTCTTCAAATCGTCCTAAATAAATGGCGTAGGAACGGCGTTTGTTCCTACGAGGTCTCCGCCCTCCAGCATTGTGGACGCTCCGCGTCCACGAGCGAGTGGCCGAAGATCAATGAGATTCTATCACCAACCTATTTAAATAAAACCAATGAATCCTCTAATTTGCGGATCGGCACGTTCTAACGTACCTCGTAGGAACAAAGGCCGTTCCCACGTCGTTTTTTTTAGGACGAGTAGAAGGAATAGGGCAGAGATTCTCTCATCTTCGTGATCTACCCCCTGAATTCTGCTTTTCGCCATGTTTCCAGAGTACTTCAGTTTCCTGATACTCTCCCTTTAAAGGCATCGCCCCACGAATCTGGGGTGGTGCAGACTTCAGGTAGGTAATGCTTATATGGGGTCGTAGAGTATGGGAAGAATTCTGTCCATTTCTTCCTAACTGCCGTAAAAAACGGCCCGGAAGATACGGCGCGCGCGCAAGGCAAGTGCGCTCCAGTCGAACTCTGTAGAAAATATCGCGCCGCAACGCTTGCAGCTGTATCTTCTGGGCCGTTTTTTACGACAATTAGGAAGAAGTGGACGGGATCACACTTCTGTCTTCTGTAAACCTGCACCACCCCAGATTCGTGGACTGATGTGTTCAAGGTATTTTAACAAACATCTGTGTTCAGAGTAGTAGTAAACATCCATTGTTAAAAATAAGTGGCTATGTAGATTTGCAAATGATTCATACGAATTCAGATCTTCTGGTGCAGTACATTGACAAACTTATTCAACTACGATTTTGGAGAGGATTAAAAGAATTCCTTGAGTGATTCCCAAAACTAGTTGTGATTAGCAACGATTTTCTTAACGAGTCACTTCTTTTGTGGATAAAGTTCCACAAAACTTCTCATGTTTTCTCTCATTTTACGTTTTAAATTCCGTAGATTTTCCTATTCAAAAGCATTTAGATTCTAGTGCAGCTTGGGAAAAAAGAAAGTTATTTTTCTTTTCTTACGAAGTAGCTTGCCGCTTCCCGCCAATCCATAGAGTTCCATAGCAGTTTTCACGATGACATTGAAACATTCTTCTTGCTTCTTCTATAAAGGGTTTGAAGAGAATCGAGTAAAGTGCCAAAACCCCATTAATAATCCTCAGCAAAGGTTGACATTGCTGTTTGAATAAATGATAATAAATACTTAGTTACTTAGTTACTTAGATGGCCCGTCTTCACTCGACGTGCGGGCCCCAGCATCTCTTCCACTCGTTTCGTTCCCTCGCCATTGTCATCCAAGATGTTCTCAAGCTTCGTGAGTGACGTTGACGAGGTCCTTGAGCCGTATCCAGCTGAGCTCTCAGCTGGTCCATCCGTGCAGCGAACACGTCACTCCATCTCGTTGGCGGTCTCCCTCGGGGGCGTTTAGCGTCCCTTGGGATCCACTCTAGCGTTCTTTTAGTCCATCTATCGTCGATTCTTCTCATGATGTGACCGGCCCATCTATGTTTTGCTTTCGATACATATTCCGCTGGGTCGCGAAGACGGGACATTCCTCTTAAGTCGGAGCTACGAAGACCGGCAAGGTGTTGTGTGCGCCGGTTAAACTTCAGGAGACATCTCTCAAGGGCTCTGTGGGTAATAAGTAGCTTCCTAGACGTGGCCGCGGTGTCTGCCCACGTCTCCGCTGCGTAACAGAGCGCTGGAAGGACTGTCGAGTCGAACAGATGGGCACGAAGATCATGGTCCGTCAGTTGGTCCGTAGCTTCCCTGACGGCTGCGAATGCTGCCCATGCTGCTCTCATTCTTCTATTCAGTTCTTCCTTCAAGTCGTTTTCCATGTTCATAGAACGTCCGAGGTATACGTATGACGGAGTTTCCACGATTTGGGAGCCTTCAAGTTGTACTCCTCCGTCCTCGCAGTGCGCGTTCTTCATGAACTGTGTCTTCTTTCTGTTTATTCGTAGTCCTATTCTCTTCCCTGCTTCGTTCAATTCGTTGAGCATCGTTTCTGCTTCATTGGTGCTGCTCGAAAAGAGAACGATGTCGTCCGCGAAACGAAGGTTCGAAAGAAATCTTCCATCAACACGTATGCCCCTTTCTTCCCAGGATAGTGATTTCATTATCCATTGCAATGCAGCCGTGAACAGCTTCGGCGATATAGTATCGCCTTGTCGTACCCCCTTTCCAATGGGTATGGTGAGAGGGCGGTGGAAAAGCTGTATCCTAGTCGTGCATCGTTCATAGCAATTGGCTAATGTCCTCACATACGACGCGTCCACACCTTGATCGACCAGCGCTGACAGTATTGCATTCGTTTCTACGCTGTCAAAGGCTTTCTCATAGTCGACGAAGGTTAGAACAAGGGGCAGGCGGTATTCCCGGCAAACCTCTATGACCCTCGACACGGTCTGGATGTGGTCCAAGCAGCTGAACCCTTGGCGGAATCCAGCTTGTTCTTGAGGCTGGGCTTCATCCAGCGTCCTAGATATGCGTGTGAGGATGATCTTGGTGAATACTTTGTATAACACGCTCAGCAAGCATATCGGACGGTAGTTCCGAAGGTCCTCTCGGTCACCTTTCTTATGGATAAGAACGGTTCGCGAGGTCTTCCACTGGTCTGGGATCCTTTCTTTCTGAAGATAGGATGTCATGTGCGCTGCTAAGATTACATGAAGCGGATGGCCACCAGCCCGAAGAAAGTCTGCTGATATAAAATCAGGTCCGGGGGCTGTGCCAGGTTTCATGCTCTTGATAGCGACTCGTACTTCCGAAGGGAGAATCCGTGGTGGAGCATCGCCAGTGGGGATGATTGGGCTTGACACAGGAGTTGATGAACGGAAAAGGTTCGAGTAGAACCTCTCCGTAATGATTTCCATCTCACGACGAGAAGACGTGCGAGTCCCGTCTTCGCTCAGCAAGGTTGCTAGCGGAATATTATATTCGCGGAGGTCCCTGCGGCACTTCTTTAGACTCGTTCTTCTTTGTGCTGCTTCTAGAATCTTCTTCTGCCTGTACTTCGAAAGATCCTCCTGCAACGCTTTTCTGCAGCTAGTGTTTGCTACTAACCGCTCAATGTGCGATGCATTCGGATCAAGCCTCAAAGCCCTTCTTCTTCCTAACAATTCCTTGGTGGTCTTCGAAATTCGATCCAAGTTTGTCGTGCGCGACTTCGAGGCACGTTCAGCACAGGCTCGTAATCCTCTGAGCAGCATCTCGTAGTCCACGTTTGGGTCCTCCTCGATGTGCCAGTCACCTTGGGACAGGGAGTCCTCGAGTACGCAATCGTCGTAGACGACTTCTTTTCTCCTTCGTTGCCGATAGCAGATGTTCTTTTCCATCGTGTGGCTAAGTCGTATTTTCGCACGAAGGAGACGGTGATCAGAACCACTACAAAAGGATGGTACTACTGAGACGTCAAGTAGACACCACCTCCGGTTGGTGAGTATGTGGTCGATCTCCGCACGAGTCGCGCCATTGGGCGATTCCCATGTCCACCGACGATGATCTTTTTTCATGAAAAGAGAGTTCCCATGAAAGAGGCGAGCGGCGGACAACAGCCCGGCGAGACGATTGCCATTTTCATTCCGGTCCCCTAGTCCAAATCTTCCAATCCTGTATTCCTCTTCTGTGGCCTTTCCTAGTTTTGCGTTGAAGTCTCCGACAACGAATTTGTAAAAGGACTTCTCGTTGTGGACTACTTCCTCCAGCTCCTCGTAAAACGCGTCCAATTCGGAATCATCAGCTGCTGATGTTGGTGAATAGCAGTTGATGATACTGATGGATTTTTGGCGCAGAGGGCGGAGGCGAAGAATGGCCAGACGAGGTGACAGGATCTCGTGAGAATCGACGAGATGGACGACAGATGGGTGCACAACGAAACCAACACCGCCTACATTTCGCGACGGAACCTTCTCTCCACGAATGACGAGTGTACCGTCATTCATCTGTCGTACGTCGCTCCTTCTGCACTTGGTCTCCTGCAGAGCAATCACGTGAAATTTGATACGCTCTGCAGCTCCGAGAAGGGCATGCAGGTCGGCGTCTGTGGAAACTGTTCTCGCGTTGTAAGTACACAGTCTGAGACAGTCTCCATGGCGAGTCGTGCGTGTGTCGCCTTGGTCCAGAATCAATGACGTCCTGAGCAACCTGAGATTTGATCGCCTCTCACCGGTCGCCATACCGTCCGACGTCTGAGACGGCAGGGCCCAGTGTGCAGGGTACTGAGGCAGTGAATATGCTGGAGTGGCAAAGAGACTTTTCCCCAAACTAAGCAGCCATGCCACGGCGAGCTTAGCTTTCACCACAGGTCGTCGCCCAACCTATATGGATCAGGGAACCACCTTGCGACATTTTGCCAAGACGGTGGTGAATCTTAGCAGTGGTTTACTCTTAGCTAGGCTTCCGATTCCGAGAAGTCGGAATGTCGGATGTGTCGAACTCCTTCTCAGCTTGGGAGACCCTGCCGGAGGACGAACCTCCGCTGTGCATCGCAGTTCGACGCCCAGTGTCACCTCCACGCCACTATGAGGCGGTAAACCGTTGTGGAGGGATAATAAATAATAAATAAATAATATTCAGTGGTGAATTTCTCTTCAGAAGTAAAAAAAACGACTCCATAACGGACATTGTTTTCTCAGAAAATGACATTTCTTCTATCTACCATTAATTCCAAATTCCAAAACTTGTATTTACCCATCACACTCCCTGCCTCTTGCCCATCCTCAAATGATGCCAACTTGTAGCTGTCGCCCAGCTCCTCGCACATTTTCTTAGCTTCTGGCCATACTGCAGGCTTGTTGATTATCTGCAACTACTTTTCACATTATCTTCGACACCTAAGTTATAGTCGAGTCAAAACGACATGAAGCACGGTGCAGTTGCGTAAGCGGTTGCGTTTGAAGCGGTGCGGTGGAGCGTAGCGGCAAGGATCGAGTGAGGACCCTTGCCACCACCCCTTACGCAACTGCAGCGTGGTTCATGACGTTTTGACCCAACTATGCACCGACCGACTCCCACTATTAGTTGACTTGCGGTGCGGTCGCGTGGTGGATGCATCCCAGTCTGTCCCAATATAACCATATTTTCAGCGACCATATTTTCAATTTTTTCACGTACCACTTCCGCAAAATTAAGCAAACCAGTTCTAGATCTCAGAGTAATCTCAGAGATCATTTTAGGAAAAACTCACTGGTTGAATGGTTGACGTCCATTTTTGAATACTTTGGCCTAGGGGGCCATTTAACAGATAAAGCGATCACCTTGTGACAGACAAGGTTTCCTTTCTTTCGATAGTACCCAACATGTCCTTTGGGGCACATAGTCAGTTTGCACGATCGGCCACCGTCTTCCGCTGTACAGGGGGTTGGGCGGTCAGGTAACATGCATGAGAAGGCAGTAACTCCTTGCGCTTCCTGGAATGAAAGAAAGCTTTTCTTTCTGAGAATACTTAATGAATATCTTCATCAACATATCTATCCCCTTTTAACCCAAATTCTTATCATGGGGTGCATTACTTATTTTTTTCGAGGGGTATTTTTTTCGATAGAAATTGCAAGTGTACCACTCTACTACTTCAGATTGCTGTAGTCCGTTTTTCCCTTTTTCTTTCTAACGCAAATGATGTACAGCTTTATATTAGTTCACTCTATTTTTTTTTCTTTCAAGGATTTGTCCGATTATGCGAAGAAACTATAGAAACTATAACTAAAACTATAGAACTAACTAAGATTTTATTATAGTATAGAATAAGTAGTCGTTTCCGCGACTGAGACCTACGTAGGCGTACGAATAAAACTTGCTGTACCGTAAGAGAGTTACTTTCTTGCTAAAACCCACTCTCGATCCATTTATAGCAGTAGACGTGAGCGGTTCAAGTCAAAATCCATGCCGCGAATATCCTGGGCAATTTCATAGATGACTAGGGCTTTTTTGTGATAGCATCCAATGTTAATGATGAAGATTGAAGTGTTTTCTTCCCATGTTATGCAAAAAAAATGAGAAAGATCTGACCAAAATCATTTGTGATATCGTAACTCGTTATTGATTTGTTATTTGTTTGCTTGAGCTGTAGCCAAGATTGATATCGATCTTCCTTTATTAACAGCTAATGTTTCGGCGTTTTCGCCTTCATCAGAGCCTGGAAAAATCAAAGCCATCAGTGACTTATCCTCTCAAGTGCCTCATAACCCTACGGAGAGTATTCAAACGATCGATGAACTCAAACGACAACATATCAGCTAGTGCTTACCTCATTTGCTAAATCTGCTAACGGAATAGACCACCACGTACCACAAACTATAAATTACAAGGGGTTTTATTGAGGACCTTACGTTTCGCTCGTAGATCAAAACCATTTGTGAATTATTTGAGTAGGAAATAATAAATGTGCACAAGCACGTATTTTACTTTAGTTTACGACTAATATTCGTCCATGTATGGGGAATTTTTCAACCAAAACAATTCTTTCTGTTTAAAAATCATATAAAATATAAAATAATATATAAAAATACAATATAAATATATAATAAATATATAATATAATATAAATGATAATATATAATATAAATATATAATATAAATATATAATATATAATATATAATATATGAAATATAAAATTATATATATATATTTAAAATCTGGAGAGTGGATCTTGAAAAATTACATGTACATGTCAAACTTTCTGAATTCAACTGGTCTAGAATCCACTTCTGAGTAGTGTTTCTCCCAAACATGACATACCTCGCTGTCACATTGTACCTCCATAAAAGAATCTGTACTGTTGACTTCAAAAATGACGCAAGTGTCGTTTGAGCTGTAAATCAAATATTTTTAATTCAAAAGAACTCAAAAAAAATGTACACGTGGACTTTACAAACTTCGTTCCTCTATTCAACAACACTTTCCCATCGATCAATAGCTGTTGTGCTTGTTCTAGAATAATTATTTGAAATTAGCAAGAAGAATTTAATTATTAATTCAGTGATGTAGAGAAATTCGGTCACCTCTCAGCATTTGCAGCTCTTCAAGATTTGACGCCGTTGATAGTTCAGCTCCTTTCACTCTACAAAGTCTGTCCGCTTCGTCGTACGAGTATGAACCTACTGTGAGCTGAACTAAACAATAAAGGCAGATTTGTTCATAGATGTACTAGCTAGAGCTTACGTTATGACATCTAGTCACTTCTTCTTTAGTGAAGTCAGTGTAATACTCAGGACACGTGACGTTAACTGGGTCATTTTCTTCCGAAAAGCATGCTAAACACAACTTAACGATGAGAGGAAAATGTTGTCAAGTGAAAATTGAAATAATATGCACTACACAAACTATAATATGCGGTAGATGTCTTAAAGAGCGTTTTAAAAGTTTTCCAAGTCTTTTCCATTGATTGAAGGCGTCCAACCTTATTCTTTCTTGAGATTTTTGAAGAAGTGATTCGTGCAGGAAGCGTTAAGCCCAGTTATTCAAACAAGAGCTCTTAGAACAAAGGAAAACTCCCTCTTCTGAGGGGTTAGAAAAAGGTTCTGAAGCTGCCGTACTGTACATAGCATGTTTTACCCTGGTAGATCTATAAAAAGAGATAGATTTCAATTCAGCGCTATACTAAAAGCGCTCACAGTACACTGAAAAGTCGTACAAAGAGTACAAAAAGGGGTTTTGGTAGTAGTATTTCTGGAAAAATGAAATCTTCTAAAACTTGTTTTAAATCATTTAAACCCAGCATGAAAAGGAGTTCTGCGACGTTATTTATATTTTCCAAATTTCTCACCTTACGTTGCTCAGAAGTTAAGATACCAAATCAGCTATTTTGTGTTTAATTTCCATTTAAATGAAATGAAAAACTACTCACTTACGGTTAAAAATGCAGCGTATATAAGAGGAAGGATCATTGCTGTCTGTATCACTAGCAGTGTGTGAGCGTTTAAGAAAACTATCACCGAAATCTAAAAATGTCGAGGAGGAAACCACGACAGAAAATATGAAAACCAATTCTGGATTCTTTTTCGTCAAACGTTCCTGATGTGGATCGTTTGTCATCATTGTCATTAAAGTTTCTCTGAGTAAAACATCCCATTAGACTGTCCTCATATTGGAACAACGAGTTTGCTGAATTGTCTAAAAATATGCATGTGAAACTCGGAAAAAGTGATCCTAATTACACACTTTTAACTATTTTATTTCTCCACTTTTGGGGAAAGTGGTCGCAGAAAGCGGTGGAACGTCAGTGATGGATTGTTTAGTCACACCAATTAGGATTTTATTATATTGCTAATTAATTATCTATCGTAACTGCTGCTCTGTTACAGAAACAAAGAATTTTATAGCATTATGACAACTGAAATATTGTTATTTCACAGCCAAAAATCTCGTTAAAAATCCAAATATCCAATTTTTAATATATTATAATATAATATACAGTAGGATCGCTAATTCTTCGACAGAAGACGAAAAAGATGCGAATCCGCGTCTTTTTCTTTTTTTCATAACTTTCCTCAATTTTATCTTTAATATAAGATCTACACATCAATAGACGTAATAATGAGGGCTGGAAAAGTAATGAATTTGTCCAGTCAACTCTCAATATGTCGTGTACGATGTGTTTTAGCTAGAGGCCTTTCATTACTTTTATGATAATTGTATTGCTAAAATGTTAAGTTTATTATTTTCTTTTATTTTCGATTTTACGAAAATTCTCCTGCTAGAATATTCTCTTTTGATCAATGTCTCACCAAATGCACCTTATTCTGTCGCAGCTGCTAGACGATACTCATTGACATCTAATCCGGGTTCATTCCGACAATATTCAGACTTCAAGCTTCCATCCTCATTATTTTCTTCTGTGAACATTTCAGAGCAATGCATAGCTCATCGTTCACAGGTCCGAGAATATGCGCTTGAAATTCCTGCTTATGAAATAACCTGCTATTGACCCGAAAATGTGGACAATAATGATTTCACGATTATGGAGACACTAATTTTGTGCTTTTATGAACACAGACAAAAAAAAAATTGGCAACAAAGCATGGATAAAGTATGTAGGATCAACTAACAATTGAGTATCCATTGTGGAAAAGAAAAAATCCCGTTAGGAAATCGATTCTTAGTGTTTCCTTACCCTTAAAGGCGTCACCCCACGAATCTGAGGTGGTACCGATTTCAGGATGAGCATTCATATACGGGATCGTAGATTATGGAGAGGTGGGTGATTCCGTCCATTTCTTCCTAATTGAAAAACGGCCCGGAAGATACGGCTTCGAGCGTTCCGGCGCCCTACTTTTTACAACGAGTTCGATCGGAGCGCGCCAGCCTTGTGCACGCGCCGCATCTTCCAGGCCGTTTTTTGCGGCAATTAGGAAGAAATGGACGGAATCATCCACCTCTCCATAATCTACTATGCCGTAAACGAATACTCCACCTGAAATCCGTACCACCTCACATTCGTGTGGTTAAGAAAATTCAGGGGAATTTTCTGAGAGAAAAAAAAAGCCGACGCTTTCGTGTCGCCAAGTGTTTTTCCAATCGTATTGCTTCCGATCAAAGATATACCACTAGTTCTCGTTTTTGTTCTCGTTTCTGCTGGTGTTGTTGTTACGCATGAGCTCATTGGTTCAAAAGTTCTGGATAGATTTATTAACGTTATAGAAATAAGACAGAAGACATAACAGACAAAATTTTTATCTTCAAAAAGTTGTTTGACATCAGCTATATACATTATAAAATACTACTATCAGAACCATTACTTCGTTAAATCATCTTCATTAAATATCATAACCTATGTTTCTGTTTTTAACAGTAAACGGTACAATGTGAAAGATATTGTCTGATTTTAATTCTCGGAAGAGACACATATGTTACTTCATGCATTTTAGCTCATACAACTCTACAACCATTAGAGAATCCATGATCCTAATACTCCTGTTTCTTCAGGACGATATGTTCCTCCTCTGCAATATGTAATAGTATTTAGATCTAATTATAACGCAAATATGGTGCTGTCTCACCTGAGATTCAGGTGATCGTAATCCTGATCTTGTCACGACAACGTCGAAGGCAGAGCTCACTTTTAATCGCTCTTCAGTGGGCATCGACCTCGACACGTACAGACAAATCGACCAGATCGCCGCTTCTCGCGGAGTTTTTAGACGGAGCTAAAAACTAGCAGTGTTGGAATGAAGAGGAGAAGAAGAACTCGGTAACCCACCCACTCCTCGTCAACTGTTTGTGGCACCACTTCACCAGTCTGTTTATTATCGTACAAAAGAACTCTGGTCATGGGATGTGATCTGCCGTCAAGCCCACGGTGCATTACACGCGCCTGAACTCATTTTTGGAACACGATCATTAGAAGTAAGAGTTAGCCCCACAATGATTTCTTAAGGGATTAGATCCTGAACTAACCAGAACCATAATTTTGTTATCATCATAGTTTTCTCCAAGTTCTTCTTTGAGTTTCCGACTAATCATCTTCTGAAAAGGTAGATATAGGTATGAAAACAGCGTAGTAGCCTAACAAATATATCCTTCATCACTGCAGTAACGGTAATACGTCTAGTGTGGAAGAATTCAGGATGTTTCTTCTTAAAAATGGGCCAGTTTTCATCTGACAGGTTATCTCCCTTGGCAATCTTTTTTCCCGCTGATAGGTTGTCAGATTCTCAACAAGTTAATATCGTTGACTTCTAGAAGATTAGGACTCTGACCGTAATTTCATTACCGATCCACATTTTTCCTCTTCCACGTAATATTGAACCAGCCAATTCTAACTTTACCTGTATGTTGCTCCAATTGTTCGTTGCTTCACCATTAGACACGGAGTTAAGCTGAAGCATCGTTAGCACCAACACCATAACATACCGACAAATTGCACAAAAATGCCTCATTTAGGCTAAAATTTCACGGATATTCCAATCACTACCATAATTGATTATACAGTGAGACGACTTTGAAAGAGCATAAGCGTAGAAATCCGAACCAGATCAGCACAGGACGGTCCACATTCCACCTCAGAGAGCATTACAGGAATGTTTCGCCGTTCGATAGCTTCCAGTATTTTCTGGGCCTCCTTCATCTGCGGAACGGTCGAGTTGGCGATCTTAATATTATCTGCTCATTCAGCTACGTATGGAGCATTTATAGGGGAAAAACAGTACTTACCTTAGACCGGAGCCTAGAAGAAATAAAAATTAAGCGATTTTCTCGCACTCGCAGATTTTCTAAGTAATTAATTTAATTAATTTATTACTTAAAAAATCTGCGAGTAAGTGGATTAATTTCACAAGAAACAAGTGAACCGTCACGAACAAAACTTTGGCCTTTGGTGTGTGCGGTCAGGCTGATATGGTATTTACTAATTCGGTTCATAGCACCGAAATAATTCCAAAACTAGCGCGTACTACGAAGGTGCATGTTCATGGCCTTGAGCCAATAAAACATCCAAACCAATTCCAAACCTTGAAACGAACTCCGAAAACAAAACGAAGCAGTGGAAGGTAGTTTCTAGCGGTACAATTAGAATTAATTTACCTCCAATTTCTAGGGAAGAATAGTATACGAAGTTTAGAATAGTATAGACTCCTATCAAGAAGACACAAAAACTGTTTTTGAACATACTACCTGCCATTTACATAAGAACAATTTCCTCACTGTCTGTGTTAAAAAAGAGATCTACGTATGAACTTAGATGACTTACATCTCTCAGCACAGCATCAGTGGTCTTCAAGTATGCCTCCAGGTTATCAGTAACTTTGGATAAAGGGTACTGTACTCCGTCATCGCCCATGTAGCTAAGATATTTGTCAGCAAGGGTCATTGCTTTTACAACCCTGAATAGCAGAAATGTACCAAAAAAGTATTTCGGGAAAAATAAGACTTCTGGATCCAAAGTAATTAAGTCTTAAATAGGCGCTTATCTAAATTGTGGAAAATAAGGAGCGGTCTTATAAATTTCGGTTACGTTAACAAATCTATGTTAGAAGAGTGCATAAATCGAGGACCATTAAATTATCAGATATAACTCATTGAAAGGCGTTGACGTTAAAGTATTTGTTAAAAAAAACAGAAATCAACTTTCTTAGAGGTCTACACACAATCACATTGTTTCCTTTTTTCTCAGAAGAGATTATCATGTCAAAAATTACTCAACGCACGAAACTCACATCGTTTCAATAGCACACACGACACGATGCTGGTACATGAGGTTGTGCAACATTTGTCGCGAATCGCCGACAGATAACACAATATCAGCAACCTTGAAAAGATTTCATTACGCACACTGTGGATAAGCCGTGCATCTGAAAACCTATATATCCACAGGTTAAAGGCATCACTCCACGAATCTGAGGTGGTACGGATTTCAGGTGGAGTATCCGTATATGGGATAGATTATGGGTAGGAAGGTGATTCCGTCCATTCCTTCCTAATTGCCGTAAAAAACGGCCCGGAAGATACGGCTTCAGGTGTTCTGTCGCACTATTTTCCACAGGGAGTTCGACTGGAGCGTGCCAGCCCTGTGTGGCGCCGAATCTTCTGGACCGTTTTTTACAGCAATTAGGAAGAAATGGATGGAATCACCCTCCTCTCCATAATCTACTATCACTTATAAGAATACTCCACCTGAAATCTGCACCACCTCAGATTCGTGGAGTGATGCCTTTAAGGAAAATATGATTCTATTACTACCTACGGACTACAGTAACGTTTCGGGACCGTAGCCGTTAAACTATTTTGGATCGTTAATCGTGATCGTTAAAGAATACAGACTCCTTATTCGTAGCAGACGAGATCAGAAGCGGAAAGACTCGAAAAGAATTGCATTTTGAGGGAACCTTTAGCACATAGCTAACTCAAGATCAAGAATTTCGAATTCCACAATATTGTTACCTTCTTTGCATAGCATATTCGTGGGAACCCTCGATGCGGATCAGGAAGGACCCTTGCGTTCTCAGTAAGCCGTTCAATACTGTGCTGAAATTCTTGTAATTTATTATCATTTTTTAAACTTGTAATGTAGTGATTGCATCCATTTGACAATTATCAGAGGATTTGGAGAGGCAAGTCAACGAAACGGTACGTTAAAGAAAAACAAAGTTGTTAAACGCACCGTCTAACACACTGTTAAATAATTTCTGGTGGATATAGCCCTAAACCCACCTTATTAAACGGGATTGGTATCCCGGCGCAAAAGGAATCCCTTACTAAATACTCAAATTTATCCACATCGATTGAATCATTGCTGTTGGCAACCACATCGTAGAGAAAAGCTTTTTCCACGGGCCGACCACGAGGTAGCCAGGTGCCATTAACATCCTGAAGATTTCATTGTTTCTTATACGGAGCATCACAAAATCAAGAATATGAAGAAATTTCAAAACGTTACGAATTTCTCCGAAGAAATAATTTCTTCAACGAATGTCATGTTTCGAGCAAATTCGTCGCCAGTTCCAAGGTACCGCTCCAGATCAGCGCGGATCTGTGGATCGCTCACAATGCGCCGCAGGAGAAGGATCGAGAGGGATTCGTGCTTAAAAATCATGACACCCAATCAAATAATTGAAAACACAGTTAACCTAATCACTGTAAGAAGTTCCGATCGAAAGATTTTAGAAAATGGCAAAATAAAATAAAATAAAAGTGAAAAAATACAACGATAAAATGAGCAATTTTGCAGAGAAAGGGAAGTGTTACGCGCTACATCCTTGACTGGAACTTTTCAAAACCAAGATCGAAAATCTTGTCTTGGAATATTAAACGCGTACCGTATAAGGAGCGGCTCCAGAAGCTTCACGGAATGCTCCATCAAAGAGATGTGAAAAAGGTCCGTGCCCTGAAATTCACGCAACAAAATTACTTCAGATAACCATCTCTAAACTGAGAATTGGACGTTAGTAAAAAGCATAGTATTACCGAGATCGTGACACAATGCTGCCATGGATACACACAAGTGATCTTGACCGGTAATATTCAGCGATGAATCTCTTTTCAGAGACTCGACGAATTTAAAAGCTAACCAATACGTCCTAAATAATGAAGAATTATTCTAAAAAAATGACTTTTTCCCAGCACAAGCACCGTACCCTAGGCTATGTACAAATCGGCTATGAGTGCTACAGGGATACACAAAATAGGTGACACCCTGCTGTTTGAGTTCCCGTAATCGCTGGAATTCTCTTGTGTCCACTACACGATCCAGGGGATGAAAGAGCGAGATTGAGCCATGTACCATGTCCTGGATTTCGCGTTTCTAAAATATCTTCCTAAATGCTTAATAACAAAATCTGCATAAGAAAAATCAGACAAACATCAAGTAATGGAGGCCATTCTCGAAGCTTCCCGCCGACGAGTTTCATGCCTGCAAAACACTAACATCTTATTGCGATATATTCGAGGAGAAAACAGATATACAGGCGAGAATTCACTCATTGCACCTGAAACTAAAAGCAGAGAGGCAGAAACAATGCCGCTTAGGTACAGTTCTCCACTTTAAAATAACAGCTACAAAACTTTCTTGAAGAATTCTGTTAGACTCGAGTGTTTAGCATTAAGCATCTTCCAACTCAGTTTTTTTCACATTCAAGGGTGTTAACTTCACTGAACTACAGTGACAAAAAAATTGCTAGCAGTTCTTGATAAAAGTAAACACTTTTCAAGCGGCGGATATTTGATGGATTTTAAGATGACGGTCGTTTATCAGTATATGCGAATACGAATAGCAAAAGGCTGTAAGATTTCTGCATGGGCTCCATTTATAAAAGATGTAATGATACTCCCTTCTAATTTGTGGATGGCGCTCCAGATTTATCGAAAATGAGATCGAATTACAGAAGACGAAATACAATAAGAAATCATAGCAAATTGCCAGATGGATTCCGTGAAGCTCTTAATAAGGTCTATGAATATCATTGAATAATAATATCTATGTAAAAGTTGTCTTGCACTGACGCAAGTGTAGAGGGAAATGTTTTGTGAAATGATAAAAAAGAAAAAAGTAAATAAAGAAATTTATATATGTAAGGAATACATGTGAGGAAAACCTGAAACTAACCATAACCAAGACGAAAATATAAGGTAAAAATCAAGAATATGTTTTTATGAACAACATAGGTTCTGAAAGTGACAAATACCGCTTCATCTAAGAGATAAACTTCACCAGTTTCTTCCTGTAACCAAATCCGCCTGTTTGGAAGTTATCAAAAGTGAATAAGAGGAAGATAGCGTTAATCAATCACCAAAAATCGAAGTGGTCAAAGGTACGTAGGAACCAAAGGAAGGAAGGGATTAAATCGCTAAAGCGAACTTCTATGAAATCAGAAGAAAGGCGAGTTTTTTTCTTCACGATAGAGTGAACTAACAAAGCAACTGTACGACAAACTAAAGCGACAACATAACAACATTCGCCAAAAAAATCTTTTCTATTCGCTTATTTACAAAGTGCATTAATACGGGTTCTATCTAAAGAATAAACTTACCAGAAAACGCGAAACTTCGAAAACAACTTGTGTAGTTGTTAATGGCTTTTTCAGCTTTTTTTTTTGCTAGCTGGAAGGTCAAAGCCAGCATAAGAACACGGCGTTGGGAAAAAAAAACGAGGAAGGCGAATCTCAGCGAGTTAGAACTCTCAGTAGCTAGGAACTAAATGGATAGGAATGATCGTTGGTGTGAAGATAATTATTCCAAAATTGAATCTCAACTTCTTTCAACAGTAAAACACAAAAAAGAAAACACTAAAAAACAAATCCTGGAAAACAATGTACTAAACACGGTGATAAGCGAAACGAAATTTGAGAGAAATCATTTAAGTCACTGCAGGGTAAAGAATGCTAAGGTGGTTAACAAAGATAAACTTGGTGATAAACAAGTAAACGGCCAAATAAAAAATCAAATAACATTCTACCAAGAATGCAAAGTCTGAAACCTTCAGAAATCTCTGATCGTCCAAAAAGAACAATCCTAAAGGCTGACTGACCCGAGCGGGGGTAGCTGCAGATGGCTGGCCGAGTGCCGAAGCCTGACCACACAGCATACCCACCCAGCTGTTTGGTGTGGATCGATAGGCAGCAGTCGGACAGCCACAGCAGGAATTCCACAACGCAGGTAGGCTTCCTAACCAAGCTTGGGATTTCGCATATCTTTGCATTTATAAGATTTATTTTTTGTTAATTTATAATGGATTCTATTATATGTGATTTTCCTGAACCGACCGTATTCAGTTGTTATAATTCACTTTGTATCGTTCATGTATAGCGAAAAAACAAGGAATCTTTCTAAGCAATACCTCATTAGCATTCAAGTTCCAGGAATATTTGAAAAACAAGGAACTTCGAGGAAGTGAAGTGTAAAAACGCCAAAGAAAAAAAAACAGCGTTTTTGTCTGCACAACATTGCAAGATTATCGGCGATCGAATCTAAAATACGTGGCAAAACATCGTAGAGACACCATTCAATCAGCAAGGGTATTCCCGACAAAAGTCATTCGAAACAGAATGTTTGTGTTCGAATTCACAGCTTGCGGAAAACTTATTTTCAAAAATGAAAACAAGTTTACTGCTTCCTTTTTGCTATGGTGCTTTGAACTGTAGAGTTTGCTTTACTAATAAAGTTATAATCATACTCTTTGCAATCTATTTCATTTTTTAAAATATAATTTCGGGATGAAGGTGTTACAGAAGACGTATAAGAACTCAAGAAGGGAAAAAATAGCAACGCAACTATTTTTGAGACATAGAGAGTCTCAAAAATCCTATAGTGTTACCACAAAAAGACCAGACAAGCTCCCAATTTAAAATAATATAAGTAAAATAAAAATAAAACGGGAAATATTCATATTTGTGCCAAATGCTAACTAAAAAAGTAAGAGAAATGGGAAGAGGTTGGTGCAAGAGGATAGTAAGCAAATAATTGTTATCCCAACCACTCCTCAGCGGTGATGACTACTAGCCGATAACAAATAAACATAAGACATTCTGAGCTGAGGACGCCTACACTCGATGGCTAATAACAAAACAAATGATAAATCGAGTCTACGATTGCCGTTTCTACCAGATAAAATATTAGCTGTACAATTCTTATCAGTGTTTTTAATAGTTTTGGTCGCAATGGGCGGAACTACGGCCCTGTTTCGACTGCATAAGCGATGAGGATAAAATGCTACTAATAGGTGTTAAAATAACCGGAAAGAAGAAACAGGGATGCTTTTTTAAATTATATTTTCATTCAAAAATGCACATATTCGATCCAAACATTTTGATTTTAAGAGCTGTTAAACACAAACACAGACGTAATTCCTACAAGTACGTGAACAAATCCTCCGTAACAGTGCGACTCAGTAAGTTGCAGGCTCGGTGCTCGAGATCAATGTAAAAAACGCATACCACGGAGTTGACGATGTTAGGATCTATCCACGAAAAAAGTGCTAGGGGTGTAAATCATGAGTATGAGCACGATCACGCTTTATTCAACTAATTATCTAGAAAAACGACGTGGAAAAAGGTATTTGCTATGCACCTCATAGTGCGCCACTTTTACAGGTGGCGCGCGATTTACAGAAAGGTGGCACGTTATAGGTTGCCTCGGAGGAAAATTTGATCGAAAAGACCGCTTCCAACGCCGTTTCTCGGGACAAAATTGAGCGCTCATACTTGTGCGATTACGGAAGTCTCAGCAAAGTCCTTTCAAATTATATTACTTTTAAATCGGTTCTCTGCATTTGAATTGCTCTTAGGGGACCTCTAAGATTTCAGTTTTTATTTATTCGATTTCTGTCGGTTTCTGTATAATCGAACAAACATCTTACATACTAAGAAGATCAGTTTTTCGCTGGTTTAATACTTTAAATACTATGCCAGGAAATTTCGTCAAGGGATTCAAATGTAGAAAAAAACACAAGAAAAGTAGTGGGAAAGGACTCTGGTAGTGCTAGCTAATCCAATTTGTAGACTATTTCACGAGATAAAGTATGAGAAACTATGAAAAACAGGGAGAAAAGAGCTCCGAGGAGCCTTAGCGCACTCTTGTGGAGAGACGCGATGGCACGCTTCCGCCGAGGGTGCAAGCGCAACAGTGTTTACGCAAACTATATGGTCAGTAAGGATTAAACTAACTCAACTAAGAAAGAGGACACAATTTCGCACAACGAGACGAAAAACGATCAAAGCATTAATAAAGAGCTAGTGAAGAACTTATCCAAGAAGCATGAAAAGCGATTTTGAGATATCTGGTCACGATTGCAACCATATATGTGGTAGTCGAACCCGGTGATACGACCCTCTTCACCTTTGGACGGTTTGCGGAGGGACCCCTTCACTTTTCGACGGTTGGGGAACGGACGCTCTTCACTATTGGACTATTGGCTTTTTCAAGGGACCTTTGTCACTTGAGCTGCACCCCATGACCTGTCCCCTTCACTTGATGGGAGTCCGGCTCTTCCCTATCGCACCTGTGATTGCAACAATTCGAAAGAAAATGAAGAGTTCGGAGTGAAGAACGAAAAACCGTACACATAACTCCTGACAAGACTTCCTGACAGGATAACAAATCATAGGAATGGGCTGTTTTCTCGCAACTATGTACTTTTTGATTTCTCAGTATTCAACATAATCAGTACAGCAGCATCCTCGTTCGGGGTGTTTTTGAAATTCTGTTGCAGTTTTTGAAATCGATTTTATAATGAAAACTTGTAAGTGACCTACACTACTACTAACAACGATAGAAATATAACTTGGAAAATCTGATTTAAAAAAAAAGAAAACTAGAACAACTCACTACAAATAGCAAACCTCCTCCAATTTAGCAGTACTGTTCTTTTGAATTTCCCGAGCAAACTTGAATATGGCGCCACCAGATTCTTCATCTGTTGGCTAAAAATGCCAGACATCAACGGAGTTGTATGGTTCTACAAGGAATGACAAGTACCGACCACTTAGCTCTCAAGTACCTTAAGCACGAACGAAGAAAAATCTTCTAAAGAGGAATTATCCAACCTCCAGGGAGTTTCTCAATGAAATTCTAGGAACGAATCCACAGGCACATGCAGAAATGACGAAATCCCCTCGACCGATTTTCTTGACCACGTGATCATTCCACCGTAACCAATCGATACTGCCACGTTATTTGTGGCAGCGGGACCTTCTAGAATGATGATTTGAGCACCATTACATTATGGATTCACTAAGAATTTCTATTCTTCCGAATTTTCATTTTCTTCTCTTGATTACTCGAACAGCGGCAACAAAGTTGTGAAGTGAGTTGTTTTATTTATTTTTGAGTTGAAATGGCTAACATCGCCTTCCATTGTTGTCTCGGATACTCGACGGTCAGATACTACTTAGAACCGTTATTTGGTTTTTACCACTGATTTTCTTGCCACTCGTTACTGCTTCTCTCCTGGAAATCTGAAGATCTGATATCGACGATATATCTAAATCTATTCTAATGTTGAGATCCTTCTGAAGGAGGTAGAGCGTCGAGGAGGCGTTGGGACCACTCATTGATGATGTCCACCTTTATTTACTGCTTTGGTGGTGGAACCTCCGTCCAACCCAACCTTCAACGTACAAGTCAACATCATTTTCTATTTCAAATGCTTTTCTAATGCGTTCACCGATCTGACTTCCAATGAATATGGCTGACATTCGTCTTTCAGGTGTGATTTTTCTCCTCTTTTTTCTTTTTTCTTTTCTTATTCCCTTCCCTTGCTCATACATGCCACGCTCTTGAACTCCGTTGTCCATGTTGTTTTCTGACACAACCAGTTTCTTTTTATTTTTTCTAAACCGATGCTGTATTGAGAAGGTTCTGCTATGTTTTGGAGCCGCGCTAACGCACACACGCAGAGGAAACCTCTTGGCATTTCGCTACACCCAATGTTCACATTAATCCCAATCATCCTGGAAGAATAAATTTTCATTGATCTTATAGTGGGTTCCCTGCGATGTATTGACGTTGCATGCTAAGAAAAGAGCACTGATTCGAATGCTTCATCACCACTTAAAGAATTTTCGTTCGTGCATCCGTCCGCATTTACGTATTCGTATACTTAGGACTTGTCCGTGATTATAGATGGGATCCTCGGCAGTTATTATGCGTCTTGGAAGGTCTTTTCTACAGCTCTACTAGATTGGAATTTTGTACGACGCGTTCTTAGAGAAATTTTTGAACACAACCATGAAACGAGGTTCGTACATATAACAACCCTTATCTTAAGGACCTTATATGAAACTGGAAGTCTTCCAGAACACTTTTAGACTGTGCAATTCTACGGAAAATACCAAACATCAAGAACAGGCCGCAATGTTCCCCTGAGGTCGGTCTTCCCCTGAGGTCCTGAGATGACCTACTCAATTCATAACTGTGACCTCCTCCCCCACCATCACCATTTGTAATTTCTCCTTAATTCTGCAGAGTGGGCTAGATTCCAGTTATTTTCTTCAGCCTTTCCGGCACACGTCTCGCGTGATCCCAGAAGATTTCTTTTCTTTTTTTTGATACTTCATCGAGGGATTTAAAATTAAAACTATTTTCTTATAATCCATCAGGGGATCTCAAATTACATTAATTGATCTAAAATTAACTAAGTATGATATGATACAACTGTAATACGAGCGGTGGTGTCCCAACTCCGCCGTACTTTTTTTTGCGTTACGATGGCACTGGACTCCGTCACGACTCGGTGTAGTCAATGCTTTGCTACTCTTACAAGTTCAAGGTATTCGAGGTTCATCAGAGAGAGAGAGAGAGAGAGAGAGAGAGAGAGAGAGAGAGAGAGAGAGAGAGAGAGAGAGAGAGAGATAATCTCATGAGCGCATAGAATGAAATGAAGGAAATGAATAATGAAGGGAGAACCATCTGAAAACAAAAGTTGCAAAACATTGTCTTTAGTTCTTCAGTGCTGCTTCCATAAAAACCTCTAATCACAGAGATTTGGAAATGATTTCCTGAAAGCACATCCCGTACACAGGCATTCCACTTTATTAAAGGCATCACCCCACGAATTCTGAGGTGGTGCAGATTTCAGGTGGAGTATTCTTATAAGGGATAGTAGATTATGGAGTGGAGGGTGATTCTGTCCATTTCTTCCTAATTGCCGTAAAAAACGGCCTAGAAGATGCGGCACGTGCACACGGCTGGCGCGCTCCAGTCAAACTCCTTGTAGGAAAAAGCCAGAACGCCCGAAGCCGTATCTTCCGGGCCGTTTTTTTTACGGAAATTAGGAAGAAATGGACGGAATCACACCCCCTCCCCTCTCCTTAACCTACGATAATGTATACGAGTACTCCACCTGAAATCCGTACCACCTCAGATTCGTGGAGTGATGCCTTTAACATAGCTAAGTACCGTAACCAGGAAATTGAGATAATCGTAAGCTTATTTGTGATTATCTGTATGTAGTTTTGTTTGCAAACTTCAGCATTCTTTTAAAACCCGAGGGCTGCACACAACGTTAATGTAACTGTATGCTGGTGGAAATTTCTGCAAATTCGATCTTGCAGATGCAATTGTTTTAAAAGGAAAACTTCTCCGACTGATGTTGCAAAAGTTCCATTATTTATCGCTGTAAATTTTGAAATGGCCTGAAATCATTCAATTTCTTGTTGAGAGGAGAAAACTTCACACACCGAAGAAAAACATTTCTTGACAGATTGTTTCCGGGAAAGGATTCTTGAAGACTAGCACCCATGAAAAATTCGATACAAAAACCTATGCCATGAGATCAGCAACAAATTGTGGAAGTTCTTGTTTGAAGGGCGTGACTCGTTATCTCTTCAGCTATAAAAGTGCGAAGACTTTGTGAGTATCTAGTAACTTCTTCAACTTCATAGACATGAAAGTGCTGTTGATTTTCACCATTTGCTTCGTTTTCGGTGAATAACTCTGTTAGTTTCTCTCTATCAGTTACTGCTTCTCTATGCTTACCGTTTTCAGCAATCCGATCACAAAAACGTCCTATTTGTGAGCTGCCCATCAAGCCTGGACCTTGTTCGGCCTCTATTCCTCGGTAGCTAGGTTTTTTTCCCGGTAAATGTAGTCGAGGAAGAGAGTTTTATTCATTTTGAGTAATCGATGAACAAAAAATTTACTATTTCACTTGCTGGAAATACAGTTTCATCATTCCAGCTACGCCTTCTCCCCAAAAGAAGGAAAATGCGTGGAGTTCACTTTTGGAGGTTGTCACGGGAACTTCAACAACTTCGTCACAGAAAAAACATGCGTAGAAACATGTGTAGGAAAGCCTTGAGCTCCTTTCAGTTAGAACGAAGTTTTAATATAATTAAATAATTCTAATTATAATTAGAAGCGGTGGTCCTAATAAATATCAAATCCATTGCAGTTCTACCGATCCTGTCAACATCGGGGTTCTCATTCATTTTCATAAGAGGCGTCTATTCAGTTTTCATAAAGGTAGATCGCCATCATATTACATGACAAAGAAAGATATGATTCTTCTCTGGGGACTTCATTTATATTTATTATTTATTTATTTAAAAACATCCATAGGTGTGCCATAAAACAGAAAACATATAACGAGGATGATTAACAGTGTATCATCACTGATACCGTATAGTACCGATATCGCATAGTCGGGTGAAAATCACATGAAGATCAGGTCAGTTGCGTAAGCGGTTGCGTTTCAATGAACACATCATGGATAAGATGTAATATCTGATCACCCTTATATTGCTATGAATCTCCTAATTTCGTTCGTTTAACCCTACCCTTCCGTGAACTTCATACGCGTCCAGATCCATGTTGTAATAATATTACTCATTTATACACTTTAAAACTTCCTCCTCCAGAATCGTTGAAAGGGGATCGTCGAGATCACGGTTTAGTTTTCAGCTGCGAAGCTTAGGTTCGGAAGGTTTTCGTATCTTAAGTCATTGTTAAGAACTCGTGTTCTTCATAATTTAATATGATTGCATTTAAATGGCTTCATTAGTGATTTGAGGACATTAGTATAAATGTTCAAGCGGGTAAAAAGCCCTCAAAAAATGTCTCTTCATGTGAATAGAGCTGAAGCCAAGGGTTTCTGTTCGTTCACAACTGTTCTTCGCCAACTGAAACTGGGTGAGGCTTTTCCTTTGCCTATAACTTCATTTAGAGTGATCAGTAGTTCTGTAATACGCTGCTCAGCAAAAGAACCTCATCCAAACTCAAACAAAAATAAAAATAAAAAGAGTGAGATATTGCATTTGCATATTATGTGTATAATGTGTTTCCTTTGTCGATTTTTTTTTGATCGCGCAAACAGCGTGAACGTACAAGTTTAGAGCAAAAACCATTAGAACATATGTGTTGCTTTGAAGAAGTATTAATAATTATATATATATATATATTTGTCAGATCGTACAAATCACACAGGCTATGTTTTATTGAAACATTTAATGGTTTTAATAACAATGTATTCGTTGTTAAAGCATACGATTATGAATAAGTCAGTTACACTTCTTCAATTTTTCACTTAGATTTCTGCAGATGTGACACCTGTAGCTGCATTTGTGACGGGTATTTCAGATGTCTTGGTATCGGTGCTGATAACGTTTTCTTTCGTTACTGTTGCACCGCTTGAAGAAGTTTGTGCGGTGGAATTTGTCACTGATTCTGTGGTCGAGGTCACAGAGCTGGTTGAAGCATTACCTTCCGTTGGCGGTACTGTTTGAACGGTTGGAGAAGTCTGTGCGGTGGAATCTGTTTGTGATTCTGTAGAAGAAGTCGAAAAGTCGGTTGTTGAATCCTTTTCTGGTGTCACTGTTGCACCGCTTGAAGAAATTTCTGCGGTGGAACTGGTCACTGGTCCTGTTGTAGAAGTTACAGGATTGGTAGTTGGATTCTCACTCGTTGTCGTGACCGTTTCAACGGTTAAAGAAGTCTGAGTGGTGGAGTCTGTCACTGACTCGGTAGAAGATTTCGGAAGAATGGTTGTAACATCCTCTTCCAGTGTTACTGTTGCACCACTTGAAGAAGTTTGTGCGGTGGTACTGGTCACTGGTCCTGTTGTAGAAGTTACAGGATTGGCAGTTGGATTCTCACTCGTTGTCGTGACCGTTTCAACGGTTGGAGAAGTCTCTGTGGTGGAATTTGTCACTGATTCTGTTGTAGAAGTCGCAGCATTGGTGGTACCATTCTCCTCCGTTGTTGTCGTAGTACTTTTCATTGTAGTATCATCTTCTGGTTCTTTCGTGGAAATCGACTCTGTAGTAGTCCTAGGCTTAGACGTAGAAGGGATACGTCTGGTTGGTCTTGTTCTTCTCGCAGTTGTTGATAATTTAGTGGTTTCTTGGATTATTTTAGAAGTGGTAGGGCTTGGTGTCGTCGTTGGTATTGTAGCGGAAGATGTCGTTTCATCTTTGAAACCGGTGACGGACGTCGTGCCAGCGTTGCCTGAATTAAAAAAAATAAAAAAGAAATACTGCGATTGGATTCCACTGGATCTTTTTGTAATTTAAGCCGTGGTACCAAACAACTTTCTATTTTCTTTTACCTAACAACTTCTATTTATCGTCATACAGAAGTGAGCAACAGTCATATTATTAACATTTAGGAAAAAAACACGTAAAAATGAAGGTGGAGGCGAACCGTATCAGAGGAACAAACAACACAAGTTCCTAGGAATTCATCATTATATGTAACTCACCGAATTCGGATATACGGTTGATAATATTCTTGTCATCCTTTCCGGCTGCATTTCTGCTTGTTACCTTGTAAAGATCACTAACGACATCAATAGGTTGTACGCTTGATACAATTAGAATCTTCTCTTCAATACCAGCCTTCTTCATCTCGTTCACAAAATCATTCAAATCGTCATCTTTCCTGAAAATATGCCTATTCTGTGAGGATCTGTGAAATAGACGATCAAGGAAGCAAATAGGATGTAGTGCATACCTGTAATCAAAGCCACATGGAATGTAATAGACTAGAAGATCGTTCTCCCCTTTCCTCTTTATAAATTCTCTTATAGCTCTGAAAATATTTGAAACGATAGAAATTCAGAATTTCTCTTAATAAACTGATTTTTAATTCAATAATTCAAATAAATAATTTAATTTAATTTTTAGTTTAATTCTAAATAGTAATAATCAATTCAATAATTATTTGACGTCTCGACGAATTTGAAAAGGTTCCTATTTCTTCTACTGTTGTGAAGAAAAAGAGAAACCCAGGTCTCTTTAACATTTTATTTTATGATTTTTATATTCGAATTGTTGCATGGATAAATAAACAACAAACTTACGGGGCTTGTTTAAACGTTGACGCTTGTGTATTTACATCTAACGTTCCCAGTTGAGCAACAGCTTCCTTCCAGCTTACCGGAGATGTAACTTTCGCATCCTCAGCGAAAAGGATGAAACTGTACAGTAAATCCATGTCTTTCATCGCAGAAATCGCGTCACGAGTAGTGTCCAGATCCTAGGAAGTAGGAATGTTCATGTGATAAATGTGAAAAATAATTCATAAGGTGCTCTTAAAGATTAGATTAGAACGGATGGTACGAAAATCTAGAAATCCGTTCAGGAAAGATGATGATTTATAAGAAGCGTATGTGGTTGGACTAACATAAATAAACGTTCATAAACGCTTCTTTTCACATTTGTCTGAGCTGCTTCTTGGATGTTTCATGAAGTTAATGAGCAGAAGGTTTGCAAAATTCTTTGCTAGAGTGATTTTTGATTAGTCGGAATATTATTGGAGTTTTCCTTGGAATTATAGTCGGGTCAAAACGACGCAGAGCTTGTTGCATATACGTAAGTGGCACGGCAGAGCTAGCTGCTCGGATTCAGGAGGGACCATAGGGGACTACAGCGATAAGTGGCGCTAGCAACGGTGGCCCTGGACCCTAACCGCTAGGTGTCCTACCGCACTGCTTCTAGCACATCGCCAACTGCACCGTGCTTCATGTCGTTTTGACTCAGCTATACCATATCTATTATTTTATTTGTATTATTTGTTTACTTATTCGTATTTTTCCACTTTCACCTAAGCGTAACGTATAGCAGTGAGGAGCGCAACTCTATGTTATCATATGTTCGACACTAACTGCTAAGAGCGGACTTGAACTAATCTCCTGCTGCAAAGATGTCTTTGGAACATTCGCCTGATTGATGATACGCAGTAATAAGAGACTAAATAGAGCTTTTAACGCAGGTTTTCAACCACACTTCCTTTTGCTTTTTACTACTTCTGTTCATGTGTCTCATTCAAAGAGTGGTGTTTTGAGTACATTGGCTCCCTGTTGATGAATGGCAGAACCTAAGAAATCATCAAGATTGTACTTTGAAGTTCTTGCTCACCTTTTGTGGACTACAATCCTTCTTATTAAACTCCAAGAACTTCCTTGAAAACAGTGTGCCATCGAGATTCATTGCAAAATACATGGTGCGTGCATTTGGTGCTGGAAAACAAAACGTTTAGATGATTGATTTCAGTATGGAGAATTGTAAGGTTAGTTAGATTAGAAAAGTTTACTGTGCTAGAAATCAGTTTGGAACATCATTTGTAAACGGATTCCGTGTTTGAATGCAGGGTGTTTTGTAGGTTGGATAGGTGAGCGAAGGTATAGTTGAGTCAAAATGTCATGAAGCTAGGTGTAGTTGCGTAAGCGGGTGCGCTCAAAGCGGTCTGGATCGAGTTGGCTCTGCTAGCACCACTCATTGCTGGCTCGTTGCTACCCGCTAGCTCCACCGCGCTGCTTCGAAGGGAGACGAGTTACGCAGTTGCTTCAGGCTACATTTCATTTTGATCAGACTATAGCCGTTCACGTCCGTTTTGACATCCGACACTACAGAGAGGACAAGGGCAATCTTTGTTGGCTGCATCTCGAAAGTGTAGACGATCAACTAGGACCGTTCATACTCTACCTATAGTTGCGCCAAAGCGACTTGAAGCACGGACAGTTGCATAAGCGGCTATGCTCGAAGCGGCGCGGTGGAGTGCAGCGTTTCGGATCGAGTAAGGATCCTCGCTACTGTCATCCACCTCTGCAATTCACCATGGTCCCACCTCGAATCCAGCCGCTATTTCCATCGCACCGCTTCGAGCACAGTCGTTTATGCAACTGTCCGTGCTTCATGTCGTTTTGACCCAACTGTGATACATCCACACAATTACCAAGCTGACTAACAACCAGACGTATCTGGTCTAAATTGTATAACGTATTGTCCACGTATCGTTAATTTTATTTGAATTGGTGGATCAAATCTATTTGTTCTATATTTGATAACCATTATTTAGGATCTTCCATTCAGACGCTCTATTTTCTTTGTTTTTGCAATGCGCATGGTTTTCTGCACTGTTGATGATCGCTAGTGGTCGTGTGAACTCTGGATGTTCTTTGTTTATTTTCAAGTGCAGTGTTATGATTGATTATCAGAAACTTTGCCGAATGACGTCTATTCGTTGTTTTTATTGAATTAACCACAACACAAACTAACTTGTTTGTGCAACTCGTCAATGAAACTCATAATATGGTCTGTCCACACCTGTGTACACTAGGCAAAAAGGGGCCTAGCGTGAAAGATGGTGGATCGGGTAAAATGTACTCATAGGAGGGGAACATTCAGTGATGCCCTTATTTCTAGGAGTAAATTACTAAATCAGTCGGGCCCTAAGACCTAAGCAATAGTCTTAGAGGATTTATCACATGGAAACTAATGTTACTAAGAGGAAAAAGTAAGATAGAGAGTCCAGAAATAAAGGCGCCACTGAGTATCCCCCCATCCCAACTACATTTTCTCCGGTGGATTTGGAAGTATTATCTGAACGTAGTGCGGTCGCAGTGCGCTTGTATTGGGAAGGAAACAGGCCGATTCTACGTTGAACCCAGGCTTAGGTAACAGGTGTAGAAGGATCCATTACTGCGTTAACACAGTTGCTCCAACGCCCCACTTCCAGATGGACGTGGTCAGGCTCTTCGCTAACGGTGGAAGTTGTTCATGCGCGTGACTGATCACAACCGATTTGAAGCGCTACATAAGCACCATCTTCAGCTGTTTGAGCATCATCTGCCCTCCATTCGCTTAGAAACTCACAGTTGACCGAATGTGTTATTGAACCTGGTACTTATTCTGGAATTGTTTCATCGTGACTTTTTTTATGCTTTCGTGTCACTCTCCCCGTTTCATGGGCCATCATAAGTTCTATCACTATCATATCTAAATGATCACATTGAAGAAAAACTTATTTTTTTCTGTTGTGAAGTAATCAATTTGCAAATGTTTTCGTAAGAGATTTGTGACATTGTAACTATATTGAATGGATATATAGTGCTTTTTTTTACGAGTTAAGCTTCTTCGCGTGATTTAAATATAGCAATTGTATCATGATTCGAATAAGCCTTACCCTCATCTCCTCCTTTACCCGTCAAAGTTAAAGCTAAAACGAGAGCTGTGACCGCCAGAATTCCAACGATAGCTGAGACTAGGATAGCCCACTTCAAAATCGGCTTCATTTTAGCTGAAAAAAAAAATCAGATGATTAAAAATGGCTGTCATAGGTATGGGAGGAAACGGACCAGTAGATAGAGTTAGATCTTAATTGCAACGTTGAAAACACATAAAACGAATTATTGGGAGCTACCCAACGAAACAACTCTTATGTCTTTACAAAGAATGACGCTCGCTTTATTTCGATTTTATATCGCCAATCCTATCTGGATAAGGAGTTGCCAACTGGGTAAACTGATGTCTCTGGCACTCTTGATGTCTCTGATTTCTGGGTTTGTAACCGGGTTTCCGCTTCACAGATGCTCAGACTCTTATCAGAATCCACGCAAGGTCTAAACCTCACCCTCTACTGTGAAGAACTCAAAACCGGAATTCTTCCGAAATTCTTTCACTCTCTAGCTCGTGTAATCTGAGTTATGTTAAATGTATTCGTCTTAGGAGCTACGAGTGAAACGGAGGCCGCGTGAAGCGAATCATTGATGCAGCCTTGGAGATTGGTACAACTGTTACAGTACTCCTGTAGCCCCGGATACTTCCGTCCAACGTTGATTCCATCCTCGGTCATCTATCAACAGCTAGCATGTCAAAAAAAAAATCCCTCTGTCGTCAGCTGAGCCAGTCCAGCACCGTCATTGTTGGGTTGCTAATGCAATTGTCGTTAGTTCCGTAGTTTTCTATTTATCAAAGCTGATAAGAAGACCTCGAAACATTCAGGAACTACAAAGAACTGAGAACTTGAAGAACGATGAAGCCATGTACAGTCAACAGCACTTTTCAGTGAAACATTTGCAAGTTTTTTGTCTCGTTCCAAGAAAATGACGTGATTTTCAGAAAGGTTGCGTTATCTTTATCTTAATGTTTTTTTTCAGAGCTGTCTGCGGTTTTAACGAGACTTTTTATTCATGAAAATTCGTGATAAAAATAGATTGAAATGACATATTGATAAGAGCACACTATCCAGCAGGAAGTTTGGACAATATACAGTATTCTTTGATTAAAAAAAACCTCTGCATGACGAATATAGGTCCTGGAGGGTGTGGAAAGATCGAGATTGCCTAAATGTTGGTAAATCCTTTGCTTTGTATGGCTGCTAAGCTACACCACCGTACAAGAGAACTGCTCCACCTGCATCCGACTTACCAAAATATGCAAAGGTTGCTGCAAAAGCAGAGCCAGCTGGGCACGGAATCACGCTTTAATTCTGGGATTTTTAATTTTTTTTATTCTTTTCTTTCTTTTCTTTTTTTTTCTCACTAGATGTCGCATAGATGTATGTCAGGGTGTAGTCCCGAGGGTTGTCATCAGGATCATCCATTCTTCAGTAAAACTAATGAACAGACTGCTGAGTGGACTGAAACGTGTACATGGAGACGTCCTAACGTTCAAACGTACCTCGTAGGAATTAAAAACGTTTCCCACACGTCGATTTTACGAGGATTAGGGAGAGATGAGTGGCACCACACTGGATCCAGCATTTTACAATCCTATCTCTAATTTTTCCCGCGATACTATATGAAACGCAAAATTGCCCTTACGTCCAACGCGAATTCCCATGCACTCCCAGGGATCGAGGAGAGCTTCAAACCTGATTAAAATTGAACAGATCAGTTGTACTCGTTTAGTAAGGCCCCAATAACGGACACACATTCACAC
This sequence comes from Necator americanus, assembly GCF_031761385.1. Taxonomy (NCBI): domain Eukaryota; kingdom Metazoa; phylum Nematoda; class Chromadorea; order Rhabditida; family Ancylostomatidae; genus Necator; species Necator americanus. The sequence goes on from NC_087372.1 coordinate 39,721,762, forward strand.
CGTATATTGCCATAGGGGGATTTTGATTTAGAGAGTGTAACTAGATCTAAGAAAGAAATTTAATGAGAGGATACAGCGGCGTGAGCAACAATGCTATGCTGAGTAGTGATAGGGTGGAAAAGAAGGTGAACATTGCTTTAGGCAATGTACTAACTGCTTTTAGCGAGTTTACTTCTTTTGTATCGTATAGAATTGGATGGAACTTGACTCCTAGGAACAACCGACAGAGCTAATTACGGATATACGTAGTCCGTGGACGATATCCTCCAATAATGATCGAATTCAAGGGTTTTTTCTGCGCTTCTGCCGTCAACCTGACATTTAGGTGTGTTGAGTTCGAGAAATACTGCAGGAATATTTTATTGCGAGTGTCGTAGAAAGTGTAGCTTATCGGCTCTGGATAAAAATGTGTCCCAATTCCAAGTATCCTTGAATTATCTATGAGTCCAATCATCATTTATGTGAAGGCAACTAAAAATTGGAGAACGGGCTCTACCATTTCTGGCATTTTCACTAATGTAGCTTTTCGGAGCACTAAGAGAAAAATATACTCCGATGTTTTGGAGGCAGTGTTTTCCACTCAAATATTTCTAGTTTAATTCTTTTTTTTGAGGAAAAAAACAGAATCGTGTACAAAACATGGTTTTTGAAGTGAACTATTGTGGGCAAAGTAACTAGGAGGAATTTTTGTCTCTTTTTCTGCTACCCAATCATGATCGTTGAATTCGAGGAAACGTGAATAAAATGCAAATCAAAAAAGAGAAGGAGAGGATTTTAAGAAATTTGAAGCACTCAGTTGGGTGCAGTTTAGAATCACGAAGTGAATAGGTTATCTAATATATAAAACCATATATTTTATATACTGGTGACGCCCTGATATCTCGTTATCGGATTCTTATGCCAGGATCTTTTTTCTAACTTTTTTTTTTACCGTAACCAGTGATAAATTATCGTCATTGTGTGGAATATTGCCGGTTGAAGAAGTGATTATTTCTGACTTCACCTTTGCCACGCATCACTTCATGTTCATGTACAGGAAATATATGGGATCTTCTGCAAGTGATTAGAAAGAAGGGAACTATTTGGAGAACAGCTTTGATTGACGACACACCTGGACACCCATGCTTAACCCCAATTTTACTAGTTTTTAGTTACTTTTTTCAAAAGTTCTTTTCTTTTTCACTAATCTTTCCAGCATTGTTCATGATCGACTGTCCTTGAATCTTGAATACGTTGCTTTGTATAGATTTGCTTGAGCTGTAGCCAAGTTTTTCAATTGATTTTTATTACGTTATTATATTTTATATTATTATATTATTATATTTTTTTCATTTTATTATTTTCTACGTTTTAGCGTCTTCACCTTCGTCAGAGTCTGAAAAAATCTTTTATCTGACCATTCCATTCGTCTCTGTTGCGTATAGGAGTTGCTCGGGGCATAACTTCGCTGACCATCGGGGAGAACCACATAATTCACCTCAGAAAGACACTTCAGCCCAACTTCCCTCAGACAGTTCGGTCTCTTCCTGTGAACTATATATTAATGTTCAGAAAAATTCTTCATTTGAGGAACTCCAGTCTGGATTGCACTTGCGAAATAAAGTACGTCATGAGACGGGAGATAAAGATGCAGATAAGGACAAAAAAAGCTCAATTCGATTTGACACGTTTCACCTCAAATTGACTCATACATTCTCTCTCTCTGTGTGTCCTGAATCATTGATGTATATGAAAGGATAAAGTCACGGAATTTACCAATCCAGGGTTCTATATTAGTCTAGGTTTTGGTTAAAGTCGACCGAATGCATGCATTCAACCTTTAATGCAACCCATTAGGATTGTTTTTTTTGCATTATTTTTTTTTTGGTTCGCTTCATTTTTATTCGCTTCAGTAGACAATTGCAGAAGTATTTGAACACATAAACACCCACTGAAGGGATTCAAAGGGTCAAGGATGTCTCATATCAGTATCATATCTTTTTCTCCGGGACAAATATGGCACCAATTTATCAATCCAGAATGGAGGAGAGACTTGGCTGACCTGAGTTGCTTTGAACACGTCGACAGTACAGGGACTCTGACTAACCTTTCAACACTGTGTGGATGAAGGTGTAGATGGATTGGGTGCATACAGATAGGTCGGATCCACATTTATATCCGGAGTTCATTGTAGTGCCTAAGGGGAATTCGCCTAACGTGTCTTTCTGAGATAAAGCGGGTGTTTCACACTAGTGAGTTGATTCCATCGGGGAACTTTTCCACGATACAGAGACAAATGAAAAGGTTAGTGGCTTTTGTAGAGGAGTAACTCGAAGATTGAGGTTAACAGTGGTTATCCAGGGAACACGTGTGTCAACGAGGTTCAGCATTCAAAGAAGTTACTTGTTTCTAAACGTACTCGCAAAAAATCCAGTATATTTCATGTGTATGATCATGAAATGAGGTTTCGCAAAAGTGATGCCAGGAGCAATGACGTCTACCCTTGGAACACGTCATTTCACAGTGACGTGAAGACATTACCACAGCTTAGATGGTCATGTATTTTTTAGCGGATTTCGGCATGAGAACCTGATAAGGAGATTACTTGACTCACTTGACTTAATCGGCGGGCTGATGTCATCGCCTGACGCGATTGCCCGCATCTTCGCCGAGGTGTGCCGTCCTTGAACACAGCTCTGCCCAACATTCTCGATCTTCTGCGAGAGCTTGCAGAGAATCAATCCATTCGTCGCTATTCCATATTCTGCGAAACACTACGTCTCGCCTGAACTGCCTATCCGCGGCGAGTGTCCTCAGGTCCTCTTTTACCACCTCAGTCCAGAACTTCCGTTTTCGGCCAGGTGGTTTCTTCCAGCTCGAACCCGACGAACTCCTCAGAATTCGTTGAACAAGGCGATCTGTCGATCTCCTTAATATATGACCAAAGAAGCGAAGACGATTTACCTTAGCCACTTTCGATGGTGGTGCAAGATGTTGATGTCTTCCAGGTGCCATCCGCCAGTATACCACATCAATTTCTGCGTAGAGATCTTCATTGTGGCATATCCTAGGCCAAGAGTAGCCAAGTAGCCGTCTAATCAGCTTTCGTTCCGTGCAGTTAAGCCTCCCCATAACCGTTGACGGTGCTGCCCAAGTCTCCGATCCGTACATCATGATGGGGCGAATTGCGGATAGGTAGACTCGCAAGGAGATAACAGATTCAAATTCAAATTCTTCAATTTCTTTTTTGAGTCTTTTTTAGGTTTCTATTTCAAATTTTTCATTTTTAAAATTCAGATCTGTTAAGATATTTTCCTTGTCATATGTAATTTACACTTTATTGAAATATCCTTAAATTCAATTATGTGTTTGCATAACAAATGTGATCACATTTAATAAAAAAGCAAAAATTCTTTCAATTACCTTGTTCACAATATATTACTTCAAAAAACCATGTTTTGCATCCGGTCGTATTTTTCCCCACAAAAGAATAAAAATGAAAATAATCGTGTAGAAAATAGCGTTCTCTAAACCATCAAAGGATATTATTCCCTTTCTTCTCCTAGAAGTCATGCACGTTGCTGCAAAAGGGAAAAATGGCGATGTCCCTTTTCCAATTTTTCATTGCCACTCGCATGAATGGCGAGCTGGAGTAGCGCAGTCGGTAAGAGGTTCCATTGCTTGTACCATCGATCAAAGGTTCGAATCCGCCCTAGTGCTCAGCAAACCTTTCATCCCTTCGAGGTCGTTAAATTGGTACCAGACTTGTCTGGGAGGATAAAAATACTGACGTGACTCATTAGCTAATCCCTACAAGTCATTGTTTGGGTCAGCTACGCTTTCGTAAACCTCAAACGATTCTGAATTGAAGTGAGCGTGGTGGCGCAGGTCCCAAACGGATTGATTTACACCAGAAACGTTTTCTTTCATTTCTTGTCCCTCTCACTGAACGAGGACTTGATTCAAAGACAATTCAGGTACAATTGGGGTGTAGGGATGTATTGTGTTATCCAGAAGCGATGAACTGGAGAGAATTTCTTTACTACTAAACTTGTCGTTGCTCACTGAGTATACTTCGCTATTTATAAATAATCAAAAATTGTCAAGGCTAGGCCTGGAAATACTCCTAATAGTCCTTTTCGTGTTCTCTTCAACCAGTCTCACTAGATGTTATAATAATTGGATGGGTAGATAATTTAGTGATATATTAGACCAGTGGAATAGGAAATATTCTATGTTGAACCACTGAACGCATGGAAATCCTCGTGGATTCAAAAATCCCATTCTAGACATTAAAGGTAGACTTAGTCTAAGTCGGCTTGTTCAATGTCGGCAGAAAATTTTATCCAAACTTGTCTCGAAAACAAACGGATCAATATTTTTATACATTAGAAAGCACATACAACATATGCAACATCCTTAAAGAACACACAGAGGAATGAGTTCTTGTCAGAGCTGATCTTCTCTTATCCCCATCCATATCCGCCTCCCCAACCCGGTCGTCCCCATCCGCCACCCCATCCAGGTCGTCCCCATCCTCCCATTCCGCCCATTCCACCCATTCCGCCCATTCCAAATGGACTAAATCCTCCCATCATTGGTCCTCCAAATCCAAATTGTCGTTTCTCTCGGAGAGATCTGGAAAAAGAGCAGTAAATTTCCTCTTCATGGAAATTACTAGTAAAAAAATGATTTAATGGAAATGTTCTGCACCTGTCATCAACTATATCGAGATCGTCGTATGGAGTAGGTAATGCGGTTATTACGGTTGCCACGACCAACAAGGTCACCAGTATTAAGGAACGCATTTGTTCTATGATAAAAAAAATAAAGTTTGAGTAAGTGAATAGAGTTAGAATAATTTTTCTGAGGTTTATGAACAAATTAGGAACACAAGCATAACTATAGGCGTGAAACTAGTACAAGTAAGCTAGGAAAAAATTCTCTCCATGTCAAAGAAGAACTAAAAGATTTAAAACAGACACGATGTGCTTGTGAATATAAAATGTTTTTATAGTTGTGCAATGACTGTAATGTTTTTGACGAACACCTATCATATCATCATTACTGGTTCTCGTTTTACGTCTGGTAATCATTCATTGTGCTTGTGTAGCCATTTTTTTCGTTCTTATTTTGATCAACCAATATGGGGGGATTAGAAATCGGTCGAGTCACCCGGTTAAATTCGAAGGGAATTCGACAAACGTCCTCGTCTCGGGACTCGTCAAACGAGCGATTATAGGAATTTAATGATTTGTTGGAAGTTGGAGGAGTCGCAATCGAATCGAATGCATGCTAGTAGAAAAACCTGTTTGATTTTTGTTTTTCTCTCCTCAGCTATCAGAGACAGTATTTTACTTTTCATTGTAAGGAATGAGAAATAAAAGAGGTGTAAGTTTTTAGGCTTAATTCCCTTTAATTCTTAGATCAAATAAATTCAGGTTTAAATAATAAGAAATCACTGAAGGAATCTATCTGAGTGAAATCGGAACAGTGCATAAATGATTGAATGATAGTAATAATACTAAATGATAATTAATAATTACATAATTAAATGTGTATACTGTATATAGTGCTTGAACGTTGTTAGGATTATTTATTATTTCCAATGATTATTTAATGCTCATCAACAGATTCTCATTGGAAAGAGAGTTACTGGTTGTGTTCGTGATAGTCTGAGCAGGAACTTGAGGTCCTATGAAGAATTTAGTTTTTTTCTTCCCTAAGTACGACCTTCGTTGAATCTTAGCATTGTATAATTGAATGATGTACTATGTTTCCTGGGCGAAAAACCACGATCGTCATCGATCTTTATTCTCGTTAACGTTTCGGCGCCGTTGGCATCTTCAGAGCCTGGAAAATGAAGATGTGTTATCTTCTATTCCCTGTCGCCCTGTCATCCCCGAAGACATCACTCAGCAAACAGATTACTCACCGACAGCGTCAGAGAAGCGGACCAGAACGGTCGTAACCGTGACAGCCATAAACCATGACATTAGTATACCGTACACCACCGGTAGTTAGAGTTGTTAGTGTGCCACTAATTTGGTTTTTGTTTGCTTTGTTTTCGTTTTTTTTTTTTGCTTGGTAAAAGAAGATTTACAAACATTTCTATTATAGGATCTGGGACAATGTAGGAAGCTTCTTATTCTATTACGTTTTCTGTTACCGGTGCCGGAACGGGTGTAGTGTAGCGGTTAGATGTTCCGCTGCCTGAACGATCGATAAAAGGTTCGAATTCCTCCTAGTGCTCACTAAGCCCTTCATCCTTCCGTGGTCGATAAATTGCTAAAAGACATGTCTCGAGGTTAAAAACAATGGCTTGACACATCCGCTCCTCCCCGCTCCCTCCCCCGGCAAGTCATTATATAGGCCTGTTACATATTTGCGAACCTCAAACGATTCTGAATTGAAGTGAAGGCGGAGGGCGCATCCCAAGCAGATTGATTAATGCCAGAAAATGTATCCTTTATCCTTTGTCCTTTTATCCTTTATTACCAGTGTCACCGAACACCCGTCGAACTGCTTTTTTTACGTTCAGTTTTTGAGCTTGTGAATATTATGGAAGTGACTAACGGAGAACTTAAAAATCCACAGAGTTCACCTTCCGCTTGTGAATAATTTCTTTATCTTCTCTTAAACACAACGAAGACCAGCTAAGTTTCAATTTTTCTACTCACTTTATTTTAGAGCTTTCATTTTGATTGAAGGTGAGATGTTGAGATGTAACCGATCAATCGATACAGTACGTACACGTTTTACTTTATTTCATCGTAAACATCTTCACTTGCGGTGAAAATTAAGCCTGAAACCTTGTGCTGGTACAAACAGTGGTCAACATTAATTAATAATAATTATTAATAATAAATAGTAAATGATAAATAATAAAGAATTAGAATTAATTAATAATTAATAATAATAGATAACTGAGCGTATAAATGCGTATACTTATCCTTGGGTGATACAAAAGGAGGCTAGGATGATTTTTGATTGAACTGTTGTATTTTTTAGATAAACTTCATCCTTAGGTGAGGAAAAAAAAAATTCTTTTTTTTTTTATTATTTGTTTTGGGGCTCAAGCAGAGTAGCTGTTAGAAATTAGCTGAATATTCGGCACTTAAATATGAAAACATATTCAGTGCTTGAATACATAAATCCACAAACGACGAAAAATTTTCAGACAGATTTAGTGAATATCAGGGGGATCTCTGCGTTCCCTTTGAAATGCAACACCAAATTCTGTTTGTGAACTAATTTTAAAGAAGACGGAAACAAATTTACCATATTATTTTTTTAATCTATTTTCTATATTCTACTTAATCATTCAAAAGAAAAAAACAGCAACAAATTTATTGGTGCCTCGAAAAAAACACTAGATTCATTACCAACAATGAATTAATTTAAAAATAACATTTGAAAAAAAAAACGTAGCAGAAAACCCCGCAGCACCATAAACACTAACAAAATGTGGAGGTCTGAAGGTTCTAAGAGATTAACCCCAGACGAATGGATGTCCTGCGTGGATCATGGGGGCGTGGATGAATCCAGGATGTGCGTAAGCGACTCGACGGAAGCCAACCGCAGGTACAGCTCCGTATGCCCAGTACGCTCTCTTCTTACGTTCGTTGCTACTGAGAAAAAATTATTTTAGAATTATGCACTGGATTCAGATGACACAATCGATATTCTAACGCATCTCGCTTTTCTTGTGGTTTATTTATTTGTTTCTACTGTACCTATTACTGTAGTTGTTTACTCTATCTGAATTTAAGAAGTTTACACACTTGCGGATTTGCATTTCATCAATCGTCGGCTCATCCATGTTATACTGGAAATCTGTAGGATCCGGCATTGGCTGAGAAATTCCTGGACAAAAAACTGCCAGGATAATGAGACATAGTGCGGCAAACATCCACGTGTTCATAGTTTTTTCGATTAGAATCCTGAAAAGAAGCAATTACTTGGTAAAAAATACAAAACACTGAGTAGTAGAGTGAAGAATTGTCTGATTGAATGAAAGATTAGATATTGGGACCGTGTGGAAATAGGAGCACTGAAGAAAATCAACAAATAAATATAGAGAATATCTTGTGAAAGTTACTGAAAAGTTATACGGAAATATAGTCACGCTTACTCGTAGTTCAGATTGTTTTCAATTCAGGATGTTTCTAGATTCCTGAAAACAACGTATCGTCTCTCCGCATTTCGGTAGTTTATCAAAAATTTCCCCAACTTTAAGGATTTTTTTAAGTTGGATTTCATTAGTTTTAGTTAATTTCTTGAAATTTTAGAATTCATCAAAATACTGACGTTTTTCTACCGCGAGTGGAAAGAAATAGTTCGAATGATCAGTCGATTCGCATCGATATCGCTGTAGTTTTGGAATGTTTCTTAGTTTATTATTTATAAGTGTTTCTCCTTAATGTACTAAAGAATTTAAAACCTCAAGAGTATGTTTACACAGTGAAAATTCAATATTAATTACTATTATTCAAAGGAGAAGAAATTTCCTTAGCAAAATCTTAAGAAAATGTGTGTAGGATCGGTGCAGCATCATTCTAACTCGGATTATATAGGCCCGATCAATTTAGAAATCTTCAAACATACATACCTATGTCTTTCTTTTACCACCAAAAAAAAAGTTTTGACCTTCTGTTCAGCGGAAAGTTTTTCTAATCAAAAATTGCTACGATTTTGACTATATACAAAAACGTGGTCAACCTTGGTGTACATGGCACAAACTCAAGGACGGTGAGGATGTGTGGTTCTAATTTGCTCAAATTAAATCGAATAGACTGTGTGTTTGTAGCGAATGCATAAACATGCATAATTCTGAATTTTTTTCTCTACAAGGACCTTCTACAGCTTAATTTTACTCTACTACTGAATATGTTTTTTTCCCAATTGAAGTTGAGTGTTTAAATCAAAACGGATCACAATTCGTTAATTTTTATCTTCTATTTTCTTCAATTTTTGCAAAAGAAAGCAGACGACGGTGGAATAGACGAAGAAGAGATAAACGATATTTTGGTTTTCAATGCAGCGAGATTATAAACTTTGTCAAGAAACACAGTTAGAAGTACATTTTTTTCAATCAATGAAAAGGTAATCCGAGTTTATATTGGACTTCGTTCTGTTCTATGCTAATTTGGTAGCTCATTATTTTTAATAAACAATGCATTTTGTACCGACACCTATAAAATCTACTATGGTTCCTTGAAGAAGATTGTTTTATTGAATTTTGCATTGATTTACTTAGTCATATCAAGAAATAGTTGCTTATGTCTTATGGCGTATTTGCCACAAAAAAATATAAAAAAATAAACTAAAGAAATAAAAGAGTTTAGCATTTATCACTTATTCACAAATACTTGTCATGGCTTCATTTTTCTCTTCTGGATATTATTTTTTTCCTGAGTTTTTTAGTTTTTGAATTGTTTTCAAGGAAATTGTTCACATAAATCCTTTTATAACTCCTATAATATTAAACATCAGGTACATTTCGCGGATACTGTTCTGATCGCCGTTTTAGCAAGCAATTGCGCTAATGTTTTTGCCTTAAACCTTATTTCATAGGATTCTCGATTTACATCGTACTTTCTGTAGCTGCCTTTTTTAACTCTTTTTTTTTCGGCTGTAATTCATCTCTTTCCAATGCTCTTCTACGAAGAAAATTCTACTTATGTTATTGCGTTCTATGAGAAAAATTAAAAAAAGGCTCTGACTAGGAAATTATTTATTGACGTTGTATATAGACTCATACGATTGACCATTAGATCCGTGGTGGTACGAAAGTGGGTGCAGTGGTTTTATTTGAAAACCTATTACCGTCTAGTTTTTATTATCTCTAATTACCACATCTTCCAAATGTTGGTTGACCTTCAATGTGTGGATTTCGACTGACCTGTAATGTAATAATTTTGAATGTTCACTTCGCAAAGCAAAATCATGCGAGCTCGGTTGAAAAACGTACTTCCATCATCAACGGTTTCTCCGATAGATCCGCTGTTTTTTTTCGTGTTTCCAATTTCTTAATTAAGCACGAATTTGTATAGAAATAAAAGAAAGATTCAGCTTTCCATGTAGAATCAAATAAATAGAAAAAAGTGAGAAATTTCAGACTTTCAACGGTTAGAAGCAACAGACCATCGTCATCGGCCAATTACGGTATTTGTGGAAAAAAGACGTGTGTAGAACAACGAGGATGTTACAGCGTAATACGGTAATTGAATAATGAAGAAACGAAAAGTTTATCATCCCTCGATTTTCTTCACTTGCTTTCAAATTTTCAAGTAAACTTTTTTTTCTGTTTTCAAGTAAAGTAAAGTGAACTTTTAAATAAAGTGAGTGCTTAGTGATAATCAAATTCTTTGGTGTACTATATCATAAATAAGCGTTTGAATTCTATGATCTTCAGTCAGAAAGCATAAAAATTCGCTTTACCCAATATTTATAACACGTTGCAAAATTGAGAGAAATTTCTAGTTGAGTAATTTGTGAGAAAATTTCCGAAGAATGCGGAAGCAGGATCGTACCAGTCAATGCATTCGTCCATTCCTTATGTTTATGCTGAATGCAAGTGCCAGACGTAGGTTTATATTTTAAAGAATTTGATAAAAATTTTGCGTACAGTGTTCTCAAAGTACATTTACAATCTTTCGTGTTGCTTAAAATTTTTATGATGTGATTGATGGACATTTTTCGGGCCAAACAAGGTCATTTTGAGAGATAATCCAACGAAAAAAAGAATTTGTTCGGGTAAATGTCATTTTCAAGTCTGAATTTGTTTACTTTTAATATCTTGAAACGATAATATAAGGCCTAAGAATAAATATTCAGACAACAAATTAATATTAGACACCATATATTGCGTGATCCACACCGCACGTGAACTTCCATTTTCCAGAACATTCCCTAAATAATATTGCTTAAATAATATTTTGTGAAATAATTCTTGTCCTTTAATTGCACATTCAAATGTACATGGGAAAAAAAGAGCTGGTAAACTCAATAATTATTAGATAGGAATTTTTCACTGCATATACATATGTATAGTTGTATGTTGATTTTTTAAAAAGCCTTATCGATACTTCGAAAGTTGTAGAACAGTCGGTAGGAGGTTCCGCTGCTAATGCACGATCGGTAAATGGTTGGAAATCGTCCCAGTGCCAACCAAGACTTTCATCAATTCGTTGCCGATAAATTGTTACCATACGTGACTCCATGTCGTTTTTATAGGCTAGACTCACAGGTAAACTTCGAACGATTCTGAATTGAAGTGAACGCGTGAGCGCATCTGAAGTGGATTGATGGATCCTGGACACTTTAACCACTTACACTTTTATGGATTTTATTGATTATTATTTTTTTTTTCAGATAACTAAAATGGAGTTGAAAAGACGGAACCAAACATTTTAGACACCTTCTACGTTTCCTTTTTCGTTTTCTTGTTAGATGAGGAGATAATGCAGCGAAAGACCCTCATGAAATTTGCATTTTGAATTACTGGGATGGATCTCTGGAAATTCTGGATGGCATGGAAACAGCCGTGCAGAAATTCAGATAAAAACAAAAGATGTAGAGAAGAAAAAAACGTGGCCAAAAACTATTCGAAGTATCGAAAACCTTTTGTACGATGAATGAGAAGAAATTGAAAGTGATCAAACTGATTACAATGGAGAACGCTGATGGGTGATGGTGATTTTCAGCTTAAAAAATTCGTATAAAAATAATATACAATAATATAATATATAATAATATAATACATAATAAATAAATAATATAGTATAATAATATATAATAAAATATTAAAAAAGTTTTATTCTGCTCCGAAAACAGATGGATCAGTGTTTGATTCATCAAAATTGTCAATTTCGGATGCTGATAGACAAGCAACGGAAGACTACATAGCATTGCTGTTTCTCCATACTCATCCAAAGTCTCAGCCTGGAGAAATCCTGGATTATCCTGGAAAAAATGGAAAATTTAAATGAGGAAAACAAGTAGAAACCAATCTTTTTTTGTCCAGAACGCTCTGTTTTGATGGTTTGGAAAAAAGGAAATCATCGAAACTAAAAAAAAAAAACAATTAAAACAGCATGGTTTTGTGAATGAGAAATTTCCCATCTAACACTGTAAAATTCTGCCGATACTTTTCAATTTACATTTTTATTTTTCTGGCTGAAGGAAACAGCCACAAATTGTTTCTCAAACGCAATAATTGCGCGGAAATCGAATTGATGACGTAGTTCTCAATTTTCTTTTTTTGTTATTCTATCATCTATAAGTTTTGATTTATTTTTGATTGAAGTGCGATAGGTTAGAATGACTTGCTGATTTGTTTTACTTTTTATTTCCCTTCTCTTTTATTGTCGTTATAAAGATCATATAATTTAAGAGACGATGAGGTGGACAAGAAATTATGTAGGTGTACAAATACTTGACCTTTTTCAAATAAATAGCGCTGTGACGTCCAGGAATCAATCAGTCCCATCCAGGAATCCAGTCATATGATTAAATTATACTGTAAATAGGGGTGAGATTCAATAATTTTCAGCAGAAATTAAAACAGAAGTAATTTTCTTAGTGTCTTCCACAAACTACAAGCACTCCTTGAGAGTTACATGTGTGTCGTCTTTTGTGATAATTTCTTTTTAGGCACAAAATTTATTGAAAAAACAACACATTATTAGCAATACAAAAAAAGTTAAAAAAAGAGTCAATCAGAATGTGATTTTACGATAAAAAATTAGCTGTAAGCATCATTTTTCTCTCTCTCTACATAATTCTCGTTCATCCATATCCACAGCAACAGCAACAACAGCAGCAACAACCACCGAATCCACCACCGAATCCACCACCGAAAAATGGTGGATAACCACCACCAAAGAATGGAAAACCGAATCCACCAAAACGTTTCGCACGTAACGATCGTCGACAACGTCTTCTTCGTCCCCATTGTCGTTTCACTCGCCTCAGCGTACTGAAAGATCATTCTTTCCAATCCGGTTTTTTTGAGGAGAAGAAATAACATTTACTGAAGAAAATGGCGGCCAACTTTTTAGTAAAGTACTAAAGTTAGTACTCGTTAAAATACTCGTTTGTAGTTAGTAAAGTACTAGTAAGGGAAACATTTTCCTTACTTGACCACGGCATAGTTCTTTTTCAATGAGATAATTTATTGGAAATTCGTGCACACACTTAATTTCACTTTTCTCCGCTCAGTAGAAAAAATATCCATACGTTTAGGTGGAGCTTTCGTATCACAATATATTTTCACATCGGGGAGGTTAGAATATTTACATTTTCGTGAAATAGTTCATTTTGTGATATTTACAGCTACTGGAGAAGCTAACAGTTCCATCTATGATCCTCAAATTCGGCTATAATATTACTTGCTATCTTTAATTGTTCATCTATAATTACTATCATCTATAATTGCTATGCGACATTTTTTAACATATTTTCTAGTAGTTACACACAATTTTTTCATACAGGGAATAGATCAAAATACAAAATAGTTTCTAACCCTATTAATTTACTGTTAAGGGAGACGAACTTCGAACTAATAAGTGAAGTTAGGAAAGTGATTCGCCAGATCCCTAACGCTCGTCGTATGGAGACAAGCGACAGTAGATCAGAAATTGCTAATTTCTGTCAAAATCGTGAAATGGTGAATAGAAACGTGAAACTTTATCGCGTAGTTGCTAGTAAATCACAGACGTTCTCGGATTTTTTTAAGGCAACGAGTTTCCAGCCATGTAACAAAACTGGACGTAACACTAGGCCGCAGACTCTTGTCTATCCTAAACTTAAATGCATAACTTTGAGTACTCTACGATTACTGTAATTTATTTTGAATAAAAAAATTTTTTTTTGATGTTAGTACGAGATGTAATTAATCAAATGAGAACTAAACTTACCATATTAAAAGAATAAAACTGCTATAACCGTATAACAGTACTTTACAACTCCCTCTGATTTTACAGGAGCTGGTACATTCGCTTGTCGAAATTTCTTTTTATTTATTTTATTTATTATTATTTTCTTACTCTTACCGTATCCAACCCGAGCCTTTACACTTTTACACATGCACGCGACAGGGATTTATGAACATTATTTCCACACTATATCCTAAGATTCGTCTGGCGAGATATATGGAGCGAATTTATACTAAAGTGGTCTAATTTACAGAGCTATGCAGGGAAAACTGGTTATCTAAGAATTTTGAGGTAGCTCTGAAATTTCTAAGGCACAAATTTTACTTCAGAACCGAGCTCCACGCCGTAGTCGTTCGCAGATCCCAACGGCAACTGTGTATATCCGTGAAAATACGCAACACTTACCTTAACTCCAGGGCTTCCTTAACAGTTTTTGGATCATTTTCTCTCTTGTCCCTCCATGAAGCATCTTCGATCACAGCAGGAACTTGAGGCTCAGCAAGACTCGATCGAATAGGTAATGTCAAGGATAAGTCTGAGAGATCTAGGCTTGCAGCGAACACAACATGGATGACCGCTAGGCAGCTGATCAGCAGCACGTGCATCTTCTGAAAGGTAGTGATGTACGAGGGCAGTTTATAGTACCTTTTATAGCACAAGGTCATGACAGGAAGGCGTTCGGCCAACAGAAATGTGCGCGCACTTCGGCAACTGAACTTTTAATGATGAAAATATTGAAAAGTCATAGAAGAGGTGTAGAAAAACTAGGTCACACGGAATCCTTCGCAATAATGCACACAGTTATTCTCATACAATCATCTGGTGATAAGTAAATTTTTGTCAAAGGCTGCAATTGGGTCACAGCTATTTTTGTGATGGACCACCAAGGAGTCAGAAATTAAAAAAAAAATAAGGAAACAGAAATTCCCCGTCATCATCATCTGTACTTAGCTTAACGAGGCAATTTTGTAGATAAAATTAAGTTGTATTCGTTCGAGAGAGTCTCAAAGATCATAAGTTAAAGAGGATACTAATTACTGGTATAATATTCCTTAGATATTCCTGACTTTCTGCTTGTCATCCACCAAAATACACCTTATTTCAGATTTTTCATGACTGAAACTTCTGCAAAAAATATGGAGCTACCCAGAATTGCACCGTTTCCGTTCACGAGGAACTGATCTCTGTAAATGTGCGCAAATTTGCAAGGATTGGAAGAACGAACAGATCTCTGGAAATTCATGACTAGTACAGCTTTAGATTTTTTTTTTCACTTTTTTACACTTCTTTCTTACATTTTCCTCCTCAAATGGGGAATACATGAAGAAGATGACAAAAAAAACATTTTTTTATCATTGTTGTTATCTTGAACGACGACCGACGGACGTTTCATGACCGCCGTAACCGTAGTCGTAGAGTACAATTGTAAAGGAAATAATAAGATATGACAACCGTGGACGTCTGGAAACAACAAATATTTCGAATGTCTGCTTTACCTTATGGATTACTGTTTGTTTTTCTTCTAAGAATTGAAATCTGTACGTATCCTTGGATTGGAGATCTTACGAGTTGTAGTGGAGTTCGCTCTGGCTGCTGGCTGTTACTGGACGTGGAAACTGAGGAAACACCCTCAACTGTACTCAATGATCTATTTATTCTGAAAGAACAATTTCCAGATGTTTTCCAGATGTCAGATGTTTTCGCAACCTTTTTTCTCGAATGTATTTGCCTTTGCCCAAAAATCGGCGATTTTTCTGCTGAATTATACCTTATAGAGTGGAAAAATTTGTAAAAATTTGAACATGGTGCACATCCACCTAAAAAAGTTTTCAGTTCTCGATTTTCTGCTCTATTTTGGGTGATGGGTGACTGGTCGTTTCATCCTGAGGTTTCATCGAATATTATGGCAGTGATTCACGATTGAGTTAAACACTATGACGATAATAATAAAAAACATATTTAAAAAATTTGAAAAAATACAAATACAAAAAAATAAAATCTAATAAAAATAATTTAAAAAAAATAGAAAAAGGAGAAAATAGAACAAATAAAAAGATAAAAAAAATGACCAGTAAAAATTAAATCAAGTAAAATCGAATAAATTTCCTATCTTATATAAAATATAATACATTTAGTAGTATAATATACCAATTATATTTTAATGTAATACACTCAGCCAGTACTGACGTGGATATGTGCATCTTCGTTTTTTTAGCCATAATTTCTCTCTCACTTCCGACCGAGGGATTTTTTTTAAGCAGTACTTTTTCGCATGTTAAAAATGATGATATCGTGATAGCTTTCGAAACCGGTCCAACCGGTAGATGATATCAATTTGTGATTAGGAAGCACAACAATGACATATGGGAAGCTGATTGGTTTCAAAAAACAGAGAAACATCCACGCTCCTTGAGACGTAAAGTAAAGTAAACTTCTGCACTCTAGCAATAAGATAGAAATAAAGATAAAGATAAAGTTTCTGGCGTTAATCAATCCGCTTCGGATCCACCATCACGTTCACTTTAATTCAGAATCGTTTGAGGTTTACAAACGCGTAACTGGCCTATACAGTGAAATGCGGGGGCCGCCGATGTGTCAAGTCAGTGTTTTTATCCTCGCAAACAAGCCACTGGTACCAATTTATCGACCCCTGAAGGATGAAAGGCTCGCTGAGCACTAGGAGGGATTCGAACCTGCGACAGATCGTGTAGAGAGCGGAACCTCTAACCGCTACACTACTCATGCCTTGCACTCTAATAATATGAGAAAAAAGATTAAAAAAGGATCAACGTGTAAGTGATATGATATGATTTCTGATAAAGAATCTCTGAAATACAATTCACAAAAAATACAGTTTAAAAAACAAGTACTTAAGCTGTTAAAATTTAAAAAATACAGTACATACAGATCCAATGCGGACAACGTATAGGACGAATTTACGCTATCGTTTATTAAAGGTGTTTAGGTATTGATTCATGCTACAAACTCGGATGGATCACGGATCACTGAGCAATCATAGATCACCATTTTCCTCTCTTCCCTCACCTCTCTTTTTTTTTTCTCTCTCTCTCTCTTTCTCTCTGCGAATATAACGTGCAAACTTTAACGGCACGAACATATATATTCACTCCACACCCAGCAAAAAAAGGGCTCTCCTTAATTTTTAGAGATCGGGCTTTTTTTTTAAAGGAAAGTTGTGACGATTTGTTGGTTCTTTACCAGTTACACAACTAATTACTAAGAGAATAAATAAATACTAAGAGAAGATCTCCAATGGTTTATTTTAAACGAGCAAAAGTGCTGGAAAACCGTGGAAGCTGGAAATTATTTCGCATATGTTGTCGAAGCTGTAAAAAAAATTGAAATGATTAAAAAAATTCAAAAAAAAATCGAACTCTTGGCCAATTAGATGTGACAGTTTTTATTGGTCGATTATCGATTGTCGATAATTTTCACTGCTATTCCCTACCACTTATTAATGGTTATAATAGTTTTTCGTTAATATTTGCTAATTAATTAAGTTATAAATTGATTAATTAGTTAAGCTATGTATAATTTCCTGGGAATCAAGAATTATATATTTTAATTGTAAATATCCACATATGTGGGGAGAATGAAAAAAATTTGCTTGAACGTGAGCTAAAGAAAATCTTGCCTTCTTCAAACGCTTTAGGAACGATACGGTACTTGGACCAACGGCTGAAGCGAACAACACAATGGAGCAAAAAAAAAGAGTGAATAAGAGTACTACTGGGGAAATTTGAAATTTAAAAACTACTAAAATTACTTTAAAAATCACTGAAATAAACCACTAAAATTAAAAGTGATTTCTGAAAAAGAATGAGTTCTTGGAACACATTGGTTAGTCAGCTGAGACTCTTTAACGCGAAAACAGTAATAGAAATGTGTTGCGCAAGAAGAAAATTGAATAGAATATGAAATTTTTGTTCTTCTATTCGTCGCAAAGTGTGTCTGAAGTAACAAGAATGTCTAGACGATAAAGATTGGACCGCAGCACTATTTAAAATATTTATATTCATAATGAAATAAAATTTTTGGGGGCTCAAGTAAGCTTTTTAAATGTGTATGTGTTTCATAAATGTTAAATAAATCAGAAAAATTTCAAATTTTAGATAGGTATAAATTGCGTGAAACTTCTTGGGAACACCAGCCATGTTCAACAGCTAACCGAGGAATTTATACTCTGCGATGAAAGGTAGTTTTTTTTTCTTATTCGCTAAATTTAAAGGTGCATTCATGTTCACAAAAACTTCAATGTTATTCTTTGTTGTATTAATGTAAACATAGAACCTGAATTATTTGAATGAACAAGGACTGGATATTTTCAAGGACTATGTCATAGAAGTGCTCCCTATAAGGTGCAGGTTGCTTGCATACATTTGTCTACTCTATTGGAACAGGTTTTTTGTTTATTCTATTTGGGAATTTATGGAATAAAAAACAGCTTAACATATTTTTTTTCAAAATTCCTTTACATTCCAAAACTGATTAAGATTCTATATTAGTGCTGCAGAAAGAAATGCTCAATTACTAGAAGAATTACTTTTTATTTTTATTTTTAAAATGTGGCTGAGGCCCAGGAATATTTGTATTTTGAATTCTTCATTATTAAAAAAAAATCCATTATACAGGTGCACTACATTAAATAATTCCAATAGAAATCTATTTGCTCTCAAAATTTAAAAAAATAAATATTTAAATCTATAATTCTTTTTATTTATTTAAAATATTTACATGTATATAAAAAAATAAGTCAAAGAAATGGTTAAAAATGACAAAATCTAAAAATCTGAGCTAAGAACATGAGTTAAGGGCAGAAAATTCATAAACGAAAAAAGGAAGAATTTCATAAAGAAATTTTCTTTCCAAAACTCTATGAACGCTCTTTTCGCTCAAAATGACGCAGTGACTGCAGGTGGATTGCACAGACAAGAGAGTTCGCATCATTCTTTGGTACATTTTCAATTTCTCTGACAAAAACAGCACTCAAGAAATTAGTGATCATGTCTGGACTTACTGAAACTGATCAA
This sequence comes from Necator americanus, assembly GCF_031761385.1. Classification (NCBI taxonomy): domain Eukaryota; kingdom Metazoa; phylum Nematoda; class Chromadorea; order Rhabditida; family Ancylostomatidae; genus Necator; species Necator americanus. Next base: position 39,740,732 of record NC_087372.1, read on the forward strand.
AGTTTGATGGTACTTTAAAAAAAACCAACACAGTCAATTACTTTTTACCTTGGGATCTTCAGTATTTATACTAACGACCCATTCCCTTCGATTAATTTTAACATCACCGATTAATTCCAGACTCAGTTCTTTGAAAGAGGTGACTGATTTAATTCAATAAGTGGTCCAATGAGCAGTTTAGCCGTTTAATGTAAAATTCAAAGAACAACTGATCTTCAATATTTTTCCAGACGAATGATGATGGAGAATGGTGAACAAATCAATTACCGTCCAACTATGTGAGGTTGGATTCGCAAGGAAATATGGCGAAATAACTCTAGTATGGAATAGATAATGAGGTATAAAGAATTCGCAAATGTTATACGGTATGTAAATAACCTAAAGAGCAAAAAAGACAAAGACAAGTTTCATAGTTCACACAGAACTTGACTTGTAGTGTATAACTAATTTCGCAGCTATTTTTTTGATGAGACAAAATTTGCTTTGAATTTGAGACATCCGGAATTAAATGAATGCTGTCCGGAGGTTCAAACGTTCTTAAGCTTCCCAATGTTCCAAAATTTCACAGTTCATCCTTGCAATTTTTATTTGGAACTGTGTTTCTTACAAAAGTATTCCTTGGATAAACTTCAAAAAAAAAACAACAACAACAAAGCTTCAAAAACATTCTACTCATTTCACTGTGCCGCATAATAATGAGGTTACTTAGAGCACCTCCTGATTTTTTTGGACCAATTTAAAGTTGACTTTGATGTGAGGAGTTCGAACAGTATTGATAAGAATTGCGTTCTTTCAAGTGCTTGTTCCTCTGTTCCCCTTTTGCAAGATCCTGATTCAACTGTGGATTCCAAAATTAACGTTTCTGAGCTGTTCGAGCGATAACTACGACCATTTCTTTTTTTTTTACAGCTGTCCTTAATGTCTTCGATATTAAATCCTTTTCAAAATTATCAGTTCTCAAAAAATATGTGGTTTCACATTTTGTCGCAATATAAAACTCATAGAGGGGCGGGCGCAGCGCAATTGGTTAGAGGTGGCACGCCCTGCACGATCGATCGGAGGTTCGAATCCTCCATAGTGCTCACCAAGCGTTTCATCCCTCCGAGGTGGATAAATTGGTACTGACTTGTTTGGGAGGATAAAAACACTTACTTGACACATCGGCTAGCCACCTCAGGTCATTGTGTAGACCGGTTACACGTTCGTAAACCTCAAACGATTCTGAAAAGAAGTGAACGTTGGGGCACATCCGAAGCCGATTGATTAACAACAGGAACTTTTCCTTCATCCTTTATCAATTCTCAAAATATACGTAGTTACACAATTCGTCGCCATATGAAATTCATAGAGTAATTACCTTGATTACCTTCACTCCCGTTGATCTTCGAACTGGTTGAGCGGGCGCCAGTAATTCTTCCACTTGTCCCGATCGCGTGCCAGAGTAGCCCAGTGGTTCCTCCTTTCGCGTGGGATACGAAGAGAATCATATTTTTCTTTAAAGGACTTCGTGAAGAAATCTGACCATCGGGTCGGCGGTCTTCCTGTAGTGCGCTTAATATCGCGGGGAACCCAGTCGCTCACGGCTCTGGTCCAACGGTTGTCATTAAAGCGCATCACGTGTCCGGCCCACCTTATTTTACTTTCCTTGGCAAAGGCGGCGGCATCTCTAATCTTCGATCGCTGACGTAGGAGAGAACTTCGAATCCCGTCCCTCACTTGCGTAAAACGGGATACTCCTAGCATCACTCTCTCAATTGCGCGTTCAATGACGCTCACCGCGTTTTCTTCCTGCTTGTGAAATGCTCAGGTTTCCGAAGCATAGGTCAAAGCAGGAAGTACGGTGGTGTTGAAGAGGTGAGCACGGAGCCGCGTGTTCCTGGTCTTCTTCACTACATCCTCGATGCTCTTGTATGCTCCCCAAGCCACTCGTCTCCTTCCGCCCAGCTCGGGGGTCAGGTCGTTCATCATGTTCAGTTCCCGACCCAGATAAACGTAGCTGGTGCATTCGGATATGTTCGTTCCGTTGAGGGTGAATGGGGCATCCGAGACCCATCCGTTGCGCATGAACATCGTCTTTTGCAGATTCAGCTGAAGACCAATGCATCCACATGTTTCGACGAAACATAGAGTAATAGATATATAGTATTCATAGATAACTTATGGACAACAGATATATATTCATAGATAACTCATATGAAACTCACTCATCTTAACTGTTGATTTTTTGGGCACTTTGTTAAGTATCTTAAAGGCATCACCCCACGAATCTGAGGTGGTACGGATTTCAGGTGGAGTATTCGTATACGGGATCGTAGATTACGAAGAGGTGGGTGATTCCGTCCATTTCTTTCTAATTGCCGTAAAAAACGGCCTGGAAGATACGGCTTCAGGAGTTCTGGAGCACTATTTTCTACAAGGAGCTCGATTGGAGAGCGCCGAGCGATTGCCTTGCGCACGCGCCGCATCTTCCGGATCGTTTTTTACGGGATTTAGGAAGAAATGAACGGAATCATCCCCCTCTCCATAGTACAAGAATCCGTATATGAATACTCCACCTGAAATCCGTACCACCTCAGATTCGTGGGCTTTAAACTGGACACGGATCTTGGATAACGAGGGAACGTTGCAGCCAGCCCAAGTATAGTCTTTGTAACTAAAATGATTTGTGTTTTGAATGTGAGGAGGTAGGTATGTGAACCATCCCTATGAATTTAAAAAGCGTCTGCTGGCGGTCCCAGTTATCTTTGACATCGCTTCTCCTCTCCTACAGTATGAAAATACTCATTATCACCATTGAACACCATCATAAATTCCATAATTAGATGGGCTCCGAGTAGATGAGATTCGTCCCTATTTAAAATTTGAGTAATTGAAATTGATTAAATGATCGTTTTTAATTGATATCATTAATGATTGGATTTTTCAGCATGGTTCCAGAAAGGGTAAAAATATAAGGTTTATTCGTCAAGATCTAATAATACTATATAATTTCCCTGTGTAATGTGCCCTATGGCAATTTAATATCAAAAACTCATGTAATATCTTTTAACGTGCTGTTAATTTTCAGTTGGAACATAGTATTGTACCCATTTTCACCAAGAATACATGATTTTTTTAAACAATTTCATATTCTTCTCTCCTTAAAACTCCAGCATGGTAGATCTTTTATTTTTACGGGCTGAAGGAGCAGATTGCACGAATTTTTTACTGCCGTCTTCTTATCTTGTACTTGTTGAATAATAGATGATGTTTATTGTTTATTTTTTTTGTTCTTAAAATTCGATACAACTCGGTCTCATATCTGTGGTCGTTGCGATGTGTTTTTAAATTGTTGTTACAGCGAAAAAAAAACCCCGGGAATATTACAATTTCCTTTGTGATTTTTTTTTGTCTGAATAAAAAATTAAAACTCCTAGTGTTTGTTGCGTGTTTTGTAACATTTGTTTATTTGTTTGCTGTAAACAACAGTACGGTCGCTAATAGATCCAAACTAAAGCAAGACGATTAGCTAGTCCTCAGACATTTCTAGCCTGATGTGGGCGGAAATTAATTATTTATCCGATAACTAGTTCCTCCTAACCAAGTTTAAAAGGATAAAAGACAAGATTATAGGGTTCCAGAATCCTTTCAGGATGCGCCAACGCACTCGTCCTCTTTTCAGAATAGAGGGAAGTTTATGAATACGTTTAAGGGCCTGCGGTAGAGTTGTGGATTATAAAGAGAAGTGTGGGTGTTTATGTTTATTGTTTATTTATTCCTGTAAAAATATGGTTTATTTGTTGAAATTCGTAAATATATATAATGGCGCCCTTAACTCGTATGGGCCAATCAACGTAGTAATTAAGCTTTTACCCTAGCCTTTTATCCTAGTAATTCTGAAACCATTTTATTGAGTTGGGAGATTTAGGAAGGATGCCAACTACGTGGTTGGCCTCGGCCCGGTTTCGAACCATCTACCGTGCGGAAACTCCCACCGCTGCGCTACATTTAGGGTGGTCCGCGTGAAGCGTGAAGGGCTATGGAAAATCCAGTGATTCGGTGATTGTTTGAGCCAAAGAACCAGTGAACAACACCAGCTGGACTTGCTACAAAATTGGGTCCCAGCCCATGGGGCAAAGAAGACATTGGACTGGAGTGAGACCAATCCTTAGGATTTCTGGACGAAGGTGTTTGGAAGTTAAACTCCTCAATCTCAGTTTTTTTTTGATTTTGCTGTGTGGCCGATTTCAGAGCAGAAAGCTTGCTCTTTTGAGCACAAGTCACTGGAGTCATTCGCTGAACTGAGCCCTGGATGAGGCACGGGGGCATGGGAACTGGCAAGAGAACTGATCGTGCGCATCCTCAAAAATTTCCGGAAGAGATTGGATCTTCTATTGAAGTCGAAAGCGGTCATTCTGCATGTGATGTGTGAGATCATACGTAGAATATTTTGACTAATGAATTTGAGGAAAAAAATTCTTGTTTTGATTAATTGGTGCAAAGTTGTGGGTAATTTTTTTTGTGTCATATTTCCTGTGGACTCTTCAGGGCATAGAGGTTAAGTTTGTTCGCATAGATGGAGTATGGAAGGAGTACAGGCTCAGCGGACCCTTTAAATAAAATATTTATGGTCAGATCAGCCGATAAGGGGCATCAAATAACTATTTTCAATGAATGTCCAACTATAACTCTTTAGAAAGGCACTTCACGACCGTATTCCTTCACCGTTACCGTATTCCTTCAAATTCACCTTAAGTTCATATCCTAGGAGTAGCTTTGCGTTTGGATTTAGTCTCAAATAAATATCCTTGCAAATTCTTTGATATAAACGTATAGTGCTTGAATCTTCCATATTTGTAGAACTAAGAGAACTCTGTATTAGAAATTTTTAAAAAATGTAAATTTTACTTATACAACGATTTGAAAGACTATTTAATTAATGTAAAATTTTGATAACACCTATTTTTGCGAAGTTCAATTAATAAAGTTCTAATAGGAACACCTGAAAAATTAAGTTGTAGGTTTCCATTTGCATCTGTAATCCACGACAAGAAGATTAATCTTACGGCAAATTTTTAAATTCCACTAAAAATTCCACTAAATTTCAGTTTACTTCTTCTCACAGCCTCTGCAGCAGCGACGGCATCCGTATCCACGACCGTAGCCGAACGGACGACCGTAGAAATATGAACGACGAAAGCCGAATGGACCACCAAATCCATACGGTCTACCAAAAGGTCCACCAAAAGGTCCACCAAAAGGTCCACCAAATGGTCCACGAAATGGTCCACCAAATGGCCCATCAAATCCAAATTGACGTTTTACTCTCGTTAACCTAAAATTTTGAGAGTTCTGTTAGATTTATCTCAATTTCCAGTGAAATATTCTTACAGATCTTCTCCAATCTGCACGATGTGTTCTGGTTTCCTCTCGGATATTTTTTCAATCGGCGACGGGGCAGCGATAGCAGCGTGGAAGATCGGAAATAAGAAAAGCAAGGCTAAATTTCTTTCCATCCTCTTTCCTTCTTTTAAGCTGCCAATCTGAAACTTTTCACATCTGTTTCTCGTTGTTTTCCTGATAAATAAAGAGATCCTTGAATTATTGACGTAGGAAATGCGTTTACGTTACAAAGGGACCATCGAAATTCTGAGATTTTAGTACTTTTTTTCAAAAAAAACTTATTATTGAGTAATATCTTCAATTATATGTGAAAGCAATTTATGAAAACCTGGAATAATTATTTCAAAGAGGTAAAACAAAATACAAATAATACAAATTTGGCAGCGCATAATACATTTCCCGAAATTTGCAATAAAAGAGATTAGTTCCACTGGTGAAAAGCATTAGGATGTGTGTCGTAGCGAAAAAAATTCGATCAATTCTTATTTTCAATCCTTTTTTTCCTTCCTAATAAATTTTTACGCTTTAGAAAGCAAAAATTCAAATGCAAAACACGTACTACATAGTTGATGGTGGTAGAGCTCAAATTCATTTCCTGGATTTTTTTCTTCTTTTAAAAAAAGGTTTCTGAGTGGGGTTCACAAATGGGACGCTTTTTCCAGGATTTCTTTTGTCATACATTTTGTTTTTTTTCAGGTTTTTCCAGGAGTTTCTGAGTTTTGCAGGATTTCTTTTGTCGTAGCTAGGCACTCTACTGTTTGCCGGTTTCAATGTGATACTCGTTTGACATTGGAGGTGATGTTGTTTTGTTTTTTTTTTGCTCGACCTATTAGTAATTTAGTTTCAATATCATCTTAGCAAGACAAAGTTGGTCGGATAGAGATACATCCGAAAAACATCTCTCCAGACTAATATCATAACTCTTATTGTTGGGATTTATGAAGGTAAAAAAAATCCATGCAAAGTCTAAAAAAAAAATCTAAAGTTAAATTGCTGCTAAAGCAGTCAAAAAAAAAACGCATTGGTACGAGATTACCACCTTATGAGAAAAATGTGGAAACGGCTGTGTAGGAGCTTGGAAGACTTCTTTTTAAAGGCGAAATTAAAAGCAAAAGCTTGCTACGATTTTTTCCCAACGTTTTTAGGACAATGCACTTTGGTGGTCCACTTATTGAACTGCATTCTTTTACAACACTCATATGAACGTCTTTGTTCATCTCTGTATCAACCCTTGTTCATCCCCATCTCCGAAAAAGTCATTGTTCAGCAAAATGATTGATGGATTTTAATTGGAGAGTGCGTATGATTCCCCGAACCATGGAGAATGACAGGATTAACACGTGAAAAATCATCCAACGGGCAAAAATTAAGTATTAATTAAAAAAGCGCTTTACTTTCTGAAAAAGAAAGACTTCAAAAGAGTAGTTTTAAATTGATTTTCTTGAGCTGTAGCCAAGATTGGTATTGATCGTTTCGATAACGATAACTCTGACGAAGGCTTTGACGAAGGCAATAACGTTTCGGCGTTATCGCCTTGGTCAGATCCTGGAAAATTCAAAAGCCATTAGTGATTTATCCCCTCAAGCGCCTCATCACCCTACAGAAAGCATCCAAACAACTTCAAAAGATTTTTTTTTACTTAAACCCTTGTACAAAATCGTCTTGGAACAAGTGTTGTAAGTGACTTTAATAAACCAGCATTGGAACAAATTTTACGAGAGACTTAAATAAACCCGAGTGTTTGTTAAATTTTCTTCAAATTATCAGCATCCGATCCTTGTGAATGAGGAAGTGTCCCATTTTCTGAGTGTTATGAACCGTCCATAAATGAATGCTATAGAGGAACACTTGGACGTAAAGAGGGTTGTGAGTTCGCAAAAATTCCGATCTGCCTCCACTTCTTTCGGTTTTTTTCTTCGAGATCCCAAAGCTAATCGCCTGCCATTCCTGCTGGGTTACTAGACCCCATGTTGTTCGTAAATGAGCCGAAAAACCATTCGCTAGATGAAAGTTTAGCAATTTTTGTTAATTTTATTTGTTAATTAATCAGTTCTCAATTTTATTTGTTAATTAATTAGTTGTTGATTTCATATTTTTTAACTTATTTTTTACTTTTTAATCTATTTTTAGTTTTTCTAAGTCTAATCAAATAACATAGAGTGGGTTTTTTTATGCTAAAACATGAAAATGATTTTTTTCCACTATTTATTCCGATCATCTTCGTCCCATTATTCGGATGATTAAATACAGTTGCAGAATTTTTTCTCACCTGATCTAACTGGGTGGCTTGTGATCGACCAGTTTTTATTTACATAGTAAATGAATATTAAGGAATCATTTAAGTAGTAATAAGATTTGCCAAATCCAGTGAGTTCCTTGGGTCAATTATGACTAGGATTACGGTAGACCTCATAGTTGTGGTATCATTTTTCACAAAATTTACTGAAGAAATCTTCATCCGTTATTCTTCGAACATCAGCAGTAGTCGAGGTGAGGATTCGTGTGAGTGAAGTAGATGTTATTATAGGTAAACGACGTAAATAAAGAATTTACTATTTATATAAATCTCCAATTAATATTTACAGTAAATTCTTTATTTACATTTAAATTAAGTAAATTCATATTAATATTTTAATTAATACTACACGATTAGAGTTTCATTTCGCTTTCAGAATCTCTGTGTAGATCATGTAATCCGATGCGCTAAGTTTGTTTCGCCACCAGCAACATTCCGAAGGATTCCCGTAAATTTCTCAGACTGTTCCAAAAAAAATTGCATAAAAAATCTAAGCACAGCATATCCTTACTCGTTGAACATTATTTATGTTTTCTAAATATGCATCATGCATAAAATTCTCTAAAACATTCAACACTTATGTCGAATTTCTTCATTATCTTTTTTTTTGGTTTTCCGTAGATGTTTTATGGTTCCAGGAAGGACAGTCATTGGTTAACATGTTGACGTGAATCACTTCTTCTTTTGAATTAATTATGTAAAAGTTCCGGACCACTTTTTTCAATTTTTTTCTTTCTAGAACATTCGTAAGCGGGATGGTCTCGGACCTGATTTTCACTAGTCCTGAGATTTGAGAAACGTCCGATGCCATAGGAATGGGTAGGACAGATTCAGGGTAGTCGTAATTTTCTAGGACGAGCTGTTTTCGACAACCTGCAAAGTTGAGATCCTTTATTTTTACCTTTAAAACTAAAAATTAATAAATTTAAACTAAAATCCCGAGTGATGAGTCCAGCGGTGACCACGTATTGTGGATTGTGATGTTTTCAGTGTTGTCGCTGCAACTTAAACCCAATTAGTTCATGGTCTCCTGAAAACCTCCGGAAACCCGGCGCAAATACGTAGTTGGGTGCGTTCGAAGTGATGGACCGTTGCTTGCTGCAATCGAATTGCGGAGATAAGCAAGGTCCCATCAAGATATCGTGGTACTCCGATGTATAACGCTTCTGATGATTTTTTTAGTTCTTTGGGACAGATTATTTAATTAAGATTATCTTATTATTCAGTTATATTCAACGTAATTTATATTCAGTTTCAAACTTCTTCCTCTGATTTCTTCAGCATAAGAAATACATATACAATAAAAATATTCACATCAAATTCTACAGCTTTTTTCCCAGATTTATCCTTCCCTTCAGGAAAAACAAAGACTTTCATAAACCGGAAGATAGATTAGAAAATTAAATTTGTACAAGTTTCAGGGTTGCCCTTGTAGACCACTTCTCTCTTTAGCTTAACTTGGGAAAAAAAAACAGGTGTAGTAAATAACAATCTGAATCATCTTCACCTTTATATGCAAAAAAAAAAACATCAAAATCGTGAGAAAACAATTAGGAAAATCACAAGAAATATGGGTCTAAGAACATTAATGTGTTTACAATTTATCTACGAGATTTTCATTCAATTAGACAGATATTTTCATAATTATTAGCTCAATACGTTATTATTTGTGTTTATTTGATTCCCTTCTTACTTCCATGGAAGCGGAACCACAACATTGAAACACTGTACAACACGTAGGGGTAAAGGTAATTTTCTCATCTTTATAATCTCTTACCGACGGTAATTGACGAAGAGAATTACTCAACGGCACGGCAAGTTTTGTTTTGTTGATCGTTTGATGGTCGTACTTTCGATGACGACATTCCTGGAACAGGTTCCCGAACCAACGCCCTGTTGTTGAAGGAATATTGTTCGCCGAATGTGAACTTTTTTCCTGGTTTCTTCTTGTTCCTTGCGACGTCGAGATAACGAGGGAAACATTGGAAAAAAGAAGAAAAAAGAAGTGGAAATTTTGACTTTTATACGCTACTTCCGGGATCGCTTCATCTAGCATTTTAACTCTTATAGGGTGGATAGAGAGCTTCTGGAAAAGTGCTGCATTTTAATGAAAATGAATAAAAGGAGCTAATATTAAAAGAAAACTAAAATGTAATATCATGAAAAATTTTTTTTAATTTCATCGCCGCTTGGTACATTATGTATGTACCGTATGTATATACTTGTATTTAAAGTTCAAAGTAGTTAATTTCTGTGCTAAGATTTTTTTTTAATTTTTGTGTTTATTTTAAGTAGACCTTCATCAGAAGAGTGTTGCACGTTTTCTCCTATTTTCTGAGCATAACGTTCTTTCAGCTATATTTCCCATCCCATCCTGAGAATCCAGACCCAAAAAAACTTGATGTCATGCGCTCAAAAGAGAAAACTCACTTTGTTCTAAATCTACTAAGTACAAATAAAATTGATAACGTTGTTACAAGTAATTTCTCATCCTACCAAATACGAAGAAGTAAATAAATAAAAAGAAAACTTTGAACCTTAAATATAATAAAAAACTAAATCTAAATCTACCAAGATCGGAAAATTCCAATTTTATTCGGATTTGATAGATTTTTGTTACAAGTTGATCGAAGAGGTAGCTCCACTTACCTTCTAATTTATCTCTGCTCGTTTCCTATTATTTATTCGAAATGCAGAGGTGAAGAAAGAGAGTAGTGGCCTGCAAAATGCAAATTCACCGACTACAGTAAACCTTGTTAGTGTAAGAAATTTTTCTTAATATATACCTCACTCCGGCACCTCGCTGTAAATCATTTTTTTTTAATTTTTTGGATTGAAAAATGTTATCGATTTTTCCAATTAAATGAAAATATTCTGCAGAAAATGTTTCGAGGGTAAGGTACTTCTATGTGAGTTGGATATCGTCTAAACAGTTGTCATAGGTTTTTAACTGAACAATTGTTTTTTTCGATGCAATCCTACAACTATTATTTTATTATTTTATTTTATTTTTATTATATTATTGTATTATTATTTTTTCATATCACTTTATTATTACTAGGAACTATTTTTTTTAGCAAAAGAAAAAGAAATTTATGTAGTAGAATTATGTTATTTGTTATCATTAAAATTAATATTAAATTAAATTATTATTAAAATTTATGTATTTATGTAGTCTGCAACCACTCACACCAAATTTTGTAATGACTTTTTTTTACCTTTTCCACTTAACGCTGCGTTTCTAATGAAATGTTCACCAGCACAACTTCTTTCGTAGATAAAAATTTACAAGAGGAAAACCGATAATTTGTACCTGCCCACGTTCAGAATACCATGAAAATCCATGGATTCAGCATCCACATCTACATGGGTAACAACATTCTTCTTCCGTATTTCACACAGGAAGCAAACCATCACCAGGATCTCTAAATCCTCAACCTCCATAACCACCATCAGCCTCATCCATCGTAGCTCAAGTTTTAGGGTTGCTGGAAAAAAGGAAAAGCTTGTAAAAGGAAAAAGAAAATGTGACAAAACTATTCGGAAACGTGCACATCAATGGATAGAGAATCCGTGAATGCCGCAAATTTTCTGCAAAAAGCCTTAGCCTCACTCAGAAAAAAAAACAAGCAATTAAACTAAGTTTGAACGAGTACAGGTCAAATGTAATGAGTGATCGATCACTGATCAGTGATAAGCTGGAATAGTTCCACAAAACGCTTCATCGCTAAAATTATTCTTTTCCAAACAGAATCCAATACTATCCACTTATTAATTATTAATTAACTAATACATTTTGCGTGGATTAAGAAATTTACACGTATCATATAAAGATTCTAAAGTGTTCTTAAGGATTTTTATCCGCTGCTTTTCCTAAACTAAGACGGTGTCACCGGAAAGATTTCTTAATACATCCTAAAAGTGTGCAATGATTAGGGGAAAGAAAATCAGCAAATGTCAAATGTTTTCCTGAAGGTAATGGGCACTTGTATATAGCCTAAAAATTAGCTATTTTTCCACTATTTTAATTCTCAGATATCAAATCAGAATTCGAAGATTCCCCTTCTTATTTTAGTAGAAATACGTTTACTATTGGAATAAAACTGATGGTCTAATAACTGACAGTGTTGTCTTGGTAAGAAATTTTTTAAGAAAAGAAGAAAGAGCAAAGAAAGAAAATTTTCTAAGCAAAAAAAGAAAGAAAGAGAAGAAAAAGAGGAAAAAAGATAACCTGATACCAGTTCTCATCAGCTCATGAGATGGATTTGAGCTAAGTAGGACAAATAAGAAATGAGAAGTAATTACTCGAATGAGTGATTGTCTAACAGAACAGTGACTAGCATTCTAAACATTTTGGTGTGGAACACTTTTTTTTTGAAAAAAGCGGTACATTGAGAAGCGATTTACAATTCTGAACAGACACACCGATGGATGTTTCGTGCGTCGCTCAAAAACTTCCATTTGTCGATGATTTTAGAGGCACCTTCAGATTTCGCTAATTTGAAGTGTTACATCTTCTCTGAAAATAAAGTGAGTTTTTAGATATGAAAGAAAACAGTTTTCTGTTTAAAACGAACATGTTCTGAGTTGCTCAAAACATGGATTTCAAGTACTAGGTGCACGTAATCATAGTTGTGAAAATTTTTTTATCTGCTTTGTAGGTAGAGACCAATATTTCTTCCTCAAAAATCATTCACCTCATTGATAATGGTTATTTGCATCTGTAGACTGTGTCGGAGAGTAAATTCAACACATTATCCTCGTTTTTTTCTTCCTTTTTTCTCCTCCTTGGGCGGGTGTAGCGCAGTCGGTAAGAGGTTGTGCTGTCTGCACAATCGATTGGAGGTTCGAATCCGCCCTAGTGCTCACCAAACCTTTAATCTCTCCGGGGTCGATAAATTGGTAACTGACTTGTCTGCGAGGATACAAGCACTAACTTGACACATCGGCTAGCCCCAGTTACACGTTCGTAAACCTCAAACGATTCTGAATTGAAGTGAACGTGGTAGCGAAGGTCCCAAGCGGAATGATTAACGCCAGACACATTGTCCTCTATCGTTTTATCCTTTCTTTTCTCTGGTAGCTTCCCTGTCCTTGAAAAGTAAATTTTGCAACCAAAAAATTGGTTGATTTTTATCGCCTGAGCGCCCGTTGGTTGCGCGTAGCGGGCCGAGTTACGGTATAGGGGCGTGGCAGTTGAAGACACTTCGCGGCAACCATGCAAATTCAGAGTAGCCACTACTATTTTTGATCTTAAAGGGGGCAAAAGATAAAGAAAAGGATGAACTACCTACTTAAGTTATGATTTAACTGTTTACACAATGAGAATACGATAAAGGGAAGCTTGTGAAGCAAAATAACACACGACTTCAAAACACAAAAAACTTCCCGGACATCTTTTCTTTTAACTTTTTACGATTTTTCATTATTATTTGTGTTTAATATTGAAAGAAAAATAACTGTGTAGCTTCAGCAAAGCCCCTTTCGAATAGTTTTATTGTCTGTTTTGCTTCTAGAACCACTCTACAATCTTTGTTTGTGCAGATTCAATTTTTGTCCGGTTATTTGTTTTTGTGGAGAGGGTGTAGTGTAGCGGTTAGAGGTTCCGCTTACTGCACAATCGATCGGAGGTTCGAATCCGCCCTAGTGCTCACCAAGCCTTTCATCCCTCCGTTGTAGATAAATTGGTACCAGACTTGTCTGGGAGGATAAAAACACTGACTTGACACATCGGCTAGCCACCGCAAGTCATTGTATAGGCCAGCTACACTTTCGTGAACCTCAAACGATTCTGAATTGAGGTGAACATGCTGACGGGTCCCAAGTAGATTGATTAACGCCAAAAACTTTAAACTTTAACTTTATTTTTTTTTGTAAATTATTAAAATTCTCTGATTGAAAGTAGAGGAATCATGGTTGTATCTCAAAATTCGCACAGTTGCGCAAAAAAAAGCAGGGCAGAAAATGAATCTTTTGATTCGAAGATGTTAGGAAGGTATAGGGAGCAAAAGTGACTGTTAAACTAAAGTAAAAAGACTCTACTAGGTCTACTTAGGTTATGGTTAAAGTAGCCCTATTTATGCACTATTACAAAGATTAAGTAATAAAAAACAAAAAAAAAGTAGAAAAACAGAGGTTCCAATAGATTTGAAACATCACGTGGTACTAAAAAATTCTACGACTACCCATCCAAAGTCCGCCATAAGTTAAACAAGGTCGATTCGCCACCATACTTGAGTCAGAACCACATGAAGCACGGACAGCTGCGTAAGCGGTGCTGCGCTCGAAGCGGCGCGGTGAAGCGTAGGATCGTGTAAAGATCGTTGCTACCGCCATCCATCTCTGTAGTTCCGCCACGATTCCAACCGCTACGCCCTACCGCACCGCTTCTAGCGCAGCCGCTTACGCAACTGTCCGTGCGTCATGTCGTTTGAGCCGATTATATACGTCCTGCCGGATGGACTTGCTAAGGGTTTCGATCAAGGTGACTGACTAACGAGTGCAGGCCGTGGTGATGTTGAACGCGGGTCAACGGTGTTGAATAAATGAAGAGAATGAATCACAAACTCATTGTTCAGTGTATTTTCCTCCACGAGAACGAAATCCAAATAGGTCCAGACAATCACTTCTTTGTGTTTATGGAATCATAAAATACGCGTTACCCTTGTCGGCGGTTCGCCTTCACATTTAGCATGTATTTAAAGAACAATTAGAAGTAGAAGGCATATTACTGTGAATTCGATGCGAGACCGAGCAGCAGAGCGTGAGCGTGGAAGCAGTGAACCGCGTTCCTGACTGATTATCTCAGGTGACATTCCTTTCTACAACGAAAACGTTCGCCGAACGATGGTTTTTTCCCAGAATAATCGATGCGCGAGGTTGTGTATATAACGGGATTTTTAGCCTTTCAGTTCAGCACTGCCTCCTCCTTTCTACAATCTTTTCTTCTTCTCCACTTGACTTCTAACAAGAGCTTTGAATTTTACAGTACTTTCTCGTTTTCGCAGCCCCCAGCTGTTTCATCCGTGGCCTAAGGATTTTCTTCTATAAATCTTTAAATGGTCTTAATTTCTTCAAATAGAATTTTTGTCGAAATATGAAGCTTTTTATTTGTAGAAATTTCTTCGTATCCTTCTTATAATACTTAAGTGACATAGTACACGTGAAATCCTATCCTTCTACGGTTTGGAAAAAAATCATAGAAATTAAACTTCTGACTTTTTTTTTAGAGGAGATGACATTATATTGAATAATTGAATGTGGTCTTGTCTTGCGTAGAACATAATCGTTGGGCCTCACACTGTTTCCATTTTATAAAAAACAAAAATCGATAACTCGTGGTTCTACATTTAGGATAAACTTTACAATCCTTAGATCATCTCCATTAACGGAAAGAAGTTGTCTATGTACAGTAAGACAACTTCTTTCCGTTAATGGAGATGCCTGTGAAATCTTCTTTTTTGGATAACAGTAAATCCTTAAATTTGCTCGGACTACTAAATTATACGCAAAAAAAGAATCCACTCTCTCTTTCAGCTTTCAGTACCTGAGAAAGCTGTTCACTAAGTGAACAAGTAATCGTGGTTTCTTATTATTATTATTATTATATTATTGTTATTATTATTATTTTATTCTGTAACGTATATCTGTACCCTTTACTGTTCTTTTTTTTATGATGTATATTTGTGCTATTTGTTCTTTGTATACTCTATTCTCACACGCGTGGATATAAAGGAGAAATAAATAAATAAACAACTAAACAAATTTCGTGAATATAGGCTCATTGTGCGATTAACGATCCCTTAATTATAGGAAATTTAACTTTAATAATTTCCTGCTGTTTATCACAATGAGCCTTGGGTTTTTTTTGTAACTTTTTGAAAAAAAATTCTCCAAATCGATTCTTCAAAGCAATTGCGATTTAGCATGCGTATTCTATTTTTCTTCGCCGTTCTGCTAGCAGTACTAGTCGCTGCCTGTGCATTTCCCGCGGCTGATGAGCCCCTGTAAGTCTGATTTGATCTACTTGATTAATCGATACGAACTGATCCATGAAAGCAATTCTATAATTACAGACTGATTCGAACGAAACGTCAACGTCGATTCGGCTATGGTTATGGTGGTTGGGGCGGAATGGGCGGGTGGGGTGGTGGTTATCCTGGTTTCGGCGGCGGTTTTGGTGGATGGGGCGGTGGCTACCCTGGATTCGGTGGCATGTATCCAGGAATGATGGGATAACACGGAGAACGCTGTGATATCGATTTACTGAATTTGTAAAAAAAATACATACCTAAACAAATAAGCATAAATAAAAATAGGTGTTTTCTTTTGTTGTTTACGTATTAGCGGAGTTCAAAAACGAGTGTTCTGCTGCACGGATAGTTACTGGCAATTCTACATTTATCTTGATTTATGACAAGAAAGTGTGGAATATGTTTGATCGCAATAAGTAAGAAAACTCAAGAAAAACTATTTAATATTAACAAAACATTCTGTGTTAATTGTTGAGGATTAATAAGACTAAAAGTCATTGTTTGAACAATGTTTTTAAACTGTAGCGGTATCAAAGAGCTTTAAATGTAAAACGAAGAAATCCAGGAATGGGTAGAACAAGACTGAACGCAGGGAAAATTCCACCTTACTCACAGTTTTCGAAGTTTTTGTTTAAATCTCTCAAAATAGACATCGGTTATTCTTGTGTCATAGCCTCATAATTATTTATTATTAATTTTAGTATATTTATATGATTTTATTTACTAGCTATTTGTTTATTTCGTTCATTTATTTTATATTTATTTTTTTAGTTTTTTGACACAGATGTTCCCCAAGGAAATTCTATATCGTTGTGTTAATGTTTGGATAAAAGTGATCGTAGAGAACAATCACAACCTTACAGAAAATATGCATCACAGCAAATTTTCTAGGAATTTCTTTTTTAATTAAAAAATTTTTTTAGTTAGTTGCGAAGCTACGTGGCGTGTCCCCAGGTGGAGGATAGAAAGATAATCACACACCAAAAGCGACCTTGTGGTTGAGACTGAGGCACAGGTGAGGACGGACTTCCTGTTTCTGTGCAACGGAGGCGGTTTGGAGTCGTCTCTAACAAATAAGCTGCACTTGTCCACCCCGGGAGAACACAACGTTCTCACAAAAACTCATGGAACTTGAAGCTCGCAACCTGGGTTTTGAAAGAATATTCATACACGGTAATAAGAAAGAGTCTCCTGATTCCCGAGGAAAGCCTGGTACGGTAGCCCCAGGAAGGACCGGGTTGCAGGTGTCATTAGGGTAACCGAAACGGAAAAAGACTAGGATGGCGATCTGTACTTATAACGCCCGTACGCTTGCATCGGGTGTGCCCATTGAAGATGAGGCAAACCAAGAAGTTTAACTACAACGTCACCAGACTGATCGAGACGAGGCGACGCCACCCACTAAACGCCGTCTATGACATTGGAGAAGAACTGTTCTTAGGAACGTGTGACAGTAGAGGAGTTGGCGTCGTCGTCAACACGAATATGGCAATAATGAAATAAAGGAATAAACCAGAATCGGACGTCTGCGGATGAGAAGATGTGGTCCAACACCAGCTTTGACTATCTCCGTCGCTTACTCTCCAACATAAAGCTACAAAGAAGAAGAAGTCGAAGCTTTCTATATGGACCTGGAGAAATTCTACCGAAAAGGTCATAATTCGTGATTTCAACGCCAAAAGTGGTCCGAGAAGAGCGCCTGAGGAAGTTCATATCGGGACCCACGACATGCAATGGAATGACTATGGGGAGAGACTCTCCGAATTCATCATGACGACTAAGGCCACAAAGGGATCTCAAAATTCAGAAGCCCTACTCTCTACGCTAGACCTGGGATTCACCCGGTGGAGGATGAAATACTGGAATTGACGACATCAGTAAAAGGTTCTGCTTGACGAACGTCGCCAAAGTTTTATACAGGATCGGGCCATCGCCTCCTCCAGGGAAGATTCTTGTTTACTCGGAGAGAAAAGAAAGCCGCAAAGTTCAGAGAGCGAAGTTTCAGAACCCTCATTAATTGGGACCTTTTCGCTACGCTAGCTGGGTCTTGAGAAAATTCCGCAATGGGCAGCATTGACGATGGATACGATCGGCTCGTTGAACATCTTCATGACTGCACGAGAGAGGCTGTGAGAACTCACGTGTGAGCTCGCTAGACAAGAAATTCATAACTCTCATGAACACAAAACTTTTGCAGCCAATTTTGCACAGCGTAGCTGATATCAGTCTTATGGTTTGCTTATTCATAAAATAATAATAAATAGTAAATGAAATTCAGGTGTATTAGGTGCGAAAGACCTGAATCAAGATGATTGACTAACGAGAACATGGCGGGGTGAACGGTGTTGAATAAGTGAAGTGAATGAGTGACAAATTTGTGGTTCTGTGTACTTTTTACAACAACAGAAAATTTTCGAGAGCGGATGAAGATTTCCTAATGTTTTCTGAATTTTAGAAAACTCGTTGTCTTCGTCAGCACGCGTTCTGGTACCTTCCGTGTTTGGTGACCAATTAGGACCACAGTACATACTGTTGTGTATCCAATAGTAGGCCGAGTAACAGAATGAGAGCGAACTCAAAGAACTATGTTGCTGATATTTCATCTTAGATTACTTCCCTCTCTTCTTCTACCATGAAAACGAGAAAATGTCTACTCGTTTCGAATAAGCACGAGTTAACCACTTCGTCAAACTGCGGTTTTTCCTCAAAATAATCGATACATGCGACTGTGTATATAACGAGGCTTTCGGCGAGTTCACTTCTGTACTTCCTCCTCCATCCTTCCGTCTTTTCTTCACCTTAACCTGACTTCCAACCAGAGCATAGATTTCCACAGTACTTTCTCGATTTCCTTGCCCGGCAGTTGCTTCACCTGGCTAAGGGATTTAATCTTCGTGAAATGTTCATCACTGTATGTTAAAGGCATCACTCCACGAATCTGAGGTGCTACGGATTTCAGGTGGAGTATTCGTATACGGGATAGTAGATTATGGAGAGGGGGATGATTCCGTCCATTTTTTCCTAATTGCCGTAAAAAAACGGCCCTGAAGATGCGGCTCGTGCACACGGGTGACGCGCTCCAATCGAACTCCTTGTAGAAAATAGCGCGCCGGAACGCCCGTAGCCGTATCACCTCAGATTCGTGGAGTGATGCCTTTAAACTAATTATTTGTAGAACCCTAACAGTACTTATACTTGGCGGATATATTATGTCTAAAATCCTACTCTATTGGTTTGAATAAAATCTTGAAAAATAAACTTTTGATTTCTTTCAAAGGAACTGATACTAAACAGCTAAACGTGCTGTGGTTTTGCGTCAAAAAATCAGAAAAAAATCAGAAAAAATCGTTAAGCCTCATTCTGTTTCCACTTTATAAAATAAAAAAGTTAATAACTCGTAGTCCTTTAATAATTCGGCTTACGTTTGAAAATCGAGTGAATAGAATTGATATGAGAATGTTCTCAATCGAATAATACTAAATTAAGAACTCCGTTTAAAATTTATGAAATTGAAAAAAAATCGATAACACGTGGTACTACGTTTGAGATTAAGTTAACTATCCTTAGATCTTCAGTGAGGCAAATTTTTTTTCCGTTAACAGAGCTGTTCGTGAAGTCTTCTTGTTCAAATGTATTTCTTATTGTTCTTTGTATACTCTATCCCCACAGGCGTGTGTAAGCATGTAAAGAAGAAGTAAATAAATAAATGAATTTTTTGAATATAACCTCATTGTGGGATTAACGACCGCTCAGTTATAGGAAATCTAATTTTTAAATAATTTTCTACTGTTGATCACTAAAATCTCGAGCTTTTTTCGTAGCATTTCAAACAAATTCCCTAATTGATTTTCTAAAACAATTGCGATTTAGCATGCGTATTCTATTTTTCTTCGCCGTTCTGCTAGCAATAGTAGTCGCTGCCTGTGCATTTCCCGCGGCTGATGAGCCCCTGTAAGTCTGATCTGGATCCACTTGTTTGATCTACACCAATCCATTCAGGAAAGCAATTCTATAATTACAGTCTAATTCGAACGAAACGCCAACGTCGATTCGGCTATGGTGGTTGGGGCGGAATAGGCGGATGGGGTGGTGGTTATCCTGGTTTCGGCGGCGGTTTTGGCGGATGGGGTGGTGGCTACTACCCTGGATTCGGCGGTGGCTTTTATCCAGGAATGATCGGATAATACGGAGAACGCTTTGATATCGATTTACTGAATTTGTAAAAATACATACCTAAACAAATATGCATAAATAAAAATTAGTGTTTTTCGTGTTATTTACTTATCGACAGAGTTCGTCGAATATTCTGCTGTGCAGATTCCTGCGGCATATTTTTTTTTTCAATTTCGAGCAACGGCAAGAAAGATGCGGAATATATATTCCGATCGCATCCGTGAGCAAACTCAAAATATGAGTAAAATAAGGTTGAAGTTAGAAAATCATTGTAGACTACTGCTAATAAGCAAAAATAATTATTTAATTACGGTGTTGGTGTCCCATTTTTTCAATCTCTTAATGCTTGCGTCAAGAGTCGTGCCAAAGCATCGTATACTACTACACATCACCCCAAAGATTTTTTTCAAAAATATTTCTATTAAAAAACAACTCTCTTGGTTGTCAGATATAAAATAAAAAAAGCTCTTAATATTTATACTCTATGATAACTCTTGTTTTTTTTCACCTTAGATTTATTTTTCTTCTCTTCATAATAGCGAATACATCTTGTCAACCATACGTTTCCATGGCTCTACGAGATCAGCATCGGCTATTTTTAGCCCGTTACAGACGTACGCGTATGAGAGACGGTTGTGCACGTCGACGCGTACATTTTGACCTCCAAACCCGGAGTGACCAAAAATCCATTGACCCTGAAAATCCTCTCGGCATTAGTTTTTTATTCTTACTTATGTTTTTTTTTCGGAGTTTTTATTTATTATTGGTGGGGATAGTATAAATATGAATTAATCAAAGTGAATAATTTATGAATGATTCATGTGAGCCCCTTTGAAAGCCCCTTTGAAAAAATTATATCCGTGTAGATTTCTTTCTCATATAGAGAGAGAAAAAATGAAAAAAGAGAGATTTTTCTTGAAATGAAATAAAAAGCTCAGCTTAAAGTTGCTTACCATAGGATTTCTAGTAAATTGGTATCCATAACCTTTGCTTTCCTCGTAGCCGATGACCACATCCATTTCATCCTCCAGCACAGGTTGTTCGAAATGTTTATAGAAAGCATCGCTAAGAATTTTCCTCTCAGCCAAGAGTGAATGAAGCTGAGCCAAGGATCTAGCATTTCCTATTCCCATATTTGATGGCATGGGAAGTATTCGATTCTCCAGAGAGTTGTACTGAAATATTTGTATTTATTTCGAAGGTAACAAAAGCGGAACGAGGAATCCAGAAAGATTTTCCGTACATCATCAGTCGTTATCCATCTCCAGGTATCGTAAAGATGCCTGTTGTGTTCGTTGTCGCCGGCATTCCATCGTCTTAACACCTCGGGATTATGTCGTCCTTCCGCCTCGATTTGCAGCTTACTAGGATACTGTAGCGTCGCAACGCGATCGTTGTCGTCCGGATGTTTAAGGCCAATTGATATGTTGGGAATATCTGAAAACACAAAGTGTAAACACCGCGCAGAGACCTTGCGAAACTCTATAAATATATTTTTTTTTTTCCGTGTAGAACTTGTGCCCGAAAAAAAGTAGAAAGACATCGAAAAGCGAAGAGATCATTTTCTTTTCATTTTTATTGGATTTATAATCCTTGCTGGGTAAGCAAATATAAGCCGTTCCACTAGTTTTTCTGGAAAGTGCATTTTTTTTTAAATTGGTAATTTTCTTCTATTCCCTTAGCAGGGTTTTCGGCCTCTTTATTCCGTCTTTGTTTGAAAAAAAATGCATAAAAATTTGGTGGCATGGTTTATTTGCTGGTTACGACATCGAGCAGATAATTTTCTACGAGTTAGTACTAAAATAAAATAAGAGTGACAAAAAAATTGTAGTTACAATGTTTGAGGGGCAGTGCATCCGAGGATCCTTATCTTTTCAAAAAAAAGCTCCTTTGAAGCAGTTAATCAGAAAAATTGTGAGTGAAATTCGCAATTTTTTGACATTCCATAAATAATTAATATATAAACAAATCCAATCCATAAATAATTAGTATATATAAATATTCATCTTCACAAAAGAGAATTGACTATTATGCAAGAAAATGGTATTGTATTTTGATAGCTGCTTTTTCTGTAATTCCCGTTACATGCAGATACAACCGGTACTGTAGGCTTACGGTAACAACCTTGAACAATCAATGTATGGACTTGATCCTCCGCTGAGGTTTGGAAGATTTTAACTTTATTCAGTTAGTGTTAATTTTCTTTTAATTTTAAAATTTATTTTACGTAATTTTATTTGTTACAGATGAATCCCAACTCTTTGCGGAAAAATTATAAATTTTTCTTTTTATATTTAATTTTTCTTTTATATTTTCTCACTTATTTACAAAGCTCAGAATCGAAACTGGGCCATCCTCAGAAACACAGCACACTTGGCAGCATTGTAAAATGTTACAATTCTACAAAGTAGATAAAATAAACTGCATGTAAATAAACAGTAACATATAAATAATTTAAAGAAAATTAAAATAAATAAGGTAAACTAGGTACGCCAATTACAACCAGAAGAATATGTACGTCCCCCTTGTGTGTATTTATCTCTATTTATTTCTGCAAAAGGATTTCTCCTTATGGTTGTTATTTTATTCATTCCTTAATGAAAAAAAAATCAAATTTAACCTAAATTCAAGTAATTAATTTAAGTAACACAGCTCATTACCGTAACATTGTATGAGCTCCTTGAGAATATCATTTACGCCTCTTTTCTTTGAATCGATTCGTCGTATAATTTGATCTATTAAAAATCTGAAAATTTGTTAGGTTATATATAAGACGAGAGCATACCGTTTCTATTTCAAAGTTTGGGACAAAAGTTACCCAAATGTTAACGCATGATAACCCGATTGGGTCCCAGGGGTCCACACAGGGGTGGCATTTTCGAAATATGCACTCATCTTTCGCCAATCAACCACATCTTCTCGATTTATCATCTGCTCGGAATATGGAAGACCTGCCTGGAAGAAATTTGAGGATCAACGTCTCGTTACACTTTCTTGGGACAAAACGAGAGGTTGAAGAGTGATTTTTCCTCGGCACAGAATTTCCCCCAAATTCTATTACCTTATTATTATTTATTTTTATTCTCCCCCCCCTCCCTAACAAATGGTTCTCGTACTCTGGAAATTCACCTAACATAAATTTTGGCACGAGTATGGTTCCATCTCCGGATCACGGACTGACCGTAGAAAGGTTCATCGCGGGTATTTTCAAAAATTTGAACAATTAAATAAAAAGGTTCAAAAAAAGTAAAGTATGAAATGATACCTGATGTAGCACAACGTTAAGTATGGTAATATGTTCCTTGCCGTTTCCAGCAAATTCTGGCCAAAATTCCGCCACTTTTTGACTGTACGAGATATGCTCCTGATCCATGACAATAGCTAGAATCGTGGCGGCCAGACTCTTAAAATCCAAGCCACTATAGGTAAGATAATAATAATAATAATAATAATAATAATAATAATAATAATAATAATAATAATAATAATAATAATAATAATAATAATAATAATAATAATAATAATAATAATAATAATAGTAATAATAATAATAATAATAATAATAATAATAATAATAATAATAATAATAATAATAATAGCAATAGCAATAATAGCAATAATAATAATAATAGTGATAGTAATAATAATAATAATAGTGATAGTAATAATAATAATAATAGTGATAGTATAATAATAATAATAATAATAATAATAATAATAATAATAATAATAATAATAATAATAATAATAATAATAATAATAATAATAGTAATAATAATAATAATAATAATAATAATAATAATAATAATAATAATAATAATAATAATAATAATAATAATAGCAATAGCAATAATAGCAATAATAATAATAATAGTGATAGTAATAATAATAATAATAATAATAATAATAATAATAATAATAATAATAATAATAATAATAATAATAATAATAATAATAATAATAATAATAATAATAATAATAATAATAATAATAATAATAATAATAATAATAATAGTAATAATAACAATAATAATAATAATAGTTTTAAAATAAAAATGATTAACACTCTGCCTTCTTCACTGTGTAGAATTATACAAGTATTATAATAATTATTATACAAGTACAAGTAATATTATAGTTTAATTTTAAAAGAAATTAATAAATAATAATGATAATTAAAATAAAATAAATAAAATTAAACAAAATAAATAAAATAAAATATTAAAGAATAAATAAAATTAATAATTAAAAATAATTTTAATAATAATTCTGTGGCAGTGCAGGTAAAGTGTCGCGCGGTGGAGAGAGACGATCACCACATGGTTCTCCACTGCTGATAGTTCAAAACTACCTAATGCCAACCAATAATTTCCCAATTCACACAATTAGTGGGAAATTTCTCTCAGGAGCATAAAAACACTGACTTGACACTAGAAATATCTTCTAAGAGTCCTTGTATACATGCCTACAGCTACCGTAGTCTGTAAATTTCTCGGATTTTAAATAGGAATAGAATGTGATGAAGCATTCCAGAGGGATTAATCAACATGCGAACTTTACTCTTCATTTTTCTTAGTGGAGTAAAAATAAATTATACCACATTTTCTGTCGTTTCCACTCGATCCATAAGAAGAAAATTCCAGAATTCAGAAAATCCCAACGGCCGATTAGGATTTAAGTGGACAAAAAGTGCCTTTGTACCTGACAACTCATATTAGTTACTATATCAGTTATTAGCTAACCATATTATATTATATATTATTACATATTATTAATTAATTATATTAGTTATATTTATATTAGTTATTATTAGTAGAGAGAAAAAATATCCTGCTCCTGGTTAACCCACGCCTAGGATAATGTTTTGAAGACAATCAGACCCATTCAACATATTAGTAGCCTCATGGAACACGAACTCACAAAATGTGTTTTTTCCAGGGAATAGTAGCTATTTCTATCCATATCCATAAAAACTCTGTTATGGCAGATTTTTCGCTTTTTTGATTGGATTCCGGAAAAATATGTACCGCCACGAGTAGACCCATCAATCACGTTCACTCAATCACTTTGACCAACGATCGGAAGCTAAGAAGGAACAGGAAGCGGCACCTACATCCTTAAGCTTTTAGGAATACGTATGTAACCGAATATAAATGAAATACTTATGTTCACATAACACCGAAGATGATTTCGAAATTTTAGAATTTAGATTTTAAAGATCTAAATTTTTTTCCTATGGATATTTTTCGGAATCTAAGAAAAATTTAGCACTAAATAATGCTTTAATATGACCGACTACAACTGTTTAATCAGAAAAAAATCATATAAAAAATACCTTTGTTGTTGAGAACAGTATTGACATAGTGTCCTTGGTCCATAGTTGTCTGGATGTTCGATCTTTTAAGCCTCCCCATAGATCAACTACTAATTTCCCCTTATGGAACACAGCAAAACTTGCTCCGGCCGATTCAAGTCCCAAGGCGAAGTTTTCTCTGAAAAATTGGAGCTTTTCCAATTAAAAAAAATTTTAAGTTATGTAACTATTTAGTATACAGGACAAATATTTCTGAATTATGTACTTATTCAGGAGAACATACCTAAATACCTCTTCAATTTCTGCAAAACGTGGATCTAAAACTTGCCCGCCCACTGTCGAAACAGCATTTACCATATCTGCCTGAAAGAAAATCTATTTGCTAACAAAAAATAAGGTTGAAAAAATCTGTGGAAAGATTTTAACCTAGAATTATTCTCCCTATTCTAGAAATTTTGAAAAATTTGTCTTCATAATCCCTTTTTTGGAATAGTAGTGGGAATCAGAAGTCAAAAGGAGCTAAATTTAAGGAAGAATGAGTTACGAGAAATAAAAATTACAGGAGTTATTTTATTATTTTTTATTAAGTTATTTTTAGAAGAAAGTTAGTTTAAGTTTAAGTTTAGTTCTAATTTATTTTAGAAAAAAGCATCACAAACTTCCTCTAACAAAAAGTATAAAAATAAAAGAAAATCACAACTTTTAGAGTTTACCTCGTGTCAAGCAACCAACCTCCTTGCAAAACTTATCGTTGTTGATCAAAGTACTTCCGGGATTTGATCATACCAGAGAAATAGCCTCGTTCCACGTCAGAATGTTCCCTCCAAGACTCCTCGTTTTTGTTTCCTCCTCCTTATTTCAGCAATGATGTGGGCTCTCAAATTTATCCAAATGCAGTGCCGAACCTAAAAAGCGAATAGCCAACATTTTCATTAAAGCATTTGAGAAAAGAATTGTCGATGCTCGGAAATTTCCTCAGAAAAGCATTAGGAATTTGAGCAGAAAGACCGAATTGTGGAAAAATCTCACGAAATTGACGTCATCCACAAAGCAGAGCAAAAGCAGTTTTCTAGAACACAGTGGAAAAACAGGAGCCATCATGTGGTTGGCTGAGAAACGAAGACAAGATATGTCACTGTATTCATGGAATTATTCATGGAATTGTTCATGGAATCCATAGCGCATTAAAAGGAACGTTAACAAAAAAAAGAAAAGAAAGGAAACGAACATAAAAGAGCAAAATTTTAAAACAATCAAATTAGCGAAAGCGAAAGTGCAAAAAAGCGACGAATCAGTGTCGAAAAATTAGCTCATCGTCGATTCGGCTGAATACAATTTAAGAATAGCCTGGAAGAAAAAAGAATAAATAAAATGTTAAGTATATAAAATATTTAAACTGATAAATACTTGATGAATTATGTATATATATATTTAATAAATAAATGATAATAATAAATTATAATTGATTATGATATTAATTAATAATGGATAAATTTATATTTAATAAATAAAACAATGAATAAAATAATAGATATTCAAATATTTCACATAAAAAACTATACTTGTGTGGGAAAATCCAAAACCTTTTCCTCATAATTAAATTGAAGATCTTGAAGTAGGATAGTAATACCAGATGGAAACAGTAAATGTGCGGACCAAAATGAAAATCTCAAAAATAAACAAGTAAAAATAAAAATGTAAAAATAGGAAATACATAAAAAATAGAAATAGAAACGAGAATGTTAGCCAGGCTATGTCCCAACAGAACTGCTTCACCAGAGTAAAATACATGTTTGGGAGAAGAAAATTGCCTACAAGAACAATTTTCCGCCGTTCACCACAATTACCCCCCTCCCACCACAAATGCGGATTTTCTCTGAAGAAGAACATTTTCAGAAGTGCACGAGTGCATTTCGATTTAGTTTTATTCCAGAAAATTCTGGCTAGAAACTCTAAAATCTTGGAAACGAGAGAAACCCATGTGCGAATAGTAGAATAAATAAAATCTAGTGAGTGAACCAGCAATAAATTGGTACGTTGCTATGATACAAAGAGGATTAAAGGTTGATTACAGGATTGCACTCCGGTCCGTTAGAATGAACGGAGTGGTTTTGAAAATCTCCGGGCCCTTCAGGTTATTGTTTTCAGCGATGAAAATTGGGTCGAGAGCATTTTTCACGGGATTTGAAGCAATTAAGGTGCAAATTGCTGACTTCAACTGATAAAATCACCTCCAATGTTCCGCTAAACTCAATCCGTTGTTTATTCCATCCCATAATTTTGTTGACCTTTAAAGGTAGGCTTGAATTAATGGGGAATTGCATGGAAGAATAGGACTTTTCCGGAACCTACTGTTGTGCTGCTGTTTTGACTAAAAATCCGGGACGAATAAGTTTGATTGATGTGACAATTTGCCATTAAACAGCAAGCAAACACAGCAAGCAAATGGCAGTGAAAAGCGGAAATGAAAATGCGTTAGTTTTGCCGTAGGCAAACTTTGAAAGCGAAAAAACCCACAAATTTATCGGGCAGGAAATGAAGGTGCAATAGCATGAAAGGAATGCTTGGAAGAAACGAAATTGTGGTGGATTTGTTGCGGAAAAATGGAAACGAATTGAATAAGGTTGGAAGCCTCAAAACTCCATACTTCCATCCTTCCTTTTCCATAACTGTAATAATCAAAGTGTCGCGAGTTCAGACAATAGTTTTATCTTTTCTTTAAGAATTAATTAATGATATTTTCTTCTCCAAAATTTTTTTTCAAGACTCAGTTTACAATATTTTCTGTCCAAAAAATCACCACCACCATAAGTGGACTAATTTCAGACAATTTTTCTCTCTTTCACAAAAGGTATTTGGTATGATTTTACACGGAAAATCGAGCAATATAACGATCTATGGTTATTCATACTTATGCTCACGATACTCATTTCAGGAAAGGTGATAGTGAAATAAATTTAAATAAGTAACTAAGAAAAAAGTAACATTCCATTCCCAATTTACACCTAAAAAGACTTTTCTCTATTTCCAACAATTTTTGGTACCGAAAAAGCTCAAATAATTAAAAATGAGAGGTCGTGGATCATATCCATCCGTAGATGTTTGCACAATAATAAATTACTAATTATTTTTTCCGCTGTGTACACGATCGATGGGGTGGGGGGTTCGAATCTGCCCCTGTGCCCACCAAGCCTTTCGGTCCTTCCGGGGACGGTAAATTGGTAACGGACTTGCCTGGGTGGATAAAAACCCTAAGTTTACTCATTTGCTTACCCAACCAAGTCATTGTATAGGTCAGTTACACGTTCGTGAACCTCAAAGGATTCACAATTGAAGTGAACGCGGAGGGGGAGGGAAGGTCCCAAGGGGATTGATTGACGCCAGACACTTTATCCTTATTAACCTTTAATTATTCTTTCTTCATAGCATGTTTTTAAGTTTATTCGTCATTCGTTATCTGAACTCAATTGCTTCATATCAATCGCGAGAAAATGTGCTGTGCGGAAATTAGAAGGAAAAAGAAGGTGAATAGTTTTTTTTTTTTTTTTTTTTTTTAAAGCAGCGAAATTTTAATTGAATAATTCAGATATTCATAAGGAAAAACTAGTAGCTTTTAGCCGTTGACTACATTTGAATCCGACGTCTTGCTGTAAATCTGTGATTCAGGAATTGATCTCCATTTCAGAATTTTTTTGACTCAAAACTAGATCTCCTGAAAGCTGAGCTCAATCCCCTCAGAATTTTACAAATTTACATGGTTATGAAAAAAATTGAAAAAAAAATCATTGACCTCCAGCACAGTTTTATTCAGGTTTCCTACAACTGAAAGAGAAAAGTTGCTGAAAATTGTTATCCTATGCGGAGTGATGTAATAGTGGTGATGTTCTATTGAACTGTTCTGAAGATTCCTGTTTTCTTCCCAATTTTTGATGGATGACCAAATCCCAATTTGTGATGAATGATTTGATCTGATCAACTGTTCACATTCCTTTTCATACATGGTGCATAGGTGGGTGCAATAAAAAGGGGATGATATATTATTACAAAATTACATAGGCTAGAATACTTTATAGAACTGATCTCGTTTTATTCTTTTTTTTTCTGTCTTTTCTCTAAGTATTCGCTGTATTTGTTCTGTAACTGGCCTTCTCACATGCTTTTTACCACGTCCTTGAGCGCAAGAAATAAACAAATAGATCACAATGGAATAAATTACATTATATTTGGGTTTTTCCAAAAAAAAAATACTACGGTACAACTGTAAAACTTTGTTCTCGATTGTTCATTTTATAATTTTTGCACTACAAGATAAAAAAATATATGTATATTATGTATGTGTTTTGTATTTTATTATGTATTATTAGTTTTTGAGAAAATTACAAATCAAATGTATTCTACATGAGGAAGTTGAAGCAACTTTTGTTGGTATATACATATGAGTACTTCACAATTTGTACAGCCTGGCTCTGGACCATTTCAGTCACGTTGGAAAGTCAAAAAAAATTTCACTGGCATAATCTGAGTTTTGGGGCTTTAAAAAATTAAACATTTTCGGTTTGAACACCGTCAACAGTAGAATTCGGTCCGATTTTGAAATTTCTTGTTCACAATTCAGAATTTTATATTTGAATAATTTCTAAAAATAAAGTTTGCCTTTAGGCAAATTGCTTCAGGTCTCTGGAGTTAGATCCTAAATTTTTTTGTCATTTTTGTTCTTGTGCCTTGATTTGAATGGAACTCATGAGATAGGCGGTGGAAAAAAAACTATTTCTGAAGAAATTATATTTTGTTACAATTACTCTTGAATATAGCAATCAATTGGCGTCGAAAATATTCAGGAAAACAGGAAAATTGACGTGCTCATAAACACTACATTAAAAAATTTTGTTACCGAAGATTGTTATCAGAGTATCTCATCGTTAAATAGATGATGATTTTTTTTTTCGCAAGATTTCCTTAGTTTTATGACTCAAAACTGTGTAGACAGATGTTTTTGTGGATGCATGCAGATATCCTAAAACTGAAAATTTAAGGAAAAAAATACATGATTCTTAACATTTGGATGGAACGAAATGCCATAGCAGTTTGGAAATTAATATCTATGTCATATTTACCAACATTTTTTGGCAGAAATCTGTGAGCGACAAAAGAAAAATTGGAATAATTCGCAGATTTTTAATTTCAATTTCGTTGAAGTGTTGTGAATAAAGGTAAAGGAACATATAGTTGGAGCGACAAGAAGAGTATAAACGGATGACAAATTGAAATCCAATTCGCCCGAGATTTGCAGTTTTTGTTCCGAGCACCAAAGTATCACATAAAAACAAACAGCAGTAATTACGCTTGAAATGGACACCTCAACCATAATAATGTCGTTAACAGACAGCCCCGAGGGGGAAGGTGCAAACAGCGGCTGTAATGCGAGTGCATTTAGCAGTTATTAATCTGCTCGAATATTCTGCAAAAGCAGAGCACTGAAAATGCGAAGGAAATGCGGAAAATCGCAAAAACAATCGAATTTCCAGGGAGTTCCAGGGAGCATTCCAGGGAGCACACATGACATTTACTTATTGAAATTCATGTCCACGAACAAAATGTCGTCAACCTCTTGCTTGATGAAATGCTAACAAACTTTGTTTTTCTTCTGATTTTTGATCCACAATTAAAGGATAAAGGATAAAGTGTTTGGCATTAGACAATCCGCTTGGGACCCGTCACCATGTTCACCTCAATTCAGAATCGTTTGAGGTTTACGAACGTGTATCTGGCCTATACAATGACTTGTGAGGCTAACCGATAACCTAAGTCAGTGTTTTTATCCTCCCAGACCAATCTGGAACGAATTTATCGATCCCGAGGGGATGTAAGGCTTGGTGAGCACTAGGGCGGATCCGAACCTCCGATCGATCATGCAGGCAGCGGAACGTCTAACCGACTGCGCCACACCCGCCCAAAAAATTTTGAACGTTTCACCAATTCATGCGTGTCTTTTGCCCAGGGGTCATGTTAATCTTCTCTGTATTGTTCCTATCTTAGTATATGTTCAGGAATGAACATCCACGATTATGATAATAATTATGATAGTGATATAATAACAAAAAGAAAACTACTAACTGCTAAGAATTGACTGTCAATGATCAAAGAATGTTGCCCTTACGAAAAAAAAATCTGGTGTAAAGTTTTACTTTGACTCTAATTCGACATTATCTATCTAGCTTCTTTATTGCCCCTTTGGTTTATGATTAAACAAATAAAAAATAAATAGTTAGAAAACAAGCCTATTGAGGTATATAAACTAAGAAAGATAATAGATAATTAACCACTCTGAATTTGGTGAATTTCAGAAAGGGGAAAGAAAGAAATTTAAAAGCAGAAGGCCGCTAAGAATGCAAAATGAATAGGCTCATTTGAGGATTTTGTATGGATGCAAAATATTAAAGAAAAATGTTTGTTGTTATTTGCCGAAATAATTAATAAGTGGGAAGTTGAACGAACAAAATAAAATAATAAAGTACGAAATAAAATATAATAAAGTAATAATAAAAAAATATAATTATTAATTAAATGAATAAGGAATGAAATTAAAAACGAATCTGACAAAATGTTCAAATCGCGATGATCATTTTATTGTTCGGCAAAGATTTTGTTAAGTAAAAGTTACTCAGAAAATGAGAAACGTTAGAGGAGGAAAAGAAGAACGATGACAGATTCGATCGCTCGTGTCGCTCCGAAAAGGGAAATTATCCAAAAAAAGAACGGGTTCAGAAGTTCAGATGCGGAGTTTGGGATGTCATGGATGAGAGAAAGTTATAAATTCTCATTCATCCAAACGGACAAAGAAACAAACAAACAAATAAATTCTCCTCCTCGAAACATCGCTACGGTCCTAGCGAAACATAGGCGCTTAAAAGAATGGCGCCAAAGCAGAGGAAGCGAGAAAAAAGAAAACCGGCGAGGTCTTATCGAACTAGCGGCCGTTTATGTTATCGAAAATCCTCGACTGGGCGAGCCTAACGGAAGTCGAAGGGAAAACGTGAGAGGGACCGAGAGAGAGAGACAAGGACGTCGGGTCGGGAGAGAGAGAGAGATAAGTAATCGCTCACTCCGTTCACTTGTCGTCGCTACTAGTAAGGAAATATGATTACTGGTAATAAAATACGGCCCATATGTAGCACAAATGAATTCAATTATCATCCGTTTATTCTTTATTTTTTTTTATTTAATTAGTAAAAACAAATCAATAGAAGGCTACAAAGGAGAACATGTCACAAAAACCTATTCAGCTTCTTCTCTGATTTGAAATTCAACTAATTTTATTGATTTTCTTAAGATTTGATTTAAAATTTACTAGATTTACAAATGTTAATTTTTATCACCGTCTTTTTTTTGAATGAACCTATATAATAATCCCATTTCTATTATTTATTGCTATTATTATTATTGATACAATTTTAATTTATTATTATTATTTAGGTTTATTTAAAAGCAACGCTGAATAAATTAAATTTATACAAATAATAAAAGCAATAATAATAATAACAATAATAATAAGGAATACATTTTAAATTACTGAATTGGTTGATTTGAAAAAAAAAAACAACGGTGAATTGAAAAAAAACAATATTTGTAAATGCAGCAAATTTCCTTAGAAAAAGAGTTAAATGGGACTTTATCAGATATTTCCTTTAAAAGGCTTTTATTGATTTGTTTTCAATAATTAAATTAAGAAATAATAAATAAACATGTTATAATTAACTTTGCGCTTTGTGCTACACATGGGGCATATTTTATTACGGATAATCATATTTTTGAGAGAAATGAGAATTTGAGAGTTTGTTTGTTTTTTTTCGTGTGTTTATAAGAAGCGCTGACGCAGTTCACTCGTCGTAAGAATAACTCAGATAAGAGGAAACAAAAAAAAACATTCACAGCAGCAGCCACACACATAGTCTCGGCAGACTGACACAAACACGAATGTGCACTCGCGTTTCGTTTGAAGAGCGCTCATGAGAAATGCATTGTTCCAGGGGAGGATTTTGTTACATTTCTAAACGATCTACCGCGCATAAACAATTTCCAAGAGGAATTCTTGTTAGGAAAATCCTTAGAGAACAAGTTGACAAAAAAAAAAGAAAGATTATATTTGATATCACAAAAGTCCACAAACATTACTTAATGCTCCGGATCCAAATCCACCTCGACATAGAATCCTTCTGCTCTGGAAATTCTTTCTTTCCCCAGTTTTTTTTTCGTATGCGCTAATCCTGACTGAAAAATCTTCGGTTTTTTTTTCTTTGGAAATGCGCAGAAGACAGAAACGGAATAAGAATTGAGTAAAGATAAGCATCAACGTAAATAACGTAAGTAGAAATAA
This sequence comes from Necator americanus, assembly GCF_031761385.1. Taxonomy (NCBI): domain Eukaryota; kingdom Metazoa; phylum Nematoda; class Chromadorea; order Rhabditida; family Ancylostomatidae; genus Necator; species Necator americanus. The sequence continues at coordinate 39,774,304 of NC_087372.1, forward strand.
CCCAAGAAAAATTTATATTTGTTCGCAATTAGTTAGTATCACAGAGGAAATAAGGCTTATAGATTGTAAGTTAGGCTACTTTTGACCGATGCTATGTGATTCCGACTTATATTAATCATTATACTATATTATAATTATTTATTTGATTCCGATCCGATTTGACCGATTCTTTGACCGATGCTTGCCGTAACGAAGAAATTCACTCGTACGAGGATGTGGTGTGCTGGCGGATGACGCTTGGAAACCATCGGCAGCCTGCCCGGCCTTCTTAAGTCAGAAGAAACCACCGCCTTCGCTTCCTTGGTCAAATTATGAGGAAGTCGTCTGTTTTTCTTGTACATGTTCTCCTGAGGATGCTCCCAGACTCAAACTGGAGACTCCTCCAGATCGTAAAAGAAAGTTTTGGACGGAGGCGACTAAAGGAAGATCTGAGGACAATTGGCGTTGACAGTCGATTGAGTCGAGATGTAACGTATTCCGCCGCCTATGGAAAAGCGGCGGACGGGGATTCTCTGCGAAACTCCAGCTGAAGATCGAAGAGAATGGGCTCGGATGTGTTTGAGGACAACGCGCCCGGCGGTGATACGGATAGCCGCGTTAGCCAGTAACACCCGCCCGCCGATTAAGTGAAGTGAGGAGTCAAGTTTAGAAAGTTGAAGAAGCTAATGCAAATGTGCATCTAAATAAAAATGAATAAAAAATATTAAAAAAGTGCCCATGTTCGACTATCTTTGAATCTCGGCACGTTGGAATGTAGTTTTAGATTGATTTTCCTGAGCTGTAGCCAAGATTGGTATCGATCGTCTTTATTAAACAAAATAACGTTTCGACGTTATCGCCTTCGTCAAAGCATGGAAAAATCCAAGCCATTAGTGATTTATCCTCTCAAACGCCTCATCACTCTACAGAAAGCGTCCAAACGGGAAACTCAAACAGCAACACATTGGTTAGTGCTTACCTCACTACCTAGTCTTGGTAACGCAATAAAAAAATAAAAATAATAAAAATAATATTGATAAAAAAGTGAATACTCAGCTTTTTGCAGTCGTCATCGGAATCCCTGTTCGCTCCACCAAGAAATCAGAGCAAAAAAAAAGACAAAAAATGACAAATAAAAAATTTTCGACGCATCAGAACCCGAGTTCTCGATGCCCTTAGTGCGGTCTCGCACTCGCTACGTGTTCCACTTCTGCTCATATCTATGCTTACCAGGAATAAAGAATTGTAGCTGAAAGAGCGGCTATAAAATCCTGGGAGCTAATTGATTTTAGAAAAAGCAGCGTCGAGAAAAAAAAGTAGATGTTATTTATCCTCTTGAAAAGTTACCAACTGGATGTATAACAGTTTTTATTCCAAAAAACCTCTTGTAACAGACATTTAAATATTTTAAATACTTTAAATAGTAGCTTTTATCTAAGACATAACGAACAACAAGGGTTCTAGTAACGATAAGTAGTCCATAAGGAGGGAAAATAGTGGTAGCGGGCGGGGAGATTACATTTTCCTTTTAACGTCATGGATTTATGTTGGATTACATATAAATAGTAAAGCTTACGGCTAAGGGTTAGCTCAAATTATCCGATCAATTTCATTTTTATCACGATGTTCGATAATTAATTTAACAATTTAAAATAATTTTTCAATTCATTTATTATTAATTTAATTTAATTTGTTTATAATTTAATTTGATTTATTTATTTAATTTTTATAATTTTTTCAACTTCCAATGTTGATGACGGTGTTCGACGGTTAATTTAATATTAGTTGATTGAAGTCATCCATGAAATTTTAGATGGATTCATTTTTGAAAAATCCGAAAAAAGGTGGCTGGGATTTTTTGTATGGATTTCAACAAGCGAAAATTCCATGCGAAGGCATTTTTGAATGTGATGATTCTAAAATGCACTAAAAATTTTTCATGAATAAAGTGACGTGTGTGTGCTATTGAACAAGTAGATCAATGTTCTAATCCTGTCTCTTATTTTTCCCAAACTTATTGCGGTTGTGAAGCAACGAAGGTCGTTTAAATTTTGAGAAGGTACATAAATTAAGGGCTAGATTTCATGTTGAATGAACGAAATCATGAACGAATGAATGTTCAATTTAAATTTTACATCTTTTACATTTACATTTAATGTCCTAACAAACCAAGAGTACTATATTTCGAGTGAACTTTTTTTCTAAAAATAAATGTTTCTCTTTTAATTTTAATATTTTAATAAATTCGGATGTAGAGGAAAGTGTTGCTATTTGTCTGTTTATATAAATATTGCTTGTCAACTTATCCGCGTAGGATGTAGGTCTAAGTGCAAGTTTTCCAAACAAAAAAATTAGAAAATGTGAAAAAATCTTAGAGGTGGGAAGAATAACAAGATTTGCGAACATTTTTTCAAATAAAAATGTTCGTTTATAAAGAAATGAATAACGAAGGAAGAGAGGAAGTTGAGAAAACACAACACTACTCCAGAAAAAATCGGAGACCTTTTTTTTGTTACTTTATAACAACAGCCCATCGATGATAACAAATTTGGTAAATAGTAAAAAAAAAAAAAAAATTCAATAAAATAATAAAAAAATAATTTGAGAACAGCCGCAGCTGCACCAAAATTTTGTATATGCATATTTTTCTCTAAGGTTGTATTTATTTCTACCATTTTTTAAAAGAATTTATAAGGATAAGGTTTCATAAGGAATTTCTGGAATTTAAGGATATGTATCAACATCGTTTTGAGAGCTTTATCACGGTTGCATGAATAGGTAGGCCAACATTCCAACGTTAGGATTCTTCTATCCATGAAGTTCATTTAAGAATTGTAAGTTATTTGGGAAAACAAGGAAAACTCTAGAGAAAACCTAGAGAAATCCAGAATAAATATATGATGTAAACGATTATGTTAACTATTGCCTCTCTGCTTTTAGCCATAGAGTTAAGCGCTCCTATTTTTCTCGCAGCTGCGTCGAATCCTTGCCTTCCTGCCTACTTCACGAAAATGCCTCCATTTTGATTTTTGAACGTTCCCACGCTTTGAAAATTACTATGTTCCTCTGCTCTGTAATCATCATGAGAATATTGAATAATTTCCAACATAATTAATATTTTTTCTGAGAACCACTGATAATCTCCGTGAGAATCCAGGCTAGCTTAACTTAAAAATCCTGGATGCCCATCGCCGTCGTCCTCAAATCAAAATTTGCATACAGCAACGGAAATTTTCGAAGTTTTATATTTGGAATAATTTAACTAATAAATAAATATAAATAACAACGTCACCAATAAGGGCTTTTTCTCAAGAAAAGGAATTCAGCCGAGAAAAACCAACCAGAGAGAGGTTGTAAAACAATAGAGGGAGTTTTCAGGTTATTGTGTTCCGTGGTGTGAAGCTTTCTATAAAAATCCTCTTCCCATAAACTTCCCATAAAGTTACAATACAATAAAAATCAAATGATGAGAAATAAAATACAATACAATAAAAATAAATTCTTCTTTGTGAACACTGGGCCAAAAACGCTACAAAGTGTCCTCGAAGACCATAGGGTTTCGTGATTACGTCGTCATTTGTCCCATAAATTTACCAGGAACACTTTATTCCGTGAGCTAATTTATGTGAATGTGACGTAAATGTTAAAGTGTTTAACGTATGTATGTTAAGCACACTTACGATATCCTATTACATACTTGGATTCTACTCTTTCACTCCTCTAATTACGGGTATTTTACGTGACTACATTTCATTTGCTATTTGCCATTTACCAGTTGTTTATTGGCAATATCGGGGTGCCATTGGGTGAACCATTAAGGCTATTGACGTCTTCTGGAAGCTTTTCACAGCATAGCTCGCTTGAATTAGTTAGGATTTTCCATTCCACGACGGATACCATTCATGTGAGCATCGGACAGCAACTATACTTTTTTTACGTTTTGGAAAATTCTCAGAGATTCTCAGAGATACAAAAATGTTCATTTTCAAATAATTTTTTTTTTCTCTGCAGGCTGAATTAAATAAGAGAATGTTCAAAGAAACAAAAAAAGTAATTTATAGCAGTAATTAACATTTCTAAATTTTTCTTCTTTTTTAAGAGTTTTTCTTTTTTTTTCTTCTTTTTTCAAATTTTTTTCTTAAGTTCTAAGAAGCACATAAGTAGTTTATGGCAGCAAAAACAGAATCTCTTTAAAAAAAACAAAACAAATGTCCAGTTGGTTGTAAACAAAGCAAGTCATGTTTGTTTGCAGCTCGTAAGAAAAAAAACTAAAACAACATTCTTAAGAAAAATAAAATTAGAACTAAAAACCTTATCTAGCACCTCAACATTCACGCACACAGAACTTTTCTTCCAGCAAAAAAAAAAGCTGTGAAGAATAACTGTATAACACGATAAATTTCAGACATGATTGAGTCTGGAAGAAAATAATCGAGTAAAATAAACGAATTGTCTGGATATGCGAATATCCATCCCATATCCCAAAAATTTGAAATATTTAATAATTTCGAAAATCTTGTATCCTGGTGTTCCCTGAGCAAGAGATTCCGTCATGAACGATTTTTAAAGCCACACTTTATCTACCAATATTTTCATTTTTATCACTTAATGAATGCTAAAAGCTCCTTGTCCCCGACCTTTATCCAATATCTCGTTAATCCACACGGGAAACACTACTGATATCACCGATTACAGTAACTCTAGCAATATTTACACATGATCGTGAAGAGAAATGTTTTGTATCAAATATTAAATGTTCAATCTAAAGAGCAGCAGTAGCTGCTGTGGATCACTGGAAGGAGTCATTGGATTTGTTAGTGAAGCAAAGCTTGTTGTTAGATTATTTTATTTTTATTCTTATTTTTTATATTATATATTTTTTAGATATTTTTATAAGCATTCATAGTAGTCTGTAGTGTGCGTGACGATGATGTCCAGACTGATACTTCATCAGGACGAGAGGCTAAAAATTTAAAATAATTTAGATAAAACGCTCAGTGTTGTCAATTTTACCCAGTGGTCAATTGTGAGCAGGCACATCAGAACTAGTGAGGATTGTGAAAAATCCCATTCGTCCCTACGGAATCGATAAATTGCTGTTGGTGAGTAATTGTGTAGGCTAGTTAAACGTTCGTAAACCTCAAACGATTCTGAATCGAAGTGAACGCGGTGGAGGATTCCAAGCGGATTCTCTAACCCCAGGAACTTTATCCTTAACTTTAAGGGATTATAACATGGAAAATCAAAGCTCAATTTAAAAGAAAAGAGTTGATAGCAAAAAAAAGAGGTTTCTGGTGACTTTCAACCTAATATTAAAAAAGTAGTTGATTTCAGGAAATCTTCCGGTTTTTCATGACTTCCGCTGACTTTCGTTTCTAGAATTTCCAGAAAATTCGTTTTCATAGCACCTCTCCATAATTTAAAAAAACGCACGAAAAAACGAAAATAGAAAAAATTTGCTGCGGAATGACAAAAGTTCTATTAGGTCTTCGACCAGTACGTGCACGTACGTATTGGTGGATTTGGAACAAGCAGGGGAAATTCGTGTAGATCCCAATAAATATACGGTAGATCGTAACAGATCGCTGAGGGAATTTTTATTTCCATTAGCTATTCCATTTTCCGTACAATGGGACCTCATCCAACGCATCGCCTGTTGGCCTCGGTGGTGGTGGTGGAGCCACTGCCTAGAAATGAGATATTATAGAAATCGTAAAGAAATACATATATAAATAAATCAATACAAATATACAGAAATAATAGAAGTAAAAATATGAAAAAAACAAATTATAAAATATAAATATAAAATATTTAAAAACAAATATATAAAAAACAATATATATAGAAGTACATATTTTATAAAAAAAATATTTACAAATATACAGAAACAATAGAATTAAAAATATATAAAAATAAATTATAAAATATAAATATAAAATATTTAAAAATAAACATATAAAAAATAATATATATAAATATATATTTTGTAAAAAAAATTAAATAAATGTATACATATAGACAGAAATAATAGAAGTAAAAATACAAATAAATAAATTATAAAATATAAATATTAAACATATAAAAATAGATATATAAAAAATGATATATATATATATATATATAAACACATATATATTTTATTAAAAAATTATGAAAAATAAAAAAAATACACACGGACAACAAATTACCACTTTTGGTGGAGGAGGTGGTTGTTGTTGTTGTTGTTGTTGTTGATGATGACAACGATGAATCACTGGTGGTGTTTCATGTGAATGTGTACAGGTATGAGTATGTTGTTGTTCTTGAACCTGAAGTAGCAGTGAACGTTTCTATGGATGTGACGTTGGGAATAAATTCCAACGAACTTTTGCGTGGACAGAAACAACTCGGAAAAAGCGGGAATATTTTAGGTGATTTCCGGAAAGGAACGATCCCAAATCTCTTTTCTCCCCAGGGGATTTATATTTGAAAAAAGTTAGAGGGTGTCAAGCAAGCAGATGACCGAGCTGCCAGGCGAATTTGTCGTTCCCCTTCACCTCGTTCAATATTTATTTGATGTTGATTATGTCTATTGATGGGTACTGTATGTACTACTGATGGATACTGTAGGTGTTATTAATGGATACTGGTAGAAAATCACATTGATTCATACTGCAAAAGATTCGGAGAGAACAAATTAGAAATGCATAAATTTTTTAAAAAAAGTATCATGGATCAAAGAGCACACTTTAGACTCTATAATTAATTTGAAAATAGTAAAAAAGTTAGTTTAAATTTTACAATTTTAATATTTTATCAGTGCTAAAAAAAACGAGCAAAAATCGGCAAATACATATGCAACAACCTAATAGAATTTTCTGCGGTAAATTTTTCCACAAAGCTTCTGGAAACCACCCAGCTCTGCTGTTAGGACAAAACAAAGCGGTATTTTTCTCCTTTAACAAGGAGTGTGCCGGCATCAGGACCATGTTCCAGGGCTACCTTGCAGGGCGGCGCGGCTGCGTCGCGGCGCCCCTATCTTGGCCTGGAGCATGCAGTTGTCGCATGGGTAGATGAGGGCTCTACCTATATTCTTCAAGTGTGGTGTTAGCAGAGGGATGATAAAGAAGTTTATTATTATTATTATTATTATTATTATTATTATTATTATTATTATTATTATTATTATTATTATTATTATTATTGATATTATTATTACTACCCATTAAGTATCCACAGAATGATCTCCACTAAATACTATGTGCGCTTACTATCGTTTTTGTTTCGTTTTCGCTACGTTTCGCTAATAATAATAATAAAAATAATAATAAACTTTTTTTATCATCCCTTTGCTAACACCACACTTGAAGAGGATAGGTAGAGCTCTCATCTACATATGCGATAACTGCGCGCTCCAGGCTACCTCGCAGGGCGCCGCGACGCAGCCGCGCCGTCCTGCGAGGTATCCCCGGAACATGGTCCAGATACCGGCGCTCTTAAACAGTGGCATAAAAAACCCACAGGAGGTGGTGGTGGTGCCATTGGCGGTGGCGGCGGTGGTGGATGTGCCTGGCAAACAGGCTTTTGCTCTTGCTCGTGCGAATGTATCTCGCAAACTGCTTGTTTCGGTCTCGAATGGATCTCGCAAGCTCCATCCATAGTGTTGTTGTTAAATAAACACCTGAATCCACTAAAATACCGTAGACTGAACATTCCTTTTCATCTTCCTGATCTGGTAGTTCCACATAGATCAGAACAAGAAAAAAGTAGAAAAGTTCTCTATCGTTAACGATCAAATCCACACTTACCAATAATAATTTACTGTTTACCAGTAGGGAACCTGTACCGTGTAACAATTACGGTACGTAAGAGACCACACTCTGTGCGGACAGTATTAATTAATGAACAACAACCCCACCTTAGGAGAAGAAGGATTGCAATCTATATGATAAACATAAACACTTTTGTAGATTTTTTAGCATTGTGATCAGGCGGCGAAGCTAAGTGGTCAGCTACGTAAGACACGGTAGATGGTCCTATTTTGCTTCTGGGCACTTATCTATAACTTTTCATTGAAATCAGCGGATCTATGATCTCGCACATTTGATTTTCGGCCGCATTTTTCCGTATTCAATATTCTTGTTAGGAAATCCACTATTCTCAATTCTTTGCCCCGTTTAAAGGCGTCACGCCACAAATCTGGGATGGTACGGGTTTTAGGCGATTAGTACCTATAGGGGGTCGCAGAAGATATGGGGAAGATGGTGATTCGCCCCGCCCCCACGGGCAGTTTGTGGAAAACCCATTTGGAAGAAGGTTATTCCCTTCATCTCACCCCGTGTTGCGCCCCGTCTCCGCCTGCGATTCGTCCGAATGAGTCGTCGACGAATCGCTGGAGGGGGCGGGGCGCAGTGGTTGCGCATTCCAACAGAAGACGTCGTAAGAGACCGCATTCCGGGGTCGTCCGTTTACACGGATACAGGAAGAGATAAACCTAATCACCCTCTTCCCCACAATCTATGACCCCGTGTAGGCACTACCCGCCTGAGACTCGTACCATCCTAAATTTGTGAGGTGATCCATTTAGGTGGTGTAGAATTATTTTTTGTGTCTTTTGGGTTTTTTTGTTTTTTTTGTCTCTTTATAATCCAAATATTATATTATAAGCATTACTTGAACTAAAATTGATTAGATCAATCAGTATTTTTTGCGTTACAGGTTATAGTGGCGGAATAAAGCTAAAGAAGATTTCCCGAACACTTGCAGTTCCACTTATGCAGTGCATTGATCAATCAAACTTTTCAACATTACTGTAGGGAGAGTTGGTCGTGGATCATTCAGACCGTCCTCGTACAGCCGCTCCGAGAGGGAACATCGAAAACGATCCGAAAACGGATTCGAAGAATCCCGCAGAAAAAGATAGCCAAAGAAATTGGAATTGTGGAACAATCACTTCGAAATATCGTCTATGAGAGGCTAAACATCAGCAGCTACAAGATTTACGAGTTTCCAGGAATGATGGGAGCCAACGGAAAAGAAAGTTTTCCAATTTCGATCCCGACTACCTGAGGCGCACCGTAGATGCCTTCCGGCGCCGTCCCCCCCCTGTGTATCAAAGAAAAAAGAGACCGAATCGAAAGTGAATGATGGAATTATCAACTGTTACTTAGTTCTTAATCTTACTCAATGAAATTTATTGTAATAATTGTATCTAGGGCGTTGTAGTAGAGATTGATTTTACTATCAATACTTTCTTCGTTACCTCAAGAACGAGGTCGGGGTTATAGGCATCACTCCACGAATATGAAGTGGTACGGCTTTCAGGTGGCGAGTTCCCATACGGAGTCGTAGATTTTGGAAAGGTGATTCCGTCCATTTCTTCCTAATTCCCGTAAAAAACGACTCGGATGATACGGCTTCGAGCCTCACGGCGCGCTATTTTCTACGACGAGTTCGATTAGAGCGCACCAGCCTTTGTGCACGCGCAGCATCTTCAGCAGCATCTAAGCCGTTTTTTAGGCAATTAGAAAGAAGTGGACGGAATCACCCTCCTCTCCATAATCTACGAAGAGAAATAAAATAAAATAAAAATGAAAAATAAAAAAAAATACCCCGTATAGGAACTCTCCAACTGAAATCCGCTCCACCACAGATTCGTGGAGGTGATGCCTTTAAGCGATGATCCAGTGATCGTCCATCGTAAACTTGTCGGAAGCAAACAGGAGATGCATTACGGCTTTTTTTTTTAGTTTTTGAAACGATCTGGAATTTTTGCAATTTTCTTTGCTCTTTTTCCTTGCATAAACTCATGTGATTTCTTTTACTGTTAATTTCATCGGATAAACGATGTTTGTTCTTATAGTTGTATTTTTTCATGGAATTTGTTAGAGATGGCTTGCTCTTAAAATGTGATCATTGATAAATTCATTGGGACCCTTAAAGACTTCAGTGGCGTGTTGGCTGTGATTCCGCTCCCGTAACTCTGCCATTTCCTCTACTTCGCAGATTTCTTGGCCCAAGTTGAGAGGTCATGTTCCGGTAGCTTAGGATAACATTATCACCAACACTTGTAACTGAATTTTACTTTTAAAATCTTAAAAAATAAATTTTAAATTTTTGAACTAAAGAATAAATTTTTAAGTTTTAAAAATAATAATTAAGTAATTAACGCTTGTCAACGATCACACGTTGAATGTTTCCCGTCATGACCATGAATTTGTAGGACACTTGTGATTGATAAGAGTTTCTAGCTCACATAATAACATAGTAAATAGATAGGTAAGAGGGATACAGAGAAAAAAAAACAGGTTCTATAAATTCAAAGATTTCTTGTTGAACTCATTTTAAACAAGTAAAACAGTGATCATTATGATGGGCCAATTCTTTGAATTTTCATTTTAACGGCTCCATTAGATTGTCTCTCACAGGTATATCGTCTGTTGCCGAATTCGCGTGTACCGTCGACGGGAACCTGAAAGGGAAATGAGTTGACAATGAAATAACTATAAAATAACTAAACTTATAAAAATTAATTCAATTCGAATTTTTTTATTAATTTTTTTCAAAATAATAAATTATAAATTCAAATCTCTTTAAATCGTCGGTTTTATGTAAATATTTTAAAAAATAAAATTTTAAATAAAATTTAATAATGTTATTACTTTAAAGTTGATCATCTATGGAATGAAGCTTACGTAGAAATAATTTAAGCTGATCCGCTTTAAAGCTGCTCTAACGGTCTGGTTTTAAATCTGGATTCTACTGTAAATCCGTATGTTGTTTCAGTTTCACTTTCTAGAAAATGTTTTGGAAAAAACCTTCAACCTTTCGGAAAAGGATAGTTTGAATTTGCATTCACAAAGGAGCATGTACGGATGAAAAAGATTCCGCTTTAGCTTATTTTTTCCATTTCCTGGTCATAATTTTTTCTCGGAAAGAACGAACTCGGGGTGCAACTCCTTTTCTGAACGACATTCAGTCGCTATGCTTCCATGTTCACCTTGATCCATCATGGGACCTTGTTTTCTTCCATATGAACCCGTTTATCTCCCTCACTGTCCCTCTATTTTTTCTTGATTTTTTTTTCGGGGAAAAACATAGAGTTTTTTTATTGTTGCTAAATTTCTACATTCTCTTTCATTCCATTTGTGGAAATCCTGAAGAGTTTGTTTCCTAGTTTTTTTTTTTGAGGTAAAACAAAAATTTCTCAACACTTCTTTTTCGCTGCACATTCATGGTGTCCCGTTCTGTTTTTAATTTTGGTCTCACTTTTTTCCTTTCATGGAAATGATCCTCCTTTTCTGCTTGATTCTCTCTTTTTGTTTACTACTCAAAAACAGCCAAAGGCATATTAAATGGTGATTCGACAAAAAATCGATCTCCATTTTAAATGGTAATCAAATAATGTTTTAGTATTCCCTCAGATCCGTAGAGAAATCATGCAGATAAACGTTCTAATTTCTAGATGATCTAGAAAAATACAATTAAAAAAATTAACTGGCGTTTTTCAGAAAGAAATTCCATCACCTCCTGATAAAATTTCGTCAAGCAAAAAACAATTTCTATCTTCCATCCTGACATTGTATCGTCTTCAGCGCTTGTGCATTTTTTGATGAACGACCCGTCAATCTAGGCGTAAATTTTGAGGAAAATCATTCTCCTCAATAAAAAAAAATCCACTAATTACTAATTGCACAATATTTATACTCACCCACATATCTTCATTACTGTATATTCTCCCTCTATCCTCACAGTCACAACGACATAAAGCCGTGATCGAAAGGATAAAGATGAGTGCACGCATCCTCTGGTGTAGATAATATTTGATTTCTCCAGATTATATCCAGTGAACTATTTGGATAGAAAGAGGAAAAGACTAGAAAAAAAACCACAAGAAAAGAATTATCTATTCGCTGAAATTGAAGTGTAGCGAAAAAAAGTGCGCATGAACTCGAATATCGTTCCAGAAATGTCCGTGAAAATGTGCAACACGGCACAGTAACAATGGTAACAACTGAACAACTTAGGAAAATTTGCCGCTATTAACCCTGCTGAATAGAAAACAATTATTTTCTGAGCTAAAAATAGACATCATTTCAAAATCAGCCCGAATACTCTTCTGCGGAAGAACCCGAAGTACGTAACGGCAGCGCAGCGCCTGAATTCCCGATGTTACCTTTTATAGTCGGGTCAGAACGACCTCAAGCACGGATAGTTGCGTAAGAGCGGCTGCGCTCAATGCGGTGCGAAGGAGCGCAGCGGTTACGGTCAAGGTACGATCTTTTCCAGCACCATTCTTCACTTCAGTTCGCAATGGTCCCACCTCGACTCCAACCGCTGCGCTCCTCCGCGTCGCATCGACCGCAGTCGCTTACGCAACAATCCACGCTTCATGTTGTTTTGATCCAACTATACCTAGCAGTAAATAAGGTTTTAGACGTAGTGCACAAGCATTACAGAGCGGAATGTCATTAGCTCCTGAAATTTAGGAACTGAGCCAATCAGAAACTCATCAGTTGATCATTCTATCAGACGATACAACTCATTGTACCATTTAAAAGCGATGAAATGAAAGCATTTAAAGAAGATTAGTGGTGAAATTACGTTCCTCCAATGTATCAGCCTGCTGCTCTCGTCTTGTCTAATTTCTGGATTCATAAGCGCTATTTAAGGTTTTAGCTAAAACATTTGAAAATAATATTCCTTTTTCCGAACTCTAGGTTTCTCTAGGAAAGAAATGAGGATGTGGTGCTGATGGATGGAGAAAGAAGGAGAGAAGGAAGACACAGAGAGGAAAAGAAAACCCTGTGCCCTTACGGGTTTTGTACTAGGCAAAAACTGTTTCATCTTCCTCTTTCGGGATATCATTATCCTGCAATCTTAGAATTTCGCTGTTCTCAACGTGGAAAAAGAAGCCAGAAAAAGGATGGGGAGAAATCGGAAGGAAATGATTCGCTTTCCATCGAAGTTCAATCTAAGAAAAGGCCACAGGTAACTAGTATAAGATCAAATATCTCCGATACAAAATCCTTTAACGAACGAATCAAAGCCGCAACGAAACGCCAAGTAGAAATAGCTACGACTTAATGCGTTAACGCCGTATGACAGACGTTTTCATTGTGTTCTTCTCCCTTTTTTTATTTTGCTGGAAACAACAAAAGCGATAGAAATTATGTGTTATACAAATTCTGCACATATAATGAACAATGGTGAATAAATATTTTGTTTTGGAAATAACATAGCGGGGGCATAGAAAGGGCAAGCGACTATCTATATTTGTTCTCTTCTGATGAAATGGATGAAAAATGAAAAAAAAAGAAAAAGGAGGATGAAAATTGTTTTGTACCTGCTGCTCATTTGTTTGGAAGAAAAACAGATCGTGAGATTATACGAGATGACGATTTACCATAGACGAATTCAAATAACTCCATCATTAAAGGCATCACCCCACGAATCTGAGGTGGTACGGATTTCGGGTGGAGTGTTCTTATAAGGGAGAGTAGATTATAGAGAAGAGGGTGATTCCATCCATTTCTTTCCGTAAATTTCCGTAAAAAAACGGCCCGGAAGATACGGCGCCGTACAAGGCTGGCGCGCTCCAGTCGGACTCGCTGTGGAAAATAGTGCGCTAGAACGTCTGAAGCCGTATCTTTCGGACCGTTTTTTTTAGGACAATTCGGAAGAAATGAACGGAATCACCCCTCTCTGCATAGTCTCCCATCCCGTATACGAATACTTCACCTGGAATCCGTACCACTTCAGATTCCTGGAGTAATACCTTTAAACGTAATCTCTAGCACCTGATGAATGTTCCTCTTGAAGCCCACATCATTGTTCATCTTGATCTTACCTTACCCTACTGGTTTTTTCGGATCGTTAGAACGTGCACCAGTAATTTCTTCATCTTTCCAGATTCAGCTGAAGATCGATGCTTCCACATGTTTCGTCGAATTCGGTCAGCATTCGCTCCTCTTGGTTGATGCTGGATGTTATCAGAACGATGTCATCAGCGACGCGACAGACACTGTATCTCCTGAGCACCAACTTTTACTCCGTTTGTCACCTCACATTCCAATTTTTGCATTTTTTTAGTCGATTCGCCAATAAATAGTGATTCGGTGTGATTCTGTCAACATCTGTCAGACCGTTCTCTTCAAATCGGGGAAAATGTTCACAAAAATGGATAAAAATCCAGATGTTATACAGTCTGCTTGAAAAGGGTCAACGCACTCCTCACCCTATTTCAGAATTTCGTTTGAGGTTTACGAACTCATGTCTGGCCAGCCACTACGATAGGATAATCTATAATTTGATCATCATTTTTGCCACTTCATTCCTACTGATTGATCGATCGATGAGTGGTGGCTCGTCACCGATGTCAAAATCCTCCATTTCGGAGCGCGAAGACCAAAGGGGTTTGGTGCCCTCCTATCGTGCCCAACCACTTCCCGGATCGTTTAGTAAATTTTTCAATTTTCCATATTACTTTTTTTTCTGTGTCCTAATCCTACCTTTCTAAATGTTTGTTATGTTGTTCTTTGTTTTTTTTTTCCTGAGTATCCCATACCTCATTCAATGACCCCCCCCCCTCCCTTCTTCACACACAGCAAAAATTCCATGAACTGCTTTAAGATCCTTATGACCTTTATTATTTCCGAAAAGCAACAGTTTCGAAAGTGCTCTATTTTACCCAGTTAAAACTTTATTTTAATCATTTAAAAAATAAGCGAATAAAATCAACAGATTTAAAAATCACAACATCACTGTCATTATCTTAGAGCGAAAAATTCTCTACTAAGATAAAATTAGGAAATTTTGTCCACATTTTAATTTTTATGTGCATTTTTAGGTATTTTAGGTATTTTTAGGTGAGAAAAGTCACGGACTTAATCCTGTACCCAATAACAATGATCAATAGATCAGTAGATCATCAAATGGATGTTTATTCATTTTTTGCCATTCTTTCCCTGTTTTATGCCAGAATTCAACAAAACACCTCAAAGTAATATAAATTACAGAAAATTACGTACTTGTGACTGTATCGGGTGCATTTTCCCCAATTTCCCCGTTTTCCCTGTGGACATCTTTTCTGCTGAATGCAGAATTGGATATATTCCACAACACTTTTATAAAGTTTAGAAAAGTTATTATTTATATCTATGTTTATTTATAAGGTTTAGTTTCCCTACGAGTACGGATGTAGCAGTTACTGTAAAAAAAATCTTATTAGAAAAAAGATCTACCATGGGTGGCCAGTTTCATCCATATGATCTACCTTTGATCAATGTGAGAGCGGACGAAACGAGCGGAACAGGCGTGGAACAATTCTTGCCTTCATTCTATTTGAATGCATTGCATGTATTTCAGCGTTTGTAAATAAAACATTATTTACTAGTGCAATTTTTTTGTTTACCATTCATTCGTGGATGTTTTATGTCTAATATTTTGTTTCGCGTGATGTTATTTACAAAAATCGCATGGTTTCCAGAGTTTCGTTTTCTTTATCATAGTTTGTGAAGAAATCGCTATAGCAATGTTATTGATTATTTGTTATTTTCTTATTAATTGCTGATTTGTTTAGTAAACAAAAACAAAATGCAAGAATCCCAGGGTTTTTACATAGAGTTCCGTTTTCTTTATCTTAGTTTGTGAGAAAATCGCCATGGCAATATTATTGATTATTTGTTATTTTGTTATTGATTACTGATTTGTTTAGTCAACAAAAACAATACATCTAGTAGAAAATGTGCGCGACCATAACTCTCCGGTTACCGAGGTAAGAGATCAATTCATAATTAGGATTGTTTTGGGTAAGAACACTTTTCGATTTATTTCTTCTGCTATTCTATTTACGGTTAGAATTTACTTACTACTTTGTTTACTTTATTTACTTTAGGATTAGGATTTACTGTTCAAAGTATATAAATTTGTAAACATTGCCAGGGTATCCGAAGTAGGCTAACTATTGAATAAGACTAGAAAATAAAAGAGGAAATTGTGGATGGAGAAAATCTATAACATTGATCTAAAAATTTACAAAAAATTAAATCAACAAAAAAAAACAAAAACATTTCCTTGTAAGGAAAGAAATGCCTTTTTAAATAACATGCTAAACGAAACAAATAAAAATTAAATCAACGAAAAAAAACCATAAACATTTGTTTCATTTCATTGTAAAGAAAGAAATGCTCTTTTAAATAAAATGTTACAGTGCTAGTGCTTAATTTTTTTTTCGCTCGAGTTTATATTTTAAAAAAATGACATTATTTATTCGTCAAACTACTATTATACCTATACTTTATATTTTATTTGCACTTTATTTTAGATTATATTTATTTTACATTGTTTATATTTTATACTTTATATTTCCTATTTTATATTTAGACTATTTTTAGTCTTTTGACCCTTCTTATCGCAATTTATTGTAAGAGTTTATTTTTTTTCCTTGGTATTTCTGTTGAAACGTAAATTACGTGAATTTTACGCGAAAAATTACATTATCTCCGATATATTTAGCTTATGACATCAGTAGTAATTTAATATCGTGCGGTTACTGCTATTTCAAGCTTTCCCTCGTCGTCAGTAAGGATCGAGTAAAGCGTCTTACGTCGTCACACGCGACCATAATAAAATCCTCGAAAATATTTAAAAATTTACCCAAAGATATGTGTACACCACGGTGGATTCATCTGTGAAAAATTTATGATGTTTTTTTTTTCGAATGACATGAACGACGTGAATTTTGATCACAGATTCCCCAATCATAATGCTTGCCTGTTTTTTTTTCTTTTGGATTTATAATTTGGTTTGTTTTCGAGAAGTGAACAACGGAACCACGGAACTGCACGTGACGTATGTGTTTTGTTTACTTTGTCTGTTTGTTTACGTTAGGTCTATTTGAAAATGATCGCATTTTTATCGTTTTAAGAGTATTCGATGGTAGAGTTCATTTGAACTATTCATTCAAGGTATACCTGAACAGCCGCGACGCACACCGCTATGAGTAGTGCTCTGCTTCTCTGGTGCATCTCACTTTCTCCAGTGGACTCTCCTCGTTGCGGCACGACTGAGATATGATAAAAAAAGGACTTTTTTCTGAGAGAAAAAAGTTCTGGTACAAAACATAACTATTTACTCATAGTTTAAAGTTAAAGTTTCTGGCGTTAATCAATCCGCTTGGGATGCGCCCCCACGTTCACTTCAATTCAGAATCGTTTGAG